>NC_091837.1:55589053-56839053 GCF_037783145.1 Equus przewalskii
TTTCAACTTTGTTAAACTGGAAACTGTTTCCCAGAATCCCCTTCCCTGCATAACTCCAGGCTTAGAAGTGACCAAAAGAAGAATGGGTGATAGATTTGGAAAGTGGAAGTGAAGCACTGGCCCTAACTTGTAAAAGGCTATTGCAGCCAGACACAGTGATGGAAAGAGGCAGTGATGGGCAGATGCAGCTTGCCATTACTCTCCACTGCTCGGCATCCAGCTTATCTTCACTAGCAGTAGAAGCAGTCTTTCTTCTCCTGTCTGAGGAGGTTACTTTCCTCCTGAATGAAGAACCTGTAATGACCTCTCTTAACTGCAATGCTTTTCATAAAAATTCTGACCTCCTTAAGACCACCCCCAACATACCTCATTGCTTCTAGACTTATAACCAGACTCAAGTTCTGGATGTCTCAGGGGTCAGATACAAAGTGTGACCTGTGAGTACATACAACATACATCAGAGAATTGTAAGATTTTGCCAATTTATATGAACAAAAACCTGAGTAATATATATAAGAATATATTCTAAAGGTTTTGCATCAGAGTAGAAGAAAATAAAGTTGGATTGGGCCAAATTTATTCATATGATTGCACTAAGGAGAGGTTCAGAATTCAAAGTGTTAGCTTGATCAGATGTAGGACACTCAATTTGCTTGGTGAGTCAGCTAAAATCAGGATCCAAAGCTGGCCTATACTAAATAAAGTTGAAATGCTATGACTTCCTTGGGATATTGAGGAAGGTAGCCAAAGTTTTAGGAAGACCTACTCATCAATCTCTACCTATGTACCTATGTTCTCCGGGAGGATCTAGAGGACACTCCCTTCCCCAGGCTTTGAGAAGCACAGTGGGGAAGGAAATGTCAATATTCTACAAGAGCTCTGTAGTGGTTAGTCCTGGCCAGGCCATGATAGCTACGGGAAATAACGCTGCCAAATTCAGTTATCTGAATTCAATGGGGATGAAGGAACATTGGAATGGCATGAACCAAATGATGGCACTAAACCAACAGAGAAAAAGTAATTAGATGGTGGACTCAGGTATGGTGCCAGTTGAGTGAAAACATCATGCAGGGTAAGATAGTGTCTTTCAGGGTGCAGTACATGCTCTAAATCAACAATCAATATATGGTACAAGATTCATGGCTATGGTAGACAAAGTTTAAAGATGTTCCCACAAGAGTCCCATCTTCTGATTATTCAATCAAATACTAATCTAGGTATTACTGAGTAAGGACTTTGCAAATGGAATGAAGGATACTAATCAGCTGTTTTTAAAATAGGGAGATTATTCTTGATTGTCCAAGCAAGCCCAATGCAATCACGTGAAGCTTTAAAAGTAGCAGATGAAGGCAGAAAAGGAAAGAAGGAGAGATGTATCAGAAAGGGAGGTCAGAGAGATTCCAAAGGTGAGAAGGATTTGACCCACTTGTTGGTTCTGAGATGGGGGACACATGCGGGGACCAGAAAGAGGCATCTAAGAGCTAAGAGTGGCCTCAACTGATAGCCAGAAACTAAATGGAGACTTCAGTCTTACCATCACAAGGAACTGAATTCCTCCAACAAACTGACTGAGCTTGGAGGCAGACTCTCCCTGGGAGTCTCCAGTAAAGAACACTATTCTACCTGCACCTTGATTTCAGCAGAATTCACCAGACATTTCATCTACAGTACTGTGACATAATAAATGGATACTATGTTAAGCATCTTAGTTTGTGGTAATTTGTTATGGCAGCAAGAGAAAGCTAATACAATGGTCCAAGTATTTAGAGGTGAAAATAAGAGAAATTATTCCCCAGAGGATAAAGTTCTGTCAAACTAAAAGTTGAAACTTCCATCTGGTCACATTGGGATTTTCATACCAGGGAAGCAACAGGCAAAGATTCATGGCACTATACTGGCCAGAATGACTGATCATGACTTTTAAAGGAAAATTGAGTCACTACTATACAGTGCAAGCAAGGAGGAGTAAATCTGGAAGGCAGGAGTTTCTCTGGGGTGTCACTTAGTACTCCCACGTCCTGTGATAAAGGTAAATGGAAAATTGTAACCAACACAGGCAGAATGGCCAATAATACAAACACTATAGAAATGAAGACTTGGGTCATCCCAAAACACAAGCAACCACAACAAGGTGAGGTGCTTGCCGAGGGCAAGAGTGTAAGCAGCAGAAGAACAAAATTATAAATACTAGCTATGATCATGTTGCAGAGAAAAGGACCATAGTAATTATGATTATTTCTTCTTTGTTTTGATATGAATTTACTTGCATATTATATGTATGTTTACATATGTGTATATAATTTCTTTTTTCTTCCCTATGCTTTTCCCTTACTATTTAACATATTAATAGTATTTAATCTTATATCTTGGTATTTAAATAACAGGATAGCACATACAGAGTGTTACTAAGCCAAATGTACAAAAAATGTGCAAAGTGATAGGGACTTTGAGTATCTTATTTTGGCCAAATTACCAGCATGTTTGGGTTGTCTGGGGAATAAATGTACTATGAAAATCAGAAACGTGATTTGCAGTTGCCTTTATTTGGAAGTTAAATATAAATTTTCCTCAGATTTATTGAAGTATAATTGACAAATAAAAATTGTGTACATCTAGGTTGTACAATATGATGATTTAATACACGTATACACTGCGAAATGATTACCACAATCAAGTTAATTAACATATCCATCATCTCATGTAGTTACCATTTTGTGTGTATGTGTGGTGAGAATACAAGATCTACATTCCTAGCAAATTTCAAGTATACGATACAGTATTTTATACTTTTAAAGCGTATCTATGGGTATTAACCATCAAGCTGACAAGAGGCTGACTGTACTGAATTATGTTGTTATCAACTTGGTTAAGTCAGGAACTACATTTCCCAGAAACCCCTTCTCTCTAGAATTCCAGGTTAGAGTTAGCCAAGAGGATCTTGTATGGGATTTGGAAGGCATAAGTGAAGCAGTGGCTGTAATCTTGGGTGATCATCATGGTCATATATGGTGACAGACAGATGAAAAATTGCCCAGTGAAAACAAATGTGCCCTTATTCCCGTCTGCTCTGCTCTCTGACCATATTCCTGACTGCTGACCCTAGACCAACTAAAAGATACTTGGCTATGGACCTATAAAGGTAGCTGATTCTTAGAAGCAACAGCTTGCCACAAACCTCTCCACGGGCTCCCTTTTCACAGTTCTACTTTGATAGCTTGATACATTAGGCTTATTAGAATTCCTGGAAAGTTTAGACTTTTCCACCTATTCTAGTGCTTTGGAAAATTGGTTAGTGACTCCAATCTTCCAACTCGCCCTCCTGGACTTTTATTTATTTTTTCTTTTTGAGAAAGATTAGCCCTGAGCTAACTACTGCCAATCCTCCTCTTTTTGCTGAGGAAGACTGGCCCTGTGCTGACATCCATGCCCAACTTCCTCTACTTTATATGTGGGACTCCTACCACAGCATGGCTTTTGCCAAGTGGTGCCATGTCCGCACCTGAGATCCGAACCGGCGAACCCTGGGCTGCCGAAGTGGAACGTGCAAACATAACCGCTGTGCCACTGGGCCGGCCCCCTCTTCTAGACTTTTAATCCAAGCTTTTTCCACTTGTGTGTTAGGTTGAATTCCCACAATATTTCCCTTATTCCCATACTATTCATTAAAAGCTCATTTCTCTGTCTGAATCCTGATTGATATAGACTGAATTCCTGTGCAGCTAGGCAGAATTTGAGGGATGACATCTGTGCTATTAAACAGAGACTCTTCTAAGACAACAAATAGACATAATTTCATAATTTTCATATGCCATGTCTTCCTTTTTCTGATTTTGTTTTCTGAGTGAATATTTTTAATAATTATTCTAAGTGAAATTATTTAGCACAAAATCAGTCAATGAGGAAAGCTTATACATTCTAAATGTGTTTCAAACTTGAAAGCTTGTGTATTTCCAAGGTAGACATTTGATGGACGGTTAAGCAAAGCTGGCTCCCTACCAAAAAATTCCAGAACTCGGAAAAATATTACAAAACTGCCTGTACCACATTTATCCTGGAGAAGCTGAGTATAGAGGGCATCCTTTATACCTGCAGATTGGTGGCCCCTGCAAATACCTGCTCTTAAACATCAACTGGAATCTCTGTGCCTCCTTCCTTTCACTTTTTTAATCCTTTTACTTGTTCTTGGTCCTTTCATTACTTTCAGTGATATCTCAGTAGATCAGCAATATACTCAGTCCTTCTACGCAGATGCACTTTGCTCCTCACTCAGAATTTGCTTCTCATATCCTCCAGATCATTTCAATCTTTTGAGGTTAGATGTTCAAGCATCTCAGGCATCTTTATTTCAGGTATGATATCACTCTCAAACTTACAAATGAATCTGCCGTTCTTTTGTTTATGTTCTACTATCTCTTGTACATCTCTAAGAAATCACGTGTCACCTCCTTCAGAATTCCTTCTTTCACTGACTTTCCCAAGTTGGGTCGGACGCTCTCATAATAGTACTCTGTGCTTATACCTATTACTGGATTACCATATTACATTGTTATTGTATATTTTTCTGTCACACTTCCCCAATAGATGGTGAGTTCATTGGAATCAGGATCTGTATCTAAGGTACATCATGTTAGTTTATATTAGAGGCTCATCAATGTTTGTTTTAAATGTTTAAAAAATTTTGTCCTAAAAAACTGTCCCATATGTTTTATAAGAAGTCATTGACGACACTTTCTTTCAACTTTGAATTTATTTTCAAGTATTATGAGAATGATTTATCTGTTTTCTATGTTAAGAGAATTAGTTTCAGAGTAGGCAATGTAAGTCTTTTCTCAAGATGAATGGAATGCATCATACAAAAATATATAATATTACAGATACATTTTCCTTTTTAATATTATTTGGAAACTTCGCTTGGTGGTTGGACTTTTAACAGATATTCACTGAAGAGGTCTCATATGTATGGGGAGTTCAAATTTTAAATTTCTAGGCTTCAAATATTTATTGGATATATATGCTGCAATACCTATAATTCTGAACTATTTCAAGGAATAAGATGAGATAGGAGCAAATGAAATGAGATACAGGCATGCTAAAAGTCCATAATCGGAGCAAAATTATAGTGAGATAAATATCTATATATTGATAGTTGAAATCCTAACCTTCAAAGGTGATGATATTAGTAGGTGGGGCCTTCGGGAGCTGCTTAAGTGATAAGGGTGGAACCCTTTCGAATGGGATTAGTGCCTTATAAAAGATGCTCCAGGGAGACCCCCAGCCCTCTTCCACCCTGTGAAGATATGATGAGAGCTCTGGGACTCAGAAGAGAGCCCTCACCTGACCATTTTGGCACCTTGATCTTGGACTCCCAGGCTCCAGAACAGTGAGAAATAAGTTTCTGTTGTTTATAAGTTACCCAGTCTATGGTATTCTGTTATAGCAGCACCAATGGACTAAGACAAATGCTTTCCTGAGTTCCATGAGCTATCTACCAAATTATTAAACCCGAGGGTGGTTGTGGGGACCCCTGAATTTGTAGCCAGCTAGTCTGAAGTGAGAGTGGTCCTGAAGACCCTCTAACTTACGGCTGGTGTCTGAAGCAAAGACAGTCCACGGTAGCTGTGTCCTCTGACTGTGAACATTTGTTTTTTTTAAACTCCTGGGTATTATAAGTACAGTGCCATCACATGCCAACATGTCAAAAGTTGAGTACACAAATGTCTTTAAATTAAGGGCAAAATTATGGTACCACATTCTCTAACTTCATCACTCCTGAAAATATCCCCTCCTCAACATATACAACCTGCCTGTCTCCCATCACACAGATGGTGATTATGGTGGTATAACAGGAACAGGCTGAAAATAGGAGATACTTTTGTTCTGTATGCCTGAGTAAAGAGTTCCTGGTGAACATAAGCCCCATTTACTGATGAATATTTTGAGAAAGCCTTGATACATTGTTTGTATTCTATCGACCTTTTAACTTCAGAAGGATACTTAATTACTCAGGTTATTGTCTGCCCAATTGGGCTTTAATTTCCCTTGATTGATCCTAGTACCCAAAGAGCAAGGACCACTGTAAGGCCACCCAGCCCTGGTGACAAGTAGTAATGATATCCTACTCCTTTACTGTTTACTGAAGGGTTTAGGGGGAGGGTACTAGAAAGGATATTCATTTTATTCTCAGACGTACAATTTAAAAATTGAGCTATTATGAGAAAGTCTTCTTTAATGTCTCCAAGTTTAAGCGCTCCAACTGCAACAGTAAAATTAGAAACATGATACCTTTGCTGCCTACCACACTGGATCGCTTTATCAATGAGGTCATCCTTGTACTTGAACTCTGAAAGAGTAACTTAGAGTTGCCAAAGATAGAAATTAACATCCTTTATTTTAAAGCTGTTTCTATTTCAGAATTCAACTCTAAACTTAGGAAAACCTATGCAGAAATTTGAGTGAAGAGCTAAAAAATTTTTGCTAATTTTTTGGTTTGTTCATTCATTGTCTTTTTCCATAAAGTCTGTTTCTTATCATAAAAATCAACAAAGGTTATCGAAAAACATTTTCATTATTTTATATAGTACTGAAAATGAACATGACACTGTACAATAGTTTATATATTCCATTTCCTTTCTCTTTATAGCCTATTTCATTTTCTCGCAAACTGTTATTATTATCATGGCACCCAAATTTGAGATATGTAGCTCCCTCAGGAGGTCAGGTATGCATGTTCTCTATAAGCAAATAAATCAGACAGTGGGAGGGCTATTTGGGTAATGCTAACAACACTCCCCACAGGACACTGTGCAACTCACAGTTGTGATATTTGTCAGAACATCAGGGCCGGGTTCAATAATTCTAAGTTTAAGAGGGAATTCGTGGTGCTGATACTTAATATGAAAGCCACTGATAACTCACTAAAGACAGAGTGACTGCTGGTGTCTGTCTGTCTCTCTCTCTCACACACGCACTAACATCTATGTTCTCTCTCTCTCTCCTGAAAAGCTTAGAGAAATAGAATCAAACTAGAAACTCTTAGTAATTGAAAACAATTTCCCAGCTGAGGTGAAGCACTTTAGGCTAAGATCTATGCTTATGAATATTATAACACTGCAGATATCTCACTTATGCAACATTAAATTCATTTGTTTCTGAAAGATGAAGTGACCTTCCTGAAGCTACTGAAGTAATATTCATGCAATTTGAAGGAAGAGAGACAGGGTAATTGGAGGTTCTTTTAATTATATGTACAACCAAAAGAAAAATAATAATGTTATGTTATTCAGCACTGCTTAGTCATTTTATAAGTGACAGTTTTAAAAAATTCTTGATTACAGACACTAACATGTAAGTATGTATTTCTAATAACTTATAAGCTATAATGTAATTTTGTAGATGCCTTTATTAATGGTATAGGTGAAACAATACCATTTCAAGTCTTGGTGGTCTCAGTAACTCACTTTCTCTCTTTGAAAAAATTTTTGATAAGTACAGGAAAATTGACAGTATTTACAAGTTGTATTTTAACAGTCTCTCTTTTCCTTTGATTCTATCGCTGGGTAGCAAAACCTATTAAAATAATGCTATGATTCTCTTCTCTGTGAGGTTGGTCTGCTTCTCAGAGTTTAGACTGTGCTTTATTCCAAAAATTCCACAGCATCTAGAATAGTGTATTTTATGTAGTAAGTACTCAGTATATACTTATTACCTGAACTGACCCATTATCCCAGCCTAAACCTTTCCAAAGTGAAGTGTGGAAGTGCTATTCACTGGTAAACAAGCTCAGATTGTATTTTGTTCTCATTACACAATACTGGATAAAACTCTTTGCAGCAACTAAACATAGGACTGAATTAAAGAATATTAATAATTTCTCATGGTCTCTATATTAGAGGTTCTAGTCGCAGTTAGCATAATCCTAGTTCTCCATTATTGCTTTCAAACCATTATGCCTCCATCTTATGTAAAAATACTCCTCGTTTTGACTTTTATATTGATTAAAGAACATAATCCTCGACCTTCTCCCTCCCTATTGAATGGTCATTTAATGATTTCCTGGTCATTTTCCCACACTAAGGGAAGACTCTGGCCTACAGGACTCAATCTTCTCTCCCTGTGTATCCCTTGTTCCGCCATCATTCTGCTTTACTTCAATATCTATCTGGACGATCTATCCCACATTTTAATCTTGAAGTTTATGGACTTCCTCAAATCTAGTTAACTTCAGTTCCCTGTCCCGTTAGCAATTCATACCCGCGGACACCCTTCTGACTTTGTTATCCTCTAGATTGGCACCATAGCTGAAGTTTTAAACTCCTGTATCTCACTTTCTGACTACAATATCTGTGCCTTTTGCTTCCTCTCTATTCTTGCTACCTTTTCCATATCATAATCACCCAACCAGGACTGTGTCTTGATCTTTCTTCTCAACCTTCCATGTCTTATTAAAGATTTCCTGAAGACTCTGATGCAATCTATATGCTTACAGTTTCCACAACCATATCTTCATTCAAACTCTTGTTCCTTCAGTTCCAGATGCTTACATTCACTTGGGCAATGGATGCCAACTAGCTCCTCCAAAGATATATCAAATTTGATCAAATCCAGTTTCAAACCTATTCCTCAGACCACACTCTCTATTTTTGGATGCTGATGCCACTAACCATCCTGTTGTTAAAATAAAACACTTGACATATATCTGGATAATTTTTCTCACTATATAGGCAGATAGTCATCAACTTCTGTCTATATTAATTCAAAACAATATCTACAATTCATCCTTTCATCTTGCTGGAACCTCATCATTTCACCACTAAATTCTTAGTTGGTATCACTGTATCCAAAATCATTCATTCCTCTTCAACTTGTCACATGTAATTAATGATCGCCAACCATTGTAATGTCATGGAATGCACAGAAAAAGAAATATTCACCATACTGGCTTAAAGGGGCCAGGCTCTTTGATGGCAGAGTCTTCTGAGCCCAGACTTAGCCATTTTAGGCCCTTCCCAACTCTTACTGCTGACAGGATCAATGTCTCAGTTTACCTTTGGCCCATGAACACCACAGCAATGTGCCACAGCAGACCAGTGGACATCTCTGCTCATTTTAGTAAGATTTTCCTCAGCTACCTTGGTAGCTTTATTACTCTTCTGATCAATTATTCATGAACGAAAGCCTAAACTCCTTAGTGTGACATTTAGAGCCTTCATGATGTAGCTCCTTCCTGTATGAATGGCCTTTTTCCCTGCCTCTGACCTCCAAACATAATAAACTACCTGCAATTCCCTAAATACATGATGATTTTTTTTGACACATGTATGCCTTTCCTCCTACCGTTTTCACTGCTTGAATATTCTTTCCTTGACTAACTTGTTCCCACCTTCCAAGACTTAGTTCTGTTATTATCACCTTAGCAAGCTTTCTCAGATTTCCTTCAAGCTCTTCTTCCTGGGTTCCAGAGAATTCCATGTTTAATTCAAGAAAAGCAGTTTTTGCACCTTATTTTAATTTACTTATACCTGTCTCTTCACCATTGCTCAGTGAACCTAACTGAGAGCAGGTGCTACCTTTCATTCAACCTGCTCAGAATCTCATTTGGATTCTAACACTCAATAAATAACTTCAAAATGAACAAATAAATGGATGGATGGATGGATGGATGGATGGATGGATGAGGAAAAATTTCCTTTATCTTTGCCAAAGTAAATGGAAATGCAAATCTCAGGAGTGACTGAAAAATCTCTTATTTTTCAGGAGTCACATTACTTCATTTGGACTTCAATTCAGCAAAGATTGAGTACTTATTATGTCCTAGACACTGTGACGGACTCTGGAAGTACTCACATGAGTGAGATATCAAAGGCTTCACCAATTGGAATGGGAACCAAATATTTAATCAAAACTGCATAATACAACATATAATACACTCTCTCCCTCAATTTTGTCTCTTTCCTCTTTGCTGGAAAATTATACCTGGGATTCGCAATTTGCAAACAAATCAACCGTACTACTCTGTCACTGATGCTCTCCTAATGGCCAAATTAAGAATGTGTGACTCAATACTTTGGCAATGTATAGCCCTGTTGATTCCCTGTGGAGATGAAATTCAGACCTCTTGACTGATGCTAATGTCTCTTGGCTCGAAGGACAGGCTCTGTGAGCCTGGGACACAGACTTCTGGGGAGGGGGCTCTAGTTGGCTGGTTCTGGTGTCTCTGAGGTAGGACTTGAAAAAATGAGTTCTGCAAGTGTTGTAAAAGCTGCAAGTTTTATTCACGCATGGCTATGGACAGGAACTGCTGCTGGAGATGAATATGCATTTGTGGATAAAGCTGACTGGAACCACAAGAAGACAGGAAGCCCGCTGGAAGCGGGCAGGAAGAACAAGTGTCTTCTTCCTCCTTCAACCATTCAATCTCCTTCTAATGCCTTATACCGTCAGAGCCTAACTCAGAGGCATGTGATAAAGGAGAAAGAAATATAGAGTCTGCCAATCTCCAGCCCTAGCAGTACCAAGATGAATATAAAAATGCTGAGAGATAGTAATGTAACAACTTGCATACCCAGGTTCTGTCTTCAGATGTCCTCTAACACTTTTCTTCAAACCTTTTGTGAGCTCCCATGGAGCTGTGGCTGCCTCACTGATCTTCTACTCCATTTTTACTCTTTCTTCCCAACTCCACCTCCACAGGGTGAATTTTTAAGTACATATTGCCACTTACATAGTCTCTACCATGTCTGCAACAGATCATTTTTTCGGCAAAGCTAGTCATCAAAAGTTCTTTTTACTATAAATGCCCCATAACTTTTCCCAGTCAATCAGTATCACACCATGCCCTACATATTCTATTCTCTTGTTCACATATCACATCCAATCTGACATCAGTCTCTGTTAAGCCTACAAGCCCCATTCCTGTTCCATCAGTGCCTCATTACTTCTCTTTGATTACAAAAGCATTTTCTTGTAACTCATATCTTCAACTTGTGCTTTCATTTCATTTCAGTTAATCCTACATAATACTGTCTAATTCATCTTGCTACAGACTATGTCTGAGCACATTACCGCCTCAAAAATTCTTCATGCCTCCCAAAATCTTTATGAATTAAGTGTATACATTTCAACTGTGTCTTCATGATATATCCTGAACCTACACTCTCACCTTTATCTCTCATTTTCTATTTGCATTACTAATATAAGAGTACATTTAGATGGAAACTTGAAAGTGACATAATTAAAAGTAGAATGTCTTCACTTTGTATTAATAAAATCAAACCACAATAGTCAATATGCCAAAAAAGTAACGACAAAGTAGAAAGATAGTATCAATACAGAAAGCATTAAGCAAGATGATAGAAGAACCAATAAAACTTGTCATATAAATTAATTAAATTACCAAATCAGAATGGATTGAAAAGCGAAATATCATCCTAAATACTGCTCTAAAAGGTTACTAATGCACGTGTAAAAAATAAACCAGAATAGTTGATTAAAACAATGAAAAATTAGATTAGTCAACAAGAAGAACAGATGTTGATAGCACTAACTTTAAAACAATATGTAGGAGAGGACTGTCATTATATTAAAAAATTATGGTTAAAATGGTCATTTAATGAGCCTGTATGCACTGAAGAACATGACCTAAAAATATATGAAGCAGAACCCACAAATTAATTCATGTAGAAAATTTCAACATACTACTAATAGACTATGACATTCAAGTAGACTGAACTATAGTAACTTTTATGACATTAAAAGTATAATCAAATTGAACTAAACATTTCGTTAATTTACTTGCTCATAACTTATCTATGGAGCAAAAGTTGCAGTGATTATATCTGATAATCCCATGCAAATTAAACAAAAATCATTTAACAGAAAGTTATTATTTTTTCCCTAGGAAATTTCTAGGAATTTACCAATTCTTTCCAGATTATCCAATTTGTTGGCATATAATAGCTCATAGTAGTCTCTTATGATTCTTCGTATGCCTGTGGTATCAGCTATAATGTTCCCGCTTTCCTTTTTAAATTTATTTGAGTCTTTCTTTCTTTCGTAGTCTAGCTAAAGGTTTGTGAATTCTATTTATCTTTTCAATAAATCAGGTTTTGATGTTGCTGATTTTTTCCACTGTTTTTCTGGACTCTACTTCATTCTATTTCATTTTCTGCTCTGAGGTCTTATTTCCTTCCTTATGGTAAGTTTTGGCTTAGCTTGTTCTTTTTCTAGTTCCTTGAGGTGTGAAGTTAGGTAAACAAGACCCAATTGTATGCTGCCTACAAGAGATTCGTTTCAGATATAAAAACACACATAAGCTGAAAGTGAAGGAATAAAAAACATGTCTTCTGTGCAAATAGAAACCAAAAAGAGAGCAGGGGTAGCTACATTTATATCAAAGTAGACTTTAAGTAAAAACTGTAACAAGAGACAAACAGGTCATTATATAATAATAAAGGGAGGGGGCCGGCCCGGTGGTGCAGCGGTTAAGTTTGCACGTTCCACTTCTTGGCAGCCCCCGGTTCTCCGGTTCGGATCCTGGGTGCGGACATGGCACTGCTTGGCAAAAGCTATGCTGTGGTAGGCGTCCCACGTATAAAACAGAGGATGATGGGCATGGATGTTAGCTCAGGGCCAGTCTTCCTCAGCAAAAAGAGGAAGACTGGCAGTAGTTAGCTCAGGGCTAATCTTCCTCAAAAGAAAAAAAATAATAAAGGGGACAATTCATCAAAAAGATATAACAGGTGTAAATATATGTATATACCTGATATTGGAGCACCTAAATATATTAAGCAAATAGTAACAGATATGAAGGGAGAAATAGACAACAACGCAATAATAGTAGGGGACTTCAATAGCATCACCGTGATGCTTACACCCCTCTTTTGACAGCTTTTTTCCAAAACTACCTTTTCAAGATTCTTTGCATAGCAAATGTAATGCCTTCTTCTGAGGCAAAAGCTGGGCAATTTTGCTAGAAGCTCCCTTATAAAATTGGGGGTTTCCTACATTCTGTGTTCACCAGCTACGATAAAAATCTCCTGCATATGTACCATCCACCTGGACCACTTTCACATTATCCATGACACTTGGCGCCAAAGGGAATCTGTGCAAACACAAAGCTCACACTGCGTTGTGTGGTGAGTAATAAAAGTCCTTTGTCTTTCACTCAGACATTTCATGTCTTCTGCCAGCACCCGTGAAGCTGAGGCAGACTAACTTGTGAGCTTGCAAGTGAGGGAAAATCTCTGACTCTTCACCTATCTTGATAGTATCATGGCAGAATTTCTCCAACCTTTAAGGAACTGAAATGAGTCATGCTATTTAATAGAGAAAAAAAGAGGAAAATCTTCTCATTTCATTTTAAAAACTCTCGTAAATCTCTGATACCAGTATCTTGAGCAAAGTACAAAAAAGAACTATAGACTAATAGATTTTCAAGATTAAATGGTTGCAAATTGAATCCAGTAATGTATTACAATTTTAACACAGCATAATCGATTATGGTATACTTATGAATGCAATTTGATATTTGGAAACTCATATTATGATGACTTTACTTGATCAAGAGAGAAAAATCACATCTTTAGGCCATTACCCGGGGGAAGGCATTTCAAAATTGGCCCCACTAAGAAATAAATACTATTTGGAAAAATCATAATATCCAAGGTGTGTTCATAGAGTATTATCTCAGCTATGTTGAAAAAAGGACAATGTATAGAAAAACTAAAATGGACTTTGGCCAAGTGACTGTAATAGATTCCCCTAGGTAGTTGGGAAATAAAAAGCTAAAAATGGTGGTTGGCTGCCAGTTCAAAAAACAAAAAGCCTATTCAAACTTCATATAACATAGTATCAGCAGAAATTCTGGGACATAGCTACAAGATGTAACATGGTGCTAGAGAGAGAACTGAAAAGAAAAGAAGGTTCGTCCTTGCTTAATGGATCATGCTCCAAGAAAACATGTAAGATATATTAAATTTATATTTGGGAATCCGTCATACCCATGCTACATCCTTCTTTCACATTCTAGTGTTACTCTCTCCTGATTTCTAAGTACTTATGATCATTGCAGCACAGGGTCTGTGCAAAACCTTGAAGTGTTTCCTGATGGAAAATTAGCATTCTTTTTCTACCAGCCCTCAAATCAAAATGTTCATTTCTCAGAGAGTCATAATAGATTTGAACAAGTTGCTTTAAAAAAGCAATGTGGTGAACCTGATTAATATTATATGTGATTAATTAATGTTTAATCCTGTAAGAATTCTTTTTAAGAGAAATATTAATTATGCAAACCATGTTCCTAATTTTTAAAATTTCATATTATATTAAAATCTTTTGGTGGCAAGGAAATTATCATTCTTGTCTAGGAGATTCATTCATCAGTTCTTCTAAATGTTTTTCACTCATTAATTTCCTACTATTAAGACCACAGCATATGTAATTTTTATTATTTATAGTAATATATAATGTATCAGGTCAGCAGGCCAGGGACACAATTTATTGTTTGTAATTTGAGTGTTGTCACTATATTCAAGTCTGTTTTTCACATGTTCCATCTTCCTGCTGATTGCGTTTTTTAAAATTGAGGCTAGGGTTTTGGTCATCCAACATGAAGTGCCTTGAACGTAGTAGAACACATAAACTAATTGCAGGAATGAAGAAATGATAAGCGGCCAATAGGAGAATAATTTTCAAAATTGTAATAATCCTTAAAATTATCTCAGAGATTACATTTGTTTTTGATTTTTACTATTTCTCTGCCTGTCTGTCCAATGAGGTAGTGAATCACTACCTCCGTTTTAAGCTGATAGTCTTCCACATGAAAGGGTCAAGAGATGATTTAATAGCCAAATTTGAGACGGTTACAGCCAAGGGGGAGAGGTATTGCCTGAGAGTGGAAAATGTGAAGCAAAATAAAAATTAATAAACTCTGCAGAGTATCAGGGTATTGTCTCTGCTGGAACTCAATCTGGAAATTGTTCTTCTGTCTGCCAAAGCTCCAAAGTCGTTCACTGTACCCCTTTCGTATCATACTCTAAATTATAGGGAGGAGAGCAAGACTATGGAAAGAACACCGGGGGAAGGCATTTGCACAGGAAAGACAGGGGGACTTCTGAGGACGTCTCATAATCGATTAAAATGCCTTAAACTCCAGTTTTGTTTATGCCTTTCCAGAAATAAAGAGGAAGATCAGTAGCCAGAGCTACTCTGATTTTGACTATACGGAAATTTTAATCTTAAGTCATTGCATTTGCAAATTATAGGCAGTTAGTAAAAACTCTATGACATTAAAAAAATCTATCATTTAAAGATGTCTTATATGGAATTGCCTACTGAAAAAGATTGAATTTATCTCAGAACCACATTGTACATTATCTGAAGTTTGTGTATGTTTTTTCTTAAACTATTCTTTTAGCTGTTTGTATTTCTAATTCTATTATGTGTTACCTCATGTCCTCAATTAAGTCACTCTGGCTTTTGTTTTTTTGGGGGGGGGGTTTTGGTGAGGAAGATTGGCCCTGAGCTAACATTTGCTGCCAATCTTCCTCTTATTGCTTGAGGAAGATTGTCCCTGAGCTAGCATCAGTGCCCATCCTCCTCTAGTTTTTGTATGTGGGATGCCACTGCAGCATGGCTTGATGAGCTGTGTGGAGGTCTGCGCCCAGGTTTGAACCCGCAAACCCCTAGCTGGTGAAGTGGAGCACGCGAACCCAACCACTGTGCCACCAGGCTGGCCCCAATTACACTGTGGCTTTTATAAAGTCTTTTATCGAACAATTCCTTCAGGTGATCCAAAATTGTGATCAACTCTTTTGCCCAAAGGGGACACCCCAGATTAGTAACGTCACATTTATCATGATGCCTAATAAGACTTGTTTCTTTCTGCGAATGCTTTATACCACATACATATTTACAAATTTTTATCTCATCCAGTTTCTAAACAGGGATAAGAATAGGTTCTCTATGAAGAATCACATTGCTTTCCACTCTTTAACACCAATAACTGATCACAATCATAGATAAACAGCATCACTAATGATGAATTATACCAATCTCTAAACTCTTCATGTTCAAACCCTATGTTTCCGGTCATGTAAGGTGAATCCATAACAAAGAGCTACCCAAGTGCTGATAAGAGATAAGTTCCTATAAATTTAAGGTGACTTGAGAAGCACAATTGAGCTATTTAGCAGATCCTTAATTGCTAGAAAGCAATAGACAATTTAACCATTTTCACCTAGAGGGAAAGGACTGGATGGCAAATTTGTCATGTATTATCAACGAGAGAGAGAGAGAGAGAGAGAGAGAGAGAGAGAGACCCAGCTTTTGCATACAGAATGAATATTTGTTTAAGTATCAGGCTAGTGCCATGTGTAAAATATCTCTGAAATACTCTTGCTTCTAGACATCATCATGCATGTGGATAGCAAAATTAGCAAAAAAGCATATGTTCATCCATTTATTCACTTAGTCAGTCAGAGTATCGATTGCCTCTGTTGTGCCAGGCATAGTTCTGAGGTTTTAGGATACAGAGAAGAATGTGACAGAAAACCCCCTGTCTTCATAGAGACTACATTATTGTAGCAGGATGTAGGCAGACAACAAACAAGTAAAAATGAATGGACAAAACACGTTCAGATAGAGACTGGTGCTAAGAAAAAAAAAAACATGAGATCATGTGATGTGTCCAAGTGGCTGGGGGTACATACACTTCAGAATGGGAAAGCAGAGAGATGCGTTTGGATGAAAAGTAATACAAAACTCAATTACCGAGAGACTAGTTATACAGGATTTTTTCTTCATCTCTCTCCCGCTGACCATATTTTGCCATTTCACTAATTATGATTGTTCCATTAAAGTGTTGAAATGCTGGTCAATAAATGATTATTGAGATCCCACTGTGTTCTCAGCACCAGTACAATTGGAAATGTGGTTGAATTCAAACAACTAATTTTACTGCTGTGATAAAATATGAGGTGGGGATTGATGCGTAAGTCAGTACATAACTTAAGCCTCCTTGTTTTGAGGGGTGCCTTTGAGGCTAAGCCTCCCCAGTCCACTCGTATATCACATATCTGAGATTCGGCCATCAGAGTTCCAGAACTCCTCTAAGAGGAGGCATCATTTATTGCCACTAGATGGCACCAATTATTTTCATATTTTTAGGCCAAAAAAAGGCCTCTTTTTCTATATAATGGTCATATTTACAATGGAAGAATGTTATTTAGCACTATTATTAATGAAAGTATTGCTCTTTTATTAATAATTTTCTTATAGGAGGGATCACAGCAATAGGATTAAAGATGGTATGTTCATTCACTCACATACTTGTTTATTCAACGTATATTTGTTCCAAATAATCTTTTCTTAAATGTATTAGCAATGTCTTTGAAAATGTAAAAAGGAAAAAAAGGAATTGAATATATATAATAATTGAATATATATATCAGGATCAAAAATAGCTGATAGAAGTATATTATGATACTACATTTATCTTTAAAAGTTTTGCAGAAAATAGTTTTAATAAAATGCAGAATTATTTAGTTTTTAGAAGTATTTCCCATTGTGTCTCTCAAAAATAAGTAAAAACCACGATATTTATTATTGCAATTAAAGGTAAAAATTATTACAAAATAAAAATGGGATAGGATTTACTTAACTAAATGTATATTATTTAGTCATATTCTATGTAAAAATTTAATACATATAGCTTTATAAAATGTAATTAACAAAGCTTCATATCTAAAAAGACATGTTTTATATGATTTCCCTGTTTCTAAACAGCAATTTTACAGTGCAATTAAAACATATATAAAAGTTTTCTAAAAGAAAAGAACATGAAATATTCTCATTTTTCAAAACGGTGGTTGGTGAACATTTGAAGTATGTTTATTCAGAAACAAAATGTAACTAATCTTATATTTCCCATTAAAAACATAAAAATGGCTCTGGAATAAATATAATCTACACTTTTACATCAGTAAACTTCAAAATAAAATACAATGACAAAATGAGAGTGCACATAAATGCATTGAAAAATACAATACGCTGCATGAATATATAATAATTACTTAGAAGAAAAAATGAAAAGTTTCATGTTTGTTATACTGACATTTATTTTTAAAATCCAAACATCTTTGCTACTTCAGAATGAAAAATGAATGTCACAAACTAGCTGCTGATTTGACTATCACTATATTTCCTTCATTCTAAAACAATCCAAAAATAATACTCACTTTAATATCCGCCAAAGTTTTTTGCCTCATGGTAACAAGTGTTCTAAATCTCTGTTCTTCCTCATACAGTCTCTCCTCACAGTCTTTTTTCTCACTTGCGAGATGATCAAACACAGCTTGTGCGTGTTCCTTTTTGTATCTTATAGCTATAAGTTGGTCCCTATAAAGAAGGAATTGCATTTGCCACTAATCAATTCATATTTTGTTTTCTAAAATACTTTGATGATACATTTCGAAAGATCCATTATGGAAAAAATCTTAAAACTGAAGGGCTTTAGAAAAATTCCCCAGTTCCTTCCATAGGCCTCCCTCCATATAACTACATCTAAATGATCCACGTGGAAGAAAATCTCTGGAGAAATTTTAGTGGATTTTCTTTGGTTGCCTACCCAGCATGCCTCTGTTTTGTTGTCATTCCCAAAGAACCCCTCCTCCACGCAGCAGGTGTCTCCAATGATATATTCTGATTCGACTAAGCCCACCAACACTTGGCGAATTGTCTGGGAGTGAACACATATATTAAGATAGCCCAATAAGATGAAAAGCAAGGACCTAATTCCATGTAAGAGAGGCACACATTCCACTAAATGTGAACAAGGAGTCATGTTTCCAAATTTGCTGACAACAGCCATACGGAGAGAGAAAGAAACGAGCATCTAGCGTTGAGCTGCTGAGTCAAACCAACCTGCAGCTCACCCTCCCCAAGGGCCTTCTGTTTTATAAGATGATACCTTTGCCTGTTGTTTAAGCTGGTGTGTGTGTGTGTGTGTGCGTGCATATGTATGTCTGTATTTTGTCATTTGCAACTAAGTACATCTTGACACAGAGGTAAAATGATTTTTATGGTGAAATCAGTAGTTATATAAGGCACAAAACTAGTAGAAAAAGCATCAAAAAGTCGTTAAAACAATATCACAAAAATAAATATGATTTAGAAATAATTCCCAAGGTTGATCAGCAACCTAGAATCCAGAATAAGCGGAGCTGCCAACGCGCAGCTCAGTCTTCTCTTACCCACCTTCGTTTTCATCTCTACTGGTATAGAAAATTGAATCATTTGCACAGCTAACTATAAAGGCAGCAGGACTAAAATTTCTGAGGGGCTAAAATGTTAAAGTGCTTTGAATATGATATCACATTTAATACAACAACAATCCTGTGAAAGAATAGTTATTATAGCAATTTAGAGACAAGGAACCTAAACTTCAGCATAATTAGCTTGCATAAGCTAACCAGTGAATGACAGAACCAGAATCGAAATCCAGTCCTGTCTGGCTCTGTTTGATTCAACAGCTCAACATTAAGTACTCATTTTTTCCTCTCTCTTCTCTACGGCTGTTATCAGTAAATTTGAAAACATCACTCTCTGCTAATATTTTTTAGATGTCAGCCTCTTCTTCTAAATGGAATAAGGTGCTTCCATTCCATCTCTCTCACCACTGTTTTTTCTACTTCATCATTCACACCAACAACACCCAAAATTCTTATGTGATGTTCATATAAGTGTTCACTAATATTGACATTGTGGAGCATAGGGAACCAGTGAAATTCCCACAGGGAGGAGCTGGTTTGACCAAAACCAAAAAACTCTCAATTGCTCCCAGAAAACATCACTGCCTCTGACCACATATACTTCGTTCTCTACACTAAGTGTTTTGAGACTGGATTATATTCAACATAGCATTTTATTAATTTTATATACACCCATTATAAATAACATATATTTATGTGTATATCTATGAATGAAAATAGTGTTTCCTTTCTCATAGTGATAAAAGGAACAAACTGTGAAGTCCTATGCATCTGGGTTTTAATCCTTTCACTTTCTAGTTAAGAAAACAGTCGCAAAAATTAAATGAGAGCCAATGGTAGCTCTGATTGGTTTTTTTTTATTTATTTATTTGAGGAAGATTAGCCCTGAGCTAACATCTGCTGCCAATCCTCCTTTTTGCTAAAGAAGACTGGCCTTGAGCTAACATCTGTGCCCATCTTCCTCTACTTTGTATGTGGGACGCCTGCCACAGCATAGCTTGATAAGTGGTGTGTAGGTCCACACCCAGGATCTGAACTGGTGAACCCTGGGCTGTCAAAGTGGAACATGAGAACTTAACTGCTGCGCCACCCGGCCGGCCCCTTGATTGCTATTATTTTTATCACCATATTTTAATTGTTCTACATGTGCAAAGTTTATCTTTCCAAAAACATCTTGAGACACTTGGAGGTACACAATCCCACTTGCCATTTCTTTGTCTTTCTTGGTGCCTGGCCGTAGGCACACTATGGGATCTCAATAAATAATGATTAAAGTGATATGGTCACCTATTGAAAACAGCAGTAGATTATTCCTAACACGGTTTGTCTGCAGTAATCTTCCTTTCCAAACCTAGTTTAGGGAGTCAGTATTCACAGTTGAAAGAGCATGCACTTTGGAACAGGGTGAACCTAAGCTGCACAGCTAATTAGCTGTGCAATCTTAAGACAATGATTTAATTTCCCTGAGCTTCTGTTTCTTCAGCATTCATATGGGAATGTTATTACATAATTTAAGAATCGGCTGTGAGAACTGGATGAGATTAAGTTACATAGATTACCTGCAAAGTGCCTGGCACATTAGGAAATCAATCAATGGTGGTTTTAAATAATACTTAACATTATCCATCATTGCTACTAATTAATAGATTTGTAAATAATAGATCAACGTCAGCTACACTTTTTCTCCTTTTCCTGTGGGAAGGCAGAGTTTTCTCCAGTTTAGAGAGGGAATTAATTCATTGGGACCTGGTGACCATGCTTGTATCAATATAATCTAGACACAGGATGGAAGAAAATATTAGGACTGAAATGGTAAGACTCCTGAAGAAAGAAAAAAGTTCATCTGGCTTGAATAAAATCTTTAGAAGTTTAATATAATTTACATAATTTTAGGATTATCCCTTTGAGCTCCAAAATAGTCTTACAGATATCAAACAATGCGGATAAACATCTTTCAAAGTAAAACATGTTTCCTTGCTTTCTTATCTGATACAGTGAATATGATTTAGTCTTTTCCAGATAAAGCTGTACTATCATTTTGAAAATAAGTTTTTACTCTATGGTAATAGCTAAACAAATCCTTGTTGAGTGCATTGACTTGACTCCATTAAGCTGTATGGTATTAGGCTGTGCATAACTATTTTTTCTGACACTTTATCCCTAAAGGGCTCTTAAAATTTTGATAAAATATATCTACTTACCTTAAACTGTCAAGTATCTGATCAAAATTTTCCTTTTCCTTTTCTTTTTCTTTTAACTCTTTATTCAATTGACTTATTTTGGCTTGATAAACACTTGTTTTACCTTTAGTAGTCTCTATTTCTCTAAAAATCATTGATATTCTTTCCTAAAAAAAAATTCAGGGATGTTTTATTTTAAATACTGGGATTTTCAAATCCTTTCAATTTAAGAACACAATTACGTTTGGCTGTGTAAACAATTAAAAGCAAATAGTAACCTCTTACCAATATAAGTAACAACTTAGGTTTATCTTCTCTTCTCCATTGTTACCTCAGCTCAGATTTTCTAAAAGATAGGTTAGAACTATGTAATGTCTCTCCCCCCACCTCTCTTCCTCTCTCTCTCCCTCTTTTCCTCTCTCCCTGGCACTAACTTGTCCCCACTCCCCCACACTTACACATACACGTTAAAGGTCCTTTCAAGATGCAAACATGTGATCACTGATTTTCAAACACGTACATTGAAGCTGAGCAAGGATATATATTGTTTTGATCTTTCAAACAAAAGAAATCAATATTTAATGCCAGCACAATTTCCCAAGGCTGGCCTGTGCAATTACAGATGGGAGATTTGATTTTGTGTGTATTTTTGCATCATCCCTTCATGACTATTGGTGTTTATACTGATTGGCTGATTACTGACTAGGTGACTGACTTACTGACTGTCCTTCCCACATCTGACATTGCTTCTAATTAGGGCTTCTCTCCCAACCGATCTCAACTGCTCCCTTTGCTCCTATTTTCCTCTGTTTTTCCCCACATGCTTCCTAATTCTTTCTCTACTCTGATAGATTTCAAGAAGAATGGCTAATCTTTCATATTCATTTTCCTATGAAAATCTGCTGTTTGTCCAAGATTTGGAACATTAGGTATGTATTTGAAATGTCATACCCCCCTGCTTCCTTCCTTTCTTTTTCAGGAAGTTCTGGAATTTTCCTACTGATAAGCAAATTAAAAATAAAAATGGGATTTAAAAAATTATTTCCAGTAGTCTACATAATATTTTTCTTTCTGCTATATTTTTTGTTATTGAATCTTGATATTACTTGATTGTGGTCAATAAAAGTAATCTCTATGGCTTGACCAGTGTAACGCCATGGTTAAGAGCATAGATTCTAGTGCCAGTGCTAGACATAGTGAATCTCAACTCCATCACTAACGAGCTGTGTAAAATAGAACAAGTTAATTAGAAAACAAGGCATCAGATTCCTCAACTGCAGAATGGAGATAATAATAGCAGATTCTTCATAGGGTTATCATGAAGATCATATGAGTTAATATGTCTGAGCACTTAGAACAATGCCTAGCATATATAAAATATGCAAAATATTAATATCTGTTGTTATTATTATAAACATTACTATTTTCCTCTGTAATTTTTTTTACATTTCTTTTCTGGCCTAGTATAGGGCAAACATTTTTTAAATGATACAATTACACCTCTATCTCATAATCTACATGCTGTTCACCAACAAATCTTATTGGTGCTACCTTTAAAATATATCTGGAAGATAGTAAGTTTAAGATAATGGACTATCTTCTCTTCTCCAGATCCAATGATTCTCTAAAGATAGAATGTTAGATGTGAAGATTTTCAGGGAGTAAATATATCTAATTTGGAAAAAGCTCTGAAGCCCTTTGATTTAGTATAGCCATTTGTCCATGCTGCCTATATGCCAATTTGAGGGTAAAATTTAGATGCCAGATATTAACAAATGTTTCAGGCTGTAGATTGGTCTCATCTGTAGAAACATGGTCTTTACCTAGTACACTACAAATCCCTACCTCTACTTTGTAGAAAGATAATGGGGGGGATACACCAGACCAGTGGGAAAGACACTATAAGAGAGAGAAAATGAAGACTCTGTGTGTATGTGCGTGTGCGTGTGCATGAGGAGGCAATTTAGTGCAACTAATTAGAAATGAGAGGCATCCACCTAAAATTAGATTTGCTTGAATAGTTTTCATTGAGATAAAGAGGTTGTAAATTCAAAGTTTTTTTTTTATATTAAATTTCTTACCTCAGTTTCTACTAGTGCATCATGGGTTTTCTTCCGCTTTCTTCGCAAGTTTTTCTTTGTTCTTTTCACCTTTGCTTTAATTTGTTCTTTCCTCTGAATTATATCATTTAAAGCCTAGAAGACATTCAGAAATTAAGACTGGTTTAGACCAAATTGTTCCCAAGTGACTATATATTTCGGTATAAAGGGAAAGGACCACCACACATAAACTACAAAAACATACTATGATATCCACAATCCCAATATTTAGTTTGAATTACTGAGAAAACCAAAATCTAGTCAATTTTAGCTAAGTAACAAAAACTAAAAAACTCACATAGGAATTATAAATTTTCATCATGATATTTAAAGTATTTTAACCAAAATTAAAATTCTGAATACAAATTGTCAGCAATCATTACAGAGAGTGTACAAAAACTTATTCTTTTCAAAAGTTTATGCTAAATTAATAGTTTTTATAATTTATAAACTATTAAAATATAATAAAAACAAAAATGATTACTAACGACAAGAAGATAAAAAACAATGGCTATTGTAAAATGAGGGGAATAAAAATCATCAATCTTTTCTGGAATTTATTATCACATTCAGATGATTATACTGAGGCTTTTGATTCAATTAATAAATTTCCATCATTAATGTGAGAAGGAGCCATTATTAAAATAATTTCTCTCATTAGGAGTTAGTACTGGTTATATATTCGTTACATGAGCTCTAGGGTAAGTATTTAGAAGCCCTCTGCGGAGTAGTAGACTCAGAATTTGTTGTATCTATGCTTTATGGCCTTGTACAAGTTGCTGTGTGCATTTAGGCCCAAGCTTGCTCAAGTCCACGATACAGATAAACTCTCGCTTGCCTATTCCATAGAGAGGCTTTAAAGATCAAAATACACTTTCATAATAGAAACACCTTGTAAATCACAAAGTTTTCTAAACAAAGAAATTTTGAAAATTATGAAAGACTAAGAATGTAAAGTGACATCATTATTTGCAAAGAAAAAATCCTGTTGCCAAAACGGTCCAAATGAAATACGTACACCCCCCCTGCAGCTGAAGACAAGAATGTACAGCTCTTACCACACCCTCCACTGCTCCAGAAGACTGAGGACGTGACGGATATGTATTTGTCTACTAAACTTTCCTTTGGGAAGGGCGAGTAATATCAGTTACTGCCATAAGCTTGTTGTTTTGAAAATATTTTATCAACATTTGCTATATTTTTCATCTTGTCTTAATTTCTTCTCCAGCCATCAAAAATTTACCATAAAAGTGCCAAGCTGCATTATAGTTTATATTTGAGTAAACATAGCGTTAGCATTTTATTAAAAGCAATGAAGACTTTGAATTAAATGTACAGTGGTGGGCAATCACATCAGATAAATCACCACTCGATCATTTGAAATGTGCTTTTCCTAAGTACATTCTAAGATAGAGTATGGGGTTTCAGGTAACAGCATTGATAGTCACGCTGTATAGTTTCACCGTAGATCAGGTATGTGGCCATGAAATAGTTACTTATTTTGTCCATGCTTTCATGGCTTCCTATGTGAAATCATAATTTTCCAAGTAATACTGTAAATTCGTATACATGATTTATCAACCCACATATTCCTGCCTATTAGCTTCTGGATTAATTATAAATGCTTACTTCAAAATGTTCTTTGTGGATAATTCTGAGCTTTTCAGCATCTTCTTCTAGTTGACGCATAGGTTTGTCTAATTCTGCCAGCGTTAGGGCATATACTGCTTTCTTTTTCAGAAGCTGCTGCTTCTCATTTATCTGATCTTCTTGAATGGAATACAGTTTTTTCTGCCAGGAAAAATTTTAAATAATTCATTCAGTTATTAATTACCTAAACGTTTACTGAGTCTCTCCCCTCTGCCAGGCAGTAATATTTGTTGTTACTTGAAAATAAAAAAAAAAAATGCCCCCATAAAAAGCAATAGGTAGAAATATAGCATATTTAAAGAGCACAGAGTTATTTTTAGAAAAAAATGAGATAAAAAATTTAATAGACAATAAAAATCAAACATTCATAAGTAAGCATTGGAAGATATTAAGGTTAGAAAACACACTAACAACAAATATTGATATACATGTAATTCCTGCAATCCAAGGGCAAATAAAACCAAAGAATGAGAAGTTAATAATAAAACATTAAGCAAAAGGGGCTAGAAGATTATGGAATTATTGAACATATATATGTAAATAGATAGAAATAAATTAGGAAATTTGGTATTTTCAAGCATATAGAAGCAGAGAAATACTGCTTTTATACGTTTGAAAATGTCAAATTTCCTACTAGAAGAAATCACAAAATTTGTGCTTGCTTCAAAGAGGATCTGAGTTGCAGATAATCTCAAACAATTTTTTAACAAAACTGTTTTGGACTGTTTCCCTCTTGATTTTATTCTTCTTATAATACTAATTTCAAATATTTATGTATGCCCAAAGAGGAGGCATTCTAGAAACATGCCAGTGATCAAAATATCCAACCTGGGTTCCAAAGGATATGAAGGTGGTAGATAAAGGGTTAAAAAATTAAAATTGATTTTGTTACCTATAGTGCTTTAATTTCAAAATCTTTATATAGAAATATAATATATTTTTCTTTCATAATTAAAGAGAGAAATTCAATTGAAAGATACTAAAAGTAAAGAAAACATAAAATCATCACAAAGCAAACTAAAGAGACAGTTAGGAATAAGATCCCACTGCCTTTTTACTAGACTGGCAGAAATTCCCATTAAGCCACAAAATGAGATATGTGTATGGGAGGTCAGTTTCTTTATGCATGAACAGACACTGCTAGTCGTACACAGGGGGCAACCGTCATCAGCTAAGGAGAGAAAACTGCTGGCTTGCAGACCAAGTAGTGAAAAGATGCCTCATTACAGGCAAATTTAAAATGCTAAGTAAAATGCAAATTAAAGGAAGAATACAATATTGAAACCAAATTAGGATTACCTGAATCATCATCCCATTAGCCACTTCACCTCGAGTGAGTTTTTTCAAGAAGTCTTCTCTGCCCTATATGTTATCAAATATTTTTAAAAGGAAGTTTTATTTATAGGATATCAAAAAATATTTTTAAAGACAATTGCTAACACAAGATACACTTTACTTATGTCGTAGTAAAGAGTAAAATATTCATTATAAATTGAGTATTATAAAATTAGGAAAAAAAAGACCCTGATGTTATTTGAGACAAAGTTAGTAAGTTATACAAGACCAGGAAACAGACACAAGATTTCAGTTAGTACTTTAGAGACCTGAACTAAAATATCAAAGTAATCAAAAAGGAAAAATCAGACAGTCCTCAATTCCTCTTTTCAAAAACTAGTAGTTTGCTGTTAATATTACTTTCCAGAATGAACATACTTCAACTTTGAAAACAAGATAGACACAATTCAAGTCTGAAGTTTGCAAAATATGATCTGATTCTCCATTTGGCTAGAACAATTGTTTTTTTTCCTTTTAATCATTCCTTGAAAGTTAGAGGATAAAAATATGTAGAAAAATCTTCTTTCTGTTACTCGGATAAAGAATCTTAGACTCTTCTCAGTTGTACTTTAGTTCAAAAAGATTCTTGTGCTTTAGAATTATACCTTGGAATGCCTTATTTGAGAGAGGATCTGGCCTGGTTTTAAGCTGTTTTCTATATTCAAAAGAGATGCATAGCTTTGCAACTAGGGACAGTGGAGGTTCAGAAACGTCTCTATATCCATTCCTCATTACTGAATCCCTCATCATATCCCAGGGTCTACAGAGACAATACGAAAAAACAAGTCGGTAAGTCTCTCCTACAACTCTTCCTTTTCTTGATATAGTGACTCATCAAAATTTTGCTCTCCTAAAGTATAACTCCAAAGAAGGAAATAGAAAGATCATAAGGAAAGCAATAACTTTAATATATCAGTTCACGTAAGGATATACCTACACCTAAAACCAATTTACACAATAATATATTTTGATAATTTAAAAGAAATTAGTTGCTTCTTCTAACATGATAACATACACAGTGGTTCCATCAGTTTGTTGAATGTTTAATAAAAAGGGAATCAAATTAACAATGCCCTTATGGACTGGAGAAAAATATATCATATTCCAAAATAGAGTGCTACATTTGAACTTTGTCTGAAACTAACTGAGAAATGTGTGTGTGTGTTTGTGTGCACTGAGGAGATGAGTTAAGGAATGTTAAGGTATGAAGCTGAAAAGATAAACTACGACCAGATTATCTAGGATTTTTAAGGAGCAGTAAGAAAATTAGTGAAGGATGTTAAACAAGGTGTGTGTTTTAGAAAGGTCATTCTGGTTATAATATGGATTGATTACTTGGTGTTTACTTAAAATTTATTCATTCATTCTTCAAAGTTTTTTTGTTTCTTTTATTTTTGTTTTTAAAGATTGGTCCTGAGCTAACATCTGTTGCCAATCTTTTTTTTCCCCTTCTTTTCCCCAAAGCCCCTCAGGACATAGTTGTATATTCTAGTTGTAGATCCTTCTAGTTCTGTGTGGGATCCTGCTTCAGCACGGATTGATGAGCGGTGCCATGTCCATGCCTAGGAGCCGAACCAGAGAAACCCTGGGCCGCGGAAGCCGACCGTGAGAACTTAACCACTCGGCAGGGGGCCGGTCCCTGTTTTGTTTTTTTTTTTTTTTATTGTCAACTATTTAGACAGCAATCCATTGTTTAAATGAATTCAAGTCCCTGATCTTAGATAAATTAATATTGTACAAAAACAACTTGTGGATGTAAGGCTAATAAAAACTTAAGCGGCATATGAGAAATTATGATAAAATAGACTAGGAGTCTGAAGCTGCAAGAGTAAAACAATTGGATTTCTTTGAAAAGAAGGGAAAGAGTCCCTTGAAATTTTGAAATTTGTATATTTATGCGAAACCAACTCAGCCTGTTATCAATAGGCGAATCTGCACTCTCCATGGGAAAAACGTCTAGAGCTTCACTCTTCGCCCCTTAGGGAACTCTTCTAAGCTGTTTTCTATCATGCCCCCAAACTTCCGTGACTCAGAGAGCAAGGTCAAATGACTGGTCCCCAGAAGGGAGGCTATTAATACCTATTAATGGCTGGGCTGCTACTTTTACACTTACAGTAGACACAAGGCCACAAGCAGTGTTTCCAGCTAGATGCTCAAGGCCTTCCTTCGTACTGTCCCCTTCCTGAAAGCATGATTGGTCCACCACAGCACTGGCAAAATGCTTGGAAATGGCCCAGTTCCTAGGAGAATTATTGAGCTACTAAGAGCTACAACACACCATAGAACACGCTAAAGACTGACATAAAGTGAACTCCAATGGTCACAGGTCTTAGGCCATGGACTGCAATATCTGAGTGAGGGGACTTATTGTCTTCCCCTCCTGTTGTAACAGGCACTGTTCTCCATAAAGCTGATTCCAAGGTGGGGTTTTGTGTGCAAGATCCTTATTAAGGAGTACACTTGGAATCAACTACTGTTGGAATCTAGAAGGGACAGTACGGGAAATAAGGAAGAGAATGGGAGAGGAAGGAAGCAAGATTTGGCAGAAACATAGGGTGAGTTGCAATCCACTCCCAACAACAATCTCAGTTAACTCCATGGGGAGTCCTCGAGCAAGAGTGGACCTTCAGCTTTGCTCCAAGTGAGACCAAGGTGGCAAGGCTATACTCCTATATTTATTAGTCATTGGATGTGAGCTTCCCCATGAAGGAGAAAGACTTTAAGCAAAGTGACTTAACTGATTCCTAAAGGGGAATCTGGGCAGTTATGTCCACCAAGCAACATAAATGTCATAATGATAAAACTATTGTTAGTCCTACTATTAATTATGGCTACCTGCCTACTATGTGGAATTATCTTATTTTAACTTCATAATAAAATCCATGAAATAATTATTATTGTCCACTTTTGCAAATGGGAAAACTGAGACAGAGAGATTATATAAATTGCTGAAACACAAAAAGCTAGCACATTTTGGAACCAGGCTGTTAATCCACAGAGTCTGAGAGCCGAGGGACTTTATGTCATTGATTTAGCATCTCAGTGACACCTGGATACCTAGGACCCTTCAATGCGAGGGAGATAGCCATTGTAGAGCCTTCTGACTCTTATGTGCCCCTGTCCACGCAAAGCTTCTCTGTCCATGAGGCTTTCCAGGCAACTGGATGTTGAATTCTGTAACTTAGCCTCATAAACGACAGGTTGAAAATGGAACTGAGACTCTGTGTTAAAGAGGCACCAATCTGGTAATGCTGCCATAGCTGGCTCTGAAACAGAATCTGCTGGGAAAGTTAGGAGCACCAGGGAGATGCTGCCTTTTAACTATACAATATAAATCACGTAGCTGCTAAGAACAGCCCCAGAATTAAATGGATATAAATTACAGTAAAATTAACACAAGAACTAGAGTGTGGTCTTCTTAGCAAAATATCAATTGCACTATCATTGGAAATGTTCAAGAAGAAAGACTGGAGTGGCCAGTTCCGTGGCCGAGTGGTTAAGTTCACGCGCTCTGCTTCCGTGGCCCAGGGTTTCATGGGTTCAGATCCTGGGCACAGACATGGCACCGCTCATCAGGCCATGCTGAGGTGGCACCCCACATAGCATAACCAGAGGCATTCACAACTAGAATATACAACTATGTACTGGGGGGCTTTGGGGAGAAGAGGAAGGAAAAAAAAAAGATTTGCAACAGATGTTAGCTCAGGTGCCAACCTTTAAAAAGAAAAGAAAAGACTGGAGAATGACAAAGAGCTACAGTAGTTGCAAAAAGATTTCCTGATTTAATATAGGTACCACTTTTGAGAATTCCTGTATTCCTGGCAATTTTCTAGAATGTTTTACATAAACAGGCAGCCCTCATCTTGTAGAGTGCCATGCTAACTGAAACTCATGCATATCGGGACCATGCAAAATGAGGACACGGCTCAGATATGCACACATTTCAGTTAACTTGGTGCTGTGGGGAAGTGAGCGCTGCCTATTGTATACGTGCCTGTGTGCCTGTGTGTGTATTTAAGTTAATCAACGTATCCATTTAGTGACATAGCTACAATTATCCACATTCAAAGATGAGAAAACGAAGGTCATAGAAGTCATGGGATTTGTCACATGACTAACATTCAACAAGTATCAATACCCAGGACTGCTTGATACCATAGCCTGGACACATTCTACAGCACTTTGAAGTAAGCTCCCTCCTCTAACCCCAGCTTCCAGTACTGTCTGCACATAATATTTGTTGAATGAATAATTTACGGAATGAATGCATTGATGAATAACAAACAAATTGTTTTTGGTCCCTAGGTTGGGGAATTAAACTGCAAAATTTCAAATTCTTTCAAACTCAAAAATATGTTTTTTAAAAATGTCTTTATATAATGAGAAACGCAGTGTCTATTAAAATATCATAATCACACAGATTCTCATTCATAAATAGCATTTGGAGGATGGATAGTAAAACAAGGCCTACAAGCTGTTTTCCCTGAGATGTAGGGAAATGGGTGAAGTGGTAGGAAAGGCAGAGAGATAAGTACCTGAATAAGACCTGAAAGAAGACAGCCTTTTTCAGGAACGTGGCCTGCAGCACAACTTGTGCTAGGCTTTTCAGTTCTTCAAATTGTCAATTCTTTGTAAAGGGAATGAAAGCCCCCAAAACTTGCCATTTCACAACTGTGACAATAGTGGAAACAAAGACAGTTGCATATTCTTAAAATATTACTCAATTGAGTACTTATTAATTACAACAGGGAAATGGATAAGTCGGTTGGCCGCCATAATTTTAACTGAATGATCAAACTTATTATCACCAGTAATGACACAAACTTATACCATGCGCTTTGTGAAGTTTCGTTGACATAATATTATAACCATGTAATGTTCCTGCCAAAAGTTTAACCTGAACTTCAAGTTTAACCTGAATCTAATCATGAACAAACAAAAAGACAAATCCATGGGGTTGGCCCGGTGGCATAACGGTTAAGTTTGTGTGCTCTGCTTCGGCAGCCCAGGGTTTGCAGTTTCGCAGCCTGGGTGTGGACCTACACACCGCACATCACGCCATGTTTGGCAGCATCTCACATAAAAATAGAGGAAGATTGGCACAAATGTTAGCTCAGGGCCAATCTTCCTCACCAAAAAAATAATAATAATATAATAAAATAAAAATAAGTCCATATTGAGAGAAATTCTGCAAAGTAACTGCCAAGACTCTTTAAAAAATGTCAATGTAATGACAAATTTTTTTTAAATGTAGGAGACTCTTTAAGATTAAAGAAGACTCAAAAGTTATGGGGTGCTTCAACTAGAAGGACCCACAATGAAGAATATACAACCATGTACCGGGGGGCTTTGGGGAGAAAAAGGAAAAAAAAAAATCTAAAAAAAAAAAAAGTTATGGGGTGCTTGATTACATACAGCAACCAAATGAATTAGAGAAATTTGCATATGTACTACAGATTTGTGCCAGTTATCTAATTATCTCACCTCTTAGTTCTCAATCCAGTCTTTTAACTCTAATTCGAGATACTGGAGCTGGATCTTGTAAACAGCTTTCTTTTGCCAGCTGGAGAAAAGTTAGGCTTTATCAATAAAGGGCAGTGGAGGGGCTTACAAGGCTGCAGCAAGGGGCATCACAACCTTGTTCCAGTTCTGTGTTGTCTCCTTCCCCCTGTGGAACTGCTGCCAGCTGCGGTGTGCAGAACCAATCATGCTTGACCTCCAGCTGGGTTCTCAACCCAGAAACTCCATTCAAAGTCCATTCAGCCTCCATCGAGTTTCTCTGGCACCCAGTACTTGGCTGCTTATGGATCATCCACTGAGACACACCGTCTCCCATAAGGCCTTACTCTGCTTTGGGGGAGGGCAGCTTCTTCCATGCTGGTTCCTCCTTTGGGTACTTTCCCTCATCCCTAAAGGCTGTGGTGCTCCCTATTACTGTATTGTTATTCCTGTATTCTCTATAGCAGGGATCAAACAAGCTTTCTCTGTAAAGGGCTAGATAGTAAATAATTTAGGTTTTGGGGCCACTAGGTGTCTGTCACAACTGCTCAATTCTGGTTTTTGAAAAAAGGAATAAAAGATATCAAAGGATCACTTTGAAGAGCTTGGAAGAAGCCAAGGGAAAGGGGGTGACAGCATCTCAGATGTTGGGAAGAGCCCACACTAAAACATAGTCACCTTTGACCTGCTGCCTGGCTTTAGCAGTCAGAATCCAGAAGGTGGCAGCAGAGAGCTATTCTACCGGAAGAGACTCCTGTACTAGGACAAAGGACAGCTGAAGAGCAAAGTATGGGACAGTCAATGCTATGCGTCTGGAAATCTACTTTCAAAGAGAAAAGGGAAATAAACACTAAATATAGATAGATCTAAGCTCGTAACCAAAGAAGTAGCATCAGTTTGCTTTCCAGTGACAAATGTAATACTAAGAAAAAAGTTGGAAAACTCATTACGTAAAGTCTGAGACGAGGAAGAGAAAGAGACTTTGAATTAAAAGTTAAAATTATAAAGCGAAATTTGGGATTTGTGCAAATAATGAAGGGTTAGACTGCATGAGTGGGTCAGGGCGGCTCGGCTGTGCTTTGTTAGGGCACTTTTTGGTGGCTAGGACCCTAACAGAAAGGTCAGGTGGCAGCCCAACCTGGTTCTACCTAAAAATAAACACAAGGGTGCCAATTTATCTTTCTTTTTTAATGAAGAGACATATATTTTTGGTAGAAACATTTTAAAATTGCAAAAACTAAAATTAAAATAACCTGAATACCCAAACCCAGAGATAAGAGATATGCATTGTGATTTTTTGGTGAATTCCTTTTTAGGAATAGCAATTAAAGTTGCTATCTTTGGTAAAGTCAGCCTACAAAGATCTTTCTCAGGCACTAAAAAAGCAGAAGTCCCATTAATTTTTTCTTAATTCAAAATTGAATGCATAACAATTTATCTTTTTACTCATGTATTTAACTACTACTCCATCACTGAGAAATTTTTGTATTTAAAGTTTCCCACTATATGTTAGCTATGCATTCATTTACATAAATAGAAACATTACATAAACATTTAATGAACGTCTACTTTGTTCTAAAGACTGCTCTAAGCACCGGGATGCAGCAGTGTACAAAACAGACAATAATTCTTGTCTTCCTGGTGCATATTTTCTGGTGGTTGTTAGGTAATTAATTATAACCATCCTTAAACATGCATCTTTGTGGCCTTTGTCTTTGTTATCAGGTGATTTTCCTTACGCCATATATTTTGAAATGATGCTAATGAATTATAGATTGCGAATGTATTTAAAGTTCTTACATATATTGATAAATTACTTTCCAGACAGATTACACTAATTTACACTGAGTTAAATACTGCAGCAGCTGATTAGAGTTGCTACATATATGTCTTCACCATTATCAAATATTAGTTTTCACATATGTAAAATTGGGATAACATATTCTTTTCCACAAAATTATTGTGGGAGTAAAATAAGATAATGCATGTAAAGTAGCTTACTCAAGACAACATTCACAGTAAGCATTTAACAAATAGCTGTTATCACTTTCAATGTGTTGTATAGAAATCTACATATTTATCAGGAGACAGACTCAGAGTTAAATGTGTAGGTCAGTTATTAAAGATTGTTCTGTCCTAAAAAGTGAAGGTAGACCAATTCTATGGACTATTCTTTACGTTGTTTATCCTAAATACTTTTGAGAATATATTACCTATCAGCCTCCAAGTTAAATGTTTTATATAGAATAGTATTCATTTATCACACAGAGGTATAATACAAGTATTGTTATGCTCATTTAAGAGATGCGAAACCGAGGCTCATAACGGCTAAGTAATATTCTTGATATTCTCAGAAAGATAAATAATTAGTAGACCCAAGATTCAAATTAAGAAACATCTGACTCCAAAATTGATACTCGTTCAACAAAATCACATCTCTCTTGGAAAAGGAAGGAAAAAAATAGAAACAAAATGGAAATACTAAAGAGACAATTTGCCACCTCTTTTCTGGCAAACAAAAGCTCTAATCCAGTAGAAAGGGGAAGGAAATGATGTTCTCACATGGTATCTACAGCAAGTCAAATAAAGTTTTTGTCCTCAAAGATCCATGACTGTCCAATGCTTTATTTTGATAATATTTTTCAGGTTTATTTACTCCCCCAAATATATGTCAGGAAAAATGAACTTTTCTCATGCTTGACTAAGGGGATACCCACCCACCATTTGAAGCACTTCAATCCTAACATACCTTCCCATTATTTCTGTTTTATCTGTACCTTAACACTTTTCCCCAGCAAAGGTTTACCATGTGAGTGGATGTTCCAAAAATTACAGTTAATTGCTTCCTTTCACTCAATTTTGGCAAAGTATTCTGCCTCTGAGTGGAGTAGGGAAGAATTTTAGTAAACTAAAGACCAATGAAACAAAAGTAAAAGAGTGCCAGATCAAAGTTGTAAACACGGAACATAGAGAGGGACAAAGAGGAGTGATTACGCTAGGAATGTATAGCATAAATGACTCTGAGATTCTGGGCTGCTTAAACCAGAGGGGAACATGGAAGTTTAGAGACTACCTAATTATTAATAAGAGAAGAAATACAATTTTATGAAGGAAAGTTTTTCTTAGTTCTGAAATCTAGCGTAAATTAGGTGCATAGGGTTTTCTGATCATCTTGAACAATATGACTCCCTCTCTCTGGTTTGAAAAACCAAGCAGCAATGGTCAATTTTGGCCATAACTTTTTCTTTTCCCAAAGCCCCAGTACATAGTTGTATATCCTAGTTGCAAGTCATTCTAGTTCTTCTCTGTGGGATGATGCCAGAGCATGGCTTGATGAGCCGTGTGTAGGTCTGCACCCAGGATTCCAACCAGTGAACCCCAGGCTGCTGAAGTGGAGTGCACAAACTTAACCACTCGGCCAAGGGGCCTGCCCCATAACTTTTACCAACCTTTGTTAAAAACCAAGGATATAATATCCAATTATAATTCAATAAAGGCTATTGTACATGGGTCAAGAGTAATATACTCTAGACTTGACTAATAGGCATAAATCCTCAACAATTAAAATCAACACATTATTAGAATGTTCATTTTATAACCATTTTAAAGTATCGTCCATCTCAACTGGAATTGTGATAGAAACTGTATAGTGCACAAATCAAATTTCGCCTTATTAAAGCTGTTTTGTTCTGTTAATTGAATTGGACATGCTCTAAGTAGACCTGAAGTAGCAGGGCTTTCTTGCCCTCCAAGAAAGCTTTTCAGAAGGTTCTGACTTCTAGTGTACTCAGATGAAGGGTCTAGGAACTTTGGCTCAGAGATAAACAAATAGTATTTGAAGGGAGCCAAGATTTTTTCTAAAGAAGAGTTTGGGAATGGTTAAAATATTTGAAAAAGAACTCAAGCAAAGCCATAAACTTCTAAACTATAAAGTTATAGACCAGATTACTGTGGCCAGAGCATTCTAAGGACATAGTACACTGCCTTTTTCTAGTATTAAAAATGACCCTTAAACACCTAAAGAAATTTAAAAGAATAGAAATCATACAATCATACAATGTGGTCTGTTCTCAGACCACAATGGAATTAAACTAGTAATCAATAACAGAAAGATAACTAGAAAATCCCAAAATATGTGGAGTCAAATAACATATTTCCAAATAATACATAGTTGAGGAATAAATCTCATGAGAAACTTAAAAATATTTTCAACTAAATGAAAACAAAAAAATAATTTATCAAAATTTGTGGGATGCAGTGAAAGCAGTGCTTACAGAGACATCTATAGCATTGAATGCATACACTAGAAAAGAAGAAAGATCTAACATCAACAATCCAAGTTTCTACTTTAAGAAACTAGAGAAAGAAGAGCAAACTAAATCCAAAGTGAGCATAAGAAAAGAAATAATAAGAATTAGAGTGGAAATCAAGGAAATCGAAAATGGGAAATCAGAACAATATCAATGAAACCAAAATCTAGTTATTTGAAAAGATCAAGAACATTGTTATGCCGCTAGCCAGGTTAACTAAAGTAAAAAGAAAGAGGACAGAAATTACTAATATCAGAAATGAAAGATAGGACATCACTACAGATCCAATGGACATTGAAAGGATAATAAAGGAATACTACAAAAAACTCTTTGCTGAAAAATTAGATAACGTAGAGAAAATGGACCAATTCCTTGAAAGACACAATCTGCCAAATCTATACAAGAGGAAAAAGATAATCTAAATAGGCTTATATCTATTAAAGAAATGGAATCAATAATTAATAATCTTCCAAAACAGAAATCACCAGGCCCAGATGGGTTCACCAGTGAATCCTACCAAACGTTTAAGGGAGAAACTATATTAATTCTCTACAACCTCTTTCAGATGACAGAAGTAGAGGGACTGCTTCCTAACTCATTCTGTGAGGCCAGCATTACCTTAATACCAAAACCAAAGACATTACAAGAAAAGAAAACTACATACCAATATCTCTCATGAAAATAGATGTAAAAATCCTCAACAAAATTTTAGCAAATCAAATCCAACAACATATAAAAAAAATTATATATCATGATTAAATGGGATTTATACCAGTTATGAAAGGCTGATACAGCATTCAAAAATCAATTAAGGTAATCTATTACATCAACAGGCTAATGAAGAAAAATCACGTTTGTATAAATAGACACAGAAAAAGCATTTGACAATATCCAACATCCTTTCATAGTAAAAACTTCCAATAAACTGAAACAGAAGGGAACTTCCTCCACTTGATAAAGATGTCTACAAAAAATCTACAGCTAACATCACGGTTAATGGTAAGAAAAGTGAAGCTTTCCCTCTAAGGTCAGGTACAAGGCAAGGATGTCCCATTTCAATATTTCAACACACCTTTTCACTGCTGTACTGGAAGCCCTTAAAATGCATTAAGACAAGAAAAGTAAATAAAAGATATAAAGATTAGGAAGGAAGAAATAGAACTGTCTTTGTTTGCAGATGACATGATTGTCTATGTTAAAATCTGAAAGAATTAAGAAAAAACTCCTGGAACTAATGAGCAATTATAGCATGGTTATGGGACACAAGGTTAATACACAAATGTCAATTGTTTTTCTATACGCTAGCAATGAACAAGTGGAATTTCACATTAAAAACACAAAACCATTTACATTAGTATCCCTCCAAAATGAGAGAGTTGGATATAAATCTAACAAAATATGAATAAGATTTATATGAGGAAAACTACAAAACTCTAACTACAAAACTACAAACAAGAACTAAATAAATGGAAAGATATTCCATGATAATGCATAGGAAGACTGAATTTTGTCAAGAAATCAGTTGAGCCCAACTCAATCTATAGATTCAATTCAATCCTCATCAAGATCCCAGCAAGTTATTTTATGGATATTGATTAAGTGATTCTAAAGTTTATAAGGAGAAACAAAAGACCCAGAATAGACAACACAATATTGAAGAACAGGTGGAGAGCTGACAACACCAGACATCGACACATACTATAAAGCTATAGTATTCAAGACCGTGTGGTACTGGCAAAAGAAGAGACAAACAGACCAATGGAACAAAACAGAGAGTCCAGAAACACCCATAGAAAAATACAGTCAACTGATCTTTCACAAAGGATCAAAGACAGTCTCTTCAACAAGTGGTGCTGGCACAAGTGGACACTCATATGCAAAGAAAAAGATGCTAGACACAGACCCTACACCTTTCACAAAGTCAACTCAAAATGGATCATAGACCTAAAAGTAAAATGCAAAACTATAAAACTCCTAGAAGATAACATAGAAGAAAACCTAGACGACCTTGGGTATGGCAATGACTTTTTATATACAACACCAAAGACACGATCCATGAAAGAAAAAATTGACAAGCTGGACTTTAAAATTAAAACCTTCTGCTCTATGAAAGACAATGTCAAGATGGAATATTATTCAGCCCTAAAAAGAAATGAGCTATCAAGCCATGCAAAGACATGGAGGAAGCTTAAATGCATATTACTGAGTGAAAGAAGCCAATCTGAAAAGGGTTCATACTGTATGACTCCAACTATGACATTCTGGAAAAGGCAAAACTATGGAGACAGTAAAAAGATCAGTGGTTTCCATGGTTTGGGGGTGGTAGAAGGAACAAGAAGCAGAGCACAGAAGATTTTTAGGGCAGTGAAAATCTCTGTATGATACCATAACGATAGATACATGTCATTATATATTTGTCCAAAATCAAGAAATGTATACGACACCAAGAGTGAGCCCTAATGTAAACTACGGACTTTGAGTATTAATGATGTGTCATTGGAGGTTTGTCAATTGTACCAAATGTACCACTGTGGTGGGGGATGTTGATAAACGGGGAGGCTATGCATATGCAGGGGCAGAGGATATATGGGAAATCTCTGTACCTTCTCTAAATTTTGCTCTGACCCTAATACTGCCCTAAAAAGATAAAGTTTTAAAAGGTGATTCCTAATATGGTTATTTTGAAGCTTTGAATCTGACTGAATCTTTGTTCGTCAGAGTGTATGTCTAGTTAATGTCTGACTGCCTATTTTAGACCAAATCCTGCATCAGAAGACCTTGTCCCCAAACTCTAAACAGCTACCTGAAAGCTATGCTACTTTGAGCAAGCTGTGTCTCCTCAAAATGAACACATTAATAACAACTGCACAGTATTATGAACACTAAATTAGTTAATATGTATAAGGAGTCCAGAATATAATAGGCTTGCAGAAAACTCTGTTTTCTTTTCTACTTCCTTCCTTCTTTTCTACTAATTTTCCACTTAAGTTCTTGTACTACAATTTTAACCTGGAACCAGAGTGGCTGGATATTCTACTTTTCCATCAAAATTCCAAAATATTCAAGCAAAAAGCCCTCCAAATTCCTGAAGCTTGCACAAAAGCCTTCCGTGGAAACATTAAGAAGTACTTAATATGTGATAAAAGCTTTCAAAATTTTTTTGTTACAATATCACATTCTTCAGACAACACTGATGATTTTCTGTTCATTCTATCAACTCCATAACTGAATACATATTACCCTTTTATTGATTTATCTCCCATCATTATTGGCTAATTTTACCCTGGGACTTGGCTAATCAGGTCTTTTCTGAATAGGTTAGTTATTGGAATTGAAGGTATGGAAAAATCGGAACAAATCAATATCTGCAATAGTTGGAAAATTCCAGAAATTGCTAGGTATCTTGATTATTCAGGGTTGCTTCTAGTTTAAGGCTGCCTAAAATTTACTGGGCATTTTACAGATGCTATAATTTGAGAGAATGTAATTTAGAAATTCTACCTCTGAGGCTTCAAAATAGTATTTCTCAGAGCTATCTCAGAGGTGGTATTGCTATAATTAGTTTCTAGAAGACATGGATTAAGGACTAATTTCAGACCAGGATCAATAAATATACAAAGCTGAAGAAAAACATGATGCCCAGAGTCAGAAAATTATATAGATTTTCATTAATTAGTCAATGAGAGACAGGAGAGTCATTACAAAGGTAGAAACTACAAACTTGAGTTACTACAAACCAGAATTATCTAAGGATTATCTAGACATTTATTTTTAATTCACTACCACTCTGACACAGATACATATGTGTACATCAGAGAAATTTAATGCCCTATATATTCAACTCAAAGATTGGCAGAAATGTTTAGCAATGCAGAATATTTCCTAAGTGAAGTAATTTCTTTCTGTTGCTTCTTTCTTGTTATCTCTCAGCTACCGTAGGGTAAGGAAAGGACTTGATGAACAATTTCTTTAATTTTTCTTGAATAAAGCCAGGGGGACACTTTGCTTTGGGTTGGCAAAGCAAGTACAGTGGAGTCACACCAAATTTGCACTTAACGTTCAAATTGTATTTTACGGCATCAGGAAAATTTAGAAAAAAAATAAACAATTCAATGCAATATCTTTCTAAACAAGTGATTGCCTCAGATTAGTGAAGGAATGTGTGTGAAGAATTGAAGGTAAGTTGTGACAGCTATGGGAAAAATATGTGAATTATATACCAAGGGTTTCCTTTCAATTGAAAAAATTAAAACACTTTAAGCGGCCAAATCATTGGATGATGTCTTCATGATATCCTCAACAACAACAAAAAATTGATGGCCACAGAGAAACACATAGTAATGAAAAATTATAGGAAATTATAAACAATATCTACTGTATTATCATATATGCTAAACTATATATATAGTGACATGTCTTATATTTTAAAAATAATTTTGAGGTTAATTTTTACTACACATAATTATTTTTAATTTTCACTTTTTTCAAATTTATTTATTTTTTGAGGCAGATAAGCCCCGAGCTAGCATCCGTCACCAATCCTCCTCTTTTTGCTGAGGAAGACTGGCCCTGAGCTAACATCTGTGCCCATCTTTCTCTTCTTTATACCTGGGCTGCCTGCCACAGCATGGCTTGACAAGCGGTGCATAGGTCCACAGCTGGGATCTGAACCAGCAAACCCCGGGCGATCAAAGCGGAACATGCCAACTTAACCACGGTGCCACTGGGCTGGCCCCTTAATTTTTAGCATACTAATTTCGTAGCATCTAAGATATAGTAACCCCAGTGAACAACCACGGGAAGAGGCACAGGCACGATACACCAAGTGAATCGAACAGCTGGACTCAATGTGAGAACAAAACCCAAGTCTCTCAGTACAGAAACATTTACTGGCAGACAATCTATGTGTTCTAAATTTGGATAGCACAAGAGAAAGTCTTCACTAAAGATAGTGCTAGTAGAGGGCTTGGACAAAGAATACAGATTCTATATTTTACAGATAATTGTGTGATTATAAGTCTTTAAGAAGAAAATATGAAAGATGGGAGAAGTGTGGATATGACGTGTTATGAAGAGAAGCAGCCTGATGAAGTGGTCCCCCTGGTGTGGTAATATGGAGTTGACTTTGCTAGTCTCTATGCCAAATGGCAGGGAGTGGCTATTCATCATAGCTCTCACTTAGGAATGGATTTGAGGCCTCTGAATAGTTGTTTCTGTGGCATTGTGGTCTACTGATTGCTTGGTGCTCTGGAATCCAATACCTTGCAGGCCTGATATAGGTACTCCCTTCTCTTGCTTTGTAAGAGAGCAAGAGCACTTCCCAGCATCTTTTCTTCCTGCCACAGGCAGGAACTATTACATAGATATTTAGAGTGAGGCTTAACCAAGTACCACTCTTCTGGTGAGTCAGGTAGTTTAAGTTCAGTAATAACAAAAAGTAGACAAAAGTGTTGATTAGCTACATTGAGTCACGTTTCTCTTCTATTCAGGCTGGGCCTCTGAGAGAAGCGATTTTCTTCTGATTTATCAGAAGGAGTAATTTTTTTGAAAATAGTATTATAGTTTAAATTAAAATATATCAATATTAAATCAATAAAATTCAGATTAATCACCATTTTTCATAACTAAGAAGAACACAGAGATACAAACCTTGAATTTTCTTCTCACTTCTGCTATTTTCTCTTCTAATTCCTCTGTTTTAAATTTGGTTAGGTGGAAAACAGTACCAATGTTATAAGCATCCTTGTATAGTTCTTTAAGAAATGTTTCATTTTTTGACTTCAGTTTTATCAAAGATTGGATTTCAGACTCAAACTGTGCTTTTTTCCTTATGCTATAAAAAATAAAGAAAAAAATTGATAGGATTATTCTAAAAGAGTATATATTGAAGTAAATATATTTAATAATTATTAAAAAAGGAAGAAGTTCATATTTTATGTTGCTGAAAGTACAAAATAACCAGATACTTAACTAAAACTTGAATACAGAAAATATGTCCCCAAATCCCATTTATTTTTCTGCTTCCCCTGTCAGCTACCCCTGTCAGGCTGTACTCAATCTCAGAAGGATAAGTGTACTGATAAGAAAAGTCTGGGGATCCCAGATGCCCAGCTTTCAAAGCATTCATTCCCTTCTATATCAATCCATCCTTTCTATTCCTATATAACATTACTACTAAGAATAAATCAAATATAAGAAAACTTCAGTCCATGAAAAAGAGAAACAACTCAACAAAAGAAAATTAATACCTAAAACAAAACTCTCAAAAAGAAAACCAATAGCTAAGGGAAAAGAGTTAAAAGGGAAAAAAAGTAAGACGTTAATATCATTACAAGATTCTCAAAGACACAAATAGTAGACTCTATGGAAAATTAACGTTATGTTTCCTGTTCAGATTAGGTATTTCCTTTGTTCCAAATATGTACCATTGAGGCACACAGTATAAGAAGAAAACACCAAAAACACACACCTACACTCACAAATGAGGTAATTATAACTGTAGAATAGAAATGGAACTGGAAAGCAATGAAGGATGGAGGCGAAGCAGCAAGAAACTGGGGGAAGGTATTCCACCAGATAGGTTACCAGGGCAAGGTTCACTGCATCATAGCAGGGGTTTGTGTGAGTTGTCATCTGGGAAAGAACCAACTCACTGATGGGGGCTATAAGTTTATAGAAAGCTAGAAGTTAGGGTATCGAGAAGAAAAGACCCAGAGACCAAGAACTCAACCAATGGGTAAAGAAGAAATCAGAAGGGAAATACAAAAAATACCTTGAAACCAATGAAAATGGAAACACAACATATCAGAACTTATAGGATACAGCAAAACAGTTCTATGGGGGAAATTTATGATGATAAATGACATTCTTAAGAAAAAAAGAAAGATTTCAAATAAACCAACTAACTTTACACCTGAAGGAACTACAAAAAATGTTAGCAGAAGGGAATGAACAACAATCAGAGCAGAAACAAGTGAAATAAACCAAAAAAACCAAGAAAGGATCAACAGACAGAGGTGGTTTTTAAAAGATAAACAAAATTGGCAAAACTTTAGCTACAGTAACTAAACAAAAGGACAAATAAAACTGGAAATGAAAGGGACCACATTACAACTGATGCCATAGAAATACAGATGATCAAAGAGACTACTATGAGTTATTACATGCCAACAAATTGGACAACCTAGAAGAAATGGATGCTTTCCTAGAAATATACAACCTTGTACCAAGACTGAATCATGAAGAAATAGAAAATCCAAACAAACCAGTAATGCATAAGGAAGTTAAATCAGTAATCAAAACTCTCAATGAGAAAAGCCTATAACCTGATGGCCTTACTGGTGAATTCTACCAAACATTTAAAGAATTAACATCAATGCTTCTCAAACTCTTCCAAAAAGTTGAAGGGGAGAGAACACTTCCAAACTCATTTAATGAGGCCAATACTACCTTGATACTGAAGCCAGGCAAGGACACTACAAGAAAAGAAAATTACAGCCCAATATCCCTGATGAACGTAGATGCAAAAACCTTCAACAAAATCCTAGCAATCAGAATTCAACAGCATGTTGAAAGGATCATATACCATGATCAGGTGGGATTAATCCTTGGGATGCTAGGAAGTTCAAATATGCAAATCAATAAATGTGATACACCACTTTAACAGAATTAAGAATAAAATCCTATGATCATCACCATAGATGTAGAAAAAGCATTTGACAAAATTCAACATCTATTTATGATAAAAACTCTTAACAGAGTGGGTACAAAGGGAAAGCACCTCAACGTAATAAAGGCTGTATATGACAAGCCCACAGCTCAAAGCATACTCAGTCTCAATGGTGAAAAGCTGAAGGATAGCCACACGCAAAAGAATGAAACTGGACCTCTATCTTATACCACTCACAAAAATTAACTTGAAATAGATTGAAGACAAACGTAAGAACTAAAACCATAAAACTCTTAGAAGAAAACATAATCTCCTTGGCATTGGTCATGGCAATTATTTTTTGCATATGACACTGAAAGCATATGAGACAAACGCAAAAATCAACAAGTGGGACTACATAAAACTAAAAAGCTTCTGTGTAGCAAAAGAAATAATCAATAAACGGAAAAGGCAACCTACAGAATGAGAGAAATATTTGCAAACCATTTATGTGATAAAGGGTTAATATCCAAAGTATATAAAGAACTTATATAACTCAATAGGTAAAAACCAAATAACCCAATTAAAAAATGGGTAAAGGACCCAAATAGACATTTTCCTAAAGAATACATACAAATGGCCAAGAAGTACATGACAAGGTGTTCAACATCACTAATCACCAAGGAAATACAAATCAAAAACACAGTGAGGTATCACCTCTTACCAGTTAGGATGGCTTTCATCAAAAAGACAGAAGGTAGAAAATGCTCGCTGGGATGTAGAGAAAAGGGAACATTTGTACACTGTTGGTCGGGATGTAGATTAATACAGGCATTATGAGACACAGTATAGAGATTCCTCAAAAAATTAAAAACAGAACTGCCATATGAACCAGGATTTCCACTTCTGGGTATATATCTAAGGAAACAAAATCAGTTTTTCAAAGAGATATCTGCACTTTTATAGTGTAATGTTCATTGCAGCACTATTCACAGTAGCCAAGATATAGAAACAATCTAAGTGTCTGTCAGTGGATGAATGGATAAACAAAAAATATATAATGGATGTATTATTATATTATTGTATATATATTTGGAAAATATATGTGTGTGTATATATAAAATGAAATATTATTCAGCCATGAGAAAGAAGGAAATCCTGTCATTTGCAACAAGATGGATGAACTAAGAGGACATTATGCCAAGTGAAATAAGCCAGACAGAGAAAGATGAATGCTATATGATCTCACTTAGATGTGTAATTCTAAAAAAACCCTCAAATTCATAGAAACTGAGAGTAGAAGGGTGGTTGTCAAGGGCAGAGATATGGTGGAAATGGGGGAGATAGTGGTCACAGGTACAAGCCTTCAGTTATAAGATGAATAAGCTCTGAGGATCTAATGTACAGTTTAATAATAGTCTGTTGCTTACTTTGAATTTGCTAAGAGCGTAGATCATAAGCATAGTCACCTCAAAAAGAAAAAAAAAGTAAGCGAGGTGATTGATGTGTGGTAATTATTTTACAAGTATATATCTCTCAAATCATCACATTTTACACTTTAAATATAGACAATTTTATTTGCCAATTATACCTCGATAAAGCTGAATAATTTTAATAGAGAAGTGGTATGTGTAACGAAATTTTATCTGAAACATTTCCAGTACTGAAAACCATTTTGGTTTCCATTGAAAAGTCTACTTAGTGCAAAACTGGATATATGACACACATAGAAACACACACACCTAGACAAAGAATTGTGAAATTTCAGAACTCTGAAACAGAAAGGGAAATTTCTAAAGTTCTCCGAGAGAAATACAGGTTTGTTGTTATGTGTCATCAAGTCAGCTCCAACTCCTGGTGACTCTACAAATGAGTGATGTCCACAGGGTCCTGTCCTCAACAGCCCTACTCAGCTACTGCAGACTCATGCCTATGGCTTCCTTTATGGACTCAATCCATTTCATATTTGGTCTTCCTCTTCTCCTGCAGCCTTCTACATTTCCCAGCATTATTGTCTTTTCCAACAAATCCTGCCTTCTCTTGATGTGCCCAAAGTAGGACAGTCTCAGTTTTGTCATTTTTGCCTCCAGTGATTTTCAGGGTTAATTTGTTCTGGGACCCATTTGTTCTTCTTTCTGGCAATCCAGGTCATCCGTAGAGCCCTCTTCCGACACCATATTTCAAATGAAATATTATTTCCTGTCAGCTTTCTTCCCTGTCCAGCTCTCACACCCCAACATAGTAATCAGGAACACGAGGGTGTACATAATCTTAGCCTTGGCCTCTAATGACACTTCCTCACACTTGATGATCTTCCCTAATGCTTCCAGTGCTGCCTCTCCAAGTCTCAGTCTTCTCTTGATTTCTTGGCTGCAGTCTCCATTTAAATTGATGACTGAACACAGGTGAACAAAATCTTTAGCAATTTCAATGTCTTCATTACCTATGTTAAAGTTGTGTAGTTCTGTAGCCATGATCTTTGTCTTCTTGATGTACAAATACCATCCTGCTGGGGCACTTTCTTCTTTCACTTTCGTCAGAAGTTGTTTCAAGTTACTGCTGCTTTCTGCCCATAAGATGGTGTCATCTGCATATTTGTCTGACAACCTTGCCTACAGAAAGCCATTCTTTCCCTCCATGTTCTGTCCTGACAGTGGCTTCTTGTCTGCAATATAGGTTACACAGCAGAACAATCAAGTGCTGAAGCATGCTCATTTCTTTCAGAGCAGCCCATAGCTTTTCATGATCCACTCAATCAAAGGCTATACTCTCATCTATAAGACACTGACTAACCTTCTTCTGAAATTCTTTGGAGCACTCCAGTAGCCACTGAATAATCACAATTAGATCTCATGTGCCTCTCCCTTTTCAAAATCCAGCTTGGACATCAGACATCTCTTGCTCCATGTAAGGTAAGAGCCTTTGTTGCAGCACCTTGAGCATCACTTTACTTGCATGGGAAATTAGAGCAATGGTCCTATAGTCACTGCACTCCTTGGCATCTCGTTTCTTGGGGATTGGAGTATATATTGAGTTTTTCCAGTCTGTAGACCATTGTTTTGTATCCTATATTTGTTGTCACATTCTTGTTAGGATTTTGGCAGATTCAATCTCTGTGCCTTGAAATAATTCTATCAATACCCATCTGCCCCTGGTGACTTCTCTCTTCCCAGAACTTTCAAGGCAGCTTTCACTTCACTTTCTAAAATTACAGATTCTTCCTCAGAGGAATAGTGTTCAAGGGAATCAGGGAATCTGTCATCCTTTGGTCTCTTCTGCAAAGATCTTCAGTATACTGTTTCCACCTTCCCTTTATTTTCTCCTGATTATATAGTGTGCCTTCCTGTTGGACCCTCAGCACTCCTAGTCTAGGTTTAAACTTAAAAACAGATTACCTACAAAGAAATGACATCTAAATGCCATCAGATGTCTTATCAAGCAAAACTAAATGAAAGATGGATATGTTTAGAGATCTAATGTACAGCATAATCACTACAGTTAATATTATACTAAATGCTGGAAATTTGCTAAAAGAGTAGATTTCAGGTGTTCTCATCACACATACAAAAAAAGATAACTATGGGAGGAGATATGCTAATTAGCTAGACTGTAGTAATCGTTTCATTACGTATATCAAATCATCATGATATAGACCTTAAGTATATACAATTTTAAAAATTCTAAATGAAAGAAAACAATGAAAAACACCTTTAAATTAATGAGAAAAATTGACTTTGGATCTAGAGTATAGTATGTTGAAAATATCCTTGTTTGAATGAGTTGAATAGAAAACGAAATGTGAGTTCATGAAAACAGCAATTTTTTTTAATAACATTTGCTATAAAGAATAGACAGGCAGAGTTGGGATGGAGGCCTCTGTTTTATCATCTCTTTGCTTCTTTTCTAAGATGAGCAATATTATGCAATGTTCATGTTCTATTACAGTAGAGAGAAATGACAATGATTCATGGGAAAGAGGAGATAATTCTAGATGCAAAGCCTCTGAGTGGCATGGCAAAGAGAGAATGGCATCTACTTGGCAAGTGCATGGGTAATGGACACTCTTCCAGAGGAGCAGCTTCTGTTAGTATATTGTAGCAGAGAGGAAGACAGCATATATGAAGACAGATGCAAATCATCTGCTAAATAAAAGAGTTAATTCTCATTTGATTGCATCTATGTTCTCTATGAACTATATGGGAAGATTATTAGCTTAAGATGAGAGTGATGTGGCTATGAGGATTAAAAAGAGTGAGAAGATATGAAACAGTCCTCAGAAAAACTGAATTGTCTAAAAATTTCTCAGCAGTGCTCAATGTCACATGAGATTCATAATCACAGAATTTAAGTTCTACTCAGTAGCAAATTTATTGCAATACAAATGAAGCTTAAATATGAGAGTCTCTAATGGACCTCAACCCCTTGTAAGCTCCTTTGAGTGTCCTTAACAGTGTTTTCACATGATCATACATATTTACAATGTTTACAAAAATAAGATATTTTAACCACAATTTATTAAGACCATTTTCTTTTTCTAACATAATGTATCCTCTCTCAAGTGACATTGGAATGTCTGTGGACATTCTGTATTCATAATCTTGTATTCTTTCTTAATAAAGAGACCTCACATTCTATAACTTTAGGGCCTACCAAACCAGGATCAACACATGGTGAGATTAATCAGCACAGTCGTGTTTTACTTTAGCCACATTCAACTGTTAGGATCCTGGTTTAGTCCAACGATAGGGCTTTTCAAGTCATATAAAGAAGGTTTTGCAGGTTATTTAAATGAATGCCTATTTGGATAAAATAAAAAAAGTTTTAGTAAGAAAGGAAGAAAAGACAAGAAAGTGGGATAAACAAATGTGATAGGGATGATAGATTGGTCATCTTCAAGTGTCAAATAGGGGGTCGGCCCTGTGGCGGAGTGGTTAAGTTCGCGCACTCTGCTTCGTTGGCCCAGGGTTTCACTAGTTTGGATCCTGAGCATGGACATGGCACCGGTGTCAGGCTATGTTGAGGCGGCATCCCACATGCCACAACTAGAAGGACCCACAACTAAAATATACAGCTATGTACTGGGGGGAGTTGAGGAGAAAAAGAGGAAAAAGAAGTGTCAAATAATTGTTGGAGTGAGGGTACTAGTAGAGCAAGTAAGCTGGAAAGAGAGGTGTTGGTTGTCAGAGAATACATTCTTAAAATTGAGATCAGGAGGTGATTCCATTATTGAAAATGACAAGATGTAGCGTAAAGCTATAAGAGAGGGTAGGTGGTGTGAGATGAAAGATGGTTGGGAATATGGAGGTCTAAGAACTGAGAAGCCAAGATCTTGCATGTACTGAATACAGATAAAATTCAGGTTTTGATTGCCTCTGCAGAGGGAGAGAATAGAAATGGGATGGATGATTTATTTGTAACTTTTTTTTAATGATTTCTTTTTTTTGGTGAGGAAGATTGGCCCTGAGCTAACATCTGTTGCCAATCTTCCTCTTTTCTTTTTCCCTCCCCAAAGCCCTAGTAAATAGTTGTATATCCTAATTGCAAGTCATCTTAGTTCTTCTATGTGGGATGCTGCCACAGCCTGGCCTGATGAGCGGTGTGTAGGTCCACACCCAGGATCCAAACCAGCGAACCCCAGGCCACTGAAGCAGATTGTGCAAACTTAACCACTCAGCTACAGGGCTGGCCCTTATTTGTAATATTTTAATTCTTTTTAAAAAGTCTAAAGTAGGTTAACATATTGGTAAGTAGTTAATTTTGAATGGTGCATATATCTTTTCTCTTTTAATATCTGAAAAATTAAAAAAACAAAAGCAAAATAGTTTAAGACTAGCCATTCAAAAGTTTGCTGTTAAATGCTGAAAAAATCACATTCTATACTCCTATGAATTAACTCAAATTAATAGCATGGTAAAATGTAGCTAAATAAGTATGAAAAACACAGTGCCCTGTGGATTCATTCTAAGTATTCCAGGCTACTTAACAACTTCAAATAATATTATAATTGCTATTTTTACAAATAAATCATCATCTGTTAACTCTTGATAAACACATTTCATAAAATATAGCACTCTGTCTCTATGGTATTCAATAGTCTTTTTGCTCATTTCCCGTGATTATCAACCCCATCTCTGGATCACTGCAGTTACAGCAGCATTGTCTTGCTTGAAGTACAGTAGAGCATTAGAAGTAGATGTTCAGAATATTTTATAGAGCTTGAATGTAAGAAAATGGCTATATAGAAATTCATACCACACAGTTAACTTCAAGCAGACTAAATCCAAATTAATCAATTTCAATCATCTTAAACAAGTTCATTTTTCTTGACTTAGGTTCCTGAAGCCTGTCTATCATTTGAATAAACAATCAAGTGAAATTGCTTGCTCAAGTCAAATATCCCAAATGTAAAGAGCCCATTTCTATTGGATGCTGGCTTATTTGGAAGACAAAATTTTCAAATTATGCACTGTTACTACAAGATAAACAATCATATATCATCATCATTACTAAAGGGTCTTGCAAATATTTGTATGCACAGAGTACTGAGCAAAGTCTTTAACAAAAATGACATCTATCTTATAATGTTGTCGTTTTTAAAATAAACTATATATGAACAATAGATCACATACTGAATTAATTATGTAACTTATTCAAATAGTATAACAGTTGTAAATAGAATCAAATGGTGAGATGGTATTCTAGTGGCAACCTAGTGTATAGAACAGTCCAAATTTGTGGAAGTTTCCTTGGGGTATTCGCTAGATGTATGACTCAGTGATTTGCTTTTAAAAAAAATTTTTTTTATTATTAATTTTGGACTTAAGGGGAAATCCCCTTTGGACTTAAGGGGAAAGTGATTCAGGTAAGTGGTAGAATAAAAAAGAAAAAAGAAAGGAGAGAGTTAAAAAGAATAGAGTTCTTTTGAGAAAAGCAATTTGGCTATGGCCAAATATAGAGATGGAGAATTGAATGAAGCAATAAGCTTTTGCCAGTTTTTTGAAGTAGTTAGTAAATGTCATGTCACATTCTTCTGTAACGTGTTAGAATTAGGAGCCAAGATTTGCCAATGGAGTTGGTTAGGCAGAGTCGCTAGCTGGAAAGAACATACATTTTGGAGTTAGACCTATGTTCAAATCTGACTGTTCCTTATGCAACTGAGGGGATGGTTTCATACATAATTTCCTTATCTGTAAAATTTGCTTACTAGTACCTGACATCAAGGTGTTACAAAGATTAAATCTAAATAAATCGAGGATAATATATACATTGTGCTTACACACATTGAATAACTCATGGAATGGATTTAAGAAATAGTATTTCGTTAATTAAAAGGAATGTAACAGCATATATCTCCATTACAGTACTATCTGGTTTAATAATATTGTAGACAATGAAAGAAAAAAAGACAAATATAAAAGGTAAATAACCATATTATTGCTTTGGGGCAGAGAGAAACCTCAAATAGTTGTGATATCAAAACAGAGAGAGAATAGGAGCACAGAGACACTGAAACAAAGAAGGAAATATGGATATCCAAGTTTTATATTCAGCTTTCATTAGTTCATTGTGTCATTTATTTAACACCTGTTGAGAAAAACGCAGGCCCGCACAGACACAGACACAGACACACACAATGCCTGCAGGCAAGGAGCTCAGCTGAGAGGAAACAGCAAATAAGCAAAGCAACAATAACCGTCCATAGAGTGACGAGTGCTAGGAGAGAAGTGTATGGAAGGAGGGAGGGGTACTTAAGCGGATACTTGTTGAGCATTGATTGCATGTCAAGTGCTGTGCTAGGTAACTGGGATACAAAGATGAATTGAAACGAAAGTTCCCATTTTATACTCTCAGGAAGGAGAAAGATATGAAAACATATTCCTGTGTGATCATAAACACAATAATGGAAGAAGCAGAAACAGCACTTAATACCACCTTGGTTCGTGGCTAGTGGTAAATAAGTTATTGACACGGGAAGCATCTGGGAAGAGCTTTTGTCTGAGCTATTGTATGAATGATCAACTAGTCACATTTAAAAAAAAAAAAAGCCAGAAGAAGAAGAGGAGGAGGAGGGGAAGGAGGATGTGAAGGATGGGGAAGAGGAAAGAAATTTCAATCAGAGGAATACCAGAGACAAAGACTAAAGCTTAAAACAATACGAGTTTGGATATTCAAGCATTTTAATAGGCTAGAACATAAAGATCGTGGAAGGGAGTAGTAAGAAATGCATCTGAAGTTGTGTAGGTGACAAATTACCATGTCTAATCTATCAGTCTGAGAGCTTTATCCTATAGTTGGTAGGGAATCTCTGAAACTTTTTTAAGCTCCTGAAAGTAAATAAAAACTCATCTTTGTAGATAATTGCGCCAGTGATGCTGTATATGCTGGATCTGAGAGCTCAGAACTTGAAGTGAGGTAGACCTGTTTTAATATACCAATTAAGAGACAAGCATGACCTGGTTTATTTCATTGGTAACTGAAACAGACAGAAATGAAAGAACCTGTTGGAGAGACCTTTAAAAGACAGACAATAGAAACTGGAAAGATGCTGGCTGTAAGTGGGTAGAGAGGGATATAGGATGATGCCTGAAATGAGTAACTCGGTGGGTAATGGTGTCAAAAAGTGATGTTGAGCAAGAGAGTGGATATTCAAAATGATACTATCAGGAGAAATAAAGGATATGGTTAGAAATTAAAAAGTAAAGTAACAATATGATACACATTAATGAGAGTAGATAAAATTCCCTGGATAGGGAGTAGATCAAGGGTGTAAATGGGCTGTAGTTAGAACCCTGAGCTAATCCAGCAGGGGACAAGCAGAGATAAATGGGCCACTCTAGCACCTTAGAAAGAATAGCTTCAGAGAGTTGAAGGGAAAACTAACAAAGTGGCATTCTGAAGCTCAAAAAGGGATAGCATCAGAGAAGGTACAGACACAAATGCTTGGGTCACATGGGGAAAAAAAGGCATGCAATAAGACTAAAAAATATCCAGCTGGTGTAGGAAAGGAGTGTTTGTTTGTTTGTTTGTTTTTACTTAAGTAAGATAAATTTTGGTAGCGTGGGAGTTTCAGAAGCCAGACTGCTGTGTGCCAAAAAGTGATTAAAAGTTAAGAAAACATTGCTAATAATCTCGCAAATATTGCTGATTATGTGAAAATTTTAATAACAACGGAAGGGAAATACCGTGTGATTGCCAAAGATACAAACAGGATGAAGGCAAGCCTTTCATTTTAGGTTGGAAGAGGGTTAATGATGAATATAAGCTTAAGGAAAAAAGTAATGAATGAAGATGTCAAAACTGGAAGAGATAAGAATAAAACTATGTTCTGAAAAGGGCAAAGGGGTTAAGATCAAGAGCACAGACAGAGGTGCTGGCCTTGACCTGGAGCACCATTTTCCCCTTGAATTTAAAGATATAGGAAAGCAGTTTGCAGATATTGTTATTGTAAAATACATTGATTTGACAAAAACATGTCATGTCTTCAGTTTCTCCTTCCAATATGAGTAAGCTACAGTATTAACACATTAAAGTTTTCTTTCTGAGTTTATATTGTTTGGGATTTATTGTGATTGCTGAATCTAAGGATTCATACTTTAAAGAATTACGAACTGTTATCTGCCATTATCTTTTTGAATATTGCCTTCTCATTCACTCTGTTATTTCTCACTCTATTCTCCATAGCTCTTAATATTTCTTCCATATTTTTTGGTCTCTTTTTCTCTCCTTGCTGCATTCTGGATTTCTCTTTATGTTTTCAAGCGCATTGATTTTTTTTTTTCCCAGCTGTATTTTCTATTTAATTAATAAAATCTTTAATTGAAACGAATCCAGTTTTAATTTTTACAAGTTTTGGTGAGTTCTTTTTCAAATCTGCCTGAACTGTTTCGACAGTATTCTATTAGTCTGTTTTCTTCCCTTTAACCATTTTAAACCTACTTCCACAGCTTTAATCTAATAATTCTATTATTTGAAATTATTGGGGGGTTAAACATACCGCTGGTTATTACTGATAATTCTTATTCATGTTGGATTTTTCCTTATTGTTTTGTAATTTTGGGAGCTCCTTTTTAAAAGCCTTACTTTATCTGAGAGAATCCCATGTGGCCTCAGTCAATTTATTTCTCTAAAGAATATTTATCAAAGTAGCATCAATTTTTTTTTAATAATTATTTCTTGGTTAGGGTCTTCCAAGATCACACAGATGGCGCAAATGAAAACATTAAACCAGTGTGAAAAGGAGCCAGATTGGGAGTGTTCTCACTTGTTTTTTCCTCACCCAGGTCCCAAGTTAGACAGACACACTTTCTTCTCTCTGCTTTTGCTTGTAGGTATATTTGTTCTGCTTTACGGATTTGAATGCCCTTACTTTATCAGCTCCCTCACTTTTGCACAGATCCAGGGCCCCAGGCCTATGCTGGAAGACACTAAAACTTAATTCCCCTGTTTACCAAGATCAGAAAGGCCACTCCTCCATCCTTACTTTCAGAGAAGCCAAATATCAGCTAAAGTTTAGCTTGTAGTTGGTCACTTACTTTCTTTGCATTGGCCCCTGGGGACTTCTTTTACTTTCCCACGAGCATGGCACTGCATTTAAAGAATGTATGTCCTTTTATGCTCCATTTACAAGTGTTTTGTAGCAAAAGACCTTTCACATTCTCTATTATCAACATTGCAGGAAAAGTAAATTCTCATTCCTTATCTGTCTACATTCTCATTTTAGACACTCATCCTGGCCCAGTGTTTAATTTTATGACTCCAAATTTGCATCCAGTGTCCTCCTCATCTCTGTGCTATGGACCTATGTATCTAATTTTTACTTCTCATTTCCATTTGAAGAACTAGTAAGATTCTGAAATTTAATATGGCCCAAAAAGACACACTTACATCTTCTTCTCCAAAATCCCCCTCATACCTTCAACAAGCCCTTGTTATCTCAGCAAGTAGCCTGACTATTCATCTTTTCCTCACATCTTATACGATAGCTATCAAAAGGTCCCATTGGCGCTCCCTCCCAAATATATCTGAAAATTAGCTATTTATTACCATTTCTAATGCAAAAAACCTTGACCTATATCATTATTATAATTTTTTTCAATTACCAAAAAAGTCATCCTTCTTTTTCTTTTGTTTTTTTTCTGAGGAAGATTTGCCCTGAGCTAACATCTGTGCCAATCTTCCTCTATTTTGTATGTAGTTCGCTGCTACAGCATGGCTGCCCACAGGTGGCGTAGGTTTGCCCCTGGGAACTGAACCCAGGCTGGTGAAGCAGAGTGTGCCAACTTAACCACTAGACCACGGGGCCAACCCAACCCATCCTTCTTATATGCACCAAAATTCATCCTTCACTAAGCTGCCCAACAGATCTTTCTAAAATGTAAGATCCTTTAAATAGATCAAATGCTTTAATCCCTATGCCTTTATCACAGCCCACTTGTGAACTTGTAGTATTCAAGCCCTGTCTGCCTTACCAACGTTTGTCTCTCTGAATTACCCTACTCACACACAATTTTCCAGAAATGCTGGTCTCCATTCTGTTTTCACAACACATAGAATTTTTATCCATCACGGCGCTTTTGTATATTCTATTCCTTCTGCTTGGCCTGTTCTTCCCCAGACCAGCTCAAGGCGGATTCGTCCTCTTCAGTCAGGGCTCAGTTCAATTCAAATGCTGCCTTCTTAGACAGAGGTGTCTCTGCATGTCCTTGCCAAAGCAGAGCTCCCAATACTTCCCTGAGCATGTCACTCTAGCACATTACCCAACTTCATCTGCCTTACAAAAGTATCAGTAACTGAATTAAAAAAAAAATTTTTCACACTTATTATATATTTGAGAGAATGTAAATTTAAATGCTATCCTGGCACTTAAAACAGTATTTAGCATATAATGGATGCTCAAGACATAGATGCACACAGACATGCACACACACACACAAACACACACACACACACACAAACATATATTTGCTTTTTTAGGTCTAATTTTTCTTTAAATATAAACCTTGATCATAAAGTTAAAGCTATAATTATAAGCATAGATTATAATATTTATAAGCATAAAGTTATATTAGTCTATTAGTCATAATTATAAAATTACTCTTTGCATAAAGTAAAAATAAAGATATAAGAAGCTATTTCTGAGATTAACCACTAAATGATAAAAAACACTGACCTTTATATTATTTTCTGTATCTCACATAATGTAACATTTTATACTGTACTAAAAATGAATATTTTCTACCAAAAACAATATTCAACAAATATTTAATACACTTCAAGAGTATGTTAGGTACTAGATTAGTCCTTGAGGACCCAAAAATGGGGGCAAATATACATAGGTCCTACCCACAAGTAGTTATAAGGTAGTGGGCATGCAGCCAGGCAAGAAGCGTGCATTTAATCTTTTCTATTTTATGTGTAACGTCACTAAGGCTATATTATTTCTAAGAGAAAAAATAAATCTGAGATCTTCATAGAAGGCAGAATACTTATAGGAAATCACAGAAGTGAACAGGAGAAAAATCACAGGTAAGCATAGTCACAAATGGCTGAAATGAGCTGCAGTTCCAGAATCTCCTGCTCGCTAAAGCCTTTCCTGCCTTCCTTATCATATTTACTAGGCTGTTAAGAAAATATAGCTTCTATAATATTTGTTTGTTTCCTTGGGATCTCACTGAAGGCAGGGACTTTCCCATAATATATATATATATATTCCAGTTTTAGCACCCTCCTTATATCTGCATGTACTGTGAATTCAATAAAACATTAATAAATTGTTGAATACATTTTGTGTTGGACTAAATTAACAATTTAAGTAATTTAATGTCTGTTTTTGACGGTAACATCTTATTGAAGTAGAACCTTTATACAGAAGAGTATGCAAATCAAAGAATACAGCTTATTACATTTTCGCCGTAAATGTACCAGTAACATCCTCACTCAGATAAAAAAAAATTGAACACTGCCAGCAGAAGCTCCTAGTGTGTGCTCTCCCAGTCACTACCACCCAGTAGGGGCTGCAATCCTGACTGCTATCACCATCATAACGTTTTGTTTGCTTTTGAACAGGATCATACAGGACTTACTGTTATTGTGTCTTCTTTTGCTCAGTATTATGATTACGAGATTCATCAAAGTTGTTCTATGTAGCTGAAATCTGTTCATTCTCACTGCACACTGTGTACGAATATGTCACATTTTACTTATCCATTCTACTTTACATTCATTTAAGTATTTTCCAGTTTGTGGCTATTAAAATAATGCTGCTATAAACTTTCCTGTAAGTGATTTTGATGAACATGTGTATGATCTACCATTGGGTATATACCTAGGAGTGGAATGTATTTAACTGATTAGTAGATAGTACTAAAACATTTTCTACAAAATTGCACTCCCACTGACAGGCTGTGGGAGTTCCAGTTGCTCCACCCTCCTAGAACCTCAAGCATCAACAATCTGTATTTTAGCCATTCTGATGAATGTGTGGTGGTGTTTCATTGCTGTTTTAGTTTACATTCTCTGAGAAATCAAGCACCTTTTCATTATTATTGTACATTTGGATATCCTCTTTCATGAAGTGGCCATTCAAGTCTTTTGCCCCCTTTTCTTGGATTGTTTCGTAATTATTTTTATTATATTATTATTTTATGTAGTTATATTTATTTTTTTACTTATTATGTATTTATTTTATTATTAATTTTAATATTGATTTAGTGCTGTATTGATTTATCTCCTCAGATATAGGCATTACTTATATGTTTTATCAGTCTGTGTTTTGTCTTTTACTAACTTAATAGAGTCCTTATTCACTATTTTTTTAAAAACTCATGATGCTATTTTTCTGTTTAAGAAAACTTGGCCTTACCCATATTTAGTAAGATATTTTCCTATATTTTCTGTTAGACTTTTTACTGTTTTAACTTTCACTTTTACAACTATCCTCTATAAAAATTGATATTTGCATGTGGTGATGAGTAGGGGTAAGCACTTATTGTTTTCATATGGCTATTAGAAGGCCACTCATTCTTCACTGTGCTGCAGTGGGACATTTGCCACAAATCAAGTGAGGGTAGATGTATGAGCCTGATTCTGGACACTCGAGTCCGTCCCACTGGTCTATTCATCTGTCCTTGAACCAACAGCAAGTCATCTTACATACTGAGCTTTATTATAATTTTTGAAAAAGGGTGAGTTCTCAAGTTTAGTTCTTCTTCAATATTATTTTGAATATTTTGCTTCTTTGATTTTTCATGTCATTTTAGAAACAGCTTTTCAGTTTACACGTACACACACATGCACACAAACACAAAATATGCTGAGAATTTGTTTGGGATTTGCATGAACATCTTCACAATACTGTGTTTTGATTCATGGCCAAGATATGCTCCCCTCATTGATTTGCATCTTCTTTAATTTGTCTCAAAAATATTTTGTAGTCTTCTGTGTAGAGTTATTATAGATCTTCTTGATAGATTTAGTCTAAGGATTTCATGTTTTAAAATTGTATTATAAGGTATCTTTTATAATTTTATTTCTAATTAATTGCTGTTAGTATTTAGTAATGTTTTAATTATCTAGCTATCTATACTTTAGCCAATACTAAAGTTTAATAATTAAATAATATTTTCATTCTAAAATATATTTTAGAGCTGTTTATCACTGTGAATCATTATTTTAAAATTATTTTGGTTAGTTTCACCTGATTACCATTTTATTAAATTTTAAAATAATATTACATTAAGAGTTTAGTTATAATCACAATAAAATTTTTAATTTTGGTTAGAACTTGACTTTTCCTCATTATTGGATTACATTAAAAAATGTGATATGTCCTCCATTTATCCACTTAAAAAATATGTTTCTTCAAGACTTACTATAAAGCTATAGTAATCAAGATGGGGTATTAGTGAAAAGATAGACACATAGATCAATACAACAGCCCAAGAAAAGACCCACAGAAATACAGTCAAATGATCTTTGACAAAGAGGCAAAGGCAATAAGTGGAGTAAAGATCGTCTTTTCAACAAAAGGTGCTGAATCAAATGGACTTCGACATGCAAAAAAATGAAGGTAGACACAAACCTTACACCTTTCACAAAAATGAATTCAAAATGGATCATAGACCAAAATGCAAAACTATAGAACTAGAAGGTAACATAGGAGAAAATCTAGATGACCTTGGGTATGGTGATGACTTCTTAGTTATAATACCAAAGGCACAATCCATGAAAGAAATAATGGATAAGCCGGACTTCATTAAAATTAAAACCTTTTCTCCTGCAAAAGTCAATGTCAACAGAATGGGAAGATAAGCCACAAACTGGAAGAAAATATTTGTGAAAGGCACATCTGATAAAGGGCTGTTATCCAAAATATTCAAAGAACTTTGAAAACTCAACAGTAAGAAAACAAACAACCCAATTGAAAAACAGATCAAAGACACCTCACCAAAGAAGATATACAATGGTAAATAAGCATATGAGAAGACGCTCCAAATCATATGTCATCAGGGAAATGCAAGTTAAAACAACGAGATATTACTACACACCTATTAGAATGGCCAAAATCCTCAACACTGACAACAACCAATACTGGCTAGGATGTCGATCAACAGGAACTCTCACTCTCTGCTGGTAGGAATGCAAAATAGTACTGTCATTTTGTAAGACAGTTTGGCAGTTTCCTACAAACCTAAACATTCTTATCATGTGATCTAGCAAATGTGTTCTTTGGTATTTACGCAAAGGAGTTGAAAGCTTACCTCCACACAAAAACCTGCTCATGTATATTTATAGCAGCTTTATTTGTAATTGCCAAAACTTGGAAGCAACCAAGATGCACTTCAGTAGGTGAATGGATAAAATAAACTGTGGTACATCCAGACAATGAAATATTATTCAGTACTAAAAAGAAATGAGCTATCAAGCCATGAAAAACATGGAAGAAACTTAAATGCATATTACTAAGCGAAAGAAGCCAATCTGAAAGCCTACACGCTATATGGTTCCAACTACATGACATTCTGGAACAGGCAAAACTATTGAGATAGTAAAAAGATTGGTGATTGACAGAGTTTGGGGCATGGGAAAGGGGAACCAGTAGACAGAGCACAGAGATTTTTAGGGCAGTGAAAATACTCTGTATGATAGCATTATGGTGTATGCATGTCATTATACATTTGTCTAAACCCATAGAATGTATAACACCAAGAGTGAACTCTAATGTAAACTATAGACTCTGGGTGACTATCATGCGTCAACGTAGGTTCATCAATTGTAACAAATGTATCACTCTGGTAAGGGATGTTGATAATAGCAGAGGATATATATGTGAAAGGTCAAGGAATATGTGGGAAATCTCTGTACCTTCCCCTCAATTTTTTTGTGAACCTAACTGCTCTTAAAAAATAAAAAGTCTTAATAAAAACCTATCACTTTGTATACGTTACATATACACATTTTCATTTGTCAAGTATACTTCAATAAAGCTGGAAAAATATTTTAGAAAATAAATAATAAAATAAATATTAAGAATTTCAATCATATTTGGTCTTTTCTTCATAGAAGCTTCCATTTGGTATTTATATCTTTTTAGTTGAATTTACGTTTCATTCTCTAACAAATGAGATTTTTTTCCCTTAAATTTCGAAGTAGATATTTGTGGTTTTCATGACCAATGAAGCTGTTTTTGTTAGTGGATACAGTCGATAAAAGTCATTAATTATATTTCTTGATTCTGCCCTATCAGATATTGGGGAAACTTTATGTTACATGCTGATTTTGGGGCTAGTGTTATAATTTATCCCACAAGATTTCTATCTTGTGAAAATTCTAATTTATAAGAAGCAAATGAAGTGACAAACATGAAAATGCTTGCTTGTCATTTTCAAGTTCTTCTACGTTTAACATCTAACTTCTATCTCCATAAACATCCTTCCTAAATTTCAGACCCATAAATCAAAGTGATATCAAGACACTTAGACTTGAATCACGCCATACACAATTCCAAATCATATCAACATCTTCCCTCCAATCTTTCTTTTGTTCCTCAATAGATTTCTTGCTTAGCATCTGATACTACCATCAAACTGATTATTCAAACCCTAACCCATCTAATTACCACTGGACTGATGTCGTTAAAAGAGAAATCTGACCATCCAGCTTCTTGAGTGGATTTCCATAGTCTTCAGCAGAGTCCAAACTCCTTAAAATTATTCATTATCTGACACTTAGTTTCCTACCCTCAATGTTTGCCTGTGCCGACCTGCCACATAAAACACAACTATGAGTGTGTGCGCACACACAGACACACATCAGGTCAAGCACTTGCTCTAAGCTCCAGCCATACAGCTAAAAGTGCAGAGCTGTGAATCCACCACAATCTTACCTGTGCCCTAAGAGAATCGGAATTTTAGCATTAGGTCTACTCTTCAGGATTGTTATTATCAGACTAATATGTCAAGCATATTCGAACATTCACTAAACGTCAATTAAATTGAAGTCAGATTAAATTGCAAAAGAATGAGATAAGGTCAAAAGTCCTGAATCTGAATATAGAAAGGTTTCAAACACCAGTTGTGTTAGCTGGGAGACTTGAGGAAAGCTACTTTACCTCTCTGAATCCTAATTTCTTTATTTCTTCCTTGAAAGCATGAAAGAATTATTTACTAAAAGCAGAATTCAAGAGATGATGCATAGATATTCCACCTCCTTAGTGATGAAAGAAATGGAGTTTGAAACTATTTTGAGAGTATATTTTTTCATTCGTCAGGTTGGAATACACGTTTAAACAACCATAGAACTCAGTGTTAGCACAGATGAATAACAAAACAAGCTTATGCACTGCTCAGCTTCAGTAAATGGTATGGCTTTTATGGAAAGTAGTTTCAGAGAGGTATTAGAAATTTTAAATATATTATAACCAACCTACTTATATAAATCTATTATTACTTTAAAAAGCACTAAGAAAGATTTCTTAACAAAAAAAATTTACCACAAAAATATCTATAAGCTGTAAAAATAAAAACAACCTAAATATAGAAATTATGGCAAAAATATGTTACACCCATATAATAGACTTTTGTACAGAGACGTAAATGATATATTTGAAATTTGTATAACAATTGATAAAAATTCTATTATATCATCTTGGGAATAAAATTAGGACACACTTTCATTAACAATGAAAAAGTCAGTAATATATTAAAAGTGGTGACCTCTACATATGGAAATGATTTTAAGTTTTAAATCTGTTTTTACACTTTTTTGTACTTTCTTTGCTACAACAAATATGCATTACCATCAGAGTGTGAAGAAGATCATACGAGATATTTTTGCTCTGAAAACACTGGAAATTTTGATAAAATGGAACTTCAAATATCATGACTTGGGAAATGAAAAAAAAGTCTTAGAGGGGCCAGCCTGGTGACATACTGGTCGTGTTCACATGCTCTGCGTTAGCGCACCAGAGGCCGCTGAACTGCATCCTGGGTGCGGACCTACACACCGCTCATCAAGCCATGCTGTGGCAGCATCACACACGGAGGAACTACAAGGACTTGCAACTATGATATACAGCTATGAACTGGGGCCTTGCAGAAAAAAAAAAGAGCGAGAGAGAGGAAGATTGGCAACAGACGTTAGCTCAGGGCCAATCTAAAAAAAAAACGTCTTAGGCATATCTAAGGATACAAAGTCAAAAATAGAATTCCTCTCATAAATATAAGGCTGCAAAGGATTAATTCAACTTTATCCTAGGACTCAACAATTTTCCACAAATAGTTTCCAGAAGAAAATGGACAACACAGAATAAAAATAGCCCAGAGCACAAGGACAAAAGGCTGCAAGAACTTGAGCTAGAAGAATGAGATGCGGAAGTAGATGACAAAGACTACAGATATTTAAATTATTGTATGTATATTATAAAACAACTATTTGTACTATGTTTAAGAAGTAAAAGAAAGCTTCAAATACCTGTGTCAAACAGGGAATCATAAAGTGACTTAGAAAATTTGGGAGAAAAGCAAATAAAATTTGGAAAAGAATAATTATTTTTGCATCTATCTATCTATCTTAGAAAGTGAGAGACTTGTCAGTTAAAAAAAAAAGAATATAAGAACTATTTGTGAAGTATGAACTACTGATTATCTCCTCAAATATTGCCTCTGTCCTTTGTTTTATATTCTGGTCCTTTGGAACATCACTTAGATATGTGGTAGACCTGACTCTTGCCTGTACATCTCTTAATCTCTCTTTCATTTTACTAATATTTCACTAATTTTCAGTTCAGCACTGTGCAGTCTGCTGTTGAAATCACCCATTTAATTTTGAATTTCCAGTAAAAAGCTGAATGAAAAATTAAGTAATTAAGTGACATCTTAAGGTATTATCTGGACAAGCACAATGCATACTATGGAAATCCTTCCCTATAGCCAGGGCTACCATTTGATAGACTGTATTAGTGTTCACGACCACTCACTCTCTCTCTTTTTAAGAGGATTAGACTTCCCACCCTGTTGACATCAGGCTTGGTCATATGACTTGATTTGTTCAATGGAATTTGAGCATAAGCAACATTTATCATCTTTCTGTGGAAGATGTACAAGTCATTGAGTGATCTCAATAATACACCAGTGCTACCAGAACAACATGCCCTAGAAGGATCCAATCCTTCACCCTGGATCCGAGAAGCAGAAATAACATGAAGCACAGACACAGTAGACACAGCTAAGTTGCAATGCTACTGAGAAATAAACCTTTATACTTGTACACCACTAAGATTTGGCAGTTGCTCATTATTGAAAGATAATCTAATAAATGCTAACTCTCATACTCTCTTCCTTTGCTCCAGAGGGACCTCCTCATTATCTTACCCACTATTCAGATTTTTTTTCTTCTCTGGTTCTCTTTCTTAATAAAATAAAATGTAGTAGCATTAGCAACTATAATTTTAGGCTATCCTTTAGAAAACAATGTTCCTTTTACTTCCTTTTAAAAAGTATGTTTAACATACAGATAACTTTTACAGATTCAATCATTGCCAAAGATAAAATAATCATTAAGAAAATTTAGCAAACTTCCCATACGAATCATCAAGTATCATCATTACTTCTTTCTCTTCTTTCCTCCTTCCCTCCTTCAATAATTAATTATGGATAGCATAGTATGTGTCAGGCACTATGCTCAATGATGAGGATTCAATGGTGAAGAAAATATAGTCATGGCCTATGTCTGCCCTCACGGATCTTCCCAGTTTTTAAGGGAGATGGACATCAATCAAATATTCAAACACACAAAATTGACAATAAATATGAAAGAGAAGAGTGTGTGCCATACGTACACATAATAGAAGAATTGGATTTAACTGGACGGTCAATGAAAGCTTCCCAGAACTGATTCCTAAGCTGTAATCTTAAGAATAAATAGTAATTAAACAGGAAGAAGGAAGAGAAAAACATTATAGGAAAAGGAAATAGCACAAAAACACCATATAGGCTGGAAAAAAAGTAGCAAGTAGGAGAAATTCAAATAAGGCCATTGTATTTGAACCAAATAATAAAGATGAACCAGGTGTGATATGAGACTGCAAGGCAGGTATGTCTACCTATTCAGGGACCTTGTGAGATACATTAAGGAGGAGTTTTTGTCCCTTTACACCTACTAAAATTAATTCAGTATGGAGGAGAACTGATCATACTTATAAAAGAAAAAAGAACGCATCTACCACAATGTAAATTATGGATTCAAAAGGGAGCATCGTGACAGCATGTAAACCAGGTTTGGAAATCACTGTTAGTTCATGCAAGACACAATGATAGCTTGTACCAGGGTGCTGGTGGAGTAGCGAAGCGGATAGATTTAAAAGATATTTGGTATGTGGAATATTTCTCGTTAACATGTTGAGTAAAAGGGTGGAAATAGAAAGAGGAATGAAGAAAACTCATAGGTTTCTGAGCTAAGAAAACTAGTTTTGTAGTTGCAGAGAAGAAATGAGGGTTGACTGAAGGAGATCATGAACTTGATTAGACATTTTAATTCTAAAGATTAGACATTTTAATTCTTCGGGTATAAGAGGATATGTCAAAAGGTGATAGGAGTCAGTGTAAAACTCCTTATAAGATCATTTTTTCACTATTTTGATTTTTCTAAGGGATTCAGAGTGATAAAAGAACAACATTTGGAATAGAAATAAAATTTAAGCTAATGATAAATACAAACACCACCATACCACCCCAGGAACACCAAATAAAGAGGTTCATTATATTTAACATATTAGATATGCTATATAAGAATAAAAATCATATTTGCAGAATTACCTTTCACTGATACCTTTTGATATGTTTTCAATATCGATCACAAGTTTTTTATTTTCTTCCATCAATTGAGCATATACTATTGAAATATCTGAAAAATCTTGTGCGATATTAGAAAGTTCAATATCCCATGTTTTTTGCTTTAAGAAAAGAATAAAAGAATAATTTATACATGTTTATGTATTTTGAAAAGAAAAAATGTATAGTAATTAAGTTACTTTTAGTTGCACAAGTTAATATTTGAGATTAGAGAATGGAGCTCTAGTGGGAAGCAAAGGAAAGGTCAACTTACTGTGGTATAAAAACTATTAAGTGCTTCCAGATATTCATTTTCATAATTTTTTTTCTTCCAGATTAGTTGATCACAAACCCTTTTCAATTCATCTAGCTGAGAAAAAATATACACAAAAAATAAACGAATTGTGGAGCTTTCCATTCTTTTGTAAAGTAAGAAACAGATTCTATTTCAAATTATGCAGCTATCATAACTTAAATACTGATTAAAATAATATAAAATAACTAACCATAGGCTGTTTTCATTTATGAAAATTGTTGCAAGATTCTGAATAAAATATAAGAGGTCTGACAGTGCTCAAATAAGTAATCATAATAAAAGAGAATTATTTTAGTTATGTTGTAAGAATTGATAAAAACTAAAATATTGAAATCATAATTCATCACATTGACAAATCAAGGAGAAAACAACAGGAATATGGCCAACACTCCACAAAATAGTCATTTGGCAAATTCACTATCTCATTTCCATAAATTTTAAACTAGTCCAAGGAAAAACTACCCAAATATACTACAAAGAAACAATAGAAAATATCAAAATAAATCATAAGATGCTAAATGTATGCTCGCTGAACTCAGGAATGAAGTTTCATTATCTTTTATCATCACTGTTAGTAATCATGTTTTGTGAAAGTTTAGCTAAATGCAACCGGATAAGGAAACCAAACGTTACTATTATAATACTGAATATGAATAGATAAAATGTCTACAACTTTAGATGATTTGATTAAATACCTAGGAAAACGAAAGAGTCTATTTAAAACTACAATAAATGATTTTGGTAAAATGGCTTGATATAAGCATAAGAAAATTAATAGACTTTATCTCTAAGAATAATAATATGTTACAAAATATAGTGACAATACTTAAAAACTTATCTCAAAAAATGAAAAATATTTGGGAGTAAATTCAACACAAAAGGGAGAACCTATATAAAGCAAACACCAATTCATATTTAAAAGCTTAAATCAAGATCCGCATAAAAAGAATGATATGTCATGTAAAAGTTTAACAGCATATACCATCAATTATCCCAATATTAATATAAAATACAATGAAAAAGAGTATTCTCTTTTGAACCTCATGAAATGGAAGAGAAGGTATGTGAGAACAGCCAAGAGGTATACTAAAAATAAGAATAATGTTGAAAACTTGCTATCAGATTTTAAAACATCCTATAATACCACTATATTAAGGCAGTATTTATTTTTTGTGTTGTAATAAAGATCAGAGGGAAAAACGAGAGCCAAGAAATAGATCTGAATGTTTTTTGAAATGGTATTTGAATTCAGTGAGAGAGAAATCATTGACTTTAACTAACGGAACTGGAATAATGTAGAATTTCTGTTTTTAAAAAAGTGGTCTCTCTACTTCACATCTAACTCTCACCATAACAAAAATAAATTTCAAATGAATGAAAACCTAAAGGCAAACAAAATAGTGCAAATTATTAGAGTAAACAATACGAGTTTATTTGTAGAATCTTGAGCTAAAGGAGAATGTTACCTTGCCGAGTAAACCAAGAAGATCTGTTGAGGCGTTTGACAACATATTTTACAAAAGTTGAGTGGCAAAAGAAACCACAAACAAGACTGAAGGAAAAATAAGAACCCAACACTCCAAGATATAGTCCTCAGGAAGGGCATCATTGAAAACGGCAGATTAAGAACAGCTGAAAACTCTCCTCCATAAAGGTAATGAGAAAACTGGCCAAAAAACTATCAAAATTAGCTGTCTCAGAACTTTTGAAATTAACTGAAGGCTTACAGTAATCTGGGGAGAACTCATTCAAGAAAACAGCCTAATCTGAGTCAGAAGTATGAGCTCTGTATTATTTTAACCTGTCCTAATCCCTCACATCAGGTCCATGGTAGCCTTGAAGAACATTCTACATTTGTGGAGAAAGCCAGCAGTCAGAGAGCAACCAGAGGGAGTAGAACAGGGCTGAAATGCTTTCAAAGCCTCATTCTCGGATGACTCATTATTTGACCCCACTGGTGGTCTCTGGGAAGACTCCCCTTGCAAGGATGTCTGTGTTTGACTTGATTCAGAACTCACCCCATACAAAAAGTTTCCCCAGAAAAGTTTTTTTCCAAGGCATGATTGTCAAAAAAAATCACAGGCAATTGATTAACTCTGTGGCCACTTAGGACAGTGGATAACAACTGGGACAAAAAATAGAGTAACCAATAACTTTAAAGGAAAAGCTTTTGAGGAGAATGAGGTGTCCACAGTGGCTTTGGAAAACTCCAACATATTCCTGGGAATCTAGAAGGCTGCAAATGCACAGAGATGTGTGATAGCCCAGGACTATTCAGATGCTCTGAAAATACCTGAGATGCCCTTTAAGTTCCCACCTGTGGCAACCTGGAGGCTCTATGAAGGTAGGAAGAGAAAACTAAGGCAGAGCTGACAACTGCCTGGATGAGTGTTGAGCATGTGACTAAACAGCACACAAAGCCCCTTGGCACAGATTGGGAAACTTACTGTTTCCAGATTTCCTACAATCATTAACAATCCTTAAGATAACTGAGAAGAGACTTCAGTGGCTACACATGGAAAAGAAAACAGACTTTAGAGAATTCATTCAGAAAGGTCACTAAAGAAACAGGTAACAACTCCAGCAAACAGCAACAGGAACAAACCCTGGGGGGGAGTGTGTTATAAAAATAAAATACAAATATTACTAAATATATTCAATGTACCAAAAGAAATACTGAGTATATTTTTCTTAGAATTATGATCAGTAATTAAAGGAATATTTGGATTGATGTCATAACTTTGAGAAGTTCAATGAATTATGAGATGATTTACCTGATATTTAATAAATACCCAGGTATTTGGATGTTAGACAATTTCTAACCCAAATGAAAATAGATTTTTTAATAAATTTTTGCTTCAAGAAAGCTTTGAAATATTTTCCAGAATTATTCTTCAGAAACTGTCAAATTCCTTTGCTAAATGATGTGTAAGCATTCTTACCCACTCATTATTACTATTGTTTGGGAAAGAATCACGAAAAAACTATTAATCAAGCTTTTTAGCTAGTCAGCATATTTTGCAAGTAATCCTCAGATAAGGGTGTAACCAAGTCACTGAGACAGAGACACATCCAGCTTGACATGATTACAGGGTATAGTCTACGGCTTCAGTTTTCTTGGATTTATTTTTTGTCTTAATGTAGAACACTTATTTTAGATTTGTATTAGGACATTTTAGGTTTTTAAATGAGAAAATATCTTTGTAAAATATCTCAATTTGTAACGTAGTTCTTAATCATAAAAGTCATCTAGAGGGGCCGGCCCCCTGGCCAAGTGGTTAAGTTCGCGTGCTCCGCTATGGCGGCCCAGGGTTCAGATCCTGGGCGCGGACATGGCACCGCTCGTCAGGTCACGTTGAGGCGGCGTCCCATATGCCATAACTAGAAGGACCTGCAACTAAGATATACAACTATGTATAGTTTATATACATATATATATATACACATATATATATATATATAGTTATGTACATAGGGGGATTTGGGGAGATAAAGCAGGAGAAAAAAAAAAAGATTGGCTACAGTTGTTAGCTCAGGTGCCGATCTTTAAAAAAAAAAAAAAGTCATCCAGAAGCCTGAATTTTTCACCCAGGAAGACCTGCGACTCTTTTTGCAAACTGAATTAATAGGGAGTGAAGAGTTTTCAGAAAATCTCGTATTAAAGAATAAGGGTTGATCAACTATTTACAAATCTGAGAGCACAAATGAGTGGTGGTTTGAACTAATTCAACGAATACTTTTAACAACTCCATGAAGTACTTCTCTTAAAATCCCTGAATCTCTGTCTTCAATGACTTCTCTATGAATACTACAGTGGGTGGATTTGCCTTTCTTGGAAATTGCTTGACTATATGGAAGAAACCATTTTCTTTCAGCTGGCAACGGCATTGGCATCATCTGTGCTTAACCAAAAACATGGACTCCAGAATCTGCTGCTGTTTCTCAAGAAGTCAACAATAAGTTTAAATTTTCTTTGTTTGTACACGTTAGCAAAAAATGCACAGTTATGAATGAATTCTTCAGTCTGCAGTGAATTATAACAACTTTTTTATACCAGAAATAATAATTACTTCTTTGCATATTTGGTCATCTCCATAAGTAAAAGATGAATTATATTGGACATAGGCATTTAATGAATCATTTTGTTTGTTATATCCCTGAATCTCCCTGTCACCGTTTCTTTGTTGGCAGGTTTGATAAATGTCTTGCTAACTGCTTCAGTAGATCTGGGTTCTGAAACTAATCGTAATGCTAAAAACATAATTCTAAAGTCTAACATTTTCATTCTATGTTACTCCGCACATAGACACATAGACTTGAGTATCCTTCTATTTATTTTAAAATTTTAAAAGGCTTTGTAAAATATTTTTTGTGCTTCAACATGAAATTCGATTGTGGATTATTTCATAATTGTGATCACTGTGATCAATTCTAGAATGCATAATGAAATAGATTTGTTTTCTTCATCAGTTCAAAAAACCAAAAATTCAAATCCATTTGAGTTATTCCCACTCTAATTTTTTTTCTTTTCAGCTTATGCTTTTGCAACATTAGTAAAATTTTTAGGCAATACTTCAATTATCTTCATACTTATCTAAAGACATGCAACTGATTCCATCACATTCTTCACTGGTCTCTTTACCTCTATACTTAAAAATCCTTATTTTTAACCACCTCTCTATGATTGGGTCTACAAAAGGGCAAAACCCAGAAATAGGCCCAAAATCTGTTTCTAATTTACTTTCTAGATCAAATGTGGTAACTGTAAGGCCTAAAATTATACATATTTCATATACCAAACAATTGTCAATCTCTAAAAGTTGATTTTCCAATGTGTTTTCCAATAGAAAGAATGAGAGATAAACATGAAAATTCAGTGCCTGAGGGTTAAAATTAATGATCTGTATTACCATGTCACTGAGAGGTGTTTTTTCGAAGCCTCTAAATGAAGTTATGAAGCATTCATGAGCACGCCTTAAGTACTATATGTGTAGTTCTTGCAATCTGCAACTTTTAGATAAGTGCTATTACTCTATCCTTACCCTAAGCAATAAAATCCATGGAATCACTGGTATTATGCGCTAATTGCTTACCTAGTATAAATGATAATAAATACATAACTTTGAAAATGTTATTCATTGGAATGTCTAAAATCATGTAGTATGTCATGAATGGTAATCTTTGCAAGTAAAATAAAAGACGAAATATGAATGGCTAACAAAAAAGAAAACTAGTTACTTCACTACCAGGCAGGAAAATGAAAATTAATGCAACACTTCTTCACTCAACAATTAGGTTGGTATAATTTAAAAATAGCTACAGTGCTGGGAAAAATGAGAGAAATCAGACAATTCTATTGCTCCTAATATACACACGCACATGCACAAATATACAAATAAAACTTTTTGGAAAGTAGTCAGTAATATCTGTGTTGAAAAATACATGTAGTTCTAACCCAAAAATCCAGCTTTTGAGAATCTGTCACATACAAAGAATCAGTAGGCAAAGACAACATGTATAAAGCTATTCATTTTAATGTTGTTAGTAGTGGTTAATAACTGTGTTCAATCTGAATTTATTCAAAAGGTAAATAACAGTCAGTTGTAGTTGAAATGAATAAAGTGTAATGACTTAGTAAACCTCCATTGCAACTTCCTTCTAATGTGCTTTTCTGTGCATCAGAGCCTAGGAAAGAAAAAGAACAGAAAGGGAGGCAGGAAGGAAAGTGCAGTTTCCAGTCTCATTTGCTGAAAGGGTTCAGGATGCAAATTAGTTTTAACCAACAGGAGATGTAGTTATGCATATTATGAAAAGTGGAATTGAGGTAAAGGGTATCTTCTTGATTTTTGGTTGCTTTTGTTTAATTTAGTTTTGTTTGTTTTCTCTCTACTGGCAAGTAAGGTCGTGGAGGTGTGAAGATTGTGTAGCTGAGTTTTAGTGTCCTTCCACCAGCTCTGGGTGTTGAGGCACTGTGGCATCACGAGCAGTGGCTACAGCTTCCAGATTCCAGCCTCCCACGCTTGGAGCAGGGATATGCTCAATACAGTCGTTCTTGAACTCAAGAGGGCCAGGGGCAGCCTCAGATGTCATAGCTCCTGTATTGTTCAATCTGGGAAACGTTCCTCGAAGTCCAGCCCAGAGCTCTCTCTGCCAGCTTTGCAAACTTACTGAAATCTCTAAATCCCTTTCTACCTGAAACAAAGAGATTTCTGTTTTCTGCACTGTACCCTGGCTAATTTGATGGCAATTCATAGTGTGTAATATATATGCTATTAAAAAAGTGCATTAGATTTACATCTAATAACTTTGAAGAATATCCACAATGTATGTTTTAGTAAAACAGCAAGTTTACTAAATGTGTATATAGGACAAACTCTCTTTTATAAAAATCAAATAATAAAACATATCATATATATACATAATCTCCCATATATTTATAGAAACATGGAAAAATATGTGCAAGATGGCACCTTATGCTGGTAACACAGGCTACTTCCTGGGGGCCCAGAAATGGGGAGAAAATAGGGGATAAATTAATAGCTAAATCAGTGTATCTTTTTATTTTATACCATTGGTCTCAGTGAACATGTTACTTAATAATATTTAAAAGGAATTTATGTGAAGTTAAGAAAGGCAATACTTAGTCCACACAATCTCATTGTATTACAAATTGAGTGAATCATTAATAAAACGAAAATTACTGAGGATTGCTGTGCATAAAAATAATGAAAACATCATTATTTGGCCTACACAAATATGCATCAAATATGGCCTGCACAATTCTATCACTAAAAAGAGAACCTATACAACATTTTAAGAAATCAGTTATTTAGCAATATACGGAATTCACAGTTGTGAATGCTTTAAATGTGGTATGTTCTTAATATATGCATATTGAATGGGAGATTAAATTTGAATACAAAATATCAATAAATATTTTACATTATGAAAATCATATACAGAATAAAATGTTTTTCTACATTAATATGAAGCCCTTTATATACATATATATATATATATATATATTCCCCTTTAATCAATACTTTAACCCCTGTATCTCTCTTGTAGATTAACATATTAAATTTAACACATCTAGTTTTTCAAATCAGAAAATTGAATCTCAAAAATTTGCAATGTGGAAGTCACAAATGGAATGTGGAGGAGAAATCTGAGTCCCACTCTCTAAGATAGCCTCCAAAACAACATTCTAAATGAACTGCTTAAAAAATTCTCAACCTCATTAGTCATCAGGAAAATGCAAATTTCAAACCATATCAGCATAAATCCTCCAAAAGAACTATAATTAAAATATATAAAAGACTACATCAGATGGTGATATTATCTGAGGCTGGAACTCTCATACATGATGGTCTCAGTAAAAAAATGTATAACCATTTTGGAAAATGCTTTTTGGCATTATCTGCTAAAACTGAACACATGCATTTTTTGGCCCAGCAATTCCCAACATAAATGAATCCATAATTTCAATGCATATTTCCAGTGTCTTGGTAGGGAAAACTGGAAGGATTGAATTGTCATAAACTGGAATAGGGAAGATTGCAAGTTATAGAGAGGTTGACTATCTAACGTTCAATTTTGGAAAAGTTAAGTGTGAGATAACCACTAGACATCTAAGTGGAGACTGAGTTGGCAGTTAGATGTATAAAGCTTATTATAAAAGACTAAGCACTGGGATTCTCAAATATTTGGAATTTGGGGAGATATAGAGAAGCCAGTGAAGGAAACTGAGAACAAGCATCCAGAAAAGAAAAAAAACTAAGAACAGTGTGTGTTCTGAAAGCCAAGAGAAAAATGGTTCCAGAGATAAGGGACAATCAACTTGGTTGACTGCTCCATGTGAGTTAACTAAGATAAGGACAAAGAAACAATGATTAGATTTAGCAATGTGGAAATCACTGTTGACCTAGATCAGAGATATTTTGCTTGAATGGTGAGGGCAAAAAAGAAAATTGAAACATATTTAAGAAAGGATGGGAGATATTATGACCAAGTGAGATTTATTACAGTAATTCAAGGTTCAACATTAGGAAATCCATCAATATAATTCACTATATTTATAGATACAAGAGAAAATATTGCATGAACATTTCCCTAGATGCAGAAAAGACTCTTGACAAAATTTAACACCTTTTTCCAATTTTTCAAAATATTCAATTAAGTGAAACTAATAGCTACTTTCTTAACATGATAAAATACATACTGAATCTTAAAGCCAGCCTCTTGCTTAAGAGAAAAACTAGCAGCAATCCCCTTAAGAGCAGGACACAACAAGGATGTCAATGATCTCTACTACCATTTAATATTGTACTAGATGTATTAACCAATGGAATTAGATGAGATAACAATTAAAAGGCATAATAAATAATGAAGGAACAATAATATCTATATTATTATTAATATAATTAAATAATTATATAAGTATTATAATATATTATAATATTAATTAATTACAATTAATAGATAATAATATAATATAATTAAATAATAAAATATTTGTAGATGAAATAATGGCATCCCAAGAAAATCCAAGATAGACAATGATAAAACTGCCATAAGTAATTTTAAAATCAGTAAATTAGTACAATATGAATTAGCATTATTGACTTCATATACCCAAACAACCAGTTATGAGAAATAACAAAAGAGAAAATCTTCAATTATTAGTGCAACACAATAATTTAACAAATTAGGAATAAACTTTTCAAAAATATGAAAACCCAATATGAGGAATCTTTTAAAAACACTCCTACAAGACACAAAAGGAGAACTGAACAAATAGAATGGTGCCATCTTTTTGGTTTAAAATAATTCATATTTGTTATCTCACGGTTCTGTATGTCAGAATGCTAGAGGGCTAGGTAAGTACTCTGCTTAGGGTCTCACAAGCTGAAATGAAGGTTTCAGCTGGCCTGGACTCTTTTCTAGAGGCTCTAGAGGATAAACCACTGCTAATCTCATTAAGGTTCTAGGCAGAATTCATTTTCCTTTCACAGTTTCTATGTGAAACAGTTTCTACGTGGCCCCCTCCATTTTCAAGTCAGCAATGGCTGATTGAGTGCTTCTCATGCTGTGTGTCTCTCTGACTCTACCTTCTACTATAGCTCTCTGATTTTTTGTGCCCTCAGCCAAGAGTGAGAATAGTCTTCTGTTCCTCTCAGTTTTACCTCTGGACTCCAGATTCCACCTTCTGGGCTCTTGGTTTAAACATTTGAGTCATCCTTCCTTTTTCAGGAAAAGTACCACATGTTTGCAGCTGGACGGTTTTATCAACCTGCTTCTGCCAGGAGAATCATGACGATTCAACATCTTTATTTTATTTTATACTCTCTCTGCCTCTTTCAGTTCGGATGGCAGTATTTTTGCTGATATAATATTCTCAAGAACATTGTGGGTCTCCCACGTATGCCAGGGATTCATTCATATATATATATATATACACATATCCATAAGACATATACCCATATGTAGAGGTACATTTAAACAGGCATGCCTAGGAGATATTGCAGGTTTACTTCCAGACCACTGCAATGAGGCAATTATTACAATAAAGCAAGTCACACGAATATTTTGGCTTCCCAGTTTATATAACAGTTATGTTTACACTACATGTAAAAAATTCAGTATCTACAGAGAGCAATTAAGTGAAGTGCAATAAAATGAGGTATGCCTCTGTGTGTGTGTGTATACATATAGATATTCCATTAGAGAGTTGGGGCCAGGTCCAAAGTCTTTTTTAGATAATCACTTTTCCATTTTTGGCTACACTGAGGTGCTCGAGAGGCAATATCCCTACGTTTCCTTCTAGTTTAAGGGATATGTGAATGACACTCATCTAAAAGGAACTTTAATTAAAATTGACTAATATTTGTAAATTATACTCAAACATATTAACTAAAATTTTAGCAATGACATAGAATACAGGGTTTTTTTCCTAACATACACAAAACCAACACAGCTAGAAAATGACTGAATTTATAACCTTGCAGCCTTTTTATCTTTTAAAGAATACTACTGGAAGTAACCAATATTTACAGTACTTAACACACAAGAAAGTCTCTACGAGAAGCCTGTGGAATACAGGAAGTCCACTGGATAATATAGAAAGATAATCTTTACAAAATCATAATGGATGGTTTCATCTAAAAGTTAATCATAAGGCACAAAATTGCATACAAAATAATAGTGATTTTAAGTCTGTGCTATTTATTACAGTGGAAGTAACTTTCCACAGCTCTCCATTTCACCCACATCAATTACAAAATTTCTAAAATCTATCTCTTTAACAATATATATATAATGTTTGCTTAAAATAAAATCAAGGAATTTTTATTCTAAGGAATAAGTAAATTAAATCACAAATGACATTAAAGGAAAAAGCTCTCTGGATTTAAAACAATATAAACACCAAGAGTCATGAAACAATTTTGGTTATGTGTAAGTGATGTTCAAAAACTCAGTTAGATTCAAAGAAACTATGCTAACATTAACAACATTTAACATTATTATATTAGGTAAAGAGTAAGAATAGTATAAACTCAGATCTTAAATTGCCAGCTCCCTGCCATACAAGTTCCAGTAGACAATAACTCTAGAGGATTAATGATAAGAAAGGCAAGAAATTTGATTAATGGAAATATTGTCATCTAAAAAGTGAATTGAAAAAAGTAAAGTTAAAATTTAAGAATTTTGGAAAATGTGAAAATGTAGGCAAATCATTTAGTTTTATCAAAAATATAAGGCATATGATTGTTACTTGAGCTTCTAGTATTATACCATAATTAAGCTTTCATTATTTTTCTATCACAATATTATTTTGTTAAAATTAGTAGTTATGCTACATTTAAAAGTTTTAGAGATATTTATCACAGCTTTGTTTATAACACTTAAAAATCGAAAACTTCATAAATGTCCAATAACAAAGGTCTAAGAAACTTTCAATCATTAAAATTACATTGTAAAATATAAGATAACTTTGAAATAAGTTTTTATGTAATATAAGGAGAAACAAGTCTTTGATTTTTGTATGCTATGATAACATGCTTCTTAAATATATTAGAAGGCTTGTTTATATACAACAAAATATTAACCCTGACTACATCTGGACAGTGACATCATGGATCAAAATTTTCTTCTACTCACATGAGTAGTCTAAACTTTGAGGAATGAACATTAAGTATTTGTACCATTCAAAAAAAAAGTCTTAAAATAATTTTAGAAAATGGTTTGTGTAATGAATCCCACTCGATTTTCTGAGGGTCGTAGGGAAGAAAAGGAGATCTTTTAGCAGCAATTGCAGTGTTGTGTGGTGGTGAAGGCCTGACTGGAAATAATCTGAAGTGGGAATGCAGGGAGCGAAATCAGAGACAGTGAATATAGAAAATCCTTGTGAGGGGTTTTGCTTCAAAGTGTAACAGGAAATGCAACTGTAGCTCTTAGGGAAAGATTTAAAAACAAAAGCAAAAACATTAAGTGTTCAAAACAGGGAAATGAAAAGTAAAAAGAAATAGAATAAGCCTAAAGAAACAAGACGAAAATTATAACTATAAAAGCATACACTAACATTTTAGAAGTTGGAAAATTGTAGAATTATTAAATCCAAGAGCCATCTCAATTTTTAATTCGATTTTTAAAAATCTGAAAATCTAATTTAAAAAGTGAAAAATACCTACACAATTAGAAATAAGAGATAAGCAAAAATATAACATAGCATTTTATATCATATTATGATAATACGTTTGAAAATCTTAATCTATTTGGATTATTTTTAGGGCCGTTAAAAATTATAAATTAACCTCAAGAAGAAATGTACAGCCTAATAAAACCAAATGTGATAAAATAAAATAACTGCCCATGAAAAATAAAACAATAATTTAAACAATTTTAAAAAAATAAACACACCAGAGTTATATTTCCACCAAAGTGTTTTATCAAACTTTCAAGAAAAAGTTATTTAAATCTATATTAATTCTCCAGGTAGTAAGAAAGTAAGAAAAGCTTCATAATTCATTTTTATAAAGCTAGCATAATCCTGATAAGAAAATCTATCAAATACAGCACAAATTAAGAACACTGGAATACAGACTAGCTTATGAATATGGATGTAAAATCTTAAATAAAATACTTGCAAATCAAACTCAGCAGTAAATTAAAAGAATAATAAACCAGAACCAAGCAGAGTTTATCCCAAGAATTTAAAAATGGTTTAATACTAATATAATACATCATTTCCGTAGGTCAAATGAGAAATTCTTTAAAATCATCTTCACACTTGCTCACAAAGCATTTTGTATAAGTCAACATCTATTCCTGACAAATAGATTTTATAACCTGGATTTATTTTTAAAATCTTTAACACTATAATGAGCATATATTTGAAATCAATATTTAAATAACACAAAACACTTTTTAAAAATAAGAAAGGAAATAAAGCAAATTTCATAGACATTATTTAATATTTTATACGTACGCCACACAATAAAATATATACATTAGAGATTGAAGTCTTATGATGAAAAACATTAGTAATATGCACTTTTATACATGTAATCACATTTTATCCATGTAACACATGAATGTTGTATAGTAAAACAATATCAAACACTTTCTCTGTGTCAGTGAGAAAAATCACTCAGCCTCTTTAGATGGGCCTCCTATTTGGTAAATTGATAATATTAGTAAGAGTTATTGGCTTTATCTATTTTTAGCAAACAAATCACTTCACTTAAAAGAGTCGGAGGTAAAAACATGAATCAAAAGGTATAGTTTGATGGGTGTTTGTGGTATTTGGACTTATACTATATAGTATAATATTAAATTTCTACTAACAAAAACAACACCCAAAAAATATCAAAACATTAGCATAAAGGAATTCACTTATTTATAACCTTTACTTCAAACTGAATTATAAAAAAATAATTTTGTGTGCCTGTCATTGTTCAATAAAATATGAAAATCACAAAGGATTTCTAAATCTTTAAAAGTCATTTTTTATTATCTTGATAAATGACTGAATAAAATGAAATGTAGATGGCTGTCTTTTTATATCACAGGAAACTAAAAGTTGTAGATAATGAAATTATATCCTAAAAAAAAAAAATTCCTCAACTATGGGAGAAGTAGACTTCAAAGAAAACATGAGAAAAGAATTTATAGAAAATCTTTACATTTAAAAAGAATTTGATCTTGACAATATTTTTAAAGTACTTAACCAATTTCAAGATATTTTCTGGTTTACAAAAGCCACTGTAGAGATGAGAAGGGAAAAATGTGTTTTCATTGATACAATGACAACACAAATTAGAGAAAAGTGTGTGTTAACGAAGTAAAGGCTGTAAATTGGAAACACGATATGCTTTGAAATTTAAAAAAATCAGTTAAGTTGTATGTGCAATTAGGCAGCACAAATCTTTCATTTTTATCTTGAACTAGAGGTTTCAATTGCATACCAAAAAATAATGGATGCAAACGATGCACATCATTGATTTTAATTGAGTGCTTTATATGAGCTCTTTGAAAATCTAGCTTAAAGGTTTTCATAATGAGAAAAATACAAAAAATACATATATCTAAATTTTATCATGTTCTCATCTTCCTTAGAAAGTATGATAGATCCTAAATGATTTCTATAATTGAAAAATATTACTAACCTTATAAATACATTCACAATATCTCATCAAAAAGAACATTTTGCTATGGAGGGCCAGACTTGCTGTTTTAGAGACAATGAAAGAAGTAAAAAGTGACTGTAGGTTTAGTGAATGAATTTTACCTCTTTGAAAATATTTTATTAACAGTGATATTTTTGCAGATGACAACATTTGGAGTGATTAGAAAACTGAGATCATCAACTATGTGAAAACACTATATAATATTTTTAAAAATTGCATTGTTTGTGCTATACTTCCCTGATGCTTATAGTAGTCCTTATAAAGAAATTATACATAGGAAAACTACACACATTCTTTTAAATCATCAAGGATTATTGAATATTTACACTCTACACTCCACTTCACCAAGTTCAAAAGCTCACAAAGTGAAGTGCGGTTTTTCCCCCAATTTCTTTCTCCTTTCTTCCTTTTTTCCTCCTTCCCTCCTTCTTTTTTTTTCTTTCATTTGTTCATTGCTTGACTCACTCATTTGACAAGCTGAATATGGCTTTTTCTGAGTGCCTCATATGACATTCTGTTGACTGCTCAATATGGGACAGGCATTGTGGAAGTTACGCAGAGAATACACAAATCACAAGGCATCTCCTGCCCTTAAAAACCTTATAGTCTAAAATGAAGTAGACAAGTAATCACTGATTTCAATAGGGGGTTATAAGTGTAGCCGCCCTGATGCAGGAAGGGTTAATAATCACTGGAAAAGGCTTGAATCACTGGAAAAGGCTTGCCAACAAACTGTGACCCAGAGGTGAGAAGGCTGGTCAGCCAATGATGGGTAAGACCTCCAGGGGGAGGCAACCTAAGACAGGCGCAGTCACCTGGGGGCACAGATGGAGACATGATATTGATATTGGGAGCAGGAGGGGCCATTGCCTAGGAGACCTTGCCTGCTCTGAGATAAAAATATACGAGCACAGCAATAACATGATAATATCAAAACAGAGGCCAAGGCAGGGGTCCTTGAGAAATCACTAAGAATTCTTGGCATTCGCTAATTACTTCATCCAGAACACCTGTGTATGTTTAACAGATGTAAGCTATGTATATATTAAAACGCTGGTTATAATAAACTCAGAGTGGCCATCAGCCCTCTCTGCATCTATCCTGATGTGTACATTGGATTGCGACACTGACAATGAGTACCAATATGGAGGTAAACACAGGGTGGAATTAGAGTTCAAAGCAGATAGAAGAAAGTGAAGAGATGGCTTCACCAAGAATTTTCCTCCTTCTAAGCTGAAGCTTAAAATGAGAGAATTCAGCCAGACAATGGTAAGATTGAGAGGATGAGCAGAATAGAACACAGATGGCATAATCAGAACAAACGGTATTTATGAAAAGCTGAAAGAAGAAAAGAAAGCTCATGGCACATTCTGGGGTCTGGCAGTTTTTCCAGGTAGCTAGAGAATAGAGTTAGGTGGAAAGGGGTAGCAAGAGAGAAGCTGGAGAGAGAAACAAGGGCAAATTACAGAGAGACTTGTATTACTATCTATTAATGATCAGTTTCTCTCAACTCATAGATCGCATCCCTTCTGGCGCTTCAGCCCAGTGTGTTTTAGTTCAATGTTTCCAGCCATGCCTATTTCTGGATTCTTCTACATTGCCTATGCAGTGACGTAAGTCACTCCCATATTAACTCAGGTGTGTATTCCCTACTTTGCATGAATGAGAACAAAATAAAGACATTTTTAGGGAAATAAAATTTTGAGAATTTCAAATCTAGATGCTCACTAAAGAAGCTTGTGAAAGATATTTTAGTAATAAGAAATAATGTAATACCAATTAGGAAGTTCTGATAAACAGAAAGAGTTGTGTGCAAAATGTTGAACTGGGAATAAACATAATGAAACATTTATTATGTAAATTAATAAGACATTATCTTAATACAGAGATTATTAAATATGATATGCATAACGATGGAAAATAGAATATCTGTCAGTAAAGAAGCATAAAGTCCTTAAACTGTTCAGGAAGAAGTTAAAAATGTTGATTATGCCTCACACCTAGTAAGTGAAACATACATTCCAAAAATGCTAATAATTTATAACTTCAAAACTTATCAATAAAATATGTCATATGAAAACAATTCTAAATATTCTAAACTTAGTTTCATCTAAAAACATGGCTTCAGATAACATAAAGCAAAAATATGGACAGAATAAAAAGGAAAAATAATAAAGAAATTCACTATCATACTGAGATATTTGAATACAGCTCTCATAGTAATTGATAAATCTGTCAGAAAATAAATCAGAAATATAAAAGATTTAAATAACACAATTAGCACAGTTCACAAAATGAACCTATTTAGAATTGTATCCCACTATCAGAGGAAATGTTCTTCCCAAATAAAATATTTATGCAAATTACCCATACAGTAGGACACAAATTAAGCCTTAGCAAATTTTAAATAATATCTACCATATAGACTACCTTTATGAACAAATAAGAATTATATTAAAAATCAAGTTTTAAGAAATAACTTTAAATTTCAGTGGAGATATAAGGGTTAATTTTTCCAAGACTGACCACAACTCTTTTCCAGAGAGAATTGCGTTCTACAAAGTTCCAAGGATATTGGTTAAGTTCTAATTTAGAAAAACTACCCAAATAGATGGAAAGATAGATCATGTTTACATTTAGGGATCCCTATCATCTCATTTCTTCATCATATAATCCATAAATGAATGTGATTCCCATCAAAATTCCAATAAAATTTCTGAAGAAAATGAACAAGATAATGCTGAATATGGAAGGGTAAAGGTCAAGAATAGCCTAAAACTTAGGGCCGGCCTGTGGCCGAATGGTTAAGTTCATGCGTTCCACTTTGGTGGCCCAGGGTTTTGCCAGTTCAGATCCTGGGAGCGGACAAAGCACCGCTCATTAAGCCATGCTGAGGTGGCACCCCACATGCCACAATTAGAAGGACCCACAGCTAAAAGTATACAACTATGTACCAGAGGGCTTTGGGAAGAAAAAGGAAAAATAAAAATCTTAAAAAAAAAAAAAAGAATAGCCTAAAATTCATAAGGAAATATAAGACTGGGGGATTCACCATAATAGATAATCAAAACTCAATAGTATAGGAATTTAGTAATGTAGACATGAAGTATCAAGGTAAAGATGATTAAGTAAACAAACAAATTAAAAAGAAAACAGAAAAAGAGATCCACACAAATATGGAAGCCTCATAAGTGAGAGAGATGGCACTGAATATTAATATATAAAAAGATACAATAAATTATATTGTAAAAATTTACTTTCTACATGAGAAAAGAATGAATTTTAAGCTCACTTCACACTATGCCCGTATATGAATTTCCTGTTGATTATGCTTCACATCTGGCAAGTGAAACAGGCTTTCCTAAAATTCTAGAGAGAGTTTATTACTTCCAAACTTGTAACTAAAAGATAAAATGAGAAAAAACCCTCCATTTCAAATATTTTTAACATAGTTTTATCTGAAAGCACTGTGTAAATATGAAAAGCAAAGTTTCAAAGTATTTAGAATAAGGTATCAAAGAATGATTTTTTGACTTTGAGGTGAAAATATTTCTTAAGGTCAGAAAAGCACAAAGGGAAATATTTATAACTTTTACTACATTAAAACTGAAGTTTCTCTTCTTCAGAAGTTACTTTACAGAAATAAGAGAAGATTGGGTAAAAAGATTTTTAACATACATAATTTTAAAATATTTGGTATCCATAATATACAAAAAATTATTACAAATCAATAAAAAATAATCACTCATCATATAGGGGAAAAATAATGAGCAGAATTTTCACGGAAAAGAAAATAGAAATGATTTCCCAAAAGCCATTAAAATATGCTAAGTTTTACTAATAATTATGGATTAATTTTAAAAAAACATAATGAGATATAATTAAAGAACCTTATAAAAGAAAGTGGCCAAAAAAGGGGCACGTGTAGTTTTAAGTCTAGGAACGCAAACTGATACAGAAATATGTATATTATTGCCTTTTCTATACTATTGTTTCTTTTCACCATTTTATTATTTCCTTTTGCTATGTAGTAAATGAGATGTGGCAGAAGAGGAAGGCAAGAAAGATGAGTCATAAAGGAAATTCAGAGAGGACTCAACCCAGCATTCCTAGTTTAATGATGAAGGGAACCACCAGCCCGGGAATGCAGGCAGCCTCCAAAAAGTGAGAACAATCCTAGGCTGACAGCCACCAAAGAAACAAGGACCTCAGTTCTAAAACCCAGGAACTAAATCTTGCCAAAACTGAATAAGCTTGAAATCAGATTCATGCCGGAGTCTGCAGAAAGAAATGTGGGGTTGCTGATACCTTGATTTCAGTCTTGGAAGTACCTGGAGCACAGAACAAGCTAAGCCATGACCCAGAGAAACTCTGAGATAATAAATGTGTGCTGTTGGAAATACAATGGATTATAAGAGATTACTATGAAAAACTATATGACAACAAAATGGATAACCTAGAAGAAATGGATAAATTCTCAGACTCTTACAACCTCCCAAAGCTAAGGCAAGAAGAAGCAGACAATCTGAACAGACCAATCACAAGGAAAGAGATTGAAACAGCAATCAAAACATCCCAAAGAATATAACCCCAGGACCAGACAGCTTTCCTGGGGAATTCCACCAAACTTTCCGAGAAGATTTAATACCTATACCTTTCAAGCTATTCCAAAACATGAAGGAGGGTGGATACTTCCTAACACATTCTACGAGGCCAACATCACGCTGACACCAAAGCCTGACAAGGACAGCACGAAAAAGGAGAACTACAGGCCAATATCACTGACGAACATAGACGCAAAAATTCTCAACAAAATTTTGGCAAGCCAAATTCAGTAATTCATCAAAAGGATCATACATCATGATCAAGTGGGATTCACACCAGGATACAGGATGGTTCAACATCCACAAATCAATCAACGTGATACACCACATCAACAAACTGAGGAATAAAAACTGCATGATCATCTCAATAGATGCAGACAAAGCATCTGACAAGACCCAACAGCCATTTATGATAAAAACCCTGAACAAAATGGGGATAGAAGGAAACTACCTCAACATAATAAAGGCCATATATGACAAACTCACAGCCAACATCATTCTTAGTGGGCAAACCTAAGCACCAACCCCTGAAAACAGGAATGAGACAAGGATGCCCTCTATCACCACTCTTATTCAACATAGTACTGGAGGTTTTGGCCAGAGCAATTAGGCAAGAGAAAGGAATAAAAGGAATCCAAATAGGGAGAGAAGAAGTGAAACTCTCACTGTTTGCAGACTACATGATCTTATATACAGAAAACCCCAAAAAATCCATTGGAAAACTTTTAGAAATAATCAACAAGTACAGCAAAGTTTCAGGGTATAAAATCAACTTACATAAATCAGTAGCATTTCTATATTCTAATAATGAACTAACAGAAAAAGAACTCAAGAACACAATCCCATTCACAATCGCAACAAAAAGAATAAAATACCTCGGGGTGAATTTAACTAAGGAAGTGAAAGACCCATACAACAAAAACTACAAGGCTTTCCTGAAAGAAATGGATGACGACATAAAGAGACGGAAAGACATTCCATGTACGTGGATTGGAAGAATAAACATAGTTAAAATGTCCATACTACCTAAAGCAATCTACAGATTCAACACAATCCCAATCAGAATCCCAATGACATTCTTTACAGAAATAGAACAAAGAATCCTAAAATTCATATGGGCCAACAAAAGACCCTGTATTGCTAAAGCAATCCTGAGAAAAAAGAACAAAACTGGAGGCATCACAATCCCTGACTTCAAAACATACTACTAAGCTACAGTAATCAAAACAGCTTGGTACTGGTACAAAAACAGGTGCACAGATCAATGGAACAGAATTGAAAGCCCAGAAATAAAACCACTCATCTATGGACAGCTTATCTTCAACAAAGGAGCTGAGGGCCTACAATGGAGAAAAGAGAGTCTTTTCAACAAATGGTGCTGGGAAAACTGGAAAGCCACATGTAAAAGAATGAAAATTGACCATTCTTTATCACAACTAACAAAAATAAACTCAAAATGGATCAAAGACCTAAAGGTAAGACCTGAAACCATAAGGCTTCCAGAAGAAAATATAGGCAGTACACTCTGACATCAGTATTAAAAGGATCTTTTCAGACACCACGTCTTCTCAGACAAGGGAAACAATAGAAAGAATAAACATATAGGACTTTATCAGACTAAAGAGCTTCTTCAAGGCAAGGGAAAACAGGATTGAAACAAAAAAACAACCCAATAATTGGGAAAAAATATTTGCAAGTCATATATCTGACAAAGGGTTAATCTCCATAATATATAAAGAACTCACACAACTCAACAACAAAAAACCAAACAACCCGATCAAAAAATGGGCAGGAGACATGAACAGACATTTCTCCAAAGAAGATATACATATGGTCAACAGGCACATGAAAAGATGTTCGTCATCACTGATCATCAGGGAAATGTAAATCAAAACTACACTAAGATATCACCTTATATCCATTAGAATGGCAAAAATAACAAAAACAAAAAGTAACAAATGTTGGAGAGGTTGTGGAGAAAAAGAAACCCTCATACACTGCTGGTGGGAATGCAAACTGGTGCAGCCACTATGGAAAACAGTACGGAGATTTCTGAAAAAATTAAAAATAGAAATACCATATGACCCAGGCATCCCACTACTGGGTATCTATCCAAAGAACTTGAAGTCAGCAATTCCAAAAGTCTCACACACCCCTATGTTCATTGCAGCATTATTTACAATAGCCAAGATGTGGAAGCAACCTAAGTGCCCATCAACTGATGATTGGATAAAGAAGATATGGTGTATATATATATAGTGGAATACTACTCAGCCATAAAAAATAATAAAATCATCCCATTCACAACAACATGGATGGACCTTGAGGGAATTATGTTAAGTGAAATAAGCCAGATAGAGAAGGACAATCTCTGTATGACTCCACTCACATGAGGAAGTTAAACCTGTAGACAAAGAGAACAGATTAGTGGCTACCAGGGGAAAGGGGGGTGGGGGCTGGGCACAAACGGTGAAGGGGTGCACCTACAACATGACTGAGAAACAATAATGTACAACTGAAATTTCACCAGGTTGTCAACTATCATAAACTCAATAAAAATTAACTTAAAAAAATGTGTGCTGTTGTAAGCTGCTAAAATTCTGGTAATTTGTTACGCAGCAATAGAAAACCAACATAGACATAGAACTGGATAACTGCTATTTAAATATTTTCAGAGAGTAAATTTTAATCACTATGGCTTGAAACGAAAATCAATATTTTTTAAGTTTTTAAATATGAAAACTCACCTTTTTTGATAAAGAAGATAATTCATTTGTTGATGTCTTTGTTTCCTTCAATACTTCAGTCACTGCTTCTTCATTCTCCTCAATATTAGACCAAATCTCGTGTATTGATGTAGAGTAGTGAACACCTAGATGGCTAAGTTTATTTATCTCTTTCCTAAGGAACAAAACACAGTTGATTTTATCCGTATTGAAAGGAAAATTATATTTAAAATTATATTTAAATTAGCATCTGACTTATTAATGTAAATCAATGGAATTTGTCTACTCCTAAAATTTCTCTCGTCCCAAAGCAACTCCTGAAAAGTACCACTTAGATATCAAGAAGCAAATAGTGAGAAAAAAACTCATCAGTAGTATTTATAGTTTCAATGGAAAGGAATTGAGAGAAAAGTGCTTTGCAAATTATTTAAAATAAATCACTTTTTGATTGGATTTCAGGTGAGAGACCTAAGCATCTTTGATTCACAGGTTGGATAGTAAAGGGATGGAAAGGCAAGCAAAAAAGAAAAGAAGATATAGAAGTAAAATGACCACACGTTATTAAAGGCCTCATCTACTGTTTGTCTCCCTCAGTCTTAGAGGTAAAATGAGGGAAAGTGCAGCTTAGGAAAACACGGGGCTTATTTAAAGAGAAGTCATTGCCAATGAGTTCTTTGTTCCTATGTGACTTTACACAAGGAAGACCAGTGCCAATCTGTGAACCACATAATCTTTTATCTTATCTGGTAGGTAGAAAACAAACTCCAAACAAAAGTCTCTTTAGACAATGGTATTACAGTTTATGAAAAAAGTACAACGAGAAAGTGACAAAATTATCATTTTCATGAAATATCAGCAAATAATACAGATAACTCCAACTTTTTTGCAGACACCATAAACAAAACAATAGACTGAGAGATTATTTGAAACCCATATAAGAGATCAAAAAGCAATAAAATCCTACAAATCAATATAGAATAGAAAAATTATCCAAGACACAAATGAGCAGAGAAGATAGATAAGAACTCACAAGAAAATAAATGTCAACGGTCAGTAAATATATGGCGTGCTTATTGATTTGGCCCAGGTTCTCATGCACTAAACCTGATTTTAGGAGTAGAGTCAAATGAAACTGAAAGATACAACCTTACTACAGAAACAAAAGTTAAAACAACAAACAAATAGGCAAGAAAAAGATTCTTCTTTATGCTTCCATGTCTGAAGAGTATAAGCCTCCCTACGAGAATTCTGGAAGCCAGGGAGATTGGGAGCCGCAGCATTCAAAATGTATGTTTGGTTAAATTTCCTTCTTTTGAAATTAATTTTTCTTCTCTCAATCGTATCTATTTGCCCCAGTCCAGAAAATAAACTATAACCTTTCACTATGAAGTGGACAATTGCCCAGTGTCATGGAAGGCAGAAGCTAAGTATTACTTTACTTGTCTCCTTATCGCTATTTCCTGAAGAAGTTGATGCCCCCAATTCCTCAGCTCTTTAAGAATTTTTCAATGTAAAAATTTGCTACTGGGTTTGCCCCCACTGTTAGTTTAGATATCATCATTCTTATAGTTGCTAAATCAGAATAAATTTAGAAGAATAAAATGGGAAGAATCACTCTATGTTTGCTAATAATTACTATAAAGTAGAGTCAAGACACCAAAGAATATATGCTGTGTGTTTCCATTCATCTGGAATGCAAGAACAGACAAAACTAACTATAGTCATAGACGTCAGAATGAAGATTATCTCTTTGAGGAGGTGGTATGGACTGGAAAGGAGAACAGGAGAAACGTCTGGTACACTGGAAAGTTTCTATATCTTAAACTGGGGCATGGTTACATGAGCGTATACGTATTTAACAAAGTCATCAGTCTGTACTCTTGTTAGCGCACATAATCATGTTTCCGTATGTGAGTTAATTCTCAACAAATTAAAAAATAGTGAAGGACAATGAAACATATCTTGAAAATTTTATTTAATAAATAATTTATGACTCCTCTAATGCCTATAACTTTTGAAAAATATTCTTGAATGAGAAGAAAATCAATAAAGATGGAAGTTATATGATAAAATGAATAAAAGTGAGTACAGGAATTAATAAAAATGTGTCTTCATGTTTGTTTAAATATTAGTTGTAAAAGCCACCAACTAATTTTTATATTAAAAACTGGGAAGGAGAAATTTTAGAAAATGTTACAAGATGGAGAATGTTGTATTTGCAATTAATAGTAGCTAAGATCTGTTTTATGCCAGATAGAAGAATGAAATGTTGAATATATATGCAAATGTATATATCCAGAGATAGATAAATGATTGAAATAGAAATAGGGATAGAAAAACAATCGATGGCTTCAAGGTATGTAAAATCAGAAAAAGAATGGAAAATTGAGGGCATTAAGGTCTCAATTCTTCACCCATTCCTGTATCCACTTCCTTTGCTGTGTAACTTTGTAAGATTCTCTGACTCTGACTTTGAGCATAGCCATTTGATTTGCCACTGTTATTTGGGTTTTAGCAAATGGGATATAAGCAGAGGCGTATGAAGTCCATGTGTGATTGTGCTTGCTTGCTCTCCTCCTCTCCTATTATGAGAACATTTCCAACAGATTGGAGAAACAGAGTGTAGCCAGATCTCCCCAGCTGTCTCAGAGAAGGCTTTCCTACAGCAGCAGTGAGCCGGCCAAGCCTCACAATAATAGTAGATAAATAAAAATAAAAGAACACATCTTTTAAGAAAATAATGATCAGTTTTACACAAAAGCACAGAAATCAGTCCTATGCACCCTGGAAGAATCAACCTAAAATAGAACCAAACAAAAAGACTTTAACTAAAGAAATAAAATAAGATCTGCCAATGAAATTCTAATCAGGAGGAATCTTTTGGAATATCAAACAAAAATGTAATTTGAGGAATGAAATGCTAAAGAGATTAAAATAGCATGTGTGTATATACGTGCATATATATAAAAATCCACTATCAAGATAGAAAAATATGAACTCATATGAACTTAATATAGCCTAGAAATATATAAATTGAGCACTGACAGAGTTATAAAAATAAATTGACTAACATAAGATTTTAAAATATTTGTGTCAGAAAATGATAGATCAAGCAGATGAAGGTAAGTAAAACACTCCTGCTATCACATTTCTGGTTGTTACAGGTTGATTCTCAAGAGTTGTTGGACTGAAGCCTGGATTGTTTCCTTGCTATGTGGGCTTCTCCACAGAGCATCTCAAAACACGGCAGCTTGATTCATCAGAGCAAATAGGGAAGAGAGCAAGAAAGAGAGTGTTAGCAAGACAGAAGTCACAGTTTTTATAACCTAAACATAAATGTGACATCCCATCACTTTTGCTTTACTCAATTCATTAGCAGCAACTCACTGGGTCCGGCCTGCATGCAAGGGGAATGATTTTACAAGGGAGAGAATATCAGGAGGCAGAGGTCATTGAAAGCTTCTAACAAGAAGCTGCTCATCAGAGCCCCTTGGTCAATTGCATTTTTTGTAGTTGGAGGTCTGTGAGGTTCATTCTTATGGCCTTCACGCTAGACCCAGAATAAAAGAGAATTATTTAAATGGATAATAAGCCAGAAGAAATTCTTCAGAAAGCTTGAAAATGTAGAAAATAATCAAGGGGCATAGCAAATGCAATGAGAAAAAACAATATATGCCTAATTTGAGTTCTAGAAGAAATAGGAAGAAAATCGAACCAAGGCATTGTTTGAAGAGAATACCCAAGGATAAAGAAAATTCTAGTATGTAGTTTCAATGAGACAAGAAGACTAACAAATCCCCAAAGAATAAATAAAAATTGATCCACACCTAGAGTATCTTAAAAATAAAATTCATAAACTTCCAAAACCAAGAGATGATCTTAAAAACAGCCAAAGGAAGAATATAGCTTAGCTGCATGGCAGTGAGTCAAATGGTCAACATAATCCTTTTTTTTTTTTTTTTTTTGGTGAGGAAGATTAGCCCTGAGCTAATATCTGTTGCCAATCCTCCTCTTTTTCCTGAGGAATCTTGGCCCTGAGCCAACATCTGTGCCCATCTTCCTCTATTTTATGTGTGATGCCTGCCACAGCATGGCTTGATAAGCCATGCATGGGTTCAAACCAGCGAACCCCAGGCCAACTCCTTGGTCAGTAGTCTGGCAATGTAAGTTTGCATGTGGTGATCAATAGGATTTCCTACTAAAAGAATATGAAAAGAATAATAACCACCAAACAAGAGGAAGGAAAAATAAAATGATAACAAGAACTAATGTGAAAGAAGACAATAAAATAGAAAAAGAAATAAAACAAATGGGCCAAATAGAAAAATACAATGGTAGTTTAAATCCAAATATATTAGTGATTTGTGAATGCATTTAATGGTCCACCTTTAAAAATGTTTTCAAACTGATAAAAAAAATATATCTACACGATGGTTATAAAATATATAAAACAGAAGGACTCAAAAATATTGAAATTTAAAGAATTGAAAATATTTCCCAAATATCAAAAGAAAGCTAAGGCAAAAAGTACTGAAGAGTCAAAGAAGGTCATTTCATGATGATGAAAGAAGTTAATCATCTCCCAGGAAGATGTAACCGCTTTAAGCTTGTATGAACCTGATCAGGAGAGCCTCAAAATATGGGAAGCGAAAACTGACAGAATTTAAAAAATAAAAAGATGTAGATAGATACACCATCAAAGTGGGTGATTTTATCCCACTTTTCTCAATATTTAACAGAAAAAGCCAGTAAAAATCAGTAATGTTATGAAATAGTGCTTCTCAAACATCACCTTATCATTTAAAAGTGTAGATTCTCATTCAATAGGTCTGAATTGAAACTGAGATTCTGCATTTTGAACAAGTAGCCAGGTAAAGCTGACGCTGTTGGTCCACAGACCACACTTGAAATAGCAAGGATATACAAAGATTAACCTCCATGATTAGTAAACTTGACCTAATAAAACACTAAAGAACAATACATTCAATAAGTAAAGTACACCAGGAATATTTTCAAGTACACAATGAAAATTTAAATAAAAACCCATGTCACTTAGCCAAAAATTAAGACTCAACCATTTCCAATGGGTTGAAATTATACAATATTCTCTCACCAAAATACAATTCAGCTGGAAAGCAATAATAAAAAGATAATTAGAAAATTAGAAATTCATCATGGAAATAAAAAACTAGAAATTCATCATGGAAATTTAAAAACTATATTTCTTAATAACCCATGGGTCAAAGAAGAAATCATAATGAAAATTAGAAAATATACATAACTGAATGACAATGAATATATAACAAATCAGGTGAGTTATAAAAGTGATCTATTTATTAAATAATAGATAATGTTTAAGCACACATTGAAACAGACATTGGACATAAGGAAATATAAACATCTCAATAAATGGATATTTTTTAGATCATAGGATTATGTATAAATTTTGTGTTCTTAATTTTACTTATATTTACTTGATTCTAGCTCCATAATGAATATGAGTTTTTCTATACTAAATCACTGATCAATTTGAATAAATAAAAATGTTATTAGGTCACACAGAACCATAAAGAATATAAAGCCAACAAGAGGAATAAGAAGAATACAGCAGTTCCCTCTTATCTTCTGAGGATATACATTCCAAAAGCCCCAGGGGCTGCCTGAAGCCACGGATAGTACTGAACCCTATATGTACGATGTTTTTTCCTATACATACATACCTATGATAAAGTTTAATTTATAAATTCGGCACAGTAAAATATTAACAACAATAACTTCTCTTTGGCATATCCAAACTACCAGCAGCACTACTCTTGCACTTTGGGCCATTATTAAGTAAAGCAAGGGGTACTTGAACACAAGCACTGTGATGCTGCCACAGTCGATCTGATAACTGAGATGGCACTAAGTGACTAACAGGCGAGCAGTGCATACAGCCTGGATATGCTGGACAAAGGGATGATTCACCTCCGGGGCAGAACAGAGCAGGATGGTTTGAGATTTCATTATGTTACTCAGAATGGCATGCAATTTAAAACTTATGAACTGTTTATTTCTGGAATTTTCCATTTAATATTTTTGGACTGCAACTGACTGTGGGTAACTGAAACTGTGAAAAAGGAAATCATGGATAAGCGGGGACTACTGTATCATAAAACACAAATACATCAGAAATGTAATAAAAACCACTTCAATTACTAATATGCAAAATACAATGTCTATATACATATTTTAAAATATTCCATTTTATTAGAAATCAAGTAAATGAAGTTAATCAGACGCTATGTTTATAATTAACGCAAGGTTATATAATTTGTTTCTAATAATATCCCATGCTGGAAATTTTTTTTTTAAAAAAGTCACTTTTGCACATAGATAGCAGGGATGTATATTGTTATGCCATATCCATAAGCAATTTGGCATTTTGTACAAAGAGCTTTAAAGGACACAGAAAAATAGTGCTTTAGGAATTTATACACAGGTAATTTACATATGTAAAAGATAGGTACTTTAATTTATATATAAACTTGATGATAAGATAAATATGGGTAACTCAGATTCTTTTCTTTCTCTTTATCTGAATTTTTTATACAAGAATATAAATTACACTTTTAACTAATATTTTACTTCTACATGCTATAAGTATTTGTGAAAAATTCTTACTTGTAGGCTTCTATGCTTATTTTAGTATTAGCAATATCCTTTTCCATCTCTTCTCTAAGTTGTATAGCATTCAATTTGGCAGTTTTGCGGCTTTCTATAGTTTCTTCAAGTTCTTCATGAACTTGTTTGTATAGTCCCATTACCTAGAAATAAAAAATATTTTTGCTAATATAAGCACTTAATGGCTAATTAAAAGAATCAGGCAAGAGAAAGATCAGAGAAGGGGCTTAAACTTAGAGTAGTTTTGATTTAGATAAAAAGTCCTTTACATCGATTTTCTTCCCATATTTACTCTAGTGTTGAGCACAGTAGAGAGATTTGGGTTTCCTTTACCCTGAAAGGCATCAATACTATGTATGCATAGAAGCTACTGAAGACAATAACTTAAATATCCCAGTTAACATTATGAAAATAAAATCATTATCTTTTCACCCACAAAAACTCCTACTTTTTATTGTTTTTATTATTCAACTAATACTTTATTGTGGAAAAATCAGAAAACACAGATGAAAAAATAAAATAAAATCACTTGTAATCCTCTCACTCAGGAATAACCATTATTGTCTTAATGTAAAGGTCCAAAACATTCCATTTTTATTGTGTTTATTAATTATCAAATATCATAAATATTCTTCTTTCTCTTTCCATCTTTCCCTTCTCTGTAAAACTCAGGAGAAGGGTGGTTGTAGAGGTCATGGTTGGAACTACAGGTCTGGATGGTCTGTGGAAAGTTGGATGGAGAGCAGTAGGAGGAGGCACTAGGGAGTGAGCAGTCCTTTCCCCAGAAGGTCAAGTGGTCAATTGATATGAGGCAGTTGCCTCCTAGAAAAAAGTAATAATTTTCATTAATTCTTAGAATACCACAGATAGTAGTAACCTCTACAAGATTTTCCTTTAGGCACAGAATAATAGGGGTATACACTTTGGCAGAGAACAAGGAGTACACCAGGATAACAGGATAAGCAAAGAAAAACCTCAGGAAATATAATAGAATTCCTAATACCAAAAGAAGAAAAGCAATAAATAATACATTGTGTCCAATTTGTCAGCACCTTTAGAAGAGGCAGCTTTTAGGCATCGCTGGAGTGGGGGTCTCACGGTCAAGGACCAGTGTGACATCATATGAGCCAAATTCATCTATCTCCAAGGCAAGATCTTGGACTGGTTCAGGGTGGGACAGGTACAGGCATACCTCAGAGATATTGCAGGTTTGGTTTCAGACCACTACAATAAATTGAGTATCACAATAAAGTGAGTCACAGGAATTTTTTAGTTTCCCAGTGCACATAAAAGTTATGTTTACACTATACTGTAGTCTATTAAGTGTTTAAAAGCATTATGTCTAAAAAAGAAATCTTCACACCTTAATTTAAAAATACTTTATTGCAAAAAAAAGTAACCATCAATTGAACCTTCAGCAAATTGTAGTCTTTTTGCTGGTGGAGGGTTTTGCCTCGATACTGATGGCTGCTGATTGATCAGAGTGGTGGTTACTGAAGCCTGGGGTGGCTGTGGCAATTCTTAAAAATAAGACAACAATGAAGTTTGTTGCATTGACTGACTCGTCCTTTCACAAATGCTTTCTCTGTAGCATGCACTGCAGTTTGATAGCATTTTACCCACAGCAGAAGTTCTTTCAAAACTGGAGTAAATCCTGTCAAACTCTGCCACTGCTTTATCAACTAAGTTTATGTAATATTCTAAATCCTTTGTTGTCATTTCAACAATCTTCACAGCATCTTCACCAGGAGCAGATTCCATCTCAAGAAACCACTTTCTTTGCTCATCCATCAGAAGCAACTTCTCGTCACTAAAGATTTATCATGAGATTGCAGCAATTCACTTACGTCTTCAGGCTTGACTTCTAATTCCAGTTTTCTCGCTATTTCTACCACATCTGCAGTAATTCTTCCACTGAAGTCTTGAGCCCCTCAAAGTCATCACAAGAGATGAAATCAATCTCTTAACGCATTATAATTAAAAATGTCAAGAATTAAAATAAAGATAGATGCCTAAAAGCTGCAAGAGAAAGCAATAAGTTACATACAAAGGAAACTCCATATGGCTATCAGCTGACTCAGCAGAAACTTTACAGACTAGAAGGGAGTGGTATGATATACGTAAAGTGCTAAAAGGAAAAAACCTACAGCCAAGAACACTGAACCCAGCAAAGTTATCATTCAGGATGGAAGGAGAAATAAAGAGTTTTCCAGGGACCTGCCCCATGGCTGACTGGTTAAGTTCATACACTCTGCTTTGGCAGCCCCAAGTTTCACTTGTTTGGATCCTGGGTGTGGGCACGGCACTGCTCATCAAGCCATACTGAGGCAGCATCCCACATAGTACAACTAGAGGCACTCACAACCAGAATATAAAACTATGTACTGGGGGGTCTTGTGGAGAAAAGGAAGAAGAAGAAGAAAAAAGATTGGCAACAGTTGTTGGCTCAGGTGCCAATCTTAAAAAAAAAAAAAAAGAGTTTTCCAAATAAGCAAAAACTACAGGATTTCATCACTACTAAACTGGCCTTACAAACAATGTTAAAGGAACTTATGTAAGTGGAAAAGGCAAGGCCACAAATAGGAATAATAAAATTATTAAAGAAAAAATATCACTAGTAAAGGCAAATATATAGTAAAGGTGGTGGATTAACCACCTGTAAAGCTAGAATGAAGGCCAAAAGACAGGCATACTAAAATTATCTATATCCATGATAAGAGGTTAAGGGATACACAAAAATAAAAGAGGTAAAATATGATATCCAAAACATAAAACATGGCGGGGGGGGGGAGGACGAAGTGGAGTAAAAGTGTAGGGCTGTTATTAAGAGTTAAAATATAAGAGACCATCAACCTAATATATGTCATTTACATAGGTTACTATATATGAACCCCATCTATATTCCTCAAAACAAAAACCTGTAACAAATATACAAAAAATAAAGAGAGAGGAACTCAAACATAACGTTAAAGGAAATCATCAAATCACCACAGATGAGAACAAGAGAGGAAGAACAGGGAAGAGCTACAAAAACATCCAGAAAAAAAGTAACAAAATGGCAATAAGTACAAACTGATCAGTAGTTACTTTAAGCGTAAATGGACTAAAATCTCCAATCAAAAGACACAGGTTGGGGTCTGGCCCGGTGGCATAGTGGCTAAGTTCACATACTCTGCTTCACTGGCCCAGGGTTCACCGGTTTGCATCCCAGGCATGGACTTGCATATGGCTCTTCAAGCCATGCTGTGGTGGCACCTCACATACAAAATAGAGGAAGATTGGCACAGATGTTAGCTCAGTGACAATCTTCCTCAAGCAAAAAGAGGAAGATGGGCAACAGATGTTAGCTCAGGGCCAAACTTCCTCACACACACACACACACACACACACAAAGGTATAGGTTGGCAGAATGGGTAAAAAAACAAGACCCATATATGTGCTACATACAAGAGACACACTTCAGACCTAAAGACACTCACAAACTGAAAGTGAAGGGGTAGAAAAAGATATTCTGAAGAGAAATTTGGGGTATCAATACTTATACCAGACAAAACATAGACTTTGAAACAAAGCCATAACAACAGACAGAAAAGGGCATTACATAATGATAAAGGGAAAAATTCAACACAAGGACATAACACTCATAACTATCTATGTGACCAACATAGGAGCACCTAAATAAATAAAGCAAATACTAACAGATGTAAAAGAAGAAATTGACAGTAAAATAATAATTGTGGGAGACTTAACACTCCACTAACATCAATGGATAGGTCAATAAGGAAACATTGGCCTTCAATGACACATTAGACTAAAGGCACTTAGTAGATATATACAGAACGTTCTATCCAATACCTGCAGAACACACATTCTTTTCAAATCCACATGCAAAATTCTCCAAGATAGATCACACAGTAGGCCACAAAACAAGTCTCAATAAATTTAAGAAGACTGAAATAATACCAAGCATCTTTTCTAACCACAGCAATATGAAAATAGAAATCAACTACAAGAAGAAAACTGGAAAAGCCACAAATAAGTGGAGATTAAACAAAATGCTGCTGAACAACTACTGGATCAATAAAGAAATCAAAAGAGAAATCAAAGAATCAAAAAATACATGGAGACAAATGAAAATATGCCCAAATTTATGGGATACAGTTAAAGTGGTACTAAGACAATACAGGCCCACCTTAAAAAAACAAGAAAAATTGTAAACAAACTATCTAAAAATACAGCTAAAAAAACTAGAAAAAGAACAAATGAAGCCCCAAATCAATAGAAGGAAGGAAATAATAAAAATCAGAGTAGAAATAAATGAAACAGAAATTAAAAAGACAACAGAAAAGATCAATGAAACTAAGAGCTGATTCTTTGAAAAGATGAAATTGGCAAACCTGTAGCTAGACTCATCAAGAAGAAAAAGGAGAGTAGTCTCAAATAAATAAAATCAGAAACAAAAGAGGAGAAATTATAATGGACACAACAGAAACACACAGGATTATAAGAGAATACTACAAAAAGCTATATGCCAATGAATTGGATAATCTAGAGGAAATGGATAAATTCTCATAATCATATAACCTTCCAAAACTGAATCAAGAAGAAATAGAGAATCTGAATAGACTGATTACTAGTAAGGAAATCAAAACAGTAATAAAAAACCTCCTAAAAAAAAAAAGTCTTGGACCAGACAGCTTCCCTGGTAAATTCTACCAAACATTCAAAGAAAATTTAATGCCTATCCTTCTCAAATTCTTCCAAAAAATTGAAGAAGAGGGGACAACAACCCAATTAAAAAATGGGCAAAAGATCTGAACAGACATTTTTCCAAAGAAGATATACGGATAATCAACAGGCCCATGAAAAAAAGTTCAACATCACTAATTATTAGGGAAATGTAAATCAAAACTACAATGAGGTATCACCTCATGCCTATCAGAACGGCTATTATTAAAAGGAGAAGAAATAATAAGCGTTGGAGAGGATGTGGAGAAAAGGGAACGCTTATACACTGTTGGTGAGAATGCAAACTGGTGTAGCCACCATGAAAAAAAGGATGAAGATTCCTCAAAAAATTAAGAACGGAACTACCATATAGGCCAGCTATTCCACTTCTGGATGTTATCCAAAGAATATGAAAACACTAATTCAAAAAGGTATTTGCACCCCTATGTTCATTGCAGCATTATTCACAATAGCCAAGACTTGGAAACAACCTAAGTGCCTGTCAAGGGATGAATGGATAAAGAACATGAAGTATATACATACAACGGAATACTACTCAGCCATAAGAAAATATTGCGTTTATCTTTTTGTGACAACATGGATGGACCTTGAGGGCCTTATGCTAAGTGAAATAAGTCAGAGGGAAAAAGCCAAATACCATATGATTTCACTCATATGTGGAAGAGAAAAAAACAACAAACAAACACATTGACATAGAGAATAGATTGGTGGTTACCAAGGGGAAGGTGGGAGGGAGGAGGGCAAAAGGATTAAAAGGGCACATCCATACAGTGACAGACAGTAATTAGACTTTGGGTGGCGAACATGATCTAGTCTACACAGAAATCAGAGTATAATGCTGTATACATGAAACTTATATAATGTTATAAACCAATGTTACCTCAATAAAAACAATACATCAACTAAAAAAATGAATCATGATTAACTTAAAACACTTGGTTTATCAGAATACATCACGGTATAAGATTTGAGAAAACAAAAGCCCCATCACAAGTAACACTGAATATCACTAGACCATCCTTTCCTTGCCATGTTATGCAGCACAACTACTGATCAATTAACTATTTATTCAACTATTTATCCATCATTCAAAAACATTTACCTGACCCTTATTGTGTGCCAAGTAATCTGTTAGTCGGGTTTGAGAATATTTGGCATTATCATAAAATACTTTTAATATAGATATATAAAGGATACATACACATACTATGTACTCTGTGCCTATGTATGTCACATACTCACAGCGTGCAACTGGGAAGAACAGTTTTATAATCAGAAAACATCAGGTTAAATATATGTCTGTAACAGTTAGAATTTTTGATTTCCAGCAATAGTAATTGCTCCTTGCTAACTCATTCAAAAGGAAATTTATTATGAGAACATCAGTACCAGAGAATCCGATCTGGAATTTGAAAGGTCAAGACCTGCCTTACTTTCAAAAATTTTTTAAATGCTATGTATTGTGCATAAATACCTATATATGTATAAAAAGAAACAAGTTTTTCATAGAAACAAAATTTCATTATAAGGTTGTCTTTGAAGGGAGGAAAATGGAACTGTTGAGGGGAGTACAGGAGACATTTAAAGACTTAATTTATTTCTTTTAAAATGATCAAAAGTAAACATGTTCCTTTAGTGGCAGGTAGAAATAATTCATTTTTCTATAATATAATCCTACAGTAGGAGAGTCAAATGTTAATGAATCACTAAAAAGACTACACTTTATTTCATCAACAATGAAATTGATTAATATATTCTACTTGCATTCTCCCTGTTTGATTTACAACTTCAAAAGCTAACACATTGTTTTAAATCTCCAAAATGTTACTGGTAGGTTGACTAAATATTATGCATACTCCTAAGTATTAAAGTAAGGGAAGGGGACACAGTTTAAATGAATACCAATCAACTGTGTTGTGTACAGTTTAATAATTCCTTTGGGAAATAAAGAGCAGGTCAATTTTCAAAGACAGTGAAACCTTTAAAGATACGTTAATTTCTTATAGTTGAAACATTTTTGTAAAACTAAGTAACAATCTGTAAAATGGTATCCATTCGTTTATTCACTTACCTCAATATTTTTTCTTTTATATTCATTCAGAGCTTCAAGTTCCTGGATCCACTTTGAGTCCAACAGAGGAGCGTGTTCAGTCATGTAGTCTACGTCTGCCTGAAGCTTTGCGTTAGCTTCTTCCCATTTTCCCTTTTGTTCCTCAACTTGTTTTAGTTGTTGAGACTTATCTTCAAGATGCCATCGTAATTCAATAATATCTCTCAAATAGGCCTCATGTTCTAGATGTACAATGATAAGAACAAAAGAAAATCTGATTTTAAAACAAAAGCTCCGGAAGGAAATCTTTTGATAATAATAGAAAAATAAAAAATATTTGTTTCAAAAGTTATTTTTGTGTGTATCTTCCTAAATTTAAAATAAGCTATTTTAGTATTGCATTATAAAATATATTGATTTCTTCATTCATTATTGAAGGGATTAAAATATATATTTTATAAGTTAATAATTAGTTTTATACAAATCCCATTTATTATAATCAATGTCGATACTGGGTTATATATAACCACTCTTTGTAATTCCAAAGTAAGAAAAATCACAAGAGTAGAGGCCTTCCAAAACCACCTAGAAATAAAATGATGAAATAGGAGTTACAAATATCAGAATGGACAAGGCAAAAGTGATTATTGTTTTCTGATGATATAATAATATAGCAAAACAAATAAAAAATCAACCGAAAATTATTACAATTGATAAGATAGCTCATATAAAATTAATACACAAAACAAATATTAATCTTTATAAATCAATTATGTTGAAAATAGAATAATCTCACAACAGCAAAATTAAAACAAACTAAAATGTATAAATCTAGCAATAACCATTTCCATTATTCTCTTTTTTCATTATTCTCTTTCTAATGAGCCAACATCTAGCTTTGCAAATCTTCTGAATTATAAATTTTTATTATCTTACCATTTTGTTATTGATTTCTCCTTCCTTTCTTTTTATTTATTTTGCTTTTATTCTTCTAAATTCTAAACTCATATATTTCAATAATTATGAATCTCTCCTTTTTGATGTAACAAAAGCTACTGATTTCCCTTTAAGCAATGATTTAACTTTTTCTCACATATGTGAAGATAATTTTCATAATACTTTTAATGATTCATTCCTAATGTGTTCTGATTTCTTGAATACGTGCAGTGTTTGACACCATCACTTTCTTACTTTATCCTCACCAGTTAGACAGTAGTATTTTTGTTTTAAAAAGTCAGTCATTATTTTACTAAGTATTACTATTATTATCTCCATCATGGTCTTCTATTAGATATTCCTTATTTCTTCTCATTTTATACTCCATGCTTTTAAATATTTTACTTATATTTTCCTTCTATTTGTGTGGCTGTGATGTATTCCATGCAATTTATTCAAATTTTACAGCTAAATATTACTTTTCTCTTTTTATTCTCATAAACCATTTAACCAACCACTGAGTTAATTTTAAGTAATATATTTTTCATTTCCATTTTTGCTTTCTTTTAAAAATAGTCTCTTAGTCCTTGTTCTTATTTTCAAACTTGTCTCTTTTATTCCTTGAAACATATTAAGCACATTTATTTTATAATCTCATGTGTAATCCAATATCCAAAAACTTTTTGAGTAAAATTCTGCTGTCTGTTTCTACTGATTCACACTCATTGAATCTGGATCTTTGCGTGTTTTACGATATTTGATATTGAGCTACTCCTTATCTTGGAACTTCATCTGAGATAATTCCCTGGTGCCTAGATTGAAGTTTTAGTCTTCCAGAGAAAATCTGTCTTTGCTCCTGCAGATTCCTGGCTTTACTACCAACCCACGGAACTTTTAAATGACATTCTCCATGTAACCATTTTCAGACAACAGACAGCAGAAATTTCACTCACAAACCTATTTAGGTCAGTACGCTACGAATTCTCAAGGAATATTGTTTGTTTTCCTCCATTGACTAAGTGAAACAAGCAACTTTCTTTGCTGTTGAATCTAAGCAACAGGTTTATTCACAATTCACATTTATGCTACGGATGGGGACCTTTCATGTCATGACTTCTAATTAACTTTGTCATTGGGTGAACCTTAGGCTTTATTTCCAGTCTCCTGTACCAAATAGATATATCAAAATGGGGACTTGAGGATATCAGGATTTCAGGGACTCCTTCAAATCTGAATCTGACATTGATGCCTTTGTTGTTGTTACATGCCGTCAAGTTGGCTCTAACTCCTGGCAACCCTATGAATGAGTGGTATCCACAATGTCCTGTCCTCAACAGCCCTACTCAGCTTCTGTAGACTCATGCCAATGGGCTTCCTTTGTGGAGTCAATCCATCTCATATTTGGTCTTCCTCTTTTCCTGCTGCCTTCTACCTTTCCCAGCATTATCGTCTTTTCCAAAGAATCCTGCCTTCTCATGATGCGCCCAAAGTAGGACAGCCTCAGTATTATCATTTTTGCCTCCAGCAATAGTTCAGACTTAATTGATGCCTGCTTATTGCCAAAAAACCCCATTCCACACTTAAATGTTAGTCTCAGGGCATTTCTTAATTTATTGAAAGCTTGCCAGGGTATTTTACATGATTTGTGAAAATCAAAATACATGACACAACTTGACAATTGGAAAAAGACCTTTGATATCCTTTGTTTCTTCTCTGATTTCATAGTAGAAATCATACTTGGGGATTTAATACCCTACTGTCAACAACTCAATGAACAACTATGCAGAAAATCAGAGACGGAAGACTTGAACAGCATTATCAAACAACTGGACCTAATTGATATTTATAGACACTCTACCCAACAATAGCAGAATATACATCAATTTTGACCACACGCAGAACATTCTCCAGATAGATAAAATGCTAGGCAATTTTTAGCGTAAATAATTTTAATATGATTGAAAGAATTAAAAAATTTTTCTAAGCAGAAAAAAATTACATTAGAAATCAACAGAAAGAAATTTGTGAAGATCTCAAAATATTTACAAACTAAACAGCAACTTCTAAATAAATTATGGGCCCAAAAATAATCACTAGAGAATTTACAAAATATTTTTCAACTAAGTACAAAAGAACTCACAGCATATGAACATTTATGAAAAGCAACAAGTACAGGAAATTCATAGCTTTTAAATGCCTATTCCAGAAAAGAAGAAAAGTATCAAGTAAATAATCAAAGCTTTCATTTCATGAAAAGAGACATAGTGGGTTAAATTATTCCCAAAGCAAGCAAGAGAAAGGAACTCAGAAAAGAAATTGATTATACCAAAGCTGGAAAACAATGAAGAAAAGTAAAATTGACTTTTTTAAAAGATCAACAAAATTGACAAAACTTTTGGCAGACTAACCAAGAAAAAAAGAGAAAGTAGAAATTACTAAAATCAAGAATGAAAAAAATGTCATCTCTATTGCTATTAGAGAAATTAAAGTAATTATAAGAGAATATTATGAATTAGTTTATGCTGACAAATGAGACAAGTGAAATGACATGGACAAATTCTTCAGAAGACACAAATTATCAAACCTGACTCCAGAAGAAATAGAAAACAGGAGAAATCTAAAACCAGTAAAGAAACTGAATTAGCTATTAAGAATATGCTGACAGCTTTGGACCTAAACAAATGCACATGGATAGAAAACTCATTAACTGGGACCTGGATAGAAAAACAATGACCTAAAGGAAATAAAAATCCCAAACTTGAAATATATGAATATTTAGGGATTAAAACTTTAGCTAAGAAATTAATATGATAACTGGTCTAGAACCAGTAAAACCCATAGGATCCTAGTAGAGTCAAAAAAGCAGCCAAAAGGGGCTGGCCCCGTGGCCGAGTGGTTAAGTTCGCGTGCTCTGCTGCAGGCGGCCCAGTGTTTCGTTGGTTCGAATCCTGGGTGCGGACATGGCACTGCTCATCAAACCACAGTGAGGGGCGTCCCACATGCCGCAACTAGAAGGACCCACAACGAAGAATATACAACTATGTACTGGGGGGCTTTGGGGAGAAAAAGGAAAAATATAAAATCTTTAAAAAAAAAAAAAAGCAGCCAAAGGTTTACTGATTTCTATAGAAAATAATAACAAATGAAGATGAGATCACTATAAAATGTGTAGAAACCATAGTAAAAACAACTCAATATCAGGGAGGGTCATCTGAAGCAAGATAAGAGAGATTCACTTGTTGTTTACTATCTTCCCCCTTGGGATAGAAATATGTTCTTGTCACATAGATTCTTGGTTTGGACGTGTCACTTATTTTGACTTGAGAATATGAGTAAAAGTGAAAGTATGCCAGTCTCTAGCTAACACCTTGAGGGGCATCCTATGTTTCGACTCACTCTTTTGTATTTTTGTCATTTGCCGTGTGAAAACCATACCCCTGGGAGGTGCTCGCCAAAGAGGATAAGAGACACATGAAGCCAACCTGAACCCAACAGTCTTGAGCCAAGCCCATTGGATCTGCAGCCTCCCTAGCCCACCCACAGACTCATGAGTGAAAAAAAAATGCTAGTGTAAGCCATTGAGTTCCAAGATGATTTGTTACAAAGCATTATTGTAGTAATGACTGATTAATTCACATAACAAAACAATGTAAAACAAAACAAAATTAGAAGATTTAACATTCTATTAATTCCTGAGATCTTCCTCCATAGTAAAGGTACTCTTTCAGCATTTATATGGGACCCAATTATCTTCACACTTCATCCTTTCTGAAAGGTCAAGTCCAAAACACTCTCCCACACTTATTTTCACCAGTCTTACATTCATGTTCTTTCCAACTCCTTGACCACTATTCCATCCCTTTTGCCACTTTTCATCTATACTTCAGGCCATTTCTCCTTCAAAGTGATTTGCCCTTATCTCTCCCATATTAAGATTGTAATACAGCAGCTCCCCAAATTAGGTCAACATACCATTCAAATCCATTCATAAACCATGGCTGTGATTTTTTTTCTGTTCCGTTATATGGTCATAGGGAAGGGCCCATGGAGCCATAAATGTACATTAAGGGAAAGACAGGGTATCTACAGAAGCAGGCACAATGGGAATACCAGGGGAATCTGAGTCAGTTTATTTGAGCCTTCAGATGCTTATGTAACATATGTACTGTTTTATTTTATAAGGAAACATCGCTATGCACATCCAATTTTATACTTTGTAGGATCATATAGCAGCCTGTTCACGATGAAAAACTTATTTCTGGTTATCTTTTTTAGTAGGGAAAGAAGAAGCATTGGTTAGATGATTGGCTGCCTATTGGGTGCAAAGGGCTGTCATTTTTGGGAGGGGGATGCAGAGCCTAAGCAGAAAGGAAGGTAGCCAGGGGTATAAATATCCCAGCCTCATTCTTCTCCATTATTTCCCATGGTCCCTTGCCACTGATTCCCATTGGTTGAACCCAGCAGAAAGAGAAAGTGCAAAACGTATCTTTGATGCTGCCTGTTATGAATCAGCCTCATGGGCCACAAAACAAAAGATACAAGAGTGGTTAGGGGGTGGATAGATCTGGACAAGTAACCATAAGATATCTAGAAAGAAGTGAATTTCCTTAATTTTAGCTAAAAAAAATTTTCTAAACTTCTACATACGACATACTTAATATTAAGGCTGTTAATGAGATTAAAAGTTTTTCCTGTCACATATGGTAGAGATTTTTGACAATCTAAAGATTCTAAAAATATATAATTCTATAATTTGTAAAGAAATTCATGAAATTTAGAGATTGTATGCTAAATATATCAATATAATGGCAGTATATTCCTGAAAGCACATTACTTTTCAAGAATATGTTACAAAAAGAAGGCATTTAAGTTAAGAAATATATAGTAATAATGAATTTAAATTTCAGTGCATGCGTTAGCTATTTAAATTAAAGCAGATGAACATAAATTTCAGTTAAGTAGAGTCTTAATAGTATTGAATAAAAGACAACCCAAGCAATAAATTATCACTAATTATAAGACTGTATTCCATCATTCAAAATGCATTTATTAGGCACCTAGAATGTGCATGCACATATCTCAATTTAATTTTTGGTAATTCCTTACGTAGAACTCCACTTAGACCCAAAACTATAATATCTAAGCACTCTTATAAAGGGTATATGAAATTATATACAGATTGATCACTAAAAATTCAATAAAATCAGCCCTCAACATTGACTTTTCTATTACTACTGACAAGGAAGGGCCTCCCAAACAGTCAGGAAAATTGCCGATGACTCCTTGTGGATGTGAATACGAATCTGCTCAAGAATCTGCTGGGATCCAGAATCTCCCAGGATGCCTATTCTGACCCTATTGTAGCCTCAATTGTCTCAAAACACAAATATATATGCATGTATGTATTTACAAATTACATACCTATGCTACTGTATCAGTGGAGTATGTACATCATAAACTATATTCAAAAACCTTGTGAATCAGAACTCACTCCAAGCCTGAATTATTTATTTTTATAAACAGCTGTAGACACCAAATATTTTAGAAAAAAACATTACTTTAAAGTGTTGGTAGAAAAAGGTCTAGTCTTACCTGAGTTCAGAGTGATTTTTGCATAATTTTTACAGCTAACTCTTTCATAAAGGGTAACAAAGAGCATAGACAAAGGCTGGATTAAATTCATTCCCAGCCTAGGCTCTGGGCTCATCCCTGCTTCCAGAGTTTTGCTCCAGAAAGGAGCAGACAAATGGAGAGTTCAAGCTGTGAGCCCAGTGTTACTTTAAAAGGAGGAAGCAGCCATTGGACCTACATTCAATTTTTTTTTATTAAAATAACATAATTCAGGAACTATCAGATAACTGTATCTTGTCAGATGCAACAAAAAAATTAAAACCCAAATCATCTAGAAAAAAATTAGAAAAAGAATAAAATTTAAAAATATAAATAAGAGTTCTGGTGTTTTCTTGCAACTCCCTGAAATGTGTATACTCCACTTTGGAGACTACAGTTTTTAGAAGACTTAGAATATTATAACAAAGGTGTATGTATGGGTTCAGCTTGACACATAATTTAAATTAATGGCCATTGTCCCAGAGTAATAATTAATAACTCTTCTTTTTCTCTCAAAGGTGTCTTGATTTAAATAGGTTATATGGGCACCCTAATATAACCCATTTATAAAATGCGTGAAGCCCGAATTAAAATTTTTACCCTATGAGAGTGCAAAAACTTCCAGAATCAGGTAGTCAGGCGTGTTTGATAGGCACAGTGTTTGGAGAATAAAAAGTCCAATACCTTTTGATTGTTTGGTACTTTACCACAGGTCCCTGACTCTGAAGTCTAAAAGATAACATTTCCTTATTAAACATTTGTTAACTGCATGACTCTTGGAAACATCTTAAGTTTCATTACCTGCCAAAGTTCCCAAAGAAAACTTACCATTGAATTCTCAAAAGCAGATTCATGTGGTTCCCAAAACATCACTTAGAACTCTTATGATTTCCTAGTTTTAAAAATGTGGCTAATGACATCAACGGGCAATCACTTTAAATTCCTAAATTTCTAGTAACTGAAATACTGTAGTCAGTTACAGGAAATATTTGCCAAATGTTTGCATGCTCCTTGGGTGTCATAAATCTCATGGAGTTTCCAACAAATACCGAGTGACAGCATGTCCGGGTTTGCTCACTGCAGTCCCCGTTTACGTCTGCAAGCTCAGCATTATCACTTACAGCATGTGTCAAAAGTGCACTGGATGCAAAGTAGTATTTTACATTCATTCTAAACAGAGGTAATTTTTTTATTCAGAGCTTCAATTGATTATCCACGCCTCTCAAACAAAGTAAATGGCAATATGAAAAATCCTTATTATTACCTTTCTGCACAGCTAACGGGATTTCTTGAAGTTTCCAGATTGACCAAGAATCAATTTTCATGTTAATCTTTTTCCTTCTTGATCTGTGTCGTTTTAAAGCTTCTTCAGCTTCTGCACGGTCAGTTTCAAGACTTTTAATGAGATGGATGGCCTCTGAGAGCAATGTTTCCATTTCCTGCTTTAATTCTGGACACTTTTCATCTTAAAATAGGAACAGTATTTACATTTGTTAATGAATGAGCCTACAAACCAGGGGGCAGGAACATGGGTACTAGCTGTATTGCTATTCTTTTTACTATATATATATTTAATAAAAGAATTTTAGAAAAATGAATTAGCCTTTTAAAGACAGTTTTATTATAATACAGTCATATTGATTATAACCTTTGAAGAAAGATTTTAAACAAATATTTTATAAAGTAATTAGAATAGCTAAATCTCAACCAATATCTTCATGCATAATATAATTTTATCTGAAGGAAAAAAATATGTTCTATTCAGAAGCTGTGTTATAGAGTTTTATTTTTAAATTATGCTTGTGTTTCCCTCCCATTCTATGAGAAAAGCAAATCATAATGATTGCATCAGATAAATATTGAAAAATCCTCAGATGATTCCTAGAAAGAAGATACAAAGGATTGTGTCTTATCGGAAAATAACATCCCTAGTTAGCCTTGCTTGAAATTCATTGTTGTTTCCAGATGCTATTTATTCAGTTATAATACAAATTAACTCCTTTATTGAGAGATATTTGTGATTCCTGGTTCACAGATCTGGAATGATATGGTTTAATGTTAACAAAATGATTAACATGGGTATTCATTCATCTATTTATGCAAAAACGGGGAGTGAGCACCTTATGTTGTAGGCAATGTGCTTTCTCCCTGGAGATAGATCAGTAAGGAAGACCGATATGGGCCCCACCACGGTTAGACTTGTAAACTGACTTTTGCCAAAATGTAACACGACAAGAAGACACAAACAAACACAGGGTCAAGAAAGGTAAAACCCCCAAAGAGCTGAGGCTGGAGGAAAAACAGCAAAACTGGATCAAGAAGAAAGACAACTGAAAGACCTTTGTTTTGTTTTGCCTTTGGACAGTAAAGACAATGACTTTCTGCTAGAAGCTAAGTATTACATAATGGTTAAAAGAGCAAGCTTAGCTGTCGCATACTTTGGTCAAAGAAATTCAGTATGTTGCCTGAAAAGAATTCTTAAGAAACAGGTTTCCCTATTGTAATGCATAAAAATTATCTTTTTCTGGTTTGGTCCTTTATTTGGTCTCTGATTATTTGGTCTATTGTCTTCTTTTATTCAAATTCCACCACATCCTGAACACTTCATATTCTTAATTGTCTGTTTCTTAATGACACGCACATATTGAACATGCTGTTCTCCAGCTAACTTATGATCCATTCAATTTATATAACAAGATCTCAGTCTGGAACACACAATGAAGTCAATACCACTTAAAATTAAAGCACTTCTGATTGGATATACATGTGTTTTAACAAAGATATCCATTATGTTCGTACGAGACTTCTTTTATACTGTTTCTATGATAGGATTCTAAAATAAACGCTGTGTATATAATTTGGGGGGCCTCCAATTCATTGTATTTAATATCTCTCTCGATTTTTTTCCAGAATACCATCTCAATTAGTTTTACCGTTTCACACTAAGTCAGCAACCACTTTCAAATTTTTTTAGCATAAATACTTAATTACAATAAATTTTCCTCATCCTGATACTGTCTTGTATTTTAGAGTCAAATGTATATATTTATAATAAACATAATTGTAGTTAATGTAACTGTTATTGTGCCCATTAATATATTAATTTTTTCTTCTGGCATTTATCTGAAAAATTAAGAAGTAATGAATGAGGTTTTCTTCTTCCTTGTAGACATAAATTGTGAAAAGGACAATAAAAACAGAGCCTCACTATGAATGACAACTTTGAATAACAAAATATTCATGCTTTCAAAAAGTCTTGAGTTTATTAGTTATCTTTCACTAAAGGAAGGTGTTTAACAAATTTTTGTGGCGAGGAGAGGAGAAGGTGTTTAACATAACATCAAGAATATATTCAAATGCGGTGAGGTAATTTTAACACAAATTTTATACCAGTATATAAATTAGCTTACATTTTGTAAATTGTGACAAGAATACTAATCTTTCTTTATATATCTGGTAGAGCTATGATGTCCAATATTGTAGCCATGAACCACATGTCACTATTTACATTTAAATGTAAGTTAAAGTTAAACTTTAAAAGTTAAACTCCTCATTCTCATTTGCCACATTTTAAGTACTCAATAGCTGTATGTGGCTAGTAGCTAGTGCATCAGACAGTGCAGATACAGAACACTTTGATTATCACAGAAAGTTCTACTGGACAGAACTGAACAATAGTTAGCTTTTTGAGAGGTAGGTAGGGATCATTATATAGTCAGGACCTAGAGAAGCACATGGCGTATAACAGAGATTAATAAAAACTCATTGAATAAATGTTTAACCAAATAATATAGACGGTTCTTTCCTCTATTAGACACTCATAAGCATTATAAAACTATTTAATGTAATTACTGTGAAAATTAGAAATATATTATATGAAAAGTCAATGAGTTTTTAAATACAATTACGCTTGTCTAAGTATGAGGTACAACTCTACCTCTCTCTTCTTCTGGTTTGACTTCTTTCGCTGGTGTAACAATACCCCAGTCTTGTCTCAGGTCTTTTGTGGAAGCAGCGCTGCTCCTGTGTAACGGGAAAGAAGAAACCAATCAATAACGGAGGACCATACTTAAAGTTAGTAAAACAAATTTTAGGTGATGCTCTTACATTGAATTTTAAATGTTTGTGGTGAAGCTTACTATATATGTTAATTCTACTATATAGGAGATTAATATAGCAAAATTCTAATAGGTAAAGAGCTTTATATTTTATGGTAAATTAATAGAAATTTAAAATTTGTTACCAATGACCTAAAAATTTCTGAGAGGATATTAAAGCAATATTTTTTTTTAAATAAAAGTGGTCATTCCTAGAGAGCTTTGCCACCAGAAAAACAAAGTTTATTGAAAATAATTTGAATGAGCTATTGCTCTAATTTCAGTTTAGCAGTTTCAGGAAACCAAAATAAATTAAGAGGGGCAAAATACTATTTCAGATTTGAAGTTAATAAAGTTTTAGAAAAATGTCCAAATTAAAACGTTATTTATTTTCTAAAGAATCTTTCTAGCTAAAGTTCTTTATGTTGAATCATGAAATAGTTTTCATTATTTCTCTAGTCCAATTCTTGAATCCTACACTGATTTCTACTGAATTTAAAAAGAATTATTTTTCCTCTGATAAAAGTTATAAGAAAATCAGCATCAACAACAAAACAGGGAGTTTCATTTTTATTAAATTTTATTATGTTTTCTTATTAAAGAAGAGTTACAAATTACAAATTAAAGAAAGTTGTATACACACCAAAAATCATAAAAAATATAAAATAATCCACATTAATTCACTCTTTTCAGATATAACATAAAATTCTAGTGATATTTCAATTTTTATAAAATTAAGGTCATAAAATTTTGTGCTGCTTTAGTTACATGACTTTGTTTCCTTTGTATTTGACTACCATTTGATATTGCCATTTAATATTTCATATTATTTGTCTAATTGCTATTCTACAACTTAGGTAAGCCTATCTATTCTGAGGTGAGGGAAATAATCATATTTTCTTCCTTTAGTTTTAATTGCATTATTAAATATTTTTGTTGAATAATGTAATGTATTTTTTCTTGTTTGCTTTTAAAAAGAGAAAACTAATTTTCCCAGCATCTATTGTGAAATAATGCTCTCCCCGCTGACTTGTAATGTCAATTACATGATATAGTAAATTATTATACATAATTAGATCTATTTTTGTGTATTGTACTCTAAAACTCAGTTAACTTTTGGACCAGTATAATTCTGTTTTAATTGTTATATTTTTTTATTGAGGCAAAAGTCACATAACATAAAATTAACGATTTGGAACTGTAAACTTTAATGGCATTGAGTATGCTCAATGTTGTACACTCATCATCCCCAGCTAGTTCCAAATATTTTCATCATCTCAAAAGAACATCCTCCATTTATTAAGTAATCTCTCTCCTTTCCCTCTCCTACTAGCCGCTGGTAACAACTAATTTGCTTCCTATCTCTGTGGAATTACCTACTATGGATATGTCATATGAATGGAATCATACAATAACGATCTTTTGCGTCTCACTTCCTTAACTTAGCATAATAGTTTAGAAGCTTATCTATGTTGTAGCATGTATCAGAACTTCATTACTTTTTATGGTTGAATAATATTCCATTGGATAGATAAACCACACTTTGTCTATTAGTCGTTTGAAGGAATGAGGTTGTTTCCACCTTTGGGCTATTATGAATACTGAAAATATGAACATTTGTATACAAGTTTTTCCTTGAACATCTGTTTTGAAATCTTTTGGGACCAGCCCAGTGGTGTAGTGGTTAAGTTCTTGCACTCCACTTTGGCAGCCTGGTGTTTGCGGGTTCGGATCCCAGGCACAGACCTAGTACCACTCATCAAACCACACTGTGGTGGCATTGAGGATAAAATAGAAGAAGAATGGCACAGACGTTAGCTCAGTGAGAATCTTCCTCAAGCAAAAAGAGGAAGATTGGCAACAGATGTTAGCTCAGGGCCAATCTTCCTTACAAAAAAAAACCCAACAACAACAAAGAAGTGTTTCATGTATATCCTTTGAAGTGGAATTTCTAGGTCATATGATAATCCTAGGTTTAACTTTTTGAGGAATCACCAAACTGTTTTTCACAGTAGCTGAACAATTTCGCATTTCCACTAGCAATGTATGAGGGTTCCAATGTTGAATAAAAGTGGCAAGATTGGTCATCTTATCTCATTCCTGATCCTAGGTTGAAAACTTTCAGTCTTCACTGCTTACTATAATGTCAGTCAAGGGTATTTCATAAGTGTCTTTTATCACATTTTGGAAGTTCCCTTTCAAGCCTAGTTTTTTGAGTGTTTTCCATTATGAAAAGGTGTTAGATTTTGCCACATGCTTTCCACAAAAATTGAGATGTTCACATAGGTTTCTTCCCTTCATTTTATTCCTGCAATGTGTCACATTATTGGTTTATGTATGTTGAACCACCCTTACATTTTTGGGACAAATCTTACTTGGTCATGATATATAATTCTATTAATATGTTTCTGGATTCAGGTTGCTAGTATTTTGTTGAGGATTTGTGTATCTATATTCATACAGTCATTGGTCTACATTTTCTTTTCTTGTGGTGTCTTTATCTGGCCTTAGTATCAGGGTAATGCTGCCCTCATAGAATGAGTTAGGAAGTGTTCCCTTCTCTTCTACTTTTAGAAAGAATTTTAGAAGGATTGGTATTAATCCTTATTTAAATGTTTAGTAGGATTCACCAGTGAAGATATCTAGTCTTGGGTTTTTCTTCGTTCGGAGATATTTGATTACTGATTCAATCTCTTTAATTGTTACAGATCTGTTTAGATTTTCTAATTCTTCCTGAGTCTGTTTTAGTAGTTAACGTGTTTATAGGAATTTGTCTATTTCATCTTGGTTTTCTAATTTGTTGGCATACAACTGTTCATAGTATTATCTTATAATCCTTTTTATTTCTGTAAGGTATGTAGTAGTGTCCCCAATTTTTTAAATGATTTTAGTAATTTGAGTCTTCTCTTTTTTTTGTCAGTCTAGCTAAAGATTTATGAATTTAGTCAATCTTTTCAAAGAAACAACTTTTGTTGATTCATTGATTCCATTTATTGTTTTTTTACTCTTTATTTCACTTATCTCTGCTCTAATCTTTATTATTTCTTTTCTTTTGCTAGTTTTAGCACACTCATTATTTTCTAGTTCTGTAAGGTATGAAGTTAAGTTACTGGATATGGGATCTTATTTTTTACGTAAGCATTATGGCTATAAATTTCCCTCTGAGAACTTCTTTTGCTGCATTCCATAAGTTTTGGCACATTGTATTTCCATTTCATTTATCTCAAAGTATGTTCTAATTTCTCCTATGATTACTGCTTTGACTCATTGGGTTTTATTAAATTGTATTGTTTAATTTCTACATATTCATATGAATTTTCTAGGCTTCCTTCTGTTGTTGATTTTTAATTTCATTCCACTGGTCAGAGAAGACACTTTGTATGATTTCAATCTTTTTAATTTTATTGATATTTGTTTTGTGGCTTAACATATGCTTTATCCTAAAGAATGTTCCATGTGAATGTGAAAAAAATTTGTTTTCTACTGTTGTTGAGCGGAGTGTACTATATAAGTCAGTTAGGTCTAGATGATTCTAGTGCTGATCAAATCTATTTCCTTTCTAGTTCTTTTATCCATTATTGAAAGTGGGGGTCCTGAATCCTCAAACTCATATTATAGAATTGTCTATTTCTCCCTTAAATTCTGTCAGTTTATACTTCATGTATTTTGAGGTTACATTGTTTGGTGTGTATATGTTTATAATTTTTATATCTTCTTGAGTGAGTGACCTTTTTATCAAGATACCAAGTATTCTTTGTCTCTTTCAATATGTTTTGATGTAAGGTCTATTTTGTATGATATTAGCTCTCCTTTGGTTACTATTTTCATGGAATATATTTTTCATCCTTTCACTTTCAACCTACTTGTGTCTTTGGATCTCAAGTGAGTCTCTTAGAGACAGCATATAGTTGGATCGTATTTTTATCCATTCTACCACTCTCTACCTTTTAAATAGGACAGTTTAAGCCATTTTCATGTACAATAATTACTGATGAAGAGAGGAGTTACTTGTGCCATTTTGCTACTTGTTTTCTATATTACTTACTTGTTTTTCACTCTTTAATTTCTCCGTGACTGCTTTCTTTTGTCTCTAGTTAATTTTTTTCTAGTGTATTATTTTAGTTTCCCTCTTATTGGATTTCAGTATTTTTCATAGAATTTTTTTTAGTGGTTCCCTGAGGATTATAACAAACATCTTAACTTCATAAACATTAAGTTTGAATTTAAATCATTATAGTTTCAATAGTATTAAAAAATCCTGTTCCTTTACAGCTCTGCTCCCTCCTTTATGTTGTCATTTTCACAAATTTACACATTTATACAGTGTGTACCCATTAATATAGATTTATAATTTTAGTTTCCTCCATTTTTTGAATTATGTAGGAAAATAAAAGAGATACAAAATAAAAATGAAATTATACTGACTTTTTAATTTATCTTTGTAGTTACCTTTCTTGTTGTTCTTTATTTTTTCATATGGCTTCAAGTTACTGTCTAGTGTCCTTTCATTTCTGCCTGAAGGATGACTTTTAGAATTTCTCATAGGACAGCTCTGCTAGTTTTGGGGTTTTTTTGGTTTTGTTTTATTGAGAAACACTGGCCCTAAGCTAACATCTGTGCCAATCTTCCTCTATTTTGTATGTGGATCACTGCCACAGCATGGCTTGATGAGTGGTGTAGGTCTACACCTGGGATCTGAATCTGTGAATCCCAGGCTGCCAAAGCAGAGTGCGTGAACTTAACCACTACACCACTGGGCTGGCCCAGGTCTGCCAGATTTTGAAGACCTGAAGTCCCTCAGTTTTTGTTTATCTGGGAATATCTTAATTTCTCTTTTAGTTTTGAAGGACAACTTTGCAGGATTCAGAATTCTTGTTCAACAGCATTTCTTTCTTCCGGCACTTTAAATATGCACTTCCACTGCCTCTGGCCTCCATAATTTCTGATAAGAAATTGACTGTTAACTTTATTGAGGATGCCTTGTACATGATAAGTCCCTTTTCTCCTGCTACTTTCAAGATACTATCTTTGTCCCAGGCTTTCAACAACTTGACTATAATGTGTCTTGGTGTAGATCTCTGAGTTTGTTCTGCTTGGAGTTCATTGACTTTAGTGGAAGTAAAGATTCATGTCCTTCATCAAACTTGGGCAGTATTCAGCCAATGTTTTTTCTAATACTCTTTCTTCCCTTTTTGCTCTCTCCTGTCATTCTTGGACTCCTATTATGGGTATATCTGTATTCTTGATGGTAACCCTCAGGTCTATTAGGGTCCATTCATTTTTCTTCATTCTTTTGTCTTTCTGCTTCTCAGCCTGATTGATCTTGATTGACTACCTTCAAGTTCACTGATTCTTTCTCTGTCTGCTCAAATCTGTTGGTGAACATCTCTAGTTAGTTTCATTTCAGTTATTGTACTTTTCAGCTTCAGAATGTTTATATGGTTCATTTTTATAATTTATTTCTCTTTATTGATATTTTATATTTGTTGAGACATTAGTCTCCCAGTTTTGTTTTGTTCTTTGTCCATGGTTTCCTCTATCTCTCAAGAATATTGAAGACAGTTGATTTAAAGTCTTTGCCCAATACGTCTAATATTTGGGCTTCCTCAAGGGCCAGTTTTTATTAATTTCTTTTTTTTTTCTTCTTAATAAGACAAACTTTCTTTTTTGCTTTGCCTATCTCATAATTTTTGTAGGAAACTGGATATTTTAAACATGTTAATGTGAAATGGAAATAAGATCACACTCTCTCTATTGGGTTTGTTGTTGATGTTTGTTGTGGGTTGCTGTTATTTAGTGACTTTTCTAAACATTTTTTATAATATCTGTATTCTTTGTCAGTATCAGTGGCCACTGAAGTAAGTGTTTCATTAGCTTACCGGTGAGCTTGTGTTTTGTTCAAGTTACTTTAAATTCCTGAGCCAGAAAAAAGGAAAAAAAATACTCTCCTAATCTTGGCAGATTGGATCTGTGTTGGAGTACTCCTTCAATGCTTATCCAGGCTGTTTACAACTCTGCCTCTACCTTCAATTATTGCCTGTGCAGAGCCTAAAGGTTGGCCAGAGGTGAAAGATTATGGTCTTCTGGATCTTTCCTGAGCATGTGTCCTGCACTGGTCATCTGTGTGGACTTCTTGCTTCTCTACTATATGTGACAGCTTTAAAAAACCTTATTGCCTCGTATCTCTTTTTCTGACCTCATCTTTCCCAGGCATTTTGGTCTGTCTAATGCTTATCCTACCTGTTAATCCACGGCCTCAGACACTGGTGGCAAGTATATGCCTTTAAATGCTTTCAGCAAACACTGCCTGGAAGTAGCTCCAGCTCTGTGTTTGCTCCAATTCAGGCAAAATAAAGACAAGCCTTTATGCCAGTCCTTCAGGGAGTCGTCAGACAAGCTAAAACACTGAACTATAATTGTTTGAGAATAAGGTCCATATTGTTCCCTCCAACCCTAGCAATCTGTACCATAAGTGCAGGCTGCTCCCTCCATGGCCACCACTGGTCTGGAGGCTGGAAAATGGTAAGTGGGCAATTTAAAATGCCACAGTGCTCTCTTAACGCAATGCTGCAGACTCTTTCTTCATTAACTTTTCCTCTATTTGTAAGTTTTAAACTAGATTCCAGATATCTGCAAAAGTTGATTCTGACCCATTTTTGCCAACTTTATAGTTGTTTTTGTGGTGAGATACAGCCCAGGAGATCCCTATTCTGCCATTTTTGATGATGTCCAATTCTTAAATTTTTAAAAAGACATTTCAAATCTATTGTGAAAAATTCAGCTTTCAGATTCTGTTCCTTTTGAAATAAAACGTATCTATAGCAGATTAGTCATCAAAATTTGAACATAAAAAACATCTTAAAAGTATGAAAAGTTCTTACCATTCTTCAAAAGAAGTTTCAATCTGTAAAAATAAAATATCTTTATAAAAATAAAGTTTTAAACATCTTGAAAAACAATAGCAATCTTAACATACACTTTAACTCACTGATAAAACTGTAAATACTCCACTTCACATACCCCATTTTATTTTCTGTCAAATCACACTCTCTGTTGTTTCTAAAGCAGCTATATACTTCTCCTACCTATTCCCACCCTTTTATTATTATTTTCACCTAACTGTTCTCAGCTTTCATCTGTGTTTCTAAATCTTACCTTTTCAACAAGGGTCAGTTCAAATTCCACTTACTCGCCAAAACTTTCCATGCAATCAAAAGTGCACAACATCCATTGAATTTTAATATATTACCAAAGAGTGGTAAATACATAATTACATGTGAGTTCACAATTATTTAGTTTTCTATAGTATTATCTCTATTCTGGACTGTAAACTCTTTGGTACGAGTCATGTTCTACAGATAATATTCTAACAGTACCTTGGGCTATAAGGGGCATAAATTACCAAAACACAAGGAATATATAGTGAGCATGTTATGAGTTTCATAGCTAATCTCCAATTCAAGATGTTAGATTGGGCATACACGATTACTTCTCTTCAATTCTCATATCATATCAAAATTTCTGGGGGAAAAATAATCGTGTGTCAATAAAAACACTGGAACATATTTTAGAAGATTTCCCAGAAACAGAAAGTAATCAGATGAGACTGATAGCAAAAACAGAGCAAAGAAAAAGTATAACTCAGAAGAGACAAATGGAGACCATTTCAGGGGAGGTAAGGCTTCTCTGTGGAGAAAAGGGGAATTCCCACTATGTGAGAATAAACAGTTGATCCCCAAAGTAAATCATTGAAGGGCTGCTTGTGGTGAGATGGGCCAGTCTCATTGCTTTCCATCCCAAGAATCCAGAATACACGGCTGAGATGTCTTCTAACTATTGCCATGAGGAGAACTCTCTAACTTTTACATTTGAGATCTGTCTGAGAATGGAAGTTATGGTTCTAGAGAGAAATTAAATAAAGCCTAGATAACTTGGAGAATCCCACATAGACACAAACAGGTGGGTGAGGAAAAACAAAGGCAGATTCATCTACGAGTGCAATGTTCTAAGGTGCTGCAAACTCAGCATAAGCTTATTTAGGCCAAGTAGAGGCCCTCGACTTTCTTGCCTCACATGTTACTTCTCATTGACAAAGAGCCCCAGTAAAAAGTTTTATATATGGGGTAAATGCCTTTGATGCAAGCAGACTCTGATAGCTGCCAAAAAGCAAAGAAATAAAAACAGGAACTAAAAACCCCCAAAAACTTGTGGTAGCAACCAGTAATCAGTCTGATTCATCATGTATAAATACAAATAACAAAAAGAGAGTATACAAATATTTGAGGAAAGATTAGAGCATGGAAAATAAGAAAATTTACTTCAGATGCATCAGAAATACTGGAATGAACAAAAGTGAATATAATAATAAATTCAAGGCATGTATCTCTTTTTCTCCAAAATATTTAAAAATAGAAAAATAAAATTTAGTTTAAGAATATCATTATCCAAATATGAAATAGACTAAAATAAGTAATCATTTTAGTACCCATGTATAGATGCGAGAATTTAGTTTATTATAGATTTACATTTCAAATCAATGGAAATAAACAATTCAATGCATGATATAGAGATAATTTGAGTAATTTTTTGGAGAAGATAAAATGTCATATCTGCTTTATTCCATAAATAAACTTCAGATGGTTGGAGGAGCTAAATGAAAAGTAAATTAGAAATGATAAAACATTTTAATAATCTTGATATGAGGAAGATTTTTTTAAACAATACAAAAATCCCAGAATTTATCAGGTAACAGATTGGTTTACATATAAATTTCCTTAAGACAAAACTACTATAAATAAGTTAAAAGAGTGGTACAAGCAGAAGAAAAATTGCAACTAACATAAAATACAGCAAAGATATAAATATGTAAAAAGTAACAAACAATACAAGAAAAAAAACTGGGAAAACTACATAAACAACAACTACAGAAAACTAAATGCAAATGGGCAGAAAGCATCATAAAAGGTGCTCTAATTATATGTGCTAATTGATCTCCATATTTATATATTTATCTATATCTATGTACATGTACACACAATTATGTACACACAGACGTATATTAAGTGAATACTATATAGATTGATATGCTACAGAATCAATAGTTTAACATTATAGCTTTCATCAATTTGTGCTTCTCCTCCATTACCTCCAACTTAGTTCTCTCCTCTAAACAGGTTTTGGTGTTTGCTACACTGCTGGAATTTTCTTGTGCTGATAGTATAAAAGATTTGATGGAATCTGAAAAACTCCCAAGGAGACTAAATTCATCTACATAATAAAAACCTGATGAACACAATTGTTTGAAACCCCATTGGGTTTTTTCATGTAAAAAAAAGCTTATCCTTAAATTTATATGTACCAAGAATAGCCAAAGAAGTCTAAAGAAGAAAAAAAATATCGGATATTAAAATATATTATGAAGCATGCAAATTAGTGAAATGAGGTATTGTAATAGAGAGGTAAAATTAACCAGTGGAATGAAGGAACCAGAAATAGATCAATCATATATGAAAACTTGATATATGATAGATGTGGTATAGCTGATGTCTAAGAAATAACTGGATTTTCCAATAAAATTGATGTTGACAAAAATAATTTTCCATATTTTTAAAAATGAAGGTAGCCTATTCCATTCTTACACACAAAAAACCAGTTTCACAATGTTAGAAGTTAAATCTCAAGTGAAAATCTTCAAAATTTTAGAAGAAACAAAGGAAAAACTTTGTACGACCCTTCAGTATGGAAAGACTTGTTAAACAAGATGCAAAACACTTAAAGGGAAAATGATAAATTTAAGTACGTTAAAATTAAGAACTTTTTTTACTAAAAAATATCATAAAGTAAAAAAAGTCAAACTGAGAGAATATGTTTAAAACATATATAACAAACTAAAGATAATAATTTGTTCCTACAAGTCAATAAGAAAATACAAATAAACCCAAAAGAAAATGAGCAGAAGATAAACAGGCAGAGAAGAGAAGGAACATTCGATGAATATATTAATACATTCTAAACTAATTAATAATCAGGAAAAAGCTATCCCTTGGTTTTGCTAACTCAGAGTCCTGCAAGTATAGAAAGCTCCCATCAGGCTGATTTAAATGAAGAAGCCATTTGAAGTGGAAGCATCACAAGAAAGCCAAGTGGAGATTGGTTGAGGCACGTTAATGAACTGGAACATAATTATCCAAAAAACTTCAAGTTCTCAACAAATGAGTAATGCTTAATCATTTGTTTTCAGTTTGATCCTCCTTATAGTGCAATAGAAAACGATGTTTTCATAATGATAAAAATAGGTTACCTAAATTTTTAGAAATAGAATTAAATTTGGTATAAGGAAACATTTTAGGATAATATACCAAAACTATACCCTAGCAACATTTTTGTAGAAGTAAATGATGAAACAATAAAAAACATATATTTTAATTGGTCTTTGATCTGATGTGAGGAGGCAAAATTTCAGGTACCTATTATTCAGATAACCAAGACACTTAAATGGTTAACATAGGAGAGGCCTATTAAACCAGAGAAAACTTGAGCTTTATATTCATAACTGCCTATCTGAAATATTTAGACAAGTTTTAGAAATCTCCCAAAGTCATTTTAAAGTATTTTTAATAAAATTCTTATTATAATTAAGCTTACAATTTCACTTATAGCCATAAAAATTTGAGATATTTAGAAACATTGATTATAATTTAGAACATAATCAATTTTATCCAACTGACCACAAAATCCTATGCATTTCTTATCTGTCTCCTTCAAAGAGCAAAGAGAAAGAAAGGTCAGGGGGACTAAGCATGTCAAATTGGACATACTTTAGGAAATTATCACACTATAGGGGAAATGAAACACAACTCCTAACCACATTGCCCACAAACTCCTGCTTGATACATATAACATTCTCATTGATCTGGTTCTTTTTATTGGAAATTATTACCAAACACTTTAAATATTTAAATGCTATGTAAAGTTTTGAAACAAAGTATTCATAAAACCTATTTTCCACTCTAAAAAATAAGAAAAAATTAACTTCATGTTAGGAATCTCCTTTTGTATTGTATAACATTTATAGATATGGAGTACTAGTACTGAATACTATTTCCCACAACTGTGACCTACTTTCATCTAGAAAGAATACTCATACGCTTGAATTTACAGTCCATTTGGGGTTTCCTATCGCAATCCTATTCAAAGGTCCAAATCATCCTGAAAACACAGCCAATATTTATCAAACAATATGCCAAATTCGAGAATTTTTAGGAACAAGTACATCCTTCCCATCTTTTAAAGATTTTATTTTTTTCCTTTTTCTCCCCAAAGCCACCAGGTACATAGTTGTATGTTCTTCATTGTGGGTCCTACTAGTTGTGGCATGTGGGACGCTGCCTCAGCGTTTTTTGATGAGCACTGCCACGTCCGCGCCCAGGATTTGAACCAATGAAACCCTGGGCTGCCTGCAGCGGAGCATGCGAACTTAACCACTCCGCCACGGGGCCAGCCCCATCCTTCCCATGTTTTAAAAAGCAACCTCATGCAAAACCTGACATAATTTAAAAAATTTTTCCTGAATCTATTCATTCAAAACTATTTACTTAATGCTTATAATCTGTCAAGTTCTGGTAGGTACTGTGGTTAATGGTGGTTTATATAGAGACTCTTACTTCCAAGATCTTACAATCCTGTGGAAGAGAGACAGACATAAAGAAACAACTTAAATACAATGTGCTAACTGTCACAGTAAAGGTCAGTGAAGCGTCACATGAACTTTCAAGGGAAGACAGTTACACTAAACTCGGGAGGGCAAAGATGGTTTTGTGGGAAGAAGTGAGGTTTAAACAGAGATAAGAGAGGAGCTGCATGGGTTAAGGCGCAGAGGTAAGAGAGTGAAAGCTAGAGCAGAGCATATGAAGGGGCAGGAAGCTTAAGAAAAAATAGTATTTTATAAAGAGAATTTTAAGTCATGCCAAGGACTGCGAACTAATCATTGTGGCAAGAAAGATTCAGAGAAGAGTTTTAAGCAGATTATTGGCAATAATATATTTAGAAAGAGAAGGTTTATGGCCTGTTTTATGGAGGATGAAAGGGATAAGAAAATGACAAGATAAGAGGAAGCAGTGAAAGGGCTCTTAACAGTAGCCCAGGCAAGAATGAGAATGGCCTGAATGAAGATAATACAGCATGGGAAGAACGAATTGTTTGGATTGGAGACACATTCCAGATATGGAGTCAAAACAAATTAGTAATTGTATATAAACTCTAGTACCTATATCTGAGAGCACAGAACGAAGAAGAATGCCTAGTTCAATTTTGTATATTTTGAATTTGAGATGCTTCAAGGACATCTATAAAAAGGTGTCCAGTAGCCATTGGGTTTATGGGTCTCAGAAAAAAAGTGAAATCTGAGCTGGAAATTTCAATTTGGTATAAGCATGTAGTATATGAACAACATAAATTCACATAGGATCATCCAAGGGAGAGTAGAGTGAGAAGAGGACATCCTGGGGAGCACCAGTATTTCTTCTAACTGCCAGAGGAAATAATAGCCTGCCATGAAGACTGAAAGGGGTACCCACCAAAGTAGGATGAGAGTCTGTAGAGAGTCATGTTACAAGGGAAAAAAAACCCATAGGAAGATGATTTTTCCAGAAGGAGACGTGGTCAATAGTTTCATTTCCAACAATATACAATGGAAATGTGGAATTTTCCATTTTCTTCACTTACTTTAATTTGTATGCACATGTGCCTGTATATTTCAGTGTTGTATTCAACAACGCATCAGTTATTGCTATATAATAAACTACTTGTAAACTTAGTGACTAAAAACAATCCCCAATTTATTTGCTTGTAATTCTGTGGGTCACCAGTGTAAGCTGGGCTCAGCTGGGTATTTTGTTTTCTTAAATTGAGGTGACATTGGTTTCTAACATTACATAAAATTCAGGTCTATGTGATTATATTTCAACTTCTGTATAGACTGCATCATGTTCACCATCGAAAGTCTAGTTGCCATCTGTCATCGTACACATGTGCCTCTTTACCCCTTTCACCCAGCTGGGTGGTTTTTCAGTCTTGTTTGAGGTAACACATGTGGCCTCAAATTAACATAGTAGTCTGGCATCTTGACTCAAGATGGCCTCTCTCACAAGTCTGGTGGTTTGCAGTGGCTGTAGATTGGGTCTCTCTCTCTACTTGGACACTCATCCTCAAGGAGGCTAGATTAGGCTTCTTTACACGGGGAACTTACAACAGCAAGAGGGTGAAAGCAGACGCTTCAAGGCCTCTTGAGACTTTGCTTAGAAGTTGTATGACATTTCTTCTGATACCCCTGTTGTTCAAAACAAGCCACAAAGCCAGTCTATGTTTAAGAGTTAGGAGAAGAGGCTCTGCCTGTTAATGGAAGAAGGTATAAAGGAGGAGGGTAGCCATGTTTAATCCACCACTATCTTCCCTTTGACTCAAAGGATATACATGACTTCTGTATGCAAAATGGATCAAAGACCTAAATATAAGTGCTAAAACCATAAAACCCACGTAAGATAGGGGTAAAGCATCATGACCTGGGACTTTGCAATGAATTCTTATATATGACACCAAAAGTGTGAACAACAAAAGAAAACAAAGGATACTCTGAACTTAATGAATATTAAAACCTTTTGTGCATCAAGGGACATTATCAAGAAAGGGAAAGACAACCTACATAATGGGAAAAAAATGTCTGTAAATCACATATCTGATTAGGGACTAGTATCCAAAATATATAAAAAACTCTTACAACTCAATAACGAAAATAATGGAGCTATGAAAAACAATTTGGTGGTTCCTCAAAAAGCTAAACATAGAAGTACCATATGACAAAGCAGTTTTACCGCTGGGTAAAATATACTCAAAAGAATTGAAAACAGGTACTCAAACAAATCCTTGTACATGAAGGTTCATAGCAGCCCTATTTACAACGGACAAAAGGTGGAAATAACCCAAACGCCCATCAACAGATGGACAGAAAAACAAATTGTTGTATATACATACAATGCTATATTATTCAGTCACAAAAAGGAATGAAGTACTCTCACATGGTGCAATGTGGATGAACCTTGTGGGGACCTGAAATTGGCCACCCCAAGATATGTCTCTTTGGCATCAGGATTATTTGAGGCTGATTGCTTTTGATAAACTGGGACAGGGAAGGAGGCTCTGAGGAATGGAACTTGCCCCTTGTTAGGACTCATTTACGTTTGTAAGGTAAATCTCTATCTGTAAAGGTGCCTCCCTCTCTGTACCAGGAAGAAGAAAGGAGATGACCTTCTCTCTAAAAACTCTTAATCAATACCAAAGGCAAGGACTTAAAATCTGCATTTTTATTGTGCTAGTCTGGTAACCTCCTGTAACTAACTTCCCTCTCCCTCCCAACGTTGGCATTTCTTTAAGGATTAAGCATCTTTCCTTAGGCTAGGAACTGATTGCTGCTCACCTGTGACCACCCAGCTCAAGACAATAGACTTGCCTCCTGCTACGCCCTCTGAGACAGCAGACCCACTACCTGCTGCGTCCATCAAGCAATGTGCCAACAGGGCAATCTTGTGACTATCGTGGGAGGGACATTTCAATCACAGGTGAAACACCCTGTTTGGGGGTATATAACCACTATGTGCACCACTTCTTCGGTGTCCTTTCTTCCTTTGGGAATAAAGCCCCCAGGCCATGGTTCCTCATAAAGCTTTGTTTAATTTTCTCTTGCTATTCTGTCTCATGTGAATTTAATTCGTTCTCCAGCCAGACGAACCCCCATTTGGGAAGAGGAAATGTCTTCCTCCCCTACAACCTCAAAATGCCAGGCTCGTAAGAGAAGCCAGACACAAAAGATCACATACTCTATGATTCCATTCATACAAAAAGTCCAGAATAGGTAAATCCATAGAAGTAGAAAGCAGATTGTGGTTGCCAGGCCAGGGTAGAGAAGTGAATGGGGATTAATTCCTTCATGTGTATGGGGTTTTATTTTGGAGTGGTGAAAATGTTCTGGAACTAGATATCAGTGGTGACTGTGCAACACTGTGAATGTACTAAATGCCACTCAGTTATTCACTTTAAAATGGTTAATTTTAGATTATGTGACTTTCATCTCAATAAAAAAAAGCCTGAGGAAATTATAATAAAGTCTGGACTTTAGTTAGTAATACTGTATCAATATTGATTCATTGATTATATACATTTGTTATACCATACTATACTATACTAATGTAAGATATTAAAATAGCAAAAACTTGGTCCAGAGTATATATGAAATCTTGTATTATCATCCACATTTCTAAGTCTCAAATGGTTCTAAACTAAAGTTTATTTAACAAAAACCAATACTATTTAGGAGAACATAAGAAATTATTACCTAATTAAAAGAAAGAAAATGATGTTAAAGGGAAAAAAACGAATATGACTGTGGCTTTTGAGTCATGGAGTTAAACCCAATCAAATTAATATGAAACTCCAAAGTTTGTATGGGGATTGTAACATTTTGAACTAAAAAACAAGGGACAGTTCAAAACGCAAAGAAACTTCTGAGCTTCCAACTTATTATGGCAGAGTTGTGGACTGAATTGTGCCCCCACCCACCCAAATTCTTATGTTGAAGCCCTACTCTCCAGTGTGACTGTATTTAGAGATAGGGCCTTTAAGAAGATAAAGTTAAATGAGGTGATAAGAGTGGGGTCCAAATCCAATAAGGCTGGTGTTCTTATGAGAAGAGGAAGAGACACCAGAGCTCTCTCTCACCATGTGGGCGCAGAGGAAAGGCCGTGTGAGGACACAGCGTGAAGACGGCCGTCTACAAGCCAAGAAGACAACTCTCAACAGAAACCACCCCCTGACGACACTTCGATCTTGAATTTCTAGCCTCCAGAACCGTGAGAAAATAAATTTCTGTTGTTTAAGACCCCCAGTCTGCAATGTTTTGTTACGGCAGTGGGAACATACTAACACAGGAAACAGTCTGAGATAGCTACTCACATCTATTTCTTACGGAAATGAAAGCACTTCTTAGAGCCAAGAGCTCAGAAAATAGAGCAAAAAGAAGGAAAACAACAAATTAAGAAACTGTTCCCAGGGAGCAACTGAGTTCTAATCAAGAAATAGTTCCTGGTCCCAGATTTGGTAGACCTAACACCACGCGCTCTCAAAAATTTCAGAATTTTATGCATTACTGAAAGCCATGTGCCTTTCATTCCCCCTTTTTTTGAATAAGAGTGTTTATTGTGATGGTTCTGCCCCTGTTTCAGCAGTGTATGCTGAGTGTGCAGAAGCAGTATTTAACTTGTCATTTTCACTCACAGATCACTGGGTCAAAAGAAGCTGCACCCAAGGAACTTCATCGGCATCAGACCCGTTGCAGAAAATGTAATCATGGACTTCTGCAGGATTCCATAATGAAATAATACTTTTCGGGAGAAGGTGATTATAGGCTGCATTTGGATGGGTTGTTAATCATGTTGCCAATGGACTACCTGATAGACTGCCAGATAAATTACCCCCAAAGAGCCATGTCTCATGGTATTCACATCTTATCTAATACCCTACCACATTAACAGTAGAATTGACTTTGTGCTTTGCTTTGGCCAGTGAGACATCAGCAAACATGACATAAGCAAAGCTTTGTTTAGCACTTGCCCATTGAGGTTTGTCCTCTTGGAACACTCTCCCTGCCACCAGACATGTGAGCAAGGCCATCTTCATTACTATTCCCAGTTGAGTTAGCAGATGTGTGCATCACACGATTGGCCCCAGGCAAAAGCCAGCAAAATTGCCCAGCTGAGCCCAGAACAAACTGCTCAATGGTAACAAAATAAATGCTTATTCTAGCCACAGAATTTTAGCGTGTGTGTGTGGGAGTGGGAATAGATAACAACAACAACAACAAAATAATGGTTACTCTTCTGAAAGTATTTTTATTAGAATAATGGTGACAAAATCCAGAATGCAATGAATAAATGAGTAATTGGGAGGTGAGGAATCAGAGATACTAAATTTAGGCAACTCTTTTCAGATGCTAAGTGGAACGGGAAGAGAAAGAGAAAAGGGATATATTTAAAGGTATGTATAGGATAAAAACATTTTTCTTGAAAACAAGAGAAATCAATATTTTAAATGTTGAGAGGAGTGAGTTAAGAAAAAAGGAGATTTGGAAGACAGAACACCTGATGGAGCAAGAGCCTCGCAAAAGCAGAAGATGGAAAGCAGGTGAAGGGAGTAGCCATGGATTGGTGGGGGGAGGAAGTCTTCTATGGAAGGACAAAAGGAATAATGTTTGTGGAATTTAAGGATGTTCATAGGTGGGATAACAGGAGTTTGAGGTATTTCTGTTATTATCATATCTCCTATTTTCTTTGGGAAGTCAGAGACAAATGAGTAGTGAGGTGGAAGATTTGGAGGCTTAAACAAAGCAGGGGACTGGAGTAGCCACCACAGAATACTAGAGAAAGTTCTGGTTGACAAACAGAATAATTTCAGAGTGGTATTAAAGGTCTCATTGAGTTTGGAGACCATGAATGCATAATATCTCGTTTGGATTATTGTGTAATGTTCTCCAGCACTATTCAGCAATGTAGGTGCAGGATGGAGATAGCAGCCCATCAGAGAGTAGGATAAAGAAGTAAAAGACCGTGAGGCCAGCCCAGTGGTGCAGTGGTTAAGTGTGCATGTTCCTCTTCTGTGGCCCAGGGTTCGCTGGTTCGAATCCCGGGTGCGGACATGTCACCCCTTGGCACGCCATGCTGTGGTAGGCGTCCCACATATAAAGTAGAGGAAGATGGGCACAGATGTTAACTCAGGGCCAGTCTTCCTCAGCAAAAAGAGGATTGGCAGCAGTTAGCTCAGGGCTAATCTTCCTCAAAAAAATAAAAAGTAATAAATAAATAAAAAGAAGTAAAAGATCAAATAGACCAATTGGTGAGTGTTTTAAGAGATAAACTGACTAGGAAAGGAAGCAAAGAAAAATGGAGATGATAGAATGGGAAATAGTGGATATGTCAGAATTGGAACTGTCCTTAAGTTTCAAATGTGATAGAATAGAATTAAGAGAATGAGAAAACTCAAAAATATTGGAGATTAAGTAGAGTCAGATGATTAAATATTAGGTTTCAGAATTAAAAACGGATGTGAAACAGTATAAGCAAAGCAGTTTTCTGATTAGAATCATAAGCATTTCATGTTTTCTGGTCTCCATAGCTGACACACGCTAGGGCTAGATAACATACCAAAGTGGTAAAGGGCACGCTCTTAGTTGGCTAATACACCTGGTCTGGATGCTGGCTCTACAATTGACTGTGTGATCTTGGGAGAAGTCAGCCTTTGAAGTCATTTTCTTCATTTGTAACAGGGGATAATGGCAGTTTCTACCTCACAAGGTTTTGATATGGATTCAATAAAATCATGCATATTAAGTGTTTAATACAGCCTACGCTATATAGTAAGAACTTGATAAACATAGCTTTATTATCATTGTTATTGATATTATTTTTGTGCCATATATTCTGTACAATATAGTATTTGTAGAATATAGTATTTTAAAGAATGATTTCTATATACTTTCTCTCTATGCCATTCTTTTAAATCATGGTAGCATCTTAATAACTTATATTGATTAAATGAAGAGGAAAATTTCAGTTCAGTAGAGATCATCCCAAATTAAATAAAACCATCTCTAGTCCAGGAAGTCTACGAGAATGAGGTGGAAGAAAGATAAAACAAAAGCTTTTATTTGTATGAGAAGTTATCCAGGCGATTAGTTCCATCCTTTTGTAATGTTTTCTCATTCTTTGCAAAAACAAAATGTAGAGAAAATGTTCATAGCAAATCTACTCTGAAGAATTCTCCTTTCAAGATTCAGCATTGCAATTAAACTGCTGTAAGGGGATGGACAAGCTTATGGAAGACGCATCTTTGCTAATCACGGGCTCTATAGAATTCATTGTGACTACAATGGAAAGCACTGTGACACAATGGGCAAGCCAACTATAACGGCTGATCTGAAAAGACTGATCTTTCGTTCACCTAATGCATTCCATACCCAAAGTAGATGATGACTTTACAATTACTTATAGAGCTTTATCTAATAAAAGATTCAGATTAACCTGATTATAAAAAAAATAAGCATCATCCCAAAAAGAAACCCCACACTCATCAGCAGTCGCCTCTAGCCCTAGGAAATCCCCAGTCTGCTTTCTGTCTCTATAGACTTGCCTGTCTCAGATATGTCACATAAATGGGATCATATAATATGTGGTCTTTCGTGATTATGGTAATGGTTACACAACTCTGTAAATACACTAAAAACCATTGAATTGTACACGTTAAATGGCAAACTTTATGATATGTAAATTATCTCAATAAAGCTGTTTTAAAAAATCAAACAGCGTATAGAGAAACACAGTTGACAATCTAGACAAAAGTGAAACTGCTGCAAATTAAAAGAAGAGGAAAAACTGCTGGCCTAGAGAGGGCATCACTTTCTTCCTCCCTGTGCTTGGCCCCATCCCAATCCCACCATAAATGCACTCCTTGCAGTCTCCAGTAAAAATTCAACCTCAGTGGGGGGAAACATCACTATGGATTGAACAAATTCAAAGTCAAGAACATTATTTCAGCTAAATTTTCGGATTTGCGGGCCTCAGCAGGAGAGACTAAAATAAGGCTGTACTTGGGCAAACACTCTCTTCTCTTTTGCTGGCTGATGGACACTTCATGGACCAGACTGTCCTCATCATTGCACCAGGCTTTTTCAACAATTGGAGTAATAAAACATGAGATTTGGGGAATTTAGAGAAAGAATTATTAATCAGTTGCCTGCGTTGACTCCTAACCCTAAAATCCAGAGGAATCAGGTAATCTGCAAGTCAAAATAAAGTTTACGTGGTGCAACTCCTTATGGGATTACAATGGAATTTGGGGCAGAGGCTCCAGCTGGTAATCACCAAGTTGTTTTCCTCTGCCTTGCTTTGCTCTCTGCAGACATAATCACCCTGGGAACTGGTGGAGCAGTAAACCCTGTTGTTCCCCAGCACTAAAGAGGTACAAGACAGTCCTGGGGATTATAGGCAATGACTGAATAAAACTGGAAAATGTTAGTCTGTTCTCAAAGGTACCATCAGTTGATAGCTTTTATTGGGTAAAACGTTTTTAAGTGGTAAAAACGTTGAGAAGAAGTGTCCTTTTCGTTCAGGTATTTCTGGAATTATTAAAATGCACCCAGACATACGCTTACAAAAATTTAGTATTTTCTGCAGGAAGATTATTCATTTTAAATATTTATTACACAAGTAACCCACTTTATTTGAACCTAGGTTTTATGCTTAGGTTAACTAATTCTTAATTATGATCTATAGGAAAATATCATACATAACTTACCATAAAAATCCATATGTGTTTATCTTTTTGGAAATAATAGATCCTATTAGCTTTTGTTTACAAAAATTCACAAGCTATTTTTGAAAGATTTCTCTCAAATCTTGCTTCCTTAATTTTTATTTTTGAAGAAAGACTATGAATGTAAAGTTGTCTAACTAATATTACCAAAAATTCATTTTTCCAAATCATAATGGGAACTTCTTTTCTCATTTTAGTAGGTTAGTCAGAAAAAAAAAATCATCTTTAAAGAAGATAGGTGGCTACTCCAGTCCCAAAATATTAACTCAAATGTAGGTAACTAAGTGTCCGATCAATAGTTGTGGTGACCTAAACAAAAATCCAGCATAAGAAACATAAATAAATAAACTCTATTTACCACTTCAACACTAGCAAATTAACTACCAAATATATAGTTAATAAGAAAATGGAATAACTTTTTTTTAATTTCAGAAAATAGAAAGTCTACAACAGGTCTTGAATTTTTTTTTAAAAAAGGTTATGAGCATTTATTTCACAATGAATCTTTCACATAAAGTTTATATGTATATCATGTTTATTTACTTGTAAACATATTATTATCATTATTACAGCTTTTTTCTAGAAGTGTATATATCTGACATTGTTATTTTGCATGCTTCATGTTGTCAAAATGCCAAGTAACACTCTACGTTAACGAGAATTAAGGCCTGCTTTTGCCCGTTAGGGTCATAAAAGAGAGGCTGAAATGGGCTTTGGAGTCAGAAGGAACTCAGCTCAAATTCCAAGTGTAATGCTTACTACCCTCAACAGTAAAGGAGGATTCCTGTAAAGGACAAATACAGAAATATGCATTTGTTAAGTGCCTGGAAAATAGTCGCTATTTGGTAAGTAGTAGCTCTTACTATATTGGGTGGATAGTAAGATGTATCTATGCAAGAAAGTTTCTGCTCCAGGTTCTCATTTATTGTTTCACTCAACAGCCGTTTACTGAGCGCCTAGTATGTATTAGGCTCTGAACCAGGAACCAGAGGACAGTCTAAGCAAGTCGCCCTGGTGCTTGTCTCCTTAGAGCTTTTCTACTTATTCAGTTGGCTCAATTACATAATATATTAACATAATGAAGGCTCTGTTTTCAGTTGTTCTGAAGATAAGCTGTAAAATAGCTTGCTCTGTGAATAATTTTACCTAAACCAATCTTTTAATTGGCCCATTGTCCATAGTATTCAGCAGTTTACCCATTGCTCAGACCCGAGGGGGACTGGGTAAAGAACATGGGCTTTAACAACAGCGTGCTCAAATCCCAAGTCCGCTTTGTGACCTCGAACAGTTTCTGAGCTATTTTAAATTATCATTTCCCCATCTATCAATTAGATATAACAATAACCATTCAACAATAGTCTTGAGGTCTAAAGAGAAATAACATAGTAAAACATGGTGTCTGATTTATATTAGGTTTTTAATAAATAATAACCATTATAATTGTTTATTAAAACACCCATGAATCTATTTTCATCATTTTTAACAACATGACTAACTGTTAATTGATGTGTACAGCATATCATATCAATAAATATTAATTCTCTTCTATGTACTTATACTCTTCAAGGCCCAGGGCACCACCAGACCTGTGACCTGCAAAGCTATCCTGAAGGGGTAGTCTGATTTCAAGCAACAAAGAAGCAACAGATGTAATGATAATAATATAGAGTGATATAAATAATATTACAGAAATAACAACAGCTAATATATACTAAGTGTATCTCATATGCTGGCACTTCAACATAGTACCTCCATTCCCATCCAAGGTCACAGAATGTGTGGCCCTAGAGCCTGCAATCTTAACTACCGCACTCCAGTGCGGCTCGAAGGAGAGAACACCCTGGACCAAGCATCGTCAGTAACTTATCAGAATTTTTTCAGAGCCGGATCTAGTAACAGTGGTGGAGGAAGACAGATAGCACAGGTCTCTGGCAAACTTATCTTCCTGATTGAGCAGTCTAATTGTCCATTAATTGCTCAGAAATATAATCTTAATAAAAGGTTTGAAGAAGTTTTTATCATTCCTAAATCAACCTTTGAAAATAATTGAAAGTTACACTGATTTCGAGATTGAATTCCCTTCAGAATAATAAAGGCATACTTGAACAGGTTAAAAAGACAAAGAAAGAAGCATTATACCCTATTAAATATTTCTTTAGAACAAAATAACTCATTAAAAGGGCACTCTGTCCTTTTATACGCCAATTTACTCATCTAATCATCTAATCAGTTTACTGTCCTTAAAAAGGATGTAAATACTATTTAATTTACTAGTCAAGTTGGCTTATGGAAATTACGACTTCGCTTGATTGCCTCTGGATAAAGAACAAACAAGTAGGAAAAAAACGAATAAGGTCGTTTCACCCTTCTGAAGTGAGACTATCAAAAACATGTCTAGATTAGTAAATTATGGAACTGAGCAAAGATTCCACAAAGTATTCCAAGGACCATTAAAAAATAACTCCCTGGGTTCTTTAAGTTACAGACCCTTACAGACTCTACAAACTTACAAAAATGTTAGCATTTTAAATGTCATTTACCTGTTTCAAATGCTCCTGTATTTTAGACTCCACATCTTCAATGTGTGAAATCATTTTGTTGACACATGGTGCTGGGATGTTTACTAAAGCACAGCTGTGACGTCGACATGGGTAGCTAAAGTAAATGCCTTTATTCACCCCTAAAGATAAAGCAGCCAGAGGAAGTGAGTTAGCAGCTATATGCAGAGTAGGAAATGTTGATGTTCAGAATTGCAAAAAGTATTCTGCTTTATTAATACTAATCCTCAAACTTTCTTTAATAAACAGATTGATAAATATGTCAGAGAACTATAGAATGAAACTTCAAAAAATCTAAAACCTAAAATAATCATTTATGACTTAAAATGGAACAAATAAAAATGAACCTAAGAAGCAAGAATAAAACTTCAAGTAAAGTTAAAAAGTTAAACTGTTCCACAGCATCGTTATCTAACTATTGAAAAAAATAATAACAAAAAAGGCAGAAAACTAGTTAATCCATTTGTCTCTAAATAGATCTTAAATCACTTAAAAAATGACTTTGAAATATATTTTAAATTCTCCCTTCAAAGAGATTCCACATCTTCCCATGTAAATAACATCCAACCACTCAAGCATCAAAGAAGTTCTTCCTTCAATCCAGCATGAGTTTCTCTTGCTGAAAAAAATGAAAGCAGGTTCCCTTCATCCTCATAATAACCTCATTTTCTACCTTCCATTTCTGAAAATTGGAGTCTCCTGCGCAGAGTGATTGATGTTCTCACTATAGCATTCAAGTTGTACTCATCAGAAAATCCACTCAGTCCGATGTGCCTCAGTGATTCTAATCCTTGGCATGTCCTGAATCAACTGAAGGTTGCAGAAGCACAGCAAAGTTGTCCATGAAACTCTACTGAAGTGCTTACTTGCATTCCTTTGGCCTCTAAGAACCCTATTGGGCTGGATTATAGGTTCAATCACGGATCTTAAATGCAAGACACAAATAGGCTCAGTGCCTCAATGAGAATGGTGTATTGTCCTCATTTCAGTTGACCTTGAGGCACTTAGAAGTAATGCTGTTGCCTTCAGGCTAGATCTTTTGTTTCAACATTAACCCATAGAGATGGTAAATATTTCAGATATTTTCATTTAAACTGCAATCTTTTAAGTATCTTTTAAATGAAGTCTCATAATATCCTCCTACAAAAACACAATCTTTGTGAAAATGGCATATTTGTTTCATTTACAAATAAAAGCATTTACTCTAGCTCATACATATCTAACGTTTTTTTGGGAACTAAAAATATTAGCCAAACGTGGGACTATGCTAAGTATTTTTGATGTCACATTTTATTTAATCTTCATAACAATCTTATAAAACGGATTATCTTGATTTCATATACGAGGAAACCAAGGCTTAGACAAGCTTTCCAATGTGTCCAGCTCCACGGAGTTAGTAGCTGTGAGAGCCAGGACTTCCACTATATCTCCCTGGCTATTGATTGTAAGCTATACAATGAAGGTTGTTTTTATTTTTTTTTTTAACTGGCAAAATAAAGAGAGGCAGTCCTAAAAATATATTCCAGGGCATCTCAAGTGTTTCACACATCACTTGTTTTTGAAGTTTGAATATTCCTTCAGTCTCTTCAAAATCTACAATTTCATTTATTTTTGGCTTCCCTTAAGGAATCACAGGTCTCCCTACTACTATGCCTGCCCACTTCCTACAGCTATTATCCTATACTAAATTTTGCTTTAACTAATAATTTTTTTCAAATGAGCAATCTATACTAGCAGCCACAATATCCTCATATCTTGACTGATGAGGATCAAGAGTGCCCCAGGGAAAGAAGCCCAAGGTGTCCTGTCCTACTGATCTGTATCATCCTCCGGGAAGCATAGGAGGTCCTGACTTAATCCAATCTGATTCTTAGCTAAAGTTATAGGACCACCCAATAACCAGACCCCACCCGCACTGATACCATTTTAACAACTTTTTCATGATCTTTCCTTTGTCTGGTAAAGAAATAACTCACATATTCATGTCTTATAAATTTAGCCCTGCCCTCAAACCATTGCAGCTCTTACTGCCCATCGGTCCTGTCCCCATGCCTGCAGCTCTTTACTGCCCATGGGTCCTGTCCCCATGCCTGCAGCTCTTATTGTCTATGGGTCCTGTCCCCATGCCTGCAGCTCTTATTGTCTTTTGGTCCTGTCCCCATGCCTGCAGCTCTTTACTGCCCATGGGTCCTGTCCCCATGCCTGCAGCTCTTACTGCCCATGGGTCCTGTCCCCATGCCTGCAGCTCTTATTGTCTTTTGGTCTTTTCCCCATGCCTGCAGCTCTTTACTGCCCATGGGCCCTGTCCCCATGCTACTCCATGTTATTCTCTGAATAAAAGAGCACTACTGCCAGAACTTGAGAGTCTAAGAAATCTTTCTTTTGACTCCTTGACTCACCGAGCCTGCATCATTGATCTCTTCTTCAAATTGCAACTTCTAGGCGCATATTAACATTCTTCTTACATGGCTCCTTCACTATGAGGAACTCTTGAATCTTTCAGACATTTGAGTGCATCTATGGCACTTTCTATTTGTCTTTATTAGAACTCGCATTGCACTTAGCTGTATCACACGTATCTGTTTCCCCATCTATCTTCCCCATGAAGTTTTGCATTTTTTATGGAAAGAAACTATGTTTAGCCTTAAAAAATGCTGAATAAATGAATGAATGGATAAATTCCTCTATTTTTTATCTTACCACACTGTAAACTGGCTTCTGTTCTCTCAACTTTATGGAATCTTCATTCATAAACCCCACTAATCATTATTTCTACTACCATCTCTGAAGGACGAACTGATACAGAATTCGTCCTCTAGTTATAAACAACTCTAAAACTGGAAAAAACATACGAGATAACTGTTTTCAGACATTAGAAAATAGTAATGCAAGGCTTTGAGTCCTAAGAAAAGCAAATCCATGAAGTTGAGCCCCATAATCACAAAGTTCTCTGCCAAGGGACAATTTCTCAACTGCAATATAGAGATCTGAGGACAGAGCACAGCATGGAAGTCCTGGTGAGCAAGGGACAAAGATAAGTGTCATAGGCAGCAGAATTATCTAGAATCTTCATGGCAGGGAACTGAAGAAGACAGAGCAGTACAGAGAAGGGCCCCCATAAATCCATGTAAGCATACTCTCTGAATCTGTAGATGAGGGTTAGACTGTGTGTGTGTGTGTGCAGAGCAAAATTACTTGAAGATTGAGCATATGCTATGGGATTGAGAGAGGAACAGAAATACTAGAGGCTGAATTGTGTTGATGAAAAAGTATTGGCAAGAGACGGGGAGAAAACTTAGAGGTCCAGTGCTGACAGAATGGAGAGCTCATCAACACCTTAACAACCTTGACCTTTAGCTGAGATACCAGAAAAGTCACATCTTAGGAGTAAGGACTGTACATTAGAGTAAGACCTCCTCTAGATCTACCCTAAAAGTCTAAAATCAAGCTATGATAGAATATGCAGAGATAGAGAATTCAGCTAAATTAGAGAGGATTGGTAAATGCCTTGGGTTTTTTATACATCTGCATAAAATCAAGCGTTCACCAGTTTAAGTTGATCAAATGGTAACTGAGCTGCCTGCTGGAAAAAGAATCAATTCTCTTCAGAGAAGGATAACAGAATCCAGTCTTTACACTGGATACACAAATTTTCAGTACTGAATCATACAAGGAAACAAAGAAATGTGTTTTAATAGTCTAGAAAAAAACTGAACCCAAGATAGCCCAGAATTTGTATTTAGCAGACAAAAATTTTAAAGTAGCTACTAAAAATACAGTCAAACAGGGAAAGAAAAAAATAGGTTCAAGTAATTGAAGGAAAATAAAGTCTTAATAAGTGAACATATGGGGAGTCTCAGTAGAGAAATGGAAACTATGAAAAAGAACCAAATGGAAAGTCTAAAACTGAAAAGTATGAAAATTTAAATAAAAAAAACTGGTTTGACTTAGCAACAAATTAGATATGGCGGAGTAAAGATGAATTGATAGAAATTATCCAAACTGAAGTACAGAAAGAAAAATAAAAAAACCCAAACAAACAGATCCTCAAGGAATTGTGGGACAAAAATCAAATAGTTTAACACGTGTGAGGTGGAGGTTCTGGAAGAAGAGAGTGAAATTTGGAGTGAAAGATATTTGTGGAAATAACAGCCAAAAAATTTCAAAATTTGATGGAAAACATTGACTTACACCTCTAAGTGGTTCAGTAAATCCCAAACAAATAAAGTGTAAAGAGAATTATACCTGGGAGCACCACAGAAAACCAACAATAAAGAGGAAATTTTTAAAGGTGCCAGAAAACAAAAAGACACATTACATAAGGGAGACATGGATATGAATAACCATTACATTTCTCATCAGAAACAATACAGGATAGAATATAATAGAAAAATATCTTTAAAATGCATGTAGGCAGGCAGGAAAAAAGGAAGGAAGGAAGGGAGGGAAGGAGGGAGGGAGAAATATTAAAGAAAAAATAATAAATTACACTTCATCAAAATCAAAACATTCAGCTCCTCAAAATGACATTATAATAAATGAAAAGGTAAGCAAGAGAATGGGAGGAAATATATATATATCTGACAAATGACTTATACCTAGAATGTGTGAAGAAAATTTACAACTTCCTATACAGGAAGACAACCCAATAAAAAATGGGCATAAGATTTGGATTCTTCCAAAAGACAACATACAAATAACTAGTAAGCATGTAAAAATATGCTCAACATCATCAGTCATCAAGAAAGTGCAAATTTAACTCAAAGTACGGAACCATTTCACAATCACTATAATGCCTAAAATTAAAATGTCATCAAAGCCAGTATTAATGAGGATATGGAACAGCTGGAACTCATACATTTCTGATAGAAACGCAAAATCAAGATTAAAATGTTTTGGTAAATATAAAGAGTTCTCTACCAGAATGATCTGGGATGAAACAAATATGAACCCCTATACATTTCCTCATCTCTTTCTACCTCTTTCTGCATACAATATCAGAAATACTTTCAGAGATAATGTTTTATGAACTCCCAATGAACAAATTTTAATTCTAGATTTCACACCCAAAACATTCATCCTTTTCTTTCTCTTCTAAAAAACATATTCTCAATGAACCAGAAAGGTTCTAGTACCTGACATTCTCAGAATGAGAACAAAGAAAACGTTTATTTTAAAAATTCATACATTCCTCATAGGCAAGACCTAGTGGCCTAGTGGTTAAGTTCCACATGCTCCACTTCAGCAGCCCAGGTTCAATTCCTGGGTGTGGACCTACACGTCTCTGTTAGCAGCCATGCTGTGCTGGTGACCCACATACAGAAAAATAGAGGAAGCTTGGCACAGATGTTACCCCAGGAAAAAAAATTCATACATTTCTGAAATTGTGAACAATTCTTATGAACAAAATTGTTATTAACAATATATTACAATATTGTATTCTTAATATTACATAGCACTACTGTGTTAACTATTAATGATATTAAGGTTTGTTAATAAAAATACAATATTGTCATCACAAACTAATGAGTGAATATAAATATAGCTTACATAGGTTATTATACAATTTACATTCAGTCCTCACCTGCAGTATTTGTCATTTTACTTTCATGAAAAATCTCAACAGTTTCCTTAGGAGGACCAAACAGAACCAAAGCTTGTGACGTTGCATTGTCTTCTAAAAAGAAAACAAAACTTTCAGTGAACAGTTAGTACAAATTTTTTAAATAAGCAAAATAATGTACAAAACTATGTTGTGAAATTGTTGTCCTTGATAAAGCAACTATAACACAAATATTAACTAAAACCCACAAGAGAATATCTTTAGAAGTTTTCTCTGTTTTCTTCAATTGGCTTAACTCTCACAAGAAGGTATTCAAAATAGCATGCAGCTATTAAAAGCAAACAGAGGAACTGTCCAGAGTGACGGCACCAAAACTGCAGAGTAGGAGACCCCAGCCTCCATGCCCCAACAAAGATCAACAACTAGATAGTTTTCCACAAACAAAAATAGCCCTGGGGGAGCCCAGCAATCCACTCAAGAAACTTCAGCAATATAGAGGAACAAAAAACCTGGAAAAAAACACACACAAAGGGAAGGAAGATAGTTTAATTTTGCCTGCATCATCCCGTCCCCCAGGCAGACACTGCTTGGCATCAAGAGGGAACATTCCAACTTGAAAATAGTTCCCCTCCCTGGGAAAGAGAGAACAGGGTGAGTGACCAGCTTTCCCACCCTTTGGGGGCACTCCTTCAGTTTCATCCCACCAAGAGACTAGCAAAGCTGAGATGTATAGAGATAGCTTAGAACAAGGAAGAAAGACAGAGGCTATCAATATCAGTCATGCAGAGGAAGTGAACACAGCTCCCAATGGCCTGCTCTGCAAACGACCCCAGCAACTTTGCCAGCAAAGTATCTTTCAGAAATGAAGTAGAGAGAAAGAGTTTCCCAGACAAACAAGAGCTGAGGGAGTTCATCACCACTAGACCTGCCTTAAAAGAAATGCTGAAAGGAGTTCTTCAGGCTGAAATGAAAGGACTCTAATTAGTAAAATGAAAACATATGAAAATATAAAACACACCATTAAGATAAGCATAGAGTCAAATTCAGAATACTCCAGTAATGTAAATATGGTGGTGTGTTAATCACTTAACTCTAGTATAAAGGTTAAAGGACAGAAGTATTAAAATTAGCTATAGCTTCAAAAATTAATAAACACACAATCTTAAAAAATGTAAATCGTGACATCAAAAACATAAAATGTGGGGGCCTGCATCGTGGCATAGAGGTTAAGTTTCGCATGGTCGACTTTGGTGGCCCAGATCCCAGGGGGCAGACCTTTAACACTCATCAGCCATGCTGTGGCAGTGACCACGTGTAAAGTGGAGGAAGATTGGCACAGATGTTAGCCTAGGGCTAATCTTCCTCCAGTAAAAAAAGAGGAAGATTGGCAATAAATGTAAGCTCAGGGCTAATCTTCAGAAGGAAAAAGAAAAAACCCATAACATAAGGGGGAATAAAAAGGTAGAGTTTTTGTATATGATTGAAGTTAAGCTGTAATCATGTTAAAATAGACTGTTATAGCTATAAAATGTTTCATGTAAGTCTCAAGGTAAGCACAATGCAAAAATTTACAGTAGAAACACACACACACACAAAGAAGGGAATCAGAGTATACCACTATGGAAAATCATCAATTCACAAAGGAAAACAGCAAAAGAGGAAGCAATGAACAAAGGAACTACAAAACAGGCAGAAAATAATCAACAAGATGCATTAGTAAGTCCCTACCTATCAATAATCACTTTAAATGTAAATGGATTAAATTCTCCAATTGAAAAGCAGAGAGTGGCTGAATGGATTAAAAAAAAAAAACCAACTATACGCTACAACAAGAGACTGATTTTAGCTATAAGGACACATATAGGCTCAAAGTGAAGGGATGGAAAAAGATATTCCATGCAAATGAAAACCAAAAGAGATCAGAGGTGGCTATACTTATATCAGACAAAACAATCCCATTTACAATAGCATGAAAAGGATAAAATACTTAATAATAAATTTAACCAAGAAACTGAAAGCTCTATACACCAAACACTATAGGACACTGAAGAAAGAAATTGAAGAACACAAACAAATGGAAAGATGTCTCATGTTCATGGATCAGAAGAGTAGATATTGTTAATATGTCCATTCAATTCAATCCTTATCAAAATTCCAATGGCATTTCTCACAGAAACAGAAATAGAAAAAATAATCCTAAAATTCATATGGAAACACAAAAGATCCCATATAGCCAAAGTAATCTTGAGAAAGAACAACAAAGCTGGAGGCATCACACTTCCTTATTTCAAAATATATTACAAAGCTATAACAAACAAAATAGCAAGGTACTGGCATAAAAACAGACACACAGATCAATAGAACAGAACACAGAGCCCAGAAATGAACCAATGCATATATGATCAACTAATATTTGTCAAGGGAGCCAAGAATACTTAACGAGGAAAGACAGTCTCTTCAATAAATGGTGTTAGGAAATTTGACAATCACATGCAAAAGAATGAAACTGGACCCCTATATTACACCACTCACAAAATTAACTTAAAATTAGTTAAAAACTTAAATGTAAGACCTGAAACCTTAAAACTCCAAAAGAAAACATAGGGAAAAAGCTCCTTGACATTGATCTTAAGGATCTTTTTGATATGACACCAAAAGCACAACCAACTAAAACAAAAATCAACAAGTGGGACTAGATCAGGCTAAAAAGCTTCTGCACAGCAAAAGAAACAACCAACATAATGAAAAGGCAACCTACAGAATGAGAGAAAATATTTTCAAACCATTTATCTGATAAGAGGTTAATATCCAAAATATATAAAAAACTCATACAACTCAAAAGCATAAAAACAAATAATCCAACTAAAAAATGGGCAAAACGCCTGAGTAGACAGTTTTCCAAAGACGACATACAGATGGCCAACAAGTACATGAAGAGATGTTCAACATCACTAATTATCTGGCAAATACAAATCCAAACCACAATGAGATATCACTTCACACTTGTTAGAATGGCTATTATCAAAAAGGCAAGAGATAACAAATGCTGGCAAGGATGTGGAGAAAAGGGAACCCTTGTACACTGTTGGCATGAATATAAATTTGTATAGCCACTAACGAAAACAGTATGGAAGTTCTTCAAAAAATTAAAAAGAGAACTGCCATGTGATCCAGCAATCCCATTCTGGGTATATATCCAGAGGAAATAAAATCACTATCTTGAAGTGATATCTGTATTTCTCTGTTCAATGCAGCATTATTCATAATAGCTTTGACATGGAAACAACCTCAGTGTCCATCTGTGGATGAATGGATAAAGAAAATGTGGTAGATGAATATACAATGGGATATTGTTCAGCCATAAAAAGCAAGAAAATTCTGCCAATCGCAACAGCACAGATGGACCTTGAGGGAATTATGCTAAATGAAGTAAGTCAGACAAAGGCAAATACCATATGCTCTCACTTATATGTGGAATCTAAAAAGCTAAACTCATAGAAACAGAGAGTAGAACAGTGGTTGCCAGGGGCTGGGTGATGATATTGGTTAAAGGGAACAAACTTCCAGTTATAAGAGGAATAAGTTCTGAGGATCTAATGTCCAGCATGGAGACTATAGCTAAAAATGTTGTATTGTGTACTTGAAAGTTGCTATGAGAGTAGATTTTAAATGTTCCTCTCATAAGAACAAGAACAAAATAGTACTTATGTGAAGTGAAGCACGTGTCCAATAATCTTATTGTGGTAAACATTTCACAATATATACATGTATCAAATTATCACATTTGTACACATTAAACTTATGCAATGTTAGATGTCAAATGTATCTTAATAAAGCTGGAAAAATAAAATAAAAAAATAGAAGCAAACAGCAAATAGATAAATCATTATGTGCTGATATAGAGTAGTCCAAGCTACACTGTTAAGTGAAAAGTAACGAGACAAAAATTTGTATGTACCTTTGTGACCACTTTTTGGTTTTTTTAAAAAAAGATGCAGAGACATCTATGGACAGATAGGTATTGTAAATGCATTTAAAATTCACAGATCAAGAAACTGTTAGGACTAGTTATCTTTGGAAAGAGGAAATGGAGAGACGAAGAGGGGAAGTTTTATATTTCATTTTACAATCTCTGAAGTGTTTAAAAATTCTCAAACAAAAGAATATGTTATTATTTGTTTGACAGTTTCTTGTAAAGTTAAATATATCTACTCCACGATGCAGCAACTCCACTCCTAAGCTTTTACCCAAGATAAAGGAAAGTGTAGGTGCACAAGAAGATCATCCAAGAACATCTGTGATAGCTTTCATCATAACAGCAGAAACTGGAAACAACCTAAATGTCCATCACTAGAAAAACAAATTTTGAAAAGTATTGTGTATAATGCTGAACAGTAAAAAACAATGAGCTACTAACACATGAAGTAACACCGGTGAATTTCAAAAATACATCGAGCAAAAATCATCAGAGAAAACAAAATGGATATTGTATAATTCTATTATTACAAGATTCAAGGAAAGATAAAATTAAACCATCATGACAGATATCAATAGTGGCTGCCTGTGGCAGGTGAGAAACTTTCCAGGGTGAGGAAAATATTTCCTATCTAAAACAGAGTAGTGTTTGTTCATTTATCATGTATATGTTTATTAAAATGCATTAAATTATAAATTTAAGACAACCATTTCACTGTATGTAAATTATAAAATAGAAAATATATTATTTTACTCTAATGGCATTAAAATATTTTGGCAGATTTTAGTGACATAAACAAATAAACATAAGATTTAAATGCTTGCAGAATATCTTCTAAACACTTTGGAGTTTGAACTTTCACATTTTGGTTTGAATCAATATTTTTTGTTTGTACCATAGTCATAGAGCTCTATGCTCCTGGCAGAAGCAAATCAAAGGTACTCTGGAAGAAGTCATCTGTATCTTAAGCTTCATGGAATGCCCACAGATAATTTTTCTTACAACAATAAGAGTCAAAAGTAATCAAACGTAAAAGAAAAGTAGACACCACAACTCAAATAACACAGAAAAATCAATCCCATGTAGATTCAAACCAAAATGTGAAAGTTCAAACTCCAAAGTGTTTAGAAGATAATTTGGATGAATATCTGCATGACCTCAGAGTAGAGATTTTCTTAAATAATATATTATAAGCTTTAAGTTGAAAAAAATAAGAACTTTTGTTCATCAAAAGGCAATATAATAAATTAAAAGTACAAGGCATCAGTGTAAGAGGATATTAGCTACACATACAACTGCTTTCAGGCTATTATTCACATTGCGTAAAGAACTCTTTTAAATCAGCAAGAAAAAAGACAAATGACTCATTAGAAAATTGAAAAAAGATACAAAGAGTCAATTTGAAAAGGGGAATCAAAATGTCCAATAGCATGTGAAAATTTTTTCAATTTTGTAGCAGTTAGGGAAATTCAAATTAAAATCATAATTACATATGCTTACATACTATGCAGATTGCCAATAATTTAAAAGTCTAATAATATCAAGTGGTAAAAAGAAAATGGAGCAATTGGAACATTCCCACACTGCTATGGCACTGTAAATTGGTAAATCGCTTTGGAAAATAATTTGGTATTATCCAACGAAGTTAACAGTATCAGTTCTACTAATAAGTATAGAGAACTCACACAGGATACGTATACAAGGATGTTTCTAAGAGTATTGTTCAAAATAACCAAAAATTGGAAATGAACTAAATGTCCTTCAACAGAAGAATGGCTGAAAAAAGGAGCAGCAACATAGTAAATGATATTATTGCACCATGGTACAGAAATATGGATGAAACTCACAAACACTGAACGAAAGAAAGCAACAACATTGAGGAAGGTAACAATGTTGAACAAAGGCAGTAATACACAAATATTAATACAATCGTTCTAATTAACAAACATACAAAACTAAAGTATCATCTTCAGGGATGCATACATATCTAATACTATAGCTAAAATTAAAAAGAAAAGCAAGGAAATCAGTATGACAAAAGTCAGGATATTGGAAAGCATGAGGTTTTGTTCAGGAGGAGTACAGAGGGTACTTCTGAGGTGCTGGACATGTTGATCTGTGGCCAAGTGGAGGCTACTCAGATGTTTTCCTCATAATCCACTTACTAAAAATATACATCTAGGAGGGAGGCCCAGTGGCGTAGCAGTTAAGTTCATGTGCTCTGCTTTGACGGCCCAGGGTTAGCAGGTTCAGATCCTGGGGGCAGATCTAGCACCGCTTGTCAAGCCACGCTGTGGCAGCATCCCACATAAAATAGAGGAAGACTGGCACAGATGTCAGCTCAGCGACAATCTTCCTCAAGCAAAAAGAGGAGGATTTGCAACAGATGTTACCTCAGGGCTAATCTTCCTTACACACACAAATATATATATATATTTATTTATATATGCCTAGGTTTATCCACTTTTCTTTATGTATTCATTATTCAAAAGAAAAAGGAAATAAAAGAAATAGGCTATAACATACACTATCAATAGCTGAGGATTTTTGAAAGACAAGCTGCCATTATACTCATTGATAAAACCTTATAAACATAAGGATGCCTAAAATTTTTTCATGTTTACAATGTTTTTTTATTGTGGTAACATTGGTTTATAATATTATATAAATTTCAGGTGTACATCATTATACTTCAATTTCTGTATAGCTTACATCATGCTCACCACCCAAAGACTAATTACAATCCACCATCACACACATGTACCTAATCACCCCATTTGCCCTCCTCCCTCCATACTTCCCCTCTGATAACCACCAATCTAATCTCTGTCCCTATGTGATTGTTTGTTCTTGTTTTTATCTTCTACTTATGAGTGAAATCATATGGTGTTTGACTTTCTCCCCCTGACTTATTTCGCTTAGCATAATACCCTCTAGTTCCATTCATGTTGTCACAAATGGCCGGATTTCATCGTTTCTTATGACTAAGTAGTATTCCGTTGTGTATATATACCACATCTTCTTTATCCATTCATCCCTTGATAGGCACCAAGGTTGCTTCCAAGTCTTGGCTATTGTGAGTAATGCCACAATGAACATAGGGTGTATAATTTTGTTGAAAATAAAATAAACGTGATATAAATAGATGAAAATTATATAGGTTTGGGATACCTCCATTCTGCCTCTCCCATGGCTTCTCTCTGACAGCCTTTTCTCCAGGACACGTTCCATCTATGAAAAGTAAAGTAAAATAAAATAAAATATTTCAATTATCCTGCCATTTATTGCACTGGTAAGGGTTAGAGGAGAAAATGAGCAACAGAATAAAGAGATATAGACTAAAGTACTTACGAAAGGACTGAAAGAATAAATGAGACAGACAAAGTTTGGGTGGAGTTTCTCTGAAAGGGTGTTTGGCAGAGAAGAGAATGGGAAGCCATCTTAATAGGTGAACTTCTGGGATGACAAAGCATTAATAATTTTAATAGATCCTTTCTATGTGATTCCTCTATTCAAGACAACTTTAACAAAAATTTGTCATAATTTCCAAGGTTATGTTAAATGAATTTTTAAAACATAAAAGTATGGTACAATTGGTCTTGTGATATAGCCTAGTTTTATTAGTTTCACTGTTAAAAATATGATACATGTAGAGAAATGAGTAAAATTATTTACACATAGCATAATTATGTACCAGAAAATCCCCACTACAAAACCAAAGTAATTGATGAGAGTTTAGAAAAGAAATTATACAAATGATATATTATGACTTTTTTAAAAAAATCAAACACCATTGTTAGCACCAATGAAATGAAAGCATACCAAAAAAGACATATCTTTATATTCACAGAAATATAAACTATGTAGGGATACATTTAATAACTATATCTAGTTAAAAAATATTTTTTTGGAATGTTACAAAAATATTACTGGAATGGGAAAAAATGTTGAAATAAACAAGAACATAATTTAGGTCCCATATTAGGAAGACTATTATAAAAATATCTAATTTTTCCAATTTAATACCAATATAAAAATACTAGCAGTATTTTATTTGGCACTAAAGAATTATCTGAAATTTTAAAAAATGGGCAATAATATCAAAGAAAGTCTAAACTGATGGTAAATAGGTGCATGTGTTTCTAGTGGAGAGATGGCCTGGCCCTATAAATATCTGAATATATCCAATATTCTAAGGAAATAATTAAAATACTGTTGCAAGAAACAAAAGTATAGATCAACAATGAGAATAAGAAACAATCTACTCTATATGAAAACCAGACGTGACAATAAATGAAACTGTAAGATAAAATATAAGAAAAGAACTTTATATTTTAGATAACTCAAAGAAGTCTTTAAAAAATAAACCTAGATTCAAACTAAAAAATCAAGAGGTTACAGAATTGAGAGTAGTTCTAAGAATAAATCAACACATGAAATGCAGTACCAAAATGTCCCAAAGTTTAATGTTAACAATACTTTTCCTAAATCAAAACATCAATCCTGATGTCTCTTTTCTTCAACATACGGTAAGTTTCATGTGGGCAGGGAACATATTTATTTCAAAGCAATTGTATATTTGGCACCTAGCCAATGGGTCCCAGACATAGTAGGTGTCAATACCTACTCATCGAAGGAATGACAGAGTATATGAAGGAATGAGGGAGCATGTTTGAATGAAATAATGATCACACTAAGAAGTAGTCAGTTTCTGCATGGAGCTGCATATGAAAAGGACCCTTAAAAACACTGACTCAAATAAATTGACACTCTTTGGTGTTTCTGCCTGGGTGATAAACCAGTATCATTATACCAAAATTCCAATAAGACATGCTCATCAAAAACACTCTACCTGTAAAGTAATATATCGAAGTAAATTCCTGACAGATTAAATAATTCAAATATTTTCAAAATATATTAAAAATTGCAAAAATTAACATGATATATAAAACAGTCATACATTATTTAAATTTAATAATTTAACAATATATGAAAAGGATAACTTTACCATCTTTGAATCAAGACAGAAATTCATAAGGCAGACGAGCAAATATTTTCACTAAATATGGCACAAAGAGAAATAATATATAAAGGTTTCATTTATGTTAGCTAAAAAACTTAGATTACCCATTCATCATCAGAAAGTTCAAATGAGAGCAGATAGAAAGATTAAATGAACACATGGAAATTATTTTTGCTCTTTGGTAATAAAAATGTAAACTAGAGCAACTTGAAAATAAGGTAATTTTATATTTGATAAATTAGCTATATGATTAAATAAAATCTGGTATGGTGTGGTAATAATGACACATTCACACAGTTGATATTGTGATACAATTGTGGAAAACAATACAAAATAGAAGGCCATGCAAATATTCACAGTGTGTGCCCCAGAAATTCCTATTTTGAATTTTTATCTTGAACAACAAAAATCAATAAAAGGTAAAAACTAAGCACAGACATCAGAGAAAATGGTGGAGTAAGGACCTCTGAAAATCCGCCTCTCCATAAATGCAAAGAAAAAAATGGCAAAATTGTCTCAATCAACTTTTTCAAAACTCTGAAAATGTATCACAGGCTTCCAAAAACCGTGGGAGCATTTATTCAAGAAAATAGATGAGTCTCAGTAAAAAGAGAAACTTCTGTGGCATTTTAACCTTCCCTATTCCCATCACCCACTCTCTAGGTCAACAGTAGCTTTGACAAGGAAAAGGTCACATTTCTGACACCAGAGGAAGCAGAAGCAGGTTGGTGTTTTTCAAAAGTTTCATTCCTAAAGATTGTCATTAGTAGACCTGTCTGGTCATTCCCCTGAAGACCACACTTATAAGGCTGTGTGCATGATCAAGAGAGACTGGATAAGGCCCTAATCTCTCACCTCTGGTTGACCTTGAGACCGTGCACCAGCAGGAAGTAAAGGCTAAGACAGAGTCATCAACTGCCCAGCTGAGTGTAGAAGGCATTCGCCAACAAGTACAAAGAGATGCTCGGCAATGGCTGGGAGATGTATTGGTTCCTGGCATTTAAAGAGATAACTGTCTAATCATTAACTGACCACTAAACTAACTGAGTAGAGACATCAGGGCCCAAATATGTACAAACAAAATACAGACTTTAGAGTAATAACATGAAAGTCACTTAATTAACAGCAACTACAAAAATTAGCAATGAAAACAAACCATGGGGAAGGGGAAGGGTCTGATGTCCACCGTTTTCACAGTATATTTTAAATATCCAGTTTTCAACAAAAATTCATGAAGTATGCAAAAAGCAAAACAAAAATAAGGAAGCATAGCCCATTTCAGAAAAAAGCAAACAGATCTTTGCCAAAAATCAGTTTAAAAATTCCAATTTTTGCTCTGACATGAAAAAACTTTGGAAGTTATCACTCTGTGCTCACAAAAAGAAAAAAGCTGAATAAACTGAAAATTGACAACTTTTCTTAGATCTGTCAGGGAATTGAGGTCACAATGCATACTGACACCCCAAAACCCAGAGAGATTAATACAGAGAATCACAGTTTACTGGGAGCAGAAGGTGCTGAAGCCAAGGATGGGCAGAAGAACTTAGACTTCTCTTAGACTGAACTGTTAGAGGCTGAGTGTGGACTAGCTTGAGAATTAAAAGCTCCTGGAAACCAGTCTCAGAGGGCCACTCACACTTTCATTACTTTTATCTCCAGGAGCCCCACCAGGGACTCACAGCAAAACGGTGCAGAAATATTCCTTCCTGCTTTCAGAAGGAGGAAAGGAAAAGTAACTATTTTAAATTATGCCCAGGGTAAAAAATAACCGTTCTGAAATATGCCAGGAGTGTTCTGTTTCACCTGACCTCAAGGGAAACTATTTTACCAGAGACTAACTGATGTAAGGAGGGGAGATGCTCAACTCCAGCCCCCTCCAGCCTTCTTGTCACACTTCAGGCAGAAAAAGGCTAAGAAGCATTGGTATAATATTACACATTTGTCAAAACCCATAGAACTATACAACACAAAGAATGAGCCCTATAGGAAAATACTGACTTTAGTTCATAATAATGTATCAATATTGGTTCATCAACTATAACAAATGTACAATACTAATGAAAGATGTTAATAATACTTGAAACTGTGTGGGGGGAGATAGTGGGTATATGGGAACACTACACCACCAGCTAATTTTCTGTAAACCTGAAATTACTCTAAAAATAAAGTTTATTAATTAAAAATATTAATCCAATACAAATGGTCCCTGAGGAGATCCAAATTTTAGACTTACTAGATAAAGACTTTACATCATCTATTTGAAATATGTTCTAAGAGCTAAGGAAACTAAGTCTAAAGAATTTTTTAAAGGTATGAGATAAAGAATATCAGTAAAAAAAGTAAAAAGGAACCAGATAGATATTCTGGAATTCAGAAGTATAATAAATGAAATGAAAAATTCACTAGAGGGGCTCAATCACTGATGTGAGTATGCAGAAAAAGAATCAGTGAATTTGAAGGTAGGTCACTTGAGATTACCCAGTCTGAGGAAAAGAAAAAAACAAATAATGAAGCAAAACGAACAGAGCCTGAGACCTGTAGGACACCATCCTACATACCATCATATGCATAATGGAAGTCTGAGAAAAAGAGGGGAGAGAAAAAGGGGTAGTAAGACTATTTTAAGAAGCAAGGGCCAAACTATTCCAAATATGATGAAAAATATTAATTTACACATCTAGGAAGCTCAAGGAACTCCAACTAGAATGCACAAAATTACATACATCATAATCAAACTGTGAAAAGCTAAAGAAAGAGAAAGAATCTCTGAGCAGCAAGAGGCAGTCAATGAATCACTTACAAGGAACCATCAATAAGATCAAAAGGTGATTTATGAATAGAAATCATGGAGTACAGATGGCAATGGAATGACATTTTTAAAATGCTGAATAAAAAATTGCCAATCAAAAGTTTTAATCTGGCAAAACAATCCTTCGAGAATGAAGGAGAGGGCTGGCCCGGTGGGGCAGTGGTTAAGTTTGCACAGTCTGCTTTGGCAGCCTGGAGTTCACTGGTTTGGATGCCGGGTGCGGACATGGCACCGCTCAGCAAGCCAAGCTGTGGTAGGCATCCCACATATAAAGCAAAGGAAGATGGGCATGGATGTTACCTTAGGGCCAGTCTTCCTCAGCCAAAAGAGGAGGATTGGAAGCAGATGTTAGCTCAGGGCTAATCACCCTCAAAAAAAAAAAAAAAAAAAAAAACACCAAAAAAAGAATGAAGGAGAAATTAAGGCATTCATAGACAAACAAAGACTGGTAATTTGTCACTAGCAGACTTGCCTACAAAAAATAAAAGGAGTCATTCAGGCCGAATGAAAAGAAAACAGTAACTTGAATCTGCATGAAGAAATACATGGCATAGGACTACTAAGAAAGCTAACTATGTATTAAGCATTGGTTAAATATAAAAGACAGTATAAACATTTTTCGTTTGTAATTCTTTTTTCCTCCTATTTGATTTAAAATACAACTTTATAAGGAATAATTTTAAATCTCTATTGGTAGGCACAAGTGTATAAAGACATAATTTCTGACAATAACAACAGAAGGAAAGGTGAAATGGAGCTACATAGAAGGAAAGTTAATGTTCATTATTGAAATTACAATAGTATTAATCTGAATTAGATTATTATAACTTATGGTGTTAATTGTAACCTCCACCATAAACACTAAAAAAAAAATTCAAAAATATATAGTAAGACAAATGATAAGGAAATTAAAATGGTACACTAGAAAACATCTATTTACTATAATGGAGGAACAAAGGAAAAGAAAGACGTAAGCTATCCAGAAAAAAATAACAAAGCAACAAATTTAAATGCTACTTTATCATTAATTATGCTAAATATAAATGGATTAAACTCTCCAATCAATAGTCAGAGATTTGCAAGATAGTTTAAAAAAATATGATCAGCTATATGTTATCTACAAGACACACATTTTAGATTGAGAGACAAAAACAGTTTGAAAGTAAGAAGATGTTAAAAGATATAACATGCAAAGAGTAAACAAAAGACAGCTGGAGTAGACATACTAATACTAGACAAAATAAACTTTAAGACAAAAATTATTACTAGAGATAAAGGACATTTTATAATGACAAAAGGCCCAAACCACCAGGAAGATATAACAATTATACACACATACAGACTTAACAACAGAGCCTCAAAATACATGAAGTAAAAAGCTGACATAATTGAAGGAAGAGACAGATAATTCAACAATAATAGTGGAGACTTCAGTTGCCCACTTTAAATAATGGATAAAATAACTAGACAGAAGATAGGCAAGTAAATAGTAGACCTGAAAACACCATAAACCAACCAGACCTAAGAGACAACTATAGAATACTCCACCAAGAGTAGAAAAAACATTTTTCTCCTAGTGCACATGTAACATTCTCCATAACAGAGCATATATTAAGCCATAAACACATTTCAATATATTGAAAAGTGTTGACGTCATACAAAGTATCTTCTTTGGTAGAATATGATAGAAATTTTACCATTTTCTACGGTAAAAATAGAAATCAATAACCAAGGAAAATTTTGGAAATTACCAAATATGTGAATTTTAAACACAAGCCTAAATAAACAACGGGTCAAAAAAGAAATAATAAGGTAAATTGAAAATTACTTTGAGATGAATGAAAACAAAAACATAACATACCTAAACTTATGCAGGTTAGTGAAATCAGTGCTCAGAGGGAAATTTATAGCTGTATATATCTACATTTAAAAAGAAGAAAGAACTCAAATTAATAACCTAACCTCCCACCCTAAGAAAAAGAGAAAACTAAGTCCAAAGGAAGCAGCGAAAGGAGATAATATTAGAGATAAATGAAATGGAGAATAGCAAAACATTAGAGAAAATCAACAGAACCAAAAGTGGTTCCTTGAAAAGATTTAAAAAATTGAGAAAAAATTAAGCTTGACTGACCCAGAGAAAAAAAGAAAGACAATACTCAAAGTACTAAAACCAAGAATGAAAAAGGGATATTACTAACAACCTTGCAGAAAAGTTTACAATGGAATGCTACAAACAATGTTATTCCAATAAATTAGATAACCTAGATGAATGGACAAATTCCTAGGAAGCCATAAACTATCAAAATTGACTCATGAAAAATAGAAAATCTGCATAGAATTATAACAATTAAGGAAATTAAATTAGTAGTAAAAATCCTCCCACAACGAAAAGTCCTTAACCAAATGCACTCACTGGTGAATACCATCAAAGATTTAAAGAATTAACACTGATCCCTCATAACTTTTGCCAAAAAACAGAAGAGGAGGGACCACTTGCCAACACATTCTATGAGCCCCATATTACCTTGACACCAAAACTAGACAAAGACATTACGAGAAAATAAATTATACACAAAATACCCCTTATGAACATGGATACAAAAATCCTCACAAATACTAGCAAACCAAATCCAGTAGCATGTAAAAAGGATTATACACCATGTCCAAATGAGATTTATCCTAGAAACATTTCAACATGTAAAAATCCATATTAACAGAATAAAGGAAAGAAACCACAAGGTCACTTCAATAAATGCAGAAAAAGTATTTAACAAAATTTAATCCCATTCATGGTAAAAACACTCAACAAAATAGGAATAGAAATGAACTTCCTCAACATGATAAAGGAACTCTGTGAAAAATCCACAGCTAACATCATACTTTATGGTAAAGAATGAAAGCTTTCCCCTAAGATCAGGAAAAAAGACAAGCACATCCACACTTTGTCATTTCTACTCAATATTCTTCTGGTGATTCTAGCCAGAGTAATCACACAAGAAAATGAAATAAAAGGCATCCAAAATAAAATAAAATAAAAGGCATCAAAAAGAATAAAATACTTAAGAATATATTTAACAAAAGAATTGCAAGACTTGTTCACTAAAATCTACAACACATTGTTGAAAAATATTAAAGACCTAAATAAGAGGAAAGATATCCTGCTGGTGGACTCAAAGATAGAATCTTGTTAAGATGCCAAAACTCCTCAAATTGATTGAGAATCACTGCAATTCTTATCAAATTCCAATAGCCTTTTTTCACTTTTGGCAGAGATTGTCAAACTGATCCTAAATTTCACATGGAAATGCAAGGGAGGCAGATTAGCCAAAATAATCTTGAAAAGGAAGAACAAAGTTGGAGGAATTACACTTCTTGATTTCAAATATTACTACAAAGCTATAATAATCAAGACAGTGTGATACTGGCATAAGGATGGACATATAGATCAATAGAATAGAATTGAAATTCCTGAAATACATCCATATCTATGGTGACTTGATTTTTACAAGGATGCCAAGATTCTTCAACGAGAAAAGAATACTGCAGTCTTTTTCAACAGATGGTGCTAGGACAACTGGATATATACATGTAAAAGAACGAAATTTGACTCCCACCTCAAACTACATTAAAAAATTAACTCAAAATGGATCATAGACTTAAATGCAGTAGCTAAAACTATAAAGCTCTTAGAAGAAAATTGAGGCGTAAATATTTGTGACCTTGGATTAGGAGATAGTTTCTCTGACATGACATAAAAAAAAACAAAAAATTTTAAAAAGTACATAGATTGGCTTCATCAAAATAAAAACTTTGTGCTGCAAAGGACATTATAATGAAAGCGAAAATACAATCCCTACTATGAGTGAAAACATTTGCAAATCATATATCTGATAAAGGTTTAGTTTCTAGAATATGTAAAGAATTCTTACAACTCAAAAAAAGGCAACCAACGCAATTTAAAAATGGGTAAAAGATTTGAACAGACATTTCTCCAAAGTAGCTATACAAATGGCCAGTAAGCACATTTAAATATTCTAATCATCATTAGTCATTAGGGAATTGCAAATCTAAACCACAAGAAGATGCCACTTCACACCCAATGAGATGGCTACAACAAAGTTAAAAAAATAATAATAACAAGAGTTGACAGGGGTGTGAAAAAACTGGAATCCTCATATATTGCTATTTGGAATGCAAAATATTACAGTTTGTTGGAAAGAAATTTGGCAATTAATCAGGTAGCTAAATGTCACGTTAACAAATGACCCAGCAATTCCAGTCAGAAATGAAAAGATATATTCTCATAAAATCTTGTACTCCAACCTTTAACAACATTATTTATAACAGCCCCAAAGTGGGAACGACTCAAATATCCATCTAGGATGAATGTATAAACAATACATGGAACATGCATACAATGGAATATCATTCGGCTGTAAAAGGGAACCTTGACAAAATTCTCGTTTAAAAGAAGATAGACACAGAAAGCCAACTATTTTATGAATTCATTATATGAAATGTCCAAAATGGCGTCCATCCTGCCTCCCCTACCCCTAAAGGCCAAACAAGTCTGTGCTGTGAGGGCGTTTTTGTTACGTCTGAAATCTTGAAATAAATATCAAGAGAAGTGACATCAATATTTACGTTGAGTGATGCTGCGGAGTGGGCCCCAGAAACCTGTCAGGTGCAGCGTCACTGTGTTTGAACGGTCTCGAGGTGCAGCGAGGGGAAGGTCGGGGACTGTGGCTGGGGCCTGACGTCGGCTGGGGCTGGTGCAGCTCAGAGTCTGCCCGTGGCAGTGGGGCTGCGGGAGGGCCGGCTACAATTCGGCCAGGAAGTTGCCCCGGGCTGGGATGCCATCCATCAGGCCTTTGTGCTTGCGCATCTCCACCACCACCTGGCTGGGGCACCTGGTGTTGACTGAGGGGGTCTCCCAGCAGGATCTGCCGGTGGTCAAATACACCCTAAGGGAAAGCCTGGATCCCCCCGTGTGAACCTCAGGTCCGCCATGAAGCCAAAGGACTAGTTGACAGGCAGGTAGGCCTTCACGACAAACATGGGGGTGCCTGCCACCTGGGACTCCTCAAAGACGTGGTCCCACTTCCAGGACACTGTAGGTGCCACTGACCACTTGTTCTGGCAGTGGATCTCCACAAAGTAGATGGGCTCCATGACCCAGGGCTAATGGTCAGCCCCCTGGCATAGAGCCAGCATGCCGTGGGCAGTATTATGTTATGGACATGGAAGCGCATGGCCCGCGTATTCTCCTTGCTCAATGCCCCCACTGGAAGCCAGCCACTATACTTCATCCCTGATCTCATTGAAGCACTGCATATCCTTGATGATGGCAGTGAGGATGTTGGGGCCAGTGCTGGCAGGACCAAAGCACCAGATCTTGAGGACCTAGGCCACATCCTACTCATACTTCTCTACCAGGTAGCAGGCCAATGCTTGCTTGAGCTCCTGGCAGAAGCAGACACCTTGCCCTTGGTGTCCACAGCCAGGTCATTGGGGAAGGGTAGCACCTTCAAGTACAGCTGATTGTGCCTGCTGGTGAGCTTGGACAGGCAGGGTACTTTTGACTCTTTGCTGACTGTCTCACGGTAGGAGACCATCCCATGGGATTTCTTGATAGCGATGCAGGTGTGGTCCATCAGGGAGATTGCCAGGTGCAGCTCCCCAGCACCAGTGATATGTGCTTCCCCAACTGACTCCTCAATGATGCACTGCACTATGGGGTCTGACTTGGCCAGCTGCTTCAGCCCTTCCACCACCGTGGGCAAGTCGGCCGGGTTCTTGGCCTCCACAGCAACCCTACCGCAGCTTACACTGAATTTCATCATCCGCGTGGTGTGGGCGTGCTCAAAGGTGGTGATTGTGCCCATCTTCACCAGGAACTAGTTAACAGCCACCAGCCCCACGATGAAAGGCATGTAGACTTGTGGTCACCAGAGACTGGGTGGAGAGGGAATGGAGAGTGGCTGCTAAAGGTATAGGGATTCCTTTTGGGTTACGAAAGTGTTCTAGAATTAGATAATGGAGATGGTTGCACAACCTTGTGATTATATTAAAAACACCAAATTGTACACTTTAAAGAGGTGAATTTTATGGTATACGAATTATAATTCAATTTTAAAAAGTTAGACACAATATTACTTATAACAGCATTTAGTAAAGCAGCATGCTGAGTAAATCTCTGCTTCATATGAGTCTGAGTTGCCAATCCAAACCTTTTTATTATCTCTATGATATGTCAAGGGAAACCTGTGGCTTTAAATAATTATATTAGAAAGGGAAAAAAGTTGGAAATTAGTGATCTAAGCATCCAAAGTAAGAACATGGGGGAAAACAAACCCAAACAAAGTAGAAGGAAGAGAAGGGAGTAATAATATCTGAAATTAATAAAATAGAAAGCAAATCAACAGGAAAAACCATAGAGAGAATTTAAAAGGTCAGAAATTACTACTTTGAAAAATTCAGCACAAATGGCAAAATTGAGCAAGACAAAAGAGAAGAAATCGAAGAATCAAATACAACCTAATTAATGTAAAGGAGGAATGACTACATGTAAAGAAAGACAAAAATAAAAGATATTATCAACAATATTGTATTGGTACATTTAAAATTCAACCAAAAGAACAAATTTTTAAAAGAAAAAATTATAACTTGCCAATAGCGAATTAAGAATAAATAGAAAGCCTAAATAGTTGTTTAACCAATAAATAATTTGTATCAATAGTTTAATATCTCCCTAAAAATTTAAACGTAAATTCAGCCAAACATTCAAGAAAAATAATTAAAATATTACATTATTTATTTTAGAGAATAGAAAATGAAGAAACAGTCTCCAATTCAATAGAGGTTGTAAACACCTTGCTACCAAAACCAGACAAGAAAACTTAAAGGCTAATGTTACTAAAGAGCATAGACAGAAAAATTCTAAATAAATAACTGTCAAAATAAATCTCAACAATATAGTAAAAAAAAAATAAAACAAGTCTATCCCAGGAAAAAAAGTTTAACAATTGAAAATCCATTTACGCAACTCATTAAATTTAAGGATTAAAGAATAAAGAAGAAAAATTTAACAGCAGAAAAATTTCAATAGATATAGAAAAAGCATTCATAAAATTCAATACATGGTCACAATTTATAGTAAATTATACAAAATGATCTCTAAAAACTAATATTTAATCGTGAAACATTTAAAGTCTCATTTTAAAAATCAGGAACAGAAAAATAAAGTGTGCACATTTTTATTGCTTCCATTTAACAGAGCACTAAAGGATCTTGCCTAAGCAATAGAAGAGGGAAAATGGATAAAATCATGATTGGAAGAAAGTAAAAATCAAAACTTTTATTATTTTCAGATGGTCTAACTAATATTAGTGAATGAATAAGACAGTTACAAATTATATGAGAATAAATATATAAAACTCTATGACATATAATATTAGCATATTTATATATAATATATATAACTAAATGTGATTTGGGAGAGGTTCTTTTTCTTTTTTTTTTTTCCTGAGGAAGATTAGCCCTGAGCTAACATCTGCCAATTCTCCTCTTTTTGCTGAGGAAGACTGGCCCTGAGCTAACATCTGTGACCATTTTCCTCTACTTTATATGTGAGACACCTACCACAGCATGGCTTGCTAAGCGGTGCCATGTCCACACCTGGGATCTGAACCGGTAAACCCCCGGCCACCGAGAAGTGGAACATTTGAACTTAACCGCTGCACCACCAGCCGGCCCCATGGTTCTGTTTCTTAATGTGAGTTATGGGTGCACAGATATTCAAATTTATCAGTATTCTTTATACTTTACATATATGTTACAGATATTTTTATATACATGAAATATTTCTTATTTCAACATATAAAGACACTACTTTGTAAAAAAAAATACAGTCTCTGCCTATTATATGGAAAAGATACATTATGAAAAACAATAAATAGAAAAATTAATGCAGTAACAGCATCTTAATACAAATGAATAAGTGATGCTGCCATGAAATGTAGTTTTGTATTTACTGAAAATATTGACTGAAAATCAAAACAGTACAGATGATAAATTTGTAAAAAGAACCTGTTAATTGCAACAGAAATTATTATCCCAGAGCTGACCATTTGTAAACAGGCGTCATCTGAAAATACTGTTGATCAGTATATGGCTGTTACTGTACAGAGCAATTTAGAAAAGTTTAATAATTTTATTCTTTATTTCAGCTAAGAGCACAGAAAAATCATCCATTTTGCTATGCTTATTTATAGTATAATAAGAAGTTTGATTTGACCCCAGTAGTTTCATGATGATTGACACAGCCTAAGGAAAGGATCTATTTTTGATGTTAAGAAAAGCATTATTATGTTGAATATCATCTGGAAGAAGTTAATAAATAAGACCTCACACTCTGTTCTTGTTATGCTAATGACAGAGTTCATGACAAACCTTTTCAAAGGTTGGTACATAATTAGGTTTGGTACATCATCCAGCAAAGATTGCTTGGAGCTTAAAAGTTTAGAATCTGCCAAGACATAGTAATAAACACTGAGGTCTGATAAATTCCTGTAGTTTGAACATACACGTCTCAATGTTTTGTTTGATGAGCTGAACATTCTCTATAAAGATTAGTTGTTTTACATAGAGGATGGGGAGCTTAGTGATGGTATGATGCCAAAGAGAAAGAAATTAACTTTAACTGATAATCACAATTTATGCTAGTATTCCAAACATTGGTTCTAACGTGTTTTAAATACAAATATCCTAACAAAGCACACTTTAAAAGACAATTTATTAACCATATTATCTTCCCAAGAGTTAGAAAATGAGACATATTTCCACTTAATATGTATTTACAGAAATAATCTATGTCATGGAACACTTACATTCCACTAAATAATCTGATATATCATTTTATCTGACTGTATATATCTTTCCATTGCGTAGACTGAAGGCAGGTGGCCTGTCATGTTTAGCATGATTAACTCTCTCCCGATGTACTACACACAAGAGCTTTTGCTTGCAAACCAGTGTTGACTGGTCACTTTCTGTTCCAAAAAAATAAGTAGACTTCGTCAGGTTACTCAGAGGGAAATCACCAGCTCAGCTATCCAAAGTCTTGGAACAAACATTAGTTTTTAATTAACAATATAATCATTCCAAAAACTTTTGATAGTTCTTTTCAAGTACTGTATTTAAACAGGAGATATGCACAAGTCTGATTTGATTATCCTATCTCTTTCCAAATTATGTCTTTGGGAAAATTGTTTTACATGAAGAACCTGGTCCATTTTGCTAATCTGAGCTTGAAGTCAATTTCCAGAAATGAAAATTTTTTGCTTAAACTTCACTATACAAACTGTGAAAAGGAAATAGCATTATTTTTTTCAATTAATATTGGTAGGGTGAATAAAGAGCAAAACCCAAAGTTATTGAAATACTCTGAAAGCAAATGTGGTCATGAGTACTAACATCCTACCCAAGATTGGTAATCCTACATGCAATCCGGTGTGCAACATCCTCAACCATGTGTGGAATTACTAAATAACTGCTAACTAAGATTGTGGTAATCTGATTGTAATAATAGTCCCAATAATTTTCTCCTCCCAGTGTTCACCGTCCTTTGCAGTGTGACTTTGCAGCATCTGCCATCAAGAGGTGGAGTCTAATCCCTTGCCCCTTGACTCTAGGCTGGTCCTGTGACTTGCCTTGGCAGATAAAATGTAGCAGGAATGATAATGTACCAGTTCTGAGCCTTGGCTGCAAGAGGCCTTGTGAGCTTCTGTTCCCTCTCTTAAGCCATGAGATCTGGCTTCCCGAGAGGTATGAGAGACAACATTGTACAGAGCTGAGTCAGCCTGGTTTTCCCAGCCAAGGCCCTAGGCCTGTGAAAGCCCAGCCCAAATAAGCGAGATCAGTAATGGTGTTTAGTTGACCTATGCCCTACAGTATACATGTGAGTGAGTCATCCTGAGCCCGCCGAGATCAGCAGAACCACCCAGCACAAGTGAGCTAAAATGAATGTTCATGATGCTGTATGACCTGCATTTTTGTGACTGGTTGTTACACAGAAATAGAGCAGCAATGGATAAGTGATACAAAGACTCTATATTGTTTCCTCTTAAAGTACTTAAGGCAAAATTCTATACCAAGGATTGACACACTTTTTCTATAAAGGTCTGTAGAGTAAAAGTTTTAGGTTTTGTGGGCCACATGAAGTCTCTGTTACATACTCCTCTTTGTTTTGTTTTTACAATCCTTTACAAATGTAAAAAGCCATTCTTAGCTTTTGGGCTGTACAAAAAGGGCTCATGTCCAGGCTTGGCCCATGGGCTGTAATTTGCTGACCTCTGTTCTATATCATGAAAGACATGATATTGCTAACCTGATGCAGAATAAAAGATGTCAGGGCTCAGGAGGCAAAGTAATGCAATAAAATCTAATACAATTTTAAAAATAGAATTATACAAGGTTTTTCCATTTTTAATTTTACATGTTTATCTTCTACAGTGTGCCAGTAAAGTTTTAATAGGCAGCTGTTGGGTGGTAGTAAATACTACCACCAATTTCAAGCAATCAATGGAGAGGAATTGAGACGAGATGTATACAATTGGCTCACATGAGCCAGTGAGAGCTGACTCCAGCACACCATTGTTATACTGCCTACCCATTGTACTGCCTATAACGTAGTTCAGTAGTAACTATAAAAGAAATTGACTATAATCTGGACAGTGGGTTTTCCTTAAACTAACTCACTCCCTCACTTACCTCACCTTCCTGGTCCCAGTAAGTTTTGATTTTGTGACCCCTGGTCCTGGAGAAGACTACTGCCTTTGCAGCTGCCTTCTTCTATGAGTGACTTGAATTGCATTTACCTATGACCTAGTTTCAAAGAAAACCACTTAAGGATAAACTTACCCTTCTTGGTTTGATCACCTCCAGTGGGAGAAGAGGAAATTGTCTCAGGCATGGTTATTTACAGTATTTTCAAACCTAATTAAAAAGAAAAATATTTAAATATCATGAATCATAATTAGTTTATATTTAATTTCACTAAAATTGTCAACTTAAGAAGTGATACTGTCAGGATAGTTTTCTAATATTACACATTACAGATACGTAAAGATCAATACTAAATCAGGTTAAAAATGTAAGAAATCCAACAATATACTCTTTTTCCCATGGGGACTACTACGATCCTATTTAGGTACAACAAATGTATAATCTTCATTAAGGAGGGATCTTTGATCCTCTGCTTTGCTGGTAGCTTAAATAGACCCCTGGCCTTACTACTAGATAATTGAGCATTCATCATTATAGCTGTTTGGGAATTCTGAAATCTATAATGTTTCATTTCGTATGATAAGCCTTGCTATCATCTCTTCTTTACTTTTCCTCAGTTCCTTTTTTAAACATTTTATTATGGAGAAAGTCAAATATATACAAAGATAGAAAGAAAAGCGTAATGGACCTCTATGTGTCCATTAACCAGTTTCCACAATTATCGACTTGTGGCCGGTCTGATTTCTATACACCCACCCACAGCCCTGTCTAATCTACACTTGATCATGACTAAGCCAATCTCTGATATCATATTATTGCATTTGTAAATATTTCAAGAATTTTCTAGACATAGCCATAATACCAATAATATAATTAAGATAATAATACTGTCTGAATATCACTAAACATATAGTCAGTGTTTACATTTCTTTCACTGTCTCATATTTTTTTCCTGTTTTTAAATTTTTTTTGGAGTAATGATACAATGTAGCATAGCATTTAACTGAAATGTCTTTTAATTCTCTTTTAATCTGTGAGTTCTCCCTCCTTTTTTTCTCTGCAGTTTATCTATATAGAAATCAAATATTTTGTCCTATAGAGTTTTCCACATTGCTGACAAACTCCCTGTGCTGTATTTAACAAGTCCCTCTGTCACCTATATTTCCTATAAATTGGTATTTATTAGAAATTTAAACTACTGAATGGAAAGACAACAATTCTATAACACAGAACTAATAGCTACCTCTTATAATTTGTAGGCCTAAAGCATTATAGAGTTAAGAGATTAGAAATCATCTAGTTAAATTTTTTTATTTCACAAATCGGGAACTCCTGATTGAAATTAGTAACTTTATTCAGGGCAAAAAACTACTTGGGGATGAGTGCTATGAAAGAAAACCTGATTCTAAGTCCAGTGCTCTTTCAAATAAATCCATCTACTTCATCAAGACCAATTTATGAAAGGAAAGGAAGCTATAGAAAAGCGCATAATTAAATTTTACTATATATCACCATTTAAATTTTTTAAATTCAGTGAAGATTACAGTTGAAACACGAAATGCTATTTCCTCTTCTGTACAAAATTACTGGAAAAATATAACAAGAAGAAAATGAATTGTTCTAGTAATGTAGAACTGAGTATATTGGAAAATCCTTTTACAAACTACTACTAACAAAAATCTGGTTAAAACATATTTTTTTAAATCTTCATAAAACCCTCTGAGAACTAAGAAGGTAATGATGAATACCCAGGTCAAGATCTGTAGAAGTCACAAATCCACAGAGATTAGATCAACATGTAAGGTCACTTTTCCCAGGGGCAATATCTGACCTGGGAGAGGCAGCTGAGCGGCTATGCAGTACTTGCGACAGCCACATAAACCTTTGGAAACAAAAGATGGAATCCAAACTCTGCCAAATGTAGGTGCACTGGAAATGAACTCATTCCTGGGATCGAGACCCCAGAAGTCTATATCCTAAGGAACAGAATGAAACAGAAATAAAGTCTCTGTGAAGACTGCCCATAGACTGAAGTCCAGCTTCAAATTGTCTGGGTGACGCAAAATCTCATGTGATGAAAGTGAGTTAGGGTGATTCTTGCCCAGCACATAGCCCAAAGTAACCCAATACATAAGAGACTAGATAACAGAAATGGACAGAAAAGGAAAGATAACAGAAATTCACGCAAAGGTACTCCAAATAGTAAAATGACCAGATATAAATCACCTAACAACGATTTTTAACATGTTTATAGATATAACATCAAATTTTAAAATTTCAGAACTAAAAACTATGAAAATTCATATTGTGGATCAGAAAAGTCAGTTATAAATCATGAAATGCAAACTGCTGTAACTGCAATTCCAAACTCACCCGTTCAATTTAAAAGCAGATAAGACAAGGCTGAAGAAAGAATTAGTAAAACAAGTTCAGAAAAAAACCATCTTGAATGAAGCATGCAGTGATAAAAGGATGGAAAATACAGAAGCAAACAAAATTCAATGCTCTCAATCTCCACTTTCAGGAATATGGAGTGGGTGTACTTAGCCCTATTCCTTCCCCTAAGTAAAACAAAAAACCCTAGATATTATATGTAAAACAAAGATAAGACGATTTTGAAAGGTGGAGAGAAGAAGGCAGACTAGCTAGGCACCCTGGGACCAGAGGAACACTGAGGCGGTGAGTTTCCAAGATTTTTTTCGTGCCTCATATATCCCAAATTTGAAGCTGAAGAAACCAGCAACCCAGAAATGCCAGTGGGTGCAGACAAAATAAAGCTCTGACGGAACCCTGCTCTTTCTAGCCGAGGGATCAAGAAGGGGGCAGCTTAGCAAGAGAAAATACATTTAGACAATAACCTCTCCACTGCAGCCAAATACCACAGAAAAAACTGTGACCCCACAAAGACAGAGTGACAAGGCTAGACTATTTCCACCTGACTAGGTTGTAATGAGGCACCCCAAATTTCCTGCCGGGGTGATGTCAGAGGAGGCCAAGTGGAAATCCAGGACTTTCATCCCCACAAGGTGGAGTCAAGCCACCCCACTCTCATTGTCTGTGGACACTATGGGGGGAGCCTGGACTTCCACACCTCCCAATAGCGGTAAGGAGCTACCTCTTCTCTGAGGACAGTGTCTCTTCACTGGGGCAGTGTCAGAGCAAGCTTACTGGCGAGTTGCAGCTTTTACTACAACCCAGAAGGAATGAGGCCATGCCTTCTGCATGATGTCAATAGGCCACACAGGAAGGAATAACTAAGCACTCGTACCCATCCCAGCTAGGGAGGTATCAGTAGAGACCTAGTGAGTAACTGGAACTCCCACTCCTGCCCAACAATAAGAAGTGCAAATTAAAACAACAATGAGATATCTATACACCTATCAGAATTGCTAAAATAAAAAATAGTTGTAACGCCAATTGGCGGCAAGGATTCAGAGAAACTGTGTCACTCATACATTGCTGGTTAGAACATAAAATGATACAACTACTCTGGAAAATAGTTTGGCAGTTCCTTTCAAAATTAAAAATAGACTTGCCAATATGACCCAGCAGCGGAACATACATCCCAAAGAAATGAACTGGAATGAACTTATTTTCATTCAGAAATTTGTACATGAATATTAGGATCTTTGTTCATAACAGCCAAAACCTGCACACTACCCAAATGCCCTTGGATGAGTGAAAGGTTAAACAAATTGTGGTACATTATACCATGGAATACTGTCCTGCAATAAAAAGGAACAGACTAGTGATACATACAACAACTTGGATTAACCACAAATTAATTACCCTGGGTGAAAAAAAGCCAATCTCAAAAGGATATATATTGCAGGATTCCATTATATTCATGAAATAATGTAATTATAGAGATGGAGGACTGATCAGTGATTGCCTAGGGTTAGAGGTAAGAGAGGTGTAACATCAGGGAGTGTTGTGCTGACGTACAATTAAGTGTCTTGATTGCAGTGGTGTTTACACCAAGTTACACATGTGATAAATTTCATAGAGCTATACACACACAAATAAGTGCATGAATTACTGGTGACATCTGAATAAGCTCTATGGTTTATTCTTTTAATATAGCACTATAGTTACTTCTGATCTTAACATTGGGGGATGATGGGTGAAGTGGGTACAAAACCTTCCTGTATATTGCTTTGCAACTTCCTGTGAATCTATAATAGAAATAAAAAGCTCAAAATAAGTAAAATCGTAAAGGAAAAGAAAAAAATGATATTAGAAAATCCTTGTGCTTGTGGAAATTAAGAAATAAGTTAATGAATAACCTATATAAAAGAATACATCCCAATGGAACATAGACAAATTTTGGACAACAATCATGAATATAAACACATCACAACATGTGGACACAACCAAAGCAATAATTGGAGGAGATAACGTTTGGTGGGAGGGAGTCTATTTTAAGTAGGATATTCTGTGAAGTATTCTTTGAGAAAGTGACATCTAACTGTGATAAGTTGAGAGAATGTGCTAAGGAATTTTAGGAACGAATTAGCCAGGAAGAGCTGACAAAGGTGCAAAGGTCCTAAAGCAGGAATGAGTTTAGAATGGCCCAGAAACAGTAATTGCAAATAATTATTAACTCTAGAATCAGTCCTAAGGCAAAAGCGTAAATTAACAACAAAAAGGTCTGTAGCGTTTCAGTTGACATTCATCAAAAACATTCTATCATCTGGGGCCTGATCTCTCCTGCCTGGAACCCTCAGACTGTTTTCATTACCATGGCAGGGTAGTTTTTTAACTTGGCTGTAGGGTAAAATGTAGATCCTTCATAGGTCTTGCCAGATTGCTGACTCATTTGAGGGCATGTGGAGGCTTGAAATCAGCCATGGTGAGTTGATTTATACCATGGAAATCAGCAAATACCACAAATCAAGGTTTTGTTTTTGTTTTTTTCTTGAGAGGTGGTTGATAAATATTTATAAGTGCACTAATACCAAAGGAAGATTCCTGAGAAGATAGGACATGAGTTGCATCATTGGATAGAATATAAGGCTACTAGAAGAGAGGATGAGAGAATTATAGACATGAATACTAAGCTGGGCTAGGTTATCAAAGCTGGAATGGGTTCCACTCAGAGAACAATGCATAGATAATTTGGTTCTGGAAATGGAGTTATGAAGAAGAACACAGAGTCATAAAAATGGAATGGTAGGTAAGGGAAAGTGTTAATTTCAGGTTGAAAAGTTCAGACATCAATTGTTTCAAACCTTTTATCTTCTTAAATTCTCTATTTCCAACTTCTCCCTTTTGAAAAACATCTCCTTTTTCAGAGAGGAAATACAAGGAATCAGATTTAAATTCTAATTTGCTATCACCAAACTCACAAACCAAACCCATCTGTTCCCTTCATGGCCTCCTTCTGTTCTGACAATGTATGTGTGTCCCTTCGCTGGTTTGTCTTCTCCCTCTGCTTGTGCCAGGGAGCTCATAATATCCTCCTGCTTGACTTATTACTTCCAATTGCAATTGTAAAATTTATATCTTAGTAGTATTCTCTTTTGTGCTCTTTTCTTAAAACAATAGTTTCTCCCAGCATTCATGAAGCCACACGTTCTTTTCTTTTCAACCTCCTTGCAATAAATAGAAATGCCATTCTCTCCATTGCTGTGACTGCTTGTGAAAACCACTGTATCAGAGCACCCCTTCCATCTCTATCCACTCTACTCTATTTTCTTCTAATGACTCATTAGTACTTCACATTATATTACATTCTTATAATATTTCCCTTCATTTTCCCTTTTCTTCATCAGAATTTGAAGTCTGTGTTGCTCCCTGCTGTAGTCCTAGTGTCTACAATAGCACCATTAAAGAGAACTTTCTAAAATGGTCAAAATGTTCCAGAACTGTGCTGTCAGAAATGGTAGGCACTACACTAGCCACACGATCACTTGGAATCACTACTGATCACACGAAACATGGCTAATGTAGCTGAGGAATAGGTTTTTCATTTTACTCATTTTAATTAATTTAAATTTAGATAGCCACATAGGGCTAGTGGCTACTATATTGGTCAGCGCAGTTCTATCACAATGCCTGGCACGTAGGAGGGTTAAATGAAGTCTCATTGAAAACGAAAGGATGCATGAATGAAAAAAAGTGCATGAAATAATGAAATTCCTGCAATCAGTTTATAATCCTGCCCATTTGGCTTGGGACTGTCCCCTTCCCCTCTGTCTATTATAAACTTTCTGACATTGGTTCTGTTATTCAGTTTTCGATTAGAAGTTTTCCTTGATTCCATACTTGACTAGCATATTACACATGGAATTCCCTTTGTTTCACACTCTTAGACTGGCATGGCAGCAAATCACTATATTCCTTAAATTTTGTTTGCTTCCTCATTGCTAAAACAGAATTTCGGAGCTATCTATCTTTCTGGATGGAAAACTCTCTTACTTTACCCATTTTCTCTCATGATTTTATTTGTAATTCTTTATTTTAACAAACAATTGTAAAATATTGCATAGCAGTATAAAAAAATAACCTTGCATCCTACAATGCAGCCTAAGAAATAAGCAGTTATTGATAACATTCAAATTCCATGCACTCCTCAGTGATCACATTTCCCTTCCTCCCTCACCAGAAATTACAACCATCAAATATATAATCCCCATGGTTTCAGTTTATTTTTATTACGTATTACCTCAAAACAATATACTGCATAGTATTGGTTTAGAGTTTTACAACATATGATATCATACTCTACTAATCATTCTACAACTTCTTTTTTACTTGTTTAGTACATTTTTGAGATGTACCTATGTTGGTACAGGTAGCTGCCTTTCATTCTTCACTGCTGTGTAGAGTTCCATTGTTTTATATACCATTCTCCTCCTGATGACCATTTCAGTTGTTTTCAAATATTTTCCCCATTTTAACTAAATCTGCTATAAGATTCTTGTATACTTTTCTTTTGTATATTATGCCAGAGTATCTGTATGGTATACAGATAGAGAAATACATACTGGGTTGTGTTTGTTTGTTTCTTTTAATCTTCAACAATTCTAGATATAGTCCTTTGTTATTAATATGCATTACAAAGATCTTCCCCCAGTTTACTCCAGTGTTTTAATTTGAAAAAGAATTTATTTTTAATGGAAATTAGCATATAAATCAGTTTGGGTCACCAATTGCCCAAATCCACCAAGAATACCAAAAGTCAGCAGTAAGACAACTTAGAAAACTCACCCCCAACACCCACAAAAATAAAGCTTTAAAGTCAATGATAGTTAGTAAGTACCATCTACTCTTCTAAAACCTAATCATCTCTATTTATAGATTTTATCTTTGTAAGATGCTGTTTCTTTTTATCCATGTTATTTTAATGGCTTTACCAAGGCTATGAAATTAATGTACTACTTTCCTGTTCTTTCATATTCTCATGAATATATTAAGCAGCTTTACCCTATCTTAAATCATCTCAGTATCCATGATTCCCTCACACATTCTTTCCAGTAAACAGTGCAAACATACTGATATTCTTCCAGTAATTATGAAAATTATATTTATTTGTCGACTCTTACTGGCTTTATCTATAGTTCAGCTGTTATATTTTATTCTAATCTAACTGTACCCAATAGTAGTTAAAAGTCTACATTCTTTTCACAAAGGAGATTAAAAAAGCTCTGACAGTGGGAAATGCTTCATGAATTGTTGGAATATTCAAAAATAATTATTTACTTTTTGCCAACTTTTCACCTCATAATATAGCTGAGATTTTAAATTCATTTAAATTATGATTCAAGCAAAAATTCCATCAGATATTCTATCTATATAGCTTCTAACCCCCTAAACCAGGTTAAACATAGCCAATAAAAAGCATAGAATACAAATGCAAACCATCAAGCAAGGCAGTAAACAAGAATCAGAGTCAGAATCTTGGCCGAGGAGAGTAATCAGAGATTTGGATCTTGACTGAGTGGAGGAATGACTAACCACTGCTGAGCCTAGGGATCTAAAATATCTAAACCAGATTGCCAATTATATTGGTTCTTCTACAGTTGCAGAAGAAAGAAACTCAGCTTAAGCAAAATCAAAAAGAAAAATACTGCTTAATTAATGAGAAATATCAGCAATCCATCCATAAGAGAAGCAGGAATACAGGGACTCAAATGCCATCAGCAGTCTGCTCTGCCTCAGCCTCAGATATTCTTTTCATAGTCATTCTAGTTGTCTTTCGACAACTTGACTTTTTCTATGTTTCAGAAATCTTGGCTGATGACACCTCCCAACTTTTATATTGTAGAGCTTCAGCCATCATACAGAGATGGTCCTCACTCTTCCTCAGATTTGATTTCGACTATCCCTGGGTTTGCTGCTGGGAAGTCAGGATACTATTATTGTACTAGGTTGAATCTGTTCTGTATTCCTGGCCACATTTACGGCCGGGGTGAAGTTGCTGTCTATTAGCACAACTGCACTCACTATAACATTGGGGATGGTGGGACTGGGGAGAAGATAAGGAAGTGAGTCTAAGCAGATGCTACTAAAGGCCCTATTCCAAAAATGGCAGGAGACTAACAGGTTCTACACCAAAAGGAAGAATATTTTGTCAATCATGCAGGGATGTTTCAGCCAATTCGAGTTTTTCCAACAGTGAACAAAGCTATGTTGTGAGGTAGAAAGCATTATATCTCTAAAAGTGATTAAGGAAAAGCTACAAAATCATTCATTAAGTTATTGTATAGGAAGGATGTGGAAAATGTCTGAGAGAGTGGACTGAATCACCTTCCAGGATCTGCTTCACTTTAATGTTCGATAATGCCTGATTCATTTCATTTCAGCCATTCATGGATTCATTTAGCAATTTTTAGCTTGTATCTTGTTTACATCACTGTGATATTTGTTTAGGGTACCAAAGAATAAGACATATTTTGCACCCTCTAGGTATTCACCAATTTGATTATCTATTGTATATTTTTAGTAATACCAAGGAATTTTAACACAAGGCCTAGAAATTCCATGTCCATGAGACAGTAAAAATATTCCTTGGTATATTCCTGCTACCCCTTGCCTCTTTACCATGTGTTCTATATTCTAACGGCACCAGTCATCAGAACAAGCCACATACTTCCATGCTACTATTCCACTGCATTCTTTTTACTCTACTTTTCCTTAGTTCTCTATCCAATATAATGTCTCCTTTTACTGCTCACCACAAAACAAATTTACTTACTCCTTCTCCCAGTACTTTCCTACCACTTCAGTTTCATATTGTACTTATCATAGAGCCTCCTAAATAATTGTGCACATGTATATTTTCCCACGGAATTAAAAGATTTGAGAGGACAAGGATGTTGTTTTATTTATTTTTTATAATCAAAGCCCACCAGAGTAAAAACTCAAAAAACTGTTTAATTGTAATAAGATGAGTATTGTGAACAGTGGGAAATTTTTGAATGAAATGTGATCTTGAAAATCAAAGTTTGACTTATTGTTAATAAAATAAAATAATTGGCATTTACATATAATCTTAAAGCGATCAAAGACAACATTTGTTCATAAAGAGAAGTAGTATATAACCTTGCCTTAAACATAGAAAAGATTTGTGTTTATAATAAATTATAGGTCAATACTCCAACCACCAATTCTGGGAAAAACATTTCGGTTTTTAACATACAATCATTATGATCCATTCTTGACAACCATTTTCAAAGCTATTTCAAGAAACAATGAAGAAAAATGTTTGTCCAATAAAGTACAAACATTAAAAGCAGACAGTGATACTGAACATGCATTTATCAAATATTGACTCTCATTTTAACCCAAGTTCCAAAATTTTAAAAATCCTATTTTGGAAAATTCATAATACCACAATAATCATAGAAGAAGGAATAAATTCTGCCTTGAGTTTTGTTTTCACAAAGAACATCTTTTTCTAATCTTTTTATTTTTCATTATACAATAATAGATTAGATTATTTTGTGATAGTGTTAAGGTATTGCAAAATAGTAAAGAAAATTGCAAAAAGACAAGGCATTTTTCCACATCTTTCCTATGCATAGCCGTAATAATTTCCTTTATAAGTCTTTAAACTCTATTCCGCTGATTCCTAATCCCTTCTCTCTTTCTTTGATGAAGTTCTATTGACTTTATATTAGGTCTGTATTACATCCAATAGATTAGAGTTAAGATGCATTAAATATTACATCTCATGGTTTTACTAAAGCCGGGCCCATCTTCAGAAAGATTAAATATCATCTTTCTCTATAAACCAAATTAGAACCGAAAAAGTCAGTTTCTACACATATATTCACAAAGATATCTTATACTGTATTCTGAATTTGTCTGAGTAAAGAGATGAGCCTTTCATCTTCTGGTAATTACTTGAGACATAAAGCACAGCAGGCAGTTCAAATCAGCTTTCACAATGTTAAATTATTTCATAAGTCAATATCATGTGTTAAATTATTATTTCACCTCTGAGTCACATCAAACAATTTTACAGAGAGTGTACTGAAAAACATTTACATTTTCTGACAAAATGTAAAATACTTAAATTGTCCTATTCAATAATTACTTTATGTCTCAGCTGTAAAATAACAAATTCCTATAAATTGGAAGTTTCAAAATTCTTATGGAAGAAATACTTTGTTAATTAGAAAATACTATACCATTTTACTATGAGAGAGCTTTTGGTCCTGAAAAAGCATGCCTTTTGATTTTACTTTTTTTAGAATGTCAATCACCATTTAGACAACACTTCTGCCTATTTCTGATAGATATTTTGAGGAATATAAAAAAAACTATGAGACACAACCCCTGCCTTCCCAAAATTGCAACTTATTTGGAGAGACTATAATTCATGAACTAGCTTAGAGGAGTCTTGAACCAAGGAGAATAAAAATGATAGCTTGTACTTAAAACATACCACATAAACATTTACTCCTGTAGGGGAGGAAGACATTTCCTCTTCCCAAATGGGGGTTCGTCTGGCCGGAGAACGAATTAAATTCACATGAGACAGAATAGCAAGAGAAAATTAAACAAAGCTTTATGAGGAACCATGGCCCGGGGCCTTTCTTCCCAAAGGAAGAAAGGACACCGAAGAAGTGGGGTGCACATAGTGGTTATATACCCCCAAACAGGGTGTTTCACATGTGATTGAAATGTCCCTCCCACAATAGTCACAAGATTGCCCTGTCGGCACAGTGCTTGATGGACACAGCAGGTAATGGTCTGCTGTCTCAGAGGGTGTAGCCGGAGGCAAGTCTATTGTCTGGAGCTGGGCGGTCACAGGTGAGCGCAGCAATCAGTTCCTAGCCTAAGGAAAGATGCTTAATCCTTAAGAAATGCCAAAGTTGGGATGGGGAAGGAAGTCAGTTACAGGAGGTTACCAGACTAGCACAATAAAATGCAGATTTAAGTCCTTGCCTTTGGTATTGATTAAGAGTTTCTAGAGAGAAGGTCATCGCCTTTCTTCTTCCTGGTACAGAGAGGGAGGCACCTTTTACAGATAGAGATTTACCTTACAAACGTAAATGTGTCCTAACAAGGGACAAGTTCCATTCCTCAGAGCCTCCTTCCCTGTCCCAGTTTATCAAAAGCAATCAGCATCAAATAATCCTGATGCCAAAGAGACATATCTTGGGGTGGCCAGTTCCAGGTCCCCACACACCTCACAACCTGTGAGGTAGCTACCGTTACTGGCCCATTTCGCCAGGGACACCTTACAGCTCTGAGAGGTTAAGCACTTGCCAGTGTCTTGTAGCTGGGCAGTGCAGAGCTGGATTTAGCCCTTGTGTCTATCACCATGCAAGACTTCTGCTAAAGAGAGACCGGGGAGGTATTATACTCAGGGTTCCTAGGTGAGACAAAAGGAAGAAAAGAGTTCTCGGGACCTTTTAATGCGCTATTGTGTGCAGTAACACTTTAAAACAGGAATAAAATGTGCAGTATTTCCCAGGGACAGTTAAACGTAAACCTGTTTTGAACAGAATCAGGGGAAATGATTACAAAGTCTCTGTTTGAGACTATAGAATTAGTCTCAAAATCAAGCAGATTAAAAGCTTAGATGTAAAGGAAAAAAAGAAACACCCAGAAGAAACCATTTATATAAAAATAAGATGGTAAAGTCCTTTTTGAGCATAACACCAAAAACACATAAAGTTTTAGAGGTATGACTCCATAAAAATTTAAACTGCCCCCTACAAAAAATATCACTCAAATCAGGAAGAAATACTTAAAATGTGGGTAACAAAGGGAGCTGGCCCCGTGGCCGAGTGGTTAAGTTCGCGTGCTCCGCTGCAGGCGGCCCAGTGTTTCGTTGGTTCGAATCCTGGGCGCGGACATGACACTGCTCATCAAACCACGCTGAGGTGGCGTCCCACATACCACAACTAGAAGGACCCACAATGAAGAATATACAACTATGTACCGGGGGGGCTTTGGGGAGAAAAAGGGAAAAATAAAATCTTTAAAAAAAAAAAAAGTGGGTAACAAAGAGTTAATATATATGGATTAATATATAAATGGCTTAATATATAAATAGTTAGAAAAGCTGGTAAGAAAACATGAAATATTCAAACAGAAAAAATGAACAAAGGACCTGGAACTGGCCATCCTTAACACCTCCCCTCCAACCAACACACACACACACAACTGGAGGAGAGAGAGCAAATTAATATAGGAAAAGTGTTTAGTCTCCAGTAATTAATAACAAACTAAAACTTTTTTTGCAGAAGTGATAATAAAGTAATAGAAGAGTCCAATTATCATATAGCAAAAGGTAACACACACATGCAAACTGCAAAAGAATGTAACATAGGGCAATAACATATTTATGTTATGAATGGATCTATTACCTGAATCCTATAGGGGAGAGAAAATAATATATAATATAAATAATATACACTTCTCTTTGGGAAATAAAGCCATAAAATTAAAAAGAAGACCTCTTTTAATTCAAGTACCATACTTAATGAAATAGAAAATGTAAAGAAAAATCATTTGTACCTAGAAATTCCTTTTATTCTGGTAACCGTGTTGTAAATCCTTTATCTTTATTAGTCATTCAAACTAGAGGATGTATAATATTTGCAGCCCATGGAACGAAACAAAGAACCGATTTGTTAACAAAAGTAAGTTTAAACTTGAGATGGCCTCATTGTTAGAGTTAGGTTCCATGTTCTGTATTTTCTAGTCATTCCATGTAAAAGATAAGCACCTTCTTGTAAAATTATTTTCTCTCCTACCTAAAATGTAAATTCTTTGTTTTCAACACTTTTGGTATATGTATAGATAATTATGAGATATGATAAGGCACAGCTACTATAAGAGACAGTATTAGTTCATAAAATGAATTTTATTTTAATCATTTCAGATATATCTGCAACTACAAAGAATTATCTGCCAAAAAGATTAGCCTTTTTTTCCCTAAATTCAAAAAATGCCAGAATGGCCTTGCTTGAATAAAAGTAGGCCTCTGAGAGCTTCTAAACCTAAAGATAATAAACCTATTATGGAGCTTTATTCATTCTTAGATACCATTTTTTTAATCAATGTATCACTGTTCATCAGCATTAAATATCATATGAGATACACAATGAAGAATTTTTGATTAAATATTCTTTTATATCTTAACTATTCTGAATTGTATTTTGGAATTGGGGTAGAATCAATGTTATGTGTTCATTGCATAATTTTCTCTTCCTGGGCATCTAAGAAAACTATATTGAAGTAGTCCTTGACCTTATAAACATTCCATTTGCTCCTCCAACTCTTTTTCCTTCCCATGGCAACCTTGGAAGCCATGTGTTCCATATGTTAGAGCTACAATGGCAGAAGCTGCGTCCCTGGGCCACCCCTTAAAGAAGACTCACAAGGGAAAACTGCCTTGTCCATATCACTGTGACATCATTGAAAAAGAGACCTTTGTTTGGTAACTCACTGTGGTTTTGGAATTTTTACTTTGCAGAGTCTAAACTGCTCTAATAGAGGAAGGCATTATTAAACTGATTAACTGATCAAAAGTGTTTATCAGTAATTTAAAATCATAAGTTTTTTTTTTTTTCTGAGGAAGATTAGCCCTGACTTAACTACTGCCAATCCTCCTCTTTTTGCTGAGGAAGACCGGCCCTGAGCTAACATCCATGCCCATCTTCCTCTACTTTATATGTGGAACGCCTACCACAGCATGGCTTGCTACATGGTGCCATGTCCGCACCCGGGATCCAAACCGGCAAGCCGTGGGCCACCAAAGAGGAATGGGTGCACTTAACCGCTGCACCACTGGGCCGGCCCCCAAATCATAGCTGTTTAAAAGTGAAAAAGACCAAAAATAATGGAAATGGCTCAAATGATGATTCACTATCTTCAAAAGAATCAAGTCTAAATGAGTGAAATATAAGTGGTTACGCCTTTAACAATGTAGTTGTAGAATGTGAAAAACAGACCGCTTGTATTTTGTGAAGTTCTCTGTGTTGAAAGCTAAGAAAACATCCTGTGTAGTAAAACATTTTCATGTTTTCCTTGGAATATCTGAATTACAGACACTTTCAATTATGAACACAAAAATTTAATTTTGTTTTTGAATTTAGGAACTTGATTTTTCATTGAAAGAATGTCATATTGTCTTATTTCACATCTGGTTATTTATGTACCACCATCATCTTTGCTGTTGTTGTTATGATGACATACTCCCTGTGCTGTCATTTAAGTTAACTTATACCAATTCATATTTTAATATATATTTTCTACTAAATATTAAAATAAACATGCATAGCTATTATAATATATATTTTTATGCACAGCCACAAATTAATCTTGTTATCAGCAATGATATAAACATTCCTCTTAGGAACCATTCTTTTCTTTTTAATTCATTTTTATTTCCTCCACAAAGCCCCAGCACATAGTTGTATAGTCTAGTTCTAAGTCCTTTTAGTTCTTCTACGTGAGCCACCAGCACAGCATGGCTACTGACAAATGAGTAGCGTGGTTCTGCATCCAGGAACCAAATCTGGGCTGCCAAAGTGATGCATGCGGAATTTTAACCACTAGGCCATCAGGGCTGGCTCAGGAACCACTCTTAGAATAAAGGATGGTTAGGTTCCCAGATAACCAAATTGTACCCACTTTCCCTCCAAATAATACCATGTTTATTAAAATATTATTTTATCAAGTAAATCCATTGAAATATTAATTTGTATGTTCTTCAACTCCCCTCCCCACTTCCATTTTAATCCACAACATGACTTTGTAGTTCTTCATTGCAAGGTTTTGGCCTGGAGAAAAGCAGAGGCAGCCTGAAGTGTCTTTGGTTTTTAGCTGATGGGATGTTCTGGAGAGGAAGGTAGGATCAGTGAAGTGGGTAGAAGATTCCCTAAGCTCTGGTGATGAAGGAGGTCTGTGAGTCCAAGAAGGCTGTGGCAACAACCAAGGAGGTGACTAGATCTGGGGGTCATGGGGATGACTGCTGGGTGCAGTCGGAAAGACTGCATCACAGACAGGAGGACTTCCAACTGGACTCAGCTTCCACGCTCTTGGGGGCATCAAACAAGCAGAGCTGTGTAATCTAACAGGCTCAAGAAGAGGCTAGAACTCCCAGTGGAACAGATGACACATGGAAGGAGGGTGCTGGGTGGAACAGTGACCACACCTCCGGATGTTCTCAAAGACCCCAGATACTTGGCACAAATGGTTTGGCTGGGTGTGGGCAGGGAGACAGAGTGATACCAAGACTGAATGATGGTAAATTTCCTGCTGAACTGGTGGGATTGGGGCCACTGTGTTGGAATTTAGTTGATTTAGAGAAAAACTTTGTGTGGTATTCTTTACACAACTCAGTTCGTGGACTAAGAGCTATGCCTTCTCTACCAATAAAAGTATATTGTTAGCAGATTTTAACCATCTTTTAGCAGAGTTTTTCTTATGGAACTATAAATTTCACTTAAGGATGGCAGTAACATATTTCTCCAGCCCAAATGTTAGTATTAAACCCTCACTGTCCTCTTCCCATACACACAGGTACACAGGCACACAGACACACACACACACACACACACACACCCCTAGGTGCATGTACTATTAAGGGCTCTTCCTCCTGTTTTACATACTCTAGGCCCCTCAGCAATGAAGAAATAAATCTCTTTTGAAAAACATTTCTAGTAATTTTTCTAAAGAAGGCCTGACCTAGCAATGGGAAAAGCATGATCTTCTTGCTGTTTCTTTCTATGCTTTGTTTATGATGCTTTAGTAAAAGAAACCACAGAAAATATTTTAGAAAATTGCATGCCTTTGCCCGTTGATTTAATTACTTATTAAAGGTATCAACAAGCAGCTGCCTTAAAATTTTTCAAGTTTATTGTCTATTAAGGAAGTAAATGTTGACAACTCAGTTACATTGATTAACATAGTATTAAGGTACATAAAATATGACCTTTCCGGAGGTTTCTTTATGGCCTTTATAAGAAAGACTCTGATATTACCAACTATTTTGAGGTTATACTTGAATAATGAAGAATCTACTCGGTGTTTTTTGACATTGGTTTAGAAATTTCAACAACACTCACCAAGATCTGTTTATTCTTCTAATGAAATACTCTTCATTCTGCCTGTCATTTTTATAAACCTTGTAGGGTTTAAAGATTGGATAATCTGAGAGGAATCCTGAGTTTGCCCACAAGTGATATTTCTAAAATTCTATTGAGAATTGTTACCTAGTGCTGATTTCTCTGCTTTGCAAAAGGATATCCACACATTGGCCTGGAGCCTCCAAAGTATATCTGATTTTTATTCATCCAGATTCCTAAAAGATCTTCCCCAAAATGCGAGCTCCTGAATTAATACAAAGCATATGTTGCTAAATAAGAAAGAAGTCTAGTTCATATGAACTACCAAATTAAAATTTAATAAAAATGGAAAGACTAACTCTCCCTTGAATATGACCTTGACAAAGGTCATGGGTTTTTCTGCCTCCTAGAGGTCTTCAAGGACTAAATTGAAAACAGGTAATGCACTGCTCCCATCACCCACTCTTCACTCAGTGTTCCTCCTCTTAAGCTCTTTACCAGAGCCCAGTAAGTCATCTAAAGGGGAGGAAAATATGAGACTAAAACTAATAAGAAAATAAAGAAGAATAGGGTGAAGCTTGACAATGAAGCTTTATTTCCCTCTAACTACAGCTTTAAGCTGTTAGTTGAGAAAATTTAATAAAATACTGAGGTTTCCTATTACATGTTTCATTCTAAACAGTAATGCACCTTAATAGCTTCCCACTCCACGACTGGCCAATAATTCACCAGGAGCAATTTCTTTGCATGGAAAGGTATGCTTTCTTATACTCTATAAAAGAAAATCAAAATGGATGTCACTATGAAGTAATCATTATGCCACAGGGAAAAAAAGTAAGTAATGCTTTCATTAATGATTCTATTTTTGAAAGATTTTAAAATATAAACATTTGGATTTTTTAAAGTACTATGACTTAGCAAAGATCTCAATACAAGAAATACTTAGTATATTTTCTAGGAATTATATAATTTTCACTACTAAATGATTTCAATTGTTAATGTTCAGTATAGAAATCAAAAGTCATCCAGTGGTCTAGCTCTCAAGAAATATTAAATCGCACTAGAAAATTAAGCATCCCACTAATTTCCTATTGTCCTTAAATTATCAGTTAAGAGAAACAGTTTTTATTTGCTGCAAGACAAACCAAAGATACAAATAAAAATAAATAAATAATAGCACCCATTAAGAAATCTGTGCTTAGTGAAATAACAGACAAATAGAGCACAAATGCGTAGCCATCTGGAGAATAAGAAAATCAAAAGTAATAAGTAGCATTCAGAATTTATTACAAAGAAATTATGCCAAGAGCTTCTTATTGCAGTTTTCTATGGAAATGTTCAAATTAGTGGGTAAAGAAATACATTATGTACTACATGTTTGGGCCCTACTGTTATGATTTTATACATGACCTCATGGCATAATATTTGCTAACTAATCTAAATTAGCTTGGCTATAAATGCTGTCCTACTGATTGAAAATTTGCTATCAAACCACCAAGAGCCAGTTATAATGAATGAAACAGTTTGATGAAATTGTCTAGAGCCAGAGGGATATGATATTGGGTCATCTTTGACATCATATTACAGAATGCAAAGGAATTAATAAATCTGAAAGCAAATGAGATTCTCCAGCAGACACAAAATAGAGGGTACAAAAGGGAGGAGACATAAGGAAAACTAATGAGGTCCAAGAAACCAGCAGAAGTTCATCATCACCTTACTTCAGGAGGGGTAGATGCTGGGATCTGAGATGGTTCCCATCATCATCGCAAGTATAATTTTGACAATTCCACTCCCATTTGCTACTTCAGAATCTAGATGTGGAAGGAGGAAGAGGAAGAACAGGCAAAAATAGTTGAAAATGTTCTTTCCCACAGTCTTAATCAACTCTTCAAAATTTCCCTCAAATTTCAATATTTCAGAAATCAAATTTCATTTCCAGGTGGCATTTTCCTGCTACATCTTTGAATGCAGGAATCATGTGCTTTATTTCTCTTTGAATCCACAGCTCTTGGCAAATATTAAGTGTTCAAAAATAATTCTTCTATGGTATTGTTGAATTCTGTGTGAGAGAACATCTCCAGAATTTTACTTTGAAGTGGTGATGATTAATGGAACAGAAAAGAAAACTGCTTTTAGTTTATTTCACTTAAAAGTTAATTAAAATTTTTTTAAAAAAACAGTTTCTGGGCCTATTTTCTAGAGCTGTACTGTCCTATACTATAGACACTAGCCCTATTAAATTTTAAACTTAAATATTCAGCTCCTTGGCTATATTAGCCACCTTCAAGCACTCAATAGCCACAGGTAGTTAATGACCACTGCGTTCTAGAACAGTTTTATCATTGCAGAAAAGTCTTTTGGGCAACATTGTTCTAGAACATGTCAGTATCATTTTCCATACATATTTTCCAAAATCTATATTCATTTATTCATTCAAAAAATATTTATTTGATGTATGTTATATACTAGGCACTGAAGATACAAAAATAAGCAAGACTTCTTTCTAAGCATTTAAAATCTTTTGTAGGAAGACATCAGTGAACAGACATCACATTACAGTGCCATGCCATGGAGGGTTAATTGGAGGAGAGCATGATTTGAGGCAAAAAATGATGGAGAAGAAGACTGCTGAAGTAATGAAGGTAAATATTTTTTTAATTAAGTCAGAGAAAGTAGAAATGGAGAGAAGAAAGAACCGAAAAGTAATTAAGAGGCACAGATAGCATGATTTAATGAGAAATTGGATGTGGCAAGTAACAGAGAAAGAGGAATCTAGATTAATTCCCACATTTCTAGCATAAGGGAATGAATACATGGCACTGCCATTATCCTAAACTGGGTCTATGTGAGAAAGAACAGCTAGCGTGTAGAGGAGAGAGGACCATTTTAATTTTACATTTGGGTGCTTTTTAATGGTTATAATATATGTGTGTCCAATATTCATGAGAAAGATTGGAGCTAGAGTTTTGGGTATTAGCATTGTGGAGCTGGTGGTTGAATGAGATCACACAACCACAACAAAAAGCAATCTTGACAATGAAAGCCAAGAAGATTAACATTAACAATTTCTAGAAAAATTGCAGGGAAAACAGAAATGAATGGGGTCATAGAAACCAAGAGAAAGGAGTTTCAAGAAGCAGCTAACAACCTAAAGAACTTCAAAAAAGTTACATAAGATAAAAACTAGGGGGATAAATTCTGTTTAATATAGCAACAGGTCACGGGTGACCTTAACAAGAACATTTCCTTTAAATGACTGTAGCAGACATTAAGTAGGAAGAACCCCAGGAGCGAATGAGTGGGGAAGAAGAAAAGGCATGAATGGACCACTCTTTCCAGAAATTGAACAAGTATGAGATGGAAAGAGCTATACATGAAGTGATATGTAGATGCAAGAGAAGATGTTTGTTTACTAGTTCTATCGTGGAAAATACTTGGGCACTTAGTTTAAAGTTGCTGTGTCCATAGGCTATGCAAATAATGGTTCATCTTAGCTGGTTTGTATTAATTGTAGCTTATCTCCAGAGCTACTGACTCTTGGCCAATGCTATGGAACGCATTAACTAACGATAAATGATGTTTTGTAACCATGGGTCTGTGAGCTGTTTCAGAGCAGGATGTATCAGCCTGCCAGGATTGCTTAGTAATAATAATCAGATTTATAATTGCATCTAATTTCAGTAGAGCCCAGGGAAGGGGGCTTTCAAAGTATAGGCCAGTAACACAGCTAGAATGTGTCTATATGAGGAGCTCATTATAAGAGATCTCTGCCATGAGCGATTTGGGTTTCTTGCTACAGAGGTGCTTCAGATGCGCACCAGTAGTGGCTACACACCTGTACAGACAAAGAGCACCTGTGTGACCCAGAGGTGGGAGAATAAAGAAATCTGTGCCTGAGATCTCAGGACACTTTTCCATGCATATCTTTCTTCTGTTGTTTCTGTGCTATATCCTTTCCTGTTATAAAGTTGTTTTGAGAGCATAAACTGATTAAACTGAGTTCCATAAGCAGTGGAACACTGAAGGTGATTAACACATCATTAACACTGGCTACCGTAACTCTACTAGCAAAAATATTCAGCTTTTTCAGTTTCTCGAGGAATTTGGCACAAGTATAAATTTTGTACTCAAAAATTACAATTCCTGAGGATGGTTTTTTCCTCAAGGAAAAAAAAAAACTAATAAAGTCTCATTTACACAAAAAATCTTTAAAGATACAAAAATAATTGCCTAGTTTGTCCACGAAACATCTTAGTAACCATCAGGACAGAGAGATTTGAATAACTGATTTTTCCCCCATAAACTATTTGATTAGTTTATTAAGGGAATCAATCCATTCTATGTACCCATACTCTCTGTGTTGTGTTCTTTCACAGCCTTTTCAACCCTTTTGCCAGCCCTCCACCTTCACTGCCTGATTTATCATGCCTCGGCATCTCATCCATTTCATTGATTTGTGGTAAAATCCAAAGCTTGTCCAGCGTCCTAAGGGTGGGTCGAATCCCTCAGTTCCCACAGAAAGATCATTTAATTACCTGTGTTCACACAAACATTCTTTAAGTACCCAGGAAACGAGCCTAAACGGTAATGTTCATAGATACAAACTAAGGCGAAATAAAGTGATATATGATGAAAGTGGGAGATCATCAGACAGCTTATAGAGCGCCAAAGAACACAGATTTTAAGTTAGTTAGATGTGAGATTAAATTCCATGTGGGCCCCTTACTAGCTATATGACCTTGGGCAAGGTACTTTGTGTATCTGAGCATCAATCTCCTCCTCAGGAAAATGGTGAAAGTAATAATGCTTCACAGCGTTATTGTGAGGATTAATGCAGGAAGAGATATATATGAAAAATGTGTAGTCCACTGACCAGCATATAATAAGTTCTTGATAAATGATAATGGTTTAAACTCAGAGAATGATGTTCATTAACAAGTTATATATTCATGGATATAATACTTAACCTGTCCACCTCTCTCCATATCTGCTTTCTAATATGAGGGTAAATTTAAATTTACGTAACTGAACTTTTATGAGCTTTGAGACTGAATATACAAATCAACAATGGCCAGACTATATATAAAAATAGAATTCTAACCCACAACCTCTGCACCAACCAGCCTGGGAAGCCAAACCACAAGCTCTGCAATAATCAGCCCAGAATAGTGAGGACTTTGTCAGTGACTGCCAGCTTCCCTCATACTTGTCTATGCTTCCAATTCAGGATCAATCAGAGAAAGCCAAATAAGCTCCCCAAACCAATTACATAGGATGCCCCACTTCTACTTAGCCTGCTTCCAGCTTCCACATGCCAACAACCTCCAATTAGAGCACAGCTGAAGCCTTCCCTTTTCCCACCACAAAACTTACTCCCCTGTCTGCCTTTGAGTGTCTGCCCGATGCAAGTGATGGTGGCTGACTCTCGTACTATAGCAAGCTCTGAATAAATAGCCTGTTCTCATCTGGATAGTTTTTGTATCCATAGCATTATGATTGAGGTTAAAAGTTCAACACCAATTTTAAAATGCCATATATATTTTATTAGCATTAGTATTGTGCAGAAAACAAGACATCATGGTCATTACGGCTCACCCATGCAACCATCTGCTTGTGGATATACTACTTTTCCACCAGGTACATACTCCAAATGCTTGTGATCAAACCAATTCTCTCCCTACATCATTAGCGCAATACAAATCTTCAGCTACTTTGAGTATTCCAGCTGCTTAATCCCTCTGCTTTTTCTTTCTTCTCATACATCCTTTTCCTTTCATTTTGTCTGGACTCCAGCGTCTAACATTTTAGCAATTCTCTACCCAATATTCTCATTAGCCTTTAATCTCATATGCCTAGATAAACTCTGGGTAGACAAATATTGTTTTCATTTTTTTTCCCCAGAAGCGTTCCTTCCTTTGAAAGAAACAGAGCTCCTTTCTTTTGACAAATTGCTTTCCCACTGGATCCACATGATTTGATAGGTAGTTGTCAATTCCAGCAGCCCCATCCCCAACATCAGTGCTCCAGGGACAGGCAGGTGAACCAACTGGGGCCAAGAAAAGTCTATCTTAGGGTGTTTCTAGATTTTCTTGTTAGGTGTGAAGTTGGGAATTTGTGTCCAGAGCTCTTGGAAGTCACGGGTCTAGCCTGGTGGAATAAGCCAATGTGAGAACGAAGAACACAGTCAAAGGGAAAAAGAATGAAGAGTGTATGCAGCTCATCCACTGACAGAGGGAACAGAGAAGGAAGAACAAACTCTGAGGATGTAGTGACAGGTTAGTTGAGTGTGAGGTTATGTTGAGTCTGAGAAGAGAGCAGAGGAGGGAAGGCGGGGCTGCGGATGAGAGCTCTGGCGGTTACCAACATAATGGGACCCCACCAGGGAGAATGGGTGGACTAATGTTCAAATGTATATTTTTGATAGTTCTGGAAATTAGCCAAATATGGTTAATAATAAAGCCTTAAGAATACAAGGGAATGAGAAGTATTATATATTCAAGATAGATATGCACTGGCCTCACATATAAATGTTGTCTAGATACTAATTCAACATAAACCAAAAGCTCAAAATCCTTCAGACTGTTGGACGTGTTTCACAATTAGCCATCCACTCATCTCTGAGTTCTTCACGTTGGTGAGTAGCGTCCTCAAACCTATTGCCACAGCAGGACCAAGAAACAATTATTGGGGGGTGGGGGGGACACACCTCAGAAATGCTACATTTGGGTCAAGATGCCCAGAGAGATCATGCAATAATAAGTAGGTCCGGGAAGCTACCAAGTCAATCACAAATATTTACTGAGCAGCCAATGAATGTCAAAAGGAATAACAGAAAATGTTTTGAACTGGTAGTCAAGAGACCCTTAGTCTCCTGGGTCGAAGCTGATAATTCTCTGACCTTGGTCCAGTCGTATATCGGCTCTGAGCCTCACTTTCCTCATCTGCGGAAGGGAAGTGTTGCTGTGGATCATCTCATTTGGGTCCTATAGAGCAAATAAAGAAATCCAAAATTCCTAGCCTCTCCCCTAGACAGATGTGCAGTATTTGATTGGACAGACACTGAAAAACGAAATATCAAAAGAAGAAATATAAATAATTCAAAATAATAATAGACGAGCCACGACAAACAGGTCTTATAAGCAAAATAAAAGGTAGAAGTAATTACTTTAAAAGAATACTAAGACCCTAGGGAGGCAGTTCTAGACAATGTGAAGTACAGCTGGGCGGCCAGTGGAGGGAGACTCCATTCCTTCCCCAGGCCGGGGGGATTTTTCTCAAACTCGCCTCAGCCTCCCTGAAGGGACTGATTAACTAAGGGGTGGCCCCGAATAGGAGATAATCCTGGCGTAGGCGGCCAGGGGGACTCAGGTCTGGATGCTGCCCGCGGGAGCCCTGCAGGCGGCCAGAGCAGTGGGCGCCCCCGGGGCACCGGGACCAGGCGCCCCCGACTCACCGGCTCCGCCCTGCTCCCCGCGCCGCGCCTGCCCACCCCGCCGGCTCCGTGGCGCCGGCGGCCAAGGTGCTCCGGGTCCGTTAGTCCGTGTCCGGGCAACCGCGGCGGGGCCGGCCGGGGTCTCCGGGCTCGCGCTGCGCCGGCCTCCGCCGCCGATCGCGCCGCCGGCCCTGCGTTTCCGCTCCAGACTCGCGCATCTGGGGCTCCGCGCCAGGCCTTCCCGGTGCCGCCACCTCCCCGCTCTGTTTTCTTTCTTTTCTAACGTGCCCACCAAACTCCTTTTCTGTGTACCAAAGAGAGACGGGTGGGAATGAGTCAAGGTCCTTTCCTACAGAAGTTATGATTAGGATCAGATAGACTCAGAGACTTATTCAACGCGAAGACAGCAGGACTTCGTTTCTGTTCTCTCAAAAGGTTGCTCACATCCTACCCTCATGATCACTTGTCCTGAGAGGGAGCCTTCCAGCGTCTGTTTCCTTGCCCCTGGGTACGATACAGGAAGGACTATAGCTGATAAGCGCCTTTTGGGTTGGTTGTTAGTTCTAAGGTGACTTCAATATTGAGGAACCTGAACAAACTCTTAGGGAGGAAAGGAAAACTCTGTGTCTGGATGTTGAGGTGCGGAAAGCGATGAATTCAGCCATTTATCCAAGGCTCTATTTCTAATGAAAACAAATTTTGAAGCATGGTCCAGCTGAAGTGGCAAAAAATATGCACCTCAACTTTCTTTCCACTTCATTGAATATATACTGTGATCTGAAATAGGCTTCAAAGAAAGACACTTGTGCGTTAACGCTAGTCTCACCAACTGCCTCCTTGGATGAAATCAAACACTAGAGGATAAACCGAAGATGGTTAAAACCATAGGATCAGGATAAAGATTAGTGTTCTTACACAGACAAATCGTATTTCCAGGCAACAATGGGAACAGGCAAAGGCTTGCCAAGGTTAAGTAAGCAAAATCTATTACTTAAGAGGCAATTCAATTAGTAATCCTTTCTAATGGGGGGAAATTGGCAAAGCCATACCTAGAATAAGATCATTCCAGCCAAAGATGTAAAAAGAGGAAGCAATAACAAGCAAACTGGAGAGAAGTCTTAATCTTAAATTAATATATGCAGAAGCAGAGCTCTTTTCGTAATTAAAAAATAGATTCCAGAATGCAGTCTCCACTTTCCCATCTCCGCTAATTATTTAAATTTGACATGTTAGTAATACAATGTTAAATTTAAACCAAATGAATCATTTGCATACCAGTAAATATATATTCATGAGGATTCAAAGTATCTAAGTGAGTATATTAAAACAATAGCTAGATTTTTCTCCCAAAACAAAACTTTACCTACTAGAAACTTCCTTCTTGACAACTTTCTCTTAATTAATTAGAATTCACTGATAATTGCTATACATCTGTTGTGGTAGGCAAAATTCTAAGATGAACACCACGGACTCTACCTCCTGGTAAATGTGCCTTGTGTAGTCCTCTGGACTTTGAATATGATGGATTTTCTTCTTGTGCTTAGCTTGTTATATGATACAATTGACTTTAAAAAGGGAGATTATCCAGGGTGAGTTGAACCTAATTGGTTGAATCATTAAAAGGGACTGGCCTCTTCCTGGGGTCAGAAATTTGAAGCTTCCCAGGGCTCTGACACAATGGATATTCTCCATTGTCAGCTTTGAGGATTGAGGGGCCATGGGGCAAGGAATGCAGGCAGGCTATAGGAGCTGAGAATGGCCCCAGCTGTCAGCCAGCAATAAAATGGGGACCTCAGTCCTACAAACTCAGGGAACTACATTCCACCAATAATCTGACTGGGCCTGGAAGAAGACACTGTGCTCCAAATGAGAATACATCCTGCCAACACCTTAATTTCAGCCTTGTGAGACCCTGAGCAGACAACCCAGTCATCCTCATCTGGACTTCTGACATATAGAACTGTGAGCTAATAAATAGATGTTGTTTTAAGATGCTACTTTTGTGGTAGTTTGTTATATAACAGTAGAAAACTAATACACCTATTAGCTTACTTCAAATAAACAAAAGTGGGAATTTTTATTTTTATTTATTTATTTTTTTGCTGAGGAAGATTCACCCTGAGCTAACATGTGTGCCAATCTTCCTCTGTTTTGTATGTGGGTTGCCACCACAGCATGGCCACCAATGAGTAGTGTAGGTCTATGCCCAGGAACTGAACCTGGGCCACAGAAGCAAAGCACATCAAACTTAACCACTAGGCCATGAGGCCAGCCCTTTTTTTATTTTTATTTTTATTTATTTTTGCTGAAGATGATTCACCCTGAGCCATCTGATGCCAATCTTCTTCTTTATGTATGTGAGTCGTCACCACAGCACGGCCACTTATGAGTGGTATAGGTCCACACCTGGGAACCAAACCTGAGCTGCCAAAGCAGAGCATGCTGAACTCAACCAGTAGGCCACTGGGACTGGCCTGAAAGTGGGAATTTTTAAATAAAGATACAAGGCTGTCTCAGGAAATCCAGGTCAGGATTGTAGCTGAAATTCAAATAGGACAAAAATCAGACACTGCAAAATAAATGAATACTAGATCTATTATAAACAAGAACACAGTAGACAAGCTCATCTTATTAGCAAATAAAAAATCAGATTTTGTACAAAAATAAAACAAGCAGATTTTTCTATAGCAACAATAAAAGATAAAGAGTGGAATGATATAGTAACAGTACCTAGAGATCAAATGAAAATCCATTCACTGCAAAACTATCCTTCAAAAATGAGAAAAAAAACCATTTTTGGAAAGAACAAAAACAAAGTTTAACATTAGCAGACCCACACTGGACAATGTACTTTAGGAAGAAACAAAATAGTGAAGATATTGGAAAGATACATGCTTAAATCTAAAGAGTCTTTGGCTGTATGAAAACACATCAGCCGTTCACTTGTCTTCCACTTGTTTTGGTTTTCTCTTCCTAGTCATCCCCTAGCCAATTAATCCCTAAGACCTATGCATGCAACTCTTTTAATATATCTCCTGACAGTGCTAGACAATTTCAAGAATTAGATTTAACAATGGAGTGTTCTGGGCCCCTTTTTACTTACACCAGAATTACTTAGAGCCACTTTTAGATTAACTAAATGCATACCACGCCTGCCATAGAGAATTAGCCAAATCTTTCTATTTATTGATAATAATGTTTTATTAAGGGGAACCAGAAGGGTCCTCAGTAGACAATTGGAACTGGTATCTAATTATGTCTGAAAGAGTGGCATGATATCAATTTCTCCAAATTAAAAATTATTGTCTTTGGCAGACATTCTCCAAAATTCAATTTGCTTACATTAAATTACTTCTTACAGCAACTTAATTCATTTTTATATTGTAATTCATACTTTCTCGTTCAATGAGAAAGTAAGAAGTTCAAAAACAGCATTACTGATGTTTTTCTATAATGATTCTACATGGTTTAAAATATTTCAAGATCAGAACCATTTTACCCTATCATCACTGGCGTAGAATTTGGAAGACAATCTTATACCTATTCATGTGCTTAAGATTACCGGTACAGCTTTCTAAAGTAAATTTTAAATGATCCTAAATACTAAACGTCCTTATATATATCCCTCTGTTGCCACCATCTGTAAGTTGTAGTCGTTTATCCAGGCAAGAGCCCCTGAGTTTTCATCATAAGATTCCATTCATCTCATCTGCTTGTCACATATGGATTGAAAACCAATCCATATGTTTTATAAAATACCTACAATCCAATACTTCATCAGAGTACATAGCCTCAAACTCTCTCTGGGCAGTTTTGTCAAAAACTTACCTGAAAGGACACTATTTACAGAACATTTGTTGTTTCAAACCAACATTAAATTACCTATTTGAACATGATTAGCTTCCCACATAATGGGGTCACCTTAGACCTTTCACAAAAAATTAGCTCAAAATTGATCATAGACCTAAACGTAAAATGCAAACCTATAAAACTTCTAGAAAATAACATAGGAGAAAATCTAGGTGACCTTGCGTTTGGTGATGACTTTTTAGATACACCAAAAGTGCAATCCATGAAGGAAAAAATTAAGTTGGACTTCATTAAACTTAAAACCATCTGCTCTTCGAAAGACACTGTTAAGAGAATGAAAAGTCAAGCCACAGACTGGGAGAAAATATTTTCAAAACTCAACTCTGACAAGGACTTGTATCCAAAATATACAAAGAACTTTGTAAACTCAATGATAGAGAACAAGCGACTCATTTAAAAAAAATAGTGGCCAAAATGTCTGAGCATATACCTTATGATGAAGGTCTGATACCTGTGAAAGGAGAGTGGTGAGCCTCAGGCTGTGTTGCAGCCCTGAGAATGTCCCAGCCACACCAATGGGGAGCTCCAGGGCCAAAATTGTTCTTTATAGATGTCTCATGTTGGGCAGAAATGGCCTGGCTCTAGTATCACTGCCAGAGTGCCACTGCCTTGCTCAGTCATTGACTATTCATTGAGCATCCTAGGGAGAGCGTGGCCTCAGTGTGCATGTTATGAGGCATCCCTGAGTTGCATCAGCTGGAGGCTACCAGCTAATTAGAGTACTTATAGTATGTCCTGTCTTGCAGGGACATCTACAGTGGGCACTTTCATGGCTTTCAAAGCAATTTTCTGAAATTACTTGGCATCCTAGTTCAGATGTGCATCCCTAAAGAAGTCCAGTAACACTTCAGAAGTCCAGTAACAGCACAACTATTATCCATTCAAATGGATAATACTTTGTGGCAGGATAGATCATGACCTTTGACAAAATGCAGTATGAGTCTTAGTGCAGCTCATCAGAGGCTCTGTAAAACATTTCAATTTGTGACAGACTCCCTTAACACTAATGTATTTGCTGAGCCAAAAGGCAAGAGGCAAGAATGTTTACCCTATACCTTGAATATCCTGCACAGCATTTTATAGCTCCAGGTGCAATTCAAAACTGAGAGCGTTAAGGGTTACCTGGTGAACAGGTCAGAGCAGCACACTCAAAACTACTATGTGTCACCTTCAAAATCCAAAGAGGTCCGAGTGTTTTGCTTCTTTGGCAATGATAGAAGGTGCCACCATTTGTATCTCTCTGTAGAAAGGGTATCTTGACATGTCCAAGACCTCTGGACCCTTAGAAGCTTCTCAAGTGTGGCACCTCAACATTTCCAAGATATCTCTCATCCTCTGGAATTCACGTGTTTTACTAAGGCATCTAGGGGAATTTCATTTTCTTAATCACCAGTAAAACTAGCCTTTATTTTGTCTTCTCAATGAACCTGCATTATATGCTCTGGAATATCAAAATGAAAATGGGTCCTCCAGACCACATAAGGATAAAGAGGTGAAGATTTGACATATTGTTATGGCAGGAAGTAAAGGCATATTGCTGTCTTCCAAGTGAATCTAACTCGCTTCTGATCATATTTGCTGATAGGAACTGAAAAAAGGAGTGTTTGCTAAGTCTGTCGTTGTATAGCATGGCCTAGGAGTTCTTTTGATTTGTTGCAATAAAAATACCATATCTAGAACCACAGTTGCAACTCACCAACTGAATTTTCAGCAACTCTACAATCGTTCTCAGAACCCAAGGGACTTTTAAACCAAACAGGGAGGTTAAGTGGGAATAAGGTACAAACCAGTATGTTGGTTTCTTCAAGTCTTTGATGATGGCACTACTCTTTAAAATTCCCCAGAGATGTGGCATTATAGTTTTTGGTTCATTTTCTTGGAGAGATAGAATTAATTACAGGGACTTCTACTTGGCTTTTATACCATAATAACACCCACTTCATAGGTCATGGGATCAATGTGGGAGTTCCACTAAATGTTAAGTATATCCATTTGCACTATACTTTCTAGAATTAAAGTAATAACCACGTGATTGGTGTATAGTCACCATGAATCCAGTGGAAGGAGAAAGCAGGCAAGATTCTGTGCACCACCTGGGATTTCTATAGTCTTCTCTCTGACTAGTGTATTTTGGTAACATTTTGAGTCTCCAGAAATTAGCGTCATTTCAGAAGCAGGACCTATGGATGCCCAGAAGTTCTGGGTAAATTCCTTAGTTCAATACATGTGGTAATGGCCATAGGTCCTTCTGGGCAAGGTTTAGAGAAAAAGTCCAGTCTATACTAGTGTTTGATCAGTTAAGGTGTTTTATACCTGGGAACTAGCTGAGTTCTGGATGTAGGTAAGAGTATATGAATCCCTTTAGGAGACTTAATTTCAGTTTTTGCACACTATATCTAGACTTTCTCACTGTAGATGTCAAGAATCACCTCATAGACTGTCCAACTATTTTATTCCTAAAGAACCCACAAACAAGTGGACATCTTCACAGTTTCCTATGGGACATCGCATCTGATTGTCACTCTACAGACATTGGTTGTTATGGTCATTGTCCTCATCTTGCATCTGTAAAGTACATCCACCTGGTTTCAACAAGAGAAAGGAATGACTTTGACATCAAGGAAGGTTCACTGAGATTTGGAAGTTTAAATTCCATAGCCTTGTCTGTGTCTGTCCAATGTTTCCTTTTTCATTGCTCAGTTAATCTCTCTTCTCCATCAATGCCCTTAACTTAGCATAAGAGACTTGGAAGTGTTGAGATGGTTGGTGCTGGCTCCCTGCCTTCATTAGGGTCAAGCCCTTATCTTGATCCTTAGCCATATTTTCCCTGAGACTTCAGGAGATGAGAAATTCCTTGAAAGCTTACATAGATACTTTCTCATTTTCCACTCATGCCCTGAATTATCATTCAAGGCCCTCAGTTTGTCATTTTCTCTGTATGTGATATTCAGTTCATCTGAAAAGTCAGCTGACCACCTAGCCTTTATATTTCATTATGTTGCCATAGTGATTGGTTAACAAAGCCAGTTTATCTCCTAAAACCTTATTTCCCACACTAACTTCATCCCATGCCACCACTAGTAATAATTTGAGTAACATTAATGCCGTCACATGATTCAGATTACTATGTTACATTCCTCTCTAGTGCTCACTAGTGGTCCTTGGCTATGTGACAAAACCAATTTCAGAATCCCAATTTGAGGTTATGTTTCCCAGGATCTCTTATGCTATCAAATACTGTAACAGTCAAGGTACTATGAGCAAAAAAGAAGGCATTCAACATGGAGAGCTAAATAAAGGGATAATTTTCAAAATGTAAGTAGGTTTAAGGGAAACCAAATGGTGAAAAATTCTGGGAATAACAAAAAGGGGAGCTATTACCACCACAGCCTAATGATCTAAGGGGAAAGAGAGGTTAGTAGAACCAAGAAAAGTCCTAGAAGAGTGTCGTCTGACAAGAGTTCTAACCTTCAGCAACCTGGTAGGAGTGAAATAGAAGAATAAATACCCTAATATCACTCTCTTCCTACCTCCAGTCTCTTACTGGTATCCCTCATTGGGAGATAATAGAACCCTGAGAGCAAGGGTTCCAACTGATTTAGTCCAAATAATTTGACCTTCTAGGGCACTGAGTAGGGTGGTGAATGGTGCAGAAATGGATCCAGAGGGGCAAATAAAGGTATCCAGCAGAGGGTTAAATGCTCTTAATAGTTATCTGAGAAGGCACCCTGAACCCACCTGACCCAATTTGGGCCTCGCTTCAGAGTAAGTGACAATAGGAAAAATCAAAAATTCCAGATGTTTTTGGTAAGGATATAAAAGGGGAATGATACATGAGTCTCACTTTCTGGTTGAAACCCAAGAAGATGCCAAGCCTCAGAGACAAGTCTCTAAAACCAGCGTGGTATAACAACAGCAATCAGAAATTGTAACAGAGCAATTCCACACAGAGATAATCTGAGAAACCTCCTGATCCCACGTGCTCAAGTCTCTCACAGCCACAGGAAAAGGAGAAAGTGCAGCTGAAATTTTCCTATGCTCACCACCCTCCTTGAGAGGGTTATGGAAAGTCTGAGATGGCTGGAGGAATTGAAAAAGCCCTTTCATAGTCACAAGAATCCACAAGCCAATAAAAGCCACAGTGGGACCTTAAATGTGGCCTCAGATGCTGGTGAGACTAAGTGCTAACAATCAAAAACCTTACAATGAGCTCTGTCTCAGTTGGGTAGCATAAGACAGAGGATATACTACACCCATCAATGACAAGATGCTCCATAAACAACCATGGGAAGGAGAATCTTTGAGTATAATCTGATTTGATTGAGTACAATTGAAATGAAAAATACTGACATGTCTGAGCTTACTTGAAATTGATTAGATTCAATTGTCAGCCTTAATCAGAATGGGTGTTCCTAATAGACAAGCGTTCAACTGACAAGTAAAATGTTACATTTGCCACCTGAATATATGATTTGATAATTCCTACCAGAAACCTATAAACACACACATGTATCTGGTATTTCTACATAATCTGCTGCACTAAAAGTAATTTAAGCAAAAGCTTAGATCAGGGTGAACAGATAATTTTCTATATCCATAATTCTGTTGTGATTACCATCCGGCATTGCAACTTATAATTCCAGCAAAACATTCTACCCAAAAGGCCCACTGGGTTAATAACACCACTCAACATAAACTGTGCAAGTTTTCTCTGCAGCGCACATATTTCTAAAACTCAATATCGTCAAAAAGTTGTGTTTCTAAAGCAGCAAGTACGTTTCAGTTATTTTCTTTTACTTGAATCTGAGACTAATTCTAACTGATTGTACTTAAAATTTATAAATTTTACAAAAGGAATAGCACAGTTATTATCGCTAATGAAGCCCCTGTGGTGTGTCAGCCCAACCAGTGACTATTACCACATGTCTTATTTGGCCTTCAAGTTTTCCCTGTGCCACAACATGCTATTGCTAAGTTAATTATAATCTAGAATTCTCATTAAGTTTATGTGCATGTGTTGCCTTGCAGCCTTCGAATTTAATCATAACTTTTAAAACATAAATTTCCACTTTAAGAAAACTGTACTTTCCATTAGAGTTTAATAAATTAGAAATATAAAACTAATGTTTTTCCTGCTTTTCAAAATATAACAATGAAAATTTGTAACTAATGGAAAGTCATTTACGCTTCAAATAAACACAACATATGCCAGGTTTCAGCCCCAAGACAGCTTTTATGACCAAGTTACCAGATCCTAAAAAGAAATTTTTATGATAGAAATGTTGTCACTTCTTTGATAGACACACAGTAGTTTCAAGTTTTTTGTCAGATTAATTATTTTTGTTAATAGTTTGGAGGCCAAAAATGATTCTTGATTTTAAGGTCATGATATCTGTTAAATGTTCTTTTATGTCTTCCATCTTATGAAATTTATGTATTTTTCATTGTGAGATTTCTGCACCTCACTATAAATTCACACTAACAGAAGTAGTGCATCTAAGGCTATGTGGCCTAATGGCTTCTTTCAAGAAACAGTTACGTAAAGATGACTAATATTCTCCTTAATTTATTATTAAAAATAAGGGATCTTTCCATTTACTTATTTAGTAAGTGGCTTGTATTTAGCTATTGCTTTTTTTGGCATCCTTAAATTCTTTGCTGCTCATCCTGTTAATCTGCAACTTCATTTAGGAGGAAGAATGAAACATGGCAACACTTCTTACACTTACTGGATATTTATGATATACCAGACACTGTTCTAAATGCTTTATATTCATTGATTTATTTAATCATCATAACAATTCCACGGTTACTATTATAAGTAAATAAACAAAGGTATACTTCCGCCAAGATATCAAACCAGTACGTGGTGGAGAAAGCAGTCAAATCCCGGCAGCTGAATCAGTTACCCTCTGAACCACTTTGCTGCACCACCTCACATATAAGAAAACATATGAAAATACAGATTATTTACTCAAAAATCACAGTCTTCTATTTTGTAAGTACAATTTATGCAATCAAGTTTATGACTTCCCTCACCTATCTCTACACTCTGCTCTAAGCTTCATGCATCTCCACTCCCACCCACTTTCCACAGAAGTCTTTCTAGCTCGAGGAATATGCAAGTAGATAGTAAATTCCAGGATGGCTCTGATTCTGCTTGGTAAGCTTCAAGGCTTTTTTTCCCTGCAGAGTTTTGAACGGGAAATGAGAGCCCACTATTCCACTTGACAGGTGAAGAATAAGGAAGATTAATAGGAGTTTAACGGAAATAGGTTGTGAAATCCAATCTTGAAAGGAACAAATAACTGAACAGATTAAATGTTTGTATCACCTAGCATTGATCCTTCCAATATCTCATTGGAAAATAAGGAATGTAACTAAGCAAATATATGGGGATTACTATGTTAAGCTAGACTTAATTTTTCTGATTAAAAGATCTGGTTGAGCCAGCCCCAAAGGCCTAGTGGTTAAAGTTTGATGCTCACCACTTCAACGGCCCAGGTTTGCTTCCCAGTCATGGAACTACACCAACCATCTGTCAGTTGCCATGCTGCGGTGGCAGCTCACATAGAAGAACTAGAAGGGCTTACAACCAGGATATGCAGCCATGCAATGGGGCTTTGGGGAGGAAAGAAAAAAAAAAAGGAAGAAGATTGGCAACAGATGGCAACAGATGTTAGCTCAGAGTGAATCTTTCCGTGCAAAAAAAAAAAGAAAAAACAGATCAGGCATTCCTAAAGTGTCCTAGAGCTTTAATTTACTCTCGTGATATTATTAATGGCAACATTAAGCATCCTAAGGCAATTCTTTTTAGTTAAAAGAATTTTAGCAATTATATTTAAGTTATTAGCATTGGTTTACAGCTAAATGTATTAACTCATGAAATTACTCTAACTCTTAGGTTTAAAAAATATTTTAATTTAATATGCAGTTAAAAATGAGAAATTATTTTCCCAAGGTAGTGTACATCTAAAACAATTTGTGTAAAAAGTGTTTATTATAAGAGGAAACTATCGACACATTGAGTCATTTATTCAATAATTCAATACATGTTTATTAAGCACTTAGCTATTTGCCAAATATTTTTATTGTAGTGAACAAAACACACAAAGGTCCTGCCCTAAGGGAGTTTACATTCTAGTGTGAGAGACAAACAATTAATCCATACACAAATGAATATATAATGTCAGGTGCTAAGAAGAAAGTTAAGAGAGGTTAAGGAGATAGAGTAATGAGGGTGGGTGTTATTTTAGATGTGTTGTGTACAAAGGCCTCTTGGGGAAGGTGTCATCTGAAGAGAGAGTGACTGAAGTGAGGAAGCACATCATGAGGGTATTTGAGGAAGAGTATCATTGACAGAGGGAACCACAAATGCCAAGGCTCAGAGGCAGGAAAATTAGGTGTTTCTGCTATTTTTATGTATGTATGCTACTGTTGGAGGGTAAAACTGATTCTGCAAAAATATAGGCTTAAAGGGGCATTAAGATTAAGAACAGATCATGCAAAACCTGTACAACTGTGAAACCAAACAATGTAAATAGTCATTGATGCCACAACCTAGGCCACCATAGTGAACATTTAAAGTGCACAAAAGCAATAGTTTAGAAGTCAGTTGGCAATGCTTTATATCAAAACAAGGCTGGCAAGAGCTGAGAGAGTGCAGGAGGAAATGAAGCTCCAAGAGCATGGGGCAACCATTAAGTGGACTTGAGAGACAGTCCAACCCACATAGCTGAGGGTTACACGAGGCCGGGGGTTCACCTGGCTGGGTGGGGTATGCTGGTACAGGGGCCTTGTTTTTTCCTAAGCTGGGTTCTTACCCTCATGCAGCAGCTGAGCAAAACAAACATTTCTTTCCTGCTGAAGGAGTTATAACTCCTCCCTTGCTATTTTGTCTCCCTTTGCCTGGGAAAAATTACATATAGACCCAGTGCAACTTTGCACTGTGCTGGCATCATTACTCTGTTCACCAATCAAATAGAAGCTAATATGCATTGCTAACACATGTAGAGAAAAGACAAAACTTAGTGTGCTTGAGGAAGAAAAATTGGGGCAGTGTGTCCAGAAGTCAGTGCGTAAGCAAGAGTTCCAGGAAATAACATCAAATAAGCAGTTAAGTAGGCAGGACCAAATCCTACAGAGCTTAGATAAGGCAGCCAGGGCCAAATCACACTGACCTGAGGACTTTGGATTTTTGTGTAAGTGTGATAAGAAGCAGTTGGAAGGTTATGAACAGATGAATAAAGTAATCTGACTTCCAATCTAGAAGGAACATCTGGCAGTTGTGAATAGGATCTAGGGATCAAGAGAAGAACTGAAAATGAGTTAAGTAGTTATCCAGATAAGAGATTATTGTGGATTAAACATCATTGAGCCATGATCATTGTAATAAATGGTCAGACTGTGAATATGTTTTTAAAGATAGAGCCAACAGGATTTTCTGATGGACTAGATGTGGTTTCTGAGAAAAAGAGAGAAGTCAAAGATGACCGCAGTTTTTTTTGCCTGATCCAACTGATTATAGATGACATTTATTGACATGGGAGACACAGGGGAAGAGGTAATTTTAACAGAGATTCAGAAAGGAATAAACAGTGCTATTATGAGCATTTTAAGGTTGAAATATCTACTAGAAATCTAAGAAGGGATGTGGAGTCCCAAATAAGGAGAAAGGTTGGGCTGGAACTGTAAATCATTGCTCAGGAGCATATGGATAACACTTGAAAATTTGGGACTGGATGAGATCACCTAGGGAGTGAGTATAAATACAGAAGATGTCTGATTCTGATTCCTGGGGCAAACAGATGTTAATAAACAAATCAAGAAATTTGACAAGGGTGTAGAAAAAGAGCTTGAGAGTGAGTGAAAAGTGAGGCAAAGGACACTTTGAAGGTGTCACTAAGTTAAAGAAAATGTTTTAAGATGGGAGACGTGATCAGCTGTAGCAAATGCTTTCAATATGGCATGTGAGGTGAGGTCTGACAGTCAGTGAATGGGGATGTGTAGGTCATTGGAATCTCGACCTGCATGGTTTCAGTGAGGCAATAAAGGGCACTGAGGACACAACAGGAAGAGAAGAAATGCAGCTGGCCAGTACAGACAACCATTGTAGGTGTGTGATATAAAGCGGAATAAAAGTGTGAACTGTAGCTAGAGGGAGATGTGAGGTAAAGGAAGGTTTTTAGTAAGATGAGAAATACTATGGCATGTTTACGTGGTAATGGAAATAATCCAGCATAGAGAGTGCTTGATGATGTGAGAGAGGGAGCAGATAAATGTAGGTGGAAAAAAAATAAGTGAAAGAAAAGTATGACGGTAAAAGGCATTATATATTTACATTGAGAAAACTACGAGGTGAAAAACCCACAGAATATAAAAAGGGAAAATTTTAAAAATATAGCTGGCATCATAAACAAGCTAGATATTCCTAGGAGCTGAAACAGAACAGAAATACAAAGTGGTTCTAGGAGCAGGAATTGTAAGCTTTCTGGGCTCCAGAAACCAACAGAAGCACCTGGAAATTAAGTTATATTAAATAGTAGAGACTAAAAGTACCCTTTAGAGTCAGTGACCAGAACTAAGCTTACTTCTAAAACTCCTTTCCCTATCCCCTGTCCAGCTTTTGAGCAGGTGCTGGGAAAAAAAAAAAAAAAAAAGCTGTTGACACTGGTTGGGTCCATGGCTTATAGGAACTCTGCACTTAGGAAGAGCAAGAGGACATGAGTACGTAACCACTTGCCCAGAAATTGAGCCAAGACACCTTTTGGCTTAGAGACTCTCTTGGAGGTATTCCCGATATTCCCGTGGAGCGTGAAGCCTGAAGCTGCAACAGAAGACTTAAGTTAGACAGGAGATCCATCGAAGTCTCAACTCCCAGCAGAGAAAGAGGAGAAGCATGTATGTATTCCAAACAAAATCTGCAAATCAAAATTACAAAACACGTAAGGAGGTATAAAAATAAGGAAGAGAACCAACAAAATCAACAGTCTGGAACTGAATTTACTTCAGGTGACATTAAAAATTAAAATGGTTTGGGGAAAATTCTTCAAATAAGTATATTTAATAATCCTAAATTATATTCAACAAATATTTGTGAAATACATATCAGTATCAGACACAATTCTAGGTGCTGGGAATAGAGCAGATAAGACAAGACACAAAAACGTCATTATCTTCATGGAGCTTAAATTTCAGTGGGTGAGATAACTGAAGAAATTATATCCATAACCGTGTGCAAGAAACTCTGAAACAGAGCAAAAAGAAGTGGTTTGTCTGTGATTCATCAACTGAAATACTGGAAATAAGAAGATTGTCATTAAAATTTTTTTAAACACAAAAAATGAATAAACTCTAGATTGGAAACTTTAAAAGAATAGATTGAAAAACCAAGAACATGTACAGAAGTGCAACATCATTTAATAATATGGAGAATTAGTTAAGAGATTTAGAGAAAATGTTGCTTCAACACACATCAAATAGGAGCCTTGAACAGAGGTCAGCAAATTTTTTCCGTAAAAAGAGCCAGATGATAAATATTTTAGACTTTGCAGGCCAGTCTCAACTCTGTAATTGCAGTGCAAAAGCTGCTATAGACAATTCATAAACAAATAGGTGGCCATGTTCCACCAAAAGTTTATTTAGAAAAACAGGCAATAGGCCTGTTTGGCCCTTGGGCTTAATTTGCCCATCTCTCTTTTAGAAGAAAAACAGAGGAATTGGTGAAGAAGCAAAATTTTGAGAGGTAAAAGTAAAGATTTTGCAGGAATAAAGAAATTCACTGGTACTCCATTCTAAAGGACTGTGAGAGCTAAGCAGGAGTAGTAAAAATAAATGAACATGTGGTTACATTACAGTGTAATGGCAAAATACCAAAGATAAAGTGAAGAATCTTAAAAGCCACCTGAGGAAAAGAATTGATGGCTTACAAAGGAACAATAATTATGCCCACAGCAATTTGCTTATCAGCTCAATCATGCCTGGAGAAAATGGAATAATACATGCAAATTGTCAACCTAAACTTAAAATTTGATCCCCTACTAATTATTATTCTAGAGAACGGCAAATTAAATCACTTTATGATGAAAAAGATTAAGATGGCTTTCTAGTATTGGACACACACTAAAATCTATAAAGCATGAACTTCAGCAGGAAGAAAATCCAATACAGAGTGAAGGACTGGGACAAATGTCCACACAGCTGATTCTCATCCTCTCATCTCAACACTCAGTTGTGTTCTATAAAGTCTCTTCGAACACTCAGTTTGGGAATACTGAACCACTGCTCCTAGGGGAAATACATATGTATCTCTCTCTCTCACATAGGTTATAATCTTGAATCCTAAAAATAGCTCATTCTAGTATATTCTGGTTTCTTTCTTTTACAAAAAAGAAAACAAGGGTCAGAATTTGGGGTGCCAGAGTTGGGACACAAACCCCATCCAACTGACTCTGAGCCAGAGCTTTTTGCCCTGTGCTGTACCGTCCCCGCTACCAACTCAATCTTCTGGTCATCTTTGCATGAGAGCTGAATCAAGAGTGCACAGGCTGGCCTTGTTTGACCTCAGCTACAAATACATGTGTTGGTAGACTCAAATTTCTCACCACTTAAGCACACATCCACAAATGACCATGAAATCTGGGGGTATGGATTTTGGGGTTACAAAGAAATTTTAGCAAGTAGGCAAATTCACAATATGGAATCTGGAAATAATGAAGATGGACTGTATATTTGTTTATCTAGGTATATTCAGTTGAGAATGAATTGGAAAACAAATACGTGATTTATTTTGTTATTTAAAAACAAACAAAATTTTAGGCAGAGAAACAAGATAGAGGGGCATTGTTCATAAAATAAGTAGATCATGTTAAGGTCTGTACCTCCTCGGGGAGTAAATTAGAGATATCAAATTGTACAGAAAAGAGTTAACATGGTAAGCCTGGACTACCATTCTCAGATACTTGCAAGGTTGACACTTGGTGCCTGAGAACTAATATTTTAGGCGGGCTCCCACCATTCCCTAAATGATAGCGTGGCTCACTGGGCCTAAAGTGTTTGAACAAACAATCTGGTTTATGCTGAACATCTGCTTTCCTTTTGGGAATCGGGAACTTTGATACATGCTAGACAGGGCACTGAGTCTAAAACCCCTGGGCACTGTGTTTCTAATGAGCCCCCCCTGGTAGACAACATTTCACTCATGTTGTTACAACTCATTGTTGGAGGAATTAAGTGATCCTATGTGACTCCACTGGGAGAGGACTCTGGGAAGCTTGTGCCTGGTTTCCTGCAGACTTTGCCCCATATGCCTTTTCCCTTTGCTGATTCTGCTTTGTATCTTTTTGCTGTAATGTCAATAAATCATAGCCAAGATGTGACAATATGATGAGTCTTCCCAGTGAATTGCCAAATCTGCAAGTGGTCTTGAGGACCACCACATACAAATGAATTTGGATATTTTAAGAAATATTTATTTGTTAAAATTTTATAGCCTTAGGGAACGTTGCTTCAGGCTGTGATGGTATATCTACGAAAGGAATTTCCTTCCCACCATAAACAACAATAAATTGGGCAAAACATGTAAGGCATCTTACTTTTTCAAGCATTGGAAAACAAGCAAAGCAGGATCATAATCCATGAGGGAAGGAAAAAATATGAGATGAGCTGCACGTTTGCTCAGTTCTCTGCCTAAGAGCTCTTTCCCTCCTGTGGCAGAGGGAGCAGAAGCTCAAGTGTGGTGGCAGTCTCATAGAGCTGAGAAGCAAGAACTTGTTTAAGGCTACTAAAGCAATTAAGGCTGTGGATCAAGGTCATAGAAGACAAATTGCTGCATGGAGTGGGCAGAATTCCCACAAATTCTGTACTTCCACCCGGGAATTGCTGGAAGGTATTGGAGATACTAGGAAAATCCAGAAAGAAAGGTTATTGTAATATAACAGACCGTGAAGACTCATTACCAAACACAAAAGTCATTATTCAAAGTTCATAGAGTGGAGATACTCGTGGTCCCTAAGCAGTAAGGGCTTAGCCAGGGAAGAACTAGAACAAGAAGTATAAGGTAAGAGCAAGAGAGTAAAGAATGAACCCTGATAGACTTTTATAGAAAGTTATCAGATATTGAAAATGCCTATTTTTAATGACAAGTAATAACTGGCATGGGAGAAAGGCGTGCAGTTATAAGTGGGGGAGCTAATACATTAAAAAGTGCCATCCTTTGATTGCATTTTCTATACGACTTCATTCTCTGACACCAATGTTTCTGTCTCATATTTTATGGTATTTCCTTTATTATCTATTTTCTATATTATCAACAACCATCCATACAACATATTTTATTAAAACTTGTTGAAAATATACCAGTTTACGAATTCCACTGAAGCAACTTTCTTCCTACAGTATCCTCAGCCTTCCTCTTGAACTCAGATCCAAATTGTCTATATTCTCAATATCTCCACCTTTAAGTGAATACATACAAAACACATGTATCTTCCCTAAACCTGATATTCCTCTGCATCCTTTTGTGATTAAAATTAATTAAGTAATGTGATTAATATTGTAAATTAATATGCATTGTACCTATAACTAAAGACCTTAGAGTCAAATTTGAAGACACGAAAAAGGACCAAAATCCAAGAGACTTGGATCCACATTTGAAGACTTCTTGCTTCACCGCCTCCCGCTCTACCCTGCTCGGCATCCAATTGGTGGCCAAGTCATGTAGATACCATTCTACATGCCATAATCCTGGCAGATTAATGTTCCTGAAACACAGCTCTAACCACATCATTTCTCTGCTCCCAAACCACTCTTCACCTAGTGCCCATTACTTTAATTGAAGAGGAGCTATGAAAAAATAATAGTCTCATATACTAAATTTATAATGCTAAATATAGCAAGGGCAGTAACGTTGTAAGAACCCTGAATCATCACAGCACTGAAGGTTCAGGAAAGCATTGTATAATGTTAAGCCATTAATGAAGTACAGTAGACAAATTCAGTTACAACACAAAATGGCAGTAGTATAAATAATGGCAGGCTATTTAAAATGTAAATAGTAAATTTTGCCACCAGCAGACTTTGGCTTCTATTTGTTGATTCCCAAAAATCATCAAAGATATATGCAAATTGTGTGTGTGTGTGCATGCGTGTGTGGAGAAAAAGAGAGAGAGAGAGAATTTCATTTATTTTTAGTAATCTATTTTGTTCACAGCAATGCCCACTGGCAGAAATACTTTGATTTAAGAGGACAAAGCATATATCACCAGGCAAATCCATTTGGGATAAAATACTTGCTCTATGTATAATAAAAACATTAATTCACCAGAAATATCATATATCATCTTAATATTATAGTTGTAAAGTCTCTACAACTATATATAGTTGTAAAGTCTGTTACCATGGAACATTAGTGTTCCATGGTAAATAAAAGGAGAGGAAAATGAGATAGGGGAAAAAAAGCTACATTTCTATTTAATTTTTTTTGAATAATGTAAAGAAATGGAAGTCTCTTTAAGAGCAAATCATATTTGGATTGGTGCTAATTCATGTCAGTGTTCATTTCAGGTGAGCACCCCACTCCACTCAACAAGCCTTTTATCTATCTCACTTTAGCTCCCTTGTCCACATGCACCACCACTACTCACCAAAAGCTACCAATATCACTATAATTTCTCAAATTCCTTACTAACTAATTTGAAAAAAAGATGAGATTTCCAACATAAACATCCTCAAATTTCTGCCACCCTTCTTCCAGAAAATTACTGACACCTGCGTTCCTTCTCTTCTTCTGTTAGTATATGAGCATGAGGTATTCTTCCTATTCTAGATCAATTCCTCCACTTGAGTTTTTCTTTTATTTTTATAAATAATTGTATTCCTATGGAAAAAATAATACAAATATATGTTAAAATAGAAATTGAAAACTACACTGTAAAAATAACATCAGTGTAAAACAATCTTCCTTTTACACTAGATCCTTAGTGCCCCTTCCCTAATAAGTTTCTTGAAGACTTCAAGAAATTCAGTAACTTTTTACAAAAATGAGGACGTACCTGTGTGTTCTTTTGATTCCAATATGCTCAATTCTTCTTCCTATATCTGCAGCCTCTCCTTGCTTTTTTTTCTTCATAGACTCCTCTACTTGGCCTTTAAATTTTTATGTTTTATGGTTTTCTGTTCTGCAATTGCAATTCTTTCCAAAGTACAGACTCTCACTGAAATGTATACATTATCTTGGTTTTAACAAACATCTATTGTTTGACATTTACAATCTTCTATCTTTAAGCAAATTTGAGCTTGTGTAAAAGTAGCAAATCCAGCTCTTGCTGGATATGTACACTTATGATGTCCCTAAGTTCTTCAAACTCATCTTGTCCAAAACTGAACTCATCTAGACATCAGCAACATGGTAGAGTGAGCTGTTCCCTTTGTCTCTCCCCTTTCAAACTACAACTAACTGGACATTCCTTGATACCAACACATCACATCTGGAAGCCTGAGAGACTCATGCAGCTATACATCTGAAGGTGGATGGACTACCATTAGGGAGGTGATGGAGATGGGTAAGCACTCTCGGAACCTCAGGCAGCCCAGTACATGCATGTGACTGTTCTCCTGGCTGGAGCACCCATGCTGACAGCAGCTATGAGAGCCCACATGATTGCTTCTCCATCTGGTGAGAGAGTCCACAGAGCAGTGCAGTCCACAAGGAGTGATTCAGGCTCAGACCCAGTGGAGAGGCCCCACCCAACAAGCACAAAGTCTGATGTGACCTAGGAGCAGACAATGGCAGAACTGTGAGCCTGGGCAAGTGAGCTCCTGGCCGCCTCAAACACCCATAGTACTGCTGCAGCCCTGAAGGGGGGTAGCGCTACTTGACAGGACTGTCAGAACAGGCATCAGCAGCCCTGAGCCCCTGTGCAATCACTCTCTGGTCAAGTGGGAGAGTTCAGAGTCCCACCAGAGTCCCAGGGAGTAGCTCAGACTCAGACCTACTGGGGAGGCCCCACACACCAAGCACAATAGCTGGTGTGACCTAGGAGCATACAGCAGCATGTCTGCAGCCTAGAATAATGAGTTCCCTGCTGTTGCAAATGCCCGTAGTACCACTGCAGACCTGAAGGGGGGAATGCAACTCAACAGGACTGTGGGAGCAGGTAACAGCAGTTCTTTGCCCCCATGTGATCACTCTCTTGTCTGATGGGAGAGTCCACAGACCCACCACAGTCCCAGGGAGTGGCTCTGGCTCGGACCCAGTGGGGAGGCCTCAACAACCAAGAGCAATGGTTGGTGTGATCTAGGAGCAGACAGCGGCAGAGCTGTGAGTCCAGGCAAACAAGCTCTCAGCTGCCACAAATGCTCATAGTACCACTGCAACCCCAAAGGAGAGAGTGCTTGTGAGTGGGACTATGGGACCAGGTGGCAGTATTCCTGAGCTCCTGTGTGATTGCTTTCCCATTCAGTGGGAGACCTCAGAGGGCCACTGCAATCCCAAGGAGTGGCCCAGGCTCAGACAGGTATAGCTGAGAGGGATTTGCAGAAGGTTCAGACTACACAGCTCCTGCCCACCCCCTAGTGGTGGCAGGTGGAATCTGCAACCAGATACTATCATTATGCCTAGGCACAAATCCACTCCATCAAATGGTATGAAGAAATATATTAATACTCCAGACCAGAAGGAAAAAGAAAACACCCAGAAATCAATCCTGAAGGCACAGAAATCTACAATCAAAATGACAGTGAATTCAAAACAGCCATTGTAAAATAACTCACCAAGTTACAAGAGAATTCAGAAAGATAGTTCAATGAAATCAGGAAGAAAATTAATGAATGGCGGGAATTCTTCACAAAAGAGATCAAAACTATAAACAAAAATTAATCAGAAATGTTGGAGATGAAAAACAAAATGGAGGAGTTAAATAAAAATTTGGAGTACTTAAACAACAGAGCTGACTTATTGAGGTGAGAATCAGTAGTCTTGAAGACAGAAATATAGAAATGCTTCAGATGGAGGAGGAGAGAAAACTAAGACTCAAAAGAAATAAAGAAATTCTCTGAGAAATATCCTGCTCAATTAGGAAATGCAACCTAAGGATTATAGGTATCCCAGAGAGAGAAGAGAAAGAGAATGGAGCAGAAAGCTTATTCAAAGACGTAATAGCTGAGAACTTTCCAAACCCCGGGAATGAGCTGGAAATACGTGTAACAGAGTCAATAGATCTTCAAATGATATCAGTGTAAAATGACCTTCTGCAACGCATATAGTAGTAAAGGTGGGAAAAGTCATTGAGAAAGAAAAAATATTAAGGGCAGCAAGGTAGAGGAAAATAACCTACAAAGGAACCCTGATCAGGTTCTCAGTGGATTTCTCAGCAGAAACCTTATAGGCTAGGAGAGAGTGGAATGATATATTCAAAATTCTGAAAGACAAAAACTTTCAGCCTCAAATACTATCTCCAGTGAAAATATTCCTCAGATATGATGGAGAAATAAACACTTTCCCAGATAAACAAAGCTCTGAGGGAGTTCATTGCCACAATACCCCCCTACAAGATTTGATCAAGAAGGCCCTCATACCTGAAAAAGAAAAAGAAGAAAGGGTGTACGAAGCCTTGAGCAAGGAGATAAACAGGCAGACAAAATCAGAAAATCAAAACTCTCTATCAGAAGAGATTGGCAAACACTTAATTATAACTCTAAAGATAAAGGGAAGGAAAACATCAAAAATAAATATAGTCACATTTTAACCACAAATTCACAACACATAACAGAATAAGTTGTGACAATAACAACTTAGAAGGGGAAGAAGAGAGGGATTAAACCTGCTTAGACTAAGGGAATAAGAGACTATCAGAGAATGGACTATCTTTTATACAAACCTCACTGTAACCACTAAGCAAAACTGAACTCATCTTTAGGAAATGCCTTAACTTTTAAAAGTCACAGGCTGTTGAGAGTGATGTCAGCATCATGGCAGAGTGAACTGTTCCCTTAGTCTTGCCCCACTAAGATACAACCAAAAGGACATTCATTAGCAGAATGGCTGGATGGGTTAAAAACAAGACTCAACAATATACTGCCTCCAGGAAGCACGTCTCAGCTCTTAAGACAAACATAGGCTCAGAGTGAAGGGATGGAAGATGATGTTCTAAGCAAATGGCAAGCAAAAGAAGGCAGGTGTTGCCATACATATATCAGACAAAGCAGACGTCAAGACAAAAAAGGCAATGAGAGACAAAGAGAGGCAGTATATAATGATAAAAGGGACATTCCACCAAGAGGACATAACACTTATGAGTATATATGCATCTAACACAGGAGCACCAAAGTACATAAAGCAGCTATTAACAGACCTGAAGGGAAAAGTTAACAGCAACACAATAAGAGTAGGAAACATCAACACCACTTACATCAATGGACAGATTATCCAGTCAGAAAGTCAACAAGTAAATAGTGGAATTAAATGAAAAACTAGACCTGATTGACTTAATAGATATATGTACAATATTCCATCCCCAAACAGCAGAATATACATTCTTCTGAAGTGCACATGGAACATTCTCAAAGATAGACAATATGCTGGGAAACAAGGCAAGCCTTAATAAATTTTAAAAGATTGAAATCATATCAAGCACCTTTTCAGAACATAATGCTATCAAACTAGAAATTAACTATAAGAAAAAAGCTGGGAAAGTCACAAAAATGTGGAAACTAAACAATATGCCACTGAACAACAATTGGATCAATGAAGAAATCAAAAGAAAAATAAAAAAATATCTGGAGACAAATGAAAATGAAAATACATCATACAACTCTTATGAGATGCAGCAAAAGTTTTAAGTGGGAAATTCATAGCAACACAGGCCCAACTCAACAAACAAGAACAATCTCGAATAAGTAGTCTTAAACTACACCTAACAGAACTAGAAAGAGAAGGAGAAACAAAGCCCAAAATCAGCAGAAGCAGGGAAATCATAAAAATTAGAGCAGAAAAAATTGAAATTGAAACAAAAATAATAGTAGAAAGGATCAATGAAAGTAAGAGGTGGGTCTTTGAGAAGATAAACAAAATTGACAAACCTTTAGCCAGACTCGCGAAGATAAAAAGAGAGAAGGCTCAAATAAATAAAATTAGAATTGAAAGAGGGGAAATTACAATGGATACCACAGAAATACAAAAGATTATAAGAGAATACTATGAAAAGCCATACACCAAAAAATTGGATAACCTAAAAGATATGGATAAATTCTAAGACTCATACAACCTCCCAAAACTGAATCAAGAAGAAATAGAGACTCTCAGTAGACCAATCACAAGTAAAGAGATTGAAATAGTAATCAAAAACCTCCCAAAAAACAGAAGTCCAGGACCAGATGGCTTCTCTGGAGAATTCTGCCAAACATTCAAAGAAGATGTAATACCTATCCTTCTCAAACTATTCCAAAAAATTGAAGAAGATGGAATGATTTCTAACTTATTCTATGAGGCCAACATCATCCTGATCCCAGAACGAGACAAGGACAACGAGAAGAAGGAAAACTACAGGTCAATATGCTGATGAACATAGATGCAAAAATCTTCAACAAAATATTGGCAAACTGAATACAGCAATACGTTAAAATGATCATATGCCATGATCAAGTGGGATTTATATGAGGGACACAGGGATGGTTCAACATCTGAAATCAATCAACGTGATATACCATGTTAACAAAATGAGGAAGAAAAACCACGTCATCATCTCAATAGATACAGAGAAAGCACTTGACAAGATACAACATTCATTTATGATAAAGACTCTCAATATAAGGGGTATAGAAGGAAAGTATCTCAACATAATAAAGGCCATATATGACAAACCCACAGCCAATAACATACTCAACAGGGAAAAACTGAAAGCCGTCCCTCTGAGAACAGGAACAAGACAAGGGTGCTCACTCTCGTCACTCTTATTCAATATAGTACTGGAGGTTTGGGCCAGAGCAATTAGGCAAAAAAAAGAAATAAAAGGCATCCAAATTGGAAAAGAAGAATTGAAAATTTTGCTGTTTGTAGATGACATGATTCTATCTATAGAAAACCTTAAGAATTCCATCAGAGAACTATTAGAAATAACAACTTCAGCAAAGTTGCAGGGTACAAAATCAGGTTACAACAATCAGTTGCATTTCTATACTCTAATAACAAACTAGCAGAAAGAGAACTTAAGAATACAATCCCGTTTCCAATCACAACAAAAGGAAGAAAATATCTAGGAATAAATTTAATCAAAGAAGTGAAAGACCTATACAATGAAAACCGTAAGACATTATTGAAAGAAACTGAAGATGACACAAAGAAATGGAAAGATATTTCTTGTACATGGCTTGAAAGAATAAACATAGTTAAGATGTCCATATTACCTGAAGCAATCTACAGGTTCAACGCAATCCCCAATCAGAATCCCAATGACATTCATCATGGAAACAGGACAAAGAATCCTAAAATTTATGTGGAACAACGAAAGACCTTGAATAGGCAAAGCAATCCTGAGAAAAAAGAACAAAGCTAGATGCATCACAATCCCTGACTTCAAAATATACTACAAAGCTATAGAATTCAAAACAGCATGGTACTGGCACAAAAACAGACACATAGATCAATGAAACAGAATTGAAAGCCCAGGAATAAAACCATGGACATCTATGGATGGCTAATCTTCAACAAAGAAGCCAATAATATACAATGAAGAAAGGAAAATCTCTTAAATAAATGGTGTTGGGAAAACTGGACAGCCACATGCAAAACAATGAAAGTAGTTTATTATCTTGCACCACAAAAACTAACTCACAATGGACTAAAGACTTGAATGTAAGGCCTGAAGCCATAAAACTCCTAGAAGAAAATACAGGCAGTACACTCTTTGACATTGGTCTTAGCAGCATCTTTTCAAATACCATGCCTACTCAGCTATGGGAAACAAAAGAAAAAATAAACAATGGGACTACCTCAGACGAAAGAGCTTCTGCAAGGCAAAGAAAATGAAAAGACCACCCACCAACTGAGAGAAAATATTTGCAAATCATATGTCCGACAAGGGGTTAATCTCCAAAATATATAAAGAACTCATACAACTCAAACTCATGCAAACAAAAAAACAAACAACCTGATCAAAAAATTGGCAGAGGATATGAACAGACCTTTTTCCAAAGAAGATATATAGGTGGTCAACAGGCATACAAAAAGATGTTCCATGTCACTAATCATTAGGAAAATGCAAATCAAAACTACAATGAGAGATGGCTCACACCTGTTAGGATGACTATAGTTACCAAGACAAAAAATAACAAATGATGTGGAGAAAAGGAAGCCCTCATACACTGCTGGTGGGAATGCAAAGTGGTGCAGCCACTATGGAAAACAGTATGGAAAATTCTCAAAGAATTAAAAATGGGAATGCCATACGATACAGCTATCCCACTACAGGGTATTCATCCAAAGAACTTGAAATCAACAATTCAAAGAGACTTACGCACCTTTATGTTCATTGCAGCATTAATCACAATAGCCAAGATATGTAAGCAACCCAAGTGCCCATCAACTGATGAATGGGTAAAAAAGATGTGGTATATATACAATGGAATACTACTCAGCCATAAAAAAAGGGAAAATCATCACATTTGCAACAACATGGATGGACCTTGAGGGTGTTATGTTAAATGAAATAAGCCAGACAGACAAAGACAAACACTACATGATTTCAGTCATATGTGGAAGATAAACATATGGACAAATAGAAATGATTAGTGGTTACCAGAGAGGAAGGAGGTGAAGGGTGGGCAGAATGCGTAAAGGGGCACATATACATGGTGACAAAGAAAAATTAGACTATTGCTGGTAAGCACAACACAGTCTATCCAGACACTGATAAATAATAATGTGCACTGAAATTTCACAATGTTATAAACCATTGTGACCTCAATAAAATAATTAAAAATAAAAAAGTCACAGGCTGTTGCTAGTCTGGCCTGGTGATTTTTGGCAAAACTGTCCTCAAAAAATTAGTAGTCTTCCATTTTATTTGCACCTTGTCATTTTCAAGTATCTACAAACGTGGATCTGGTCTAAACATAGTCAGTAAGCCAGAGGGATCTTATCTTTTACTTGCAGATCATTATACCTATCATCCACTTTTGCTTAATGGCCATTAACTATGCACTTTAAAAGTCCAGGATTTAGTTGGAATGCAATAAATTAATCCCATTTTTCACTGCTTAGGACCTCAATCTAATATCCTGCTAAGGCTGAGCCTTTGCTGCCTCTGCTAGTATCAGTTTCAGCCTGGAGTAGAAAAGTTGGGGTTTTTTCCCCAACATTTGTGGTTTCAATTTACAAATTCAGGAAATTTTAAAAAGCTGTATTTTCTGACCTTTCTGCTTTCAGACAGGCTACCTCTAGTCTGAGTTTATCCACTTCATATAGTGCATCACTAAAAATTATTGAGATAACTATTTTCTGCCAATCTTTTGAATTTTTCCATAATTAAACGAGTGAGGCATAATAAGCTTCACCCAGCACCAAGTTCACTTGACTTTCGAAAATGATAAAGGACAGGAAATGATAGAGCTTGACAGCAGGAGCAGAGCACCAGTCTCAGGACACCCAGACATAGCTTCCAGTTTCCCAGTCGTTCCTCCCTTAGGATATGCATGGTCATGAGAGAGGAGGCTGAGTGTGGGTGGAAAACTCTAAGCTGAGAGAAACAATCGGCTCTAGGGTACTTTCGTTCTGGCCAGTCATGCGGTTCCTCAGGCTTACATCACTAGCTAGACACACCGCTCTCCCAAGTGTTCCCGATCACCTGGTAACACGCTTTCTCAGCTGTATGGCACTGATCCCAATTCTGTGGGCAGCTTTACCTCATCAATACCAGTGATCATTACTTGGCAATTACTCTGTATCAATAAGGAAGTAAAAGCTTGTTCCAGTATACAGAACTTGAGCTAATTCTCTTTTATCTTGGATCAAGTATAGGTAATCTACTAACTGTTCCTTGAATTAATGTTGCGAAAGAATTTGCCAAGAGTCAATATATCAGACGAAACCAGGGGAAAGGCTACAGAACCAGCCTTTAACTATCTCCTTCCACCATTTCTCTTAACTCTAGTCCAGATTAGCACATAGTCCATGTCCAGCACACAATAGTAAGATCCACTATTTAATCAATACACTTAAAAAGTATCACACATTTTTGAGCTTTGAATACCCGAGTCTTTCTGACCACTTTCCTATCATCTCCAGTCAAAACCATATTTATTCTGTGTGTGATTTTTAGGTAATTTCCAAATTTTCTACCGTGAAAAAATACTACCATTGAAACATATCTTTTCATAGAATTTTATAGATAAATTTGTGAAAATGCCAAGAAGTCATTAGATATAGCGTGAGAGTGAGAGAGAGAGAGATGTTTAATGAGAAGCTATTTCTCCTATTATACATGTCTACAGACTATATAGGCACATATACAGAGTATGTATGCATGTATACATAAATACAAAGAAAATGGTTTCTCATTAAATGTATATTTAATATCTGTAATTTTTCAACATAATTCAACTCGACATAATTTCTCTAAGACTTTCTAGCTTTTATTAAAACCAAAATTAATTCTCATTCTCCAGAATTTTTTCCATAGTTACCAAAATATGACCTCATAATTATTTCAGTACTCACAGGAAGCATCTATTATCCTTTTTTCATTCTGATTTAACACTAGACTGTGTCTCTTTGTTTTTCCTACTCCACTGAACTTATCACTTGAGCTGCCTTATTAATTAATTAACGGCATTTGTGATTGGTTCACGAGTGTGTACTTTTCTTTCACTATAGGAGAAAAACACTGACGCTTCTTTATGTAAGCTAAGATTTGATATAAGAAATAGAGTTATATACCAAAACTTAGGATGCAGAGGGATACATATGATAAACGAAAGAGGTATATGTGCCAAACTAGGACTTGATGGAGAAAAATTCTAGAAGGAGGAGGGTGGGGTAGTAAGAAGGGTGATCTCTGGTGTGATGTTTAGAACTTTATTAAGCAAAATTTATGCTGGGTCCATTACAATAAAGAGACCTATCAATATTGCTCTATATTGAAAGCCTCTAATGTATATTTTAAAATTCCATTTGAGAGAGAAAAATGTCACTTGCACAGCACTTCTAGCTTCTGTCAACACAGGTACAAAAGTCTAGGTGATTTGCTTAGCCGGTTGAGACCGATACACGCTCATGAATAAATCAGTTTGGAACTTTATATTTTCTAGTTTTGATTATGTCAAAACATTAAAATATTTCAGTCTTAGATAGATTCCTAGTTTTGGAATGATGACCAAATTTGCAACAGGCAGTGGCTAAATTGTGCTCTTTAATTTTACTTTGAATGTTGATACTATAATTTGGTTTCAATTAAGATCCCAGTTTATTCAGATAGTATTTAATTAGAAGGATGAGAAAGAGCTAGAGGCTATATTCTCTGCATCAACAAAAAAAAATGCATTGCTTTTACAGCCAAATCACAAAGACACTACATGGGTTACAGAGAAAAGCTCCTACATTTAGCATAGAAAATATTATTTTGTAGGTTATTTAACTTTCTCTTATCTTTCTATCCATATATTGAATAAGAAATCTAGAATCTAAAATGTGATCTGAGATGAAGCATGTAGAGTATAATTTAATTGTTGAATGATTTCACTAGGAAAAATTAATGATTGTGACACAAGGAGGCATTTTTATTCTAGGTTGTTGTCCTTTTTGCCTACATTCTACAGATGATCGCAAACGTATCTCAAAGGAGCTTAGATTTGCACCAACAGAAATGTTTTTATGGTAAGAAGGAGGAAAACACCCCTTCACTGGCTCAAAATATCAGAGAATCTGGCGTCTAACCTCTGGACAATGCTTAACTAAGTCACATGGGGAAAGGAACCAGAGAAAAAGCTTATCAGGAACTATAAATTGTGTCAAGATAAATCTTTGAGTGTGGTTAGCACCTTTGCTCATCTGTTTAAATTACCTGAAAATATTTTTGTAGGTGAGAGTGACCCTGATGAATTAGATCTCGGAAAAAAGAGGTTGTGGAGTTTTTTCTCTTAAACAGCAATTTTCATATTAACACAAGTGTGGCCTATTTAAAGAGGAACAAATTACTAAGGAAAAGAAGACTATAGTTCAAATAAGATACCTAAAATCTTCCATTAACAGCAAACTTTATGAATACCCTTAGTAACTCTTGAAGATTAAGCGTTTTTTTTTTAATTTTTCAACTGGGTTCCCATATTCATGAGGAAAAAAATAACAGGATGCTGAATAAGATTTAAATATCAGATGAACAAAGTATCCATTTTTAATATAAGTAGGTCTAGTACAATAATTCGGAGATACTAAAATATTATTGATTGTTAATCTGAAGTTCTAATTTAACTGGGATCCTTTATTTTACCTAGCAACTCTATTTTTAGGGAGTCAAAAAATGACAACCTCCTTTAGTTTGGTTGTATGTGTACTTAAAAGTATAAGTATTATAATCCGATATACATTGTCCTCATTTGTATTTTTATTCCCTAATTTCATTTGTCTTTATTATCAAGACTAACTGAAATTTATATGACAATGGAAAGTAAGAAATTAAATGTTTAAAAATTCCCTTCCAACACAGTTGGACAAACTCTACAGGTCATTCAATACGGGTCTGTTGTTCACATTCATAACTATGATGAAGTTGATAGAATTATCATTAATTATAATGCAAACTTGTGTACTCTTTATTAAAACACTGTACTTGTTTTCTAAGTTAGAAGCAATACCTTTAACATGGAGGCTTTTGAGGATAACAGTGTTGAATGGCTTGCCAGATAAAGAGCGGCCTGAAGACATTCTGCAATACTGATGTAAAAATCCCCATCCTGAAATAAAGTCAGCTCAAGGGTGGTCTCAGAGATGCAGTCCTATACCAGGACGTCTCCTATTCGGAGAAGCTGGTAAATGTAGATTTATTCCATGGTTCTATCCTGGCAGCTCTAAGATTGGTTTGAGTCTTCTGTTTTGTTTAGTAGCCTCTTGGTGAACAGGAACCAACTTTCTAGAAAAGTCCCAAATAAGAACCCCTGTGTTAGATCAGACAATTTTGTGCCACTTCTAAATCTCGGGTCCATTCATATCTCCTAGCTCCTGGAGCTTTTCTTCTTTTCATCAACAGAAAAATGTATGTTTTCGCAGCAAAACTCACATTAAAAAACATATCAACAATTCTGACAGACTTTGTAGGATGATAGTAGAACACACAATGTTAACTGAAGAATTTAACTAATTAGTCCTTTCTAGCCCTGCACGTAAACATACAAATAATCTAGATTCTCTAGCCTACTTATTGCTTATTATAAAAAACTCAAAATGAATAAATACTACTAAATTATAATAGCCTGTAGCACATATAACATAATGTACCTCATGCATAGCATAACTTTTAACTATTTGGGCAGATTCTTTACCAGAGGAGCACATTATATTCATCAGGGAAACATTTCCAAAACATACCTGCCAACAGATCACCCCATAATTTTTTTATTTAACAGACATGGACTGAACAGCAGGCATAAGATTTAAACTTCCTGAATAGAGCTTGATGCCCTTATCTCAATTGAGAACCATTTTTTTCCTAGTTGTCTCCATGTGAGAATAGAAATTCCAAATTGTTTCAGGTAAGCAGGTAGGATAACCATGCATCATTATTGCTTTATACATTTTGTGGCTCTAAGAACACACGTGGTGGCTGGTGTTAGGACAGAGTCTTATAACTTTTCTCTCATTATTATTTTGTTTGAGTGATGAGCTACAGTGAGAATTGCTAGAGACTAAAATGAAACTACCCTAGACCTATTGCTAAAATATGAGTATCTAGCAGTCTTTATGCTGTAAACAAAAAGCACAGAGCTGCATTTTTGCAACTAAAGTCTAATTGAAAAATAGGAGATTTAACAGAGAAATGGAAAGAGACCAGGGTCTGGAGTCAGAATTGTGTTTGATTCTCATACCTCCAGTTTACTGGTTCACATTTACGTGACTTTAGGAAAGGCTCAATTTCTTTATGTGTAAAGACAGATAAGTCACTATGAAAATTAAATCAAATAACAAAATTAACAAAGTCAAAATTTGGTCCTCTTAAAGTTGTATGAAATTTATGAATCAATAGATGTTGAAAAAGCATTTGATAAAATTCAGTACGTGTTAATTTTTAAAAAATGAAAACTTGTCAGCAAACAAGTTGTACATGGAAACGTCCTCAATCTGATAAAGACGGTTACAGACTATCTACAGATAGCATCATCCACAAAGGTGACTATTGAGTGTTTTCCCCATGATTGAGAACAAAGCTCTCACCACTTCTAGTCATATAATACATACATAGTGTATTGGAGAAAAAAGCAGAGCAAAAAGGCAAGGAAAAGGTAGTAAATGATAAAAATTAAAATATTTCATTCATGGCATCATCTTTTATGCAGAAAATCCTAAGGAATCTACAGAACAATTACTAGAACTCAGAAATCCACACTGTAAACTAGAAAACATACTGAGAGATATTAAAGAAATGAGTAAATATACCATGTTAATAAATTGGAAGTTTCAATATAATTAAGATTTCAGTTCACCCCGAGTTAACACAGAAATTCAACACAATACCAATGAAAATCCAATCAAAGTCTACCCTTTATAGGGCCAGCCTAGTGGCATAGTGGTTAGGTTCATACACTCCACTTCAGTGGCCCTGGGGTTTGCAGGTTCAGATCCCGGGCACGGACCTGCGCACCACTCATCAAGGCACACTGATTGGCAACAGAAGTTAGCTCAAGGCCAATCTTCTTCACACACAAAAAAAATCTACCTTTTTTATAGAAACTGATCATTCTAAAATTTATGTGGAAAACAACTTACAGTAATAAAAAAATTTAAAGAACAAATAAAAAGTTGGAGAGTATGCAGTAGTAGATATCAAAATTTATTTAAAAGATATTGATCAAGACATTGTGATATTGACATATGGATAGTCAAATAGGTCAATGAAACAGAAATAGACTCACGCATATATGTTCAGTCAATTTTCAGCAAGATAACTGGAATAAGAAGATTTAATGTATAGAAAAAAATTAACATTGATGCCTACTTCATCCCACAGACAAATTTAATTTGAAAGTGAAATATAAAGCTAATACTATAAAGCTTCTGAAAAAATAGAATATCTCCATCACTTTATTTTAAATTAGGCTAGAATTCTTTGAAAGAACAGAAAAGTTTGGTAAATCAGAGACTAAAACATAAGCCCCATATTTGAAAAGAATATTTGCAATGTATATTTGAGTAGGGGAGAAGGGAAGAAAGCGATAACAATGAGATAGAGTTAAGAAGATTGAAAAGCTGAGGACTGGGACAACTTGAAGCCAAACTCACATGATTTAAGCAGACAAGAAAGAAACGTTTATCATAAAACAGTTGAGGATAATGGAGCATGTGGAGCAAGGCAAGATGGTTCTGGATTTATACAGCTGAAAGCTCTGCATCAGATACTGCACTGGTTTTAAAACACAAAGAAAGGGGAAAATTCCCAAGATAGCAAAGGATCAAATGACAGACAGTTAATAAAGAAAACAATCGCCCGTGAGTGCCCCCCAATCTATCTCCTCAGCTGGCAGTGTGCTAAGTCAACCCCTTCAAGGGCGCAGTGGCTAGCCCACCCTTCCCAGCTGAGCTGGACAATTTAAATTCCCGAGTTCTGGCAGAAGTTCCTTCAAGAACAGACTTCAAGACATGCATTTATTACAGTCAGGGAAAGAGGTATCTGAAAGGAACGTCAAAGGTAGACAGCAACATTACCTATTTTGCAAATGCTTTTCCACTATTTCAAGCACACTGCTAATTTATTTTGGCCCTTAACAATTAGTGTTTATATAATCCAAAAAGGTAAAAACAAATTCCCCTTTAGAATTATTCAAATGCTGAGCATTTGATTCATAAAAGGCAAGATATATTAATGAACGTTCACTTAAACGTTGTAATATATTTTATTACTTTTTTAACTTTTTAAATAACATAAGGAATTCTCTGTAACTAGAGAATTAGTGCAAAGAGTAGAAATGAAAAAATAACAAAAATTATAATCACATCCCATTCCCCCCAGATAGTAAATGTTAGCCTCTGATGTATCTTCATCAACTTTTTACACACACACACACCATTTTGTGTGTGTTACTGTTGTTCATTGGATTTTAGCAAAATAGAATCATACCATACACATTACTCCACAACTTGCCTTTTATGCTTAACACGACAGCAAGAACCTCCCTTCAGGTTAATGAACATAAAGATATCTCACTCTATTAAAACTGCTTTTTATAACTGCCTAATATTCTCTATTGTAAATATACCACAGTTTAGCCAGCCAGTCTGCTATATTAAACATTTAAATAATCAGTCTGCAGTGTTTGCTACTAAAAGTGGTGCTTTAGTAAACATCCTTGCATATACATACATCTCTCGTGTGTGTGTGTCTTTGCATTTTATTTTTACAGGAAAGATTCCCAAAGTAGTTTGGTTAGGTTCAAAATATTTAATCAATTTTTATGAATTCACTTTCTGAAAAGATTCACTTTTCCATCAACAAGGTAGGAGAATTTCCCTCTTTTCCTTCTTGTTTTGCTCTAGATATCATTTTTCTTTTAAATCATGGCCAGTCGGAAGGGTGAAATTGTTATCTAACTTTTGCTTTGATTAAAATTTTCCTAAGTAGTTTCAGGGTTGAGTAGCTCTCATTTATTTGCGCCATTTGTATTTTCTTGTCCATGAATTGCTAATTTGTTGTCTCTGTCTATTTTTCTAACAAGTGTTTGGACATTTTCTTATCTTAGGTACATTTTCTGTTGGTCCATAATATGAGATACGAGTTTTTCCTAGTACATTATTGGTCTCTGAGCTTTTTTATGATAGCTTTGCATACCTAAATTTATAATTCTTATCTCCTCTGATAAGTTTATCTTTTCTTTTCTATAGCTTCTGGGGTTCTGATCTTGCTAAGGAATGTCATCCTCAACCAAATTTATACAAATGTTTTCTTAAATTTAATTCTAATGTTATTGTATTGATTCATATCTGAAGCCTTCACCCGTCTGGAATATTCGTTTGAATGTAATGTGGGATAGAGGTTTTGATTGACACATTTTCACACGCGTAGTCAATTGTGATACCACAGTTTACTGACTCAATGTTGTTTTTCCACTGAATTAAAATGTCATCCTTGTCATACATTGAATTCTATTCATACTTAGATCCATTAATGGCTATTCTTGGGTAAAAATTGTGCTGTTTGTATTGCAGTGGCTTTACAGGCAATGTTTAATCCCAGTAAAACAGTTTACCCTCAGTATTTTCTTCATTATTTTTTTGGAAATTTCCAGGTATTGGTTTTCCTTGTGATTTTGAAATCCTTTATTTTTTTTTGAGGAAGGTTAGCCCTGAGCATGTTAACATCTGCTGAGGAAGACTGGTCCTGAGCTAACATCCATGCTCATCTTCCTCTACGGTATATGTAGGATGCCTACCACAACATGGCTTGCCAAGTGGTGCAGTATCCACACCTGGGATCCAAACTAGCAAACCGTGGGACACTGAAGCAGAAGGTGCCCACTTAACCGCTGCACCATGGGGCCGGCCCCTGAAATCCTTTTACTTATTCAAAATTCCATAAACTTCGTAGGTATTCTGTTTTAAAAAGAATCACTGGGGCCAGCCCCGTGGCCGAGTGGTTAAGTTCGCGAGCACCGGTTTGGATCCTGGGCGCGGACATGGCACCGCTCATCAGGCCACGGTGAGGTGGCGTCCCACACGCCACAACTAGAAGGACCCCCAACTAAAAAATATACAACTATGTACTGGGGGAATTTGGGGGAGAAAAAGCAGAAAAAAAAAAAAAGAAGATTGGCAACAGTTGTTAGCTCAGGTGCCAATCTTTAAAAAAAAAAAAGAATCACTGAATTTACGTATGTACTTTTTTCAGTTTTACTTTATCCTCCTCAATTGTATTTTATAAAGGACACTACCCCCTTAAACTTATCCCAGTTATTTTGAAGCTTTAACTCCAGCGTTGCATGAGTTACTCTTGCCATTTGCATTTCTGTGTGCTTATTGGTTGTATAGAAAATCACATTGATCTCTATATATTTATTTTATATCTATCCAGTGTGCTAATTCTTTTATTCATTCTAGGAAGTTTTATTAATCTCTCATTTTTTCAAGTATGGAATCAGACCATCAGCAATTGAAGGTAGTTTGGTTTCTTCTCATGCAGATTCTCTCCTCTCATTGCATTAGCTATGACCACCAAGCAATGTTGATCCAAAGAAGTGACAATGAATCTTCCTGGATAGTCTGATCTTCATAATTTAGTTAATGTTAGTTATTGATTCTTTGAATATGTTCTGTATAAATTGAATAGATTTTTACTCCTATTTTAAGATTTTGTTTAAAGTGATTGCTACATTATTTCAAATGTCTTTTCAATATCTGATGACATAATCAAGAGACATTGAAATCATGGATTTTGATGAAAAGTCTTTCATGTGATATTGAGTTGTCTTTGCATGACGAGAATAAACTCTACTTTATTTTCATTAGTTTTAAATGCACTGTTCTAGTTTCAGTTTGCAAACATTTTATATAGAATTTTTGCATTTGTCTTGAGAATGGAAATCAGCATCTTGTTTTGTTTCGATTTGGGGAATTAGGATTATATCAGCTTCATTGAATGAACTGAAAATATTTTTCACTTTTATATGTGATCTGATGTAGGTTAAATAACAAAGGAACCATTTTAAAAATAAATAAATATACATATAGGAATTTATTATGTGACGTAGGAGACATTTCTCATGCGGAAATAAAAATTATTCAGTAAATAATGTTGCGATAAATGGGTAGTCATCAGAGAAGTAATTTCACTGCTTAGGTATTTCCCGGTGGATCTAAGATTTAAATGTACAATAAATAAAACCATAAACATATTAAAGATAGACATGGAGGGAGGGTAACAATTTTTGTTACATCCTCTTTGTCTGAAAGAAGGAAAAGCCTTTCAAAGTAAGACAACAAAAAGAAGCAATAGATTTTTTTGTAGCAAAAATTGTCTTCATGAGTCAGAGTCCCAGCAGAAAATGGAATTCAACTCAGGTGAGTTCAGAAGAAGAATCTCTAATGAATGAACTACTGATAGAAGAAGGGTAGGGTTGAGGGAAACAAGAAGGAGGTATTCAAGCAACCAGAGACTACCAATGATAGGAAAACATTCTACCTCTTGGTTTGAAGGGCAAGGGAAGGAAGTAATATTCCTAGAGTTGAGTAAAAGCAGCAGTGACAGAGTAGTGACAGCCCATCAGGAGAGATACAGCCACTGCCAGGAATGTGTCTCAAAACAGAGAAAGAACAACAAAAATATACCCCCAACCTTTCTATCTTCCTGACTGCTTGTGATAGGCGCACTTCTAAGAGAGTCCTCAATGATCCACGTATCCTGGACTTCACATTCTTGTGCGATCCCTTCCCTTTTGGTGTGGGCTAAATCTAGTAACTTGCTGCTAAACAATAGAATATCACAAAAATTTCACAAATAGTTTACAAAAGATTCTAACTTCTTTATTGCTGGTTGACTCTCTCTATTGTCTTCTCAGCTTGCATTTCTTGATGAAGCAAGCTGCCATGTTGGAAAGGCCCACATAGAAAGGAACCGAGGGAGGCCTCCAGACAACTGGCAGTGAGAAACTGAAGTCCTCAGTCCAACAGCACTCAGGGAAATTAATCCTACCAGTGACCGCAAGGGCTTGGAAATGGATCCTTTCCAGTAGAGCCTTCAAATGAGACTATAGACTCTGAGCCAATATTTTGATTCCAGTGTTGCCAGAAACCATGAAACATAGGACCCAGGTAAGCCATGTCTGGATTTCAGTATATTTTTGGAACTCCTAAATTTTGAGGTAAATTGTTCAATGATTATAGATAACTAATAAAGATTTCAGTTCCTGGAAATGGAGTACTCCCATAACAAATACATAAAAATATAGAAATGGTTTTGGAACTTAGCAGTAGTAAAGACTGGATGGATTTTTTTTTTTACCGAGGAAATTTGGCCCTGAGCTAACATCTATACTGATTTTCCTCTATTTTGTTTGTGGGTCACCGCCATAGCTTGGCCAGCAAGTGGTATATGTCCATGCCCAGGGTCGGAACCTGCCAACCTGGGCCACCAAAATGGAGTGTGCCAAACTTAACCACTATGTCATGGGGCCAGCCCCAAGATTGGATGGATTTTGACGATCATGATAGAAAATGCCTAAATTGCATTGAACTTACTGTTAACAAAAAGCATGCTGCTACTGAGAGCTCAAAAGGAAGAGAACAACATGCCATTGGAAATTGGAGAATGGAGGATTCCAGTTACAATGGACAGGTGCCTTTCAAGCCTCTGTTTGCCTTGTTTGCTAATGTCCCATTGGCCAAAGCATGTCACATGGCCGACCTAGATTCATGGAGTGGAGAAATTAATTCTACCTATGATGTGAGAAAAAGAATGTGTGGGCATTTTTTATTCACAGTCTGCCATCTAACCATAAATTTCACATTCCTCCAAGGTGCAAAACATGTTTACCTCAATCTAGGATCCCTGATTTCTCATCCAGTTATGGCATGAACATTGAAGCTCAGGATCTCATGATCTGCTGCAAATCTGGTTGTAGTTCCCTAGATGCAGTTCTTGATCTAGAGACCTATGAAGTAAAAAGACAAGCTATCTGTCTCCACATGCCCAAAATGCAATAGTAAGATAGGCACTGAATAACCACCATAGAGATTCCTTTCAAAATGAGAGGAATGGGTGGCACTTAGCAGTCCCTGGTCCATAAAAATTCTGAAATCCACCTGGAAAAATATTGCAAGGTTCCCTTACTCTGGGGACATGGAATGTACCTTGATTAAAGCTTGATTCTGCTCCCTAGGAAAGGCTCCCTAGTCTTTTCTATTTGTTTCTCAGTTTTGCCCACTGTACTCTTGACTAAGCCCTCTGAGGTGTCTTTCCTTCCAATGGACAATTGCATAAGAATTATCTCCTGTTTGCATATGAGTAGCTTTAAGTTCATTTTAGTTCTATTTGGTAGTTGTCTTGCTAGTATAATCTCCTAAAAAGCTTTATAGGCTTTCTATGTATTAGATTACTTGCAGATTACATCCCCCTCAGTTAGACAAAAGCTGTACCCACAGTTCTTTTAAAGACATAACTTTAAAAAGTAGATTTTAAATTCTTTCTGATGTAACAAAAGTAATTGATCTAATCAGATTTTATCCTTGGGTCTATTTTTTAAAATTAGCTGTATTGAAGTATAATTTACATACAATAAAATGTACTTCCTGTTTGCCCTGTTAGTGGACTGTGCGTACCCTGCAGCTAGAAGAAGCCCTCAAGCAGAGATAAGAAACTTCAGTTGGTGAGAAAAGGAAGATGCTTTTCCTGGTTGCTTTTCCTCTACTACTGACCCCTGAGCTCAGGCCAGGTAGAGGAAAAACTGAGTCCCACATCTGCCTTCGCATCCAGATCTGGCAGCATCATGTAAACTAACAGACTAAGCCAGATTCCTTAGCTGGTTGTGGTAGCTCACCAGAAAGTGATGAAGAAAGAAGTCATTGGATATGGTATAGACTTGGTTTTCTCTGCTCCTCTCTGCCAAGTACAACTATTAACTCTGAAGATTATTCAAGAGGCAACCAAAGGAGAACTCTGAAGTGTAAAGAGGAGAGCAAACTAGTTAGGGACCCGTGGACTTCAGGAACAACTCAGCAGCAGGGCATCATATTGATTCCCCACTCAAAGAAGAAGACAATCCAGTTCCAACAGTCATGATCTTCAATGTTGCAACAGAAGGTGGTCCAGAGAGGCTGATTCCTCTCCTAAATCAAACCACCACCAATACCAGGCAAGCCTGATAGCACTGGCAAGAGTGATGGACAGAGAGCACTGCTGACAATAGCAGACGGTGAAGTGTACACATTCTCCTGAGATCACCTCCCCCACCAAGAGACACCAGGTGGCCCATGCCACACTAGCAAGGGGGATCTTGTCACAATAAGCACCTGGCCTGGAATTGCTCTCCATCTGTCAGAGGCAGGGGAGTGCCACCACAGCAAGTGCCAGGCCCAGCAAGTACCCTTCTCTCCTTCCCGACTAAGCTAAGAATCCTCTCCCCAGCAACATACACTGAGGCAGTGGGGTGGGGTGGTGGGGAGGTAAGGAAGAATCCCTCCACACAAGACACCCAACCCAGGAAGTGCACCCAGCCTGGGAAGACACTAGCCAGCCTAGCCTGTGGAAACTCCTTCCACCTCCTCAGACAACTCCAGCAGAGACCAGCAGAGCCCCTCAAGACCAGATAAATCAAGCAGACCAAAATAGCACTGCAAAGGCTCTGAAACTAAACTTCCTTTGGGAATATAGCCCAAGAAATCAGGCAAAGACCTGCGTGCTAAACAAACAGGGTGACTACCTGCCAAAATACAAGATTTAAATGAGCCTCAGAATCTCCTAACAAAACAGCCAAAATGTTCAGGATACAATAAGAAATCACTCGTCATACTAAGAACCAGGAAAATCACAACTTGAGCAAGAACATACAATTAACTGATGCCAACATTCAGATGGATGAGATGTTGAGATTATCTGCTGAGGATTTTAGAGTGGCCATAATAAAAAAGTGTCAAAAAGTAATTACAAATTATGTTGAAACAAATTACAACCTCAATAAAGAAACCATATTTTAAAAATTGGAAATTATAGGATTGAAAAACACAGAAATAAAATATTAGCTGTGATACCGTACCTGAAGTGAGTTCACTCACCCATTGTGCAACAAGCCAATCTCTGGCACCAGGTGCAGTGCAGTGCAGTGGAAGAAAGTAGGACTTTATTATTGCACAGGACTGAGCAAGGAGAAAGGGCAGCTTATGCTGAAATCCAAAACCCCCTGAAAAGCTAAAAAGAAGGGTTTTTAGTTGGGGTTTTAGGTAGGGGAGGGGGTGCATATGGCCTTGCTGGCCAGCAGCTTTCCCACCAGGCTGTATCTCCTTGTGGGGAAGAGATAAGGAATCCAGGTACTTGTCCTTGGCTTTGTTTGTCTCCATGGTGGATAGTGGATTCCGGAGCCAGGAAGCCAGGGAGTAAACAGGGAATGAGTGTTTTGGTTTTAACCCCATATATACTGGGTTTAATGTCGGGGAACCAATATCAGGGTGGGTATCAGCTGGATGGACCAACAGCAGAGTGAAAGAGACAGGATAGAATCAGTGAACTTGAGGATAGAGCAATCAAACTTACTTTATCTGAACAGCAGAGAGAAAAGCAATAGAACCTCAGGGACCTGAGGGATAATAACAGAAGATACAATATTTGTATCATTGGAGTCCCACAGGGGAAGAGAAAATGAGTGAGGATAAAAGATTTTGAAAATAATAATGGCCAAAAACTTCCCATATTTTCCAACAGACATAAGCCTACAGATTCAAAAAGCTGAGTAAAACCCAAATAAGAGAATCAAAAGAGATACACATGAAGACACAGCATAGTTAAACTTCTGAAAACTAAATCTAAGAAAAAAATATTGGTATTATAGATAAAAGTGACACACCACCTACAGGAGAGCATCTATTAGATGACAGTAGATTTCTCATCTGGCGAAGGCCAGAAGGAAGGGGCACAGATGTTAACTGTGAATCCATATGCAGCAAAATTACCCTTCAGGAATGCAGGGACAATGAAGACATTCTCAGACAAAGAAAGACTAAAGAATTTGTCACTAGCAGACTTATCCTTAAAGAATGGCTAAAGGAAAATCTTCAAAAAGAAGGGAAATGAAAGAAGAAAGAATTTTGAAGCAGCAGGAAGAACAAGGGGGAAGAAAGAACAATGGAAAGAGCAATCATATAGGTACAGACTATCCTTTTCGTTATGAGTTTATAAATCACATCTGATGATTCAAACAAAACTTAAACCACCAACTGATACTCCAGACAGTGATGTTTAAAAGTGGGGAAGGTAAAGGGATCTAAATGGCAGTAAGGTTTCCATACTTCAGTTGAAGTGGTGGTGAGGTGGTATGAGCGATAAATGGTCATAAAAAGGCAACAGGAAGGATGCTGGTGGTATTGTAACTGTTCTGTCTCTTGATTGTGATGGTAGATACATGAAAGTACACATGTAAGAAAATTGCCCATACAAACATACAAATGAGTACAAGTAAAACTGCGGATGTCTGAATAAGATTTGTCAATTGTATCAATGTCACTATCCTGGTTGTGATTTTATACTATGGTTTTGCAAGATGTTGCCATGGGGGTAAAGGATACACAGGCTCTTGGCATTAATTCTTACAATTGTATGTTAATCTATAATCTCAAAATAAAAAGTTAAGTTAAAAAAAATTACCCAGCCATGGCCCTAAAAATCCTATAAATACCCTTCCATAGTTTCCTCCTTTTTAGATACCACTAAAAATGTCAAGACAGTGTTCTCCTTGCTGCTTTAGGTTTAGTAAACTCAGTTTTGCCTAATTAAAAAAGAAAAGAGGGAATCACTGATGTGTACATACATTCCCAAGTATACACATAACATTACATGCTCAAATTCCTGTTAAATTATTTCCATATTTTCTACTAGTCACTAGCCACAGAAAGACTTTACATGTTCAACTAAGTGAACATTCTTATAAAATAGTTGTGTCTCAAGCATCCTGGAACCTCGGCTCAATCTTGGGGCTTTTAGGATAAGTGTGAATTAGTTTTGACTGCTCTTCCTGACAGTGGGAGCTTTCTTTATCATCAAAGCAGTGTTTTCTTGACTCTCCTCACATAGCAAAGTCTTTGGCTCTGTATCTACTCATATAATCACAGGAACCACTCTTAGTGGAAAGGATATAATGGATCATCCAAAAATACATAGCTTTAACATTTAAGCCAACATAGTGCAGAATATGTGCCAAACATTCCATTTCTCTAGTCTTGCTTTATTTTCCAAACTAAATGCAGTCTTTGGGGTGAGAGAAGGATGCGGAGGACCTCAGATTTCTCTTTTGTTCTTTTCAATTTATAGTTTCATTTCTTAACATGTGAAGGTTCTTCAATCTAGGTTTGTTGTCTGTACTAAGAGACTATCGTGCTCCTCAGAGTCGTTGGAGGGCAGCCATTTCCCTTTTGGAAACTCTGTCTCTTCTCTTTTCACCCAATGGTCTCTGGGTCCCTTTAGCACCTTAGCTCCTCTCTAGTTGGAAACACTATTTTTATAGTAGGTCATCATCATGGGGGAGGCTTTGACTTCTATGAGTAATGCTTCTATTGCACAGACAGATATTTCATATTAAGGAGCGGGGCTCCTCCTTGTCTGTCTCTTTATTATCACACTAAATACATCTAACTTCTTCTTTGTCTTGACAATGACATAATGTTACCATTGCCTTGGAATGTGGCTTCTTTAAGAAGGGAGGAGGAAACAGAGGGAAAAAATGCCATTCCCTAAGTATACACACTGGTTTATCTGTTAAATAGCTTGCATTTGTCTGAAGAATGTTTCATGATCAGATTAACCATCAGGTACATCTCACATTCTTCCTAGAAGTGTAAATGATCATGACTATGACTTTTTAAGCAAATGCATAAACTTTGGATTTTACAACAACAGAAAAAGAAAGGTAATAAGTAATGATGATTTCTACTATTTTTAACCTTGAGTTTTGGCACCAAATATAAATATAGCCCCATGAATTTCATGTTACAAACATAGTAGAAAAGAAGCAAGACCTAATATGTTTATATTCATCTTACACACTTAAAACGATTCATATAGATCAAATGAAGAACCAAACCTTTTGATACAGGAACTAGAATTGAGTGTTGCTCTGAAATGAGATGTTAAATTAATTAAACAAGGAAACCTAAAGCGGCTTCAATGCCTTAGTAGCCTATGTAAGCAAACGAAAACTTAAGCCCATAGTACTTCAAGAATAAGAAATCAAAACCTAAGGACAACCAATCATAGCCAACTAGGCTTTGTCAAATAAGGCAACCACTTAAGCTATAGCCAATCAAATAATTTCCTTGCTTGGCTTCTGCCTGTTCTCTATAAAAGTCTCTGCCTGAGCTTCTGTTGGTGGGGTGCTCCTAACCACTTCTGGTTTGGTGCTGCCCAATTCCAGCAGATTTTTGCTCAAACAAGCTTAAAATTTTAAATATGCCTCGGTTTATGTTTTAACAGAGAGAATTGTTTGTAATCTTTTAAGCGTCATAGAAGTGTGATTGCAGCATTGTTAATGGCAGCAGTGGTAACTGCCACACAGCAAACAAATTACAAAGATAGAAGGAGCTCTGATAACGCTCAAATTCAAAGCAAGTTAAGTTCAACAGGCAGCAGGGAAAGAGCTCAGTCTTGGAGTCAGGCAGGCCTGAGTTTGAATCTAGCTTGACCAGAGGCTGTGTGACCTTGGCCAAACTATATAAGCTCTCAGCACCCCAGGTTCCTTACCTGTAAAATGGGTAATTATAGTATCTCACTTATAGGGTCGTGAGCAATAAATGATCTAATACATGCAGAGTGCTTATAATATTCTTAGCAGATAGTATTTTATGAGTGTAAGCTCTTATATTTGGTTAGGATTTTCGTTTTTCCTTTCCTCCCCCTTAGAATAGAAAGAAAGGCTCTCCCCTTCCTTTCTATTGTCTTCATAAACCCTGATCCACCACCTCCATTCCTGACACTAGTGCAGACCTGAGTGGGAGACACAATCCCAATTTGGGCATGCCATCAGGTAGCCAGAGACTGTCATCCCCAGACGGGTCAATATGTTCCCAGCAGACCACTGCCAACCAGTTTACGTAGCTGACATACCTGGTCTTGCAGCCAATCAACATCACTCAGAGATGTCGCTTTCCTAATGGGGGGCAGATACAGTTCATGATATTTTAGTGAAACTCCTACCCATTCTCCTCCCCGGAATTTCATGCCGACAGCCTACCCTGACTCTGTGCTGGATCGAATTCCCTGCCTGGCAGGAACATTTTTCACTCAGTGGTCAATGTTTAGTTTCTAATAGTTTTTATCTTTTATTTAAGAGTATGTGTAATAATACCAGATTCTTGATTTATTTGATTTATTAGATTTATTTTCCTCCTTGAAAGCTATATTAGATTGGAATTGCTACTGTAACAAATTTCCACAAACGTAATGGTTTAAAATAACACAAATTTATTTGCTTATAGTTCTGGAGGTCAGAAGTCTGAAATCTGTTTCACTGATCAAAGTGCCGGCAGGGCTGGTTCCTTTGGGAGGCTCTGAGGGGAGAATCCATTTCCTTGCCTTTTTCAGCTTCTGGAAACTATCTGTATTGCTTGTCTTGTGGCCCCTTCCTCCATCTTCAAAGCTCACCACTCTGCTTCCATCATCACATTGTCTTCTCCTGCTCTGACTAGCATCGTTCTTATAAGCACTTTTATGATTACAGTGGGCCCAGGCGGATAATGCAGGATTCTCTCTCCATCTCAAGAATCTTACTTAATCACGTCTCCAAAGGCCCTTTGGCCACATAAGGTAACATTCACACGTTCCAGGGATCAGGAGGCAGGCATACTTAGGGGGTCATTATTCAGTCTATCATAAAAGTGCATAACCAAAAGAAAAATATAAAAAAGGAAAAGAAGAAAGGAAGGAAGGAAGGGAGAATGAAGGGAGAGAAAAGTGAGAAAGAGAGAGAGATAGAAAGGAAACAATAAAGGAGATTTTGCTTCATATGGATAAAAGTAAATCATAGACAGCTCTTCTTTGATGAAGCATAGAAAGAAGCAGCCCATCATTATAACCAGATGGTTTTCATGTTTTAAAAAAGAGATGTGGAGCCAGCCCTGACGGCCTGGTGGTTAAAGTTCAGGCTCTCACCGCTTTTATGGCCCATCATTTCCTGGTCGTGGATCCACACCACTCATCAGTTGCCATGCTGTGGTGGCAGCTCACATGGAAGAACCAGAAGGACTTACAACTGGATGTATGACCATGCACTGGGGCTTTGGGGAGGAAAAATAAAAAGGAAGATTGGCAACAGATGTTAGCTCAGGGTGACTCTTTCCCTGCAGAGAAAAAAAAAAAGAGAGAGAGATGTGATTTGCTGACATAAAAGAAGAAAGGGAGAAAAAGTAACACAGATTATACAAAAGCTGTCCAATTTGAGAAGTACCACAATCAAGAAGAATGTGAATTACTGAGGGAAGAATTTCGAAAGGCTCCCACTGCAGATTCAGAAGGAAGGGGAAAATAACAAATCCCTGTTTTATTATAACTCGAGCGAAACCTGAACGGCAACAGCCTTTCATGTAATCCTCTTCCTATCCGTTCTCGCTGCTCACAAAAACATCCATCTGGTATAAGCCTGATTGATCATATTGGCGAGTTTAGTGGAGAAGAGTGCCACCATCTGCTTGATTTCAGCAATGACAAATCCAAAGGGATGCTACAGGATGTTGATATACTGCGTTCCAGCTATGTCAGTACTGGATTGTTTCATAACAGCCAATTTTAAGAGATATGAAGGGGTATGAAAGCAGTGCGTAGATTCACATTCTGGGGATAATTTCCTTATAAAAGATTCATTCCTTCCTATATAGTCAGGTAGAGACAAACTTAAAAGTTCAACCAAAGTAATTACAGCGTATTCATTTACTCTCTGCAAATCCTGGCTATTTTTGTTAAACTTGTGTTTTTTATAGAGCAACAGCGTTAATTATTCATAATACATAGGTGTCTGATTTGAGCTATCTTGTCATTAAATGAATCATGAATATGTATTTGTGAAACACTTTCATCCTATCTCATGATTTACAGATGCATCTGCAAATGCCTGTAAGGTGGTCTTTCATGAACATTGCTGAGCTAAATGCATTTTCAAGAAAGAAGTCTTAAAAATAAGATGAGATGTAAGCAAAATAACTACACTAAATTTTATCATGGAAATCTGTTTAATAAGGATTACGGGAAAAATATTCATGAAGCTCAAAATAAGACTATTATTCAAATAAAAGAGAGAGTTGCTATTTTTGTATACAAATGCCAAAAAGGAAAAAAATATATACTTGCAAAGGGAAGTAAAACTGCTTCAGGTTTTTCCTGTCAACACATGCCATAGCGTAACTTCTAGAAATCGAGGCGAGTTAGTCCCATTTAATGCAAGTCATAGTCATACTTGTTCATAGAATGAAAGTAGGAATTGGGTAGTTTATAATTTGCACACACACAAAAACACACAGACAGTGCTACAAATTCAATTAACAATACTATTTGAAAAATGAACAAGAATGAATCATCAGAATGCGTACAAACCAACACACTCTAATTTAAACCATTTGGTTTAGATAATATGTCATTCATGTAAACCAAATGTACTTCCAGGAGCCAAAAAGAAAGGGATAGGACAAAACAGAGAAGACGTTTTTCGAAATATTTTACTACTGAGAATCCAAAAGTGTATGAGTTATACACTTTGGTTTTCTTGATTCCTCAGTCAAGTATTTATTGAAAACCCATGCTATGAATAATTACTAGATGAGATATTTTGTTAGGTCAGTGATACAGCACACACCATGGGGAAACCATCTCTTCTGGATCATCTTGAGGCAAAATCATAAAATATATCAAAATGTAATGCTACAGGTACTATCTCTCACTATCCAGAGAGCCAAATCCTGGTGTTTTTTCTTCCCTTCCCCACTCAGACCAGGCCACAGGCTTAGGAACTTTCTTGAAGACCCTTCCTAAATCCAGAATTTATAAATTTGTTCCATTTTCTCGGAGTTTTCCTATGTCACTGTCCAGTTAACTGGGAAGATTAATACCAGCTGTGAAGTGGTAAAGACAGATAATACTATGCTTGTTAAATTGCAGAATAGGCTGGGAGGGCAGCCAAAGCCACAGGACAAATATGGAGCATTAGCATTGATTTTAAGTGCTCTCAAAATACTTTCATACACATAATTTCAATTTTTGCCCTGGAAAAAACTTGTTAAAGACTATGATATATCTCCTTCTTGAAAACCTGAATTGAAATTGTATTACCTTAAATACAATACACTGCTATTTGTCTTTGTAATGCTCATGTATTACGAGCTGAGAACGAAAATTGTTTCAAGAAATTATAGAATTATTATTTAGTATAAAATTCTTATTATTTAAAAAAATAAGAGGTTATGTGATGAGGTAACTATGAACTATGAAAAAGTTTTGCTTCTTCTAAGAATATCAGGAATGACTGCTGAATTTTATCCCAGATTAAGCCATCAGTTGAGTAGTTAATCAAAATCCCAGTCAGAACAAAAAGAAATTAGAAAATAATGTTCAGGGAAGATTGATAATGGTAAAGTAGAATAATTCTATTTCATAAATACATTTGGCAGAATTATTGTCCTCCAAGAGTACAAATATTTTAATGTTTTGCAGGAAAAAATAAACTAATTTTTCCCCACATTGCAGTGAGAAAAGACCTAAGATCCAAATTTGGATAGTTTGGGACCGTCTTAACGGTCCATTCAATCACAGCACGGTTCATTAAGTAGATTGTGCCATGTTAGGATGGACTTGGAAACTAAATCAACTGAAAAACAGCTGATTTGTTGGTATGGCCAGGCATAGCCTTAGAAAGTGTAATAATTTCCTCAGATTTTTATAGGACTATTTCATTTAACAGAACTTCACTAATTCAAATATATGAAAATTTTACTGAAACTCAGATTCTGCCTTATCTATGAGGAAAGGACAGGCTAAGCAAATTCCCAGGTGAAGAAGATCCTAGGAACATTCAATCTGTTTGCAGCAGCTTTCAAATGCTGTGGTAGTAACCAATTGTACCACAGCAATTAATGTGCTCATTACAGAGAGACAGCCCCTACTCTAGTCCGAAAAGGAGCATCAGCAAGGCCTCTGTTTGGCAGGGCTTCTCGCTTAGCTTGAAGAACTGAAGGTACTTAGAAATAAGATTGCATGTTTTTAACAAACCAGAAAAACTTCAGTTTCATATGGCTGATTATTCCCCAGATTTGGGTATCTCACACACCATATTCATCCTGTGAAACATAGCAGCTGCCTAACATAAAGCTCTTTTGAAATATAATTAATTTATAAAACAGGTGTAACTTCTACTTCTTTGTCTCATTTTTCAAAAAGAGGCTCACATAATCTGTAATTCAAATATTATGCCAATTTCCTAATTGGTTAAATTTTACCAACATTGCTATATGAGAGGAAAACTGGTCTATGGAATATTTGAAAGAGATGAATTATTGATTTTTAAAGTTAAACACACTGTGAAGCTGCTTAGAAAAAAGAAGAATCCATGAGGGGCAGTTTGTCTTTTTAGTACCAGCTCCCTTTTCTCTGTTGACTGTTTTTGGCAGTCTACCGGGTTGCTCCCAGTCATATGGCATTTTATTCCAAAAGTTGTATTTGCAATGCCAACTTCTGTAGGACCCGGGTGCTTAGCAGTAATGGATTTAGATGAGCAACTAGCATTACTGTGATGGTGGCACAATTTTGCAGTGTTTTCCTTCTGCTGTAATAGTTCTCTGCTTCAGTACCTATTCTCCTTTATATTTGCCCAAATTTATTAAAGACAATGAAAGGAAATATTTAGTGAACTCATGGTAGCCAAGAATAAAGAAAGGAAGGGTGGGAGAAGGGAGAAGGAGAGATAAAAAGGAGGATGTGGGGGAAGAGAGAAAGATGAAAAATCAGAGAAAAAGGAATTTGATATTGTTGGTATTATAATGGGCTCCTGAGAGGCACCTGCAGAGGATGTAAATCTGAAAACCTAGGTTACAAGGGCTTCATGGCTGGAAGGGAGCTCAAGGGGCTTTCTAGGGTATTGTTAATATATTGTTTCTTGATCTGCTTTCTGATTATACAGGTAGGTTCAATTTGTAACAATTCATCAAATGGTACACATATGATATGTGCAGTTTCCAGTGTGTATATTATATTTCACTGAAATATTTTAAAATAAAACACGTGCTACAGGGGAACATGCATTATCTTTCATCTGTTTTCAGTTTACCTGGATGAAGTGCCCTTGAAAGTGACTTAAGGCCATCTATCAACTTCATACTCACATATGATCTTTTCTTATTGAAGAAAAGATACGATTGAACTTCTAAGCTTAGGTTTCAATTATGGCCGTAGCTCTTTAATAAATTAGTGGTCTGAGACAAGCCCCCCCAAGGCTGTTTTCTGTTTTTGGAAGATGTTACAGGATCATTGAATAAGATATTAGTTCTGATATGGTTTTCCCTATGGTGGGATGAACAGCCAGTCTGTTGTTTTCTGGGCTTTCTTGCTCTGGAAGTAACTAACTGTCTTCTTTGGATTTCAAGATCCATCCTTAAGCAACCCTCAAACTGGTCTTTGTTTGAAGGAATCAAACTGGTATTGTTTGAAAGGAAGCTGCGATTTTGGCAGAGTTGGGAGGAGAGAGGGCAGCTGGTAAATTTTGAGGAAGAGGGCAGAGATAGTTGGAGCCCTGCATCTGAAATGGATGGAGGAGAAGCAGGTTTTGTGATCAGTTGAGTTCTGGTTGCACTCCCATGGGTCAGTCCACAGTATCCATGGTAGCTGAGAGCAGTTTCTCAACCTTAGCCTTTTTGATGTATTGGACCAAATAATTCTTTGTTGTCAGGAGTTATCCTGTGCATTGTAGGATGTTTAGCAGCATCCCTGGCCTCTACCCACTCGATGCCATTAGCACCTCCCTCCCAATCAAAAATGTCTCCCATCATTGCCAAATGTCTCCAGGAAGCAGGGAGGGGGCAAAACCTCCTCACTCCTGTTGAGAACTGCTGGCTTACAGCAAAAGTGCTAGATATTGAACTTGGCATGCAAAGAATGGAGGGAATAAATGTCAGGAGCTTCAAAGCCACTTGCCTTTAAGTGAGCCTCTAAGATAGACTAATAAGCACATAAAATGATGCATATACAGGCTTAGTCAAGTTCAACGTCTCTAGATTGTGTACACCTAAAGCTCATATCAATCCCAAGGGTTGGGTGGTGGAGGACGATTCAGAATTCACAAACCCTGACAGGTGGGGATTAAGCTAGATTTGATTTGATTTAGAAAACTAAAGAAATGTGACAATTATTTTATGTAAGTGTCATTGTGCCAATCTCTACCTGGTAAAAAACTTAGTGGGGCTGGCCCAGTGGTGTAGTGGTTAAGTTTGCACACTCCGCTTCGGCGGCCCAGGTTCAGGGGTTCAGATCCCAGGCACAGACCTACACACCACTCATCAAGATGTGCTGTGGAGGTGTCCCACATACAACACGGAGGAATGTTGTCACGGATGTTAGCTCAGCAACAATCTTCCTCAAGCAAAAAGAGGAAGATTGGCAAAAGACATTAGCTCAGGGCCAATCTTCCTCACCAAAAGCAGAAAACAAAAACTTTGCAATGTTTCTAGCATACAGCAGCCAACAAAATTAAATGTGTTATTATCATCCCAACTTTGTAGATGATGAAAATGCGTCACAAAGAAGGTAAATAACCTTTCCAAGAACCAGAGCTAAGTAATAAACAAAATGGGTACTAAAATGAATTACTCCTTGTGCTCTTACTCTTTGTTAACAGTGTTACCAAAATTGATGATGGAGTGCCTAGGAAGTATCACTTTACCACTTCAACTTAGAAAATACAGCAACTGTTATGTTCCTAACACCCATGTTAATCATTTCAGGGTAGAAGAAAATTATATAACCCAATTTAATTTTTTCCTTGGACAGTCAAGACACCTGAAACAATACAAGAACTTGCCAGAATGAAGGTGCTTAAGTATCGAAATGACAGATCCAGCCTATATGCGCTAAAAACATTCAGAAAAAGAAAATCCAAAATGGATTGAGGTAGTTGAGGAAGGCGTCATGGGATCTGAGCTAGAAATTTAAGAATAGATAGAACAAGGAAAAAATGGGGGAAAGGCTTAGAGATCAGGAAAACAACATACGCATTTCTACTGCATAAAGGCCCCACAATCTGGTCCTAATTTTTATCCCCAGCCTCCATTCTCTTTAAAGCCCCTACGGCCTTTCCCTCTACATACACAGGCAAGCCTTCAATCACACAATTCTTCAAATGCGTCACACCCTCTCCGGACTTGCGTTCTTTATATAAGCTGTCCCCCTTGCCTGCAATCACCCTGTTCACGTCACTTAAATTCCTATTTTCCCTTCAGATTCGAAACTCAAATTCACCTCCTCATATTTCCCAAGAGAAAACCAGCAACTTCCTCTTCTCTATTCCCAACTCTGTCATAGTATCTATCATCTTATTTGGTGATGTATGCCTACACGTTCCCTGCAAAGTGTCAAATGCAGAATTTCTTATAAGTATACCTGCGTTTATCCAGCATGATCCAAAATTTTACTCTGCCCTTTAATTGAGCACCATCAAGATCTGCTCACACAAATATTCACCAGACCCTTTAAGATCATTTTTAACTACACAACTAGTACACAATTCCAGTTTCATTTCACATTTTCAAAAAAGTTAGACCTAAGTCCATAATCCCCTTTGACCTTCATCCTCAATCCGAATGTTCGTTCCCATTCCGCTGAGTAAACAATATTATGTCTTTGGTGCATATTTTGACATGTTTTTACCTTTAGTTAGTGTGTATGTGTGCTGTTTTAAATTACTTTGTGTTTGTTTTTATTTAGGTGGCATATTGTATGTATTATACAATATGTAACTTTTAGAGTCATCTGTGTTGATAACTGTAGATTGTGTATTTTAATTCATGGACGCTATTCTATGAAGGTACAATCCATGTTTGGCTTAAACTTCTTTTGGAAAGACATAGTTGGTTCTCAGTGTTTTGATAATTCAAATACTGCTGCAGTGAACATTCTTTTGCCCCCAGGCACAGATATCTAGAAATAGAATTTCAAGGTCACAGACTCAGAGAATTTATTTTTAGTCGTAGTTCCAAATTTCTGCCTAAAGCAAGTAAATCAATATATTCATACCCTAAAAATAGCCTAGGAAGGGACCTGTTTCCCTCCCCCTCCTTTTCTTTTTTTTTTGGTGAGGAAGATTGGTAGTGAGCTAAGATCTGTTGCCAATCTTCCTCTTTTTGCTTGAGGAAGATTGGCCCTGAGCTAACATCTGTGCCTATCTTCCTCTGGCTTGTATGTGGATCGCTGCTACAGCATGGCTTGACGAGTAGTGTAGGTCTGTGCCCAGGATCCAAACTCATGAACCCCAGGCCACTAAAGCAGAGCACACCAAACTTAACCACTATGCCACCAGGCTGGCACTCGTTTTCCACGTTTTTACTGACACTTTTTATTGCCATTTTTTTTCACTTTTGCAGAAAATAATCTTTTTGTTTTTATAAACATTTCTCTGATTAGACTAATTTGGAGATGGTTGATATTCTCCTAATATCGAATATTGGCATTTATGAACATAGCATAGTTCTCAGTTTATTTAGATCTATTTATATCATTGAATAAAGTTTTATTTTCTCCATAAACGCATCTTGCATTTTTTAAGGTTTTTTTTTTAAAACCAGGCATTTTATATTTCTGTTTCTGTTGTAAACAGGCTTTTATTCTACATTTTAATTTTTAATTTATTACCAATGAAGAATAGGAAAATTTGATTTTTTGCATGGGGAATTTTATCCAGCCAACTTGCTAAGTTCTTGTATTATTTCCATTGTTTTATTAGTTGATTCTCTTAAATGTTCTAGGAAGACCATCATCTTTCCAATCTTCAAGCCATTTTTTTCTTTTACTGTTTTAGCTTGAATCTCTAGCATAATGATCAAGAATAGTAATGATAACAGATATTCTGTTCTCGTTTCTGATATTACTGAGCATGTTTCTAATATTTCATTATTGAATATAATATCTGCATAGGCTATTATCAGCTTGAGAGTATCTTTCTGTTTCTCACTGAGTTGTTACCATGAATGTATGTTAGGTTTTATAAAATTTTAACCAGCATCTATTGAAGTAATCATAATTTTCTTCTTTAGTCTGTTAACGAAGTGAATTACCTTGATAGAATTTCTCAAACGGATCCATCTTTACAATGCATGGATAAACTTTCTCGGTCACTGTATCAGTTAGGAATTGTATTCGGCTACTAATAAGAGAGAACTGGCTATAGTGGATTAAACACTGGAGGGCTTATATTTCTGAAATAGTCAAGTTTAGAGTAGAGCAATTGCTGGCATTGGCTCAGCAATTTGAGGATATAAAGGAGAAAGTCTGTCTTCTCCTGGTTTTTCCTTGTAGTCCCAAGATTACCACTAGAGATGTAGGCATCATGTCCTCATTAGAGGCAGGAAAAATGAGCAAAAGGGTAGTGAGGTAATAGTAGTTTCCCAGAAGTCTTAACCTACAATTTCTTCTGACGTTTTATTAGCCACCCAACCTCCAAAATATTCAGATGAATATTATTTTTAAGCTGGTCATATTAATGACTGGATTATAATTAGGGTTTTGTTACTAAGGAAGGAGGCTGAGTGTTTAGTAGGTAACTAATTATCCTCACCACGGTCATAATACATTGTTATTTTAAAGCATTGCTTTATTTGATGGCAATATTTTATTTGTAACTCTGTGTCTCATCATTGGTACAACTCATAAATCTCATTCAGATTTCACCAGTTATATATGCACTCATTTGTGCATGGAGGAAAGGAGGTGTAGCCCCAAGCAATTCTATCACTTTAAGTAATTGCTACCACAATCAAGGTCTAGTGGTTAAGATTCAGAGCCCTCACTGCCATGGCCTGGGTTCATTTCCCAGTCAAGGAACGACACCACCCATCTGTTGGTTGTCATACTGTGGTGGCTGCATGTTATGATGCTGAAGACTATGCCACCAGTATTTCAAATACCAGCAGGGTCACCCATGGTGGACAGGTTTCAGTAGAACTTCCAGACTGAGACATACTAGCAAGAAGGACCTGGCCACTCACTTCCAAAAACACGAAAACCCTATGAATGGCAGCAGAGCAGTGTCTGATACAGTGCTGGAAAGTGAGAGGATGGCACAAAAAGACTAGGCAGGGTTTTGCACTGCTGTACCCAGGGTTGAGTCGGAATGGGCTCAAGGCACTCACAACAACAAACCATGACCAAGATACTTAATTGTGCCATCGCCACAAGACTCCTCCATGCTACTTTTTGACAGAGACACTAACTGTTGCCACCCCATCCTAATCCTCAGCAATTGCTAATCTGTTTTCCATGTCTGTAATTATGTTGTTTTGTAAATGTTATATGAATGGGATCATGCAGTATATATCCTTTTGATATTAGCTTTTTCTCTCAGCATAATTTCCTTTAGTTTCATGCAAGTTATTGCATGTTTCAGTAGCTTGTTCCTCTTTTTATTCCTGAGTAGTATTCTGTGGCATGGACCTATCATATTTCGTTAACCATTTACTCACTGAAGGAAGGACATTTGCATGGTTTCCAGTTTTTGGCTACTACAGTAAAACTGCTAAGAATATTCATGGACAAGTTTCTACATGAAAATAAGTTTTCATTACTTTGGCATATATACAGAAGAGTATAATTTCTGTGTCATGTGGTAAGTCCATTTTTAGCTTTAAAGGAAACTGTCAGAGTATTTTCCAGAATGTCTGTAACATTTTATATTCCCATCAGTGTTGTAGGAGAGATCGGGTTTTCTACAACCTCATCAACATTTGGTATTACCACTATTTTTAATTTGGCTAATCTGATAGTTGTGTAGTGATATCCCTCCATAACTTTAAATTGCATTTATCTAGTGACTAACGATATTGGACATATTTTTATGTGCTTATTTTCCATCCGTATATTCTCTTTGGTAAAACGTCAGCTCAAGTATTTTGCCCACTTTCTAATTTGATTTTGTTTTTTTGTATTTGTTTTTGTTTTGTGAGGAAGATTAGCCCTGAGATAACATCTGTGCCAGTCTTCCTCTATTTTTTGTATGTGGGATGCTTCCATAGCATGGCTGATGAGCAAAGTAGGTCCACGCCCAGGATTCAAACCCAGAAACCGGGGCCACTGAAGCTGAGCTCGTGGAATTTTAACCACTTGGCCATGGGGCCAGCCCTGATTTTTGCTTTTTAATATTGAAGTTTGAGAGTTCTTTACATATTCTAGACACAAGTCCTCTGTCAGTTATGTGATTTGCAAATACTTCTCTCACTGTGTGACTTGGTCTGTTATTCTCTGAGAGGATTTCACAGAGAAAAGGATTCAATTTTGTTGAAGTCTAATTTGTCAACTTTTTCATTTTACGGATCATGTTTTTTGGTGTCAAATCTAAGAACTCTTTGCTGAATGTCAGCAAGAATGGTGCAGTAAGGACCTCCAACAATCCTCTTGTTCATAAAAGCTGTGATAAGACACAAAATTGTCAAAACAAACATTTTCAGAACAGTAGAAATTAACCAAAGACATTCAACAACCTGGCGAGTATTTCTTCAAGCATATTGGCTGTATCTTGGTAAGAATAGTGAGCTTTGTGCTATTTTTACTTTTTCTAGTCTCATGACCCTCTCATCAGCCCATGGTAGCCTTGAAAACCTATAGCTCCACTATCATGCTGAAAAGCAAGAGCTTAACAGCCAATGGAGATGAAAGAACAGTGTTGGATCTCCTCAAAAGCCCAGTTCCCAGATAAGTGTTATTATTTGACCTGTCTGGTAGTTTCCTGTGCAATCCCTCTGGCAAGGATTGTTTTTATTTGTCCTAACATAGATCTGGCCCAGTGCAGATAGCCTTTTCCCTAGGGGTGTTTGTCAAAAACAATCAGCTTCAATTGTTTAATATCCCAGCTACCTGAGGTGGCAATAACAATTATGACAAACATCAAAGAAATCCAAAATCTTAAAAATGAAAAGCTTTTGAATGATATGTACATAGGTGACTTTGTAAAGCTCTGACATCTTCTTAGGAATCTGGAAGGCTGTGGGCATGGCTATAAAAGATCTGAGAGGGTCCTAAACTCTCACCTCTGGATGAACTTGAAGTTCTGTACAAATAGGAAATAAATGTTGGGGTGGACTTGTAAACTGCCCGCCCAAACATTAAAGTAATGTCTCCCAAATCACACAGAGGCCTTTTGCAAAATCCAAGAGACTCATTGCTTCAGGCATTTAAAAACATCTCTATCTAATCATTAGCTAACCATTAAGCTAACTGAGCACAGATTTCAGTGGCCATGCATTAAGAAGAATACAAACTTAAAAGAATTTATCCAAGAAAGCTACAAAACAAGCAAACTACGACAACAAAAACAACAAACAGCAACAACAAAAATTATTTTAAACGTTCAGTTTTCAAAAGAAATAGACTATAAGACATGAAGAGAAATAAGAAAGTATGGCTCATACTCGGGGGATAAAAGCAATTAATAGAAAGTTTCACTAAGGCTATGCAGATATCAGATTTACTAGACAAAGATGTTGAAGGACCTGTTTTAAATATATTCAAAGAACAAAAGGAAATCATATCTAAAGAACTAAAGGAAAACATGCACCTGGGAATGTCTTAAAATTTTTATCTTATTTCAGATGTTGTGTATATAAGAACAATGGAGATTGAAGTGCAAGATTTCGTAGAGTTTCGGTTTTCCTCAGAGACTGTGTGGATTCTTTTCTCTAAGATCAAAGACTGATTATTCAGAATCTTCTTAGAGTCAAGTTGAGCTGATGTTGTTCCTTCATTTTAATTAGATTGGTTTCTCCAGTTATGTTCCTAACACTCAACCTCTTACACATCTGCCTTTTAATATAGTCACTATTTGAACTGGGAGGGGATAGCTGCATTTTTGAGTCATTTAGTTCACTTTATAATTCAACTTAGGGCCTTAGAATCCAATCACTATATGAATGCACAGGACTAAGCATTTTCCCTCTGCCTCGAACTCCTTTTCCACTCCTGTTTTCTCTGTAGAATTTGGGAAGGAAGGGCATGTTGTGAAAGAATTGTTGGGCTGATCAATTCATGTTGGGACTTAGGGCTCTTCCAGATCTCAGTTGATTCCACCTCATTCCTGCAGCCTATCCATCTAAAGTAGATTGATTCTCCACCTGCCTTAACTCAAATGAGATGTTCACCTCCAGCTGTGGAATTTGCCTAAACCCTATGCTCACCTAGGAAGGGTTTGTTTCTCACTTCCAAGTGGCTATTGTTGTTGGTGTTACCGTGGAAGCAAAATTGTATCATAACCATCCTACATGCTAATCAGAAACAAAGTCTCAGTTTACTTATTAGTTTTTTGTTTTCTAATAAATATATTTGTTTTACATTTTTCTCTGAACTACAATTTCCCATATGTGTTTCTATATATGTAGTTAGCTGTCATTTATTCTAAATCTAAATATTAATGATTCCATTTTGGTGTTCTCTTTGATCTGTGACTTTCTTTTCCAAGTTCATTGGACAACATTATTATTGGCAAGATGTTTGGCTTTCATTTTGTTGTCTACTTTTATATTTATTGCATTTTGGTCAAGACATAATGCATAGTTTGTTTCTCAATTTTGGGAAATCTGTTCAAGATTATTATAATTCTAATACACAGTTACTTTTGTCTTCTAAAATTCTATAGTTTAAAAAACTATAACATCTATTTTGTGTGCAAATATTTCTTTAATCAAACATTTATGATATCTAAACCTTCTAGAGTTTTATTCACTTCATGTCTATTAATCTGAGAGAGATATTTTTAACTCTCCCACTATGACTGGATTTGTCATGTTTTTGTTGAATATTGTGAGTTTACTTATTTTGTAAGGATCATAACTATTACATTATTTTGAGGAGGAGGGTTCTTTTTATCAAAAAGAAATACCTCTCTTCAATCCTTTTAATGATTTGTGCCTTAAATTCTGAATGTTGTTGATAGAGTTAAACTATTTTCTTTTTGTTAGTATTTGCTAAAATATTTTTTCCTATTTCTTTATTTTCCATCACTTTGTTTTAGACGTGTGTCTAATAAATGAAATATAACTGTATTTTTAATACAAAGAACTAACATACTTTAACCAAACTCTTTTTATTTTCATTGTTAATTTATTTGAACTTATTCCTGCCATCTTATTTCGTGTTTTATATTTATGATATTCTTTTTTTTAACATTTATGTCTATTACTGGCCTGATTACGTTTACTTTGTTCCATTTACTTCACTATATGTATAAAAGTTTTACAGTCTATTTCTAGAATAGTGGTTTGCTTTAAATTTTTAATATGCATGCAGGATTGAATTTTTTAATAGCATTGAGATTTAATCTGTTCTCAGTCTCCCTCATATACTTAGCCTGCCATCTTGAAGCCAGATGTCTTTCCCAGATATGTGAGGTTATGCTTTGCTGAACATTTTGGGGAGGTATATTTCAGTTGTATGTCAGCGATCATCTATGCCTTTAAAATTTCTCTTCTCCAAATCTGCATTTCAGTTCCCAAAGCTTTGCTGAGTCCATACATTCGTTCCTGACCTGGTAAAAATGACAGTGAGATCAGAGGGAAATTTCCCACCAACCTGGTGAGATAGGTACTCAGAGCCAGAATTATAGCAACTAATAAAAAGGAAAGAAAATGAGTAAGTAGCTTGTTCTGCACACAAGTTTTTGGGTTAGTATAATTACTTGCTACATACTTAAAATTCAGCAGGAAAATATTTCAAGAAAAATATATCTTATCTGTAGATTGCATATAAGGAAGACAGTGCAATACCCCTAAAATTCTAAGTAACCCCAACTCAGAGATTTAAGATATATTTACCAAGTACCTATCTGTGCTACAGCTGCTTGTACAGAAATGAACAAAACAGGCATGATCTGCAGACTTTAAGCAACTAAGCACACAAATAAATACACTTGTATCAGGAGGCCCCAGCAGAGACCAAATGTTTAGGGTTTTTACTCCTTTCCATAGAGAGAGATACCAAAAACCACAATAGAATCATGCAAGAAAGGCTTTCCCATCCTAAAGAATAAGTTTAGGGACCTCGGAAGCAATGAACTATTGAATTCAGTTTTCTGGGGATAGTTAAAGTAGTTAGACCTTTTCTGTTCTAAGCATTGACAAAAAATAGTTGTCTTACCTCTAAGGAGTGGACTCCCCAGAGAGAATGTTAAAATATATACAATTCCACATTTTCCATCCTCCTCCCATAACATATGTGTGTTTATCTAAGTTACTGAAGGTGCTCCTTTTCACTAGGGGAGCTGATGCCTGTGCCCGCCTGGGCAAAGATTACTGGATCTAGGTCCCTTGGAAATGTTTGGACTGAAAAACTTCCAAATAAGAGGCTGAAAACAGAAATGAATATAGTTCTATTTAGAGATATCAAATTAGCAAATCATTGCAATATGAAATGGTGACAGGTGGGCCATGCCTTGCATTGATAAAAGATCTGCTTTCCGAATGGGATTATGAAAAGCTGTGAAAACAGGAATCATATATTTGCCGACATGAACAATTAATTAAACTAGCATCATTAGCAAATAATTAAACCAGGAAAACTAAAGCCAAGTTCATTAATCATTTTAAATTAATTATGACAATGATGTTAATAACAATTTAGCGTTTGCATTTGAAAGAACATTTTAGAAAAGAAATATGTGTACATCAGAGACTTAGCAGTAGTGACTCTCAAAAAGAAATATGAATCAGAATTTCTTTGGGAGAGGAGACTGGTTACAAATGTAAATTATTGAGGCCCACCCCCAGAAATTTAAATTTATTAGCTGTGAAAAGGGTCCATGAATCTGAATTTAACAACCTCCCCACTCCTCACACACACACACACACACACACACACACACACACTGCAATATTGTGATTTATAAGAAGTATATATATTTGGTCATTCAGATGACTGAAATATATTTCTCAGACATATTTGGTTTTCATCCTGTTTCTGGCTCACAGCTTCCAAAATCCTTAGAACATGCTGAGCCATAAGAGCAGTGAGAACATCTTTTGTTATAATCTTAGGTCGCTCATACTCAGTTCCTGAAAATGCTTCAGGGCTATAAAGGTGAAACAAGTGTCTTGTTTATGTTAATGAAGGTGACTTTGGACTCCATCCAAGGATGGGGGCTAGTTGCCAGGAGAGCTAGCCATGTGGTTAGAGGATTGGAACTTTCAGTCCTACCCTCCAATTTCCCAGGAGAGGTGGGGGGCTTGAGATTGAATCAATTGCCATTGGTCAATGACTTAGTCAATCATGAAGCCTAATGAAGCCTCCATAAAAACCCAAGAGGAAGCTCATGGGCCTTTTTTTCAGAGACCTTTCACGCTGGGGAACCAGAACATTTTCATGTCCTGCCGTCTTGCCGGGCCCCAAGCTCCATAAGGTCAGAAGTACCTTTGTTCTCAGAAGCTTCTTTGTTTGGGTACCTGGTCCTATGTACCTCTTCATGTGGCTATTGATTCTTTTCCTTTAATATTCTTTGTAATAAATTGGTAATCTAGTGAGTAAATGCATTTTCTTGAGTTCTGTGAGCTGTTCTAGCAAATTAATCAAACCGGAGGTGGGGGTCGTGGGAACCTGATTTACAGCTAGTTGGTGAGAAGTAGAAGTAGCAACCTGGACTTTTGATTGGCGTCCTGAGTTGGAGAGGTTCGTCCAAACGTCCAGTTTACAGTTGGTTGGTCAGAAGCACACGTAATAACCTGGGCTTGTGACTAGCCTCTGCAGTGGAGGGCGGTCATGTGGGACCGAGCCCTTTACTCATAAAATCTGATTCTATCTCCTGGTTGTGAGTGTCAGAATTGAGCTGAATTCTCAGATGCCCTGCTGGCATCTCAGAACTGCCTTTTGGTGTGGGGAAGCCTCCACACACACATTGTAATTGGGTCCAGGAACCCTTTCCCTACACACAGAAATGGTCATTCTGATGCAGGTAATTAATTGGGTAGATAACACTTGAAAAACATCAGTCAAGAAGGAAAACACTGGTAAAAATAAGAATCATTATATTATCTATTGTGGGTTAGCATTTGAACACTTTCGTTATATATATTTTATTTTAAAAGTTATTTTATTGTTAGATAATAAGGTTTAATTATCTATAGATAGTAATATGAAAAAAACTGTAAACTAATAACATTATTACAAAAATACACTAATATAATTAACTTAGGAATTCTAGATCTGCTTTCTAGTAAGATGCTAAAATGGCAGGATAGTTGGCTCCCTTCTCCAAGAGTAACCACAGAGAAACTAGATAGGTAAAACATCAAGAAAAAAAGAAAAGTCTGAAAGTCCTCTAGGGTAATGGAGGAATTGTTTTGCAGTCAAGTGTTTGGGAGGGCATTGATTCTAGACTTTAGCAGGACAGGGTTGACAACTTGGGGTTATTGTGGGAGAGAAAAGTAGAAACAGCATAGCTAGAGTTCTGCTTTTGTTTCTTCCTCACCATTGCCTGGGTAGAGTGTCCGTCCACAGCAGGGGTGATAAAGAATTCTGGTGCAAGTGTCTGCAGGAGGCAGCTCCTGCCAGAGAAATAGAACTTTGGGGTCATCAAATTAGCTAGAGTTCTAAAAATGGAGACTAGTGGAGCATCAATACATGGCACATTTGTTGAATTTTGAAGCAAATGGAGTAGGAGGCAAAGGAGCTATAATGGAAACCAGAGATGAATTGTAGGCAATCTCAGGAAAGAAAGACCTTTCAGGGGAAGTGGCTCCAGTGAATTACCAGGACCAGTGAACTGATGATCTGAAGCCAGTTTTACCAAGGGAGCATTTTACTGCTTTGGGGAGTTGGTGCTATAGGCTGACTGTATACGTTGTTCTGGCTTAGTAGAACAGAGGCCTCTGCAGAGAAAGCTGAGCTTTCAACTAGCACATTGGATTGGAAAGATAAAAGTAGAAAATTGTGGGGTCTCAACGCAGAAGTTGTTTCCTTTTAAACATTTATATAATTCTGAAGCTCTTCAGTGCAGAAAACGAAAAAGTTAAGCCAGAAATCTCTCAAAGGATCACAGATTTTTATGTCATTTTGCAGTGCTGAGAGGACAAAGACTAATAGCAGGAGAAGCCCTGATGAACAGAAGTATACTGTCAGTGAAAAGCCCCAGGTTAGGCCCTAGTGACAGCACAAACCCAGGGTAGCCTACCAAGCCTTTTAACAAATGTCAACCAAGCACCCAACTCTCTCTGCCTAGTATAAAACAGGTAAAATACTCTTGGGGGTATGATAACATCATCAGAAAGAAGCAACAAAAAATTATTAGTTATGCCAAGAGACAAGACAATATGACCAAGCCAAGGAGGAAAAAACAGACTATAATAAAAGATCAAATGTAATCCAGATATTAGAATTAGCAAAGACCTTAAATAATTATAATTAATATACTCGAGAGAATAAAGAAAAGGTTGTAGAAAATATTGAGTTTCATCAGAGACTTGCACAACATGAGGAAAAAATATATAACTGAGATTCCAGAACTTTAAATATAATATCTGAAACTAGAAATTTATTTAATAGATTTAACGGCAGATTAGAAATAGCAGTAGACAGGATTAGCAAACTGAAGGACAGATCAATGGAAACTCTAAAGCACAAAAAGAAACCTATCAAATGTGTAATAAGAGTCCCAGAAGAAAAGAAGAGAGAGAAAGGATCAGAAACAATACTTGAAAAAGTCATAGCTGAACATCTTCAAAAATCTCCAGGAATTCCTACATATAAATTAAAAAATAACCAATCCTAATCATGTCACAGTAAAACTTCTAGATAGCAATGGAAAAAAGAAAATCTGAAAAGCAGCAAAAGGGGGGAAAAGACACATTACCTTCAAAGGAGGAAGAATAGGACTGATGATGGAAGCTGGAACACAATGCAATGACACAGTTAAAGAACTGAGAAGAAAAACAGCCAACCTACAGTTCTTTATCCAATAAAAATATTCTTTAGTATACCTCTATGAAGGTAGAGAAAAAAAGATTTCAGATAAGCAGAAGCTGCTAGAATATGTTGCTTGCAAACCTGCACTAAAAATATAAAGCAATTAAAATTCTAGAGCTCAGCTATGTGAAGATCTTGGACGTCATCAATCCTGTCCTTACAAGACAAAAGCCTAACCTACTGAAAACCAATGACTTTTCTCAGATTCTTTACAGAATTGGGGTCACAGGGCAAACCATCACCCTGAAATCTGGAGACAGAGGTGAATACAGAGAGTAAGAGCTGAGATCTTACCTGGAGCAGAAGCTGCTGGAGCCAAAATCTGTTGGGAACACAAATGGAAATTATGATAAATTTTGGATGCTGAGTGTGGACTAGCTTCAGAGCGAGAAACTCCTGGAAAGCCCCACACTTTCATGAGTTTTTCCTCCAGGAACCCTGGCAGATTCTAATAGTAAAGATCTAAGAAAAATTCTCTCTTGTTTCTGGCATAGGGAGAGGAAAAGTATCCATTTTGAAATATACCCAGAGCATTCTCCATAAAAAAGATCTACTCTCCAAGGGAAAATACTTTACTAGAGCCTTATCCACACAATGATAAAGGGGTCAATTCTCCAAGAAGACATAACAATCTTTAACCTGCATGCGCCTAACAACAGAATGTCAAAATATGTAATACAAAAACTGACAGAACTGCAAGGAGAAACAGAAAAATTCACTATTACAGTTGAGACTTCAACACCCCTTCATCAGTAATTCCAGCAGTGAAAAAATCAGTAGGGATATAGTTGAATTGAACACACTTTCAATTAACTTGGTCTAATTGACATTTGTAGAGTACTCCATCCAACAACAGCATAATACACATTCTTCTCAAGCTCACATGGAATATTGACCACGATAGACCACATCCTGGGACATAAAACACAGCTTGACAAATTTAATAGAATAGTAATGTTTCAAAGTACGTTCTTAGACCACAATGAAATTAAACTAGCAATAAATAACAGAAAAAATAGATTAAAAAAATACTATGGTGGAGATTAAATAATACTTTTCTAAATAACAGGGGGGCCAAAGAAGTCTCAAGTGAAAATTTTAAATGTTTTGAATTAAAGGAAAATGAAAATATAACTTATCAAAATTTGTGGGATGCAGGGGCCGGCCTGGTGGTACAGCAATTAAGTTTGCACATTCTGCTTCGGCTGCCCAGGGTTCGCCAGTTCAGATCCCAGGTGCAGACCTCCGTACCACTTGTCAAGCCATGCTGTGGCAGGTGTCCCACATATAAAGTAGAAGAAGATGAGCATGGATGTTAGGTCAGGGCCAGTCTTCCTCAGCAAAAAGAGGAGGATTGGCAGTGGATGTTAGCTGAGGGCTAATCTTCCTCAAAAAAAAAGTGGGATGCAGAAAAGCAATTCTTAAAGGGAAATTTATAGCATTGAATGCATATATTAGAGAAGAAAAATATATAAAATAAAAAACCTAAGCTTCTACCTTAGGAAATTAGAGAAAGGAAAGCAATGTAAGCCAAGGCAAGGAATTTAAGCCAAAAGCAAACAGAAGAAAAGAAAAATTAGAGCAGAAATCAATAAAATTGAAAACAAGAAATTGATACAACCTATGAAACCAAAACCTGGTTCTTTGAAAAGATCAATAAAATGTATAAACCTCTAGCCAGATTAACCAAGAAAAAAAATTCTTCAGCGTTAGAAAAATGACCCCAAACAGCCACTTAGAAATGGAGAAGGCAATGAAGAGCAATGAAATAGGTGGATACTTATAAAAGTAAAGACTGTACAAAATAATAATAGTATTGAATTGTGAAATTTAAAATACATGCATAATTAACATGCATGACAACAGTAGGGCAAATGATGAGAGGTGGGTAAATAGAATTCAAGTGTTCTAAGATATAGTATTATCAGGGAATTAATAAAATTAATAATTTTATTATCTGCATTAAATTGTATATCTATTTTCTAAAGTAGAGATCTCTAAAATAACCATTAAAAGAATAGTAAAAGAATGTATAACCAGTTAAAGATGGAAAAATAAAATAAAATATTTTATTAATTCAAAGAAAGACAGGAAAGGATAGAAAAAGGAACATAAAGAGGTCTGTCACATGTAAAGCAAATTGCAAAATGGTAGATATTGACTGAAGCACACCAATAATTAAATTTAAGTGAAACAAATATTTCAATAAAAGAGTAAGAATAGCAGACTCAATTTTAACAAAATAACATGGCAATTAGAAGTGATACATCATAAATTCTATGACACAGAACATTTGAAAGTAAAGGCATGAGAAGCATTACCAGAATTACTTGGGGACATTTGATAATGATAAGGAGACAATGCATCAGATAGACAAAAAAAAATCCTGTCTATGTGTGCACAATTACATATTTAAATATGCATCAAACAAAACCTAACAAAACTAAATGGTGCTCTAAACAAATCTACAACCATATTGGAAGATTTAAATACGCCTCCTTCAATAGCTAATAGAACAACGTAAGAGTCATCCCTCTTAATTTTTCTACTCAAAAGACAAAACTTGAAACCCTAATGAGAAAAGTTTTCCCAAATGAAGAGTGATTATTTGTGGTTTTCTGACATTTGGACCTCTGCAATCACAGACCATATCTTTTCTACTCCCTTGGAACTTACAGGGCTTTATAATATGAGATCTGACCTACCATACTCATTATCTGACAGGATATCTGATACCTCCCAGAGGAAATTTCCTCACACAATGAAATAACAAGATATTTGAGAACAACTATTTGCAAAGAAAAAGAATGTACGACATAAAAGTACTTCAGAAATAGAAGCTTTAGAACAAACAAATCAAAAATTTTAAATAAATCTAACAAATTAAGTATATTAAAAGATAAGATATCTTTAATATAAACTAGAATACAAACACATTAAAAGAACAAACAGGAAAAACAATTTGAAAATCAGATAGCTGATATAAAGGGCACAATGGTTATACTGATATGAATTGATATAACTGAGGGAGAAATTAGGAATTGGAAGACCTGGTTGAGCAACTACCCAGAAGGAAGAAGTAAAAGATAAAGAAAAAGAAAAAAAAGTTAAATATTGAGATATGAAAAAATAATAAAAATAGAATTAAAAAATTATGAATAATAGAACCCCAAGAAGGAGAGCATAACAGAAATTGAAAGGAGAAAATTTCTTTTTTTAAATAATGGAGAAACATTTCCTGGAATTAGAAAATAAATGAAACAATTCATATTGCAAGAGTTCCTGGAGTATTAAAGAAGAGAAATTAGTGGGAAAAAACACCTGGGAATTAAGTATATCAAAGACAACAAGAAACCTCTAAAAGCTTCATATAGGAGCAGATCAAGGAAAGTGATCAGATCAACAACACATTTTTCAACAACATCACTGGAAGCAGTATGAAGATGGAATAGTATTTTTTTTTAAAGATTTTATTTTTTTCCTTTTTCTCCCCAAGGTCCCCTGGTACATAGTTGTATATTCTTCGTTGTGGGTCCTTCTAGTTGTGGCATGTGGGACGCTGCCTCAGCATGGTTTGATGACCAGTGCCATGTCCACGCCCAGGATTCGAACCAATGAAACACTGGGGCCGCCTGCAGCAGAGCGCGCGAACTCAACCTCTCAGCCACGGGGCCAGCCCCTGGAATAGTATTTTGAAGATATCGAAGGAAAGAAATTTGGACATGGATGCTTAGACCCAACCAGACTAATTCAAATATTACAGCATGACAAAAAGGATTCACATGAATTCAAATCCTTAGCTTTTCCCCAAAAATACTCACTGAGAAGAGTTTCAGATATTTTTTTAATAGCATTTAATAAAAAACATTTTTATTTTTCAATAAATATATGAGATGCTACAAGAAATATGAAAAAGAGATTAAGCGTGTCAATAAAGCTTGTTTTCTTTAAAAACACAGTGAACTTCAGAGAAAAGAAAATATATACATCTTACCCAGAATTAAAATCTAGATTACAAACTGAAAAGGAAGAAGGGAGCATGTGGCAGAGTGAAGGGAAAGTATTGTAAATCTATCATCTTGTTCAAGCTGAGAGATACAGACAACAGTTGAAGACAATAAGTAAAAAAAGTTTTAAAATAGACATAGAAAACATGGAATAAGATAATAAACCAAAATATTAGAATTAGTTACAAATACATTATGAAATAAACTAAACGTAAATTTTCTAAACTCACTATTCAAACCACCTTTTCAGATTGGATTAAAAAAGAGCAAAATCAGGGGCAAGCTCAGTGACGTAAAGTGCTTAAGTTCGTGTGCTCCGCTTAGGCAGCCCTGGGTTCTCAGATTCAGATCCCAGGCTGGCCAGGCACTGCTCATCAAGCCACACTGTGGTGGCATCCCACATAAAATAGAGGAAGATTGGCACAGATGTTAGCTCAGCAACAATCTTCTTCAAGCAAAAAGAGGAAGATTGGCAATAGATGTTAGCTCAGGGCCAGTCTTCCTCATACACATACACCCCCACTCCCTCACATATACACACATGAAGAGCAAAGTCAAGATACATATCATTTACAAGAGAGAGTTCTAAAGAATAAAGGCATGCAAAGACTGAGACTTAAAAATTTGAAAGCATTCTATCAGACGAATGTAAGCAACCAAAAGAAATCTGGTTTAGGTAAATGGCTATTAGAAAATTGTACTTAAAACCTACTGACATATACAACCAATGTATAACTTATCTTGGTATGTCCCACTATGGCCCCATCTTCTTGCCCAGACACGTTTCTGATCTGTGACACAGGGAAGGGTGACCAAAACAGTGGCAGGCAGTCTGACGGAGCAGAGCAGAGGTAGCTGGAAATCTGCAAGACATTGTAATGAAGAGGAGGGAACTGTGCAGAAAAAGGACCCTAGAAACCCTCAAGTCTGTTCAAAGAATGATCAAGAAGGTGTAAGCTGAATATTTCACAAAGCTCACACAGAGCTGGACACGTGTATTCCAATCAGTCAGAATAGAGAATCTGTGCAGAACACCCGAGGCATTCAGAAGAGGCCCCTGCAAGGGCATATATCAGTAGAGGGCTAAATTTCAGAGGAAAAGCACTATAAATGCACAATAAAAGTCTTAAAAACAAGCTTCCAATGAAAAAATAGAAAATCTGAATAGCCCTATGTCGCTTTAAAAAATTGAGTTTACAGGTGAAAAGCCTTTCACAAGAAGACTCTGTAGATGGTTTCAGTGATAAATTCTACAAAACATTTCATGAGGAATAATACCATTCTTATACAAAACCTTTCAGAAATTAGAGGAAGGAGGAACACATGCCAACTCACTTAATGAGAAAGCATTGCCCTGATACAAAAACTAGAAAACTATATTACAAAAGTAAAAGTTAACTTACAGGCCAATTGCCTTGATTGATATTTAAAGATCACTGCCCCAAAACAATATTTTATATTGTTTCTTTGCTAAATATCCAGATTTGATGTCCTCAGGGCAATGCACCATTGTAAGATTCTGGGTGGGTGAAGGGCAGGTGAGAAAGAAAAATCAACATGATTTTAGGAAATGGCATATATGGAAGTTCATGATCAGGAAATTGATATCTTTAAAATTTGTGTTACCTCTGATGTACTAATCTTGTAATGCTAAGCTGGATTGCTAATAATATTTTCCAAGTATCTGCTCTGTTGCCTGAACGGGATTTAAACAGAGGGGTAGACCTAGTCTCCTAGAACTCTACTCTGCTCTGCCTTTTATTTAGTTTATAATTGTGTTTTATCGACCTTTCATTTCAACTAGATTGTTTTTATTCACCAGCATAATTATCCCCAAGAAAATTTGACTTAAGAAATCTCCATTATAATTTTTTCTTCAAATATTTATTGTAGTCGTGGTTAGTTCCCTTAGGCATGAGCATTCTGTCCCCTTCTGATGAGCCGACTATCTGATCGTGTTGTTAGAATCTTGTAGCATCTGCCTCTGATAAAAGTTTCATGCAAAGTACTTACCACAGTTCTTTAAGGATAGGGAAGTGGGACTTTACCAATTCAAAAAGAATAGGTTGTTTAGTATTTTTATGCTTGCCTGCTAATAAATAGTTAATTGTGGCTTAATTTGTCTGAAAATTGATTTTATTATAGCATACAATCTAGGAGAAAATTGTTGGGGAGGTCCCTAGAGCCCTCACCTACCTCAGATTGTTGAAGAATTCAATGATAGGTGGACAAACGGGCTTGGATCAGCTCAAGTGACAAGAAGACCTCTTTAACATGAGGGTTACGAAATCTTACTTCTTACCCCTTTCTTCCTTCTCCCTTGTATTTCTTCTCTCTTCCCATAAGACAGATATTCTAATATATGCATATAGAAATTCCAATGTACTTAATCCCCCTTCAATAGGTTCTTAATGATTTTTTCAGCTGTAACAACTTCCTGAAAAATATGGCACTTTGATCATTCAAAGCTGGAGCACCTCTTCCGGCAATGCTACAGTGGCCTAAAAAATGTACCAACATTTTTAAATAATTTAAATTTTAAAATATTTAAGCATGAGGAAAATCAATTTTTAAATGTTGGTTAATCGCATTGATTTTTCAGTACCTCACGCATAGCGATTCTTTTCCTTCAAGTAGAAATCAAGTTCATTTCTTTACATAAAGGCACACACTACATCTATTTCTTCTTTGAAACTGCAACCTTAGCTGCCAGCTAAGTTCCTTGGGGGTTTTAAAAACATCAATCAGTTTCACAGCAGGAGCGAAAGCACTTTCTGAGAGAACAACCTCAGCTTAAAGAAGAATAGGCTTTGTCATTTTTTGAAGGCATACGTTGAGTTAAATTTAAGAAATTGCAAGAAACAGCTTTTCACTCACATCTGACTTTATTTGAGGAGAAAAAAAACCAGATTAGGCAAAGTGACTAAACACTTTTCATTCCCAGTTATGTCTCGGGACTGCGAACAGTGAACTCTGGTGATAGCCACTGGGAAGATTGGGCCTGGGGGCATGCCACTCCAATCCTACAGAAAAAGACTTCGTGTCACAATGCTAAGACAAAAGTACTTTATGATTCCTACTTCTCCCTGAGTGGAAACGTATTTCAGCCTCAGGTTGGACTCTTGACAGAAAAGGACCTCTAAAAATCTCAAGTGAAAGCACTGGCTTTTAGTTTATACAACTTGTGTTTTACTTATCTTTCACTTGAACGAGATCGTTTTTACTCACAAATATAATAAACACACACAAGATCTCCATTATAATTTTATCTTTAAATATTTATTACAGTTATCATTAGTTTGTTTAGGCAGAATGTGGTAGTGACTCAATTGTATCTTCTTGGTATTTTAAAGGAAAATAGAGTTTTTTAAAAGAAGGATGATAATTTGACATATCTAATAAAGCTTGGTTCAGAGTAACTTGGTTTTTACCAGTATTTTAAATAGGATGACTTGCTTCGCTATGTCATTGTCACAATATTTTGAGCAATATGCAGAAGAATCAAGGGGACACTTTTAGTCAATTAAGATAAATGTAAAAATGTGCTATTGAATAAAGCTTGTTCATTTTTTACTGTTTTTTCTTTCACAGCTATGAAAGAAACTACCATGCTATATAACAACTGAGCTATTGCTGTTTCAAAAGTTTATAAATCTGTGTGCAAAAATGCATTCATTTGTGTGGCTAAAATACGAAATAATTATTTGATAATTAACATTTAATTTCACCCAGAGTTGTTTTAAATAAACCACAGATAATTACCTCTGAAAAACCTGTAACACTTAGAAGCAAAGAAGAATGCTTTATTTCTTCTGTAATTTTAACTAGCTTTTATGTCTGAAAATGGGGAAAACAGCACCAATTGTGAAGATAGGTTAATGTTAATAAAATCATTTGAAACCCTCATTTTTAGGTTTATTGTATAAATATAAACGTATGACTAATGAGAACTCGTGTACTTTGAAAGAACAACTTGAGACTTTCCATTCTTTCTTGCAGATGTGTGCTCATGTTATTTGTCTTGCATTATTTGTTCTGACTGGCTCTGGTCTTTGAAATTATCCATTTTATCCAGAATTTATTTGTGAGAATTATCTTTAAAATTCAAATGTGCTATTATTGCTGTCATTTATTTAAATAGTTTACTTTTTCCATTAACAAGGAAAATATTGACTGAATTGGAAATAAAATAGCCTGATGATGAGTGGAGAGCCAGTGGGGAAGGGCAGCAGGAAGTGTGAACACTGTCAAGGAGGAGAAAGCATTAGTTGAGCATCGATACGAAACAGTTCAGGCCACTTGATTTTTAACCCTCACAGATACGTTGTCAGGTAATTATCATTTTCCAGTTTTTACAAAATAAGGGAACTGGAGATCAAGATTAATTAACTTGCCCAGATCAGTTCATCAATGCAGAGCTATGGCATGCAAAGCCAGGTCCGGCTGACTCCGAGGCCTATGAGATGACTAAATACAATGCTTTGATCCTTCTGCAGAGTCCTGTAGAGCTGATCAAGGACAATCTCCAGAAGAAATTGTGAAGGGGACAAAACTTTGATTTAATGTCTCAAGGATTTTTAATGCTTCATTTCCTATACCATGTCCCACATGCAGACATAGCCATTCTCACATTCACCCCAGGAGCCATCAGTAATGCGTTCCCAGTCCCTCCCACTTCTTCCTGCCCTGTTTTTCACTATTCATTCATCTAACTGGTCATTCATTCATGTATGCATTCATTCACGAAATACTCAGTGTTTACTATGTGCTAGGCACTGTTTTGGCCCTGAGACTACAAGTGAACCAGAGGAACCCATCCTTGTCTTCGTGGAATTACCATCTAATAGCATGTGAGAACAACCGTATGGAGATACTCTAATTGCACAAATAATAAATTACAATCACCCCCATTCTCCGCATCTCCATCATTAACTCCAGTCAATGTTATCTCTCAGGAAATCATCTGAAAACTCAAGTAAAATGTAAATCTGTGCATTGTATCCTGCCACATTCTCACAAGAGTCCAGATACCAATTGAAAGGTGCCAAGGGGAAGGGGGAAGGAGAACACATGACGAGTCTCTAGAATAGGACAAGAAAGGCCGTACTAATCAATGGAGCAAAAAGAGATGGAAAATGCACAGCTGAAAGAAAAACGCAGGTGTAGAGAGAGCCTAGAGAAGTGGATTACGGAGAGTCCTGATTTGCAAAATGAGCTGTGTACCATCTGTCTCTCTGCAAGACTCTAAGCCCCTTGAAAGAGGAAGTGGGCCTTATTTACTATTTATTTGTGCATCGTCGCTGTGTCACCTAGCATTCTGTTTGCACAGAGTATGTATTCTTTAATATTTGTTGAATGAAGAACAAGGAAGGGAGAAACCCAAGGTATTGGCCTAATCTGACTTAGTAATATTAAATACTAGTGATAACTTAACGGCAAGTTGTTAAGTACATATAACTCCATGCCTTCTGAATCCCACCGGACAAGTGAGTTGAGGGATCTGCTTGTGGCTTTCAATTCTTTGGCCCATTTTCTGTGATAATCATAAAGTCCATGTATTAGCCTGTGCTAAGACATTTTAGCTGTGGACTCAGCTGAGGACCATGAATGTCTATAATGTGTAATTTTCCTAAAGCCTATGATTGACACAGTAGTCTCTTGACTTACCCTCATCCCTCAAACCGTCCATGTGTCCAGCTGGATATTGTGCATTTAAATCAGGCTGACCCACTCAAGGGCCTGTTGGAAGTAATCCCTTTGGTATGCTTCTCTTTCCAACAGCCCCTTCCCTGCACCAATCCAGCGCCCCCCTGATTTCTGACATTTTGATTTGGTCTCTTGTATCTAGCCCCATGCTCAAACATTCCTCAGGACAGAATTCAATTCTCATCCGTGGACCTCAGTACTCTCTAGGTCAGTGCTTGAGATCGCCTTTCAGTTCTTCCTGCTCTTGGTTGGCTTGGATAACCATTCATGTAACCCAACCCCTCTTCCCGGAACTGCATTTCAGCCAGCGTGACCTGATATCCTGCTCAGGCCTACTCTAACTCCTCGGGAAGAGGAATTAAACTCTCACGTGCCTAGGACTCTGAATTTCCTGCCTACGTGGATGAACAGCTTGAAGCTTGAATTTAGGTTGGATTCCACAGTTGAACTCTCTCACCATGGATTAAGCTCATCCCTGCCTTTGTACTCAAATGCACACTTTGTTATCTTTTCACCCCTTTTTCTCCTCAGGTTTGGCTTATCCATTAGGTCAGCTTGGAAACAGGTGTCTTACTTTTCTCAGAATTTTTCACCACCATGGAGTCCTTCTGCTTCTTAAACTCTATGCCTTAACATCCTATGAAAATATCTGCAGAACCAATTAACTCTCAAATTGGGTAGAATATAGTTGGCCAATAGGATTTGCTATGCCTAAGACTTTCACGCTTCCCTCGTCTATCTAGCATTATTCAAGGAAACCTCAAATCATCCAGAACAACACCACCTTTAGACTATCTCTCAATTCTGAAGAGTCAACCCAACCCTCCCAGGAAAAATCTAGCAAAAGCTGTGGAGTAGGTTTTACCATTTTAGAAAAATATGAAGATGAGGCTTCAGCCCTAGAAAAGTGCCTGAGTACTGGAGGAAATACTAGAAGCCCGTGCTGCCTCTTCTCTCAGATGGTGTCCTGGGATTCTCGGATTTAAAAAGAACATAGCAGAAATGCCAGAAATGATCTCTTTCATGACTCTGAGTATTTGTGAGTCGAATGTTGGCCTGAATGTCTCTACACATCTTCGTTATCACTTTCTCTCCGAGTGTTCAGGAAATGGAAAAGAATTGACTCAGTTCAGCTGTCACTTATATCAGTGAGGCTAGTACACATTTATCCTGGTGCAAAAAGGTCTTCTAGTTCCAAGTGGCACTAGAATTAAGATATCTGAATACTTGCTTACCTGAAGGAATTGTTTCAATTTAAGACATATTTGCTTAAAAGAAAAAATAATAGATACAAGTAAGTTTATCCATGGGAATCTTTTATTTTGAATTCCACAATATTCTTGTGCCAGAGCATGTGACCATTTCTTCAATATATATCTAAATACATATATTTCTTTATTGCCTAAGGGGAATGTCATGTCTCTTTTTCCATTGAATAAATGCATATTTAGTTGTGTTTATAGGAGAATAGAAGAACATTTGGGCAGAAAAAAAGGAGGGTACTCAAGGGCAAGTGTGACTTTCTGACCTGAGATTTATGGTCTCTCCTTGATTTGGTGACAGTTATGCACGTAAATCTTTGTGCACTAAGAAGCGAATCTGTTCCCTATGCTCTGTGTTAGGTGGGGGAAAAGAGAGCTCAGCAAGAACAGATGTGACCATTCGTTACCCAATGAAAACAAGTAATTGCCATGGCAACTAGAGAATATCATGTGGGACACAAACTGACCTCTAAGACTCAGAGTGCTTTATGCCATAGGAATTGCATCTGTATACTCTCTGCTTGCGATGTAGATTTCCTTCCTATGTGAGAGTACTACAGTGTTAAAATAATTTCGTTCTTTCTCCCTGTAATACCCTTGAGTTTTATTTTGATCCAAAATTGAATAAACAGGAAAGAAAGTATAGTCCTTGATGTTAGAACTACAAAATGTACTATTAAGAGAGGAAAATAAATGGTGAACTACCATGAAAAGATGAAAGGATTCCTACTTACAAACAGCTCAGGGAATAAAAAGCTCAGGTTATGTTTGAGCTGTCCCTCAAAATAGCTACACACTGACCCAAAGCTGTATCCTTAGTCCTATTTGTTTAATCCCCGTACCAACCGCAGGTTCTTTCAGGTGGAAAAGTAATGACAAAACTGAATGGATAAATTAATTCCTGGAACAAATGGATGTGTATGTATAACGTAGATACATTAAAGGTAAAAGTAAGTAATTAAGCATTTACAACGTTTAGTACTTCTCTAGTTACAAGAATTTGTTGTAAGCATATGGCTCAAACAGGATAATTATAGTGTGATTACTCTGGGGTTAGCAATCACCAAATTACAAACAATACCCAAAACTTAACTTTTGTGTGCGGAAAGCTGGGATTAGTTCAGCCTTCACTGGCGAATTTCTCTGAATGTGAGAACAGTTTTCTAGGAGTTAAAATTGGTAAAACTTCTGCAAGTTAGATTCATTTCCATTCCCTGCCACCTGCTGAGTGGAGTCCCCAGGAAGAGCAGCGTGTGTGGTGGATGTGCGGGCTTGCCCTTCTCTTTAACTCACTGGTTTAAAGAGGCTAATTTAATCATGTTCTTACCTTCCTGCATTACAAAGGAAGTTGCTATTATCTAAAATCTGAGTACTGACTGCCTAATGTTACTCATTGCTGGAAGGAAAGGAAACATGCTAGTTAGGAATACTGTTAACTTTAATTCTGAAAAGCGAAATACATCTATTTGCTCCTGGAGCTGCTTTGATTGTGGTTCAGTAGAAATGGCCCTGAATTAGAGTAAATAGCTATTGATTCTGGCTGCATGTCCTCCGTGGGTACTGGGTCTCAGCCACAACATTCTTTGGATTTTTAGCTCTATCATGTGTAAAGCAAGAAAAAGATTATTTCCAAGGGTCCTTTCAATGCCAAAATGTAGCAACTTTGTGAAACTAGTCTTTAATCAGTGACATATAGTTCCATATCTTTTAAGAATTCAAAGTTCATTGATGTCATTCACCAGAGAAGCAAAATAATTATAATGTATTCCTAATAAGGTCATTCTTTCAAATACATTTTTTCCTAAAAATTAAAATACTACTTCTCAACCTGAAAGATAAAATGGAATTATAAGTCAAGGTGAATTGGATCATGAATTATTGATATCATATTTTCATGGTCAATCAGAAGAGATATTATAATCTATATTTTTAATAATTAAAAACAAGTCATATATATAAAATACCATAACCAATGTTAAAAAGATAAGCAACATACTAAAAAATATTTGCAATATAGTAAACAAAGATATTGTTTAAATCTAGAATGTATGAAGAATTCCTGCAGATAAATAAGAAAAGACAAAAGATGCAATAAAACATAAATAAGAGATATGAACAGATAATTTACAAAAGAGAAAGTCTGAACATCAGAAAAAGTGCAACTAAGCATAATGAAATCTCCCACTCATTGTGTTGACAAATGTTAAATCTCTGACATCATTATGTACTGGTCAGTAAGGAAACTGAAACTTGATTCACACCTGATGGGAGTGTACATTGGTATAACTGCTTTGTTCAATGCTTTAACAGAATCTAGCAACATTGAAAATATCCATACCTTACAACCCAACAATTTTCACTATCTACCCTAACAGAAAAATATCTCCCACATGGTCATAAAGAGACATATACAGTACAAAATCGTTCACTCTAAAATTGTTTATAACAGCAAAAAGATGGCTGTCAGGACAGAAATGGGTTAAAAAAATGTAGATGATTAGCAGAATGGAATAGTGTACAGTAGTAAATTAAATAAAGTTGGTCCCTACATCGGCAAGGATGAATTTTTTAAAAGCCAGTAGCAGAATGACTGAGCAACATGTCATCTATATAAAAATCTTAAAGCACCTACAAATAGTATTTTATTCACAGCTGCATACATACGTGGGTGAAAATATAAAATAAGAGCTGATAGAACTTAGATCAAATTCATAGTAATGAAAAGTGGAAGGAGGGGAATGGTGGACAGTGGAAACTTTTTCCTTTTTTTTTAAATGGGAATTTTACTTTTACTTATAATTTTTCTTTAAAATTTATGAAGCAAATAACACAGAATGCTAGTGCTGATTAATTCCTGTACATGCATGTAGTTGTTTATGATACTTCTGAGCACTTTTCTTTATTTTTAATTTTTCCAAAACTTATTTTAGAAACATGTGATTTATTAGTACACTTAAGTACTTTTATCCTTCAGAGTAAGTATAAATATTTAGGACTCTACAAAGATATTTAACTGAGTCAGTCATAGAATCTATAATTACATTTTTTGGTATTTGTTGATACTATTATTTTCTAATCATACAAGGGATAGTAAAAACTAAAATGACCACACTGCCCCTTTACTTAATTTAGTATAGGATAGAATGACTTCATTCAACAACATTGATGAGCTTAACAGATTAAACATAATCTGAGGATACAAATCAAAGAATGTCAAGAAAGTGTCTTCGAATTCTCAACTCCACTGACATGGGAAAGATGCTGTCGGATCGTCTTCTACATATTTGCACATTAGAAGAGAACTTACAAACTGAGGGACCAGACCAGAGAATTAGTGGTCTGATAAATGAACATTTCACATTTTTATTGTATTTGAAACTCAAAGAACTGACAGATTAGGGCGTTGGCTTGCTTAACATAACTGAAAGACTCTAAATTAAGAATATTTAAAAGCATTATATGTCACAAGTGAGTGGGATTGCAGATTTTGCTGAAGTGTGATGGATACCGGCCCGGTCCTTCACTGTGATTACTCAGCTAGGGGAAGAGTAAAGCCGAGTTCTGTGAACTTAAAGTCCAGCACAAAAGAATCCCCAGGGATATGTGACATTTACATTGTCTAAGAAAATGTAGAGAGAAATATTGTGATCCTGTGTAGGATATTCAGACATTAAAACAGCAGATTTTAAAAGTTTTAATTCAGATATCAGACCACTGCAAATTACAGCGTTTCCTGGATGCTATGCCCTTCAAAATAATCTGAATAGTGTCTCTTAAAGAAACAAGGAAAAAATTACCTGTACTTTGTAAAGAATGATAAATGAAATGATGGAAGGTGGGTGGAAGCCCATTAGAGGATAGTTTACAAGCTTTCTGGCTTTGAGAATTTACCATCAAAAAGTTATAAACGACTGAGCAAGCAAGGGGGAAAAAAGTCGAGCAGATCTAATTCTCAATAGGGCAAGGTTTTTACTTTCCTGATTATCTGAAACCAGAACCAATAATCTTGTTATTTTTTACGTCAGTAAGTGTTTCTCTGAAGAGGAGTAGTCCATTTACAAAAAGTGTACTTATCTGTGAAGGAGCTTATTTTCAAATATGGATCTTAAAAGAGTAAATATAAGGTTTCCATAATTGGAGCCAGCCAGTGCATGACAAAGGAACCAGGGATAAATCTAGGAAAGCGAAGTGGGAGAGTCAGAACAAGAGAGAAGGGGGAAATAAAAATTAAATTGGGATAAAATAGAGGTGGTTTGGGAAAGAATTTAAGCAGGGAAGAAAGAAGAAAAATATCCAGGAAAAGAGAAAGGGGAAAAGACCTAGTAAATCTGGGTGTTGTTGACTTTATAAGCAATTATGAAAACTGGCTTCCCTTAAATGGGTGCAGCTAATTTTTCAGGAGGACCCTGATCTTCAGATACTCACACATACAGCAAAACACTTTTCTTCAAATTAATTTCCAGAATCCTGGGAGCTAGCGAGTTATACCACATTCTGAAGAAAAGGAAAGAGAGGATTTCACTGTTCATTTTAGGACTTAAATTTAGCCTCAAGAGACCCCTCACATAAAAGTGTTAGGCCAGAGACTCCAGCAGAAATTTCTGGAAGGATTCCCCTCACCCTCTATTAGCTATGAAATAAACACCTCTCTAAAACCCCTGAAATTCAAATCTACTTGTGCTGTGTTTAAAGTAGGATTAAATGTAGTTGAAGTGGTTCAGAAGTCTTGGAGGATTCAGGTAACTTTCTCACAATAGAATGGGTTCATCCTGGAAGTACTCAATCATAGAGTTAACAGCTAAAAGGCAGATAGCATTTGAAGATTTTCATCAATATAGGAGAAAAAAATCAGGAAAAAAATCCTTCCAGATAAGGAAAGCACATCAAAAAAATTGTTTCCTATACCTTTTTCTAAAATTAGATTCAGTAACCTGATGGGGGATAAAAAACCCCACGGGGGGAAAATCCTTCCATATTAAAGGTCATTGTTCTAAGACAGTGATTTTTCAAACTTAAGCTGTATCAGTATCACCTGGAGAGCTGATTAAAACAAAATCCTGGGTCTAATTCAGAATTGCTAATTCAGTAGATATCAGGTAGGGCCAAGAATCTGTTCTCATGTGCTGTTGCTCTTGCTCTGGGGACATCACTTTGAAAACCATCGATGTGTGGGATGCACATAGTTAAACACTCCCAATTTTGTTATGGAAATTCTAAGAATTTTACCTATTTTAACAGAATTTTGGTTTTTCTCTTTCCAGCCTTCCACTTTTTGGTGATGGTGGTACAGGGTACTAGGGGGACACCTAGACAGACGGGACTACAGGATGAGAGGAGAAGGATAATTTATCCTCACTGAAGTATATTTCCCAATATTTCAACACGAAACAGCCCTCAGAGGTCAAGGGCATATTCTCTTAGAACAGATTTATTCACCAGACCCTCCAGGAAGAAACTTACCAGAAAACCATTAGGAATTGCCACAGATCATCATCACACATGACCATTCAGGCGCAACAGATTCAGTTTTTAAGAATTTGTGAGTTTAAGGAGCATAGTTCCAGTTCACACAGAGTTATAATTTAGAAAAATGTTCCAGAGTGCTCTGACATTAAAGTAAAACATGTTGAAAATATCAACTCCAGAGAAAAATCTAAAGTAATCTCTATTCCAACCACAGCAAAAAATTTATTGATCTGTATGAAGAGAAAGGACAAGAAACATGAGACCCCAAAAATGGATGTCAAGTGGGTAAGCGGTTAGATGTTTATTACCTCAAAGCAATACTTCAAATGCCTCTTCTTAAGACATGTATCATTGTTACTTGCGTTTGAGTCCTTCTTACAGCTAGACTGTAGACCCCTTGAGAACAGAGAGCATGCCTAACTTGTCTAATATTTTTCCATGACCATAACTAAATTCTGATTTTTGAGAGGGAAAATCTATTTGTGAAACGCAAGAAAGATCTCCTTTACTCACTGAAACTCAAAGTATAGATTGGAGCTGTGTAGGCTATCATATTTTCCGTAGCACAAATGCTCACTAAATTCTTAGCTGCCTCATTACTTCAGACCTCTACTTCAGAGAGTTTTCTGGTAAAACTAAGGGTAGGAAGTATTCATCTCTGTATTTTCACATTCTGCTGATCTTAAACAGGTTATGGATTAGGTGAAAATATCAAGTGACCCAGGTAAGGTACAAAAGCTAATCTAAATCCAAAAGCATATGCTCCACAAGCCCTTCTCCAAATGCTATATCAGAGCTTGGAGATTCATGGCAGCTTCCAGCCAGTGATGCGCTGGGGCTGAATCATATTAGCCCATGAGAGCTGATGGTACACATCCCTTCCCCACTCTGCATTCAGTGACAGCCATATTGGAAGTTTGAAATAGGCCATGATGAGAATATTTACAGAACAGAGTTGGCAAATCCTACAAACTGGGACTTCTGGTTTTCTGGAGAGCCCATCGTGGAAGCACACTATTGCTTCCAAGTCAACACAATTGTACAGCATGTGTTTGTGGCAAGTCAACAGGTTTCTGGACTGATTGTCCAGAGTGTGTCGCTGTTTCTTGTCTGTGTTCAAAAGGGTTCATAATATTTGGTGAAAGTGCATATGCACTCCAACTAATGCACTGCTGTGGCCTGTGCAGGCAGAGAACTTTAAGAAATATCAGGGAAACTCTCTCCTCAAACATTTGTCAATTCTGCAAAGGGCTCGTGGACTACCTAAGTTAAAGAGGCCAATACCAGATGTTTGCTTTCTGCATGTAGCAACAGTTTATCACCAGACCCTTGAATGAATCAACTTTATTTTACAAAGAAGCACTTTACTTATTTTATAGGATAACCTCAGCAATATGATCTTACGTCCTTTAACCTCTCTTAGAGCTTTTGTTTTCTTATCTTTAAAACAGAGAAGAAAATCCCTTCTTTGTTTATCTTAAAAGTTTGTTGTAAGAATCGAGAGATAGAAGCGGATCAAGAGGTAAAAACTTCCAGTTATCAAATAAACAAGTCATGGGGATGTAATGTACAGCATAGGGAGTACAGACAGAAATACTGTAATAACCTTGTATGGTGACATGGTAGCTAGATAGGGTGGCGATCATTTTGTAACGTACAAAAATATTAAATCACTTTGTTGTACACCTGAAACTAATATAATATTCTATGTCAATTTTACTTCAACTAAAAAATAAATAAAAATTAAAAAAGAATCAAATATGTGAAAGTGCTATGTAAACTTTGAATATGTAAATATTTAGTGTGAAAGGCATTTCTTAGAAGTAGTAAAGATAGCCACGCAATTTTACGCTATTTTTCTCATTTCTGATTCATATTTTGAAAATAACACATGTATCCCTATAGATAAGTTAAAAAATGCAAATTTTTCTATTTTAAGATACTATTTGGATACATTCATTTTTGAGGTTATACAACAACATCGTATACTCTTCATGTATGATTTAAAGAAATTACTGAAATCCTCCCAGATCAAAACAGCAATAGATAAAATAAATCTATCAATATAATATTCAGGGAGATAAGACATAGAAGGAAGTGGTTAATGTCAGCCGTTTACATTCTCATTTGAAGGATTTCAAAATACTCTGTCAACAATAAAATTACTCCCACCTTACAGTATTCATTGTATTTCTCTTCCAGCCTGCCTCATTTAATGAAATAAGCCACTTACTTAACTTCCTGGTGCACTTCATTAAATTAACTCTAAAATGTCTTGTTAGAGGTAATTTAGCCAAGAAAAAGCTCAATATTGTATTCATTAACATCCATTTAGTCAAAGAGACTGTGGTGGATTTACCCATAGACTAGTCCAGAATGTGTAGAAGAACTTCAAAGACAGAGCAGTAAATTGATTAGGGGATGAGGCAAAGAAATTTGTTTTTAAAACCTGAATCACCTGGCCAATTAGCATAAAATCAGCCTGTGGCTAGGACTATTGCAATCAAATGATTCTCGGTTCAACCTGCCAAAAGACCATTTTGCCTAAGGCACAGATCTTAAATAATGGAAGTGTCTGTTTTCTTTAAAACTACCACATGGATGATTCTATACGAAAGACATAATTAAGACAAGGAAGTTTCAGAAATGAAGTGAATAATTGCTCTAACGCTTTTAGCTCAAGACAGTCACTCTGAAGCCATCCACAGTCCTTTATATATTAGGGATACCTGCCCTTTAACTGTGCTGTAAATTGTAAATTTGTCTCCAGTTTGTCACTTGTCTTTAGATTGCCTTATTGTGTTTTTGTCCTACAAAGGTTGTTTTTTGGCTAAATATAGTAGAATTTACCAATTTTTCAATATTACATCTGGATTTTGAGTCATATTTAGAAAGCCTTTTCTATACCCAGGTTATTGGGGAACTTACACATATTTCCTTTTACTACGTGTATGTGTTTTTCATATTTAGGTCCCTGACCCATTTGGAGTTTTTGTCTTACAGATGGTTTGTGATATGTGTCTTCATCTTCACCTTTTTCAAAACGGCTAGCCAGTTGTCTCACCACCGTTTATTAAAAAACCTATCTTTGCCCAGTGATTTGTGATACCATCTTTATTATACACTTAATTTCCATATGTACCTTAGTCTGTTTCTGAAATTTCTATTATCCATTGGTCTATTTATGGGCCAATACTATAGTGCTTTCATTTTAGAGGCTATCTCATGTTTTAATATGTTGTGAGGCTAGTCCCTTATAGTTCCTTTTTCATTATTTTTCTAGCTATTCTTGCGTGATTATTTTTCCTCATGAAATTTAGTATCAAATTTTCTAGCTGCATAAAACTAGTTTATTGGTACTATATTGAATTGTATAAAATTAACAAATTACTTTTGGGAGAACTGACATCTTTATGATATTGATTTGTTCTGTTGAAGAGTAGGAATGTGTTTCCTTTGTACACACTTGTATTTGTGTATTTTTGGAATACTTCAAGATTTTCTTCATATTGGTTTTGCTCATTTCCTGTTAAATTTATTTCTAAATACTTAATTTTCTTTAATGATTGAAAGTGGGGTTTTTGCTACCATTTTATCTTCTAACTGGTTATTTATATATATCAAGATCATTGGGTTTTGAATACCATTTGCATATCCTGCTACCTTACTCATTATTATTTTTTTTTTTTTAGATTTTTATTTTTTTCCTTTTTCTCCCCAAAGCCCCCTGGTACACAGTTGTATATTCTTTGTTGTGGGTCCTTCTAGTTGTGGCATGTGGGACGCTGCCTCAGCGTGGTTTGATGAGCAGTGCCATGTCCGCACCCGGGACTCAAAAGAACGAAACACAGCCGCCTGCAGCAGAGCGCGCGAACTTAACCACTCAGCCACGGGGCCAGCCCCGTTACTCATTATTTTTATTGTTTGACAATATGATAATTGACTAATGTTTTTCAGATGTACTATAGTATTTTTTGCTAACAGAGAATTTTTTGCTTCTTTTCTAATTCATATGTCTCTAATTGATTTCTTATATTTAATTGCCTTGGGTAATACCCCCAGTATAGCGTTAAATAATAGAGGGGAGAGTGGGAATATTTCCCTTTTCCTGATCATTCGTATACACACACATACACACACACACACACACACACCGTATATATATATATACGAGAGACAGAGAGAGATAACCAACTTTGCATTCCTGAAATAAATAACACTTAATTGACATTATCATAGTGGACTTATCTTTATAAATATTTTGTTTATAGGTTTGTAACTTTATTTTTGTGCTATCTTTATTTGGTTTAATTATTAATTTTAAACTAGCTTCAAAAAATTGGGGGCATTTTTCTTCATTTACTCCACTCAAAACATTGTCTGTAGCATTTTATTGATCTGTTCTTTGGATATTTGGTAGTTTTCTTCCAGGAAACTAACTGAGCCTGGTGCTTTATTGTAGAATACTTCCTTAATAAATTTTAAAAAAATTTCTTCTGCAGAAATTAATGTTTAAGCTTTTTGTCTCTAATGGGATGAATTTTTATATTATTTTCCTATATTTATTCATTTAAACTAGGTTTTGAAATTTATGTACATAGAGTTTTTCAAAGTGGCCTCTTCCAATATTTTAAGAAATAGTTCTTCTGTTTCAATGTTATTAACTTCATGTCATTTCTTACTTTATATGTTTGCGTTTTCTCCATTTTTCTTTATTAAGTTCGCTAGAAGTTTGAATATATTGTTTTTCAAAGAACGAGCACATTTATATATTAGTTAGAGCTATCAATTTTTGTTGCTTTAACTCATTAATTTCTTTTTTAAAAAAACACTTTATTGAGATATGATTGACATACAAAAAGCTGTACATATTTAATACATACTACTTGATGCATTTAGAGATACATATACACCATGAGACCATCACAATCTATGCCATAAACATCCATTACCTGCAAAAGTTGCCTCCCACCCTCTTTATTTGCTATCATTGTTATTATTTTTATGATAAGGGCACTTAACATAGGCTCTTAACTTAACATGGCCCTCAGCAAATTTTTAAGTAGACAATGCAGTATTAACTACAAGACACTATGCTGTACAGTAGATTTCTAGAACTTATCCATTTTGCATAACTGAGACTTTGTATACTTTGACTGATATCTCTCTACCTCCCCCTTGCCTCGGGCTAACAGCATAATTGTACTACATAGTGATCTGAGAGGCTGTTTATAACACTTCTCTAAAAAAATTAATGATAATTTGTATTGTGAGCTAGTATATGATTAATCTTTGCAAAATTTTTATGTTTAAGAGTTTTATTCTCTATTATCACAGTGCAAAGTTTGATATACATCCATAATGTATACTAATTCATTACATTGTTTAGGTTTTCTGTGTCCTGACATATTTTGTTCTTGTGTTAAGAGTGGTATGTTAAAAATCTCCTATTATTAGTATTTGCATCTATTTCTCTTTCAGATCTTCTGTTTTTAAAGACGGATGCTCTGTTATTTGGAGCAAAAATGTCCATAACAGTTATATTTATATCATACAACACTGTTTTTCAAATCAAAATGTGTCCTTCACTGTCACAGTTTAATGCTTTTTTAGTTGAGTTCTACTTTGTCTTATACAAGAATTGCAAACTGCTTTTATCTTATGGTTCTGCTCTTATCCTCACTTTTGTTTATATCTTAGATCTACAATTGTTTACATTAAATGCTCAATGTTAGTGTTTTCCTCAACTTTTCCCAGTCAACTCTTAGACAGTTTTGTAAAAGGTGTGAGGTTTAGGTCAAAGTTCACTTTTTGGTCTATGGATATCTAGTTGCTCCAGCATCATCTTTTTTAAAAGAACTATTCTTCTTCTGTTGAATTACTTTTGAACCTTTGTCAAAAATGTATTAAGCTGTACTTGTTTGAGTTATTTCCTGATTCTCTGTTCTGTTCCATTGATCTATGTATCTATCCTTCTGCCAATACCACCCAGTCTTGAGTAATGTAGTTATATAATTTGTGAAATAAGAGTAGACTGATTCCTCATACTTTATTCTTTTTTTTCCAAAATTTATTATGTTAGTGATTCTAGTTCCTTGCCTTTCCACATAAATTTTAGAATAACCTTGTGTATGTCTACAAAAACAATCTTATCCTTTTCAATGCTTTCCTGGGGATATGTGAACATTTTTTAAGAATTCTGTTTTGATTTATCTATAGTGTTTTCTAGTGTCTCCATATAGCTTTTTTTAGTGATTGCTTTAGGTATTACATTAGATATATATAACTTGTCACAGTGTGCTAATGTTGGAATTTTACCAGTTCAAGCAAACTTAAAAACTTTATCTCCCTTTAGGTACCTTCACTTTCCCCCATTTATAATAAATTGTCTATAATATACCTACATACATTGAGAACCACATTAGGCACTGTTATAATTTTTGCTTAAACTAAACATAATTTAGAATACTCAAGAGAAGGAAAGTCTATTGTATTTATCCATATTTTTGCATAGTGTGTTCTTTCTTCCTTTCTGAGATTCAAAGATTCTCTTTTATTATTTCCTTCCTGTTTAGAGAATTTCCTTTAAGCCATTCATTTAGGGTCTGTTGGCAACAAATTCTCTTAGTTTTCCTTTATCTGAAATACCTTCTTATGGATTTTTGCCAGATATAGGATTCTGAGTTAACTATCCTTTTCTTTCAGCACTTTAAAAACGCATCTCACTTCCCTCTGGCCTCCACGGTTCTTGATGAGAAATTTGCTGTTCAAATTGGTGTTCCCTTATAAGTAATGCATCACTTCCCTGGCTGCTTTCAAGATTGTTTGTTTTGTTTGTTTTTAGTTTTCAGAAGTTTGACCATGATGTACTTTAGCATGGATTTCTTTGGGTTTGGGGCTCACACAGCTTCTTGAATCTGTAGATTTTTTTTTTTTTTTTTGCCAAGTTTGGGAAGTTTTCAGCCATTATTTTATTGAGTACTTTTTCAGTTCCACTGTATTTCTTCTCTCCATCTGGAACTCCAATACTAAGTGTTAGATCTTTTGTTAAAGTCTCACAAACACTGGGCCTCTGTTTGTCTCATTTTAGTTTATTTTCTCTCCATTGTTTAGATTGTATGATTTCTATTGTTCTATCCTCAAGTTCACTGTTTCTTTCCTCTGTCCTCTCCATTCTGCTGTTGAGCCATCCGCTGAATTTTTTATTTCACTTAATATATATTTTAAATCTAACATTTCCATTTGGTTATTATTTATATTTTCTATTTCTTGCTGAGACTTTCCACTTTGTCATTTGTTTCAAGTGTTTTTCTAATTGCTCGTTGAAGCATTTTTATGATGACTGCTTTAAAATCCTTGCCAGATAATCCTGACATATGTATCATCTCAGTGTTGGCATCATTGATTGCATTTTCATATTCAAGTTAAGATTCCCTGTGTCTTGATATGAATGATTTTTGTGGTTACCTGAAGATTTGGGTATTATGTTAGGACACTACATCTTATTTAAATCTTGTGTTTTCGCAGGTCTCCTCCGACACTGCTCTCGTGGACGACAGGAAGATTCAGCCTCCTTATTGCTTATTGGTAGTGGAAGGTCTGGATTCTCCACTCAGCCTCCTTTAACACCTGGGCGAAGGGGAGGGTTCCTTGTTACTGCTGGAAAGAGGGGGAGTTCAGGCTTTCCATGTAACCTCCACCATGAGGATGTGGCTATCACCCCTGAGCGCTTGTGAAAATCCCAACTCTCTCTTAGGTCTCTTCTGACACCACCCCAGCAGAGAAGGGAAGGGCTACCTTGTTACCACCAGTCGGGGGTGAAGGTTCAGGCTCCCCATAAGGTCTCCACTAACACTGCAGAAGAAGGGAACATATTTAACACCTGGCATGGGTGAAAGTCCCAGATCTCCACTCAACCTTTTCTGATACAACCCTGGCTTGGGGCTAGGGAGATAGTAGACAAGGGGGCTTGAGGCTCTCATTATAATCATGTGAGAGGGGAAGTATAGGCTCCCCACATGGCCTTTGCTGGCATGAGTGGGGATGTAGCCATAGTTTTTTCTGGGTTATTTGGCTGGAATAGAACAGTAATTGTCTAAAAGTGTTCTGTCTTACTAGATTGCCCCATTCCTATCCCTTTGGCTGGAGAGAGGAGGCTTTTAGTTGTTTTTTTTTTTCCGCCCTGCACCCTTTTGGTGTTTCTGGGTAGTCTACTTCTCTAACCTTGTTCGGGATATATGAGGCAAAAACAAAACCCAAGGAACTCATCACTTTAGGACTTGAGTCCCAAAGTTTCCAGTCAATTTTTCTCCTCTCTCCACCTTTCAGAGTCTTCTTATATTTGTTTATATATAATGTCCAGGGGTTTCTTAGCTGCACTTAGCAAGAGAAATAGGGAAAAATTATGTCTAATGTACTCTATCTTCCCCAAATCTGCTATCCTCACAACTATTCTCTTTATTTTATAAATAGGTTCAGCATAAGCCTAGATAGTTGGTTTTCAAAATATAAACATTTGAAATTAAATATATTTGTTCTTTCATTTATCAAATATTGGTACCTTAAAAGTAGTCATAATAATAGCTACCAGTCATTAAGTACTTAGTGTATGTCAAACACTGTGTTAGGAACTTTAAAAATAATCCATTTAATCTTCAGAGCAAACCTATGAGGTAGGGATTAAGGAAACCGAGACTCACGAGGGTTGTACAACTTCCTCAGTTCACACAGGTTGCAAATGGTGGAATTTGGTTCCAAATCCAGGTCAGAATCTGAAGTCCTTTATGTTCAGTAGCTCCTGTAACTGCCTTTAGGAAATCATAATCCACTAGACAAAGATAAGCATGTAAAACAACTTAACGGTTACTCTGAATGCAAAGCTTGACTGAGTCGGAAGCGTTCGCATACTATCTTCCAATGGCTCACAAACATTTTAAATAGTATCTTGCAAAATATTAATGCACTTATCTTCCATACTGCAATCAGATTCTTCCTTGGCTCTTTCTCTCACATACTGTAGGCATAATCTCCTTCAAATTCAGAACCACTCCTGACTGAGGAAGGAAGCCTACAGCACAGCTGCTATTGTATCATCCAATGGAACTTGGAATAGTCAAGCTCATACCCGGGATGTTATGGTCCACCATGACTACTATGTTCCTTTGTTCCCTTCTTCTCCTCTCCCAACAGACTTCTCCATTGTGAACTAAAGCCTAATCACATACGCCAGGGCAAGCCCCACATGTACACTTGGCTCCTGGTTTCAGTTTGCTCTATCTGATTGTTATCATCTTGATTTCCAATCCATGAGCTGCATGGTGCAATACTCTGCTATAGCATGAATGACATTTTCTTCGAATGACTCTCCTAGTACTTTCCTGCCAGACCATCTTTCCAAACGGTTGGATCTGTTGGGTTACTGTTACTCCTGGCAGATCTGGAAAGACGCCTTCCTGAGCTCTGACCCAAGGCAAGACTTCTTGAAATAGATGTTCTTCAAGGCATATTATACCTCCTGCTACTGTCACTGCTTGAATCACACTCAAGTTTGAAATATCCTTTATACCTGTGGTCTCCAAAAGAAAGCATGTGCCTGTCCCAGGGAACATGTAAAATCATGTATTGAGGAGCTGAAACAAATATTAGGTTGTCTATATTTCTAACTTTTTCTGAAAAAATGAAAGGAAATAGAAAAAATTCACACTTTCCTATTTTTAATACATAGTGTGATGCTGGTATATATGTCATAAACATAATGTCAGATATCCTGAAGGAAGAGAAGAAAACAAGTTACACAACAAGAAGCTCCTCTAAATCACTGATTCAGTTTCAAGTCATTCAGTGTACCGTGAAGTAATGGACTGATGGAATATAAAGTCTTTGGTAGTAGAATCTTTAGAACGTCTTGTAAAGAAATCAGGAGTGACCATGAAAACTTTTTGTACCATCAAACAGAAGTTTGAAGATTATTCAGTAGTTGAGTACTTAAAAGAGTCATGGAGTTTAAAGGTGAGTTACACATTTCTTTTTTGAACAAAAATACATTTGTTCCAATTTTGCATATCTTTTATACGCTAATACATGGCTGTCAACAGTACGCTATCCACAGAGATTAAAAAATAAAAATTTATATATACTTAGCTATTGCTTTAAGAGAGAGATACTATTTTAACAATAATTGACAAAATTGCTGCTTTATCAAAAGAATCTCATAGAATAAAAGAGAAAGTTGAAAATAGACGTCTGAAAACATTACCATCATTAAGTGAATTTTGTTGCTGAAACGATATTAAGTATTCCAGCTCTAAAGGAAAGATTTTCATATTTGGTCAAATTAAAAGAAAACTTGGAAAGAGAATTATCTAACCTGTTAATCTTCCAAATGAAGAATTTCAGTAATTTATTTTTAACCAATTGCTAAAATGATTGAAATCCAACATCTTCCAATTAGTCTGCTAAAGCAACTAATTGGCATTGGGGAAAAAGGAAATATATTCATTGAAATTCAATGAAAATCTTTGCATTATTGGTGAATGTGGTTGGAAATGTGTATTTTTATTTAGTAAGTGCAGCTGATGAGATTTTCCTTCCATTAGTTTTATGAATCTTTATGAAGTATCTTTTTCAGTTCTTTAGCCATTAGACCCGAGACTTGAAGTAAATCTAATTTAGAACTAGCTTTAGTTCTAATTTAACAGTTAATTAATAAGTTAATTTAGAATTAGACAATCTTTTAAAAAATAAGATATTTTTAATTACAGTGTTCTCTCTAAAAACTAATATTGATTTTTTTTTTTTTTGAGGAAGATTAGCCGTGAGCTAACTACTGCCAGTCCTCCTCTTTTTGCTGAGGAAGACTGGCCCTGAGCTAACATCCATGCCCATCTTCCTCTACTTTATATGTGGGACACCTACCACAGCATGGCTTGCCAAGCGGTGCCATGTCCGCACCCAGGATCTGAACCAGCGGACCCCAGGCTGCCAATAAGCAGAATGTGCACACTTAACTGCTGCACCACTGGGCCTGCCCCAAAACCAATATTGATTATTTGTATTTCAGTGAGAATAAAAATATTTGGTATCATTTCCATATGACCCAGCTATCCTACTACTGGGTATTTATCCAAAGAATGTGAAATCAACAATTAAAAGAGACTTATCCACCCCTATGTTCATTGCAGCATTAGTCACAATAGCCAAGATGTGGAAGCAACCTAGATGCCCATTGACTGATGAATGGATAAAGAAGATGTGGTATATACACACAATGGAATACTACTCAGCCATAAAAAAGACAAAAATCATTCCATTCACAGCAACATGAATGGACCTTGAGGGTATTATGTCAAGAGAAATAGGCAAGACAGAGAAAGACAAACGCTGCATGATTTCACTCATAAGTGGAAGATAAACAAACACATGGACAAAGAGAACAGATTAGTTGTTACCAGAGGGGAAGAGGGTTGGGTGGTTGGCATTGGGGTAAAGGGGAACATTTATATGGTGACTGACAAATAATAATGTACAACTGAAATTTCACAATGTTATAAACTATTATTACCATAATAAAAAAAATTTAGTGTCATTACTATATTAACTAAATAAAAAAGAACAAATATGTCATTTAATTTTTAGAACCGTCTTTTTATTTTGTAATTTATGTGTTTGATACTATATAAATTGGCTACTATACTAATATAGTGTACAGTAGTATAATAGCTGGTGTAGTGGATTATGATTTTTTAACTCAGACAAATATATTGCAAGATGACTGCATTTGACCCCGTAGGTACCCGCTAGGTCTTGCCTGAGGCTAATTGTGCCCTAGGACTCCACGTCAACGTGAACGGGAGACAAAAAAGGAGCTCCTCATCACAAACTCACAAATTTATAGCTAAAGCTACTTACAAATAAAGACACAAACACACACAGAGCGAGTGCAAAAGAAAGAATACATTAATAATTATTGAATCTATGTCGACAATATATGTGTTCATTGTTTCAGTTTTTAGCTTTGTTTAAACACTTTTAAGGTAAAAAGTTTGAAGAATAAAGCTCTTTATGTACACATCTAGTATAAAAAATTAATTTCCAATATTAATTTATTTCCTAAATATCACTTCTATACAAGTAATTATTGGGTTTTTGTCATATGAAACATGAATTTGAAAGGAAATTTTTCTGATATTTGCTTTAATTTCCAACTTCAATCTGCTCATATATATATTATATATATAATTATTAGTTTCATTTACAGCTGGAGGGTGATGTTCACTGAGTAAGAAATGTCATAGAAAGTATTTCCCTATAAAACAGTTCTAATACATTGGCATTCTAACAAAATTTATTCTTGGCAGAATACATTCTACAGCTGCTATTTATATTCATTCCATTTTAATATTTTCTTTATCAATTTGTAAACAGGAGGCCAGATAAAAAAGATGAAAAACTCAAGAGGGTTGACGCTGCTTGAAAAAAGGTGCTGAGTGCTCTTCACCACGGGAACCATCCAGAAGACAAAAATGTACACAGATTTCCAAAACAGCCTTCCAAGTCTTCAATGGCATAAAAGTTGAATTTTAGAGGTTTTCTCCCTTCTGCACATGTATAAACTGAGGACAGAAACTATTCCCTGTGAGGAGTCTTCTATACATATATCAAAAGATTTTGATGACATTATAATAACCAATTGAGTGGAGCTGGGGCAGTTTGTGATGATTTTGGAATCTCAAGACATTTACTTTCTGTTATAAAATATTAATGAAACAGCTGACAAGCCAACAAAATTATAAAGGAGCACATCTCACAGGAGAGAAATTTGTTGACATTGATTTGGACTCTGAAGTGGGTTTTATGAACTCACAGTTGTGGACGTGCCTACTATTACCTCCATGTTAATTGTGTATTCAACAAAGAGATGCAGAGTTTTCAGAAACAGACGTCATCATAACCTCTTTCATTATTCAATGTATTTCAAACCTATGAGGCAGGACAGGGCTTGGGCTGGTGCTACTTTTATTTGCTTTTAAATAGAAGTGACTTATCTGGCAAAATAAATGTGCAAAGTTTTTTGTTGTTTTGCTATTAGACATTTGTGGTTTAAATTTTTTTATTGCTGCAAGAATTCCAAGGCATGGTGTTTTTTATTAGGAAGGAAAAAAATGCCTGATGATGATCAGAAACACTTTCATGCATGGGGGTGGAGGGGCGGTACAGCAGTATAAGTTGCTAGAGCCACAGAGTTTAGGGCAAGAAACTGACTTCTAACTGCTGGGAACTGAAAAGTGACAGACAATAATACATCCCAGCAGCAGACTATATATATATTCTTTTTCAGTTCTTTATGGTACCCTTCTCCCTAGCTCCAAGAGCTAGGATGATGAGCTGCAGTATCAAAAGCAGTCTGCAATTCCACTGCATCCTGGGAAAGAACAACTGACTTCCAGAGTATTTAATATTTACTTGACTACTAATCGAACACTTGTTTACTTATCTCCTGGGTATTTTTTGCTTTGTTTTTTTTTATACCGACAGAGCAATAAAGACCTACTATTTTCACAATATATGCTTTGTGGTGCTGGGTTTTACCTGAGTAAGCTATTTAGAATATTTTTCTTTTTATAGGTAAATACGTACATCCGCAAATCAGCAGGCAGAGTTAGAGTAGAAGACTGGAGAACTCCCAGCATACAGAGGCACATGTGTCCAAAACATTTTGTTTGTATGAATCCAGATTCCTTGTCTAAGATTTAACTTCAACATTGACCTCGTTAGCACCATCTTTTAAACAACCAAATTAACTACATATACATATTAATAATTGTGTGTCAAATGACCTTTGGGAAAGTTTCAAAGATATTTCAATGGAGAAGGAACAGTCCTTTCAACATATGATGCTGGAACAATTGGATATCCATATGCAAAAAAAAAAATGAACCTAGACATAGACCTTACACTTTTCACAAAAACTAACTCAAAATGGATCATAGATCAAAATGTAAAATGCAATACTATAAAACTTCAGAAAAAAACATAAAAGAAATTCTATGTGACCTTTAGTTTGGTGGTGAATTTTTAGCTACAACACAAAAATACACAATCCAAGGAAGAAAAAATTTGGAAATTGGACAATTAAAAATTTAAAACTTCTGTCCTGACAAAGACTCTATTGAGAGAATGAGAAGACAAACCACAGACTGGGAGAAAATATCTGCAAAACCATATCTGATGAAGGACTTCTATCCAAAATACGCAAAGAATTCTTAAACTCAACAATAAAAAAATCAACAAAAAATTGGGCAGAAGATATGCACAGACAATTCACCCAAGAAGGTGTACAGATGGCAAATAAGAATATGAAAAGATGCTCAATATCATTTGTTATTAGAGGAATGCAAATTTAAACAATTAGGAGATACCACTACACACCTATTAGAATACCTAAAATCCAGAAAAACTGACAATAGGTAAGGATGCAGAGCCACAAGGAACTTGCCTTCATTGCTGAAGGGAATGTAAAATCTTACAACCACTTTGAAAGACAGTTTGGTAGTTTCTTACAAAGTGAAATAATAGTCCTACTGTATGATCTATCAATTGCACTCCTAGGTATTTACCCAAATGTGTTGAAAACTCATGTCCACACAAAAACCAAGTGTTTATAGCAGCATTAATCATAACTACCCAAAACAGGAAGCAACCAAGATGCCCTTCAATTGATGACCAGATAAACAAACTATGGTGCATCTGTATAATAGAATGCTATTCAGCAATAAAAAGGAATGAGTTATAAATGATATGAGCAATAAATGATAAATGAGCAATAAAAGATATGAATGAAACTTAAATGCATATTGTAAATGAAAGAAGCCAGTCTAAACTAATTAGGCTATATGCTGTATGATTCCCATTACATGATATTCTAGAAAAGGCAAAACTATAGAGATAGCAAACTGATCAGTGTTTGCCAGGGGTTCAGGGGGGAGGTTTGTATACAGGAGGCACAGGGGATGCTTTTAAGGTAGTGAAACTGTTCAGTATGATACTGTAATGATGGATACGTGACGTTATAGAATGATGTAGTGGAACGCAGAATACGATATGACAAAAGAACCTAACGTTATTTCAAAAGTATGAAACAATGCCATTAAAGGGGGTGGAGGGAAACATTGTTAACCTAACTAACTTTGGAGATGCATGGAATTAGTGAGAGTAAAGTCAAAAAGAACTATACAGAAGGACTGTACTCTACTTGCTGAAGTTTTTTCCCTTGGGGGTGCTGGCTAACAATTCTAATATAGCCACACAGGTATACTGGAATTGACCAATTAAATCAACACATGGCAGATGGTGGGAGCCAGGTTTCTCACTGCTGGAGTGGAAGGTTATAAATAATCAAAGAGAGAAGGCTAGACTGATCCATGTGGTAATGAATTAGTTGAGGACTAGTTGTACGAAGTCATGTTTAGCTTAATATAGATACAGACAGTTACATTCAGAAATATAGATAGAAGTATATACATAGGTTGGTATTCACACATATATTTCCTTGCTTTTTCAGCTGAGAGGGGCTAGCAAAAACACCTCAGGAGCAATAAGCATGCCTAGCACTCACATCTTGGTTTCTAATACCCTTCACCAATAAAAGAACCAGGCCTTCTTGGGCTGATGTGGTTGGTAGCGGTCAAGTTGGCGTGCTCTGCTTTGGCAGCCCAGGGTTTGCTGGTTAGGATCCCAGGTGTGGACCTACACACTATCCATCAAGCCATGCTGTGGCAGATGTCCCATACATATAGTAGAGGAAGATAGGCAAGGATGATAGCATAGGGCCAATCTTCCTCAGCAAAAAAGAAGAGGATTGACAGCAGATGTTAGCTCAGGGCTAATCTTCCTCAAAAAAAAAGAAAAAGTACCAGGGCTTCTTGGAGAAATGGCTGATTCTGGGACTGGGGCAGGAAATTATAAGATGAACCTGGAGTGTCTTATAGCACCAGAAGGTAAGGAGGTGATTAAAAAAAAATAAACAACATAAAAAGCAAAAAATACAATAATGAGAGTATATCAAAAAGACATAGGGGCCATCTGAAAGAGCTCCCAATGGCAAAAATTAGAACAATTTGAGCACAAAAATAAAGTTGCATTGATTTATAACCAAAGTATAAAATATTCATGACTCCATAATGATGTTAATAGTAATTGGAGAAATAAAATGCAGAGAATAAACAAATCTCTCATGCAGAAGACTCCAAATAATGTGTGCCCGTCTCTCAAGCATGAGCTACACATAGTAATAACCTTCCAAAAAGTAAAGTATGGAAAGGAGGGTAAGAAAAGACTTTGCAGTGGAGAAATCTGACAAACACCACCTCAGGCAGATGATCACGGGAATATCAACAAAGTGATAAATCATGTGACAGTATGTACTCTTGATACCATGTGATGAACACGGCAGTTTACCTTTGTGGTCTTCCTCACAAAAACCCAAAACCCTTGTCTTATCTTGAGAAAAACATCAGACAAATTCCAACAGAGGGGCATCCTACAAAATTCCTGAAAATGTTTCTGACCAGAAGTCCTCAAAACTGTCAAGCTCACCAAAAACAAGGAAAGTTTCAGAAATTGTCACAGCTAAGACAAGCCAAAGGAAACACGATGACTATATGTAATATGCTATCCTGCACGGGGTCCTGAAACAGAAAAAGGACATTAGTTAAAAACTAGGAAAACATGAAAAAAGTATGGACTTTATTTATTTAATAACAATGTGTCAATAATAATTCATCAATTGTGACAAATGTACCATAATAATGTAAAGTATCAGTAATATGGGAAACTGGGTGTGGGCTATAGGAGAACTCTCTGTATATCTCCATGATTTTTATATAAATCTAAAACTGTTGTAAAATACAAGGTTTATTAAATAAACATATATACTCACACACAAACATGAAGGAAACGGGAGGCACATGGATAAATTATGTCAACAATTTAACTGACTCAGTATCTTTCTTTGTGGCATATATATTTCAGCAGAATCACAGATGTAATAAAAATATCTAGCCTTATTTTCACTTTTTAACAAAAGGAGGAAAATATTTTACAGTAGAAAAAAATGGACACTGTTTTGCTGAAGTGTGCTTGGTTAGAGTAGGTGAAAATAAGAAATTTTGACTCACATTGCCTAAAGTTTCATCTCAGCTCCGTCACTTGAAAGTTGTATGAACTTTTGCAGTATACGTAATCTCTCTGCAATCTAACTCCTTCATCCGTAAAAGAGGTAAAATATATGTATACAACTAATAATGTTCTAGCATATAACAAGTCCTTATAACAGCCCCTATGGTATAATAAATGCTCAATAAATGTTGGCTGTTGTTACAATTGGCATGACCCCAAGAACCATCCATTTCCACATATGTATTGTTCTTAACATGGACAAATATTTGACTATATTGATACATAAAAATAAGCCAATAAAATTTATCTAAATGTAGCCTTATAGATGCGAAGGTCAGAAAATTCCATATTGATCACTAAGGCATCAAAAGGGAGAGTCCAAGTGCCTCTCCTTGCTTCTCCTCCTTCACTCCTTTCTTTCTCACTTTTTCCTTTCCTTTTTCCTACTCCTTTCAAATGTGGGAGTGACAGTGATTACAAATGAAATACAAAGAAAAACGGAGAGGTCATATTATAGAGTCCTGGCCTGAGATGGTTGGACTTAATTGGGCAAGCCTGAGAATTACATGAAACCAAACTGGTGATATATAATCACCTCAGTATTTCTAACTAACGTAGTGATCTTCAGAGTCACAACGCTTAACCAAAATAAGTGAGTAGAATAAATGCTGTCTTTGTTGCTTGGAAGTTCATGCATTCGGTTTATTCAGATATTGGTTAACAACTAATATGTACTAAACCCAGGGCTAATCACGGTGCAACAATACTAGCAATCAAGACACCATTCCTGTGCTTAGAAAAAGTATCCAGTTAGTGTGGAAGATGGTGAGGGTTAAATATTAAACAGGAAAGCTATTTAAAGATGTAACGGCTGAAACATTTCCAAATCTGGCGAAAACTATAAATTCAGATACAAGAAGCTCCACAAACCCCACAGACAAGGAAAAGGAAGCAAACTACACCAAGAAACTTTATAATAAAATTGCTCAAAACCACTAATAAATTAAAAAATCTTTTAAAACAGCCAGAGTAAAAAAGACTCATTATGAACAGAGGAACAAAGATGAGGACTACTGCAGATTTCTCACCAAAAATAATGCAATGAGGGGCTGGCCTGGTGGCACAGTGGTTAAGCTCACATGCTGCGCTTCAGTGGCCTGGGGTTTGCTGGTTCGAATCCCAGGCAAGGACCTATGCACTGCTTATTAAGCCATGCTGTGGTAGGCATCCCACATATAAAGTAGAGGAAGATGGGCATGGATGTTAACTCAGGGCTAGTCTTCCTCAGCCAAAAGAGGACGGTTGGTGGCTGATGTTAGCTCAGGGATAATCTCCCTCAAAAAAATTAATAATAATAATCCAAGTGAGAAGACAGTAGAGGGATTGATAGGAGTGCATTCCCACAGCCTCCTCCCACCTTTTCTTTGGCAGAAATTAACAAGTCGATTCTAACATTTCTGTGAAATTTGAGGAAACATGAAGAGCTGAAACAACTTCAAAAAAGGGAAACAAAATTGGAGATCTTACACTAGCTGATTTCAAAATTTATAATAATGTTAAAATAATTAAAACAGTGTGAAATTGATGTAAGGACATATATACAAAAGTGCAAACTAATAGCCCAGAAAAATATCTACATAATTATGGTCAATTGACTTTGAACAAATGTGCCAAGGCACTTCAATAGGGAAAGGATATTCTTTTCAACAAATGGTACTGGAATAATTGGATATTTATATGCCAAAAATAATAAACTGATAATTTTACCTCATAGCATGTACAAAATCCACACCATAAGTCAAAATTAACCATGTATAAATATTTATGAGCTAAAACTAGAAAACTTCTAGAAGAAAACATAAGCAAAATATTTGTGACCTTAGGTTAGGTAAATATTTCTTAGGTATGCCACCATAAGGACATTACATAAAAAAAAATTGATACCTTGGATTTCATCAAAATTGAAATCTTTTGCTCTTCAAAAGATACCATTAAGAAAATAAGAAGAGGGGCTGGCCCCGTGGCCGAGTGGTTAAGTTCGCGCGCTCCGCTGCAGGCAGCCCAGTGTTTCGTTGGTTCGAATCCTGGGTGCAGACATGGCACTGCTCATCAAACCACGCTGAGGCAGCGTCCCACGTGTCACAACTAGGACCCACAACAAAGAATATACAACTATGTACTGGGGGGCTTTGGGGAGAAAAAGGAAAAATAAAATCTTTAAAAAAAAAAAAGAAAATAAGAAGAGAGGTCATAGACTCAGAGAAAATATCTGTAAATCATATATCTGATAAAGGGTGATCAAAGCATTCTAAAATTAGATTAAGGTGATGGTTGTACAGCTGTATAAATTTACAAAAATAAGAACGGCGAAACATACAGTTACATTGGGTAAATTTGTGACATGTAAATTATACATCAATAAAACTGATTAAACATCAATAAAATAGAATTCAGGAAAATAGAGTGAATTAATAAATAGCTTTTCAATAATTATAGAAATTGAATTTGCTGTCAAAAACATTTACACACACACAGACAATTATAACCCAGTTCTAGGTGGTTTCAACAATGAATTCTAACAAACATTTAAGGAAGAAATGACATTAATTCAACAAAAATTCGGTAGTATTTTGGCTTACAAAGGAGGAAGAAACTCTCCAACTGGTTTTATGAGTTCATCAATACCATGATATTAAGATATCTCAAAAACACTACGAGAAAATAAAATTAAAGATCAATATTCCTCATGAGCATAAAGACAAAAGTCATTAACAAAATAATAGAAAAATGAATCCAGCGACATATAAAAGTATAATAAGCAAGACCAAGTGAGATTTACTGTAGAAATACAAGCTTGGTTTAACATTAGGAATGAATCAATATAACACATAATATTAACAGAATAATAGAAAAAATCTATGATTGTCTCAATAGATGCAGAAAATATTTTGATAAAATTTAAAATGCACTTATAAAGGGAAGGGAGAAACTGTTAGCTTTCTAGGAAAAGAACTTCCTCTATCAGATAAAGGGCATCTACAAAAATCACACAGCTAATATGATATTAAGAGAAACATAAATCTCTTTACCCCAAAGTTTGGGAACAGGCTAAGTGTGTTTACTCTCACCACTTATATTCAAAATTGTTCCAGAGGTCCTAGCCAGTGCAATAAAGCAAGAAAAAGAAATAAAATGCATTAAATAAGAAAAGAGGTATGACTTCTATTATTTGTCAACAACATAACTATAGACATAGAAACTCTGCTTAAATCAATAATAACACTCATAAGTGAACTTAGCAAGGTGACAGTATACAAGATCAATATTCAAAAACCTATTTTATTTCTATATATCATCAGGAAATAATCCAAAAATAAAAATAAAATACTATTGCCAAAACCTTGGAAAATATAAACACTTGAGAATAAAAGACAGGAGAATATCTTGCTGGGGTATCTTGTTGGGGTAGACAAAGATTTCTTGGACAATGCTTAAAAGTCCTAATCATAAAATCAAAAGAAAATCATAAATTGGACCTCATTAAATGCACCAAACACCATTACAAAAATGAACAGACAAGAATAGAATAGGCAGGAAAAAATACTAACAGTCCATTAACAAACCAAACTCATCTATGGTGATCCAAATCTGAATGCAATTATTTCGATGAGGCGTGGGAATGACTGGAAATGGCATAAGGAAACATTCTGGGGCTGATGGGAATGTTCAGTATCTTGTTGTGGATGATAGTTACTGAGGTGCATACAGTTACCAAAAATCACCGAATGGAATAGTTGAGACCTATGTATTTTATGTTAGTTACACCTTAAGTAAAAAAACAAGAAAGAATAGTAATAAAAAAAAATAGTTTTAAAATTTTACCAGAGCAAAACACTCTTTGCCTGGATAGAGAACTCAACAAGAAGTCCACAAATAGAAAGGGGGAAGGAATTAGTTTTACAAAAGGAAATTAAATAAATGATTATGGGTGAGGAAGTAGAGTTGCGATCTAGATATTTTGGATCCACTAAAGAGTTAATCACCTCTTGGTCTAAAAAGGGGGAGAGTCTCCAGAGAAAAGAATTTTCTACTAAAAAATGCACACTGATCAAAATTCTTACTAGCAACTCAATCCAGGTATTGTTAAAATGCATGATTCATTATTTTGACATCTAAATGTCATAACTATCTTTGATCCTTTTCCTTGGGGATACCTTGACTAAATGTGATAGAATGGTGGAAAGTCAGGGGGAGTGGGTGAGCAAAGAATCTCTCTTCCTGGATCTCCCTACTCTTACACAAAAGGTAATTATGCTTAGCTCCACCCTCACCCCCCTAAGCCTTACTGGGGCTCTGAAAATCCTGGACAGATTTCAGACACTGCAGGGTCATTGTTCTCTTTTCTGAAATATAGTCCTGCTGCCTTTCCTCACTGCTAGGTGGGTCTCTGAGTGGACGTGGCAATTCCTGCGCGCGCACACACACACACAGAGACACACATTTCTTTTCTCTCATCACATAAACCAGTAGACAATTGGATGGCATTTCCTTGGCTACAATGGGCTCCTAAGAGATCTTCCAGTTATTCCTGCTATTTAGTTAATCAATCATGTCACCCCATGGTTACTGGAAGCGTGTTGGCTAAGATGATCAGCCATGTCCCCTGCAATAAAACTCAACGGGAAAGCAATAAGAATTCTTTAGTTACAAAAGGAGCCCTATCTCCCCATCATTTCAATCCATCCTTGTAAAAGTTGGAGGATATTTTCGTTTGAGCTTTTGGTCCTATGCATGCAATAGAGAGGAAATTCCACCACTAGATGAATGCCTGTATACTTTATATACTTTACTGTACAACTTAAAATAGCAGCGAGGTGAAAAACTACTGGAATAAATTACTTGTTAGTGATTCTTCCCAAGTGCTTTTTCAGAGGTCTCAATAACAAAAGTCAGCCTTTTGGTAAACACGGAAACTGAGGCAAGCGGAGTATCAGTAACACGGCCAAGATTCCTTTGAATTACAGAGTCTGAGACAGTAATTGTAATCAGAATTCTAGTCTTCTCCTTTGAAAGAACTAAGAACATTCTTTCCACACAAAGATGAATTTAGCAGCATGTAATTTTGCTTCTTATCCACTAAATGTGGGATTGAATTAGAGTTTACCTACAGAAATCTAATTTGTAGTTTTGAAAATAAGCAAAAAGCTGTTAGACTGCAGTGTTGATATTCTGATCACATTACATATGCATAAGCAGATAGTATCAAGCAAAGCTTTATTTACATTTCGTAAGTGTTTTTTCATTTTGTGTAAACTAATGAGTGGTGCTGTTAGGGAATATGTGTATCCCTCTATGTGTAATGGATTAAGTGTGAGTCCTGTTAAACACTAGGCCATAAATCAGGCTGTGTTCTCTATGCCTAATTAAGGGTTTAAAGGGGAAAAAGGTAAATTCTTGAGTGAACAGCTGTACTCAGAAGCAGAGTTTATTTCACAAAGGAAGCAGATAGATAAAGCAGAAAAAAAGAGCAATTTAAGAAAGTGAAAAAGAGGAAAACTATGAAAATACTTTAGCCACTTTATTCTGCTTCTCCTCAGATTTAAGAATGCTTTAGCTGCTAAAGGGTCCAGACATAACAGGAAAATTATTTTTCAGTTAAAGCCCTGAAATGTAATAATGATACAAATTTACCAGAGAATTAAAAATGAGTGTCAAATAGCTCTAATCAATAAAAAAAAAGGAAAACCATATGCATTGACAATGCAAATAAAAGCAGCTGCGCAAAAGTTTTGAAGAAAATTCACGCTTTTTTCCTTTTTAGTTACATATATCTCTATAATTAGAATACATTGAAACCTTAAAATATTAAACTGTTGTAGATTTCACGTCAAAAGCAAAATAATCACAGTTAATCCGCTCATTTCCTAGGGGAAGAATTGTCGTGAGTTTAGATAAAATTAGTCTCAGAAATATTATTAAAACAGTTCTGTATGTTCCTGGAGTGCAGCTAATGTTTATATTCATAGAATAAACTGACTTTAAATGACTATATTGAAAGATTTGAAAAGTGTGTTACAGAGGACATATGGGATTAGAATAGACAAGGTCAAAATTCATTGGCCTTTAGGAGCTTCACTCAGTAATATCTGACTGTACATAATTAATAACACTGATATTTGGCTTTATTTCACTTTGTGTTACTCCTGAACTGCTCAGTGAAGAAAAGGAGAGGGGAAGAAAACCCAAATATATCTTGATTGGCTGGACTTTTATTGTACTTACAATAAAGGGATTAATTTATTAAATTTCCAGTCACATTTTTTTTTATCCAGTAAATATTTATTGTGGCCCAGATTATGACAAGTAACTTGCTTAGTGCTGGAGATTCAGTGAATCAGGCAGTGGATAGAGGAGATGAGGTGACCACCTTTATGGAATTTCCTGACTAGTCAGATCCTAATTGATCATTAACAAAAAATATTGAAGAAAATAAGATTGTTAAGTGTTCTTATTTGTAGAATCTGGAGATTCTGTTTATGCATAGTAAATGTAATTCAGAAGTAAAGCTCATGTTGCATGATCATCAAGACCACCTAAGACCTCATCCATCTCCCCTGTAATCCTTGCTTCCATTTTCTCCCCTCAACTTTTATTACTCCTTCCCCACCCCACCTTCTGCTCTGTCTTGTGCCTGCTGGTGGGTATGTGTGGGGGAGGGGTGGGAGAGATTTCCATTCATTCCAGACTTCCACATGCAATGGGAGTGTGGGATGGCAATGACAGCAATTTTAGTCTCTTATTTCTGCTTGAAACACCTAAACTTTCCCGTATTTGGTTAACATTTTGATTAGGATCCATGGTGAAACCTTGTATTTCCTGAGAGACCAGACATGACACAACAACTTCTGTTCCCAAATTCTTAAGTCTCTCTTCTCTTAATATTGAATTGTTAATCCTTTTCCAGTACGCCATCACTTCTATTTTGTCTTATATCAATTGCCATTTATCACTGTTTGGGTTTGATCTGGAATGAGTGTTTATCAATTGTTAAACATGCTGTAAGATGAAACAAAATAACATTCCAGGAAATGAAACGATCTGCTGGAATTGATGAAGGAGACGTGCACAACAGGAGTCTGAATTGTTCAATTCCAAACCTAAAAGCAGAAATGGAAATAAAGCAAGCAGGGAAATGGAGGGAAGGTGCCGTTCCACGCCAGATGAACTCCAGAGCTTTCTCTATCGCTGTATAACTGGGATAGGGATCTAAGAAAAGGAAGAATTTGTAAGCAGTTCTAACTGGAACTTGTGCTCTTTGAGTTATTTCTCTCTCCTCATTTAAAGAAAGGGTTCGTGAAATACATGTGTTCTTACATAAAATTTAAATGAATCCTAGCGGAGCTCGGTAGATATCATCTACCCATTTGAATATTTTCTTAGTTCTAAATTGTCCTGACCTTTACCGCACTTATATTTGGAAAAGCTTCTCTTCATTTCTACAAATGTGAATGTTCAAATCCTACCCATCCTTCAAATCCCATTTCAAAGGACATTTCCTTCTTAAAGGCTTCTTTAGTCTCCCCAGCAGAGAGTTCTTTCTTTTATAAATTTTCACATAATTTTACTTGTACATTTCTTGTGACATTCATCACTTTCTACCTCTGTTAAAAAAAGATATGCATGTAGTTTACCAAACTATAAAAGGTCTGCAGTCGATTCACATATTCCTTCCTCCTGCCACAAACATTGGTGAGAGAGTGAGCGAGTCATAAGGAAAAGAATGTACATAGGTAAATGTAGAAAAAAAGAACACAACAGTAACAACTTCTCTAGAACGGTGGCCCACCTCTATTCTGGTGCTCTGTGAGATATGCTATTTTGGCATAGGATATTCATGAGTCTTTAACCATATTTACCTGCTATGGATTATTTATACTCAAATACCCAAAAGTAGAGGTAGAATCTAAGAGTCACTTCATAATACTGGTTATTTATACTTGGCCCACTGTCAAAGAATGGGGACATAAACAACACCTTTTTGTTTTAGTTTTTTTAAATATACATCTTATATCTGCTTAAGTGGGACGATAAATAATAAGTTACTGCCAAGCAACTGAATATATGCTTTCCTTTAGCTGGCTCCAAAACTTCTTATTAAGCACTATTTCACAGAAAATAACAAATTGTATGTTAGGCTCTGATTGCTTAAAACAGGTATTTCTGAGTAGAAAACATTAGAATGAGAACACTTTGAAAATACATCAATTATTTTAGCCATAAAGAGACTTCTTGAAAATAAAAGCAGATGTGAACATGATTCAAATGTAATACATTTGAAATGTAAAGTAAAAATATAATACACCTGGATAGAGTTATGCAAATTGCATGGGTAAATTTTTCCTCCGGGGATAACTTCAGTGTGTTCTCTAAATCCATTTTTTTAAAAAAGAAAAAGTGGAAATAATCTTTGATATTTCCTTAAATTGATGCACAGTTTTTTCTTATTCTAACGAATTAATAAGCCAAATATTTTTAAAGAATTAACATAATTAGCTCTTTATGATTATGAACTGCCTCTGCTTGATTTTTGGTAATCAAACATTTTTATTACTTCAGTCATTTGACACTGTTCTCAAAGGAAACATCTTACTATAATTGTTCTCATTCTTAGACATACGTCTTTTCATTAGATGTGGATGTTCATTTCCAGTTACGAGCATTTATTTTTAAGCACTGCAGTTTAGAATAATAGAAACAACATGGGATTGGGGTCAAAAGACAAGTTCAGTTCTTTAAACTGACTTAGCAAGAGATCTTGGGTACAATGTAATGTTTTTAAGCTTCATTTTCTCAGTTGTGCAGTAGAGGGAAAAACAGATCTAACTGTGTCGTTTTCAGGATTAAATGAGATAATGTATATGAAAAAACAAAGTACTATTTACATTCCATTAGTATTACATTCGGGAAATAACCTTACGTACATAACCCAGTGTGAGTGCCCTGTTTGTTTTTTAGATACTCAAGATAAACAGACACATAATTAATGTGTGTGTCATAGAGCCATTTCTTTCTTTGCTTAACAATAACTACATTGACCTAAACAATTTACCAGCAGTTTAAGAAGTCAGAAAGTTTACAATAAACTTTGAAGTCTTAAAATATTTTTTGGTAGTTCGCTAACAAGGTTAACAATCCAACTCTTCATGCACACCAAACCTGGCAGTTATAAATAATTTTAAAACTACGCCAGCGTTAGCTGTGCAGTTTTTACATATGCATCATGTTTTACGCCACAGAATGATGACTGTAGGCTATCAAAAATAATTAGCGCTAACGCAGGGCATGGCATCGCTCCACGGCCACAGCTCTTTGGTCTTGCATTGTTTATGATGATGTAGGTGGCACAACGTTGTGTCAAGTTGCACGTTCAATATCAGTTCTGTATGAGAAGAGGCTGATTTTGTACCCTTTCGACGAGGCTGTGGGATGCCACCCAGCCAAGCAGAAAAGGGTTAAAGGAGTCCAGCAGAGGGGAGTAGTGCGGAGTGAGTGTGTGCGAGAGTGTGTGTGTGAGTGGAAGCGCACAGAACACAGCATCTAGTTGCGGAGCGGACTCGTACACAACTTCCGAAGGCCACTCTGTCCGCGGTCCTCGGCCCTGGCGGGGCCTGCACGCAGCCGCCAGCGCCCGGCGGGGTTTGGGGGCTGCTTTGGAGCGAGAGGGGTCTCGCGAGGGTTTCAGGGCGTGGCTGGAGTGGGGGGCGCGCGGCGAGTGTGCGCGGGTGTGCGCGCGCGAGAGGGCGAGTGTGAGCGCGGTGAGTGTGAGCGCGGCGAGTGTGCGGCCGCGTCGCCATTCCCCGTGACGTCAGAGTGTATTGTTGTGAGCGGGGCCGAGCGGAGCATCCCCGGAGCTGTCACCGCGGCGGCCGCGGCGGCGGCGCAGCGCGAGCCCCGCACGAGCGAGCCCGGCCGGCGCCGCCCCCGCCCGCGTCCCCAGGCCCGCCGCCGCCGACGCCCCCGCCCCCGGCCCGCCCGCCGCGCGCCGCCGCCGCCACCCGCGCGCCCCCACCCACCCCACCCCCTCGCTCCATCCCTCCCACCCGCCGCCGCCGCCGCCGCCGCCGCCCGCGCGCCTCCCCCCGCGGAGCGAGTGCGGGTCACCGGGTCACTGGGTCATTGTCTCCGCGCCCGAACCCCGAGCACCCCGTGGAATCCCCCACGTCATCATCAGAACCATCAATGAGATGCAAACATGAAAGACAAGAGGAAGAAGAAGGACCGCACCTGGGCCGAGGCTGCCCGCCTGGTACGTACCGCCCCCCGCCCGCCGCCCGCGCGTCCCGCCAGCCCCGCCGCTCGCCCCGCGCCGGCGGACACCGCCACTTTCAGCCCGAGCCGCCGCCCGCTCGCCGGCCTCCTGCTCTTTGTTATTCCGCGGGAGTGGGCTCGCCCGGGGGCCCCTGTGTGTGCGTGCGCGCGCGGAGGGGCGCCGCGATTAGCTCGGGGAGCCCCGCGCCCGCCGCGCCCGGGACCGCCCGGGACACTTCTCCCAGTACTTCGCTCTCGGGCTCGGCTGTGCCTTCGCCACGGGTGAATTTCCGAGCGCTCGGCCCCGCTCGACTTTCCTCTCTGCCGCTCCGGAGACCTTTGTGTGGCAATTACCACTCCCTCCCGGCCCCTCCACCCCCCGGAATTTCATCAATAACTCTCTGTGCACGGTCTGTGTGTATGTTCGGCGTTTGTGAGTTCATACATTTTACACGTGCATGCACAGTGTGTGTCCGACTCGGACTTGTGGGGCGTGTGCATGTGGGCTAGGTCTTTGCGTGTCTGTGTGCCGTGTCGTGTGCGTTAGGTACGCACACTTAGGCGTGCATGTTTTGTGTGGCTCAAGTTCGTTTATATTTGTAGGTATTGTGCTGTGCTCGGTGTTTGTGTGTACATTCTGTGCACGTGTGTGCAATTTGTGAGTGTGTCGGGGTGTGTGTGTGTTTGGTGAAGTTGAGTCGGTGTCATTTGTAGCGGGAGGTTATTAAGAGTGTACAGCTAGGTATGTTTTACTGCCGGCTTCCTGGGCGGTGTTACTTGGCTGCTTTTCCTTTTCTTGAACCTTTCGGAGCTTACATTTTAATCATCGAAAGAATGTCTCTATAGAAATGCTGGTTGGCAGAGGGGCGTCGGCGTCTTTGGTTTGGTGCATGTGTATGTGTGGATTTTTCTTTTTTTTTTTCACATCTTCTTTTAAAGGACAGCTGTAAATGGATTTTTTTAAAGGATATTTCTGTACAGTGTGTCTCACGGGAATGCAGGGCATTACATTTGAAGCTCAGCCTTTCAGGGTTTTGGCTTCGTAAATTAAATATTTATTCACCAACTTACCGTCTGTTATAAATTGGCCAAAAGAAAGCAGACTGCATGCAACCGGGGGATGCAGGGGAAGACCCCAGGACATGTTCTTGAGTTGACTTTGTAAAGATTGTTTTGCTATAACTGTGGTCTTTTTTTGTTTTTTTTTTTTAAGCTTTTGAATAACTACATCATGCTCAAGGAGAACATTTGTCAAAAGTAATTATCTGAGTTTGGTTGAAGGGCCTTGCTGGTATGTCTCTGGATTCTAGCAAAGGGTTTTAGATAATTGGCTCTCTTGCCCTGCGAAGAAGTGACAAAAGTCTTTCTTTTAATTGCAGTCTAGTTATTGGCATCGGAAGTGGCCAGGCCCCTTTACTTCGTCTCTTAGTTTGTAGAAGTGTGTGTTATGATTTCTCCTCTTATCTGCGATTGTGTTAATTACGAAATCACTCACTCACTGTGGATGAATGGGCAGGTGATAGTCATTCTCTAATGAACTGCATCTGGGGGAGGAAATTTATTTGTGAGGACTCTGTGAAAAGTAAGCAGTAAGTGTTAAGTAGACGCCAGATTGATGTTATCACTGAATTTTTGCTAGAGCATAGTACTTATTGTTTGCCCAGCCATTAATTCAGAATTGTGTGGGGGTGTGCTAGGATTCTGAAATGCATTATTCAGGTTCCTTGGAGTGGCAATTAAGTAGTATTATAGCGCTTCAGTGTATGTGTTTTAAACAAGTGAAAAATGAGTTGATTTATAAATATTTTTAAATAATGATTTGTGAGTTAACCGTATCTGCCTGCAGAGAATTATTTACTAAGTAACGTTATTCTGATGGAATTTAAAGCTAACCATTTGTATTGAATCCGTGTATGTTACTATTCTTGAAAGTAGTATGGTTAATTTGATCTAATCATGATATATTGGTATTGATAAATCTTGAAATAGATTTCTGAGTCACAGTTTTTTGTTAGAAGTTGCATTTTCCTTTTACAAAGTTCATTGATGGGAAGAGACACACTGGGAGTCATCAACACAAAAGAATTAATGATAGACCAGATGTCTCTATTTTAACCGGACATATTGAACTAGTAGTTATGGTAATTTTTCAATTTGGTTCAAGTTATTTTTCCCCTGGTAGTTGTACAAATGTGTATGTATTCAAAATGTGACAGTTGAAATAAAATACTGAATAAAATAGAAAGTAATTGTACTGGAAATATCCTTTTCAGAAATTTGTGATTTGTAAACGTGACTTATGATCATTCTCATTTTGTGAATAAAAGAGAAATGGATCCATTTGGGTAATAGTGACATTTTTTATGTTTTCTTTATGATTACCTAAATGCATATAGATTTAAACTCTCTTCCAAAATTGAATGAAGAAAATTTTGTTCTTATAATTGATAGTATTACTTTACACGCAATGAAAAAGCAATGCCTTTTTTGGGGAGGGGGCATTTCTGTGATATAAATACTATCATACATATTTTACTCTGCCCCTGCTGATTTTGCTGTGGTGGTGGTGGTTAAGGACTTTTAGCCTTTTCTCCCTCAAATGTTAAACCAGGTATCTGATTTTAAAAGCAAAGACTAAGGATGGACTGAAAAAATGCCGCTCGGTATGTGGTTCTTGCAATATATGAACTAAAGAGAAAGTATCTAAATTAACCTTAAGAATAACCTTCCAATTCATACAGTGTGTGTATCTATATCTCCTACTGGAGTGTGTGTGTGTGTGTGTGTGTGTGTATGTATGTATGTGATTATCTTGAACAAGAAGATATCAGGGGAGAGGAAATGCAAAGTAGATTTTTTGAACTGTGACCAGGAGCTTATGTTTAAATGTAGCTTTGCATTCATTTTTAAGGAAAATGTATATGGAAGAAGAGCAATGCTTTCTAGAGTAACTAAGAACTTCCAGTCAACAGCAGAATATTTGTTTTCTTTCTTTGTGAGAAAAGTATATGGTCTCCAAATCTGTAAACTCTGGCAACTCCAGGGATTTTGTTTGGGAGAGAGATGCAGCTCTCCAGCTCTACCAATTTGCTCACACAAGTCTGTAATGTTTGTATGTGGTGGGCTTGCTTGGCGTAGGAAAGAAGGAATGGTGCTGTAAGTTCCCTGTATTTTCAGGAATGCAATGATTATTAACAGGCTGCCATTTTAAAACAGTAATACCACATCTTTTTTCTTTTTTTTTCTTTCTTTCTGCCCTGCATCAGTTGCAGAAATTTCAGCCTTCTCCCCTCCCCCTCGGCCCTCTGCAGTTGTGGTGGTTACTTTGCGCATTGCCATTTAATATGGAGTCGGCTCCCAAACCAGATGCATTTTCATCTGTTTTATCTGCTCTTCTAAGGTTGTAGAGTCTCAGAGGATCCCACAATCACATGGAAGTATCTTCTGTCTTAATATTTGTAGACCACAATAAGAATAAAAATCAAAACCATAACTCATGTCGAGCTGGGGCTTTGACTTTAATCCTTTTGACTTTTATCTCAAGTCTTCACTCTGTTACTATAAATACAGTTTAAACCATTGTGAAAGGATCTTCATGCTTCTTTGTAAAAAATGGGGATTTGACAGGACTTTGTTTTACTGCACTAAGGGGTTTCTTTGTTACTGGCTTAACACAGAACATACTGTTATTTATATATTTATTCTAGGTTAATTCTTTTTTTTTTTTTGACACGCAAAAATGTTGTTGCTTTGAGAAGCGCTTTTTGATAGTTTCATCATTTTGTTCTATAGGGAATGCTGCTGTTAAGATAATGGTTCAATGTATTAATTTGTTCCCTGAGTTTCCTTCTATTTGTTTCATTCTTTACAATCTTTGTTTGGTCTCAGTGGCACCTGAAAATAAATCTTAACAATCTTCAATAGCTTTGTGCTTGGTAACATGGCTGATTTATTTGCTCGTGGTTTAGATACATTCACACAGATAATGAATATCAGTGGGTGGTGGGTTTTTTTTTTTTGGTAGTTCAAGGTGACCTTTGGAGAAACATTTTAAATGGCAAATTTGCCTCATTGTTGGGAGAAAACAGGCACATATCCCTTTATGCCATAGCAGGTTTACTGAAGGTTTTAAGTAGATTGAAATTTCATAAATCAGATTGTATTAAATATTAAGTAGGGGGTTTATTAATTAAAGGAAATCTGTATGAATCTTTTGCACAGAGAAGGTTCGTTTGCTTAGTGCATTGTATCTTAGATAAACTGTTAGGGTTTCTATAAAATAAAGCTGAATGATATTGGTAGCTGTTAAAACAGAAAACAATTCATAATTGTTAATTTACTAGTTGCCTTGCCTTTGTATTTTAGAAATAAGTGTAATTTTCCAGGGATGATGAACGTAAGGATGGAGGGGAGGGCATTGGTACTGCTTTTGGCGTTTTCTCATTGTGCTAGTGGTGCTTGGGTTTTAGGTGACGATCAGGCCTTAACAGTTGCGAACATTTTGACTTGAGATTTGGGGTAAGCCCCAAAGGGACACATGAGCATAATTGACAATGCTTATTGGCTTACAAGCCTGACTAACGTACTTGGCAAATGGAGTTTTATTTCCAATCTCTTACATTTCAGTTGGTTTGATTCAGCTGTTTTCTGTGATCTACACAGAGACAGCATCATCTCTTTATGTCTAGGTCTCATCGTCTCTTTTTTCAGATATGGAAGCTAAATTTTCGTTTTGCGGTTTGAAACATGGAAAAGACTTTAGCAAGCTCTGCGCCTATTTAGAAAAAAAGAGTTTCAAGTTGGAAACAAACATGTTTGAAATAATGAGAAATGTGAACTTAGGTCCAGTGTTTAGGTTGTTAATTTTTTATTTCCTGCTGACATGAAAGGGAATTTTAAGAATTGCTTAAGTTTTTCTCTTTGACAAATTATTTGGTAGCAGATGATTCCTTGGGTGTCAGAAATGGCCTCTTCTTGGCATACAGTAGTTTTCAAACTTGTAGCGTTATAAAGGAATTTCACCACAGAAAAGCTAACTTGTAAAGTAATTAAATTTAATGTTTAATAATCTAATAGTTTAAACACTTCACTGAAAGACATTGGAAATGTGAAGTATGGATCCTAAATATTTTGCGAACTCTTATGTATATGCTTCAAATCCTGGGAAGGATACAAATACATATCCTCAAGGAGTGTAGAGTTCAGTAGGAGAGACAAGAAAAACTGGAGGGTGACTGAGCAGACACCATCTGTAGGTGTCACATGAATGATCAAGCAGGTGGTAGTTTACAGATTTACAGAAGGGAGAAGCAGTATGATGTGTGGTGATTGTAGAAGGCTTAATGGATTAGGTGAAACTTGGTTTGTCTTTGAAATATGAGTAAGATTAAAGAGATCATGAGAAGAGAACATTCTAAGAAGGGAGAATGGCATGGGTAAAGGTGTAGTGCCAGGCAAGAGGATGGGTTCAGGGGGCAATGAGCAGAAAAGTCTAGAAATATCAGAAGACTTGAGGGGATAGGCACTGCAATAAAGTTGAATATTAAATTGTGATCAGGGGTTTGAAAGTCATTTTAAGACAGTTTTACCTTGTAAATTATAGCGTGGAGCTAATGGGGTAGATGGTAATAGAAAGAGAATTAACACACACACACACACACACAAAACCTGAAACGAAAATCCTTATAAAGAGGGGACACCAGTGGTCTGGGGGTGTCTCTGAATGCTTCCATTGCTTGGTAATAGAGTCTGCAAACAAAATTGATGTTAGAAACGTTTTATTATAAATAACACAACTTAATTCTGTCCCATGTCCTTTGCCAGTGCGGCTAAGTAAACATCAGTAAGTAATAATATACATTACATTTGTAGAAAACATACACAGAGCACTCTGTTTTCTGAAGTCTCTTGAGATCAGCAGGTAGCTAGGGTTACCTCAGTAACTCAGTCTCCGAGTGTGTGGTTTAATGATGTGCCGAATCTCATCACCCTGTCTGTAAGGAGCAGGGCTGGAACAGGATCTTTTTAAAATTCTGTGCTGTCTTTCTGTTTTTTTTTAAATAATACAGGCATTTTAACTGTATGAATTTAACTGATTTGTTGCACGGAGGCATAGGGAGGATCCAAGCCAACGTCAGACTTATTCTCTGCCTTGCACATTGCCTGCTTTTTATTTCTGCCTTTTTCTTTAAGCATCAAAAGTCTGCATGAAATTATTATTATTATTATTATTATTAATCTATAATTTAAAGTCCTCCCCCACCCCCTGACCCCCAAAAGTTGTCAGTAGATGCAGGCTCCTTCCTGATAGGGCTGGGGGGAGGGGCATCTGTATAGAACCACTTTCAGCTATTTGCCAGCACTGAGTGCCTTGATTGTTCTGCCTTTGTCCGCTCACAGTTGGGAGCTGTGGAAATCTAGCCAGGACTAAAACTTTCCCTGAAGAGCCCTTGGGGAACAAATAGAAACATTATATGATTAGCCACATTGTTTTCATTATTGAATAAATCTACATAAAAGGGTAGCAATTAACAGCTGTATCAGCCTGAATTTAGACACCTACCTCTCCTCTTCCCTCAATATTCCCACTTGAAGTGGTAACAATTAACTGTTGCTGGTTTTAATGTCAGCAACTGACAACACTAAATTGGGAATAGGCACTTCTCCTGGTTGATTGACATATAGCCCTCTGACACATTCTTATGTAGTTTTAAGGCAAATTCATGCCCTGGGGTTAGAGCCAAAGGGCTTGTCAGAACATTGACTTTAATAGCTGAAATATATAACTTAAATGCCATCTAAGACCTTAGCTTTGGCGGAACTTTAGAACCTGAGGAATTCTCCAAGGCAACGCAATTTATACTTAGTGGACGACAAGCTTAGATATTCGAAGATACTTTTATAAGTTTCTAGATGTGTAATTTACTTTTTGATACAGTTATTTGCCATGGGTTTATTTTGCATACCTTTAGCGTAAATTAGTCCGTGAAAAACTAGATAATGATTTTTAAAATAATTCCACAATTGGTATTTTTTTTAGCAAGTCTTCTAATTTTCTTTAGGTAGTCAATAATTGATTTCTGAATATATTATTTATGAGTTAAAGAAGGGAATAGGATGGACCCACTTCACCTTATTCAGAAGACATGACATTTCCAAGATTTTGTTAACTATCATGTATTAGAACCTATTTTAATAATTTCAAGAAGCTGGAAATTGAGATGGGGTTTGGGGGCTTGTTTTCCAGCTCAGTCATAGAGAAGACAAGATATAGTGAGGCTGTTGGTTATTCTTAGTTTTTTTTATGTGAAAAATAAAGGACTGCATATGTAATTTGTACATATACCAAAAGCTTGTTGACATGGCTGCAGAACCAAGTCACTGTCTGGACCATCAGGACTCTGTATGACCCTCTGTCCTACCTCCTTCCTCCCCTTCCCCACCATGCACACACAACAGATACGCTCTTATTTTAAAAAGTATTTATAAGAAAATTGTCTGCCTTTAAAATATGTGTTATAGTATCTTTATATTGTGGTCAGAAAGTGTCCTAATGTGTTTCCTAAATCCTTTCTCTTTAGTTTAATTTCATGTCTCTCTTAAATCAATCCTAGAAATTCAATTAAAACATTTTACATCAAACTTCTTCGATGTTCTTGTTTTTCTCTTCCCATCATTCTTCTTTCTCTTTCATGCTTGCTTGAGGGTCCCTTTCTCCTGTTTTTACCCTTTAGTGTTGATGTATCTCCAAATTCTGCCTACCTACCTCCTTTTTAGTCTCATTGTCCCCTTCCTTTGGCAGTCTCACCCACCCCAGTGGCAGTTTTCCCATAATGAGGACTCCAGCCTTGATCTTTTCCCTAAATTTCAGACTTATATTAACAGTTCTTATTGTTTATCTCTATGTACTACGGATATTTCAAATGAAGTTTATCCAGTTCTGTTAAACACTTATTGAATACCTTCCACAAAGGTGTCATGCATAGGGCACACAAAGAGGAATGTGATAGAGTTCCTGTTTGGGAGGAACTTATCTGTGTGTGCCTGAACATGTGGTATCTGTGGAGAGTGTTAAATTCTGTCTTCTAAATACAGCTCACAGTCCACTCCTCTTTTCATTCACTATATTTTATCTGGTTCTGACCTCCAATTTCTTTTCCAAATCTTACTTACTGAACTGTATTTATCTTTCTAGAACAGATCTGATCTTACTGAATCATTCCTCTGCTTAAAAACTTTTGTGATTACCTTTAAAATCCAATAGGTCATGAAAGCTTGTTTCAATATTAGCAACACTTTTTTGTAAGTGGTTTATGATTGTTTCCCCTAATATGTAGAATTTAGAATTTGTTCTCTCCATTATACATCACACCAGCCTTCCCATCTTGCAGCAATTTCTACAGCCTTAGATTTATTTTATATTATTTTAAAACACAACAAAGTATTTTTAGCAGTAGTTAATTAAATATCAACATTTTATCAACTTCTGTGTTCAACTTTATTTCTTGTATTATACTCCCCCTTATTTCTAAATTGCCTCCTTAGCAGCTTTTTTTTAAAAGTGAGAGTCTCTGGGTTCATAAACAGAGACTAAAATGTTTTTGTTTTACCCATCCCTTAAAAAAACTTTTTTGTTAAACTTTTGTATTTTGAGTTAATTATAGCCTCATATGAAATTATAAGAATTAAAAAAGAAAAGAGTGAGCAATGGCCACTACCTCTCCTGGTCATCCATACCCTCTCCCTAAATCCTTTCTATCCTCATAAATTTAATCTGAATACAGGCAAGATTGGGTGTTTAAAAGTGATCAAGAGCAGCCTTTAGAAAGGATGATTCCCCAAATATGCAGATTGCAATTAAAAAAGAGATCTTTTCACAAAGCTCAGCACATCTTTCATTAAAAGTAAAAAAAGTGCAGAATCTTGGTGGGAGAAAACAAAGAGATCCCATGTTGCTCTCAGCTTTGGGTGCTAATTTAGTTAGTTATAAAAGTCTCAGTTGACAATTTTTTACCCTTAGTACTTTGGAAATGTTTCTTCATGATGTTCTTGCATCAGTAGTTGTGATACCTTGTCTGTGGTGAGTTTGTTATTTTTTAAGAGGTAATATGCTTTTAGTATCTGAGAGTTATTACATGTTCTCTTTAATCTTGAAGTTCTGTAGTTTTAGTACTGTGTCTTAAATTTTTGTGGGTGGATTTGTCTTTATTCTGCTTGGTACCTTGAGTATGCTTTTTTTTCCCTTTTTTGAGTGTACTACTTGTTGCCTTTTTTATGCTTTAAAATTTTAATCATGTTGTGATATAGAATTTACTTATTGTATTGTATTCCCAACAGGCCATGAATTCTTTGAAATCTAAGAGTTTCCTTAGTGTCTAGCAGATTTAGCATATCTAGCTTATGGGTTGGAAATGATTTAAGAAGAATGTCGAAAGGACTCCCATAATACAGAACAGGATACAGCAATGAATGTGTTGGCTTTATCAGTCAGAAAGATGGGTTACAAGTGACAGAAAACAATTCCTACCACCAAGTAGAAAAGGAGTTTTTTGGAAGCCATAAAGTAGTTCATATAATTATCAGGAAGGATCCGAAAACCCAGGCTGGAAAAGTAGGCAGGGATCAATAGAGGCTGGGCAGCAAAAACACACAGACAAAGTCATGCTTCAAAAATAGTCTAGTTGGGATATTGCTGTGGGCATCACCACCACTACTAATGGTCACCACTGAGACTTAGTGCTGACATGAGACACTACAAATTCTCCCAGTGTATCATACAAATGTATCATAACCTGCTTTGCCTTTGCATCTCATGCTCAAATTCAAATTCACGGGCAGATGGATCTCATTGTCAGACTCTAGTTCCCATAACTGTACCTTAGCTGCTAGAGTCTGATGAGAAGCTGTGTATGGTCTCTTCAATACTGTAATGGAAACATCTCCATTTGTACTTTCATAGCAACATAATAAAGTCAACAAGATTAAAACTGACTGCCTCATCTCTTTCCCACCTCCTGCTCCCAGCAAGCCTACTCCCCCTTTCTTTCATCTCTCAGTGAAAGCTACCACCATCTTCACAGTTGTTCAACTGGAAACTTTCTTGTCATCATTAATGCCTTTTTGTATTTTTTTCCCCTTTTATCCAGTAATCACTGAGTTCTGCCAGTTTTATCTCCTTTTATTTAAATCTTCAAATCCTTTTCTTTGCATGCTACACTTACATCCATTTCCACTGTAATTTACCTTGACACAGACAGTATATGGGTTAGGGAAAGAATATAGATTAATGATGGGCCTAAAAGTCTGGCAGATTTGTGTTTGAGTATCAAATCTGCCATTTACATGTGTTTGACCTTGGGCAAATTATTTAACGTCTCTGAATTTCAGTTCCATTGTCTATTAAAAGGGAATAATAACATCGAAGAGTGGTTGGAATATTTAAATAAGATGATGCGTATAATGTGCAGTGTCTGACGTTACAAGATGCCAGTTAATGTTAGTATCTGGTAGTTTCTATCTTCTCATTAAGTTGCTGCAGCAACCTTATAACTGGTTTCACCTACTCTAGACTTGCTTCCACTCAGAATCACTGTCCTTTATTAGATGCATAACCAGTTCTTTAAAGATAACACTGGTTCGTGGTACCCCCTTGGGTCTGACTCAGTTCCTGTAGAAAACAGATGGCATTATCTTAAAGGGGTGATTAAAGAAAGTTAGGGCACAGTCAAAGAAAAGAACAAGGGATAGTGAGGTAAATCAGGAGTATCACCAGCAGGAAGTTGTTAGTACCCTTAGACTTGAAGGGCCAAGAAGAGCAGGGAGTGGTTACTGTAGTGCTGTGGGCTATGATTGTAGGAGAAGGGTGCCTGGCAGGAACTGGCTCTAGATAGTGGAATGTAGCCACTGCTAGCCCTCAGCCCTGCAAGGGGGGACATGGACATCAATACTCTGATTCCTCTCTCCTTCCACTCATTGATCTCCAGTTGGTGATTTCTATTGGCTGACCCCATCCAGAAGCCAGAGGAGATGGGATCTCCGTTGAGGAAATTTGTAGATATCAATGTACTGGGTCACAGATCTGGGTGGAGAAGGGTAGAGACTGAATCTGGAGCTGCTAATGGGGAATGTCGAAAATACTTTTTCGAAAAACTTTTTAATAGCTTCCCATTATTTTAAGAGTATTGTTCTACTTGTCGCAGAATACTTCAGGTTTGTCTTTTGCATACTTCACCAGTTTCGTTGCTTGATTCTCTTTGCATTGGCCTTCTAAACTCCAGTCATATAGAAGTACTATTAGATCTTTGAATTTATCATACTGTCCCATATTTTGCCTTGACTTTGTACATGTTGTTCCTTCTCTTTGTAAAATTCTCCCTCCTCACCCACTCCCTTCTTTTTATCTGGTAGATTCCTGCACTTCAGATTTCAGCTTCCTCTCATAAGTTGTGTGTGTTCCCAAAGCACTTTCTAATTGTGACAATATATTGTAATTGATTGTTTACTTTTCTTGTTTATTATTGTTTCCTGAGTGCCTAATGCACTACCCTATGGTAAGTTGGTGCTGATTATAGTTGAACAAACTGGGTGAATCAAAGAAGATTTTTCAGGGGAGCTGTTAAGGTTGAGTCTTTAAAAGTTTTCAACAGATCTGTAGAACTATAAAACTTATGTCTTCTTGATTTTTTTCTGTGTCATTGCTGAAATGTCACTGTATAATCTAGAGAAGGGGTCATATTTCCCAAGAATCAGTTGGACAACTGATGGATTTTGAAAGTCTGTGTCAACTTTTAGCCCACTGGCACCTTTTATTTCTTTGGGATAATAATTTGATCGTCATCATGCTTAATGGCACTAGAAAATATTCAGTTCCTGCCATTAATATGTTAGGTGCCATGTGAATGAAATAAGATATGGACCTTGACCTTCGGGAAATTAACTTAAAAAAAAAAACAAACCTTAGGGCCCAAGAGATACTTCTCTGTAAATTTAAAGTTATGTAGTATAGTAGAAATTCAATAACATAAATCTTCCATGTTTAATTTTAATAAAGTACAGTGATGATCTATAAAGGCTTGCTATGACTGCCAAAACATGAGAAGAATTACCTAGTACATTAATTACAACACAGATTGGAATTGTGTGGAAAGTAAATAATCTCCTTTACACATGTAAATGAAATATTTATAGGCTTGGTGTCATACCCTCCTTTTGAGAGTGTAGGTATCTGATATAATGATGTAATAATCTTGGTACATCAGTTATAAAATATTACTATTACTACAGTAACGCTAATAATAATGGTTAATAAGAGCTATTACTTATTGGGTAGTTATATGCCTGACATTGCACTAACTTGTTATATGCATTTTAATGTTTAATCCTAAGAGCAAACCTAGGAGGTGCATTGTAATATTATTCACATTTTTTAAATGAAGAAATTGAGATTTAGTATCTGTTAGTTGAGTTCCTCTCAGTTGCAAGTGAAGTAAATTTAACTCAAACTAGTTTATCCAAAAAGGCTCACATCACTGAGAAATTACAACTTCAATTGTAAGTGTATATAGAGATTTAGAGAATGTCATCAAGGTATTTGCATTCTGTCCATCTTTTGTCTTTGTCTTTTCTTGGCTTCCTACTGTGGGCAGGATTCCACCCAAGTCTTGGGCAAAGTAAGATTGTCACTAGCACCGCAGACGTGTATCCCCCAAGCTTAGCACACCAGCATAAAAAGAATCAATCCCTCAGGCTGGCCCCATGGCATAGTGGTTAGGTTCATGAGTTCTGCTTTGCTGGCCCAGCGTTTGTGGGTTCAGATCTCGGGTGCGGACTTGTGTACTGCTCATCAAGCCATGCTGAGGTGGCACCCTACATGCAAAATAAAGGAACATTGGCACAGATATTGGCTCAGCGACAGTCTTCCTCAAGCAAAATAAGGAGGATTGGTAACAGATCTTAGCTCAGGGCCAGTCTTCCTCACCAAAACAAACAAACAAAAAAACCAAAAAAACGCAACCAACCAAACAAAAAGAATCAATCTCTCTATTATTATTATTGTTATTGTTATTATTTTAAAATGCCAGTCCCAGAGAAGTCTTCACTTTGTCCAACTTGGCTGATATACCCATCCCTCACCAACAGAAATGGCCAAGATCAGGTAACATGATTGATTGTCACATAAGGATCACATGAAGTAGAGGATAATTACACAAAAGCACCAATAAAAGGCAGATGACAAGTATATTGGGAAAACAAATTATAAATGCCATTGCCTTCACTCCAGGGAGGGTGAATTACTTTGCTGAGCTAGTAAGTAGTGGAACAGTGATTCAAATCCATGGTTGCCCAACTTTAGGGCTCTAGACCTTAAGTATGTTAGTGTAGACATTTTCTCATTTATTCTTTCTGGTATTATTTTTATGATATTCATTTTATACTTAATGTTAAAGCCAAGGCAGTCATTGCAAAGATTCTAAGGATTTCTTTGGTTTGTTTCCTCTGAAACTTACTTTCTTAATTTAGAGGCTAGAAGTTACAAGGGGTGGTTTCTGTTCTGTTTTTTTCAGAGACCAGTTTCTTTAGAGTTATACGTGAATAATCCATATATAGTATTTATAACACAGTTTAGCACAATTTAGGATCTGAATTCACAAAATATATAATTCTAGATAAAGCTTCCAGGCACTTTCTGGATACAAGTAAATATTTTTATTCACTGTCTAAATGCCGCATTTTCTTCCTCAGACTTGATCATGATCCTTAGAGGATGTTAGTTTAGCAAAAGAGAGCAAACTTTTCTTCTCCATCATGTAGATGCTCACTCATTTCTCTGAATATTGAGGTAGGATCAGCGTAAGATAATGACTCCTTGTTTCATGCAGATTCTGTGGATGTCACAATCCTGTGGCTGTCACTTCTCGTCTGTTCATCTAAGGGCATTTCTCTTCTCCTAGAACTTAAATGAAACCAAGATAGTACTTTAGAAAATTTCTTCTCCTTCTCCCTCTGTTATTTTTTTCAGCATTATGGAAATTTAACCATACCTCTTCAGCTTGGATGAAGGTGGATGGTTGCTGAGAGTTGATGTTTATTCTTGTATAAAGAGAAGAACACATTTAATCGACCAAGATCTTTAATGAGGAAATGAGAAAAATAAAGACGTTTAAACGTAAACAAAAATGTTATCTCCTATTCTCATCCTTTCTCCAATTTTTATACATCTTTCTTGTCACTTTTTAGCTAATACTGTCTTCACAAATCAAGTTCCAGTGACTAAATAGAAGTAGAAGGACTATCAGCAGGAAAAAAATCAATAAGCAAATGCAGATACTGCATTTCCTTTTAATCTTCTAATGACTCTGCTTTTTTTTTTTTTCTTTTTGTAGAAGTCACTATTTACTGATCTCAGCTTCAGGGTAGGAAATGCAAGATTCATGAAAGTTAAACATTTTCTCATTTGTTAAAAGCTGCAGTGGAGAATGAGGCCTTTCTTATTTGGTCCAGTCTTCCCACTTCATCTTTTCATGAAACTTTCTCTCTTAGTCTATTGGTACAAGGTGAGAGTAGGAGGCAACTTTAGGGAAAGAAACAACTTCAAGTACATTAAAGGTGTCATCAGAAAAATGAATGGTGACTAAACAAACAGTAGGACTTTAATATAATGTAGTGTTTTGTTATAATTTTTTTCTGTGTATTTGTGCATTTATCTTTGTGTTGGGTAGAGTCCGCAGAAAAATAAAATGGTCTTCTACTAAGTTATTTAAAGAAAATCTTTCTCTGTCTTTAATGAATGGTTGACTGGATATTTCCTTAGAGTCAGTCGTTTGGTGCATAATTCTTTCATATTTCCTTCTTGGGGACATGTGGTGGGGTGGTACTTCTTTCCCCCTTGAAGTTAGGCATTTCATATGAGTTGCTTTGTTTCCTCTGGCCTGAAAGTTTTAAGAGCCAGTGTTTGATTCTCCTTATTTCTTTCTGGGCTGTGTTGATCGCAGAAGCTTATGACAAGATGGAATTTCAGCCAGCCTGGTTCTTGGTGGGACATATAGATTTGAGCGAGAAATAAGCAATTGTTTTAATCCACTGAGATTTCGAGGTTGGTTTTTGCTGTTCTGTATCCCTGCCTATCCTGACAGATACAGTCCTTATAGCAAAACAGGTGTTTTCATTCCAGGCCGCCTTTCACCTTTGTTTTGAGAAACTAATTGCATAATTATATGCTTAAGAGGTAAGAAAGGCAAAAGAGGTTAAGTCTCTTTTTTTCTTCTTCATTACATTAAATTGCTTGTAAAATTGTCCTCTCCAGTATTTATGCTTTGATATTTTTAAACCAGTAAACAATAGAGAATTTTCATTACAAGGAAAATTCTTTTACATTCTATCTTAAGATAATTCTGTTTATATTTTGCCATATAAAATAATTGCTTTTCTTTCCATCTGTCTACTGAGGAGGAAAGTTTTCTAACGAGAAAGAGTGGAACAATTATTGTTAAGAGGGAATTGAATTCCAAGATAGTTAAAGAGATAGAAAAAGGGCACCTGGACATTTTGAATGAGTTCAAGTTCCCAAGTCCAGACAAATTGTGTTTCATTGAAAAGGCATGGCCAGATTTCCACACCATTGAGAAGAGGAAAGCAGACACTGTAATAACACCTCTTTCTTTCTTTCTCTCTCTCTCTTTTTGGCCTTGAGGAGTGCTGGTAGAGAGGCGCACCCCTGCTAAGGGATTACGTTTCCCAGTCTGTCTCAGAGATTCCTGTCTACATTTCCCTTCCATGGAGGGCTCAGTCGCCCTCGGGCTGTTTCCCACCAGTTTCCACTCTTCTCTAGATACAGCATACAGAACTCCTGACAGCTGACAGACTCCCCATTGAGCCCTACTCCTTCATGTAGGAAAAGGGAAAAAAAGTGAAGAAAACTTGTCTTGAAAGCCTGTAGACTTTCATACCACAAGGAATGTGTTGACCATATGCATCTTAAACCAGATGAACAATGTTTGTCCAGCCCTTCAACTCCCCAGTATGCAGCCATACGTATCTGTTCTATGTTGTAAAGTAAAAACTCAAAACCAGATTTCCTAGAATTTTCTACTAATCTTTCGCTGAAATGGGGATAGACAATCCCTTACATGTTACATTATCCCTTACACGTTAAATTATATTCTTCATTATGGCATAGTTTATATGCAGGAGACATTGATTTTCACAGTGAATTCCTTCAAAATTTTTTGGCCTTTATATGGGGGTGTAGCTACTTAGTTATAATTCTTATAGGAAAGTTCACCAGTGAATTGCTAGAGTCACAAGACAGACTTTCATCATTCTGTTTCAGTTCCCAATAATATGGAGATGATGTGTTTAAGTTTATATTTCCTTTGCAGCAGGAATTTCCTACAGAATATCCCAATGTTTGTTCCCCTGTATGTTCTCTATACCTGATGGCAGGCGTACTTGTTTCTTAAAACCTGAATGTCAAGGTACTTAACAGAACTTTCAAAGCTTTCTCTACAGATAGCTTCCACGGAGAGGATCTGATTCCTTGTGGGCCTCGTGCCTACTGCCTGTAGTTGAGTGAACCTGAGAAAAACATCTGGCCTAATTTATCTTCAGGCGTAATTTAATAACGCTGAATGGTGACCTCTGGGAAAAATCTGAGTAAGACTTTATGTAAGTGCTAATTTAGAGCTGGTTAATAGGTAACTCTTATGTGTATCTCTTTCAAAGAGAGAGATATTTTGATCACATCAGAGTTAATCTTTTTTCTTCAGTCTGACATCTAAACATGACATTATAGTATAATGAGCTCCCAGCCTGGTTGTATGCAGAATTCAACTGGTAAAATCCGGATTGAGGAAGGCTAGAAAGCAAGAGGGACTATCTGATTTCATAAAGAATCTTTTGTGGGCAAAAATAAGCTTTAGTATTCGATTGCCTCCTTAAAGAGACTCAGCCCATGTTTCATATCAATAAATATTGGCTGATTGAAACCAGTTCTGTTTGCTTTGTGCCCTGATAAATATGGCCTTCATTCTTCTAGCACATAGTTTAAGAAACAGGATGGAAAAGGAGGTAGATGGAGAGGATTGGAAAACTTGGTTAATATTGAGTTGGATAGTAAATAAAGTAGAATATAAAGTATCTATTTAGCATAAATTTTGATGCAGATAATTTATATCATAATTACTTGAGTATAGTAAATCTGATGGGAGATCTTTGATTTGGTTTTTAGTATAAACAGTTATGGTAGAGTTTTATCCATGACTCCAATTGAAAACAGGGAAGCACATATCACATAAGCCTTTTGGCCTGTAGAAGGCCTCTAGGTCATAATGCAAAAATCTTAGAACACCTGCTTCATATTTTTAAAATGTTGGCCCTCTTTTTTGAAGCCTGGGATTCAGAGATTCTTTCAGCTATTACTCATCTAAGTTGAGTTCTAGGTAGACCTCTTACTGCTAGAATTATTTATAGCTTTGCCTGGTCAGTTCCTAATTTTATACAGTTGTTTAATTTTTTAACTATTGTCTCTGAATGGATCAAAGTGCATATTTGATAAAGGGCTAATAGTCTGCATTCACAAATTTTATTACATTGAAAATTTAGGTTGCCAGTGATGAAGTAAGTTTTAGCAATAGCTGCTCTTCTATTCATCCTCTAAAGGAATCAAAAATTAACATCAGACTCAGAAACATCATATATTTTGTACTTTAAAAAATATTCTATGAAAGGAACCAATTAAAGTCTTAATAGTATAACAAACACATTGCTTATTAGCATTTGGTCATGAGCAATGACTAAAACCCAACTCTAACCAATATGGTTAGAAGGAGAATTTGTTGGAAGACTTGTATAAACATAAACCAGTATAGGAGAATAAAGGTCCTCATTAACACCTGGAAAGAAGGAATGACTGTGTCCAGGATTCTCTTGTCTCTGTTTTTCTCTGTACAGAAGCCTTCTTTTCTGAGCCTGGCTTCTTCCACATGGCTAGGAACATGGCTTTCAGCAAATCTCAGCATCTCGTCCGTCACCTGGGGTTATTACCAGAAAGCAACTGAGATTTGTTTTCTTTAGTTTTAGGCTAATATATCCTGGGGAAGATCAATGATTGGCCCTCCTTGTGTACTTCCCCACCCACCCCCATCCTATCACCCCATCATTAGCAGGTAACTCTTCAGTATCTACAGGAATACGACAACTGCCATTAAATCAAAGTGGGAAAGGGCATTTTTCAGAAAAGAATAAGGAGTTGTGCACAGAAAACAATAAATTGTGTACATCAGTCCTTGTCATTTATTCATCTCGTTTTCCTTCATTAAGCAAGTTTTTATTAAGCACCTACCATATGCCAGTTACTGGAAATAAAGCAGTGACCAAAAAGAAAAAAAAAATACCGTGATAATTTTCACTACTTCCATAGAATCTGAATTATAATACCACCGCTGGAAATAGGGTAGGCAAGGGTCATTTCTAGGTAGACTAGCATTTTGAATGAATATGAAAGAAGACAAATGGTTTAGTCTCCTTCCTTTTATTTGAAATCCATTTCTAAGTCAATTAGATGTTTGCCACCCTCCCTCCCCAGTTGTGGTAAACCAGAGGACAAGTGTCTCCAGAGATGGTGATGACTTGTTTTATTGTATTTCGTTTTGGTGTATGTGTGTACTTGGTAAATATTTGTTGAATCAATGAGTTATTGAGGAGATAATGCTGTTGTCTAACTATAGTTAGGAGAAAAGGGTTACTATTAACTGTGGCAAAGCAAACATCATTGTCTTTGTCATTCTTCAACATTCAAGTGGTCAGAATCAAATAATTCCATATAACAAAGTCATTTTCTACACTTATCTCGAGATATATTTTGCAACTAATTCCTTCTGGCAGCTCCATCTGGATGCTGTGTCATTTCAGACTAGTCTGTGAGAATAACACTGAAGAATTTTCCTGACTCAGGTTGAATGATGAGTCATGTTCGTTTTCAGAAAAATTCAGTACACCTGTATTTTATTTTTTCCGCTATGCCTTGCAGTATAAGGTATATAACTGTTTCTGTTGTTTGAATACTCATTTTTCTTTTGGAACAAATTTTTAAATTAGTTATTAAATAATATGTAATTTATATAATATATACATAAATTATACCATATAGAGATTGTGTTAATGTACAATTTAAAGATTATGAAGATATTTTGCACTTCTAAATACAAAAATATAAAAAAAGGTATCAAATTTCCTCCTTCAGCTTTTGCTTTCTACTACTCTCCAGGGTAACAGTTGTTAACTGTTTAAATGTTTTTATGTGATATGAATGTGTATGTGGGGGTTTGTGTGTGTGTATATGTGTACACCACATACACTTGAATATCTCTCTATACATATTGTTCTTCAACTTGCTTATTTTTACTCATTACTTCCTCAGGGACATCCTTCCATGTCAGTACATATTCTCTTGGTAATGGCAGTACCTTATTTTAAGGGGTGTATTTGCCTTCATTTATTTAACCATCTCCCTGTTAGACTATGTCTTTTTAACAAGAAAATTCGAATAATGCTTTGTTGAATATGCAGGATGGGCTGTGAATTTCTGTAAGAAAAATACCTAAAGATGGACCAGGTTCATCAAATGGGACCCCCCTACCTTTTACATTTTAGTACTTCTGTTAAATTACCCTCCAAGTAAGTTTGCACCATTTGCTACAAGGTAGTATATTGTGAGGGTGGAAGACTTGGAGTCCACATCCATGTGTTTGAATCCTGGCTCTGATTCTCACTTGGGAATAGTCTGGTATAAGTGAATTAATATATCTGTGTCTCAGTTTTCTCGTCTACAAAAAAATAATACCTACCTTAATAGGTGATTTTGAGAATTAAATATGTTAACATAAGTCAAGTTCTTATAAAAGTGCCTAGCCTATTCCTATTGCAAAATGCTGTCTAGCATTATGTAAGTACTACCTGCTGTTATTAACACAAGCACCTTGTAAGGATTCCCAAGATATGGAAATTTGGAGTCTCAAACGATTGCTGCTTTTGAAAGTTATTCTGAGGAGAATGCTGGCTTTGACTGCAGATTTCTATGTAGATAGGTGTTTTGTCTCCCATATGTGGACAAAAATACATGTTAACCTCCTTAATTGTCATAATGTTGTATTCTGCCATCTGCAGGTCTAGTTTTCAGTGACTTTATCTATCTATAGTAGTAAAATATAAATATAAACTCCAAGTTTTTAGAGTATCTAATCTTAATTCAATCAAGTTTGAGCTTGGGAAGACTATCTACTTGGATTATTTCATCTAATTATTCTCAATTATATTTTTATGTTATATTTAGATTTTTATGAGCGATTCTACAGCAAAATTTATACATGTTCTGTGCTTGCTGTTTCTGGAACTCTCATTGAAGATCTTATCCATTACCACCCAGTTCCTATATATGAATTCCCATATGAGACAATTCTATTAATTTAGAAATAGGAAAACCTTTATCTGCTCTGACAAACTAATGTTTCTTTCATTCAGTTAATGAGAATTAACTGACTACCAGACAGCCGTTGTGGCTCTACATTTTAGCTGCCACGAAATTAGTACAGTGTTCTAGATCAGAGTCGCAGCGTCTTTATCGTTGGGCATGATTTCTCATTTTTGAAAGAATTCATTGTATTTTCTCCTTTAAATTACTGCAGAATTTTTCTTTTAAGATTTTATTTTTTTCCTTTTTCTCCCCAAAGCCCCCTGGTACATAGTTGTATATTCTTCGTTGTGGGTCCTTCTGGTTGTGGCATGTGGGACGCTGCCTCAGTGTGGTTTGATGAGTAGTGCCATGTCCGCACCCAGGATTCGAACCAAGGAAACACTGGGCCGCCTGCAGTGGAGCTCGAGAACTTAACCACTTGGCCACGGGGCCAGCCCCGACTGCAGAATTGTTTTAAGAAGGTGTGATAAGGAAAATAACATAGACGTTATATCCACTGTGTTTTAGGTAGGATAGGAAATGATGAAACATGAGCTCCAGGACGATACACTGAAAGAGTCTGCACATACGATCAGGAGTGCTGCTGCTGATCGTGGGGAAAATCATGGAGAGCAGAGAGTGATTGTCGTGGAATTGAACCACCTGGGTTCAAATCTCGGCTCCACCACTTTGTAGCTGCGTGACTTTGGGAGAGTTAAATTAACTCCTCTGTTACCTCATCTGTTATCTATAAGATGAGGGCTATAATAGTCCCTATAAAATAAAATGGTTGTGATGAGGATTAAGTGAGCATGTATGCATGTTAGAATAATGCTTGATGCAGAGTAACTTATGTGTAAATATTTGCTATTGTTATGATTATAAAAAGAAGGAAAAAGAAAATTTTTGAAACCACTGACCATTGAGCTTTATTTCAACTCTCAGTGAAATTCTAGAATGTATTATTAAACAAATGACCGTGAGCACTTAGAAATGGAAGTAGTGATTCCTGGAAGGCATTATGGATTCTCTAAGTTAATTCATGTCGAACTAAATTAATTTATTTTTGATAGGATTATTAGGCTAATACATCAGGAGGATTCCTCTGTTGGAGCCAAATTTCAGCCGGTCATCTGACATAGTCTATTGTGAAACTCTTAAACGTGATGGACAAATGTGAACGGGGTGATAGTATAATTAAATGAATTTGTAGCAGATTGAATGTCTATAGACAAAGTATATTGATTGGCTAATCAGTATCACTCTGAAAGGAGATGCCAGGGGCAGCCACAACTGTTTGTTGCTTTGTTTTCCATTGTTCAGCTTTGTCATGAATAACTGGGAGGAATACATCAAAGTCATGCTTGTCAAATGTGTGAATATCACAAAATAAAAAGGGAAACTGAACAGTTGGACAAGAGAATAATGATTCCAAAAGAACTTTATATGCTTGACCAACAACATGCAACTCAAAAGATGAAACTTAGATAAGTATTTCTCAAATTTGTGGATGCCGCAAAGTTTAGCTGTTAACCCTGCATAATCAGATATTTGGGAATAATAAGATTTTGGAGGCTGCAAAAATATATTGAAACAAACACTAGTGCATTAAACAAAGACACATTTGTGTTTCACAAGTTTGGGAAATACACTACAGAATTATGCATGTGATTTCAGAAGCAAATGTTCAGAGAAAGACCTGGAAGTTTTAGTTGATTGACAATATGAGGACTGCTAAAAAGAGAAGGTGTCATATTACATTGTATTAAAGTAATTATAGGAGTTAGATAAAAGGGAAGTAATAGTTTCACTATATTACATTTTGATCAAACTATATTTAGAATATTTATCAATGATATTTAGCTAACATTTCAATTAGTATAATTCTTAAAGATGTGCTGTATTTTAAAAGAGACATTGGCAAACTCAAGAATATTCAAAGAAAGGTGGTTTGGAAGGTAGAGTCTGTAAGCTATTTTATGTGAGGATTGTTGGAAGAAACTGAGGATTCGTTAACCTGGAAATAAAGGGAGACTGGGCCTCAAGTTGTTTTTTCTATCAGGTGGCAATATATCACATGAATAACTTACTGGACCCCATTTAGTAAATTCATATAAAACAATTACCTTAATTTAAGCTTATGTGTTAGGAATGTGCTTGTAATTTCTTACTAAATAATTCTCACATTCAAAGGCAAAAACAGGTAGTAGAAGAAGTGATGGGAAGCAGAACTTTTACTTGATGCACAGAAAAAACTTTCTAATAATTAGTAGGTTCTGAATAAATTGACTACAAATTTCTATAATAGAAGGATTTCTTTCTTTCCTTTTGGTGAGGAAGATTGGCTCTGAGCCAACACCTGTTGCGAATCCTCCTCTTTTTGCTTGAGGAAAATTGTCCCTGAACTAACATCTATACCGATCTTACTTTATTTTGTATGTGGGATGCCACCACAGCAGTGGTGTAGGTCTGCACTCGGGATCTGAACCTGTGAATCCCAGGCTCCTGAAGTGGAGTGCACCGAACTTAACCACTACAGCACCAGGCTGGCCCTGGGATTTCTTTTTCATTAAAGAGGTGTTTCACTTTTTGAAACAGGTTTCAGATATATCATCATTTAAATAATTATTAATATTTTTCTTTAATGTTTTTTAGAAATTGTAGAAATTTTGGGTGTCTCTTGCTGTCTTCTTTCTGTGTAAAAAGAGAATGTCAGCTGTTTAACAGATTAGAAACTGACTGAGGTAGAGAAAAGTTGCCAAAATCCTACAGTAAATGAGAATTTACCTCTCAATTGTGTAGAATTTCACTGGCGCATTCAGGTAATGATCACTCTCTGAACTATTCGAGGCCTCAGAGAGCCATTTCTCTACTCTCAGCTGTGCTCAGGTGTGATGAAGCTGAGCAACTAAAATAGTTTTGCTGTAAGACAGAATTTCCTTCTGATGGATATTCTGTGATACTGTATATCATAGCTTCTTGAAAGTTTGTCTTTAATTATGTATTGTTGGAAGTAAGTTGTTACTGCTGCTATTCTCTATTTTTACTTGATTTGTAACACAAGTATCACAGAATAATTTGTCCCTGTAGTGTGCTATTCTTCCTAGGTAACAGGAGCAGTATCTAAAAGAGTGCTATAATATGTAATCCCTCTTGTTAAATACAGGGAGAAAGGCTGTTGGGTCATGAAACTCCACAAAGCTTGGTGCAGGTTTACCTGTGAACCTACGGTGGAATAAGTTTGGCAGTGTCCGGTGATGAGAGATGGCAACATGTCACTAACCTGAGTTATAGAAACTCTGGTGCAGTTTATGCAGGAAATCTCAAAGAGAGACTGCATCTAATGTCCATCATTTTTTTTATAGCTTTCTTCTTTGTATTGAAAAGATTCATGTTTCCAGGCTGTGCTCATGTTGGGGCTTCCCCCCGCCCCATCAGTGGTATTAGCTAATGTTTAATAACATACTGCTGCGGGCAGTCATTTGGCATGTTGGAATCGTAAGTGCTTTACATTCATTATCTCATTGAGCCCTCACAGAATTTTTATAAGTGAGGAAATGAAGAAACTGAGATTCAGGGAGCTTAACTATCCTGTCTAAGATCAGATAGCTACTGAGCAGGGGTTCCTGGGTCATCTGACTCCAAAGCTCATAACCCTCGTTATTATTCTATAAAAATTCCTAATAGAGCGCGGCTCAAAACATCTCCCAGAATCAACTTGGTCTTTATCGAAGCCTACTTAGTAAATGCTACAATCTGGGAATACGGACGTGAATGAGGACCAAGGCCCTCGATCTCAAGAAGCTTGCGGTGTAGCTGGAGGAATATAATTAAACAGATAATGCGAATTAGTGACAGTTTTGACTGGGGCCATCAAGGGAAAGTACAGTTTACACGTTTTTCTGAGAGTTCAGGGAAATATCTGATTGTTCTTAAGTGTGAAATTGCTGAAGTGGGGATTATGAGGTAGACATTGTGTATAATATGTTGACTGTAGGCACTCTGTTTCTGTAAAACTCCTGTGCGCGAGGAGAAGCAGTTTAACTTAGTGGAACGAGCCAACTTCAGTGTCTGATGCTCTAGGACCCATCACTTACCAGCTCCCAGCTTCGAGAGCACTTGATCTTTTTGGAGGCTGCTTTTTTCCTAGGTGAAGTAGGCCTGATTCTCAAGGCTGTTATAAGAGAATTTCTGTCTCTTTTAAGTCATAATTTCACAAAGACTACTACAGCATATAATTTCCCGTAAAACGCATGCAAGTAGAAGAGAAAAATTGTAAAGCCTTAGCTAGTAACCACATATGTTAGGAGCAGAGAACAACCTAATTGAGCTGCAGATATTGGGCAGCTGGTGAGGTGCTGTCACTTTTTATGCGATTTATTTCCTCCTCTGACAACTACGGGTGTTCCAAATTCGTGTTTCTTCAAGATGACATGAACCTTTGAGGTTTCTCAAGAATAGTGGAAATAGGGAATGTTAAATATATGAGTTCTGGAGTCTATTGTAATATATGTAAAGCCCCTGGAGACGTAGCACAAAGGAGTGGTCTAATGAGTAGTAGTGGCTCTGTTATATTTAAACACTGTCATCGTCAGTATCATCTTGTATACGAGTCCTGTCCTTCCACTTGGTTGTTTTTATGACCTGGGACCGATTACTTCAATTTTGTGCATCTCAGAGAAAGTTAATCCTGCCTCCTCTATGCATATCACTGAGTAGTTGTAAGGGTCAAATAAAATAATATATGTTGTGTGGAAGCAAATGAAATAATCTGTGTTGTGTAATTGTAATTGTAGAGAGCTATATAGTGGTTTATTGCTGTAATCCCCAAAATATCTGTCTAAGACATGAGACCTTAAACAGCTAAACATTTTAATGAACTGCCAGTATGGATTGAGGGAAGACACATTAATGTTAGAAAACGGGAGACAGCCTGGTGTTTGATACTCGTTTAGAATTCCACAAATCTAAACATATATCATTGATGTGATATTAAGTTGTGGAAATCTTTTTATTTTGCAATCAAATAAGCAAGCTCAGAAAATTTTATTTCGGGCCTGAAGGACCAAAATTTTAACCATTTGATGAACAGTGGTCTAACGTGTTTATCTGGGATACTTGAATTGACTTTTCTGTTTGAGAGACACCAAGGGAATCTTGAGTAAGCCCTAAAATCTTTGAAACATTTCATTTATTAGATTAAAATGTTTGAACCTAAAACAGAAAAATACGTTCTTAGCATGGCCTGTGCCCTCGATGATTTGGTAAACCATCTCTCTCCTCTTAACTATCTCACTATCCTTTTTTTCAGGGTTTTTCCTCTCCCTCCTACTGGGACATGTAGAAGTCTAGGGGAGGAGGTTTCTGGGATAAGTTTGTCTTGCCTCAAAGCTGCATGAATCCAGGTGTCTTTGAGATAGACTCTGATGTAGTCAGTCATATAAGTACAGATGAAATCCAGTGGTGTCTATGCCCATTCTACACATCTGTTCGTGTCCTCTTATGCATTGCTAGGAAGGAAACTCGTTGTCTATGTGCTCTGCATCCCTAGCCATGGAAACTCCCCTTTTTGGAGAGCAGTGCTGAATTTGAAACCTCCTGGGGAGTACCAGTGCAGAACAAAGAAGATCGTTGAGAACTCAGAGGACTTTCATGCTCAGAGAGTGAGAGTTGAGTCACAAATAGAGCTGTAGTACAGGGGAACAATTTGTTTTACAAAGAAAGAAAGGACATTTTATGTAAAGATTGAGCACTGTGACAGACTCTGATTTGTATAGAAGAGACAGTGATAGCTGGCCAGTGGTTTCTAATTACAGTCGCTGTTGGCAGTGCTAGCTTTAATAATTCCAACTACGGACATTCTTAGGGAAACTCACCCATTTTAGGGGCTCGGTTTTGAGGAAATAAATTATAGAGCAGCTCAGTTTTCAGCAAAAATTTTTTTTGAAAGGGGCTAGAAAAGATCAGTTTTAATCCAAAGTAAATAATGTGGGAAAGAGAAAACATAGAGCTATTGAAAAGGAGACACAATTCACATTATTTGTAGAAAATATGATTCTGTACTTCTATACTATGAGAACTATTAAGAATTCAACTAGCTGTTCATATAGATAATAATTATCACAATTCAATGGCTTTTATATGTATTAGCAATAAAATGTGAGAATATTATATGAAAAAGTATATTCATAGTTGTAACCAAAAATATAAAATAATAAAAAGCTTATTACAATTTATAAAATAAAACTTAAACACATGGAACAATATGTGTAAATTTCTTAAAAATTTAATTAGATGTCTCATTTAATTCCAATCTAAATTTCATCTGGAAATATAAAGAAATGAACAATTAAAAATTTAAGAAGGAGTAGTGAGAGCAGTGTCCTATCCAGATAGTGAAGTGTATTATAATATTACAGCAATTTAAAACAGTGTGATGCTGGCACAGCAATTGATTGAAAGATCAGGGGAACATAGCAGGACTCCTGGACCAGCCCCAAGGACAGTGGTTTGCAGTTGATTCCAGAGACCCTGAAAATTCCCAGAAGTGCCGTTAGCCGTTAGAGTATGGTGGCTCTGAGCTCTCTCATCTCCACCTCAACAAGAACAACTCTGCTTTTGTGCATTTTACGTATTGAGTTCCCACATTTATATGTTAGTTTCACATGCAAAAGAATTTTTGTTGCCCTTACATTAATATATGGTAGAGGATGCCTCACTAATGATGACTGGCTTATGAAACAAATTATGTTGGGGAAACTTTGTAATAGGAGGTGGGGGCTAAAGCTTCACCTTGGTGGAAAAAGATAAATTCCAGATGATTAAAAATTAAAAACAGGTGCCAGCCCATGGTGGTTTAAGTTTGATGCACTCTGCTTTGGCGGCCTGGGTTCCTGGGTTTGGATCCCAGGCATGGACCTACACAACTCATTAGCCATGCTGTGGTGGTGACCCACATACAAAATAGGGGAAGATCAGCACAGATGTTAGCTCAGGGACAGTCTTCCTCAGCAAAAAAATAAAAATAAAAAAAGTACTTGAAAGAAATATTTGTAGATATTTGTATATTCTCCGGACAAAAGTTTCTAAACATAAAGCAGTAGAAGTCACAAAGGAAAAATCTGATGGAGTTGTTCATGTGAAAACAAAACTTTGCACATCTCCCTAAAATATCCAGAAAATAAGCAACAAAAGGAATAAATATCTATTATTAATATGCAAGACAATATTATTCTTACTGTATAAAGAGCTTTTTATGCATTAAGAAAAACAGACATATCCCTAGTGTTATATCCTGTGTTATTAATTTGAAAAAATCTTTATCCTCATTAGTATTTACAGAAGTATAATTAAAATAACAATGAATTACCACTTATTTGACCTACTAAGTTGGCTAAACAGATAATGCTTGATACTGGCAAAGTTGTGATGAGAGGCAGGTTCCGTTCTGCTTCGCGAGAGTATAAATTGTTAAAATCTTTCTGGAAACAGTTGGCAGTGTATCAAGAAACATGACAGAGCTCACATACTTTGACTCAATAATAGTTGAAGAATGTTACATTTAATATAGTCTTTGGAAATTTATTTTTATTAATTGAATCTTTAAAACAACGTAAATGCCTATCCTCAGTGAAGGGTTATGATGCTCCTTTTGAAGAGGCAGTTACATGGAGAAAAGTAAGACAGCTAACAATATATATAAATACTTTATATAATTATAATTATCTTAAAAATAATATGTATGGATAGAAGACACTAGAAGGAAAACAAAAGTGGTTGATATTCTTGGTTGTAGGCTTGTGGGTGCATTTTGTTTTCTATAATGTGGATCTGAGTTTGCATTTTTCCAGGTTTTGCTATCAGAAAGCAAAATTATTTCAAATAATTATCATCCATGGAAAAGTTTAAAACTGGATTTCCTATTTTGTCACAATTGCATGATTATGGCCCAAGCCAGTTTGAACCTGTTTTGATTATCTGCAATATTTATTGGCCCTATTTCTAGAAAAATCAGATTACGATAAATACTCTTAAAAATTGTGACTAATACTGCTCCCTTTCTTGCTGCATTGCGTCACTGGCCCCAGTTTCTAAAGAGGTAGGTATAAGCTGGAAAACAGTTGGAGGAATGTGTTACCTTCAAAATAAGTATTATGTAACCCTGAAACATGTTCCAGGACTAGTTGAATTTGAAAATATCAAGAAGGGTAATACAGAAGGTATAATTTTGCAGGACATGTGAAACTATAGCACTTCAGAGCTGAGAGACTGTTGGGGCAGTGGGTGGTTCCTCCGTCTAACATTTGGGCCTAGGAGCCTAGGATGCCATTTCACTCCGACTGTGGCTTCTTTCCTCCGTAATGTTTGGGTATGCCTGCCTGCGAGTCTGATTCGTGTCTCTGCCATGTGTCACATGATTTTGATGGTATCAATGTTTTGTTCTGTGAAGGTAATTTCTCCCTATCTTTTGTTCTATTAATGTTCACACAGCTAGTTCAGCGAAGCTTGTTCACACCCAGGAGCCTCTCCTTCTCTGTCTCCTTTCTCTGTCTTGCAGGAACTGAGGGTGGCTTCTGGTGTTTTGTGTGCCTTCATCATTTCTTCCTGCCTCTCAGCCACTTCATGATGTAATTCTTGGCACTTTTACTTCCTTTGTAGAGTAGGATGTGATGTCATAGAGAAGGGGACAGGGCTATCCAAATTCTCTCAATTGCTGGGAGGAGCTGCCCAGGTGTGCTGAGGGGCCTGTACTCAGGAAGAGAAACAGGGAATCCTCCACAGTGAGTAACCCCACTTTCAAGTGCACCCAAATTTCCCTTAAAACATTGCCCAGTACACTGGAGTTTCCTCTTCAGCCCTTTCTGGATATAATCAGTTTGCCTTTTGGACATTCCCAGTTCAGCTCAATTTTCCTCCTCTCTCTCCCTTCTCCCCTCTCTCCCTTTCTGCCACCCTGTGTCTCTCCCCGCCAGTTTTCCTCTTCCTTGCTTGCTTACTTGTGTATGTCTGTGTCTATTGACCTTCTGCCCATATCTTTTATGAGACCATTAGTGCCCCCAGCATTCCTGTCATTTGGGATGTTGCCCACCCTATATATAGTCCATGTGACCACAGCATCTCCTTTCAGTACTTCATAAGTATGCACTGTTCTACTTATAGTTCTTCTTATTTTAAAAATTGTCAGCTTTTTTGTTTTCATGTCTATTTCTTTCCCTCCTTTCTTTGTGATCTAATCCTTTCCCCTTTTCAGCTCTGTTATGTAGTTTCCTTCTTGCCTTTTTTTAACCAATGTTTTTACACTTTAGTCCTCTTCCCTATACAGCTGTGCCTGTTTCTTTTTTCCCCCTTTCCCAGTTTTCAGTGAAGCTCTCCAGTCTCCTCCTCTGTAAGGACGATTTTCCTTCTTTCCTATTGACATGCTTGTGGCCATACCCTCTTTCTAGTGTAGCTCGGATTTCTATATTCTTTAAAGAATTTACCAACTACAGTAGAGGACTGACCTGGACTTGGAAAAATGGAGAAAATTTTCTGGGAACTGGAAAGGGGAGAACAGGCAAGTGGCCCTAATGGTAAGGAGGGGCAGGCTGTATACAACTCATTGGAGGACCTTGATGAACAGAACCTTTGCTGGTGGCCTCGTTGAAATCTGGCCATTGATAATAGTAGAGATGACAGAGCTATTTTGTGCAGATATAGGAGCCTTTTCAATTTTTAGGTTTTAGAATGACCCTGTTAGTTCTTATTAATTATGATCCTTCCAGTAAATAATCACAAATTAGAACTCTAGAATCTTTAAGTTTCATGGGGCCATGACTTGTGCAAGAGCTTCTGTACAGCATCTTTAAGTAGGTGTCATCTACCCTTGGAGGCAGTCATTGTGAAGATGTGTGTAGACATGTTTCTTGTACCCAGAGGTGGTCCCTGTAGTCCAGGTTGGTGAGCATTCCTGTTTACTGCTTTCACTCCGTGTAGTTAAGTCCCTGGATAAATAAAGGAACTTGATTTCCAGGGCTGATGGTCTAATGCCTGTGGAAGTAATGATGTCCCATGTATTCCCCACTCTTGGCTTAAAAGAACTCCCTTCCACTCAAAAATAAGTAGGACAGAAGGGGAGAGAAAGAAAATGGGACTCAGTTTGTAAAACTGAGATGGGCTGAATGGGAAGAGGAAGGGGTTTACTTGAAATTAATTGGAAAAGGCAAAAGAAAGGAAACTGAGCTGAACTGGAAAACACACTGTAAGGAGTTACTTGGGTTTCTGGATGCTTCTTTCCATTTTGGCCATGAAGGATTATTTTTTCTCCTTTTTTTAATACAAAAGAGGTTGATCAAAATATGAACCCACTGAGGTTACTTCTGATCAGCACTTAGTTCTTTGCTGTGGGTAGTATTCAGGCTCCATGTTTCCAAGGTCCTGGAAATTTAGGAGACATTTTAACAGCCTGAAAACATGTCTTTAACATTAAAATACTAGCAATTTTTAATAAAGGAAATTATATATATTTATTAACTTTTTTTTTAGGTTTCACATTTCTTTTTTTGGTGTGTATGCCTTTGTGACATTTTCTGAAGAATGGCCTTTATATGTTGTAGAAGTTGCCATAAATGTCCAGAAAAAAAATTACATTCTCATTTTGGACACCTGAGCTGTGTGATGAGACCTTATTTTGATATAACAGCCCCTTCCCCTTTAAAATTTTAAGGAAACATTGCATGATTCATACAATTTTCATTTTGTATGCTTCCATGCAATAATCTATGAATCTTATGTTTATTTTTATTTTTCAGGCACTAGAAAAACACCCCAACTCACCAATGACAGCGAAGCAGATATTGGAAGTCATTCAGAAAGAAGGATTAAAAGAAACAAGGTCAGTATTCATATTTATAACATTTCCTATTTTTATTGATTATTAATTGCCACTAATTGCAAAGCAATAGGTGTATCTAGATTTTGATGTTGTAGTTGATTGTGAATTAGGTAACTACTTGGAAATTCTTTTGTGACTGCCAAATATTTGGATGACCCAAAATTTCCTTGGAACTGCCTGTTGGCTTAATAAATTACCTTGAATCGATTGGTATAGAACGTACTTTGTTAACAAAGAGCAGCACTGTGTGAATTAGCCACTCGGAGTTACTCCTCCTACTCTTTCTTGTAAGAGGAGATTGTGTTTCTGAGAGTGAGTAGCAAAAGAGAATCACTTTTACAGGCTTAATAAATAGATCCCAGGATATAAAGATGAGCTCACTCTGATAAAATTTAAAGTGCCAATGAATGTGGTTGAAAATTTAGTCCTCTTATATTTAGAACTCCTCTACTTGGAGCATCATTAATCAGCTATTGAGCCTTTTTTAAAAATAACAGTTTTATTGAGATGTGATTCATACACCATAAAATTCACGCTTTGAAAGTATACAATTCAGTGGTTTTCAGTATAGAGTTGTGCAATCATCACCACTAATTTTAGGACACTTTCATTACCCTAGAATGAAATCCCATGTCCATTAGCAGCCACTCCCCATGTCCTACTCTCCCCAGCCCCTGAAACCACTAATTTACTTTTCGTGTCTGTGGATTTGCCTATTCTGAATATTTCAGATAAATGGAATTATACAGTATGTGTCCTTTTGTGACTGGCTTCTTTCACTTAGCATAATGTTTTCAAGGTCCATCCATGTTGCAGCATAAATCAGTACTTCATTCCTTTTTGTTGCCTAATAATATTTCATTGTATGGGTATACCACATTTTGTTTATCTATGATTATCCCTTATTTTTATTTCTTTATTAGTTTTATGGTTTTGGCTTTTGTCAGTAGTTTAGGGCCATATTGATGATATTACTCAAGTAGAGAAAAAGAAGTTTGCTACAGGATAAAATAACCATAGAGTTGTCATATGTGTATGTATCATCTGTGTTACATAGAGTGAATTTTTTTTGTGTGAAGTTGTCTACCTGCAAGCCATTGAGCACACAGCGGTTGAAAGTTGGTGACAATTCAACCTGCTGAGTTACCTTTCAAATGTTTTGATTGATACTGAAATAGAACTGCTGAGAGAAATGAATATCCTCCTGAGGCCAACTTTTGCTAAAAATCCGTATTACCTATAACTCCTGTAACTGTAAAGTGTGGGTGATATCGGCCTCTGGCTGTTTAAAATGCATCTTTTGCAAGTTCGATCCATGAACATCACAATTTTGTGGGGTATAGGACTCCTAGGCTCAGATTTCCATCTCTATTTTGGAGGCTTTTTCTGCCTGAGATAACGTAACTACACTGTGTTTGCAATAATTGTTTCCCCACAAAGTGGAGGCAACAGTAGGGAGAAAAGTTGCTGACAGAGCCTATCAGCTCTGTTAGAGGTCTGTTCTTCTAAGCCAAATGTCAGTGTGAGGAGGTAGGGAACAAAATGGGGACACCTAGAAATTAATTTTCTCCTTGTTGCCCATCAAAAACCCTGAAAATATTTATGCCATTTAGAAAGCGCTGAAAATGTTTGTTCTACAGCCAAAAGAGAAGGGGTAAAAATCTAAGGATATCAAGTCCTGTCGAATGTGGGCTTTGTGCCAGAGGAATCTGCCAACGCAGACATAAAAAGCATCTCCTATAAGCAGACATTTGAAATTTGTTCCTTATGATATTCTTCTCCACAGGAGTGACTACGCTGCTGTCAGTTGTTATGTACCTTGAGATATAAAATTCCTGTACCATGGCTCTGAACAGCATTTTAATTATACTTATTATTGTAAAAGCATTACTTCGTATATTTCAAAATGCTAGTCGTCCCAGAATGGTATATTAAAGGGTTTTAAGCAGACATAGTTAACAAAACAAAAAATAAAACAGCTTTGAAGAGTAAAGAACATTGAAATGGAAAACATAACCTCATGTTCCTCTAAATACAACCCTCCCTCCACACCCTCGCCATTAGTGTCCTTCTGTAAAGCAAAAGAAACGTTCATTGTTACGAATGCTGATGAACCAGTACGGTAATATTGAAAGTACCTGCAAGAAATGCACAAGTTGAATGGGAAAGGGAGTAGGAAGAGAAAGAGACCATAGTTCTATTTAAATTCTATTCTTAAAATCAGTTCTGCAATGAAAGGCCTCAGACTGTGCATTTTCTGTTCTCCTTTCTCTCTACGTTTCTTTCAATCTCCTTCCTCCTATGAGCCGTCACCTCTTTTGGCTGGTCTATCTATAACCATTTTCCCCTTGTTTTCTAATTCTATTTTGCTTATTAGAATCAGCTCTAAAATAAAAGTAGGTAGATTTTGAGTGAGTTTTGGGCTTTCCTACAAGTTTTGTATGTTGTTTTAGGGAGTAGGTTCTGACATTTATTTTGCCTACTTAATGTACTATTTTGCTACCTTCCAAGGTCTTAAATGTTTTCCAAATATTTGAAGTAGCTGAGTAGATGAAGTGTAACTATATCTATTTTTCGTAAGTAAAGATACATTTAGAAATTCCCTCATCAAAAGGTCAAACATAGCTGTTTAATTTCTAGGTATTTATTAATGATGTGTTTTTCTAAAGTGCAGGTTTGTGATGTGCCCTGATTAAATGCAGGGGAGCGGTTGTGAAAGTTACTAATGTGGCCGTAACCCTTTGGTGGCCTCCTCTGTGGATGAGAGGTCATGTCAACGGTCCTCCCATGAGCAGCCCACCACGGTACCTAGCATTTCTAGGAAAGAGAAGGTTGAGTTTTTATCCATCATCATTCTGAATCTGGATTTAAAGGAACACCATTTGTTTGAAGTATCGTGAGGGTCCAGTACTGTGTGCCAGGTAGACCTCCTGGAGCGTTTACCTCCCTGTGCTGTAATTTTGCTCTTGGACGTTTCCCCACCAGTCTGTGAGTTCTTCATGGGCAGGAGACCTAACACTCCTGGCACTCAACAGATACTCAATAATTATTTGTTGAGTAAATAATCTTCTTTCTCAAGATGTCAATTTGCTGGCAGTTAGTGATGACTTTGGCTTGCATTTACAGTTAGAAGCTTTTCAATGTTACATGTTGTATTTTTCATCCTATTCAGTAGTTTGTTTGAATCAAAAGGAATCTAACAGTTTTGTGGCCATACCATTAAATATATGCATTGCTGATAGTCTCCAGTAAATGATCTGTGAACAAGTAAGGTTATTGTGCGGTTGCTTGTTTTCAAACACTGTAAGTGCTGCTGGGTTAAACTTGACTGACAATAAGGAAATACACCAGTAATTTTGACAAAGCCAATGTGAGTATTTGAATGTGTTCAGTATATGTGATAGTTAATTTATTTGATTGAGATGAAACTCTTGACACTTTATGCTATCTTTTCCTCTTTTCAAGTGACGCTTTAAATTACATACTTTTTATATAGACATGATAAAAAGAGGACCACTTTTCTGTCTCATGTTCTGTGTATCTTCTTCATGTTATTGATGGCATGTGTAGTGTATGATTAAATCCTATTTCAAAAACCCAGACTGAAATAAGTACTTTCCATGTATTTTAAAAATTGCATATGAATATAGTAAGTTGTCAGAACATACGTTTTTTGTTGAAAAAAATTAATAGTATGATCATAGCATGATTTCCTAGAATTGTGTTTTTTAATGAAAATGTATTTGGTAAGTTTCAATTCCCTTCTATATAATAGCATAGATGATTTTCTCAATGTACTTTTATTCTGGTCCATCTACACACTAATTTTACTGATTCTGAATGTTTTCAGGCTTCTTTTCCTTTGTGTTTGTTTATGCGTTGTCAGCAATTGATAGGACATCGTAGTTTGGAATGCTTTTTGGATAATCAAAATCTTAGATGCAGTCAAACAGCCATGTTGCTTGTATGGAGGGGATAGGAATGTGCATATTCCAGTCTACTGCTTTTGTGGATGGATATTGAATGTGCCTGTTTGGACGCCTTGATTAAACATTCCCTCTTCCTCAGGGAGTTAATGATGCTACTGTAGAATATGGTCTTGTCTGCAGTAATTAAAAATAAGTTCATAGATAAAGAGGAGTAACTACAGTTACCATGTTGGTTTGGATGACTTTTCAAGTTGTCCTAATTCTGCTTTTCTGTTTTTGGTTTGCTTATTCAGAAGTTATGATTCCTTTACAAAGAGGACTGAGGGATTTTTGGTGCCTGAGGATATGTTTTTCTCTGCTCATGTAACTTTTAAAGTGATGCTTCTAAAGAAATGGGTGCTCTGTTACAGTGACACATCCAAGGATGGCAAGGTCAAGGAGTGAGCCTTGCCAAACTTACCTAGCAAGAGCAGAACAGCTTTTCATCAGTGAGGGATAATTTCTTATGTGCTGGCCATTATTATTACAAGATACCTGTCATTAATGCAGCATGAACCATGATATACTTTTCATATTATTTGATAATAGGTAAATAATTTTCTAATGAAGACAAGGCTGTCATAATTTAAAGACAAGAAACCCCCACATAAAGCAATAAAAAAACCCTCTCTCGGATTGGAGGCAGGGCAATATTTATGAGGTACATTTTTTTACGATATTATGGATGCTTTACTTAAAAAAAACAATCTGTGTTAGATTTCATCAACCATTTACAGAACAGCGGCTTATAATTACATATCACAGTAGGGACAGGTGAAAAGGTTTATAAACACCCTCTGTTGTGTTTAGTGTTACTCAGAATGTGGACATATTTTTGATTTTGCAACGTGGAACATTGACTTGACAATGTGAGATTTTGTAATTATTCTGGTATCAATGAGGACTTTTTATTCCCGCTCATAATTCTTAGAATAAATTTGTTTTTAGCTACCTGTCTTAAGGTTGTGCATGTTTTTTGTTTTGCAGTCTCTGTTATGATATGCTGAAATTAGGATCTTCACTTTGTACTGTGGTTTGTTAAAGATGTATTTTTCTAGGGGGATAAAATGTCAGAAAATTCTATTACCATGCATAGTGACAAACAATGCAATTTCTTGGCATTTCTCTTGGTGAGATTTACGTTTCTAATTAGTGCTATAGGAGATGATTCTTTCTAGCTGCTGAAATGTTTTGTCTAGAGATAAGAAAGAAACACAAATAATTTCTACTGCAAAATCAATTCTTATCTCCAGACTCCATGTTGGCATTTTTCCTTTCATACTGAAATGGTGGTCTAGTTTTTTTTGTTGGGGCACTTTAGAATTACAGTGTTAACTCACAGTGTCATCCCTGCCATTTGCTAACATCTAATTCTCTCCTTGTATAAATGGTGTGCACAGTCAGCTACTTAGAGAGGGATAAATGAGACTATGGTGTTATTAAACAGAAATATAGGGCAATCTGTATATATTTATGTGCGTCAATGGGTGTGTGTACATGAGTGAGGGTAAGCAAGCCTTTAGAATAATTTATCTCTTAATTGACATAAAATTTTACTTGTTGTTATTACTCAGATTAGGAATCTCAATCAGAGTCATTGCTAACTCTCTTCTCCCATCCCATGGCCAACTGGTTCTTGGGTAGTGTTAGATCTACTTCCTAAGTATATCTTTCTTTCTTAGTATCCCCACTCTTTGCCATTCATTCTTTGCACTTGTAGTTTCTTAACTAGGTTAATGCAATATCTTCTCATCTGGTCTCTTTAAACCTGGTATCCTTCTTTATAAATCCATTTTTTTCCTCAAACAAACACTACAATTTATAGTAGCATTTCTTGTTTTGTTTGTTTGATTTTGTTTTTATGAGGAAGATTGGCCCTGAGCTAACATCTTTTGCCAGTCTTTCTCTTTTTGCTTGAGGAAGATTCTTGCTGAGCTAACATCCATGCTTGTCTTCCTCCACTTGATGTGGGATGCCACCACAGCGTGGCTTGATGAATGGTGCTAGGTGCGTGCCTAGGATCTGAACCTGCAAACCCCGGGCCACCAAGGCAGAGCACGTGAACTTCACCACTATGCCACTGGGCTGACCCCATATAGTAGCATTTCTTAACTGATGATCCAAAATATTCTAGAGACTATATTATGTCTAGTAAACTATGAATCAAAACATGTTGTCAGGTGTATATTTGTTGATAATTAGATGAAATCGAGTATGGTACTTTTTTCCTAGTCACATAGTATCTGAATAAATGCATGATGTTCTGATAAGGTACTCTTTATGATATGAATGATGAAAGTGTGCATTATACTTTACGTTTACATGAGATTTTGAATTTCTTATCTGGTCATTTTAATATAAGTTTGGTTCTTCCAAAAATACATCACTTAAAATGTTGTTTGTGGGCATTGTGTGTTTTTTTATGCATAATTATTTAGTTTTAAATGGTATAAAACTGGTTAAATAAGAATCCATAATTTACATGTGGATATCACTAATTGTTTAAAAATAACTGTAATCTGTCATAAATTAAACTTTCTTCTTAAAGTTACTTTTTTATAGTGAGAAAGTGATTGAAATAATTCCTCAGGAGGATGATAAGATTATATATTACTGTGGAAGCATTTCCTGAATTAAAAAATAATTGTGTGAATCGTTAACGCTACAAGGTCAGGTTCCAACTCCTTAGGACAACCCTAATCAAGCGGGACTTGGGTGGTGGTTCAGCCTTTCCAGGCAAGCATCTGATCTTACAGCCACTGCTGACCACTTGCATTCTGCTGTGAACTTTCCCCATTATCTTTTCAAGATTTGGAAATTAGAAGTAGAGCCCCACGAGGCATTCATGAACTGTGTTGTGTGTGTGTGTGTGTGTGCACGTCTGCACACACTTGCATGCACTTCTGGCAATCATCACATTGTCCCATAAGAGGCCATAAGATTGGATTGCTGAATGGGGAGGAAGCACTTTTCAGATAGAATGCTGCACACTGCGTAATAGATTTGGAACAGAACTCATCCTGGTTCCCAGATTGAACTCACATTCATAGTGACTGGCTTAGTCTGCTCGGGCTGCCATAACAAAACACCATAGACTGGATGGCTTAAACAGTAGAAATTTATTTTCTCACAGTCTTGGAGGCTAGAAGTCCCAGATCAGGGTCTGGCAGGGTCAGTTTCTGGTGAGGCCTCTCTTCCTGGCTTGGAGACTGCCACCTTCTTGCTATGTGGCCTTTCCTGGGGGTGTGTGTGCAGACAGAGTGAGCTCACTGATGTCTCTTCTTATAAGGACACTACTATTGTCAGATCAAGGCCCCATCTTTATCATGTCATTCAACCTTAGTCACTTTCTTAGAGATCCCATCTCCAAATACAGCCACACTGGGGGCTAGGGCTTCAACGCATGAATTTGGGGGTCCACAAAAATTCACTTCATAACTGGTGATTCAGAATATGGAACTTTACATTTCCAGAATTCATAGCATGCCATAAGAATGTTTGTAGAATTTTGAATATCTGATTCAATTGGAAGATATTCATAACAATATACTTAACACTGTACTGTGTTTCTGTTTTTACATACTCCTAAAATGTGTTTTCTTATGTTATTCCTTACATATAAGCCAATAGAATGCTTGGCTTAAGTTTCATGTTCAAATATAATGTGTATATTCACATAACGTAAATTGATTTGGATTTTATTTGAAGCCTTTGGTAAAAATAGCTGTGGTGACTGCATATAACCCTCAGGCATCAATATTCACTAAGGTGTGCAATTAGAGCTATGAAATGGCCATTCCTTAATACATCTTTTTATTCTGTCAAGCTTGCTTTCTCCATTCTTCCAAATAATTGAACAAAAAAGGTAATTTAGGTGATTTCAGCTTTATCAAGGTTTAGGTATAATTTACTCCAGAAATACTGAGCACTCTATAAATATTTCAGTGCAGAAATAGAAGCCGAAATGGATATAAAATTACATTGTATGTGAGTCTTTCTAAGTATCCTATGCAGGTGAAAATCTTTGGGGAGGAATAGGCATTTAACTGCAGTGATTTTATTTAATATTTTTCTAAGTGGTGTTTTTCTCTTTATCTCTTCATTTCATTGCTTGTACTCTTAATTGCCACATGCCTAAATGATTTCAGTTTTGCTTTGTTGTTTTGAACTTGACATCATAATTCAAATGCAAAACAGTTGATATGCTGACAAGGAGACTTCTTTTTATAGTTGATTTGTTTTCAGAGGAATAAAAATTATGACATTTTGTTAAGCCAAGTTTTCTAAAAGCTACAGTGCATAATTCCTAAGAATAAGTCTTCGTTCTCTCAGGACAATTAAGGACTATTTATCCCACACCTCCTGAGATGCCTATGCAGAATCAAATTGGTAATGTGGACTGGGATTCTGTCTGAAATTCAGTTGATTTCTATTAACTATTTTTTTTCCTTTAAGTTAAGCCTGTTCTAGGTTCTGTGCATGGTTCGTGTTTGGGCTCCCCTCTCTCATCAGTCTGTTGGCAGTCATCTTCTAGCCAGGTTCACAGTACTCAGGTGTGTAGGTGCAAAGCCTTGCCAGGTGCAAAGCAGTCAAATTAGAGGACATCAGGGAAATGAAAATAAAGTTGTGGAAAAGTAGATATCATAACATGGAGTTAATCAATTAAATACCTATTAAATGCCTACTCTGCTCACTGTGTAAGGTCCTGGGGGTTTTATGGAAACTTTAAGGCTGTATTCATTCCATTAACATTTATTAAGCACGTGCTATGTTCTTGAGACTGCAGAAGTTGCTGGATTAATAGGTGAATAAAATGTAGTCCCTGCTTTTGAGGATTTAACAGTATGGTCCCAGACCATTTAGTTAGGTCTTCCAACCTCTCTTCTGTGAAGCATGTATTTAGCCTAATGCACAATCATTTTATATTTTTATTTGAAAAACATTTTAAATTAGGAATTTCTAAAGTCTCTCTTGAATTCTTAATAAAATGTATGATATTCAAACATGTCAAGAAGGGTTGTCTTTACATCCCAAATATAAGCTCATTGAAGTAATGAACTCCCATTTTTGTATTCATTAATTTGTTTAACAGAATGCCAAGATACTATGCTTTATGTAGTATGTCAAGAAAATCGATGAGTAGGAGACTGATGATGAAAAGACTGCCTAATGTTTTTTGGTCATTTACTTTTATTAGGCCCAGTACTAAGGACTTTACATGAATTACCTTAAAAAAAAATACCTTTGAGGAGGATTAATATTATTATATTTCCCACTTTACTGATAGAGAAACTGAGGCAGATGACATTAAGTAACTTAAGAAAGTTCATCCAGCCAGCAAGTGACAAACCTGGGATTTCACATCTGATACAGAACCTACTGCACTTAACCTTTTAAAATACTTGTAGCCTGAGCCTAATAAAATTTTGGTTAAAAAAAGTATTGGTTATATGATTCTATTAGGTAAATACTCTACTACCACACAGCTTTTCTAATTATCAGATGTCTTATATATTACTCACTGAGATTAAAGTCTAGCTTGTACATAGGTATGTTGAGACTCTTTCAGTTTATAGCCTAATTGTAAATAGTGTTGAGGGGTGGAAAAAACATTTCCGTAACCCATTTAGATGTGGGGATGCAAAACCTGAGATAAACTTTATCTGTTATACTTGTCCAATATGAGAAGGATGACTTTTAAGCAAAGATTTAGGCTTATGGACAGCAGCAACACATTTGAAATGTGACTTCGTACTGTTTGTTTTAGAAGATAATGTGAGAGTGGGAAACATCCCACGGTAATGGGAGAACCAAGGACTTCATAGGACTCTCACCGTTTTGTTGTTGATTTGGGCCTGGTAGATTGAAACTTTTGTTTCTGGGAAACTGGCTGTGACCAATTGAAGCATATTTGCTAACAGAATGTAGATAATCCAGAAGGCAATTTTAGAAGGTGGCAGTTACTATGCTTGTGAAACAACTGAATGCAAATGGATGGGATGACTAAACCATGCTTATGCGGAAGAAGGGGAGGCTAAGTTATTAACATTGTTCTCCTTTTAAGAGATGCATCTAGGAGATGAAAAGGAGGCCCAAATGAATAAGTGAGTATAGTTTCAGAAGCAGCAAAACTGCAGTCTTTAAGAAATTTTCTTAAGCAGAGAACAATCAGAGATTCTTTATTGTTACTGGTAATCTGTATCATGACCACTTATCCATCCATCCTCATCTCATCTGTCAATCATACTCCCACTGGGAGGTATAAAAGCACTACTCTTTCCTATACATTTTTGTTTTTACAAAAGGCATACGTAAAACTTCCAGGGAGAGCATGTTCTCCTTCAGACCACTGTGCCTAGCCTGAATTCCTGACCAAGTTCTTCTCTAGTGTGTTTGCATGAAATACAACAATTTGTACAATGATTATTTTTAAATTTGTTGCTTAATTTGTGTTTATTGAAGGTAATCTGCTGGTTGTTAGATAGAGAAAAATGGCCTTCATGAAGAATTGTTAAAACAAGTTATTGCTAGTGGGATAGTCTAATGAATGGCTCAAATCTTAAATTCTTAAGGGTTAGGATTAGCAAAGATCATTTTGGAATTCCCCCACACCTCCATCCCAAGATGCAAAGTGCTGAATCAGGAACACAAAAAGTATTATTTAGAATTAGAACAGTTTTGGCTGCTCAATTCTTTTATCCATCCTTAATATTGGAAATGTTGATTTTTAAAATAAGACTTTATTATTTAATTGACTATTTTTAAACACCATCCTTTTCAGTCAGCTACTTATAACTTTTAACTGTCAAAGTTTTATAAATGTTTGTATATTAGATACAGTGGTACATTCTTATCTTTTCTCATAAGAGAGTGATGAGGAATTGTGAAATAGTGTCTGTAGTATTTTGTGTAGCAGTAGATAAGTATCTAAGTTTTAAATCTAGTTTTTCCCTTACTCAGTTTTCACCTACCTGATCACCCAGGCAATTTCTAGGTTTGTTAGAAGTGCTTCTTGTGATAAGAGAGTAGTGGGCTGAATAATTCCTAATAGTTGAGGAGTTACACCCTTTGGTAAAGTCAGGACTGGTTTACACAGGGGCCATTTACTGTTGTATTACCATCCCAACTTTAAGCCATGCTTTTGGGAATTTATTTGAAAGCAAGCTTCCTTAAAACAGGGCATTCAGAGCAGCCTCTGCTACGTTAGGATGTAATCTAAGACGTGAATGAAGTTTAACTCAGAATTATAACATTTTGTTTCTGGTAAGGACTTTGCAGGTCATATAGTCTTAAACTTTTATTTTACAGATCAGTAAACTAAAGCTTAGAGAAGATGAGTTGTCCACCATAATAGAACTAGTAAATGTCTGACTCACCTTGAAACTTAGAAGAGGCTGATCATTCAGAATTTGAGAAGAATGTGCAAAAGCCCCATAGTGAGTGAAGGCCAGACCGTATAAAGAAAAGAAGATAAATCTTCTATTCTGAGGTACTGTTAGAAGGGACATGTCTTTCAATTGATTTTCCTGAAGTGATGGGTTTTCATTGATCCGGTCACCCTCTATTACCTGATTTTATTTGCCTCCAGTACACATTTGTAACACTGTTGGCAGGAGTCCGGGGTGCAAAAGAGATTGTATAAGAATTTATACTTCAAATGTTGATCTGAAGTTTTCAATTCTGGCCTCATAGGCTCCTTGCTTTCATTAAGACCTTGCCCAAAGGAGAACAATGAGACCAGGGGACGGGGTTGTGGCTACCTTACGTTCCTGCCTCTGTGGGCCAAGGTAGAGAGCCAGTGAGCTCAGTAAGGCACAGTGCCTTAGATCATGTTATTGAGCACGCTTATTCCAGTTATTCTTTGGAATGCCTCTAATATGAGGATGACAAAAGGGCAAATAGATTTGCCTGCAGACAATTTCATGCAAACCAGGATCCAGCACCCATTGTTCTCTTTTCGATTTTCCCTGTGGACTCTTACAGCCCGCTCTGTTTCTTTATTCACATTGTGATATTTATGTTTACTTACTAAATTTTTCTCCGTTCTCTATAAAAAAATAAAATGGATAGAAATTAAATATTTATGTAGTCACAATAAAATTGAGTGGTCTGAGAAGTCCAACGGGTAAATGAAAACATTGTCAACTAAGGTGAACTTATAGCAAAAATCGAGTTTTCATTTATTGATTCTTTTTTCTGGCGTTAATAACTCATTTGAATTTTCTTTATAAATGGATCTTTAGTATATCAATGCAGTATGAAATTATGTAATGATTATTTTATAGATTAAATGAGGTTAAACCTAATATATTTTGGAGGTATCAAATATTTTTTTAAAATGAATTTATGATATGTCTTATTCTTCACTTACAATATAATATTGATCTCTGACCTTTCCACTGCCTTGGGTTGTTAAATTTAAAAATAGATTTGAAAGCCTATTACAGTTTATAGCTAATTACGTTAAACCCTTCACAAATAATTTAAATATTTTCAGATTATTTTTCTTAGGTTTTGAGAATTGGGATCCAAGAAATTACTTTTAACTTGTGTTTACTTTATAGCAGAGCCTATTTGTATAAGCTAGTGTGTAAGTTTGAATGGATATGAGAGAGTCTCAAAATAAGTGGTTAAATTAAAGTTCATTTCTCACATGACAGTCTAAAGGTATATGGTCCCAGGAATGCTGAGATAATTTTGCTACATCAGGCTATCCAGGGAACCGAGGTCCTTCTGTCTTGTTGCTCTGTTATCCTTAGGATTTTGTCCTCATTGCCATGGTCTAACATGGCTCGCCACCAAATCCATGTTTTAAGCAACAGCTGGAAGAAGGGTCACACGCAATCCCCTTGTGGATTTGTTCTGAAAGTTGAGTGCATCAGTTTTCCCCATGTCCCCCTAGGCAGATACATAATTCCAGATACATAATTCTGTTGAATATAGTCTATTGCAGGATGCATGTTCACAGCTAAAATGTGGGAGTCCTAACTGTAGAGAAAGATAGTTATTGGGGAACAACTACCAGCCTCTGCTGTATCTATTTTAAAATTAAATCTCAGGCTTGGGCTTGATTTAAGTAAAATATGTACTATCATGTTTGACATTTGAAAAAAAATTACCTATATGCTTGACTTTATGCAGACGTTCCATATATTTTCAAGTCTGTCTGACTCTCCTCAGCCTGTAATGACCTTCACCATTTCTTGTCCTCCACGCACTTCCAAAGCCCATTTCAAATGTCATTTACCACCTCTTCAGTGAAGAATTCTTTAACTCTTACTTTTAATTCATCATTTTATCTTTGCTATTCCAATATAACATAATGTGTGTGTTCCTTTATTGTAGTATCTAATAAACTCCCTCAAATTTTTTCTTCTTATAGCGGGACTGCAATTTCCTTAATAGTAGAGTTCATGTCTCATTGATCCCTCTCTTCCCCATGGTGCCCTTCATATAATAGGCTTGTGATATTTTCTGATTGAGTGAATAGAAATTTGAGTCCTAGCTCTATTTCTGCTTCTAACATAATGTGTTATCCTGGATAAGTCACTCAGTCTTTTTTTATCTTTCCCATAAAATGCGGGAAAATTATAACTCCTGATCTGCATCATAAGGTTGTTATGAAGATAAAATAATTTGGAAAATGTGATGTCAATTGTAAGATATTTGATTTATGAGCTTTCACTGTTTACTGCATTATTAGGAATTTAGGGAAAATTAATCAAGATTGAATGGGTTGTCAAGTCAAATTTGTATTCTGAGATATTTCCCAGTAGTATTTTGACATACTGGCGCAAAAAGGTTCACATTTCAATAAGGAGTATATAATATTATTTAATGCTTACTTTTTCATCTAAAATTTTATGAGAAGTTGGAAAAGGGATTCTAGTTTATCTGTGTTCTTAACTCAGATTCAGTGATAAGATTTAAAACCATTGTTATGGTTATGGTAGAGGCCAAGTTGTTTTTAATTTGATATCCGGATTTACAACGTATGAATGAGTAAATTATTTTTCATTAAATGAGATACTTTTTGGGGATCTTATTTGTGACTCAGAAGGTGTATTTCTCTAGCTGGCTTTCGTACCTGGGCCACTTTAGCCTTTTGAATATGCATTATTAATGTAGTATTTCCTCTGCTTTCCCACCCTCCAAACTTATATATGTTAACATGTAGTATCCTGTCAGTAATTCCTGCTAATTCTCTAATTGGTATGTTTTTGGGGAAAAAGATGTGTCTCATACTCCTGTGTATTTGTACTGTCCTCCAAATTGTTTGGAATTTGATTATGAAGCTTCAAATATACAAAATGAAATTTTGGAGCACACACTTTAGTGAACAAAACCTCTTTGCTATCTCTGAGAAGATCTACATTTATGTAGGAAATGATGACTTTCTTGGAAAATCTATGTCATTATTTGTGTGCTTCTGTCATTAAGGTTCTCACAGTTTTACCCTTTTTAATATTTATTGAATGTTCATAGTATACTAAGAGTTTTCCATTATACTGAAATAGTTTTACTTCTATTGAACTATTAGTTTACTTATGAGTAGTGATCTGATTTCCAGGATTCTTATAAATTACATTTATGCTAATGCCTTAGTTTCTGTTGGTTGTTAGCATCACTGTCTCCCTACTATTTATCATTTAAGATGCAGATTTTCATCTCCTCTGGGAAACTTTACCTATGATTCCCAGATATAAATATGGATCCTTTTGTGTTCCAGGGGAGGTTTTAATGTATCTTTATCACAGTTCTTTTGTTTCTATGTCTTTCTCTCAGCTTAACTATGAATTCCAGGGTAGCTAGTGACATATCTTACTCATGTCTGTATATCTTGCATAGTTCCTAAATCATAGAGGAATCTCAGCAGATCTTTATTTGGTTGAACATATATTCCTTGTAGGCATCCTGGGTGACATCTGTATAGGGATGATTTGAGAAGACTCTTATACTTACTGTACTTGGTCAGACCCTCAGGTTATGCAACAGGGGGTCAATATGTCAAACATGAGGACCTAAAATTTTAGGAGGAAAAGTGTTGTATATTGCTAAGCGCCAAGTGGACTAAGTTTGAGCTAAGCAACCAAGTAGTCTATCCCTTCTGGTATAATATTCTTTGAGTCCTTTGCCTAGGTGATCCATTCATGTTTTGCATTTTCTTTATGAGAGACATGCCACTTTTTGTTAGATGCAGTTAAGTTAGTGGAGAGTGTTCCAAAAAATATGATGAGTATCATGTTTGGTATAAATCTCAGGTCCAACCTTCTCTAAAAGGTTTCTGGATATTTGACATCAATGGAATAATTGACATAGGAACCACAGTATATACTGAGTGAGTAGAGGAGGCCATGCACCAGATGGACTTTACTGAGCTTTTTCATTTTAGTGCAGACTGAACATAACTGACAAGGATGAGATGAGTCTGGCCAGTAGAGCAAGAGAAATCAAGATTAGATGACAGAACTCTTTTAATTTTAAATGAGATTATGTATAATGAGCAGTCTTATAGATAGCCATTCACTTGATGCAAATAATAATGTAGGGTAAGTACATAGAAAATAATGCGGTGATTTAACCCATTTAATTTTTATTCTAGACACATTCTGGAAATAGAGAAATGTAGTGAAATTTTGTGCTGGGACTGAAAGTGTTGGTTTTCAGTATTACATTAGTTTAGGAGAAAGGGGCAAGCAAAAAGGAAATATATAGTCTCTAATCTTCTAATAAAAGTCTCAAGAAGGTAAAGGGAGTACATTCTCTGGTTAAACTTTGAAAATTCTATATAATGTCTATCATTTTATTTCAAAAGCTTATTAATTAAGAAGTGAGAATGAAAATTGATATTTTTAAAGCTGTTTGTTCTTACTCTTTAACATGTAATAGCTCTTGGGCCTCCATTGTTTCTTTTTTTATTATTTCTGCTATTTGAAGTTGTCATTCATTCAGCCGTTCCTGGCCCTGTCTGCACAATGAGCAAGCACAGGAAGTCCAGAGGTCCTTGATCAGTAGCGAGTCTGATTGTGCAGTCAAGGCGATGGTAGTTAGGATTATGAAAGTGGTGTCCACACAGTGGGATTCAGGAGAAAAAGGTGTGTTTGGTAATACCAAACAGAGCTTCAAGGGTTAATCTGGCATTGCTTTCCCATCTCCTGAAAAAGCCAAGTTTTTTGTTTTTCTTTTTTAATATCAGAATAGTTTGATCCTGTATACCAAGTTTAGAAGATTAGCCCTGGAAACCAATATTGTGTTTTCTCTCTTCCCTTCAGGACACAGTATGTTCCATTTGGGACCACCTCAACTACCTTACCAGGCAGCACCAGGTCTTCATATGCTTTCAGTTTACCCTCTACTATGGAAAGGATCTTTCCTTGAATGTTTATATTTTCACCTTGAGAAGGCAATATATATATACGATGGGTTAAGCAGCTGTAAATAAATATGACATAGTAGAAGAGTGGTTTGTGGGAGTTTTACTATATATACACATATATAATATTTTCCAGTCTGGTTTCAGACCCCGGCATGGCTTGGAGACAGCGTTGGTGTGTATGAAGGATCTTCCTCCAATGAAGGATTTGGGACAACTTTCCATGATGATTATATTAGAGCCTCAGCTGCTTTCGTGTTGGTCATGAGGTGATGCTGAACCGAATGCTTGAACTAGCAGGAGTGGCTGGGATTGCATTGGAGTGGTTCCGTTCATTCCTTCCGGGTAGGTACCAGCTAGTGACGTTGGGTGAAAATGGACATTGAGGGTCTTCCCGTATGGAACCCCACAGTTGTCACTCATTCCCCTGTTCATGTTTAGTGGGTTTGAGAAGACAACTGGATACCTGAAGGCTAGGCAGTGTGATTTGAATGACTGTGTAGAGGTTATGAGGGTTGATTCCCAGGTTGACGTCGCTCACATACGTTATTTCTCTTTTGTCAGTGTGACGGTGCAGACTAGAATCGAAACTGAGAAAGTGTGACTTGTTGGAAAGTGAAAATTCAGGAGGCCCTGGTGTGCTTTCTGATTTCTCTGTGTGAATTACAGTTTGTGTTAACTGTGGCCATATTTTGACTACAAGTTTATCTACACATGAAAATCCTATTGCAATGTTAGGTAGAAATGTTTTATTTTTCTTTCTGGTATATAGCCAGAGCCTTCTTCCCTGTGAACATTGACTACATCTCCATGATCTTTCTTGCTGAAATTGTAGTCTACTTGTTTACGCTTTCACTTGGGGCTCTTTTAAGCAAAGTAGCCTGACTACGTTAATATATATTTTTGAGGGCGATGGCTGATTTTTCCCAGTGAACATTTTGCTCTGTCTTCACTGAGAAGACTTCATTATTCTAAGCTTGTTTTATGAAGAATCAAATTGGGTTGTACTTTAAAGAGTTTTGCAGCATAAATACTGCCTCTCCTTCTCCTTAAACTGCTCAGGCATTTTAAGTTTTTACAGGGAATATGCTCGAGTGTCTTCAGTTTTGAACATTTTCTTCAGAAATTTGGTGCCTCTTCTTGGCTGTTTATTTATGTAATATTATTTCAGTTATTTTCCTTTGGGGTAATGAAACGCTTGCTGATTGTTGAGCATGGGAGAAGTTGATTAGGTCTAAGAGTAGAATACAGGTAAAAAGCTGAAAAGAAGAAACACAGATGTATGTGTCTGTAAATATCATTAGAACTGTCTTTTGAGTGTCATTTTGGCAAAGGGGCAGGAAACTAACATTTATGCAGTAACTGATCAGTGTCAGGCACTGAGCCAAGTGGTTTCTATTTTTTAGCTCATTTAATCCTCCCAGTAACATTGAGAAGTGGGTGCTATTTCTTCATTTTACTGATGAGGAAATTGATGCTGAGAGAAGTTAGGTATCTTGCCTAACTTCACACAATTATAAGTGGAAGATTGGATATGTGAGCCTGGGTCTGGCTGATTCCAAAGCTCAGTCTTTCCATCACAGTCAAATGTTAGACCACAGACAAATGTTAGACTTGAAGTAGGGGTCCCAAAGGAAAAAAAAAAAAGAAGAAAAAGAATGTCTATTAGAAGGCATGAACAAACCAAGGAAGAAATGAGAGACATAGGAATGCACTAGCATAATGTTTGTTTTGAAAATTTCCAGAGTTTTCTTAAAACTCGCTTTAACAAGCCAAGTGAGAAAGGAACAATTTTTGGATCATCGAAGGTTTACCATTTGAGGGATGAACAGGTTTAGAATTTTGGATTTTATCTCTTTGTTTGGACATTTGTTCATTCTCTGTTTTGAAAACAAAATAATGATACCCCACATTGGATCCTAGGAAACTATAAGATTCAGTACATGGAAGTCAATCAGATAGTTAGTAATTATCTGAGGAGAGACAGCAGTTGAAGACTAATAACAGGTGTTTGCTGTTTATAAAAGCTTCTATTTTTTTTTTAAATGTGTCTCCAAACTTTCTTTGTGGAACCTCAGTTTACCATTGCCTTTTGTGTATAACATGGTGCTTGTGACTGAAGATGTGGTGAATTTTTGTATTCTGCTTAAATAGTAATATATTTGGATTTCAGTAAATACTCGTTTTCATCTTTGGATGAAGTTTGGGTCACTATGACCAGTTTTCCTTTTTATATTGATGGGCAGCTGTCTCTTACCATCACAATAGATTCATTTCAGGCATAGCCAGAGAGAATGTTGTTTCTGTGCTTATAAACTGACATTTGGCAATAGAAAAGTACGATATCGCATGTTAAAGTTATTGTTATCCTAACATGATATACTGTTATTAATTATGTTGACAGACCTTAGATAACCACCCTCCCCACAAGAGGTTAAGCTCTTTAACTGTAATGATTTTCAACCTCAGTGCTATGTTTTATCTGCTAGTAGCTCCTGAAGTAACAGTCATAATTGAATTCAGCAACTTAAGATTTCCTGACTTAGCTTAAGTGAAATATTGATTTCATGGAATTAGGTGGCAGGTGCATTGAGGAACTATTTCCTGAAAGTTTTAAGTGGCTATATAAGACCTCAAGAATATTCATTCAGGTTAAATGAATGGGTTGGAGTTGTGCTTACTTAAATAAGATGTTTGCCAAATGGCCAGAAGCCATGATATCCCAAGTTTTGTTTTTTGAAACATTGAAAAATGAGGAGAGGTAGAAAAATATTTCTCATTGTTACATAAACACAGTTCTCTATAATTTTAGCAACTGTTTCATCAGTTACCATTTAGTTAGTTGATTAAATAGGGCTCTAGGTTTAAAATAATTTTTCTTGAATTATTACCTTGGCTCACAAATTCTTTTCCTTTCCACCCCAATTATATTCACATATCCTCCCTTTTCGTTACTGGAGTTGTTGTCTGGAGGGTCTCTGTGTGCCTGGTTGGAACATTGATATTGCTGTAAAATAACATACAGGAAATCTCGTTTTGTATAAAGATGCATTTATCCCCATGGGTCATCAAAATGCACATTTTTTCCTAAGGAAGATGTTTATTTCTGTAAAACTGAGGTAATAAATATATTATGTATTACAAGCATTGCTTTTGGAATTTGTTAATATGTATGTGTGTATAATTATATAGTTTTCAAAAACCATTAGCCTGAAACAGTAATTATTTATTCTCTTTTAACATTTGCACTGATCCTAGCATTCTTACCTTTATTTTCCTGTTTTTTTTTTTTTTCTGTACAGCAGAGTATTAATAAGGCTTGGTAGCAATCATAAGCATTTCTGCATTCTCTGCTCCCAACTTACATCTCTCATGAATCATATTTCCCTGAGGGTGAAATTGAAATAAGGACTAGGTGTATTAAATTTCCTTTAGACCTACTGCCAGATTCGGATGTATTTTTAAAATGTTGAATACAGGGTTTGAAGGATGCTTAAATTCACAGTTTTTGTATTTACTTTTCCTTTGTCAAAGCATTCTGTTTCCATAAGAGATCTTACCTAGAAATCAGGCCCTTTTGTGAAGTAAAGTTTGTTTTTCCTTTATAATTGTATCTGAATTTTGTGGATGTATTTCATGTCATCCCAAGTACTATGATATTTGAATTTCATACAACTTGTATTTTATAGCAGAAAGCTATGTTTATTAAATATCTTTAAATGGTAACACTTCTAATCAAAGCAGACAACTGCCGTTGAACAAAATGCCTTGAGAAAATAAGTGAACAAAGAAAAATGGAGAGGTAGAAGGAGGAGAAAAGAAAGCTAAATTAAATTGGTATTTGTTCTGTGGTATGAATGCCAATCTTAACAGTAGTGGTCGATTTGGTTATTTTTAGACATTTCCTTTATCAAACATTTAAAGGTAAAAATTTTCCCATAGTGAGCAAAACTCTGAGTTGAATTCTTTTGACATTCTGCTGATCAAGGAATTTCCAGTGAGTCGTAGCACAGTCTTTTGCAGTGAAGGCATAGGAGGATGAACCAGAAATGAAGCAATGGACAAGGGAATTCTGTTCCTTTTCTTTCCGAACCATAGCCATTAAAAATGATAAATATTTATTTAACATATAATGTGTTAGTTGTGTCTTATATTGAGGGAAGATATAGACATGATCGAAAATTTACATATGAAAAGCCATACCATTGAAAAAAATTAGAAAAATTCAAATCTAACGTTCAAATTCACCTTTGACAGGGAAATCGATTTTCTTAGTTAGAGTCTGTCAAATAAACTGCAAAGGAAAAGAAGGACATAATTGACTATAAAATCTTATGTGTCTTCATATTAAAAGAAAAACGTTAAGTAACAGTGGAGAAAATAGTAGTAGTTAATATTTTTAGTTAACTTGCTAAATGTATTATATAAAAGATTATTAAAACAATAAGAAAAAAAAGTGATGCCCGTAGAGCATCATGGTCAAAGGACATGAACAGAGGGAGCTCCTCTGTTAGCATATAACTAGGGGATAAACACATATGTGGATAAGCATTTGATCTTACTAATAATCATGGAAATGCAAGGTAAAGTGACTGTTGGAGATTGTGTTTTTAGTTTACCTAATAAATTAATCAGTCCCTTCACTTCACCCTAACTCCAGATGATGCTTTCTGTGTATATACTACAGGTGAGAGTATAAACCAAAACAACTCATTTGAAAAGCCAGTTGGTGTTATTTGCAAAAGGCATTACATAATGTATATCTCTTGAATTAATAATGCCACTTCTACAAGCCTATCTTAAAATATTCTTGAATATACGAAAAATGTATTATATGCACTAAGATATTCACATAAATGCTATTTCAATGATAAATAAAGGACATAATTTCAATGCTCACTGGTGATATCAGTGGTTCTCAAACTTGGTTGTACATTAGAATCATTTGGAAAGATATAAGAAAATACTGATGCCAAGGCCCCACCCAGAGATTTTTATTTAATAAATTTGGAGTTGCTTCAAAATTTTCATTTAAAAATAAATTCTTCTAATACACAGCCAGATTGAAAAACACTGACTTGAAACAAGTTCATGGAATATTTTTAATGATTCGATATATTTATGATGGTTTTGTAGTAGTATGGAAAAGGTATAATATAAAATGAAATACTGTGATTCAACCTTTAGGTAAACTATAACTTTAAAATAGAAACACACTGGAAAAATAGGCTAGAAGAAAATTTATAAAATAGAGTTGTTTTAAGGAGTTGGGATTTTGAGTGATTTTTCTAATCTTTTCTTCACTTAGATATTTAGTAATGTTCTTATATTACTTTTTAAAAGAGAAACTATATTTAAAAGAAGAGTTTCTACTGGCAAGATCCTCTAGGTAATCTCCTACTTATAGGTTATTTCTACCTATGAATACAGAGATTTATTCTGACTTCTAAAGTAATCATATCCTAAAGTTAGAGTTACACCTCGTATTATTATAATAAAATCCTCCATAAGATTCCTTTTTCCTTTTTTTATCTCAGAAATATTTCCTTAGTAGTCTTCCAACTTTTGAAATATAATAAGCTCAAGTTAGTCATTTTTCTTTCTTATTATTCTGCATCTGTGCCTATCAGTTTTCACCTTTCTAAATACCATCTATATGCTGATTGTTCCCCAATGTTTGTCTCTAACCCTAACATTAACTCTTGGATGCAAGTATATATCTAAATTTTGGATACATGTATTTAAATTAATAAGTCCACAACTAAATTCACCATACTTTGTTCCAAACCCCCCTTTTCTATATTGCCTATATTAATTATTTATACCACCATTCACCCCCAGACCCTGAAGGAATCCTAAATTCCTTCTTCTCCCTTATGTCACATGTCTATTCAGTTTCTATGTCCTACTGATTCCTGCCCCGCCCCCATATTTCTTCCGATGTATTTCTTGACTCTTTCTCCACATCTCTGCCCTACTGTCGTTGCTCTAGTGAGGTTCTTGCCATCTTCCCTGCAGTCCAGTACTGAAGTCTCCTAATTGATCTGTGTTCTTCTGGCCATGTTTCATTCTAGATCTGTCGTCATGCTAACAGAGGGACAAGGGCATTTTCCTCCTTAAAATTTTCTGGGGCTCCCCATCATCTCCTGCATGTAGTTTAAGCTCCTTGCCACGGGATTTATTGTGGTATAAACATCTCATGCACATGGCATGATACATACCTTCCTTCTGGATTCTGATCCCGACCCTGCTCTCCCTCCCACTCACTGCTCTGGAAATACCAAATAATCATGTTTCTACACCCCACATTCAGTTCTGTTCATCTGTGCCTTCTTCATGCTGCTCCCTCTACCTGGAATGACCTTCTCACCTCCATTTTGAGTAGATTAGCAAAACTTTGAAGATTGATACTGTCCACCATTGACTAGGATGGGGAAAATAGTTACTCTCAAGGGAACATAATTTGGAAGTAATTATCATAATTTTGAAAGCACCTTTTTAATTTAAAAATTTTACTTTTTGGAATCTATCCTAGAGAATTCTATCTTAGTCTGTTTGGGCTGCTATAACAAAATACCATAGATTAGGTGACTTATAAACAACAGAAATTTGTTTCTCATAGTTTTGGAGGCTGCAAAGTCCAAGATCAAGGTGCCCCCACATTTTGAATCTGGTGAGGGCCTGTTTTCTGGTTCATAGATGTCCGACTTCGCATTAAGTCCTTCCATGGGAAGAGGGGGAGTACTCTCTGGGGTCTCTTTTATAAGAACACTAATCTCATTCATGAGGGCTCCACCTTCATGACCTAATCAGCTCCCAAAGGCCCCCACCTCCAATTACCATCACATATGAATTTTGAGGGAAGCACAAAACATTCAATCTGTAGCATATATATAAGAAGTATATACCAGATTCCTTCTTGCAGCACTATTTTACTGGGTAAAATTAGATGCAAACTAAGTGTTAAATAATAATGAAATACTTAAAAAATTGTTACAACATATCTACTCCATAGGATATTAGGAGTGTTATGTATTAAAAGCATTCAATATTCTATAGAATATTAAGAGCAAAAAATATTCTGTGGGAGAATCTCCCAGTCATGTTATTAAGCAAAAAAGCATATACTTACCAGTATGCACTATGTGCTCTCATTTGTGTTGAAAATAAATTTAAAATATCAAACCATGGAGTTGAATATATGCATATACTCCAATGAAAATAGGAAAGCTCTGGAAGAAAACATGATAAAACTTTAACAGTCATTATTTCTCAAGCAGTGGGACGACGGTTGGGGAGAGCTCAGAGAAATTTGGTACTTTTAACTCTGTATAATGATGTACCTTTGTACTTTCCATGTATTTATTTATTTGCTTGCATAAAAATGTTTAAACATTAGCATAAGTTGAATCAAGGGAAAAATCTGATGAAATTAGAGGGAAGCCAAATTGTGGGTGAAAGAACAAAAATCATCAGAAATCTTTTTGTTTGTTTGTTTGCTTTGAAAAATTTTGAAAATACAGCCAAATACCATAGACCAACAACCGCTAGCTGGAATTAGCAATTGTGGACATGTTGCCATAGTTGCTTTGGATTTCTTTTAAATAAAGTCTAGCAGAAAAAGCTGGAGTTCTTTGATTTCCTCCTCCGAGGAAATCAGTGTCATAGATTTACTGTATACTATTGGAGTTCAGAATTTTCTAGTTTTACTAGGAATGTATGGTAAAAGTATATCTATAGCTGTAATCTGGTGCTGAACATTTAGTTTATTGACAGGGTTTTTTCCCTAAAACAAATAATGTCTCTTTGTGACTGTGTATGAGTTTTCCCTGAATTTATACCAAAAAGTGGAATTGCTGGTCTATAGAGCGTGCACACTTGTTTTTTTCCACTAGATATTGCCAGATGTCTTTCCAAATTGGTTGTGTCAATTTATATTCTCATTAAAGTGTATCATAGTTTCTATTTCTGGACACTCTCAGCCAAAATTTGGTACTGCCAAGCTTCAGATTTTGTTATGCTCTGTAAATTGTGAAATGTTAGCTTATCAACAGCCCCTGAATGTTTTCTGAGCGTCCAGGTCTGGCAGAGCCCAATGAAGGGAACTCACAGAAGCCTAATGAAATCGGAATTCTAAGGAGCTAGTTTCCATCAAGCAATGCGGTATTAGACTGCCCAGAACTAAATGTTACAATCATAGGACAGGCTGTGTAATGCCTACAGAGGTTCAGAGATGGTCATTATGGACTGGAGAGGTAATTAGAAGTTTTTAGGAGGTAAAGGCGGGGGGACCTTCACAAATGAGAGAGAACAGAGGGTATTTAAAATGAAGAGAGTATGAAGGCAGGCAGCATGGCTGAAATGAACAGTAGGCCAATAGTCAAATCATTGTTAATTGCCCTTAAAACCTTAACCAGAAAGGGTGTGGTAGAGCTTTAAAGCGTACCTATTTTAAGCTCATCGTCTTATAGATGAGGAAATTGAGGCCTAGAAGAATGAGGTCAGCTTACATAAGTCACTTAGCCTATTATCAAGTGTCAAAAATGAAATAAGCAGGGGATTTATTGGTTTATTTAACTTGGACATCCAATACATTGATCTTCAACATGACTAGATATTGTGGGAGTTCACATGGTATCATCTTTTCTCCCCCTCTTTTCTTTCCAGTTTTGCTCTGCTTTCCTCTGGTTAGCTTGTTCTCAGCAGGCTCTGTCCCTGTGGAGGCAGAGGTAGGCACCAGCTAATCTTTCTCATACCTTTACAGTTTATGTTCCTACTGAAAGTAATGTGTGCTCTTTCCCTTTTTTTCTGTATCAGTTTTCCAAAAGATGCTCAAACTCTCACCATTTGCCCAGGTCGTTTAATCTGGCTGGCCTTCCTGGTAGGGATATCAGAATCATCTCATTGATGGCTAAACTGGAATTGCATTGCCGAGGAAGGGAAAGTCTCTAAGAAAGGAATGCAGGGCACGCAAATACGAGATGGCCACTGTAGCCTGTGTGGTGTGTAGGGTGTTTGACACACGTGATTGAAGTCAAGAGTTTAAATAGAATATAGATCATCTTCATTGCAGATGCTTTATGTCCACAAATCCGTGATTATAACAACTTTTATAACAGTGATTAAATTCATCTCATCAAACACCTTTTGAGTAATTGGGATTGCTTGTCAGATAATACAAGATAAATAAATATGCGTCTATCCCCTATGGAGTTCCCAAACTTGTTGGAAGTAGTAAGTGCAGGAAAGTTAGAAGTGTGAACAATTTTGATGAAAAGAAAACATGAGAATAGTTGAGTTTGTAGTGCAGGAAAGGAGATGCCCTGGGATCGCAAAAGGCCTCACCATATGGGTGCTAGTTAAATATTTTATTTCCCGTGGTAAATGGAGCAAGGAATGGGATGCAGTTCCAAGCAGAGGTTTTCATATGAACCGAAACAGAGAGATGGGAAACCATGGAGGCACAGGATTTACTGAGTTGGATGGGATTATAGAAGAGTGGTCTGAGTTGGGGGGAGTCATCTGAGAGTTGGAGAAGATGAAGATGAGGTGGGTGCCAGGTGTATTGTAGAGGCCCCTCATGCAGCCTGAGGAATTCGTGCTTCCTTTGGTGGGCAGTGAAAACCACTGATTTGAAAAATAGATACATGGCCTGAGGAGTCTGGGCAGTGTTTTTTTTTTTTTTTCTTTATTCTTTTGGTTTTTGTTTTTTTAAATAGGAAAATTGCTCTGGCACCGGTGGGTAGGCTGCAGTGGAGCAGGGAGACAGTGAAGGCAGGCTTTAGGTTTGGAGGGCTGTGGAGCCATCCTCTTGTGATGTCAAGATTGTTTGAATTAGGATGTGGAGGAAGTAAAAATGTAAGTTGAAAGGCGAACTTGGTCGAGGCAAGAATAATGTGAATAGTCTGAGAGGTGCTTCAGTCCTGGGCACTGAAGAAGAGGGTTGTACCCATCACGGAGCGAGAGAAATAGAGAACTGGGAGACACAGCTCCCCTGGGAGGGATGAGTAAGATGATTTTTGTGTGAAATAACATATTACAGATATATAGTATTTTTAATTATATGTGAATACTATTTGTATATTTTTCAGTGCTATTTAAAATTCCTGGATATGTTTTTCAATTTTATAAATTTGCACAGGGAAAAATAATCATTACACTGCATTATTTTTTCACAGAGAAACTGATACTTTGTGTACCTTTAAAGTAATTTTTTAAACATTTGGCTAATAAAATTGAACATTCCTGGGATTATGACTGCTAGGTACTTTTCCCTAATGATCCTAATCATAAATGTAGAATAGCGTTTCCCCAAGTATACTTCTTGGCATTCTGTCCATAATAGGGGCTGTTGCTAAATATTACGTGGAGAGGATTTTTTTTATTATACATGCTTAGGAAACACTGAGTGAAGCAGGTTTCTTGAGTTAAGTAGGACTTTTCAGACGTTAGTATACATTCTTAGTGTATTTGGTGAGTTTGCAAGAGGAGAATGCAGTCCGCTGCTTCTCTGAAACTTGTTTGACAAATTTCAGGGGCATCTCTTGGGACTAATATCCCATAGAACACATTTAGAAATGCTGCTGTATTAGCCATTGCTAACAAGATGGGAGGTTATGAGTAGCTACAAGTAGAATAAAGAAATTTACGTTTTTATATGAAACTAGTTTATCACTCCAAATATAGTTACAATGTCTGCTCTTTAGTATGTGAAATTCACTATTTTGTTTTAGAAGATATATTTTTTGGCCTAATTGAAAATATTCTCATTTTGGTTGCAATGATGGGGAAATAGTGTAAAGGTCTGAAGAGCCGCCAGTGGCCGTCAGTTGGCTGACTCTGCATTAGAGTTGGTGACATAAGAAATCTGCCTGTGATCACATCTCAGTCATCTCCTTGGAATAAACTAAGGATAGTATTTAAATTCCAAATGGTTTTCCTCTTGTTATGCAACAAGCCTCAAGGCTCCTTTTTCTTGAATCCCTTGTCATTTCACATGTATTCAGAAAATTCAGTTCAGCTCAGCCTGCATTTCTATTATGTGCAAAGCATTGTCAGATTGCGAATTTGTTTCAAGATTAAGTGACATATAATATACTCAATAAATGTTTTTCAGTTAATGGATTGTATTATCCTTTAATGATTCGATTCTACAAGGAAGCATTGCAATTATGCATCTGAATTCTCTGCCTTAGTCTCTCAAAGTTCTTTCTTCCTTAGTTTTTATAGGTAGCCCTACCTGAGGAAGATAACCAACAACATCATCTTCTGCAGCCTAGTTCTTTTTTCTTAATGACAGTTCCTATTTTTTTTTCAAGGTATGCTTTTTTTTTCTTTTGTTTTTTGGTGAGGAAGATTGACCCTGAGCTAGCATCTGTTGCCAATCTTCCTCTTTTTTTCTTTCTTTCTCTCCCCAAAGCCCCAGTACATAGTTGTGTATCCTAGTTGTAGGTCATTCTAGTTCCTCTATGTGGGATGCTGCCACAATGTGGCTTGATGAGCAGTGAGTAGGTCTGCATCCAGGATCCGAACTGGCGAACCCGGGGCTGCCATAGCAGAGTGCACAAACTTAACCCTTTGGCCGTGGGCCAGCCCTACCCTAGTTCTTTTTAACACTTGAAATCTACTCTGGGGGAGTCTTTGCTCTAGGTGGCATTGAGTGAAGATGGAACCAACCACCTTACCATTTACCAGTATCTGGCTTTTCTTTGTGTGTTCCTTTCAAGTGCCAAACTCTTTTTTACTCTCTAATGTTAATTAAGTAGAGGAGGCAATTCTATGGAGGGACAATGTGGGATAATGGAAAGAGCTTTGAAATCAGAGTAGAATTTAGATTTCAGCCACATCACTTGGCTGTTATTAGATTTCAGAAAGATTGTTAGCTTCTGAGCCCCAGTCACATCTGCAAAACTGGGAATCATGCTTATGTCTTGTGGTGGCAGTAAGGAATATAGATGGTAGTTGTGAAAGCCGGGTCACATCAGAGATGGTCAGTAAATGGTAACTACAATAATAGACCTTTGTTATTATCATTCTTTCCCCTCCTTCTTTACTGAATAGGTTATTTTCAATATTATTCCCATGTGAAAGGCTACAGGAGTGTGTGCACTCTCGTGTCTTCACTTATTTTTGCTAGTGAAACAAAAATGAAATTAGACAAATTCTTACCTGAACCACTTCTTTTTTTCTTTTCTGCTTTATCTCCCCAAACCCCCTCTGTACACGGTTGTATATCTTAGTTGCATGTCCTTCTAGTTGTGGGATGTGGGACGCTGCCTCAACGTGGCCTGACGAGCGGTGCCATGTCCCCGCCCAGGATCCGAACCCTGGGCTGCCGCAGCGGAGCGCACAAACTTAACCACTTGGCCACGGAGCCGGCCCCCTGAACCACTTCTTTAAACAAGCTATGAAGTATTTAATTTCTTTCCCTTTGCACCTCTAGATGTTGGCTACTTTGAGTACTAGTAGTAGTAATAATAATAGTAGCTCACAATTTTTGAACTCTTAGAATATGCCAGACACATTTCTAAGTGTTTTACTTGTTTTAACTCTTTAAATCTTCAGAATAGTCCCCTATGAAATTGTGGCATTTATCATCCACATTTTGTGGTTGAGGAACCTGAGACCCAGGGGAGGTTACAAAGTCCCACAACTGGTAAATGATCTAGCCTCGGTTGAGCTCAGGCTGACTGGCTCCAGAGGCCGGTCTTATTCACTGTACTCTGTTGCCTTTCCTTGTATAGCAGTGGTAATGTGGCATGTGATGACATGCACAGTGGTAGAGAAACAATTGCCAGTATCTGGCTAAACGTGCAGCTTAGTCTGTATTTGATGTTTATAATCAAAGATAACCACCTCACCTCATATTTTAGTTGGAAGTCTTTAAAAATTATAATTCAGGTCATATGCTTTGGTTTACACATTTATAGGGCTAATTCTTAATTTCCTTATAGATCCTATTCTAAAATAATACTAAGCAAACTTTGTTCCTTATAGTAATATTTTGGAATTCTTGTCTCCTGAAACAAAAGGTCAATTTACTGATGGCTGTATGCGTGACTCTAGTCTGTCTAGGGGAGGTTTCGTAGTGTCTATAAAGTGGATAAAAGGTCTAAGTTCAAATGTCTGTTTATATTCCAAGAAGAGTATCTTTTTATATTGTTCAAGCCCATCAGAGCACAAGTTTAAGTTTGGAGTCTGAAATTGTTTCTCTAAAGTTAAAAATGAAATTGCACAACGTGTGTCACTTGGTAATTATTTCTTGCCTCAATATCCCTACCTCATATAAGAGTGCTGGGACTACGTTTCTAATTTTGCCTTAGAGATGTGCTGAATATTGAAAATCATGCGGATGTTCTTCATGTAGAAATATGCAACTATCTTCCTTTTAAATATGACACATTTCTTAACTCGTTCTTATTTATTTATATGTTTGTTGAACTCTAATATTTGTTATGTCTCATATGTCAGTGCTCATTAAATACTTTCATTAGTGATCTTTTTAGTGGGACTTTTTAGTGGGAAATCAAATTTCAGGGTTGCTGTAGGTCACTTTTTGGCTCACATTTTATGTGCTGGAATTATTCAGATACCATATATGAAACACTCTAGCTTTTAAGGTTTTATTTTTAGTCATTTTAGGGAGTTCCAGACTAGCAGTAATATTTCTCAAGAGTAAGAAGTTAGTTTGGCCTTGACTTTCTAGGGTAGCTTTTAATCGTCTAGGCTACTGATATCAGCTGATGTACAGTGTGGCTAGGTGTGTTCAGGAGTCATGCACATTCTCTGGTAGAAATAGTTTATTCCTCTCCGTTAGTAGGGACATACCCATTGAATATGTAAGTATATAGACAAATCCAAGGGTGCATTATTCATTTTCCACATTTTAAAATCTTCTTGTGAAATGTAATGTATATAGAGTTAAATGCACAAATACTAAGTAAACAATTTAATTTTCGCATAGTGAACACAAAGATCCTGTATCAAGAACTAAGACATTACCTGTACCCCAGAGGCTCACATAATTTCCTCTTAAAAATATATCCTTTATAATTATTTTCTCTAAGCTATCAACACTGGAAAGACTTGAAAGGAGCTATTATTAATTTGTTTGAAAGGAGAGTGGACATAAATTGTTTCTATTAATTTATATTAGTAGCACTTAACACAATGACTGCCTCATAACACTGCTTAATAGTTGCTTCTTGAATTTGTTGAACTTTTAGACTTATGTTGTTCAGGATTAATTTTTTTGATGTTCTCATATTTGAAAAATGAACTTTAAAAATGTTTTCAGGAAATAGCTGTCATCTGAAATTTTTCTTGAGAGATACTTAATAAAATAAAGTAGTTTAAGATTTGGATTACTGAAACATTGTCTTATAAAGCATTATTATTTTATATATAAAGAAGCAGAGAACCACTATTATGATATTTTCTTTGTCATGCCTATAAATGTTCTTCGAATTGCATTGTCCGGGTATTCTTTCTGGCTAAAATTATTAAAATAGAATGGCCATCCATTCCCTTCACTACGTGTGTACTCTTAGTAAGATTTTTGTGTTCCGTCAGCAATTCGATGTGATAAAGCAATGGGTTTTCTGTAGTTCACACAGCACTGGGGCTCTGCAAAGCATCTCGGGGGTTCTTTGATGTCTAGACAGTTTAAATTATGCCTGCTCCCCTGCCTCCAAATTCCACCCCTGTTCTGCTTCAGGGGTTGTGGGAAATGAAAACAAACCAGAAGGGTTCCACAACCCTACCGTCTAGGGACAAAAACAAACAAGGAGAATAAGCTGTCTATCTACCCTGGCAGGTGTATATGAAAGGGCCCAATTATAGGGAATGGCAGAAAGAAAAGAATTGGGGACAAATTTTGTCCTGTTATTTACTTCTAATTATATTCCTAACATGGATGTACATGGGCATTGTGGACAAAATGAAAACATTATAGAAGTATTAGGGAAGAAAGTAAAAGTCACCTTTTACCCCAGTCCCTCAGTTTCTTCCTCCCCACCGGCAGCCAAATCTAAGAATTTGGTGTGTCTCTTGTACATTGTCCTATTTATTGAATGGTAAGATGCAGAATTGTGTTTTAAATTGGAAAACTAACTTTTCTTCCTTTCTTTTTTCTTTGTTTTCCTTTTATAAATTGGGACATCATGATTCTTCCTATTCATCTTTTTAGAAAGTAAGTAACATTTGAAATTTTATAGATTTTTTTTGTTAAAACATTGATGTTTTATTATTTCCTATATACATATTCTGTTACAGCATTTTTAACTTTTAAATTCTGACTGAGGTGGTTAACTGTGGCACAGTTGACCCACAGTTCATCATTGTAAGAGAGATGTACATAGATCTCTTCCCAAAGCAGAACAAGACATGCTTGCTAGTTCTCTCTTTTCTGAGTATAAAAATTGTTGAGAATAATAGCAATAAGTAAATAGTATGAAAGATTTTTAAGATACACTTTCCTACGTATATTCTGCACAGAAGGAAACAGTTACCTTTTAATAAGCATTTAACTGTTTTGATGCTAATGTTTTCTTGTTTTTAAATAAAATGGACCATATGATTAGTTTTTTTCTGTAAAGAAATGCAAGGGATATACTTAAAACTACATGACTATAATCAGTGTCTATAAGCCAGTGATTTGAGTTGTAAAATTTGTATTTGGCTGCAAAATATTCTCTTATTCTTCTGAAATGTAAATGTTGAATAGTTTTGAATTAAACAAATTTTATATGTTTGTTTTGGGAAAGATTTGCAAAAATTACAGTAGTCATTGAGACTTTTGGAGATATAGTATCATGTGATTGTGAACTAAATATTTTTAAATATTTCCGTAGTAAATATTGCTTGAGTTAATAAAAAGTATAATTTAATGATATAGTCATACTCAACAGAGTTTATTATTTCTAAAATAATAATGCTTATCACTTATGTTTGTAGCAAGCATAGCATTAAACTGCTATTAAATAATCAATTTATCTTCTACAATTCTTTTGTTTACTGTACCTTAGAAAGAAAATGTAAATTACAGTGATGTTAAATTATATTTGTTCAGTATTTTTTAGTTGTCTTTGTCTGTATTATTCTTTAATAGTCTAAATCTGATTCCAGGAATTGTGTATTAGGACCTTAGGAATAAAGAGTAGGACAAATATGTGTGATGTTTGATGTTAAGTGGACAATTTTATTGTTACATTTTTTAAAGTCTACGTTGTTTCATTTTTATGTATTCTATTTTACTTGTAGCATTAACATCTTCTTGCCAAGTCTCTAGAGAAAGTCTGTGTTTCTGACAGTTTCACTAAATTAAAATGCCACAAATTGGCATAATAATTCCCAGCTTCAGATTGTCTATGCTTTTGTCTGAAGAGAATAATAATAAAAGTATATATTTTGCAGTGTTCAGTATAACATGCATAGCATTATTTATCTGGAGTTCATTCATGGGCAGATATTTCTGGGGAGAAGAATATATTTTACTTTATAAGGTATGCCTGGCCCACTTTAAATATGAGCAAAAAATCTTTTGTGAGGAAAAATAATGAAATGAGGTCTGTAAGCTTGTAGAAGTCTCATGAGGAAAGATATTCCATAAATGCACAGCATTATTACCATACCATGTGTCCGTTAGTGTTCAAGCTGCATTGTTCTATGACCAAATTTATTTTAGGGCCCTTACTTCCTGTCAGACCCAATGGAATCATATTGACATATTGGCACAGAGAAGCTGCTTCCTAAAATAATGGAGTGTTTTTATTATTATAATACTTATAAACCTTTATGACCATAATGTGTGTATGTGCTGACTTGCTATTTAGTATGTCGTGGCAACTCAGCAAATCCGGCTTTTTCATTTTACTGGAGAGTTTTTGTAGGAGGAGGTTTGATAGTTCTGGTTTTTAGAAAACTTTTAATTTTGTAACTTAAAATTATGTTTCTATCACAGAAATTCAAACTTTGAAAGCTTAAAGACTAGATTCTCTTGTCCCACAGTATTTTGGATTAAGTACCTAGAACCCCTAAGAGGTGAATGCGGTGGAGTAGGGCTTCAAATCAATATTGGTTCAACTAAATATTCATTGATGTTTTAGCATATTAGGAAGTAAAATATATATGAAAACATAACTAAATGAAAGTAATAGTTCTAGCTCTAAATTCTAGTCTGCAAAAATATCAGTTTGCAAACAAAACACAAAAAATGCTTTTGTGGGCATACGTATTATACATTCATAAAAATCTTTAAGTATATGAGTAATTTCAATAATGTTTGTACATATATGCTTTGATGTTTTTAATCATCAGTTTAATGCTGTTTGATTTCTTTTAAAAAATCTGTTGATTTCATAATTCAGTCACTTGCATCTTTACTACAGAACATAATTATTAGCTGGGCAGAATTCCCAAACACATATTTTGTTATTTGACACATCTAAGTGAGCAAAGGTTGTCATTGTAGAAGCTGTTTCAGAGAGATAAACACAGATAGAGATTTTTATTTGGCCTTGTGAGAAATGCAATCCTGTGAGTAACTTAAATACTTGTAATTTCAAATCAGTTCTTCCCTGGTTTCTTATTATTCTTTTGTTGCTTTTCAACCTATGGGATGGAGCTGTCCTTGAACTTGGTTTATTTGATCATTCAAGTGCAGCCATCAAGTTGTCTGTAATATTTGAAAACTGAGGCTTCATGGTGTTATTTGTAAAATAATACCACATAAACGTTTGGGCTTTGGTTTCTTTGAAATACGGTGTTGGTTGCTTTATGAATAAAAGCATAATTTCAATTCAGGAGACTTTTTGCCTGAAGCCTACAAGACAGATGCATCTGATTAACTTTGGCAAAACTGGACTGGCCTGTTATTGTAATGTAGATGTTTTCGGGGTTGGGAGGGTATTTTAAAAAGGCATGCGAGAGGGTCTTTTTTTTTCTGTTTTAAGAGACTGAGAACAGTTTTGCTACAGAAACTGTCTCCGACTGCTTCATTTTCACATACTTTTATTTTCTAGTGGAACTTCTCCATTAGCCTGTCTGAATGCAATGCTTCACACTAACACTCGAATAGGGGATGGAACATTCTTCAAAATCCCTGGAAAGTCAGGCCTCTATGCTCTCAAAGTAAGTTGTTCTGCATATTATGTCTGTTATTACTATGTGTCATGCATTTTTTCAGACATGTGAAGGTAAACAAAATTAGATTTGGGTGAAGGGTAGAAGACTGACCCCTATGCCTTTTAAATGTTTTCAGATGTCTTAAAAATGGTTTCATATTAAGAATAAACAATGACATTTTTCTTTAAGGAAAGCATATCTGTGGTTTTGCTCTAACATATGGTAATGGAAAATAGTTGTGGCTTCCTTAAAATTCTTGATTCTTAAAAATTTACATGGAAGAGTGCCCTGGATCATCAACCAAGAGCTTAAGATGAACACAGTTGCCATAAACTATTTGACTTAATGACCATCAGTTGATATACAGGCTTCACACCTGTATGACATTCTGTCTTTTATATAAATAAGAAATTTATCCATTCTCCCTGGAAACTTGCTGATTTAAATCAGTTATTTAATTTTAAAACAAACAGTGATCTCAAGGAAGTTTCACTAATAGTGCATTGTTATATGAGAATAGAGAAATAAAATAAACTTCAGAAAACTGAGTCTTAATTATTTTAGTTTAATGCCCATTCTCATCTAGAATGGGAAATGCCATCTATGATGCACAATTCCAGAGGACAAAAGCTGGTGATCTACACATGGTTGCATAACTTGAAACCAATGAAATCCATGTATTATTTCTTATAAATTGAAAAGAAGGCACCGCTTTAATAAGTGATGAATTACATTTAAAGTTCATTTATTTCCTTTGAGAAGATTTTTTTTTAGCACTAAAAGTTATACTGGCAAAGAAGCAGGGGTTCTTTCTCAGCTACTGAGCATCAAACTCTTGTCACTGTGTGTGTTTCAGAAAATAACACAGGTTAATCAAAAGGACTTGTGTTAGTTCAGTTGCTTTTTGTAGCTGCTTGGATGTTTCATTTACCAATTAAAATTCTGAGTTGTTAATCCACTTCCTAACATACGGAAGAATGTAGAATTGAGAAAAATGGAAACAACATATGTCAAAAGCAAACTTTGTTTTTGTATATATTTTAAAAGGTTATCCAAAAAATCAGCTGTGGCAATGTGCTTTTCCCAGGCTTTTTCTTTTCAAAGAGTGATTTTACATTAAAAAGTAAATCAGTATTGAAATTCCAAATCGCAAGTAACTGTGATAATATGTTAAGACTCTGAAAGTATTTTGAATGTTTTCCAGTTACTGATACATCTCCATAAATCATCATTTTTTAAAATAATATAGAAAGAAGAGTCATCATGCCCAGCTGATGGAACATTGGATTTAGGCTGTGAGTCTGAATTGGATGGCACAGAAATGGCAGAGGCCAATGCCAATGGAGAAGGAAATGAAGGTAAGTGTGTGAATTTCAAGATGTAAACCCTGTTCTCTTAAAAGTTATATAGAATTCCAATAATTCACTGATTGAATTCCTACCATTCCTACCATTATAGATTGATATACCATTATTGATTGAGTTTTCTTCCAAGTTTGTACCACCTACTTAGATTTATCATCGAACTATTTTGAGTCAAAATGTTAGCACCTAAGAAAAGTATATAGTTCTTTGCTTTTTGTTGTTTAACTGTATGGATTTTCCTGAATAACATTCTTGAGTGTTATCGGTGTGTTTCTCCTGCAAGGCAAGAGGGTTACTGGGGGTGTCTGGTGCTTTTATTCATATGTGAGGCCTGAGAATGCTAATGTTTTATTTCTGATTGTGCTGATTTTTCCTGTGATCACAAGTAGTTTTATAGTAGCTTTGTTTCTAGGTTTGCCCTTAGTAAATTAAGGTTAGTGTTAACATTCTTTACAGTGAAACAAGGGCCAAATAAGTTACATTCTTGTGAAACACTTGAAAAGTGGGCGACCCTTCCAGAATTCTAGGGGGGGCATTTTTCACCTCTGAATTCTAACCATGTTAATTCATTTTTATCTTTCTCAAGACATTTGCATTATGATTCTGTTGGTATATGTAATTTCTATACTGCAGTTTTGGCAAACATTTGTTCCACAAAAGCTGCTATATTTTTTTCCACCCTACCCACGTCCCCTCAGTGACCCAGATCATGAATGGGGAGGAAAACTATGTCAGTAAAGTCTCTGTCGGTGGACTCATAGAAATCAGTAAATTATCTTTAAACAAACAAACCTTAAAGGATCCTTGCAGAAATATCGTATTTCAGTAATAGCCCAAAGCCATTCATTTTATTAATGACCATAGGAGTCCCTTTGTATTCTGACTGGACACTCCTGCCCTTTAAGCTGGTGTGCTTTCTGATAGTCCCCGTGAGACTGACTCTGCTTCAGCCCCTATCTGATCTGCAGCAGAGGTTGTGAATTAACGTAGGAAACACAGAGTCTTGTCTTAGTAAAACAGCTGAAGTCAGCTTTGTAGACTTTTTTTTTTTCACCAAGTTTCATTTAATTTGATGTCCCTATTCCTATACTTTTTGAAGACTGAAGTCAACTCCCCACCAATGTTGTGGTAGTACTGTGAACTTTGGCAAGTCCTTGTGGTTAGAGAGAGAAGAAAGCAGAGATGCACGGCAATTTCCGGCTTTATGGAAGGGCTGGTGAGTGGGGAAACACTTCTCCTTCAGTAGGATGAATAGGACTCTCATTGGGTCATTCCTCTTGTACTGCCTGCTTGCTGAGCACTTGCATGCTCTTTCTCTGCCATTGCATATATTGGGGTTCTGCTGTGTGCTAAGTACTGTTCCCAAGATCACAGTTATGTTTGTGAAAATAAGAATAAAAAGGGACCTCTCATAGATCTTAGGTTGATAAACAGATAATAAGCAAAATAAATATGTAAAATGTATAGCTTATTCAGGGCTGACAAGTGATATGGGACAAGATAAGGAATAAGATTGAGAGAGAGGCCTATATTTGAAAAAAGACCTGAGGAACGTGAGGGAGCAAGTATTTAATGGGAGAGAGTTCTAGGTAGAAGAAGCACCAATTACAAAGGCCTTGAGGCAAGAGAGTGCCTGCAATGTTCTAGAAACATCAAGGGCCAGTGTAGTTGGAGGCCAGAGTCAACAAGAGAGAGGGTATGGTAAGATACGAAGTCAGAGAAGTTATGGGGCCAGATTGTATAGTACCTTGATATTGGCTTTTGTTTTGAGTGAGATGTTAAACCATGGTAGAGTTTTGAGCTAGAGAGACAGTGATCTCATTTAGACTTTATCAGGATCACTAAATATAAGAAATATGTATAGGGAAATGAGGACAAGAACAGGGAAACCAGTTAGAAAGCTACTCTTATAATCTAGATAAGAGGTGATGGTGGTTTGAATAAAAGAAGTAGCAGTGGATGTGATGAACAGTGATTGGATTCTGGATGTATATGAGGGTAGATCCAACAGGAGCTGCTGAAATTAGTGTGGTTATGAAATAAAGAAAGGAGTTGGAGATGACTCCAAAGTTTGAGTGTGAGTAAACAGAAGAGTAGCATTGTCTAACTTACATGGAAAATCTGCAAAAGAATCAGTTTGGGGCGGGAGCTTAGTTTTGGACATATTAGGCATGAGATCCATTTTCAAATCCAGGTGGTTATGTTAAATAATTGGACTTATCTGTCTTAAATTCATGAAAAAGACCTTACTGGAGATACACATTTGGAAGTGGTCGGTTTATAGGTGGTATTTAAAGACAAGAAACTGCATGAGATCACCAAGGAACTGAAGATAAATAGAAGAGCCTCAAAAACTGAGTTTAAGGGGTACCTGAATTTTAAGAAGTTAGATAGATTATAGGAACCAGCAATGAGACTGAGGATGAATGGCCAGGAGAAGGTGTGTGTGTCCTGGGAACCAAGTGAAGAAAGTGTTTCTGGGGAGGAAGTGACTCAAATGTGTCAAATGCTTTTGATATGTCAACTTATAATGAAGACTAAGAAATAACCATTGGATTTAGCTTTGTGAGGTTATTGACGAACTTTGACCATGATAATTTTTGCTCAATGGTGAGACCACAAGCCTGACTGGGGTGAGTTCAAGAGAATGGGAAGATGGAAATTTGAGACCCCAAGTGTAGACAATTCTTTCAAGGATTTTTAAGGTAAAGGGAAGGAGTGAAATGAGAAAGTGACTAGAAGGGAAAGTGGAATCAAGAGGAAGATTTTTTCAAATATGAGAGAGAATATTAGAATAATTGTATACTGATGGGATGAATCCAGTTGAGGAGGAGAATTTGATAATGAGGAGGATGTCCTGTTGCCGTGTGCTTGATTAGGTGAAAGGGAGTGAGATCTCTTAAACACATGCAGAGCTTGGCCTTATTTAGGAGTATAGACAGGTGCTCTAAGGAAGCAGTAGGAAAAGTCAGGGTATTTGGATAGAAATGAAGGTAGGTGAGTTACTGTAGGAGGGGCTTATGGAAGTTTGCTTCTATTGCTTCATTTTTCTCTGAAATAGGAAACAAGTTCATCAGCTGGGGATAAGGATAAAGGAGGCAGTTTTGTAGATTTAAGGAGAAGATATAAAATGTTTGTCTGGAGTCTGACAACATTAAGGACTCTCTTAAGATTGCAAGTCCTGAATTTAATGAGACCAGTCAGTTTGGGTGTACATTTTTCTCTAGTCGTATTCATGGCCACTGTACAAGTGCGGAGTAGGTACAGAGATGGATTTGACCAGAGTTAGGATTTTTCCAGGTGTGAATGATGAAGCAAGACAGGGACAAAGGAGTTGAGGGTGCATGAAATGGGGTAGTTAACATCACTTTTCATGGAATTTAAACTGGTTGCAGAGGTGAGTGAAGACATGATTGTGTGAGGCATGGTGTGAAGGAGGAAGTCTCCTTGGGGTGGAAGGATTGTTTCATTTGGTGTTCTAGAGAAAATGAGTTAGAAGGATAGGTGATGTGAGAGTGGAATGCATGAAACTGAGTTTAGGATAATATTATGGAAGGTACGTCTGAGATTATAGGAAAGGAGACAGCTAGGTTAAGGGCTGTCGTGAATGGTTCAGCATTGTGTTGACTCTTCAGAATAGCCTGGCTGAGGGGGCCATCAGGGACTAAAGTTCAGCAGCCCTCTGTTTGCCCAGCTTAGTTTCATGGGAGGGAGCAGTGTCTACCTAGAGGAAATGTTACCTTTCCTTATTTGCATAAAGATGTTGTAAAGGCTAGTGGTGGTCCTGACATAAAATATTAAAGATTCATATGTGTGGATATTGAAACAGACAATTATGGTAGAACTAGCATTGAAAGAAGTGAGATTGAGGAGCTAAGATCTTCAATAAGTGGAGAGGAGTAACCCAGGAGTTGGTAAATAAGTACAGAAAAGAGGAATAATTGATACTATAGTCTGATGACATGAAATACAATGCTGGAGGCATCTAAGCCTAGAGGTCACTTCTCCTCCCATTTCCAGGCCCAGTGATGCAAGAAATGTGGGAAAGAAAAGGGCTACTATCTGAGAGAGTTCCAAGGGAAGTAGTGTCCATAGGAGAGAGCCAGGTTTTGTAGATCAAGATGCGAAGGGAGCGTCAGAGAAAAGGTGGAGGTTATGGGAGATTTTGCTAATGACTAATCCTGAATTTCAGAGGAAACAGTGGGAGGGTTTCAGTGGCTGGGAGGGGATGGGGGACAGGGTGAGAGCAGTCAGCCAATAATTAAACCAAAACAGGGATAAGCAAACTCCCTTAATTTGAAATGTGAATAAGTACTTCACAAAATAGCACATACCCACACATCTCCAGCTAATGTGACCAAGACTAGATTTCCTGGCCTCTCCTTTGAAGTTGCATTAGGAAAATTGCTTTGGGGAATTACTGAAAGAATACTAAATAGCTTATTTCCTTGAGTATTCCTTGACTTGCCCACTTTTGCATCTTATTGCCAACCACAACTCCTTGTAGAATAAGTATATTTCCTATCCATGTAAATACCATATAGTTCTGTGTATAATCCATTAACCTAGGTTAGAATACACTTTCAAAGCTAGGTATTGAAAATATATTCAGTGCTTACAATGCCCAGCTTTTGTAACTTGGTTACATGTATATTGTTTTACTCCTCATAACATTCCTATGAGACAGTCAGTCTTCCTAGGCTCTGTTATTTTATTTTTCTATTTTTTTGTTTTTATTTTTTTACTAGTGATGAGATAAACTTAGGTTAAATGTCTCATCCAAGTGGCAAGCCCAGGTAGACGTGGCTGACACCAAAAGCCAGGCTCTCACCTGTTTGATACTCTTCCCAGAATTACAGGGGACACTATTAGCCAGGAGTCATTGATGCAATTTGCCTTTCCAACATTTGTCCAAATCTATTCTGATTATAAACTCGAGAATTTGACAAAGAGGAACCCCTGGCTTATTCAAATCAAGGAATGGGATACCACATGATATCTTACAAATCTATAATAAATTCCGTGAAACTGAACCGATTTAGGTGATTCCCTTGCTTACTCTGTTTCTAATACATATTTGAACCAGAAGTTTAGAATGGATGTAATTTCCACACTTCTTACAGCTGTACAAATATACTTTGAAAATATAATCAGAGAGAGAAGGTGAGGATGTGTGGGGGGCTGTGGACATGGGAGAAAGGACAGGGAGAGAGAGAGGGTGAAGAGGAGGGTCCCACCATTTGTTTTGTTTTTTTCTTTTAGTCTTTATTGCCCTCCTCCTTTCCCATTCCTCCTTTGGGATGAAAGAGTAGGAAATATTGAGGTGAATAATAATGATCAATTGGTAAGATGCCCTTGTGGCTATCCGAAGACTGAGCCTCTGTTACCATAGAGTTATTTCCAATTAACAAAGATTAATTGACATTTGCTGCATCATTAAAGGGGGTAAGCAGAGAAGTGTTTGAAAAGAAAGCACTTTACAAAAACTAAGAAATCTTCGGACCTTGATTCCAGTCAGTAACGTTTGAGTCCTTGGGTAGAGTTAAGATAATAATAATAAGGCTTTAGTCCTCTTCTTGCAATCAGTTGGCCAGCAAAACAGATTCTTTTTAAATGGGAGATGCTTTGCCAAGATGTTTTGTTGAAAAATTTTACAATGTGAGAAAAGTGGTATACTGTTGATTATAGAATTTACAAGACACAAAACTATAATTATGTGTTATCTTTCTTTGACTCCTAAGCAGCTTCTCAAATTAATAAGAATTAGACATACAGACTCGAGAAAGCAAACTCTTCAAATTTTACAAGCCCAGCTCTAGAGATCGAAGAGTGATTTAGGTGAATTATTTGATATATCTTTGTTGACAAGCCATGACCATTTATGCCAATATAAGTATAGATCTATGTCATCCAAAGAAAATATTTTGAATTTTATGGGCTATTTTAGTCAGAGATTGATGGGTATGTTTGTGTCTGAGTTGTTTTCTGAACATAATACATTGGCATATCATGATTTTGCTCACATGTGTTAAGTTGACTTACAGTGCGTTGCTGGCTGCAGAACCCATACATATTTTATATGAAGTGCTCCCATCACTAGATAGTCTTCATCCTCTTCACCTTCTGTTTATAAATTGTTATTAACAAGAAAAAAAATGTTTCTCTTTTTGTGGCCCTGATAAATTTCATGTTTAAAATAAAAAGCAACCCTCTTACTTAATTTTGTGAAATGAGGAAACTGGAGAATGTACAATTTTCATCCACAGACATCAAAAAAGGTTCTGCTTGTTATTACCCTTAATGGCTTTGAGGGAGGAAGCAGCACTCGAGTGGGGGAATTAGTATTTTAAAAGTCTCTATTTAGGGGAAAAAATTATAGAGAACGTATATCCTATGTTTTAGTCCTTAGATCCCAGGGTAAATAATGATTCCAACATTCGAAGAATTTTATATGGTCCTTTTTCATTATTCTTTATGGCCAGTTTTATAAGTGGGTTTCTGATTGTATGATTCTTGGCAGAGTTGTGTTAACTTAATGAAACATTATTCAGTTCTCTCTCTGTTTTTGTTGGCTCAGAGGCCACAGTTTGAGGGATCTTTTTTCAAGAGTGAAAAGTGCTTTAAGATGGCCTGAAGTGTGTGGATGGGATCTCTGTTGAGACATCAATTACACACAGATGAGCAGCTTCCTGCAGGAAGTGAGAAGTGTACTAATGAAGGTTCAGGCGCCCTCGGGGAGTAGTCATGCTGACAGTTTAGCAGTGGTGATTTTATACTAGGGTAGGGGAGAGGAAAATGAGGGGACTGTGGAGTTGTGAAGGTAGTATTTTGAGTAACTTTGGAGGACGTTGCCAGCCTGTTTGGTGTCTCTTTCCTGGTGGTGTTGTTGGGCTTGTTTTGTTGGAGGTTTTTCAGTAGCTTGTCTGTGACTACTCCAGTGGGATTTTCCATAGGATGGTGTGTGTGCCTTCATCTTTGTGTTCAGGATCAATTTCTACCTGACACCTGTTCCTAGGAATGCTGTAGATGAGTGAAGGGAATGCTTTAAATGGCTGTACCAGGTTTCTTGATTTTCTTAGGTTAAGCTAATTTGTCTTTTATCCAACATCTGCATTTTCATTAACAGCTTTGTTAGCTCATGGGGACACCTGTTCTCACGTTGGTGGCCTAGAGAAACTTAAGTATGTGAAAATTATGTTGTTTTAGTTACACATGGAAGAAAATACAGAGGAAAATGAATACTCTTCACAGTCAGAAATGACCATTGGCAGGATGTCAGACTTCCTCTGCCCACTCTTTCTCATCCTCCCCTTTCATCCCAGCCCACAGCTTTCACAGTTCATGAGAAGTATGAGGGACTTCAGGAGGTCATGCAGGCCTGGATCCTCTCTCATGCTAGCATTTTACTTAAACCAGTCCATTCAATTAGATGGTATTCTAATAGTAACTGTTCAGAGAAATAGAAATCTCACAGTCTCCTTTATATTTGTCTCCTGGTGTTTTTGATAACCTTTATGGTCAAGAATTTTTTTCCTTATGCTGAAATCTTTTGTGCTTTTAATTAAACTCATTTTCTCTTTTTTCCTTGCTGATGATGAACAGCTGGGCATCATTGAGATACCACCCCTTCATCTTAACATCTCCAAATGACTTATCCCAGCTCTTTCAAACATTGCTTATAGATATTATTTCCATTTCTTTTACCCATAAGGGACTTCTTGTTCTTACATAGTTCCCCTTGAACTGTGAACTTTATTCTTGTGTAAATGGGTTTTGGTCAATTTTAACAGCCCAGAGTCATAGAGGAAAATAAAGTTTTCTTTTTAAGTGCAGATAAAGCCACCCATTTAAGTGTACTTTCCCCTTCTTTTCTTGTGCTATGAGAGAAATATTTCATAATATAGAGAGAAAGATTGGGAAGAGAGTATGATCTCATAACAAAAACAAACTCCCTCTCAAATAAAACGCGAATTAAAGGTATTCCCCCAATTACTCATCTTAACTAGCCAAATTCCCCTTTGATTTATAGAGTTTGTGACTGGTATATAGGAACAAAGCACTCATGCTCTTAAGAAAATAAAGCACTTTTTCCATTGATGCCAGACAATCCATTCATTTTTTCTCTAAACAGCCACCTGAATACCTTATCTGACTCTCTTTCATTGTACACTGGAGTTATCTTTTCTGTATTGAAGTATAAAGTAATTAGTAGCGATGCCCACGAGTGAGAGCACTTATCTTTGACCTGTACCAACCTTTTAATGAAATTCTTCTTGCCTACTCTTTTCTATTTCTCATTTTCGAGGTGGATTAGTGTATTTCTGTGTAGATGTTTCAGGAACCTGATGCAGTGTAGATCACAGGTGTGCTATATAAAAGAAATAGCGTCTAATGTTTCCCCCACACAAGCATCTTATTGTGTTATAACTCCCCATATTCTGAGAGGAATCTGTATTGGTTTGATAGTAGGAGGATTTTGGTGGCTAAAAGCTGGTACCTAGAGAACCTATGTGCTTTTCCTATTAAATATTCTTGTTTCTGATTTGAGTTTCTCTTTTCTCATCTGAGGTTAAAGGGATATATTTATGGATATCCAGAGACATTAGTATAACTAAATTGTTCTGGTGATAAATTGAGTGCTTGTGAGAGGGATTCCTGTAGCTATACTTCCGGTATGTAAATGTTCCTCCTAGTTACCTTTGGAGCTTCAGTGTCCTGTCCAGTGGAAACCAAAGTGTTTGCGCATCATTTGTGGACATAGCAATGAAATTGCAGGATATCCAATTTTGGGATATCGGATGAGTATCATTTGTAGCATATGATTACATCTTGTGGGAGTGTGTTCTTGTCGATATACATTGCTGGTATATTTGTCATCTAATTCACCATTCCTCTTGGTTTATTGTGCTCTCTTTTCCGCAAACCTCTTCTGCTTAAGAAGAGGGCTTCGTTGGGCTGATGAAGCAGGCTATAAAATTTAGGTAAAATTTCCGTTATATAAAGTATATTTAGGTCACAGACAATATCGTTCTAAATATTTTCGAGTATCAATATTTATTTGGACACTTTCTCCCTTGGAAGTTTCTTAGGGGAAAATTGCTATTTCCGTTATTTTATTGCTGGTGTTTCTCTATTTAATTGCTGGCCCTTCTTGGCGTCTTCTACCCTTTGGATGTTTTCTTTTAATGCAACAAGGGAAATTGTTTAAATCCTAATAAGGAAAGCTTTGAAAGAGGCAGTTGTCCTTAGTCTGGATCCAAAAAGGATTAAGGAATTATGTTTTCTCCAAAAGAAATGTAGTCCAGGAAAGATTTAGTTGGGGTCACATTGGTTGGGCTGGTCGTCATTAAGTCATTTTTAACAGATTTTGGCATGTATTTTATTGCTTTATGTATCCAGAATATCTGATATGTATAATTTCAAGTGTGAGTATAATAAGTAAAACATATTGCAATCCAAATATAAGCTTTTTTGATTTGCCATCTGGGGATACTTCTGAATTATCTGCTTATTGATCTTTCAAAGCAAATTTTAGTTATTACTGCTAGGTTTTCATAGACTTGGGTTTCCTTAGGTAGAGTTAATAGTTCTATGCCATTGTTCTTTGAAAAAATATATTTTTTAAAAAACTTATGGTCTCAAAGTCAGGTCTTGGATCTTATTCACTGTTTTTCCCCCCTGCATTTTATACAGTGCTTGGCATAAAGGTGTTCAGTAAAAGCTATGTAATTGAATGAATGATTAATAAATAAGCTCCGTCTAAGACTCAGCCTTCTTTAAAGTGTGATGTGATTGATTTCTAATGACATGCTGTGGTGTTATCCCTAATGTACTGTGTGCTCTCGGACTTAAATTTTTTATTTATAAAAACTGTATTAAGCATGTAGTGTATCTCAGGATCATTTCTACTGAAAACTGTTTTGAATTGAGAGCATCTAGTTTAATTGTTCAGAAAATTGAAAGGGAGTAGTTGGAGGGACAACTGATAGAAATGAAATTGGCCAAGGGGTGCCCGTCTGCCTGCCTTGATGAGACCTTTGAGCACGTTACCTCACATAGCCTGTTACTTATTATGTGGGTTGATGGGACATAGAGCAACTCATCTCTTTGTTGCGGTGACTATGTTATGCTCAGATCCTGGTCTTTTCTGTGGTCTGCCTCCACACAGCTCCTGCCGTTTCAAGTAAGCATTGTGATTTCTAATTTTGACTTTTAAATTATATTTATTTTTACTTCGCTATGCAAAACCTCCAAACTGTGATCTTCCTCTCAAAATAAGGCAATGAATAAGGACAGCAGAAGGAAATTTAGTGGCAGGTCATGTGACTTGCCACTGACTTACATAGGACATTTTGTGGTTCGGTTTTCATATTCTCCCTAATTGACTTCAGGATAATTTAAGAAAAATTTTAGGGGCTGGCCTGGTGGCATATTGGGTAAGTTCATGCACCCTGCTTCAGCAGCCCAGGATTTGCAGGTTCAGATCCTGGGCGCAGACGTACACACCACTCTTCAAGTTATGCTGTGGCAGCATCCCACATACAAAATACAGGAAGATTGACATGTATGTTAGCTCAGGGACAATCTTCCTCACCAAAAAAAAAAAATTTTAATAAGCCTTCTGATTTCAAGTAAAAAAATTCACTTTTTATGTATGCTTTTCCATAATGAAAAACTATGCTTTGCTGACCTCCCCTTCCATGAATTCTTATTAAAAACAGTAATTGAAAGATAGCTTTAAAAATAGATACTTTAGATAAATTTAATGAAAATCAAATTTGACAATTTAGTTTAATAAACATTTATAGATCGACTACCCTATGCCTATGTTTGCACTCTAAGTCCCTGAGTTGCTGAGCCTGTTGCCGTGAGGCAGACACAAGCACCAGTGTTGCGGGGACTATTCTGAATTCGTACACCAAGTGCCAAGGACACATGGGCAGGAGCAGAGTAAGTCTACCTCAGGGGCTAGGGCTGTCAGGGAAGCTTTAGGGGAAGCTGTTTGCGTTTGGTCTGTCAAGATGAGTTTACTTGATAGAGAGATGGAGAAGGCTACTCAGAAGAGGGACAAATCAGAGCAAGTGCACCAAATACACCAAGTATATGTGTTGGGAAATACCACAGGGTCTCAGTTAGCTGGAACAGAGAAGGTAGGAGTTGAGGAGGTGGATAAGATGTGACACTCGAAATAGAGACAGAGTCAAGATTGCATTCTGATTTCTCCCTTTGTGTGTCTGGTTAAAAGTTGAAGCCCTCTTGTACACCTGTCAGTGGATTGGTAATAGGATTGGGGGGACTATCACTTATACCCTGTCTCTAACACTTTAAAAATCTGAGCTCTAACCCGTATTTTCCAGCTCCATCCATCACCTTTTCGAGTCAAATGGTGAGTGAAAGAAAAGGATGGACAGGGACAACTTGGAGACTCTGAGAAAGGGGCTGAAATGCAGTCTTGCTGGGACACAGTCACCAGTTCCTCCTGCCTTCAAGGCTGTCTCATGATTACCTGTCATGATTACCTCCTGAGCCTTCCAAATGGGCTATTTTGGAGGAGGGGCTTGGAATCTGAGTGTGAGTGAGAGTAGAGGCAGATGAGCAGCAAATACTGAGAATCCCATGAACAGTTTGAATTTAAAACTAGCAGATTAACTTTTAACTGTATTTCAGTTAAGGCAGGCAAAGGCGAGCAAAATGTAGACAGAAGTAACATTTCTATACCTTTTAAAAAATGTTTCCTCATCTTTGGTTTGTCCACCTACAAAAGGGCAGGCAGTCTTGTGGGATTTCGAGGTATAAAATCCTGGCATTCATTTTGTGATGGTGCCAGTGCACAGTTAGGGAAAAAAAATCTCTCATTCTGTTCAGAATGCCAAGAAGATATCACTTTCTAAGCTGCATGTCAATGTTTGATATTTATTGGATAAAACATCTGTCCTAGTTCTTCAGTTTCCTGGCTCCTGTTGTAATTTCATATACCGGGAATTTCCCCTGGTCGTTTCTTTAACATTAATTTTTCTTTGGCTTATATTTCAGTGTCCAAACTCAGTTCCTTTAGATAAATATTCAGGCAACGCTTCAAAATAAGCCTTGTATTATTTATTTATCACATCTGTTATTTAAAAAGCTGTAAGAATAAGTAAAAGTGAAAACCATGTATTTTGTCAGAATATGAATCTGCATGAACCTACATGATCCAACTGCTCAGTGGGTGTTTGACTTTCAGTCACCCTCCTTTTATGCACGGCAAAAGAATGAGTAAAGTCACACATGTGCCCAGGTTAAGGGTCTATATTTGTCGCCCCCCACCCCCGCCCTGACAGACACACTGTTTGGAGCCTATGGATACATTACATTGTGGCCCATCCATTTTTTTTCTTTTTTGATTTTTTTTCCTTAAAAATAAGGGTTTTTTTTTAATTGAAAGGAAAACTCACTTATAGATTTTATTTTCTGTTACATTTACTTTCTTTAAGATTCTATAGTTATTTTGTCAGAAATAAATACCTAGGGAAAAATGGTTTGAACCAGAGAAATAGGACTATGTTCCAGGAAGAGGAATTGGGGAGGAAAATGACGATGTAGTGAAGGAATTCTCATGATGCTTCATTTGAGTCTAGGATGAAATGTAAGATACAGCAAAATCGAGATGGCTTAAAGGAAAATGAATCATCTTGAGAAAAAACTTCATAGTGTTCCTTAATGCTGTTTTAGTTTTATTGAATTTCCGGGCCCTAAATTGAAAAGAATCTTTCTTTTGGAAACACTATATATAAATAAATGTGAATCACTGTTAGCATAGTGCAGTAGTGAATTTAAACAAAACGGTACAGTGTATTTGCTGATCCTGAAATAGGTATCACAATACTCTGTGGTTTCCTAGGTGAGAGAGGAATTGAGCAAGTTGTAAGTTAGATGGATATCCGTTATGCTTAGGAAGGACAGCTGATTGTGTACTACTCATTGTAGCAGTCAGAAAATATCAGGGAGATAAGGCTTGAAGTTTATATGCACTGATTCAGCATTCGTTGTTTTTTGAGCCTGCTGCATTGGGGTTTACCTTTGAAACACTTACGAATGAAGTCTTTTCCTAAGAAAATGGGTAAATTTGTTTAGCTGTCCAGTGGGCAGAAGCATTCTCATGTTTTCCTTAAATTCTCTAAAAGCCGTGTACTACATTTGGTTATCCTTTTGAACTAGTAGGTTTCCCTTTCTCTAGGTGGGAATACTGCTCTAAGAATGTGAAAGTAATAAAACATATTTGCTAATGCACACTCTACTTCTGCCTGGGCTTACATTACATCCATTTAGGTCTGTTCATTTGGGATCATATATCCTCTCTGCCACCTTCTTCTCACCTCCTCAGTTTATCGCACTTCACTGAGACTTCAAAACACTGAAAAGACCGTTTATGTAATCGGTATAAAAATAAATTTATCTTTACAATATAAACTGATGATTACTTCTAACATTTTTTGATAAGCTTTGGTGAAGTGTTACAAATTACTCTAGTGATCATTTCAAGGAGAGAAGTCTAGGAGCCATAGTTTATGGAAGCAGTGTTATAAAATGTTTCTTAACTAGAACATTTAGACTGTTTTAAGGAAAAATGTCATAATGTATCAAATAGAAAAAAAGTCACCTGGTCTTTAATTCGAGGACTTCTCTCACTATATCCATGGGCAAATCCTTTTGCTACTTCAACCATAGTATTTCCTGGGTCAATCACTCTCACCTACAATTCTCAATTTTTTCATGTCAGGGGCTAAATGACTCATTCCCCTGCTCTTGTTAACTTCCTGTTTCAGTACTTCCAACATGATGCAAGTAGATTAAACTTCTTTAGGTATTGAATTTTCTGCATCAGTTCTTGGCTTTGAGGCCAAATAGTTCAAGTAGAAAATTATGGGCTTGGCCTTGGATCCTAGCTCTGTTGTTTCCTTCGCTATGTGACCATGGGCAAGTTATTGAGCCTTTCTGAAGTCTAGTTTTCTCTGTCCAATATGGAGATAATACCTTTCCATCTTGTGAGGAAGCTGTGAGTATGGAATGAGATCACATATGTAAAGCGCCGGTATTAATAACTAACAATTATTTTATCTTGCGAAACTTGTGCATTTTGGCTTCCTGATTACTTTCTGTATTAAAACAAGACCTTTTCCCCCCAAACATTCTCTTTCATGAACCACATTCTCATTTCTAGGCAATATGTACTTGAGCCTATCTAAAGCAGCTTGAGTGTTCTCAACATTGTGCTTGTGCATATGCTTCCATTTTTGACAAGAATAATTTTTACTCCTCCACCTTCCTTTAAAACTCTCCACCTTCCTTTAAAACTCAGGTCAGAATCCTCCTAAGTTACTGTTCCCTTGGAAAATTTTCTTGGATTAGCATTAACCCTGGTGCCCTTAAAAAGTCATATTTTGAGCTTTTACAGTATGTTCTCAGTTATTTTCTTTTCACTTCCTCTTGTCTCCTGCCTTTGGCATATGCCTCCCTTCTGCCACTAATCGTAGTGCTTCCTCACTTTGATTTTTCCAAATAACTCTTTCTCCTCTAACATGCACAGAACAGGACCTATATCTGTGCTCCTGCCAAAGTCACTCCAGTATTAAACCTGGTCTCTCAGGTGCAGTGTTTATGGAACTGAAAAAAGAGTTTTTGCTCCAGCACAGGTTTCATGGAGCAGAAGGGAAGGTGGCCCCCTTTGGTTAGTCATGTCAGCAAGACATTTGTCCTTCTAAAAGGCAGTCTTTTTGAAGGAAATGTCTTCTGTAGAATAGGCAACAGGAAAGTTTGACTCTGGTGAAACTAGGCATATTATATTGTAATCTGCAGAGGGCATGATTTTCTTGAAAATAATTATCCTAAATTGACATCCAGCATCTTGGATTTCATTTTTCCTTCTCCATGCTATGTGACTTGGCCTATAGGAGAGGATAAACATTCCCCAGTAGGTTATAGATTCTGTAGAAGGAAGGTTTTTAAATAGAAGAATTGTAATACCTCTGAGGTTGGTAGATTTAAAACAATTTCATTAATTTAGATTATTTCTTCAGAATGCTAAGCATTGTCCAATCTCCAGATTCAGAAGGTATCTACTGACACCCAACTCTTGAGGCAGACTTTGTGTTCTTTTTTATGTCCATACAATAGCCCTATGACATGGAAATTATCATCAATTAGTAGGTAAGGACATGGAGGCTTAGGGAGGTTAAATGTAACTGTGGCCACACAGTTATTAAATGAGCCCTTCTTTCAAATCTAGATACTCTTCTTTTAACTGTGCTATTTTGCTTTATTTTAGGTATCCGTTTTCAGTTGGAGAAAAGCTCCGAGTGAGTTAATTACAGTGGATATAAAAAAAGGAATTCAAATTAGTAATATCATTATCTCTCTCTGTTTCTAGTTTGTGCAAAGCAGGTAACTGATGAAGCATCTTCCACTCGAGATTCAAGCCTTACTAACACAGCAGTGCAAAGCAAATTAGTGTCTTCCTTTCAGCAACACACCAAAAAGGCTCTTAAACAGGTAAGATAGCCGGCATTTGTCCTTTGTCCTTTGGTTCTACCTACTTGAGGTAGTGGGTTTTATGTGGAGAAAGTAAAATTAAGTAAGAACGTAGCAATCAGAAAGCAATAGGGGTGTCCTGAATTTACCCACTTCCATAATATTCAGTGTACTGATTTTAACCTATGCCAGAAACTGGGAGAGGCTTGGCTGAGAACTTTGATGGGAAATAGAAAATGTGCTTGGAAAAATGTGCCTGGAAACAAAAACTTGTATTAAGATTTTTTCTGTCTGACTTATAGTAAACATACTGGGTTCATAAATGCATTGCATATTTTGAAAATAATGTCTCTATTTATAGCCCCTTTTATCTAATAGTTGACATAAAAACTAAACCAATAATTTCTTTCTCATTACTGAGATGCATTAAGTTACAAATAGGAAAAGGAGTAATCGTGGTTTACTTACATCTGGATATCCATCAGTGAGTGTTTGGTGCTGAATGGAGGTTGACTTTGCAGTGTCATCCTGATATTACATAAGCAATCTTGACCTGTGTGTCCTTGTCCAGAGATGATGGTGGGAGGTAATGGTTATAAGGTTGGGTTTGGACTCTGACATACCCCAGTTTCAATCCTTGCTACTCAGTGTGTGACACTGGGCAAGCTACTTTTTTTCTCTGAATCTCAAATTCCTTCTCTAGAAAATGTGGAAAATAATAGTACCCTTCACATGGGAGTGATCTGAGAGTTAAGTGAGGTGATACGTTGAAAGCATGTGGTGGAATGAGTGCCTAGCCCATAATAATCACTCTAAATGTTAGTTGCTGCTGCCCCTCCGGCAAATGCTGAATTGTGCAGAGAAGAGAGAAAGAGATGCTGTGGTTAGATGAGGACATGGCATGATGGTATACTAACGATGTCAATAAATGAGAGACTGACAAATTTAACCCTGAAGTCGTGGTTTTCCCTGTGTAACTGCTTTTTTCTTACATTGTTTATTTTGATCCTTCTATGACAACCCCCTCCACCTTACCTGTTGCTGACCCCCAGCAGGTCTAGGAATAAAAGTATCATTCTAGTGATATATTTAAAGCAAGGAAAGAGAAACCATGTTTTTAAATAAAGTTAAAAGTTTTCTAAAAGCCCACCAACCTATAAAACTTCTTAATATTCACATTCCATCTCCTAGACTTAAAATGCCTCCACCTACTTCTCTCTACTTCAAACAAGGAAACTTAGGAAAGAAGCTTAACATTTTTATACTGAATTATGTTACCATTTTCTGTATTAATTATTGAAGTTGCAGTATTCCCATTCTTTGGTATTATATTTAAGGTAATAATAGTGTTTCATCCTACATAGGCAAACAATCTTTCCTGAGCTTGCCATTTATGTCATTGTTCTTGTGAAATGTTTTAGACACCAAAAACCAAAACTGAATTCAGCGTTGAGATTCTTTTTAATTGATGAAATAAAGGATGGATGATGGTAGGGAAGCCTGGAGAAAGGCTTATTCAGGCAGCAAAGAGGATGCAGATAATAAAGTACTAACTAGGATAGAACAAAAGATGCGAAACTGGATACTGGTAGTCATAGAATTTAAGAAACATGGATGCGATCATAAACTAAAATCCTACTTCTGAAGAGCAGTGATTTAGAAAATGTGCACACCATGAAATCTGCCTGTATGTGAATGTGAAGATAAAGATTCAGATCTCTGTATTGTTATGGCTCATTATTTTTTACTTTCTTCATTTGATTTCATACCATTTGAATATTTTTTACATTACTAAAACATTACACGGCTTTGAGGTAGTGGTTTTTTGGTTTTGTTTTGTTATGGAGCATGTGTTCATGGGAAGTGCCACCTGCTTGCTTAGGATCTAAGCTTTGTTTTAAGAATCCTGTCCTGTAAGCTTTTTAATGTCCTGAAACATCTATTTATTAACTTCTTAAAACTTCCTATTGTATAACCAAGTAACAAATTAGTTACCAGGAGAATATGGCACAATATATAGAAAATATGCTAATGTTTGATTAATAGTCAAATTCATATTGGACATACATTTAGAAGAAAAGCTGTTCTTTGCAGAATTTTGCCCAGATTCCCTGTAATTGCTGAATTTCTTAAGACAGCATTTCAAAAATTGACTGAACATGCAGCATTTTAAATTGTAGCAGTCTCAGCAAATCTGCAGCTTTCTATTTTTTGGATAGTTGAATGGCTATGACCATGTAGAGTTCTTTGTAACTGTATATATATCCATATATATACCCATATATATAGGTGTTATGTATTTGTGAATGTATGTTTTGTGTGTATATGAATATGCATAAGTCATAATCTCATGAATGTATGACCAGCTGAATGACTCTAATAATAATTACATTAGCTGACATTTACTTTTCTGAATTCTAGACATTCTGCTCTGCATTTTACAAGTACTATGCCATTTAAACCTCATATAAATCCTTTAAAGTATGTACTAATGTCCTCATTTTTTCAAATGTGGAAACTAAGGCCCAGAGAAGTTAGATAACTTGCCCAAGATTGTCCAGTGAGTAAATCTTGGAGATGACACTTGAAGCCAGAATCATAGTTTCAGATTCTGCCTTCTTAACTAATACTGCCTTTCAGCATATAGTATGTAATAGGCTAGATGAATTTTTGACATTATCCAAGGAAATTTGCATTCTTGAGTGTTTGTATAGTGTAAGGAAAGCAATACAGCATAGCCATTAAGAATATTCTTTCTAAACACAGACTGCTTATGTTTAGTATCAGCACATATTAATGGTAGGCACTCAAATATGTGAGCTCTTATCATTTTATTAGAAGTATATTCTGAGGTAGTAGGGCTTTAGTAGTTCAACTGTATATTGGCTATTGTTGATTCTTAGAAAGATGTAGGTGAAAAAAACAAAACAAAACCCAATAGCTTTATAAGATAAGTGTAGTGAAAAATAATAATTTAAAACAAACCTCCATGCAAAATAAGCCAGACATATTCTCCCAGATCTGAAGCCCCCACACCACAACCATATGAAGCATGTTGCTATAGAGAATGAGTTCTTTTACTTTGTAATACTGTTAATTGCAGTGTAATTATAGGCTGGACAATATGAAGACTGTAACGCCCCTTGGCTATTGACATGGAGTATTTTCATTGCTCCCGAATATTTGGGTCCCTTTGGCTTTCTAATCATCAAAATGTTAGTTAACATGATATGTTGGGTGTGACTGCATGAATAATATATTGTTATTTCAGTAGGGTTTTTTTCTGAATAAACATATTCAGAAGCCTCTGGAGAGTAGCAGATTGCTGATTATCACCTTGTTCCCTATCTTCTTTCTGCCTTGTTATTTTAGTTGTAATGATCCTAAAAAGTATGAAATGATTAGATTTTGAATTTTAAGGAAGGATAATTAAGAAAGATTAAATTTTGGAAGTTTTTAAACAGCGGAACCAGATGAAAGATTAAAGAAAGATGAGATCTGTTATGATGGGGTAACATGATGGAGAATAGAACCTTTCTATGTCGTTCCTATTGGCCCATTTGCCTGCCTTCATTATTTATTTAGGGAGGTAGAAGTTATTCATAAAGTTGCAGGTCCTTTTCCCTCTTCATATCACAAAGCAGATATATTCTTGGTATTTTGCTTTAGCTTTGTATGTTTGACCAATACTGTGAAATTCCAAAGGTTATGTTGCATGATAGCAGTTTCTGAACGTGGGTGTTGACATTTAGCATCCACTAGCAACAATGCAAGTTGTTGGTGCCTGACACAGCCAGCTGTTTCATATGTGTGTATTTCTAATTATTTTAGCATTCACAGCATGTGATATTTTCAGATTTTTCCATGAAAGGCTTATTGCATTCAATGCATTCTTAAGTTACATTGTTGGTGGTGTTTCTCTGTTAAAATAAAGCAGGCATTACTTGTTTATGCAAATTTCAAGTTAACACAAAAGCCTCTGATTTTAGATTTTATTTTATTTTTCCTCAGGATGGAAATGAGAACTCCTCCGTATTTTTAGAGTTATCTGACAAGCTTTCTGTTTCAAAAATAAAATGTGTTTATCTAAAGGTTTGTCGTCAATTTTTATAAGAGAATATTATGATACGTCTCTAGAGGAAAGTGTGCTCAGTCTGCATCTTTTGATTTCTTTCTTTTTGCTTGAAGCCAGAATTGTAATTGTTGTATGATATGGTCTTCACTTTTCCTAGATTGGTTTAGCTCTGTCATGTTTGTTTCCTTTCTAAAATAAGTTTATTTCCAAGTTTAAGCCTGTAAATTCCTTTCATACTGAACGGTACCTGAAAGCACTAGACTTGGCAAGTCCAATGGACTCTGTGTAGTTTGGGCGTGAGGACATTATAATGTGGGCAACTTGAAGGTACATTCCTTCATCGTGGACTGCATTCACACTTGCCATCTGCTTGTTTATTTAGGTTTTGATATTGCTTCTTTCTGGATTTGAAATGACAGGATTTAAAGTTGTTCAGTGAGATATTCCATTAGCATTCCAATGTAAAGCTAAGGCTTGAGTAGTTGGAGGTGCTTCATTGATATCATCCCCCTAAAATGAATCTAGACTAATATAGTAAGACTTAATATGTAAATCCATGTCAAAATAAAACCATGTTGTAGATGGAGCAACAGAGCCACCACTAGCTAATTAATACCTTTGGTGTGGAATAGAAAAAGCTACCCCCAAACCTAGTTGCTGTGAAAACAACAAAGTCTCCTGTTTCAGGTTACCTTTGTGCAGAGCAAACCTTCCATGACTGTCTAAAGTGGCCCTCCTAATCTTATTTTCTTAATCTATTACATGGATTTATATTTTCCAGTCTGTGGGATACCCAAACTTAGATAAATTACAAGTTAAATTGCATTTAACTTCTATTATATTTATAATATAATGTAAAATAAGAATTTTCTTTATCTCTTGAAATTTTAGCTAAAGCTCAAAGTTGAGGACGATGAGGTACAAGTATACCCTGTTGTGAAGGGAAGTACTGGACACAGCCTTGAAGGACTTAGTGAGAGAAGGCTAGATGGCCTGGATCATCTTCCAACAGCCTATTATAAAATTGCTCTGTGGAGTCCCTATTTAAAACATCTTACCAACACTATTGTCTTTGTTTTATAGGGACATTTACCCAAGTAATTTATCCAGCATTACTCAGCTAGTTAGTTAAATCTTTCTCTGACTCTATAACCTTGCTCTTAACCGTTGTGCTACTTGGTCATTAAGACAGCTCTGCAGCAGCCCCCATTCCCCTGCAGGTCAGCACATTAGGAGAGGGAGATTTTGATACCTTTCCTGGGCAGTGATCAGGCTCACTTATTTGGGAGAGTGAGGAGCACTGGGAATAGTGTTTAGTGGGTATCAATGATTGGTGCCTTCAGGCTGAGTTTGGTTCAGAGTCATCTTTGTTTTGTCTGGCACATCGTTTAAAAACAGGAAAACTCACCTAAAAGTCCTAAAAATCCAGTTGTGTTGCTTCTCTTGAGTCATTACTGCTCCCTCCAGAGGGGTATGTGCATTCCCACTCACTCCAGCCTCCCCCTCTGTCATTGTCTTACCCCAGCCAGTGTGGTCCAAACAGCATTGCACATTTTTCAAGGGCTTGTGAGGAGACACACAGAACATGTGGGAGTCATCAATGTGCACACAGTTGCAGAAATACAGTTACATAACAGGAAAACCATGAACAGCTAGCTTCTTTACCTGCAGGTTGCATGCCTCACAAGGAGAGACCAGGAGTCAGTGTAAGGCAGGAATCGCTACAGGACCTGCCTTGTGAACACAAGTACCAGAGTTCTCCTATTTGGAGCCAGCTGGACTATGCCAGATATCTCAGTTGAGTCAGCGTCGTTTTCCACCCTCCATCCACATTCTGATCTCCTTGAGGGTGTTCCCAGTGTCCCAAGTCAAATAAATTCTGCTTTCTAGAAAGTGAATTGGAATCTTCAAGGTAGCCTAAAATGACTATAAACGCAGTCAAGATCCCCTTCTGATAGCTGACCTCTGACCCTCCTCAGGGTTTACCTAGTAGCCTGCTGCTTGACTACTGTGACCAGCGTCATAGTAAACAAAAACTTCTCAGTTTTTGCTTATTTGCCCCTAGAAATGTATTTGGGGTCAAATATAATGCTTGTTTTTCAGAGGTATCAAATAAAAGCGTATATATTTTTAATATACTTAATCATTTTTCTTATATGGTGGGCATGTAGTTTTTGTCACCTACAGACACATGATGTTGTATTTTAGTATTTTTAAAAATATTGTATTGATAAGTATTGTTTGAATTTCTGAGTAGAAAATATATATTCAGAAAAATATTATTAAATGGGTTCAGTACTGATTAGCATTCCTTTATCCCTACCTTGGCTCCAGCTTGACTCTTTAAAATTCAAAATAGCTATGGATTTTTCTTCTTATTATTATATTATTACTGTCATTATTTCTTTCTATCCAACTACTAATTATTCTATAGTGGAGTCTTCTCAGCTCTCAAGATCGAGGACAAAATTTTTGTTACTTTAATTATTATTTACCACAAATGATATAAAAAGGCAGGCTGTCTTTGACTTTATGATTCCAGCTTCTAGGCCTCTGGTTTTTTCACCTCTTTTTTCCTTAATCAGCATTTTCCAAAATACACCTCCCAACCCTGACGTCAAATGAACATTTTTAAAATGCCTATTTCGATTGCCAAGGGGAATAGTGAAGATCTATGATGTATAGACTCCTAAAAACTGATCACTCTCTGTACAGGTTTTGTTGTTTTGTGAAGTCTTACATAGTGTGCAAAGATGGACTAAATTGAAACTTAAGGCCCTGTGTTGCCTCATTCTGTTTCATTGTTAGTTTGATAGGTTAATGTCTATAAAGGGCTTTGAGTTCTTATACAAGGCTAGAGAGATGTCTGCAATTATGTGCACACCTTGATGAAAGAAAGAATAAATGTCTTAAAAATTTTATAGCACACATTCTCTTATTAGAGATATTAACAGCAAGCTAAAGGTGAGGAGGATGGTATCTTATTCATCTTTGCATCTCTTGTCCCCCCACAGTGCCTGGTACTTTCTAAAAGCTCCGTAAATGTAAGAATTGAAGTGATGTCTCCTGTTATCATTAGCAACAGTATCATTTTTAATAGATTTCCCAAGCTATTCACTTCCCCATCTGGTTTTAAATCTCTTCTGAATATGTCTTCTTTCATTTCGAGGGTATTTAATTTGTCTCTTCTGTAGTTATTTGATTGCTAAATCTTATGATCAACAAGTTGGATGTTCAGCTAATACCGTTTGCAAATAAAATGACATCCTTTCTGACAGCAAGGAGATATACAGTCAATGCACTATTTCAGGAGATTATGGCAGCTGTTGGTCGAAGAACATTAATCAAGTAACTGTGATGTTATAAAATTGGTACAAATTACATCGGAAGCAGCGATAAAAAGGTTCGAGACTGTCTCTGGTCAGCCTTTTAACCTTTTGAGGAGTTTTAGCATTCCTATAACTGTGAATTTAATGTCTTTTCAAGTTTTGTGTACTTAAGACCCTTTTTATTACAGGTAATTTTCTGCGTAAAGCCATCAGCAAGATAAGCTGTATTTCAGAACTTTTAAATGTCTTTTAGTACATTATCATCACCATGGTTGATTCATTTATGAAACACAGAGCACTCCCATTTGGAGAGATTTATTCTTGTATCAATTTTTTTCCTGGATTTGCCAGAACACCGTCATGTTCGTGTTCTGAAGGTTAATGCCCAAAGTCAAGCAGACAGAAGCCAAGTGCTGCAAGGTTTCCAAGATTAGGACTGATTCCCTTCACAGAAATAAATGATTCCTGCCATGTTCAGTGATTTTGTGCAGCGCTCCCCACGGCTGAGTGAGTGCATCAATACTGTAGTCCTTACCTGCTGTACATACTGATGACACTCGGTGTTCACTTGATTGACTGAGCAGTGCACTGGAGAGGACGCACCTGCAAGAGAAGTGCAGACACATATATTTTTATCCTGGTCTCGAAACATTTATTTTACATTTATTTTACTTGGGAGTCATGGTTTCAAATTGCATGAGCTCTCAAGCCACACTGCTAAGGTAAAACAAATCTTTAACTGCTGCTTTGTTTTCGGAATTATACCGAAAATGGTCTCAGGTTTATACCCTTTTGCCAAAGCCTGATTTTATGCTTTTGAGGGAAAAATCACATAAAGGTGACTGTTAAGAATCTTGACAAATCAACGACTCTGTGAAATTTAAGTCTCTTAAGAGGTTCTGTCGAATCATGGGCAAATTGGATCGTTTAATTCAATTATGAGAAATCACTTTGGCTTATTTTTATGTTATATTTTATTATCCTGTTTTGTAGGCTTTGAGGCAGCAGCAGAAAAGAAGAAATGGAGTCTCAATGATGGTAAACAAGACTGTTCCTCGTGTTGTTCTGACACCATTAAAGGTGTCTGATGAGCAGTCGGATTCGCCTTCAGGTAAAGAGCTAAAATATTCTATGCTTGGCCAGTTTCTTCCCGGAGGAGACTTCCTCACTGACAGAGATGTCATGAATTTTCTCTAAAACTGAATAATATTTTCACTTGAGGTTTCATTTTATTTTTTTATACCTCTGACTCAGTGATTCAAAAATATTTTGAATATTTCACTCTTTAAAAAAAAAGGCACCAGCTTGCTCATCATCAAAGGATGTCATTTGCTAATGTCAGTAGGTGTTAAGAAAATGTGTAGTACTGCTCATGGATTTTTTTTGTTGTTGCTTTGGCTTTTGTTCGAATGTTGAACTTTAATGGTGGACCACATGCTGGTACGTAATGCCATCAAAAGCAGTGCTTCCGTGAGTGTGAATTTGTGTTTCAGTCCTCCGCTGCAAAATCAGGAATCCTTGATTAGTTTTTGTGTTCCGGCAACATTCTTCTCACCTCAGCGCAGCCCTGACCTTTTCTTCTAATTTACCTTCTGTCACTTTATCAGCTGTGTCCCATTCTATTTATAAATTGATGTTTGCATTTTCTGTTCCTAGTTCAACATAAAGTTATTAATAAAGACATGGTCTGTCCCTCTCTTGAAGCCTGTCTTCTTCCTTCATCTCTTTGTGTCTGGCTTGCATCATCTCTAAATAGTACAGTATTGTTGAAACTTATTCGTGCATTTTTACAAAAGATCTGAGTGTTTCTTTTAAAAGCTATCAGATCAGTGCACGTGTTTTTGACTCCACTATTAGCCCATCTGTTCTTGCTTTTTGTCCTGTTTGATTGATTTATTGGGCTTTCTCTTTACATCCAGTAGAGGAATCAGATTGTAGTCCAAGGTAGTGTATTAACTGTTGGAAAAGGAGATTATATCTACAGTTTTTAAAACAATTTTAGATTTTTCTTTTCAAGGACAGCAAAAGGAAGATAATGACATAATAACTATTTCCTTTTATAGGATCCGAATCTAAAAATGGTGAAGCAGACAGTTCAGATAAAGAAATGAAACATGGGCAAAAATCTCCTACAGGAAAACAAACAAGTCAGCACTTAAAACGATTAAAAAAGTCTGGTTTAGGTAAGTGTTCAGTAGACTATGACATTTCACATTTTAGAGATTTCTATCTTTTTGAATGAAATTATAGAAAATTCTTATAACTTTTTTTAATGGTTAAACAAGAAAATTTAAAAATCTTTTCAACATATCTAAAGCAAAAAGGGTGTTAGATAAGGAAATGTAGTTTCAAAAGAATGATCTTAAGCATGTTACTAAATTTCTGAATGATATATTGAATGAAGCAGAGGCTAAAGATAGATTTAAATGATATGTGTATTTAAGTAATTATCTGCCAGGTCATGATTCTATCTAATATGCAATGTTTTGTTCCTGCAAGTGGGTTTCACTTTATTGGAATATACTGTATTGGGGAAAAAATGCAACTTTTATAAATTGTTCATTGAACAGGAGAGTACATTTTCATTGGGGTCTGCTGCAGTAAAACCGCTCTGCCTGCCTTTTCATCTGTGCTGCTTGAAATTATGCAGTAGTGCTTGTCTGAAAAATAGTGTAGAATTGCTGAGAAGTGTGGGAGACACAGTCCATGGGTCTTGCAAGTCAGCACCAGGTTTTCCTCTGAAGATTTCCTTCTTCATAACTTTTCATCAGGAACTCAACAGCAGCATTCAGGGAAGAAGGGATATGAGAGTTAAAAAGACAAAAATGAACCTATCTTAGGCTGCACATTCTAATTCTCGACCTAATCAGCCTTGTTGGATGTCTAGACCTAAGGGCTTCATTTCTTTCTCTTAGTTATTTCATCTCTGAGTAAGGATAATGATAATGACCTGGATCAGTGTAACATTTTCTAAAATGGCTGGTAGAAACTACAAGTTTATTGACCTGAACTTTATTACTGGTTCTGCACTTACTTTCTTGACAATTTAGGGTAATTCTTATTTGCAGAGTTTATCTGTTTGTAAAATTCAAGCAAGATTTTAACCCATTTATTTATTTTTTTAGTAAAGATTTATTGATTACTATTTACCAGGCATCTTGCTAAATCCTGGGAACAGAATTTCAATAAAAATCTTTGAAGAGGATTTATATATCCTTAGATAAGAGATCTTTGGGAAAGCAGAATTTATTTTTGTTTTAAATTCTTTGAACGTAGTATAATTACCTTTTTTGCATTATTTCCAAGGCTAAATAATTTATAGTTATTGTCTAGCCCAGAATGTAAGACTGTGTTTGTGTATAATCATACTTACATATACACTGACGTATATTTTCTAGTCTTTTGAGTATTTTAAAGTAAATACTTTAATATAAGTGGCTTCTGAAATAGAAAACTATAATGGGAGAGTGATATGTAAAGAATGTACTAAAAAAAACCCAACCTTCCACCCAAAATACCATGGTATGATATCCTAAGTAATTTAAAAGTCAGTGACCTTCAGTTAAAAATGGTCTGCTACCAGCTTCAGTAAAGTCAATGCCGTATCATCATTTAACAAAATTCAAGGCACAGGGCCCTCCCCGTTTATGTACATAGCTTGCTTCAGGACTGGAAGTTGACACAAGCATGTGCTCTGTTACCAGGATCTTCTCTGGTGCTCAGGTCTTCAGCCAGGATCTCTTGTTCTGATTGTTGTTACCTAGAAGTCCTGCATGCCGCTAAACATCTTACAGCTTAAAAATTGTATAGTAAGAGTGGTTCAGCCAACTTTTTAGCAAAGTAAAAAGGTGATAAAGGAGACCACCATGTTCTTTTTAACTTGCTTTCTTTTAGACTACAAAATAGTAGAAATAATGAAGCTACTTATTGAAGGAATGGAGAAGTGAAATCATATTCACTGCCCATATTTAATGCGACGGTCTAAGCATTTTGACAAGTTATCTCATTTAGTCCTCACTTCAGTTATGTACAGTAGAATGATTTCCATTTTGCAGTTGAAGAAACTGAGGCCCAGAGGGTTAAGGAGGTTCCCTATAAATGATGCAGCTAAGATACAAGTTAAGGCATAGCTAGCTCCAAGGTCTAAACCATTGACCTTGGATATGGTCTGAATGTCAAATCATCTTGCCCATGCTGTAGACCTGTAGGCACCACTGAGGAGCAGCACACCACTCTATGATGTGATAAGTCAGCCATAGGTGTTAAAATGCAGGTACCCTAGTTGCACGTAGAAGGAGAGCTAGCAACTGTAAGATTTCTTGGCTGATCCTGTAAAATCAGATGGAGGAAGAAGGTGGGATTTAAAATAAATCAGTTAAGGTAAAAATCTGTCAAAAATAAACCAAAGGTGATTACTGGGAAGGAACTATGACTGACTGACCTAGCAGGCAGCTGAGTGGAATGGCTTATTTTGTACAAAGGAAGTCACTGGTACTTAGTAAGTCTCCAATATCTGCCCAGCTATAAAATGAAAAGTGAAAAATGTAAAATGAAAGAAAAAGCCTTAAATGTGACCATCTCCAGACAGTAACCCCTGTCTCTTTTAGAAAGTAATGTTTTTGATATTCTCTGACCTTAGGAATCTTACAGAGTAAAAGATTGTTTATGCTGTGAAGCATTTTAGAATCAGGATGGTATTTAGTATTCCGTAAGGCATATTTATGTACATTTTGCTCTCCCCTCTTTGCCAGTATGTTGTTAATTCCTTGGAAATAGTGACCTTCTGTCCATCTTTGTAGTCCTTACTGCACCCATTACATCCATCCTGTTTTGTAAGTGCTGGATAAGTTTTGTATTAATTATTTATAAGTAACTGAATGGGCTAATAAGTTTGTCTGGATAAATGAGGCATCCTGTAGGTAACACAGCTACGTATATACCCTTGATTAAAAACCATCATGTGCTTCTGGGGAAGCTCATTCTTTGTTGAACTAATGTATGGCTGCAGAAACATTGCAAAGATGATGCCATCCAACATCCCATAGCCAGCCAGCCAGAGAGAGCTGGTTTTCCCTCATCTGTTTCTCCCACCAGAGTCGGGCATCTAATTCATAGTTTCTGAAATGTGGTTTTAACCTTCTCTACGTAGAGGTAACTGTATGTAAGTCCTAACCTGTTGAAACCATTGTGGATTAAAACAAATGCTATAAGTTTGTTCTAACTTAAATTGGTAATTCTAAAACTAAATCCAGTCAAAATCAGACTGTTGGGTGTAAGTCTAAATTTTCATCCTCGTTGTGAGATTTTCCTAACGATGTAAAATAATTCTGATTGTGCCCTGAGTGCTTCCTTTTGGTCTGTGGCAGTTAGTTAATTTGTCACATTGCAGGATATTCACCCTATTCAAGGTATAGGTTTCACCTGGGTCTTGGAATTTCATGTCTGTAGCCCAGGGCACAATGGACCCCAGACTTCCCTGAGGACTCTGCAGTACGGGACCCACTGCAGACCTCCTTGGTTCCCTTCATGTGCTCAGCTTCCCTGGGGAGGGTTAGGAGCATACAGTAAAAAAACTATTGAGCTTGCGCCGGCCCAGTGGCGCAGCGGTTAAGTTCACACATTCCGCTTCTCGGTGGCCTGAGGTTAGCCGGTTCGGATCCCGGGTGCGGACATGGCACTGCTTGGCACACCATGCTGTGGTAGGTGCCCCATGTATAAAGTAGAGGAAGATGGGCACGGATGTTAGCTCAGGGCCAGGCTTCCTCAGCAAAAAAGAGGAGGACTGGCAGCAGATGTTAGCTCAGGGCTGATCTTCCTCAAAAAAAAAACTATTGAGCTATGACATCCCTCAGTCATTCTAGTTTTGATGGTGATCTTGAAATTCCTGTGAGAAATAGATCAGTCAGCATAGGAACCCATTAATTCTGACAGAGTTGTTTTGTTTTGTTTGTTCTTAGCCAGGGTTATATATGAAAATTATGGCACTGTTTATCTGAGTAGCTCTGATTCAATAGATGTTGTCACATGGGGTGAGTGAGTGCAGGTGAAAAAAATGGTGGATCTAAAGAGTATTTCTCTGATGAAGTTATAGTAAAAAACAAACCAGCAAAACCTTGTTGGTCCCGCACCTACTTCTAAATCGTGCATGGTGGAAAACCTTATTCTGATATGCATAAAAATGAATATTAACAATATCCACAAAGGCTCTTTTATATCATAAGTCTCAAAAATTATTGTAACAGTTAATATTAGACTACCAAAGAATCAGGCAGTAGAAACTGCATCTGGTGAGATGAAAGGTAGGTGACAGCTGAAAATGGGTTTGAGGTCTATGTTTTTCTTATCTAATCAGTAGTTTTAATATCCTCTCTCCTTGTCTTAGCAAAAGGTGAAACTCATTTAAAACCTCCCTGTGGGGAGTTTTCTGAGATAACCCTGGTGTATTATCATTTCACCATCTTCAGGGTACTTAGAGGATGGATTGTGACCATATAAAAAATTGCTTAACGATATTCTTTCTTACTACTTGTTTTGTATTAATTTCTCACATCTGTCCCTAACTAAAATGTAAGTTCCTTGAGTTAGGGGTCATTGACCAAACCCAGTTTTTAATTATGCTTCTTCCTACCCAGTCACACAGTAGGAGTTTAAAAAGTGCTCCCTAAACACGTAAGCTTCTAATGGATGTGTCTGAGGGGTTTTTAATAAATGTCCTCGCTAAGCCCAACTTCTGGGATTCATTCCAATATATTTTATTTGGTTTAATCTTTTTGTTATGAAGAATTACAACTTTGCTGGTTTCGTAAAATGTTACATACTTTTAAAGTAAATTAATGCAGAAAAATAAAAATAGAATTTGACTAATACCCTAAATCCTATCATCCAAAATAATTTTCCCAATGTTTTATAAACATTGTTTGACATCTCTTAATGTGTATCCATAGGCAGAGATTATCTTAGAAAAAACTGTATTATACCATTTTAATTAAGGGTACTAAACTTAATTAATTTCAGGCTGAATAATAAAAAAGAACAGAAGTAAAACCAAAAAACAAAATTGCTAAACATTGCCACAAGATATATTCATATCTAAAACTTCTCTCCCAAGATATTAAAATTAAATTGAAACTGAAATAAAAGTGGTTATCTTTTTAACTACTCATTCAACTTCAGACAATATATTATAAAGGTTGGGGAAATAATTATACTTCTGGTCTCTCCTTCCTCCATGTTTTTATTATTTATATTATTTTTTAAACAGGTTGATAACATTTATATTCTGTTTTGTAACTAGAATCCCCATAGTTCTTTAACCCTGGTACTATATTTTAATGGGTTCCATGCTCCCCAAAGGACTTTTTACACAGTTTCTTCTTTTGTTAGGGCTACGTGGATTCATGTTATAGAGGATTAGATTTTGTCCTCTGATAAATTTTCTGTCCTTAGACTTTACTCTTTGAAAGCCTGCTATTCTTTCCTGAGCTCTTTCAGAATCATTCCTCTCTAATTTCTTTGAGACGAGGAAGAAGTCTCATTTTGATCTCTTTCTGTTTTTCTTTGGGCAGTCCCTCTTGTAGCAAAAGGCGCTGGTCTGCCTCTTGCTCCACAGGGTGTGCTCTTTCCCTCTGTGTGTGCTCATTTTATGCATAAATCCTGTGTGAGTTCCCTTCTGGGAAACCGGAGTCTTTAAGCCAGTAGACTACCCACTGATCAGCACGTGCGCCAGAGTCTGCAGCCTTTCCTCAGATTGGTGGTCTTCCAACTCCCTTTGGTCAGAATAATAGGGAATTTCCCTGACCCTGATTGGACGTGATTGCCCATGATTTTTATCATGAGGTCAGCCTAGCATCTTCTTGTATAGCGTAGACTCTCTCTGTGTCAATTTGGCAATTGTTACTTCTCTTTCCTCCTCTCGATCTTAACTTCTTTACACTCTCTAGTGTCCAGGAATTAGACCCTACAATGACTACCTCTTTCTCTTCCTCCTGATACTGTTAGGGAGATGAGGTACCAGCTGTAACAAGATAAGACAATCAGATATAATTGGATTGTTCTTAAGCCAATTAAGAGTAAGTGTGAAAGGATAATTAAAGTGGAATTAAATATCTTGTGTGGCAACAAATTGAGCAATAAGTTCATCTGTTGTGTCTTTGTTCCAAAACTATAAAACATGTTTTGCTTAGTTGGACATCTTTGAAATAGCTCTTCTTTTGACTTTGTCATAAAAGACTATGTACCTCTCCGAATCTTCTTTTTTCTATGATATTCTTAAAGATTTTGAACTATACCAAATAGTAATCAACAGGATAAATCCTACTTCTCATGTTGCCCGTAACATGTTTCAAAATTTTATAATTTTCTCATTTCCCCAATACTCCCTCCTAGAGTCATTCTTGGTAAATGACCTCACCTCCATCGTATTGAGAATATTAGGCCGTAAATAAGAATAAAGCAAATTTCTTACCTACGTTTTTCAACATTTCTGTCTCTAGGTTTTGCCTTTGCTTCCTCTGCTGAGAAAAGAAACTCCTTTCTAATTCTCTTCTTGTGGCCTATTTTTTTTTTTATTGTGAAATACTTCAAACATACAGAAAAATACAGATGCTAATAAAGCAGACATCTATATACACATCACCTTGACTCAACAAATGTTAGGAGCTTGTCAGATTTACTTTAGATTTAAAATGATAGATACAACTTTTATACTTTTTTGTGTTTATAAGTGAGATTGGCTGATAAATTTTCTCTTATATTGTCCTTGTTTGTCCTTATTTTGGAATAAAGTTTATATTAACTTCATAAATTGTATTGAAGAGCTTTCTTTCTTTACTTATTCACTGGAATACGTATAAAGTGAAGTGGTGGGAGAGTTCTGTGATATGTTAGTAAAATTCATCTTTAGAGCTATTTTATACTATCTGCTTTGTGTGTATATGGGGCAGGGGGCTGCATATTCATTTTTTTGAAGCTTTGACAAATTTACTCAGATTTTCTGTTTCTAAGTTAAATTTGAAAATTTATAAACTTAAAATAGTTTATCTGTTTTCAAAGATACTGGCTAAAGTCATAGTATTATGTTATGCTTTTCAAAATCTACTTACAATTATATCTGCTTTTCAAATCTATCTTATATCTCAAATTATATGCCTACCTTTCATTCCTATTCATGTTTATTCGTGTCATCTCTCACTAGACTTAGACCTATTTTATTAGCGTAATAAAAAGAAAAAACTTTTTTTTTGTTGCTGGTGATCTTCAATTGTTCTCCGTTTCTGTTTCATAAAGTCCACTCTTATTCTTACAATATTTCCTTCATTCTTTCTCAAGTTTCTGTTCTGTGGTTCATTTATAAAAACTTCTTGATTTGTACACTTAATCCTTGAATTTTCAATATTTTTCCGCTCTCTAATGTGACAATTTATGTTTCAAACCAATTGAGCTGCATTTTACAAATTTTGGCGTTGTCATTTAGAATCCAAATATTTTGCAATTTCCGTTATAAATCTTTTTTTCTTTAACTTATGAAGTACTTAGAAGTGTGCTTTTGAATGTCCAAGTATATAGTGGGTGTAGGAGAATTGGAGAGTTGCTATGTCTGTTTTATAGATACCTAATTTTATTTCTTTGTGGAGAGATATTTATACTATTCTTCAGTAATTGTTGAGCCTCAGTGGTCAGTTTTTTTTTTTTTCTTACTCTTTCTTGAGTACGGTCAAAAAATTGCTTTTTCTGCAGGGCTGAGACCAGTGCCCTATTTTAAATTCATTAGTTCAATTCAAGATTGATTATTGAGTTGTTAATGTCATCTGTGTTCTTAAGACACGTTTTTTGTCTGATATCTCAGTTTCTGGTGAAGTATGTTAAAACTTCCCATTAACATTGTATAATGCCAATTTTTCTTTTTTATTCCCTCAGTTTTAAATTTTGAGTACTATGCTGTTTAAATAGATGCAGGCATAAGGCATTATATTTTCCCAGTGAATTATTCCGTTTACACTTAAGGAATGATCTTCATCATCCCCAGTAAGGTTTTTTACCTTCTCTTATCTGATGTTAATATTGTAGTATTGCTTTTTGTTGTTTTGAATGTTTACCTAGTATCTTTTTGGCTTATCGGCTCATTTTCATCCATTCCATGGGATTTTTATTTTAAGTATATCTCTTGTAAGGAGCATATAATTGGATCGTGTTACTTTTAAATCTAATATTAAAATCCATTTATATTTATTTTGATTGTGTTGCACTAAATTTAAAATTTTTTTTTCTCCTTTTGTGCCTTCCATTTGATTGACTGAGTTTTCCTTCCATGTATTTATTTGGAAGTTAGAAGTCTTTTTCATTTCTTCCAATGGCTACCTATAGAGTTTTAACAAAGTAAAGAAGTAATCTGTATTGCTCTTGTTCCCAAATGCCAGAATTTAATGGTGCTGTCATTTCAGTTACACCTTCCCATCTTGCATGCAATTATTGTCTACTATTTTATTTCCACGTTATTTTAACTCTCATTAGTTATTTGTCCTATTTTTCACTGTTCGTGCTTATTTTGAGTTAGTCATATCTGTTAGCCTTTTGGCTTACCATTGCTACTGCAGCCCACTCCTTCCTTTTTGGATTTAATGTCTTTATTTGTTAAGAACATCCACTAGTGGTTATTTCAGTAAGATTCTCTAAGGGATGGAGTTTCCCTTTTGGATACTGAAATGTTCTTGTATCACTACTATCTTGAGAGACTTTGTTATTAATGAAATTCCAGATTGACACTTCTTGTTTCTTGGACCTTTGAAGATATTCCACTGTCATCTGTTGTTTATTGACAATAAGCTTTCTTTGTTGTCATCCTTTTGGAGGTAATCTATTTTTGTTCAAAATTGTTTTAAGATGTTATTTTTATTTTTGATGTTTTGCGATTTCAGCACATCGAATGGTGGAATGGGTATTTATCTTTCTTGAGATTTCATGTATTGCTTTATCTGAGGACTCTTGCCATTTTTTTCAGTTCTAAAAATTTCAGCCATTAGCTCTTTAAATATTGCCTCTCTGTCGTCTGCTGTTTTTTCTTTCTGAGATTCCCATAAGTGTGCATTCTGACTGCTTCTTCCATTCTCTGTATTTCTTCTCTATTCTGTTTTTTGACTGATCTTTTTTATGCTGCATTCTAGTTTTATCAACTATTTTAATTTTTCAATAATTCTTTTCTCTGCTATGTCCATTGAATATTTAAAAATGTTTTTTAAAAACTAACTTTTCATTTTTAGAAGTTCCATCTGGTTCTCTTTCAAATTTGCTTATTTTTTTAACCATAGTGTCCTGTTTTTATCATATTGGTTTTTATTTCTTCTTTTGTCCCTAATTATTTAAAACAAGGGCCAGAGAGTAAATGCTGTAGGCTTTGCAGGTCATACGATTTCTGTCACAACTAGGCAGACCAAGACAATATCTAAACAATTGGGCATGACTGTGTTCCAGTAAAACTTTATTTACCAAAACAGGTATTGGACTGGATATAGCTCATGGGCCATAATTTATTGACCCTTGATTTAAAGCATAGTCTGTTAAAATCACAATGAAGTGGTCCTCTTAACTCAAGTAACTGAGAGTGGTAACTATCCTGGTTGATGCATCAGCTGACTGTCCCTTATGGTGGATCAGTCTTTTGTGTGTCATAATTTGAGTTGTGAAATCTAAATACAGCCTTCTGGTGGAGGTCAGAGTGCTTCGAGGATTATCCTTCAAAGCATATTGGTATTTCAGACCTCACAGCTAATGTTTTTATAAAGGATTACTTTTCAAAGTATTACCCTCAAAATACCTTGAATAGGAATCTTCTGAAATAATCCAGCGATTATTGCTCTTCCTGACACATGGGGAGCACACAGCTATCAGCTCCCAGTGCTATCATCATCTCTCTCAAAATTAACAGCACTGTTGTTATTGTTATCATTGATCCTAGGTCTTAGAGAATCTACAAAAACTGTAGTTGTTACCATTTATGCTCCCAAAGTTTTTGAAACTTCTGATTAATTGGAAGATCAGAATTAAAATACTTCTCTTTTAGACCTACTGCTACTGGGAGTTAAAAATATAGATAGTATTGAGTGAAGAATACATTATGAAAATAAAGACAACTAACAAGACAGAAACACAAGGAAGCTTTGCAGATTTCCTTCTAAAATATCATTTTTAAAAGTGATAGAATTAAAAATGTTATTGAGTAATAGAATTAAAAATGTTATTGAGTATCTATCAGTGTTCAGTATATACTTATGTATGTGTGCACCTGCATGTTTTTCCCAATCTATAGTAAATTTATGCTTCTCGCTTGTTCAATCACAGGACACTTGAAATGGACCAAAGCTGAGGACATTGATATAGAAACCCCAGGATCTATTCTTGTCAACACTAACTTGAGGGCATTAATAAATAAACATACGTTTGCTTCCTTACCTCAGCATTTCCAACAATACCTCCTGCTTTTGCTCCCAGAAGTGGATAGGCAGGTAAGTAGAAGTTTTAGACATGTAGTATTAGTCAATAGTTATATTATTAAGAGACAGGTCTGTTATTGAAGATGACTAATACATGCATGGACCATTTTGTAATAACATGTTATGTAATTTACATACTTATTGCTAGCATTGGTGTATTTGTTTAATCTACCAAAACAGAACTATTTTTTATTATCAGTAGTGAGCCAATTCACATTTTAAAATACAGCACATTGCCTTGGAGTGAAAACGACAGACCTCCCCACATTGGAAAGGGAAAACAAAGAAATCAAACATTCCATTATCAAATAAATCTTTGAAGTAGCTGCTCCTTTACCCCGAGGGAATATTGAAGTGCAGCAATAAAAAGCCAGGGTTTCTAAGAAATTATGTAAATGTTTTTATTCTCAACTCTTTCCAAAAAGCATTTAAAATTTATGTTTGCAGTTGCCTTCTGAGAGTCTATCATCCTGAATATGATTGCCTATAAATAATCACCTTTTATCTTTTTTTTAGTGTAACTAGAAATGCTTTAAATGTATTTTTGAAAAGCTTCTAAAATAAGGAAATACAAATATAGACCTATAATAGCAGGCATCAATCATCTTCTCAAGCTGTTTCCTTAGGAAAGAAAAGGAAAAAAAAAGATTTCATCACATAAACTTTTATTAGATTTCACAAAAAATATTAAATGGTGACTAGGAAACATTTCCTTGTGATTCTCATTTCAATAAATTTTCACACTGTATATAGTTTCCAGTTGATGGACATAATGCATGTGTGTTTATGAATTTGCATCTTAAAATGATAGATACATCTATAAATTGAAATGGGCAAAATTGGTTCAATATTTCCATATTACTTTGAATAAATTTTCTTAGCTTTTTATTTGATTCTGTTTTCTACTAACACCCATCTCTTTTCATACATACTTAAAATTTGATGTGCTACAGTTTTCTTCCATTCTGATGTATCTCTTTGGTGGAGATTATTGTTTGAGTTTAGAAAAATATTATTTTGGGTGCAATTTTGTTGATTTGGAGTTTGTCTTCATCCCACAAAAATTTGTTTAATATTTACTATGAATATGATATGTTTTAGGTGCTTTGGAATAATGAAAAACAGTAAGTGCCTATTATATGTTTATTGAATCAATGATTAAATATGCTCTAGTTGGATACATAAGCCGTATTTGTGAATAATCAAAATATGAGACAGAAACGGGTAAGCTTAGTGGGGGAAAAGCACAAAGTATATTGAGCTTTCATATGCAGAGGGGAAAAATCAGAGACACATTTAAGATCCTTGAATTGGGCGCTTGAGATATAGGCAGAATCTGAATAAAATAGATGGAAATGTACCAAGTGCAAGGTTTGAAAATACAAAATCAAAACTAATTTTGTGGGAGTCTGGATAATAGGAAGAACAGTGCAAATGAATCTGGAAAGATAAATTAGAAGTCAATTTTGGAATATTTCTTGACTATGAGACTAAAGAGTCTGAACAGTGTTCTTCCTGTGTTTGCAGTGCAAAAGCCATGGAGGGCCTTTGAGCAGAGCTAGAATATAATAAGATTGTTGCTTTTTAAGAAAATTATTCTGGCAGTACTGAAAGGGAATGTTAGAGATGGAAAGCATGAAAGTGGAAAGAGTTGTTAGAAAGCAATTTTAGTTGTTCCAAAAAGGCAAAATGAGGACTTGAATTTGGAGAATAATGTTGAAGTTAAAGAGGAGAAGGATAGTGCAATCATCACCATCACCACCACCACCACCATCACCGTCATTATCATCATCATCATCATCATCATCCAGTGGTAGCAATTTTACATTTTGTCAGATAACACTTGAAGCATGGTATAGGAAGAAGCCACTGATGATTCTTGGGTTTCAAGTTTGTATAACTGAGAATTGAGTTCAGGCATTAGGAAAAACTTTATTTTGGGGGGCAAGGGAAAGTGATTTATTAGCTACACAACTATTTCCTCCACTTCAGCATATATGTGGTTTATCTATTTACAATTCTGTCTCCTGCTCTTGGAATAAGTTTTGGCATATATATTTTATTCAGCCTGTAACAGTTTCTGTTACTGAGTTTTTTCTAGTCACTGTGAGAAATATGAATAAGGCACAATTCCTGTCCTCAAATATTCATCAAATTAGTCCTCAAAAATTTAGTCCATTGGGAAATTATTTCTTCAAGAAATATTTACTGAGCATGTATTATGTGCTACATACACTTTTCTAAATACAGAGGATACAAGAATGATTCTTGTGGAGAAATAACAGAAGAGAAAGACAACCTCATGCTGAAATACAATACTCTTTGCTCATTACTGGGAAAGAAGTCTAATAACTAGACGACGTCCACACCAAATTTAGTATAAGACCAGGCAGAGTAACATAAATGTCAAATAGAAGTATAAAGTCCTCTAAAGATGCAGAGGAGTAAGAACTTTAATCTGAAAATAGTATTGGAGAAGATTTTATGGTAGCAGACATACTTTAGTTGAAGCTTGAAGAACTGATAGGTGTTTTGTAAGTAGAGCCAAGGGAAAGTGAATTGCACAGAGGAAGAGCATGTCATTTACAAAGACTTGATGCTTGTGTGTTCCAGAAGATTCAGTAGTACAGTATAACTGGACCATCTTGCAGGGAAAAGACATGAGATACTGTGCTGAAGGGTAGTATGGTCTACAACCTTGATGACCTGGCTGTAGACTAAACTCTTTGAACACTTTCTGAAACCAGCTGGTACCATCAGAGAGGTTTTCACATGAGAAATGGCATGCATAGAATAATTTAAACAGTTGTTTTAGTGCCTAGACATAGGTGAGGGAAAGAAGGATAAATACAAAGGATAAATACAATTCAGTCTCTGTTTTCTCTTAGGAGTCAGTAGCCGTGGGAATGATGGATTGGACAGCAGAAAGATGAGACCCTGTGAGACTGGGTTAGAGACAATTGCAGTAGTTGAGATATGAGATGAGGGTCTGATCTTGGACATTGGCCTTGGAAATGAAAAGAAGGCACTGAATTCCAGGCATATTTTTCAACCCAGATGAGTAGGAATAAATGACAGATTGCCTGTGGGATGGGGTTGTAAAAGGTCTAGAAGGCAACTGGAGATCTTATCTAGGGTGACTTGGGAGGACAGAAAGGCTCTGTGAGCCTATCAGCATTTGCTACCAAGAAATTTAGAGCTCTCTCTGTCTCTGCCCTGCTGGAGGTGAGCTCAACCCTCTCTCCTAGCAGAAAGGGACAGGCGACTTGATGCAACAAGCTACCCAAACTGCTGCTGTTTCAGCCCAGCTTATAAATATCCAAATGTGGATGTATACCACCAATTTCTGGGCCAGAATGACTAGAAAAGGCATGGCCCATGCCCCAGCCCTGGAACATGAACCTGGAATATGGAAATGTGATTCTGATTATATAGATTTATTTGAGCCACTGGAAGGTACTATAATTATGTGACATACCTAAGAATTTTACTTGTATGAAAGCTTGTCTTAACCTATTTTTACTAAATCTGAAATTCCCACCTTTCTCATTTCCTTTCTTTGACTACCCTGTTTCTGCCTGATTTCTCCCCTGAAGCAGCCCTACAGGGCCTCCTACTCTGGGCCATAATAAGATGAGCTTCATTCCATTATTACATCTTTAAAATATGGGAAGCTGGTTTCCCATTTACCTTGCTAGTGCCAACTGTCATTAAGCCAGCCTGTCTGGTATTTTGTTTTTCTGTATTTGTACTTTTCTTTCTTTTTTAGAGGTCTGTTTATCTTAGATTAGATTTTTTTTACATACTCCTCGTTGTTTTATAACATTGTCACATCTAGTTTTATATTTAATTTTACTCTCCACCATTATATTTCAAGTAACAGAAAATCAAACTCAAACTGACTTAAACATAAAGGGGATTTATTGGCTCAGGTAATTAGAAAATAGAGGTTAGAATGGACTTCTGGTTGTTGGTCCTGGAATTCAGTTATTATCAAGGACTCATTTAATTATTATTTTAAATAAATTAATTTAAAAGCTCTTCTCTTTTGTTGTTGGCACTATCCTAACCTAAACCTCTTTGTGATAGGATGGCTGCCTGAATCAAAACATGGGTGCTTGCCTCTTGGCTCACATTCATGGGGAAAATACTTCTGTCCCTGTATTTCAAAGAAAAGACCTGTGATTCACGCTAATGGTACTACTTAGATCACATGACTGATACTGAGCCTCTTAATTACCAGTTTGTATGCACAGTAAGCCAATCACTGAGACACCTACACTGGAGATGGAGAAAGATTTATTCCAGTTGGCCAAAATGAAAAGGTGGGAGGATAGGTTCTCTCAAATCTGCCTTAACAAAAGAAGAAATTGGAGTCTTTGTAGAGCTAAGGGGCTTGTGAGGAGGAGTTTTGGAGAAACAAAGGGAAGTCCTTTTCTTTCAATCCAGATAAGCCCTTGGACAACCAGTCATCTGGGTGCAGTAGCTGGGGGCGGGTTATCTGGTGGTTGTAACTTCCTTAAAGGTATTCTTTTTCTTCTGCAAAACATGCTCCTAAATCCTTGTGACCCTTGAGTCATCCCTCAAGTTAAGAAAACAGCAAATTAACGAGATTAACTTCTTTTCATCTCTGTCTGTGTTGGGAACAAGGTTGAAGGCTAACCATGTTCTTATTGAATGTTTATGGTAACCCTCAGTAGTCAGCTTCATGACCACTTCTTAAACAATGACTCTAGCTGAGTAAATGGAATATGCACATTGGTTTAAGGCAACCAGGCCTACTTTTGAACCTTAGAGTACTCACCATCTCCTGAAGCAAAATGGTACGCTGTGGTAGAGGTCAGGGATCCTTTAGAATTCTGTTTTTGGGGGAATTCTGTTAGAGATGCGTTGGGATATGGGGAGGGAGAGATGCTTGGTAGGCAATTAATAGTACCTACTGTAGTGGGGTAGATACTGAGTTTGGTTTTAATGTGTTGGGTTGAGATGCTTCTACTACATGAAGTGTCCAGAAATGATTGTATTTTCGGGTTTTGAAACTGGAGAAGATGGAGTTAGTGATAAAATCTACCTAGATTATTATGTCAACTGTGGGATTTGATGAGACTGCGGGTATCATAGTCATCCTAGAGGAACACAGATATTTGTAAGAGAATATGATAAGAAAGAATATGGGAAGGAGCCAGGGAATAGATAGAAAATAGCAAATCCAGGAGGGATTATCAATGTGGAGATTATGCACAGGCAATAGTATCAAATGGACATTAGGAGGTCATTGGGGAGCCAGTAGGATGTCTTTCCTTTGTTCCTCTAGATCCTGCCTTCAGCCTCCTTAACTCTGCTTTGCTCCCATGAGGCTAACCCATATATGGACTCCTGCATCAGGAGGAGCTATGCTTTCTGTCTTCTTTTTCTTTTTTTTAATGTTGAAATAATCATAAACTTTCTGAGAATTTGAAGATACACTGGAGAGTAAGTTTCAAGGCTAATTATCCATTCACTTCCCTCCCGCCCCAAATATATTGTGACTTTAAGGTTTTTTCTACAAACAAGGACATTCTCTTACATAATCACAATGCAACCAGTCAAGATCAGGAAATTAACAGTGATCACTATTACCATGTGAGTCTTAGGCTCTATTCAAGTTTAGCCACTTATCTCAATAATGTCACTTTTAGCAACAAGATCGAGTACAGACTTTGTCATTGCATTTAGTTGTCATATCTCTTTAGTCTCCTTTCTTCTGTAATAATTCTTCAGTCTTCCCTTGACTTTCATGATTTTGACACTTTTGAAGATTGTAAGCCAGTTTGAGTTCATGTGATGTTTCCTTGTGATTAGATTCAGATTCTGTGCCTTTGGGAAAGATAAGATAAATGATGCTCTATTCTCCCTGCACCTATTAGTTGGCACACAATTTTGATTTGTTCCAGTAGTGATATTGTTTTCTTGATCTTTTGATTAAAATGTATCTGCCAAGCTTCTCCAGTGTAAAGTTACTTCTTCCCTCTTTATAATTAAATAGTATTTTCTGAAGAGATTCTTTTAAACTGGGTAAATATCCTCTTCCTCTTCAGACTCTCAATTTATTAATTTATTTATATCTGTATGGTTTCATTGTTTTCTGTTTTTTTCTACAGGTTATTGTGCTCAAATTGTCCCACATTTGGTCACCGGGAGCCTGTTCAAGCTGGCTCCTGGGTCTTCTGACATGTCTCCATCACTCTTTGAGCACTTCATTACTTTGAAGCACATCAAACTGTTCCAATCTCATCTTAACTTTCCATGCCCCAGCCCTGGAATATGAACCCTTTCTCCAAGGAGCCATGGTTCCCTTTAGTGGAGGCTGGTGTTTAGAAATCAAGATCTCACAAAACGTGTGCTCTTTGCTATTGGGGTGTTGCTGCTCCCAGTTCTAGGTCAGAGTTAGAAAATATATGTTTGTATATGTGTGAATGTGTACATACATACGCACGTGTGTATGCATGTATGTTTGTGGCAACACCTCCTTACTTCTGTGTCTTGGAGACAAGGAACATCCTATAGAAGAAAGAGCATGAGCCTATTCACAATACATAAACATAGCACAATTTATATCTACATGTATTTCTATATGTATCTCTATATCTCGTCAATCATGAATTCACACTAATGCCTCCAATCCTAATCTAAGACTCTGTGGTTCATTGTAGTTTTATCCCTTTCCATAGCTGTCTAAGACTGACAGTAAGAAACCCAGTTTCTGTTACCCATAATATATCTAAATATTTGATTAATCCCCTTATAGATCACCAATCTTCCATCTTGGCCACCATACCTCTCCCATGTGGATGGTCTCCTTACTGCACTCAGGCTCTGACTCTCCATGGTAGGCCACCTACCCACCCATCCGGCTTGGGCACCTGGCACCTTCCCCTTTGTGCTTGACCTCTGACACTGTACATCAGGCCAATCCTCTGTGCAGGTACCCTTCTCACCATCCTCTGTCTCTGCAACCCCTCTCCAGGACTCCCCTCCATATGGATACCTACCTCATCCACTAGGCTCTGTGCTCCTACCCTGGGCCATCATGGGCCCCTCTGCTCCTTCTCTAACACAGGGGCCTATATTGCTTTAAGCTTCTGGCCTGAATTATTCAAGAGGGAGAGGAGAAGGCCCTCTGGATTCTAAGTAGGTTTAGCTGTTGGGGAGCCCCAACAGGCTTGAGTGAGATTGAGCCCCTCACCTTCCCTGTGTGGTCAGCATGGACTGCATCCATTGACCAGCTCCTATCAGAAGGTCCTCTCTCTGTCCAAATTATGATAAGCACCTTCTCCCCTTACCCTTCAGGTGAAATACTACCCCCCATTATTAGCCCTTTTTACTGCACTGTCTTCTATGGTTTTGCTGCACCTTGATCACACTTTTATAAGTAGTTACTTTAATCTACTCTCTTCGAATGAAGCTAACTTGAATGAGCCATCTGTGCCTGCCGGGACTCCTGACTGACACACCTTTTGAGGAAATAGAATAATGTGGAAATAAACAATTATAGAATTATATGGCTGTAAGCAAATTCTAGTGGTTTTGGGAAGGAATAGGATATATAGTTCATGCATTCATTCAACCAATGTTTATTTAACACCTATCATGTGCCAGACAAGCACTGATGATACAGACATTAAGAAGTCACAGTTCCTATCCTGAGAGAAGTGATGGTTCTAGAGGAGAGAGAGAGATATAAAAGCCTAGAGTTACAGAACTGTGTCAGTGGTGGTATACGTGTTGTGCTACGGGAACAAAGAGGAGATAATTGTATTCTGTCTGTGGGAGTTAGAATAGGCTCCAAAGAGAAGGTGTCATTTGAACTGGATCTGGAAGGATGGAGGAAGTTTACCAGGTTAAGAAGTGTGGTGGACATTCCTACTAGAGAAAACAATATGTGTCAATAATAATATCTATTACTTACAATGCTAAGTCTCCTACATAGATTATCACTACATAGATTATCCTACATAGATTATCACTAAGCCTTACAATAACTCTCCTGAGTCCACATTATTAACTCCACTTTATGTGGAAACTGAGGGTCAGGGAGAAAAAATGATTTATCTGACTTCTTCTGAATAAAAACATGGGAGCCAGAATTTGAACACAGATTCGTCTGACTCCAAGTTCATGCTCTCTCCCCTAAATGATGTTCCTTGCCCCCAAGACACAGGCAGGGAAGTATGCGATGTCTATCAACACATAACTTGAGATGCCTGGCATAGAGGGTGAGTAAGTTGAGGCTAGGAAGGTAAAACAGAGCAGGCCTTTAACAAAGGCCTCATGTGTCAGTAAGCAATGTAGGACATGCCAAGATTTTACATTTGGAGCATAAAGTTATTAGATTTATAGTTTAGCAAAGAGTTTCATTGGAGGAGCGAAGCATGCAGAGGGAGATCCCCACCTTCCACCTTGCTGTGGGTTAGCAAACTGCCTTCCTTCCTGTCGCTCAAACCTAAGCTTTCTGTTCTATCGTAGCCTCTGTGCTTGCTAACAGCTCTGCTAAGAATGCTTTCCCAGCATCTTTTGGCAAGGCCACCTCATTCTCATCCACCCAGTGAGTCTCAACGTCATCCTTACAAAGGCTTTTCTTGTCTCCCCTCCCATCTAACATACCCTCGTTAGTTGTTTCCTGTCTTATTTTTCTGTTTATTTTCTTCTCTGCTCTTATTATAGTCTATAATTAACTTGCTTATGTGTCTGTTCACTTGTCTTTTCTCATGAGAATAAAAGCTCCAGGACAGTAGCTTTGTTTCTTATATTCTCTGTGCCTGGCATGTGGTAAAGTCTCAGTAAATATTTTCTGAATGGATGAATGAGTGAGTGAATGAATGAATAGAGGCTGGGAAACTACCTATAAGGCTAGTTTAACATGTCTGATAAACATAAGAACTTTAGTGAAAGCCGTTATAGGATGAAAAAGAAAGACCTAATTTATGAGACATTGAATTAATTTGTTAAGGCTGCCATAACAAAATACCACAGACTATAAGTGGCTTAAAAACAGAAATGTAGGGACTGGCCCAGTGGCAGATGGCACAGCGGTTAAGGTCTTGCACTCCACTTTCCAGCCCAGGGTTCACTCATTCCTCGTGCAGGCTTACATACTGCTTGTGGAGCCATGCTGTGGTAGGAGGAAGATGGCCAATGATGTTAGCTCAGGGCCAGTCTTCCTCAGCAAAAAGAGGATTGTCAGTGGATGTTAGCTTAGGGCTAATCTTCCTCAAAAAGAAAAAATGTATTTTCTCACACTTCTAGAGGCTTCAAGTCCAGGATCAAGGTGCTGACATGCTTGGATTCTCCTAAAGCCTCTATCCTTGGCCTCCAGAACGCCGTCTTCTCATTTGTCCTCACATGGCCTTTTGTCTGTGTGGCTGCATCCCTGCCGTCCCTTCCTCTTTTTGTAAAACACCAGTCAGATTGGATTAGGGCCTAGCCATTGTGACCTCATTTATGCTCACTTACCTCATTAAAGGCCCCGTCTCTGAATACAGTCACATTGGGGGTTAGGGCTTCAACATAGGAATTTTAGGGGGGCAAAATTCAGTTCCATGCAGACATTTTAGAAATTAAATCATCAAGACTTGGTAATTGCATTTGGAGCGGAGGGAGGAATTGAATACACTTTTCAGGCAGTGTTTATTATGCATTTGAAAATAGCAAAGGATTGGTACATTTTTAAGCTAAGGTAGACTTAAACATGTTTTTGTTCTAAAAATTGAGGCAGTTGACGGGAAAAATTGAAGACAGCAGAGAGATGATTTGATTTATTGACCAAAGTTTTAGAATAGATGGGAAGGGTTGGGGACTATAGTGAAGAAGCTGGTTTAGAAAAATTGTGTTGATTTTTGATATCAGAGAGAAGAGAAGCAGGAAAAAGGAGTGAAGAAATAACTGAATGTGAAGAGTGCAGTGGAAAGTGAGGGTGATGGTATATTTGTCTGTTCGGAAACTAGAGGGTTAGAGGTTTCAGGAGAGTAAAAAGGCTTTGGAAAGCCACTTGGTGGATTCTCCAATGGATTCATCCTGGGAACACTGTGGTTGCTGAGCAGCGTTGAGGCCCCTTTTGAGGTTAGGTGGCAGTGGACACAGTTGGTCAACTTATGTGTTTTTCACCCCAACGATGCTAAATATTTGTGCACTTAGCTTGATAATAGATGTGTCGGAGAGGCTCAAATTGAAGGAGCTGAGTGGTTTTAGGAGACTTGTGGGCAGCTTATTGGAGTGGTTGATTATGGAGTCCAGGCTGGATAGGGAGAAAAGTAAGGTCAGAAGGGCTTAAGTAAGTGGACATCTCAGGGAGAGGAAAATGTGAGTTCAAAGGAGGGAAGATATGTTATGAATGAAATGTCATAGAGCCTCAAAATAACATGCTTCAAATATGATCAGATTTTGGTAAACACATGAGTCAAAACCCACAGCATTTCGGTTCAGAGATCAAATACAAAGAAACCAAGGGGTCAGAGCAGCATTGGTCAGTGCTAGTGAACAGGTAGAATTGTAGCTAGTTCTTCATTCAGTCCCCTTGTGGGAATGTTGGCTTAATAAATTCAGTGCTTTGGGTTGTAGCCAGACATGCTTTTGTACATGGCTCTCTGCAAGATGTGCTTGGAGAATTTTTAGAACTTTCTTGATTATACATAGCAGATCCCTCCTTTCTTTAAGAATTTGTACTTTATAAACTGTCTACATAGAGCAATTTTGTGACCTTTTAAAAATATGTGGCAGCTGGTGGAATAAATGTCAACTAAAGTGGAGTCATATTTAAGTTTTTATTACACTTTCGTATTGAACATCACTGATGAATAGGTTGTTGTCATTTCTGTCATCTGTATCATTTTTAAGTGATGTTCCTCTCTGCCTCCATTTGGTGGTATTGGGGCTATCAGGGCTGTCTCTCCAGATACTTACAAGACCCTCCCCCAGCTGCTTCTAAATAAATTATGCCTATTATTTTTTTTGTCCAAATGGTAATTGCAGCATTTCAATCCATTCTTACTAATCTCCCAATTTTGTTCTGCATTCATATCTGTGTGTCTATGGTCTGTTAAATGACTGGCTGCTGAAGGATATGTACTGTGTAGGCTCTTTAAAATCCTATCTAGCTTTGTGCTCTTCAGGTTTTTTCACTCACTGGCAATAATGCACATAATTTTAACTGTGGAGAATGTCATTAAACTAAAATGGAACATTTACACAGTCCCTTTTGCAGAGAATTTTGGACTAGGAAAATGAATGTGTGTGTCAGACATTTTACAGCACATGAGAATGTGATTTATTGATTTCTGATGGCTCTGTTGGCACCAGTGTATATATTTAAAGAAGTCACGCAGGCTTTATAAATGCAAATGGGAAAGGGCTTTCCATCTTTTTCCTCCGTGGAAATAGCTCATACATTTGCAATAACTCAGGCTCCTCTTAGAGATTGCTCTACGTACTGTATATATTGATTTAAAAATTATACTGTTATTTTATTCTACAAATAGCATATATAATGAAATGTCAATTTACCTAACAGATTATAAAAATTCAGGAGCATTAAAGATATGAAAAAATGCTAGTATCTTAAGCCTTTAGGTAAAAGTAAGGGTGTACTTGAGATGTAATTATTTTAATGGAACTGACACTTTGGCTTTTTCCCTGCTTCTGAAAGCGTATCTTAAAGTACTTAGGAAATCCAATATTCCTTTAGCCTAAGTCACTTACTGCTGATAGTAAATCATCATGGCCGAAGATAACCTTGCAGACCACGCCTGGATATTTCCATTCTCACCATTTATGCTTATGGAGGGAAGTGATTTCATCTAGCTATTATTCATTTCTTTGTCAACTGGCTAGTTAGCATCAAATCCTGTTTATCAGTATCTGCTTCAATGTATGTCAAAAAATGTTTAGACTGGATTGAATTACGAATGTGCGAGTAATTGCACATAATAGGCAATCTAACAGATGGAGCTTATTTCAGTCCCAGGCATAGGTGGTTAATTGAAGAGCACAAACTCATTTAACCTGGAGAACATCCCATTTTGTGCGTTAAACCACTTTTTTCCTCCTCTATATAGTGTAGGCTACTAAGTGGCAACCTCATAGGCTGAGAGGATGTCTTTGGCTATGTATGATCAACTACTACTGGCATATTGGATTATTAAATATTTAATATTGTCATCTAATATTTACATAATTACCTTTTTGTTATATAAATTACTTAGTAATACATGTATGCATAAACTTAACTGCCAGTTTATAAAGGAGCGGAGAATAAGGAACTTTAACCTTGCTTTATCCCTCAAATGACTAGAGTGTGAGAAATGGAGTCATTCATGTAGCAGATTACACATCAGTACATCTCATTTTAATAAGGGACATTCTAATGCCAGCATCACCAAGGACCATTATGAACAGCTGTCCTGCAGTGACACACCCCTAAATTAGGCTTAAGGGTAGAAGGAAGAAAGCTGATTTCACTAATTAAATCAACTTCAGAACTCCTGGTGGTTATTAAACCCTATTCGAAAAATACAGTTGCCTGAGAAAATACTTTGATTCCATTTATAAAATTTATTGAAGATCATTATAAAGGAATAAAGGATCAATTATAAGTAGGAAGCAAACAGTATAGTAATATTTGAAGCTCTGGATTAAGGTGGCAGTATAAATATGCATATTTAATTCCCTACCCTTGTTCTAAGTTCCCTTTAAAATATACTGGCTTTTTCCCATCCTTGTATTTCCTTATCAGTCCTGGAACCTACGTGAAGAATGCTATCCAGATGCCAAAAAGTGTGAGGAATTTCTGCAGGAGATAATTGAAGGTGAGACTAGATTGAGCTAAGAGATTGCCAAAATGAGTGACTGCCTGGAAAGGGAAACTGGGATCTGACTGGAAGGGACTGTAGACTTGCCCTAGCCAAAACCAGCTCTGAGATGTCAGGGCCAGAGGCAAGGGGAGAACCTTCAGGAGGAGAAATCTCTCTACGGACTCTGCTCTCCGGGCATGTTCACTAGAATTTAGTCTCTAAATTGCAGAAGTTTACCACTGCAGAAAATATCCTTCTTGTATTCTGTGTCCAAAGGCTGCCCATTTTGCTAGCCTAGGGAGGCCTAGCCTCACTGATGTATCTTTAAATATATGGTTAATATGTTCTTTATTAAAGAAGCCATCTGTGCTCCTCACAAATGCCAGTCCTCTGCTTGGGAAGCGTCAATGAGGTAAACATGCGCTCTTTTCTCATCCCTTATCTGAACCTGAAAGATTTGTACAAAATCCAACAGTTTCTGACAGAAACCATCTCAATATCTAATACTGACCCAACACCTACCGACCTCTCTGCCTTGCGATGAAAAGACAGATCAGTAATGTGACAGAGGAAGGGTTTGGCTGTTCAAAAGGGAGACCCAGGGTTATAGTTCAGAGAACAAGACCCTCTGTGTGTTACTGAAACAGGATAAAAATGATTTTAACAATATCTATTAATAAACTGAAGGTGATTCAGGAGAATTTGGTTATTTTTACAAATGTTAATTGAAATTTTATGGTGGGCTATGCAGTGTGCTAGACATGGTGGATATTACGTTACATGAGACTTTCATGCATCCGCCTTCATGGAGCTTGGGGTCTAGCAGGAGAAACAACATGGAAGGAGTGAATGTACAGGAAGCTCCCTGGGAATATCGTTGTCAAGAAGAGGGAGACAGCTGTGAGCAGGCATATGAGTGCTCTTGACGAGGTTGTTATTTGAAAACAGTTTGATGCTTGGAATCTTAAGATATATTAGGCAGAACCAGAGCGGCGCTCGGTCTATGGCACATTCTTCCCCATCACTGAGGCACGTGTTTTTCCAGTCTGACTCGTGAGAACACACTGTGGGCACAGGGCCCTCTTATCTCTGTTCATTTCAGGTAGTTCTTCCCAGCCTGTGGTTGGTTTCCTCACGTTCATGTAGTGATAAACATTCAGCTGAAGAACTCCAGCATTTTCTCTCTGTGGTGCTCTGGTTCTCTTCTTTTGTGCTCTGATTCTCTTCCTGTGAACTATAACTGGCTTGGTTTCCCCTGACTCTCAGCTTCCGTGTCTCATTAGCCCAATAGACGGATGGTGTACACCATTTACTGAGGAAGGTAAAACTGGAAGGAGAGCATGTTTTCGGTTTTGGACGTGTTGCATCTGAGGTGCATTTGAGGAATCTATATGGAAATTTTGAATAAGAAGTTGACTATATAGGTTTGAAGGTTAAACTAGAGTTCTAAGCTGGAGTGAAAAAAATTAGCTGCCACCAACATATAGATGTTAATTAAAATCATGGATATAGATAATGTGCAGTATAGAATAGAATGAGAAGAGGGCCCAAGACTAAGACTTGAGATTTCCAAATCTTAATGACTGAATAAAAGAGATTAACCTTGTAAAGGAGACTGAAAAATAATAGCCAGTTAATGTGAGGTAGAGGAAAACCAAAAGTGTGTATCACTGAAGTCAAGAGAGTGAATATTTAAGGAGGAGGGTGTGATTTATTTAATTCATAAGTATTGAATAAGATGAGGATTGAGAGTTCAACATCAGATTTCACATATGCAGTGCATCAGTGATCTTGACAAGAACAATTTTGGAGGCATGGTGGGGAGGAAAAACTAGTTTGGAGTGGCTTCGAAAGAGGCTGGAAGGAGAGGATTTGCATAGAACTCCTTCATTTTCTGCTGCATATAGAGAGGAACAGAGAAATGGAGCAGTACATCTTAGAATTTCTTGTTGAGTACATTGAGGCCATTTTTTTCTAAAATTGTTATTATAAATGGAATTTTTTTCTGTAATATAGTTCGTGAGTTTTGTGTATATGAAAGCTATATTTTTCTTATCCATCGTACTCAATTTTTGATAGTTTTTAATGTTTTCATTTTATGCTCTTGAGTTTCCCAGGTAATCATTTCACTTAAGAATGATCATTTTGTCTCCTTCTTTCTAATTGTATACTTTTTAGTACCATTTAATTTATTTATTAAGGAAGAAAGCCAGATTGAGGTAGGATGAGGATTGAGTTAAAGAAGAAAAGAAGTAGAGAGTATATACATATCTTTCAAGAAATTTAGTTATGGGGGCCAGCCCCGTGGCCGAGTGGTTAAGTTCGCGCGATCCACTGCGGCGGCCCAGGGTTTCTCTGGTTCGGATCCTGGGCACGGATGGACATGGCACCGCTCGTTGGGCCATGTTGAGGTGGCATCCCACATACTACAACTAGAAGGACCCACAACGATAATATACAATTATATCCTGGGGGGATTTGGGAAGAAAAAGCGGAAATAAAAAAAAAGATTGGCAACCGTTGTTAGCTCAGGTGCCAATCTTTAAAAAAGAAAAAAAAAAGAAATTTAGTTATGAAGTGGAATAGTCATAAGGATAACTGGAGCAGCATAATTTAGGGAGAAAGATGGGATTTTGTTTGTTTGATTTATTTTTTCACGTAGGAGAGGATTTAGTATGTTTAGTGATCAAAAGGATAGAAGTCCCAGAAGGAGCAGTTAAATAATCAAGATAAAATGGAAATTGATTGCTTACTATTATGATCCCTTAAAGGACAGGGGTGGAGAAGGTAGTGATCAAAGTGCTGGTGGAGAGATTTTCTTTAGAAGGAAGGCAGAGCCACCATTTCCAGAAAAACAAAGGGAAGAAGAAAGTGGGTGAAGAAGATGGATGTTAAGTTTGGTAGTGGAAAGTCCAGGGACTTCCTGTCTGATCCCCACAGCTTCTTTTCTCCCCTAGAAAAGAAGTCAAAATCATGGACAGATAGCGATGGGCAGGATGAGAATAAGAAGGAAGGTAAAAAGCTTGAGGAGAATGGAGTTTGAAATAGTCATTGAAGAGCGACAAAGGAGTTCACTGAAAGAAGCACAGTTGTCTGGCTAGAAAGTGATAAGGGACCCAGAGTTGACTTAATTATTAAGCTTGTCTGCTTAAAGGAGTGATGTTTTTCCAAAAGTACTAGCTGTGGAATCAGAAGGTCTACTGTGGATTGGGCTTTTGTCATATGGGTATATCTAAATGATGAGAAGGGCGAGAATCTTAACATGGCAGACCAGAAAATCTAAACTTGGAAAGAGGGGGAATGACGCAAGAAGAGTGACAGTTGGCTGGGTGAGAGTAAAGGGATGAGTGGACAGCGGGTCCTAATGAGTTCATGAATGATCATAGTAGGAGTATATGGACGAGCAGGCTGGAAGGAGGGAGGTGGGTCAGCATAATGTATATGTGATTAAATGTTACAGCGATAAAGAGGTTTAGGAGATTTTTCCCAAAACATTTATCATCTTTTGTCTTTTTTTTTAGTTATTAGTAGCTCTACAAAACTCTTAGTTTTCCTTTATGATGAGAGGTTTCATGTCTAGCTTGATATATTCTGAACAAGATTGGCACAGATGTTAGCTCAAGGCGAATCTTCCTCAAGCAAAAAGAGGAAAAATGGCAACACATGTTAGCTCAAGGCAAATATTCCTCAGGAAAAAAAAAGAATGTATTCCCCAAATATCCTCCAAAGTATTCTGATCTTTTTTTATATATATATTTAAAAATTTTTTCCTTTAGATTTTAGAAGGATGAGTCCTGCAGTTTTTTTTTCCCCCCAAGATTGTTTTCTCTATTCTGGGACCCTGAATTTCCCTATGGATTTTAGGAATAACTTGTCAATTTCAGCTTGTCAAAAGAAGCCAGCTGGAATTTTGGTAGGAATTGTCTTAAATCTGTAGATCACTTTGGAGAGTATTACCATCTTAACAATATTAAATCCTCTCATTCATCAACATGGATCTTTCCATTTATTTAGATATCCTTTAATTTCTTTCAACTGTTTTTTAGTTTGCAGAGTGTAAGCTTTGCATTTCTTTTATTAAATTTATCCCTTAGTATTTTATTATTTTTAATGTTATTGTAAATGGATTTTTTTTTCTTAATTTCATTTTTGGATTGATGAGAAGTCAACTGTTCATGTCATTGTTGTTCCCTTGTACATAACAAGTCATTTTTCTCCTGCTTTTTTCAAAGTTCTCTTTTTGGCTTTCAGCATTTTTACTATGATATATCTGGGTGTGGATCTCTTCACATTATCTTGCTTAAAGTATGTTGAGCTTCTTTGATTTGTACATTAATGTTTCTTATTAAATTTGGGAAGTTTGGACCATCATTTCTTTGAATATTTTCCTGCCCCTTCTCTCTCTCCTCTCTTTATGCTACTCCTGTACCCATTTCTGGGTGCACTTAATTGTGTCCTACATTTCTCTGAGGCTCTGTTCCTTTTTTAATTCTTTTTTCTCTCTCTTCTTTAGGATGCATAATCTCTAGTGCTCTGTCTTCCAGTTTGCTGATTCTTTCTTCTGCCAGTTCAAATTTACTACTGAGCCCCTCTAGGGAAATTTTCATTTTAGTTTCTTTAACTCTTTAATCCAGAATTAACAAGTGGTTCTTTTTCATAGTCATTTTCTATTTTATTGATATTCTCTATTTGATGAAACATAGTCGTTGTACCTTCCTCAATTTATTTAAACATGATTTTATTTAGTTCATTAAAGATATTTGTAATGGCTGCTTTGAAGCTTTTTTCTGTTAAATCCAACATCAGGGCCTCTCACAGGCAGTTTTCTTGCCTGATTGTTTTCCAGTTGATGGGTCACTCCTGTTTATTTGTGCCTCCCTCCCTTTCTGGACATTTTACGTTATATCTTGTAAAATCTGTATACTGATCCAACTCCCCTCTCCAGGGATTCTTTTTGTTGTTGTTTTCTTATTAATTCGATTAGAGACTTGACTGGATTATTTTATTGCAATTGATTTTCCCTGCAGTCTGAAGCCTCTGATGTTGCTTCTCTAAGGGCACAGCTTTGGCCATGATCATAGTCATGCTGGAGCTCTCTGTTTCTTTCCCTGACCTCTCTGTTAAACTATTATAAATACCTATGTTAAATGCAGTAAGTGTTTAAAGTATTTTTTCCTTAAAGAAGAAGAGTATTTCTTTTGGTTATAACTTATTTTATCATTATCATAATTTTGAGGAGTTTGTTAATATTTGCTTTGGGGAATGGGATCATTAGTTTATATTAGGTTTTCAGTGGTCACAATAAAATTACATTTGCCATTCATAAACATTGTGAGCCTGCTTCTAAGTGTTCTGTTTCCTTGGTAAGCAATGGGGATGAAATTCATGGGTAGATATAGTGACTGTGCTCAAAGATTTTGCAGTCTCATTTGGTAGGCATCCAGCACTTAGGCTCAATTAGGCTCCTTAGGCTCTAACTGCTTTATTGTTTTTAACAATGCCCTGGGGCATAAATTTCTGCACAGTGTGATCCAATTAAACTAGAACCCCTCCCCCCACTTTGCAGGGATAGTTTTGAGGCCAGTTTTTGAGGTTTGTTTGGACCCTAGGAGGGTGCTTCTTAGCTGTCTCTTTCCCTGATTCTCTCTGGTAAACTAGTTGACCTGTGGTTTAGCTTGCTGCTTTCAGAGAGCTACCAGTCTCCTCTTAATTGCTCACCAGCAAAATATCCAGTCGTTTCAAGAACACCCTTTGGCTTGAGCTTCCCTACACTCTGTTTTAAGTAAAGTCAGTTCCTTCTAGGAGACCTTAGAAGCTCTCTGTTCTTATGGACTCCCTCTCCACCTGGGAAAAATCTAGAAGCACTGTTCCAGAACTTGGGACAAGATTGACACTTTCTTCAGTAGTAGAGCGTTGGGTGAAGGTGGTAGCCTCTGGTCTTCTCATCTTGCCTCTGCTGGGATGGAACCTCCACTCTATGAGTGAGCTGGATGAGGGCGTTCAGGGTCCCAGGATTCTTGGCTGCCATACCTGGGGTAGAGCCACCACTCCTGCGTGATCACTGGGGAGAGAAAACGAGCCCCTGACCTCTTGGCTATGCTTGCCAGGAATTTAGCCTCTGCAGCTGAGGGCTAGAGGGGATGAGAAGTGCTATTGACTTGTCCCTCCCATTGAGTTACTCTATTCTTTACTGGGAGCTTAGAGGAAAGGGAGCCCCTCTTCCTGGCCACACCACCTGGAGAGGAGCTTCTTTCACAGGGACCTGTTGGGTGGAGGAGTGGGTTGGGGTTTAAGTGGCACAGAGTCTTGCTGTAGTTACCAAGATTTAGTAGATTTTTTGAATAACTGTTTCTTCATTTGCTATATTCTCTTAGGAGAAATGGTTGTTTTTTAAAATAATTTTCACCAGTATGGTGGTTTCACTGGGGAATGGGTTCACAGAGCTCTTCACACCACCATTCTGCAACTGGAACTCTACTACTTTTAGATTTTTAATGTAACTTTTATATATAGTAATAAATGTTGGTTCAAATTGTTTTTCTTTGCTGTATTACAGAGTATCCCAAAGCCATTTATTAAATAAACCATCCTTTTCCCCCAAATGGCATATTAATAATGCATGGATATTTTGTTATGTGTTCTAAGGTGGTAGGTATTCAATGAAGAATACTTTTTCAATGAAATTCAGATTAACATCTTATTTCTATGAGTAAAAACACCTCAAAAAACTGCTTTAAATTCTTCTTATCATCTTAGATTACATTTCACATTCAGACTTCAGAGAGGAAAGTTGCAGTTTTGCTAAGCTTTTTTATATTGTGGAAGCTTGTAAAGAGAGGGTTTTGGTAAAGTATGGATAACCTGAAGACACAGAGAGCTTGAGAGTTTCCCTTATTAATACTCATATTAATTACTTGTGGTAATTGTTTAAAGTACCCTTTCCTCAAAGAAGGAGAATATTTCTTTTGATTATACCTTTAATTTATTATTATTTTCTATAATTTTGAGGAGTTTATATTTGTTTTGGAGAATGGGATAATTAATTTACATTAGATTTTCAGTGGTCACAATAAAATTGCATTTTGTGTCTCATAAACACTGAGCCTGTTTCTAAGTATTCCATCTCTTTGGTGGGCTGTGGGGATAAAATTAATGAGTGGATACCTGTACTCAAGGACTTTACAGTCTAGAAGACAAGTCATATATGCAGTCTTCAAAAAGGGTTTGCTAAGTTCTACAACAGAAGTATGCCATTGAAATGTGGGAGTTCAGAGGTGATAATGATACTTAGAGTACACGTATGTTTCATTTGTTTTTCTTGCCTAAAGTAATTTTGCATCAAGCCTTTATAGATTTGTTTTTATTAATTGATGTTTTAGTGCCAACGTTTTGGTTATTTAAATCTGGTGTTTTGTACATAGAGATATCATTAAATAAATGGTGAGTGAAACAAGGAAAGAATGCATTGATGGAGGGTTGAGGAAATCCTTCATGTGGTTCAATTTCCCCATTTTCTTTAATCTCCTCTTGGGATTGTTTCCAGAATGTTACTTTTTGTACTCTGTGTTCTCATTTAAATTATTCATCTAATGTTTTATCTATTCAGAGATTCCATTGAAAGGAAAAGAAGGAAGCTAGGAAAAAACCTGTTAAACAGGACTGAATAAGCTCTTATTGATCTCAGATATTATTTGATATGTTTAATAGCTTTGATATGTTTATTATGTTAATATATTTCAGTGCTAATATAGATTCGATTCTTAAGAAATATTTTTGTTTTCTGCATATCTTAAAATACACATGCATACGCTTTATATTACAAAAGACAAAATAGCTTTATAGCATTAATGAAGCTAACATTTATTGTGTTTTTAATATCAATTAAGAATACATTTCATTGGGGAAAAAATAGTATTGGGATGCACCAACTTTACACAGTTCCATTTCCAAAACTTGAAGATATTCTGCAATTTTTTTTATTTAACTGAGAACGTTTTCTTTATTACCAAATGTTTGACAATTTTATTTAAATTAAAAGATATCATCAATTAATTATTATAAACTTTCACTTTGTATAAAAGAAACTATATTCAGCAGCAAAGTGAAGTTTTACTCTAGATTTTTTAAAACACATACCAAATGACAGATAATTACAAAAAAGGTTAAACCTACATTATGTTAAGCGAGCTCCTGAATTTACCCTGGTCATTTCTGATTTTGTCAATGTTAGGTCTGCCTCAGTCACCACATCGATCTTTCTTGCTGTTCAGTAAGTCAGCTATTTCTTAAAATGAGCGAGTAATGGAAGGAAAACATAATTATTCCTTATTTTTATGTAAATGTTTTACTGAATTGGAACATGCATACTGATAAGTGCCCATCTGATAATTGCATGGTTTTATACATTTTTAAAAAGTGAGCACACCCTTATAGCTGGCACGCATAGTTTTAAAGAGGGGGCGTTCCCTCGCACTTGGAGCTCTTCTTTGCCTCCTTCAGTTAACTGTCACTCAAAGGAACCCGCGATCCCGACTTTTATCACCATCGACTAGTGTTGTTTGTTTTTGAACTTTATATAAATGAAATGATTCAGTGTGTACTCTGTTTTGTTAAGCTAAATGTTCTGTTTGTGAGATTCGTACATTTTGCTGTCTGTGGCAGTAATTAATTCTCATTGCTGTGTAGTGTTCCACTGAGTGATCATGCCATGGTTTTCTCATGGGTTCTCTTGATGGACATTTGGGTTGTTTTCAGTTTATGGCTGTTTTGAGTAACACTGCTCTGAACACTTTGTTTATCTATGTTTTTTGGTTCCCCTACATCCAAAAATCCTTGGGGTATATGCCTGTGGGTCTAATTGCTGGATCATAGACTGCATATATTGCATATATTCAGTGTTTAAAAATAGTATTAAACAGCTTTCCAAAGTGGTGACCCCAATTCCACCAGGAGTATGTGAACATTCAGTCTATTCCACATCTTTACCACGACTGGATATTGTCAGTGTTTATAATTTGTGTGTGTGTGTGTGAGGAAGATTTGCCCTAAGCATACATCCGTTGCCAATCTTCCTCTTTTTTTGCTTGAGGAAAATGAGCCCTGAGCTAACATATGTGCCAGTCTTTCTCTATTTTGTATGTGGGATGCCTCCACAGCATGGCTGATGAGTGGAGTATGTCCGTGCCTGGGATCTGAACTTGCAAACCAGGCTCCGGAAGCAGAGCACACGGAACTTTTAACCACTGAGCAATGGGGCCAGTCTCAGTGTTTATAATTTTATGTCGTGGTTTTCATTTTCATTTCTCTGGTGACTGATGAGGTTGAGCAACATTTTATATGTTTTTGGATATTTGGATATCCCCTTTGGTGAATTACGAGTTCAAGTCTTTAGTCCACTTTTTTTATTGGGTCATCTTTTTCTTATTGATTTGTGGCAGTTCTTGTGTATTGTCTTTTGATCCTCTAAATAGTGTCCTTTGATGAAGAGAAGTTCTTAATTTTAATATACCAAATTTGTTGATATATTAAGCCTTTCTGTATTATGATGACAGATGTCCTTGTGATACCTTTACATTTAGATCTAGAAATCACCGGGGGTTGAATGTGAGTGTGGTATGACATACAGATTGTTTGATTTGTTTTATATGATATCCGATTTGCCAAACACATTTTATTGAAAAGGCCATTCTTTCCCCCACTGCAATGCAATGTCACCTTTGTTAAAAACAAGTGACCAGATATGTGTGCTTGTACTAGACTCTATTCTTTTACATTAGTCTTTTTGTCTGTTCTTGTACCCAAATCATCTTATTTTGATTATTGGTAGCTTAATATCTGGTAGAGGCAGTCCACCAAATTTGTTTTATTTCTTGGTTATCAGTGGCCTTTTATATTTTTGTAGAAATTTTGGAATAGTATCAATTTCCATAAAAGTCCATGGTTTTAGATTAGGGAATGCATCAAATATATAGACCAATTTAGGGAAGAGTTAAAACTTTTGCCACCTTGAATCTTCTAATTCATGAATCTAGCTTGTCCTCTTGTTTATTTAGGTCTTCTCTAATGTCTCTTAATAACTGTGGTAGTTTTCTTAGGAAAGGCGTTACACATCTTTTAATAGGTTTGTTCCTACTTAACTGCTGATTTTTTGCTGCTATTCTAAATTGTTTCTGTTTTATGTTGAAGAGATAGAAATAAATTTTTATATATTGATTTTTCCCCGTGAATGTGGTAACTTACTAATTCTAAAGTGTATAGTTTCTTATGAATTCTCTGAGTATACAATTATGTTGTCTCTAATAATTACAGTTTTATTTATTCTTTTAAAATGCTTATATCTTTATTACATGATTGCTCTGGATAATATCTTCAGTACAGTGTTGAATAGAAGTGGTGATAGCTTCCACCTGTATCGTGTTTTCAATCTCAGGAATAAAGATTTTTCTCTTTCACCTTTATGGAGGGAGCTTAATGCAGATTTTTTATAGAAGTTTTTTATCATATTAAGGAAGTTTTATTCTTTTCCTAGTTTTCTGAGTTTTAATCACAAATAGTATTTTCTGCATCTATTAAGATGATTGTTTTATCCTTTATTATATTAATGTGATAAACAACCAATTGTTTTTCATATAGTAAACAAAGTTTTATTCCTGGAAGAAACAAAATACACACACACACAAATGCAATTTGCTAATTTTTGCTTAGGATTTTGACTTTTATGTTTGAGGGAGAATTTGGCCTGTAATATTCCTTTCAAGTAATGTTCTTGTCAGATTTTGCTAGTAAAAGTAATGCTGGCATATTAAAATCACTTAGTAAATATTCTATTTGATGGAAAAGTTTATAGAAGATTATTATTTCTTTTCAAAATATTTGGAGAAATTCACTTGTAAAGTTATCTAGGCCTTGAGATCTCTTTGTGGAAAACTTGTAATCATAGATTCAGGGCCAGCCCCATGGCCTAGTGGTTAAGTTCGGCACTCTGCTTCAGCGGCCTGGGTTTGGGTTCCCAGGCACGGACCTATAGCACTCATCGGCTGCCATTCTGAGGTGGTGACCCACATACAAAATAGAGGAAGATTGGCACAGATGTTAGCTCAGGGTGAATCTTCCTCAAGCAAAAATAAGTAAATAAATAAATAAAATTGTAATTATAGATTCAATTTCCTTAGTAAATGTAGAATTTCTCTTAAATTCAGTTTTTGTAAATTGTTTTTTTGAGAATTAAAAAATTAACAGCTCTATTGAAGTATAATTGACATAAAATAAACTGCACACATTGAAAGTGTACAAGTTGATTAATTTTGACATATGTATACATCCATGAAACCATTACTACAATTAAGATAATGAACATATTCGTCACCCCAAAGAATTTCCTCATACCCTTCTGACATCTTTACAATAGTCAGTCTTCCAATCCATAAGCATTGTATGTACCCCGTTTCCCCCATTTACTTAGATCTTCTTTCATTTTTTTTAATGTTTTGTAGTTTTCAGTGTCCAGCAGGGTTTTTCAACCTTGGCACTAATGCTAGTTTGTGCTGGATCATCTTCTACTGGGAGGGTGGGCAGTGGCTTGGGGAAGGCTGTCTGTCCTGTGCAGCATAGGATGTTTGCCAGCACACCTGGCCTCTGCTCACTACATGTCAGCAGCATCCCATACCTCTAGTCCTAACAATTAACAGTATTCTCTAGATATTGCTGACTATCCTATAGGGGACAAATCTCCCAAGGCCAAGAGGTTGAGAACCACTAGTGTAGATGGTCTCACACATGTTTCATTTGGATTGATTTATTTCAAAAGGGTGTTCACACTATTGTATATAGTATCTTTCTAAAATTTCATTTTCTATTTGGTGCTGGCATTTAATGATGACATTGATTTCTATGGATTATGATTCAACAATTCTGCTAAATTTACTTGTTATGCTAATAATTTTTGTCAATTTAGGAAAAAAACTTGAGCTGGCACTTCAAAAAGCATGTTATGAAAATGGTCAGTAGACATGAAAAGCTCAGCTTCATTAGTCAAGTAAACACAAATGAGACTGTGATGAAATACAACTACACATCAAGGAAAATGGCTAATATTACAAGCAAACAAACATAAAAATAAAAAAACATATGGGGCTGGCCCGGTGGCACAGTGATTAAGTTTCCTGCTTTGGTGGCCTGGGGTTCCCCTGTTTGGTTCCAAGGTGTGGACCTAGCACCACTTGTCAAGCCATGCTGTGGCAGATGTCCCACATATAGATTAGAGGAAGATGGGCACAATGTTAGCTCAGGACCAATCTTCCTCAGCAAAAAGGGGAGGATTGGTGGCAGATGTTAGCTCAGGGCTAATCTTCCTGAAAAAAACCCCCAAACATATATAGACCATAACAGATGTTGGTGAAGAAGTGAAGCACATGGAACTCTTGCTTTACTGGGAGTATGCAAGCACTTTGAAAAATGCTTTGAGAATATTTATTGAAGTTGACCCAGAATTTAAATTCCTACGTTTATAACCAATGGAATGCTATATATATTTACCAAAAGACCTGAGCAGAAATGTTTATACGGCCAGACTGTTCACAAGATTCAAAACCTGGAAACTACTGAAATATCCATGAACAGCACAATGGACAAAGAAATTGCTGTGTAGTATTTCAGTGTGAATTTACCACAATAAGAGCAAATGAACTACCTCAACATGCAACAGTATCAGTGAATCTCACAAGTATGTTGAGCATGAGTGCCCAATACAAAAGTATATGTACTGTGTAATTCCATCTCTGGAAAGGCCAAAGGCAAGCAAAACTTATCCATGGTGTTATATTCTCCTTGGGGATTAGTACCTGGGAGGTAGCACTTCTGAGTGCTGTTACTGCTTGCTCTTCATCTGGATGCTGATAACATCAGAGTGTTCAGTTTGTGAAAATGAATCAAGCTATATTCTTGTGATTTGTTCACTTTCTATATATGTTACACTTCAATAAAAAGTTATAAAAACTTTTTAAAAAAAGTATTCTTCCCATAATTTGGCTCTGTAATAGCCAATTTGGTCTTTCACCCTTGCAACTGGAGTTATCTTGCTCCTCCTTCCCACCACCACTTCATAATCACCACCACCACCCCTAGCCCATCACACCATGAGGTTAGTAGGTCTGGCTTCAAAGCTGAGTCACAGCTTTTGATCTGGATGAAGTGTGTTATTTTTCCCCTACTTCTTGTACCTTGTTTCATTGGTGACTCATTAAGGTCAGCTAGGAAACTGTAATTAGCATTAGTTTCAGTTTAAAAAAATGCATCCGTAATTGGATTGTCTTGACTAGAAAGAGTTGTTCATGATTAACTTTTTTTTTAATTTGAGTTTTCTCTTTCACTTGATCATAGTTCACTTGGAGAGGGGTACTTATGAGCTTCCGAATTATATGTTCAAAGACACGAAAAGTAGATTCTCCCTCTTAGTCTTATTAAAGACCTATATCTCTGTAGTCATCTTTTTAAAAAGTATTGATTCAAACCAATATAAATTTTCCTTGAATTTGTGTCCTTGATTTGATTATCTAATTTAGAATTTCCTACTTATTTAGATACAGATCTCTTGGTGAAAACTTTAATTTCACTTTCTCATTTTTTCTTGCAAACTTGAGAGAGTTGTGCATCAAATTATTTTCTTTAACCGTATAATGTACTATATGGATTTTCAGTTTACCTGGCCATATTAAATTTTTTATTCTATTTCTTTATTGAATATTTGGAAAATTTTGTTTATTTCAATGTTTTTGGAAAAGAAATATTTTACTAAGCCTTTATTTTACAAAAGTTTTAAAAAATTATAAAATAAACTTAGATATAAAACACCTTAAGTCTTATGCATATCGTTGTATTTTTTCTCTAATGTTTTAAAATGTTCTTATTTTTTTTCATTTTCCCAGATTTATTATTTCGCTTAGATTTTCTATTTAGTTTCCTGTATTTAGTCCAAGAGAGCAATTTTGTCATTTTAGAATGAATGTAAATATCATAGTTTTTCTTGAATTGATTTCTAAATTAACTAAATTACATCTTATTTTGTAAAGAGATGTTTGAATTTATTTTATTGCCATAATTTCTCTACTCCTTTTAGGGAAATAGATCACTTTTTATTTCTAATGTTGACGGCATTCACATTTACTCTTTTTTTTTTGGCCTTTATATGCAAATTCGATGAATATTCTTCCTATTTAATTTTTTGATTTGATTTTGTGCCATATGCCTCAGATTGGCTTTCAAATTATACATGATTTTCTTCCAGAATTTAGTTTGGCTCCCCTTGCCTAATTGTGTACAATATTTATTTAACTGCATTTTATCCCCGTTTATGAGGTAGGAACTATATCATGGGCTATCTGAACTCCCAAATGACACATTGTTAACTTGTCAGTGTGCAGTTATTATTTCATTAGATGGAAACATTTTTCAGTTATTATGATAATGAATTGTGCCAGTGGTAACTGATGTTTAAACAGTTTGGAATTTTAAAAGCCATCTCTCCCCTTTATCATTTGAGTACATTTGGCAGTTGATTTGATTGTTTGCACGTAGGTCATATGTGGCCTGTGGGTGAGAGCATATGGTGGCATCAGATAGCTTTGTGTTGGGGGCAGGGACTGTGTGTGGGTATCCTTTGCAGGGGCGATGCTGCATTTTTACAGTATGGCTTCCCTAAGAATGCCTCTTAGGGCTCCCACATTCTCACATTTTTTACCTAGTCAGTTGTATATCATTCAGTGATACAAAACTTCTGTCAAAAAGATTAAAATTCAATGCATTCCTACAGTTGCTGGAAAAAACAGCGATACAGTCGTAAAATGTGCAATTCTTATTTTCCTGTGTTTCCGTACTATATGAAATTAATTAAGTAGGTCCTCATACTCCTGCAATTTCTAGTTGATGGACAATAGATTATTCTTTAGGTATTATTGTTTGCTTGCTAAGATGAGATATAGAATTCAAGGGAAAACAGATAATGTTGTTTTGACAAAAATTTGAGAACTATTGTTGATTCTACAGTTGCTGTTATTTTGCTAAACTTCTTCTCATACTCTTTTTAAGTGTATTTTTTAATCACGAAGTACGGTTTTGGCTCTTTGTTTTCTACTTTATAGATTTACTGCAAGATATGTTTGCTTTAGAAACTCATCCTTTTTAATTGACAGAGAATATGGCTGACGGTATTTTAGTAATTCCTGCCATTTAAAGAAGAATCGTATTATAGTTTTAGAGTCTAAATGATTGTTACTCCTGGTATTTACATTGACACACCTAAATAAAGCTTGACATTCATTAAGATTACTTGCTTGCAGGCCTGAACAGAGAGATAAGAGATATGGAAGAATTTAGGTTTTCGGGGAAGGAGCCAGTCATTTAATCATGCTTTTATACTCCAGAATACTTGTCTGTTTTGCCTGTAGCTTGCAAAATTGGCTGACAAAATGAGTTTCCTTGTAGCTGCTCTAAAACAAAAGCCCTTCTGATATTTTTTAAGCTAGTTTTCCTGAGAGACTTTTTAGCTGCCCCCAACTTCTACAAAGTTTTTAGCTCAGAGCACCAAAAAAGGCTTCAGGGGTCTATTAAATGCCTGAAATGCCGTGCAGCATTTGTGTGTGTGTGTGTGTGTGTGTGTGTGTGTTCACGCGCGCATGCATTTGCCTATTTGTTTGTTTATTTCTAGGGTATTTTCGTCAAGGTAGAGACTATGTTGCTGTAACAAAGAATTCCAAAAAAGGGCAGCTTAAACATGATAGCACTTTTTCTCCTGTGTAAGAGCCTGCAAGTAGACACTTGGCCCATGGTAATGAGGCAGGTCTACGCTTCAGAGTTGCTCATTCCCCAGCTGGCACATCCACATTCTAGCTCAAGGATTGCGGAGGGCAAGCTTACACAAGTAATGCACAAGGTACACACATCACGTTTGTTCACATTCTCTGTTGAGAACTTAGTCTTATGGTCACAACTACCTGGCAGAGAGTCTGGGAAATATTGTCTCTAATGTTGCTGTTTGTTATTATACGCGAATGAAGGACGGAGCGAATAGTGGGAGACAATTAGCAGTCTGCCACACAGTTTTCCTCCATAGTTTTCATTCAGGGCAGAAAAGTCATTGTGAACCCAAACTGTTTAAAACCCCTGTTGTGGAGTAAAAGTTCTCAGAAGCAGTGACCCTATTTTAAAATGCATATTTTGTAAAGCCTTTTTTTCCTGTCTTAAAACAAAAGTCACAGAAAATGTAACTTTCCTGCACACAGATTTTTAAAAATCTATAAATAATATGGTGTAATATACAAAATGAGTAAATTATTTTTAATAAATCGTTGTGTGTTTCAGTATGTAAATGGTCAGCCATGCACCTCTGCGAAGGCTCGTGGGGGTAGAATAACCACAAACACACACACAGAGAACGACTGATTGCCATAGCTACAGCTGGACACTGAGTAGTAGATTGTTGGCAGAAATGCAGAGTTAACTTCAGTAATGCGGTTTTCCATGAACAACTTTTATAAAAGTTCTGAACACAGCAAATTGCAGTATTCCATTAGGTGCATTGCTGGAAAGAAAATTCAGTATATGTTAAAACCCATGCAAAAGGGCAGTGTTAGAATCCAGTCTTGGATCACCGTAGCAGGTGTTTTCCTTGAGTGCATGTCCGCTGAGTCGTTTGTAAGGCATATGGAGTGCAGAGCAATTCTCCATTGTGTGTGGCTCTGTGCACATTACAGGGCCTCTGCATCTTTCCTCTTTGTCCACTAAAGGCCAGGAATGCCCCCATAATGTGAAAGCAACCCCACCAACACACACACTTCAAGTGGCATTTTTAGTTTTAGAAAGTTTTTCCCTTAGAAGTCGTCTTTGACTCTTGCCCTTTCAGTTCTCCAGTGGTAACCCTGCGCCCACACGCACTCTCGTCCTTTGCATCTCCGCAGTGTCTGTGCACGTGTTTCGGTACAGCCACCTTCGAGGATTCAGATTACCTTCAGTGCAGGTGGCCACCAGCTCACAGAATCACACCACTCATTGAGCTTGTCTGCATCTGCTTTTTTAAACACTATTTCACCCTGTTTCCATTAACTGTCACTTCTTTGGGCTTGATCTTCGGATTTGCTGTCATTGTTTTTTTTCCCATTCCTCTACCTATGTCGTAGAATGTTGGATCTGGAAGAAATATTAGATATCTTCATTTTGATCATTTCATTTTACATACCTTTTAAATGAGTTTCATACAGTTACAGTAGCTTGCCCAAGGACATACGGTTAGTTCTGTAAAGTGGGCCAAGGGTATTTCTTAGTGCGCCCATATTTCCCTTGAGAAGCAAGCATCCTTTTTATTCTGTTTTCCCCAACTCAGCTTTAGACCCTAACTTATTTACTGAATGGGTGGTATTCTCCAGGCCCGTGGTGTACACGTGTCTCCCCCGGTCCCCATACTCACACGCCCTAGTCTCGCCCATCTTCTCCCCTGGTCCTTCTCTGTGTGGCTCATGATGAATTCATTCTGGAAGGACCTGTGTCATCTCCCCTCTATTTCTCTTTGCTTAAACTTGCTTATTAGTGTGATCTTGAATCTGCTTCTTGGTAGGGACCTTTTCAAGCCCCTTGTCCATTTTTTGATGACTGGTTTAGTTAAAATTTATAATTGGCAGAGTCACTTAAGCGGGAACAAGTTGAGTACAATGCTTTAAAGTACACTGAGCATGAAGGAAGGTGGGAGGTTCTTCCACCTGGCAGCAGGTCCCTCTCTTCCTTCCACATACCCCCAACAGTAAGTGACTCAGGACACTGGACATGAAGGTCAAGTGAGGTCTCAGTGTTTTACTTTATTCCTGCTCCCCCGTGAAATACTTCATGCTATTCATACACTGGGGCTGAACACTGTGTTGGAGACCACTGTTTTAGATTGCTCGCATAAGTTCACTGAACTAACTAGGTTCTGCACGTTTTTAATTTAAATTCTGGATCTACATGACCTTACTGAGACTTTTTTTAAGCTCTCCGTTTGCTCTGGATTTTTTTTCCTTATTCCTGCTTCTGAACCAGCAAGTTCTTTAAAAACTCAGCAAATTCATTCCTAACACTCTAGGACCAACCTGGCATGTACAGGTCAGCTGTGTACATTAGCGTATTAAAAAACTCAAGGCCTACACATTTCACCCCACTATTATCTCTTTCTTGTCACTTTAGCCTTTTTAAATGTCGTTTAGACATTTTATCACATTCAATTTAGCCTCTGTTATCCCTCAAACCACAGTAACTGGGGGAAGGGTAATTTGGCCGTAGGGACTGGACCCAATACAGACTTGTAATATTCAAAAATACATGTGAGTAATGCCTGAGACATCACCTTTGTATGAGTAATATTTGTGTCTTTAGTAATGATGTTTCTATTTTTATCTTTAGTTTTAGAAAAGATCTTTTTTTTCATGTTTATTGAGTATTTACAGAAAAACCAAGAGTGTCAAAACTAGTTTTATATTTTATGACCTCTTTACATTTAAGAAGTGTTGGGGGGCTGGCCTGGTGGCATAGTGGTTAAGGTTGTGCACTCCACTTCTGCAGATCCTGGGCACGGACATACACACTGCTTGTCAAACCATGCGGTGGCAGCATCCCATATATAAAATGGAGGAAGATAGGCACAGATGTTAGCTCAGGGACAATCTTCCTCAAGCAAAAGAAAAAGGAAATTTGAGATGCATAAAATTAAAAATGAAACTTTTGAGATAGAGGTAAAGAGACACATGGCAGCTGATAAAGAGAAAGAGGAAGGAGTGTGGTCATTATATCAGAAACCCCCCTAGTGAAGGCCCTGTGTTCGAGAACACCACTTATTTCAAAGATTCCTGAAATCAAAGGCAAAAGACAAATGCTAAAAGTCATATAAACTTTATTTTTTTAAAAAGGAATCATTAGTTTGCATGTAAGAGGTGCCAAGCAGTGTTTGAATAATATTTCAATGGCGATTCTGTAAGAATGGCGAGGACATGGTCCACAAAGGCCATTTCTTATCCTTACCTTTGACAGCAGGTTGAGAATTCATTGAATTAGAATTTATAAAGATGGGTCAATTCAGGGATAGAGTAATAAAGTAGAGTCCAGCTCTGTAATTCTCTATTGCTCTGACTTGCTATACTTTAGATACTGGAAGGCAACATTTCCTATAGAGCATCAGTCTCACAGAATGTTCTATGGGGAGCAGTACTTTGAGTTTTCAGGAGTTTGAGAAAAGCTGCATTGATTTGCATAGAAAAGTCTCCAACTCTGTAGTGATGGAAATTGCTGAACTTTTTGTAAACAGTATTTCTCAAATTTAATTTTTATTTATTATTTCCCTAGGAACATCTCATGGGTTACTCTTATAGAATGTATTTTGGGAAGTGAGGAAGTAAAGGAATAAAAGTTTGGCATATTGCTAATCTGTGACAGAGGTATTTCAAATATCAGGTGACGGAGAGACATTCTCTGTTACTAACACAGGGAGAGTTTGTGTTTTAGAGTTTTCATCTAGCTGAGTGTCAGCGAGATTTAGGTGGCATGTTGGCATTTTGTTATGAAAATTTACAGGTTGATTTGGAGTCTTATCTGTATGAAACTCTACCCTTAGAGTGTGCTGTAAGTTATTAATTTGCATTGCAGTCCAACTTTTTTCATGGTCTTTGGCTTTCTTTGCAAATGGAATTTCTTTCTCCAGTGAACTGCACCCTCTCTTCAAAGTGAAAAATGTTTAATAGATTACTCAGTGTAATACTTTTTAGTTGTATTTGTTTGGCCTTACTTAGGTTGCAAGAAATAGAGATCTGCTGGGGAAAAAAAACAAAAAAACTTTAAGTAATTACGGGGAAGGAGGAGGAAAACATACACTGACCTCTCTGATCTTTTGGTAAACAAGTGTGGGGTATTTTGGTTCCTCTCAAGATCTCTCTTATGGTATTTCAGATCTTATTCCTTTCCCTGAGACAGAGAGGAGGTGATTAATTGATTCTGTTAAGTCATAGAATGTCGCTCTGTGATAGCTTTGCCTCTGGCACTGATCTCTGGACCAGTCAGCTATGGCCTGGGTAGTAGGACTGATTTTGCTTAAGGCTAAGGGGCTGATTTCTCAGAAGTGGGTAGGAGTGGTCAGGTGACCAGCCAGCACTAAGGCAGCAAAGCTTGCTCAGTATACCAGATTCTCCAGCTGAGAGACCTCCTTTCAGAGCTGATAGTCCCTTCCAAATGTTGCTTCTTAGACATCATGGTATCTGTATTCAGGTGCTGTACACTTAAGAGGATTTTAAATTTTATTTTTCTAATTGATTTAATATATTTTTATTTTAAATTTTAATTTAAAAAAATACTACATATGAGGACATACTTGAGAATTCTGAGATTTACAAGATCACCAACTAAGCACTCAGTAAATAATGGTTAGTGTTATGTATTAATCTTTTAAAATTTCCCTCCTCATATGTAGTATATTCTCAAATTTCGCTCCTCACTAAGTAGTATGTTGGGTTCTTTGCATTTATTATTCCTAATGCATGTAACAGCTTTGCAAGTGTGTTTGCTTTTCCCATTTGAATAATGAGACAAACAGAGACTCAAAGCTGTTAAGAAAGTGGAGCATCTTCAGACAGTTAGAAAATGCAGAGCTAGGATCAGCAGCCCGATTTTCTGACTCAATCCAGTCCTCTTTGCACTGTGATGTGTTGGGTTACTTATCTAAGGAGTATACCAAGGAATGTCTTGTGTATATATATCAGATGGTTGTTTGTTTGTTTTAATTTCTTAGAGGATATTAGAGGAACCAGGATATACATAAAATTTAAATCCTACCAGAGTATTCTTTCCATTTTCTGGTTTTTGTACAACTGATTGATTTAATTGGAAAGATGCATTATTCACATTTTGAAATATGTTGTAGTAACGTAACTGTGGTGTTGACAACCCCAGGTGAAAGTTCAGATCCACTGTCTGCTTTTTTTTTCCTCTGTCTTACTTTACATCAAAGACAGTAACTAAAAGTATCTCCTGCTGTCTGTATGTTCCTTATAAATCAGTTGTTTATACACCCTAACAAAATTGTCTTTTGGGCATTGGCATTGAAAGACTGGGTAAGGTTACATAGATGCATCAAACAGTGATACAGCTAACTGCAACAAAAATTAGTTTATTTAACAGTATTTATTAAGCACCTACTCTGTCATGATCCCTGCCCTCATGGAGATTGGTCTGCTCTTTTTCTTTATAATCCATCTTCTTTGATAATACTGCTTAGAGTCCTGTATTCTCTCCCCCATGCCATAGACACAGGTACACTCAAACACACCCATCAACAGATCATTTTCTTTCTCAGCTGATAAAGGAGAAGCAATCAAATGAGTTTTCTTCATCTCCCCTGTATTAGTTCTGTGTGCTGTGTAACAAATTACCCCAAATTTACTGTCTTAAAATAGCATGTTATTATCTCACAGTTTCCATGGGTTAGGAGTCTGGGCACAGCTTAGCTGATTTCTTTGTTCAGAGACTTACCAAGCTAAAATTCAGGGGCCTGGCTAGCTGCATTCTCATTGGCCACTTGGGATCCACTTCCCAGCTCCTTCAAGTTGCTGGCAGAATTCAGTTCTTCACAACTGTAGGGTTGAAGCCCTCAGCTCTTACAGGTCACTTCTCTCCATAGGCAGTTCACAGCATGGTTGTTTGCTTCTTTAAGGCCAGCAGGAGAGTGTTTCTGCCTTCATTGGTTAAGATGGAGTCTTACATTACATAACATAATTAAGAGACTGACAACCCTTCACCTTTTCCATTTTCTTTCTTTCTTTTTTTTTCTTGGTGAGGAAGATTGGCCCTGAGCTAACATCTGTTGCCAATCTTCCTCTTTTTTTTTCTCCCAACAGCCCCAGTACATAGTTGTATATCCTAGATGTAAGTCCTTCTAGTTCCTTTATGTGGGATGCCACCACAGCATGGCTTGATGAGCTGTGTGTAGGTCTGCACCCAGGGTCCAAACTAGCAAACCCTGGGCTGCCGAAGCAGAGCATGCAAACTTAACCACTACACCCCCGGTCTGGCCTCTCCCATTTTCTATTGGCTAGAAGCAAGTCACAGATTCTTCTCACACTCAAGGAGAGGGGACTGTAGAAGGGTGTGACTCAGTGGGGGTGCCCTAGGGTGTATCTGTCACACTCCCTACCAAATAATAATAACTATTATTATAGCTAAACTGCTTGAGATCGTTCCCTGAACCAGCACTATGCAAATTATTTTACATATATTTGTCAATTTAATCCTCATAAAACTCTATGAAGTAAGTAGTTATTCTTAGTTTACAAATGATAGAACCGAAACATGGAGAAGTGGATCCTCCAGCTAAGAATATCAATTTCATCCAAAAAAAAAGTAAACAGGCAAAAGTAACAAACTTTGTTGCCACATGTTCTTTCAGCTACCACACTCTCACTCCATTTCCCTTCATAACAAGATTCTTTGCCGTCCTTTTCAGAGTTTTGATGGCTTCTCCTTCTTTACCCGCCCCAGGGCTCACTCCTCCCCATCGTTCACATACACCTCTGCCTAGAAATTAATACCTCAGAGAGTCCTTCCTGCACGCACATGCACCTTGAACATTATCTCATTGCACTTGTTACTTTGCCTTCGGGGGCCCATACACAGTTTGTCACTGCAATTTCATAGGACAGGGACCGTGTCTCATTTGTTTATTGTTGTATTCCCAGCACCTAGCACATAAAGGTTTTGAGTGGAAGAATGAATGCTTATGTGTTAATTAAAGGAAGCCATATGGTATAAGGGAAAAAGTATCGTTTAGGGGGATCAAATCCTGCTTCACCAATTAGCTACCTCCATGGTTGTTGTAGGTACTATATTAGTGACAGTTATTATTATAGTTATTGAACAATAAGTGGATTGGGGCCATTGTTAAACTAGCGAGAGGAGGTAAGAGGTACCTTCAGGCATAGATATTAACAGACGACAAAGGGGGAACTAAAGGCATACTAGGTACCCAGGCCTGGGGTTACTTAGAGCATCGTTTCCTTCTCTGGGCACTTACCATACTGTAATAATGAGCAGCATCCTTTTCTGTCCCATCCCAAGTGCTAGGCTCTTGTGGCAGCAGAAGCTGTCTGTCCATTTCACAGCTCCTGGCATGTAGTAGATTCTTTTGAAATGTTTGTTAAAGAAATGAGTGACTAATAAATAGTCACTTAAACACAGCTGTTCGGTATATTACAAGTGGAAACAGTGATTCATTGATTCTCACTACATTATCACATAACCTTATTTTATCTAGACAAGAACATGAGCTTGATTTTCACTAAATAAAGCATTAGTATTCTGTTTCATGGTTGAGTACATTGGAAATTTGATTTTTTATTTTCTTCCCACAGAGAGAACACTGATGAAAATACAATTATATAAGAAATTGTCTTTTAAGACATACACACATTCTCCTATTTTTTAAAACTTGTTCAAATTTTGTCTGCATTTGGATTAAAAAAAAAAAGCACTTCTCATCAAGGCCTATCAGATTGTCCCAATATGTGGCCAGGAGTTGTCCACAAAGTGTAATAAAAGAGATGAACCATAAATATCAAAACATACTCCTCTACTTTTGAGAAGTTGATTAACTCTTGGTTTGTCAATGACTTTACGTTTGCCTTTAGATTTCTTTATTTCATTTATTCTCACCTCTTCCACCACAGGCTACATCTCTTCTGAGTATTGGAGACGTTGTAGCACTTTGAATAGAGATTCCTCCCCCTGAAATTTGAAACAGGATGATTCTTCCGAAAGGTGGCAGAATGTGAAAGTATAGAATAATCTCATTAGAGAATGAATTTGGTTTTTAATAATAATAGAAGATTAAGGGAAATTCTATGTAAGTATAGTAATTGAAATGCAATAATTTAAACCTTTTAAGAATTAATGTCAAGGTTCTCTTTCTTTTTTCATGTGTCTCTAATATTATATACATCCCTCAGACATGGTTTTCCCAATTGTATATGCTCAAATTCGTAGCAGCAATTATGAGAAAATCTTTCTTTTCTCTTATTACCAGGCAATTCCTTTTGCCCATTAATTAGGATCTGAGGAATTTCTTGCCAACAGGTCTTCCTGTAGGGGATGGCCTCCCCAAACTCTGATTGAACATCTCCCCTGTGGACCTGGAGGCTTGGGCAGAGTCGTCTGGTGGAAGGGAGAATGGTTCTCTTCGAACATGCAAGAGATTCCATTCTAAAGGAGACTGTTCTTAGCCAAGTAGTTGCATTGCTTATAAATTGTGTTTCTAGAGGAAGAAGAAAACTGCATATATGTATGGGGTTGTGTGTGTATGTATGTGTATGAATGCATACACACATATGTATATGTGTGTATAGATACATGTAGATAGGGATATATAGAAATACACATACATACATATGTATGTATATTTTTTTAATGAGAAGGCAGTAATCAAGTCCCACAAGACTATTTATCATGATGCCATCTTATAATCTTCTTTAGTTTTCCAATCCCTTTGCAATTTACATACACAAAAGTCTCATTTAGTAATTAAATGTTCCTATGTACTTCTCCCGACCCCTCCTCTGCCTGAAGAATTTCATTCTAGTTAGAATTAACATCTGGTAGCATCCCGGGCGTGGTGAGCCTTCCGTCTCCCAAACGCTTCCGTGCTAGAGTTCTGCCCCGGTGCTTAGCAGTGGTCCCCAGAGCAGCAAGTACTCAGAAGAAAAGGAAGCAGATCAGCTCAGAAGAGAGTCTTTTATTATAAAATCAATTTTAAAGCCCTGTCATAGCTGTGGCGACACAAAAAGCCTTCCTCTTTTCCATCTAAATGTTGTTTTTTTGGTACTATTTTCTTTTTTTCACTTTAGCTTAATTCAGTGAATATATTTTTAAAAATTAGATGTAGAGAGGATGGAAATGGTGTAAGATTTTTTTCTTTAATCTCTATATAATTCCAAATATTCTTAATTACAACTTTATAAGGACAAGCCTTATTTTTTTTAAGAAAAGTTGTTACACATATTTATATTTTGATATATTTTTTAGAAAGGAATGTCAAATAATTGTTTCCTGCATTGGGTTGTGAACTTGAGGGTGTTTGAGCTTGTAGATTAAAGCTTATTATGTCATCCTTTATAAGTTTTCACTATTTTATGTATTTATTTTGAATATTTGATTCTTGTAAATCCAGCGGTTATCCCACATCCAAATCTGAAATTTTTGTCCATTTGTTCAACCTTGATTTAGTATCTAGTGTGTGCAAACTCATAGTGCTATGTTTATCTCATTTGACAGCTTCTGACAATGATACTTTCACACCTCTTAATCCATTGTTTCCCAGATTGTATTCTGGAGAGCACTTGTTCCATAAGATATTGATAATTGTTCTGTGAGAGGATTACAGGGTTAAAACCTTTGGAAATACTGCATGATAGATATATTCTTAGGGGTTTAAAGTAAATTGTAGCATATTAGAGAATACTTACAGCAAAGAAAACTAATCTTATTTCGTAAATACAGGCTATATTTATTGGATGGTGGAATCGATTTCCTTTTAGATGGATTACCCATTAAATTAAAATTACCGATTAAAACTCCTATTTTGCAAAGCAGAGTTCAGAAATATTGTCTTAGTGCAGTTTGGAAATAGCATTCAAAAATTATTGGCCAAATTGTCTTTAGTATATTGCTGTCCTATCTTTTTTTACTGATAGTATGTCTCTCAGCAGCCCTCTTTCATTTTTATGCCTAACTTTGTGCTGAAAGAATTACATTTTCCCTCATGGATAAAACTTGAACATACTTACAGAGCCTCCTGAGCCATCTGAATCATACTTAATGGTAAGATACAAAATGAAAACTTACCCTTTAGAGAGAATGATTACCCTGACTTTCATTCTTACTGGAGTGTGGAATACAAGGGCACTGAATGCTTGATCAGGGTACAAGAGGGTCAGTGGTTAACAGTTCATCTGCTCATTACTCTCTTGCTATTGCGTTAGACTCCTGGTTGGGCTCTCACTGCCTAGGTTGTCTTTGCTCTAGAGACTCTATCGATTGCGTTTATTGGATACAACAGCTAACCTGGTGTGCTGCACACGATATTGACTTGAATAATTCTACATGGCTTGATAGATATTAGCACACACACAATACAGATCATCTTCTTGAAACACTTTCTCCCCTTGCATCGATGATGCTGCTTGCTCTGATTTTCTTCCTACCTCTGACTGTTTTTTCTCAGTCTTAGGATCTACTTCTTTTACCCATTCCTTCTATCTTGGTGTTTCTCAGGGGTCTGCTTTGTGCCATCTTCTCATCCTTATCCATATTTTCAACTATACTTTTATTTGCTAAAAATTCCTAGTTTTTGGCTGGCCCCATGGCCGAGTGGTTGAGCTTGCGCGCTCCGCTGCAGGCAGCCCGGTGTTTCGTTGGTTCAGGTCCTGGGCATAGACATGGCACTGCTCATCGAGCCACGTTGGGGCGGCGTCCCACATACCGCAGCTAGAGGGACCCACAACGAAGAATATACAACTGTGTACCGAGGGGCTTTGGGGAGAAAAAGGAAAAAAATAAAATCTTTAAAAAAAAGAAAAAAAAAATTCCTAGTTTTCTGTGTTTAATTCCCTCACTGTTGAGCTTCTTGCCCTAGTCTCAGTTATTGATTAGCCATCTTTACTCAGGTACTTTCAAGATACGCTTGTGTCAGCATATCCAAAGCAAAACCTATTATTTCGTTGTCCAAAATACATCTCTTTCTTGTGCCTTTTCCTGTCCTGGTATCTGCTACTATCATCTACTCAATTATCCAAGCCTTATACCTGGGAATCATCTTTCACACGTTTGTCTCATTCACCACCTACACACATGCTCCTTCAGCCCCATCATTTCTGGTTCTTGTCCCTCTCTTGAATATGCTGCCTTCTCTTTACTCCCACTGCCTGAACAGTCTTAAGTCTTTCCATCATTTATTTCTTGGCATTCCCTTGAAGCTTCTTGACAGGTGTCCCTGTCTCTAGTCTTGCCTTTGTCCAGGGCATCCTTTACACTATATGCAGGATGATATATCTATGACATCTTCTAGGAATTATAATCAGTATCTCAACCTTAGTTGGTTCAAGATCAGACCTCCCCTTCCCGTAGTCTTCTCCATTTTAATAAATAGTGATTTCATAATTTTAGTTGTCAAGACCAAAAGTCTTTGGCATTATCCTTGCCTGCTCTCTTTCTCCCATACCACACATCTAATCCATTATCAAGTCCTGTTGGCTCAAACTTCAGAATATAATCAGAACCCAACCATTTCTCACTGCCTCTACTGCTGTCACCCTTGTTTAGGCAATTGTCATCTTTTTCCTGGATTACTGTAATAACTGCATACTCGTGTCCCTGCTAAGTCTTTTTATATTCTAAAACTGTACTGTCTTATACTGTAGCCTCTAGCCACCAGTGGCTGTTGAACAATAGAAATATGACTGATCTGAATTGAGATGTGTTATAAAAATACACACCAGATATTGAAGAACTAGAATTCAAAGAGAATGAAGAATGTCTCATTAACAATATTTCATATTGATTATGTATTGAAACAATAACATTTTGGATAGATTGGAATAAATAAAACATGTTAATAGAATTAATTTTACACGTTTCTTTTTACTTTTTCCATGAAATTACTAGAAAAATTAAAATCACATGTTGCTGACGTTTATATTGCTATTGGAAGCTCTTCTCTGAAGTCTTTTTTAAACATAGCAGTCAAAGCTATCCTTTTGAAATGTTAGGTCTCTTCATTTCTCAGGCCAAAATCCCCCAAAGGCTTTCCAGGTCACTCAGGGGAAAAGCCAGTCTTAGAGTGGGCTACAAGGCCAGCATGATCCTGTCCCCTCAGCCTCTGTTTCTCTCACTTGGCAATGCCTCTCCACCTCTGAAGGCCTCCTTGCAAGCCCCACCTGAGGGCCTGCATTCACATCCCTTCACTGAGCACACTCTTCCTCAGATGGCTGCCTGGCTGCTTCCTCACTTCTTTCAAGTGTCTGCCCGAATGTCCCTTATCAATAGTGGCCGTAAGAGGAACCCATCCGGAACACCCTTTCTGCTCACCCGCACACACTCAGCATGAACCTTTTCATCATGTTTTGGCTTCACTTTGAATGGCTCCCCGTTGTCTGTAGGATGAAGTCCGAATTGCTAAGTGTATCTAGGTGTCCCATTCTTATTGAGCCACCTTCCAGCTCTCCAGCACATTTCTCACTGTTTCTTTAAGCAGCCCACATACCGTGCATTCTGAATCACTTGCAAGAAACCCATTAAAAGAAAAAAGTGATAAAGAATATATTAAAGATTTAAAGGATTATTATTAAACATAGATGTATTCTTGTACAGAATTAACATTCATTGATCCTCAAACACTGGATAGTGTGCAAGTAGCAACAGCGTTTTAACCCTTTGAATTCCACTGACATGCATCCCATAAAATATTTGTTAATATAATCAATACCAAAGGCAAATAATGGTATACCCACTAATAAAGAGTTTAAACCTTTGTAAAAGGATCTCTATACGAATGTTTCCCTTTGCTAATATCTATTTTCCTCTGTAACAATTACTATGATCAGAGTTTTTCTCCTCTTAATTAAAAAGGAAGCATAACTTATCAATAGCTTACTGAGACACTTCACCACAAGAGAGTTAGGGGAGTTTTTAGAATGAACATTTCCCTTATGGGTAATCAGAAAAACAAAATTTATAGCTCAGGGCCAGCCCTGTGGCGCAGTGGTTAAGTTTGCACGTTCCGCTTTGACAGCCTGGGGTTCGCTGATTTGGATCCCAGGTGCGGACATGGCGCCACTTGGCAAAAGCCATGCTGTGGTAGGCATCCCACATATAAAGTAGAGGAAGTTGGGCATGGATGTTAGCTTAGGGCCAGTCTTCCTCAGCAAAAAGAGGAGGATTGGCAGTAGTTAGCTCAGGGCTAACCGTCCTCAAAAAAACCCCAAAAATTTATAGCTCAGAGATAAATAAATAGATAAACCTTTCAGAAATGTTTATTGTTCTAGCTCATTAAGATGTTATGTCTTTGTGGACAGTATTTCTTAAAGGCCATAAAATTAATAGTGTATTTTAAAAGTTTTATTGGTACGTATTTCCTCAGTCTAATTTAGCCCTAGTGTTTAATTATGCTGTCTTATACAGACTGGAAATCTGGCAGTTAATATTATTTTTCTGTTTTAAAAGAAAAACATTTTCCTTCAGGGCTAGCTTCCATATTCTTGAATGTGTTTACTTCACACTGCCTTGTATTTTCATGCGCTGAGGTCTTGAGACTCCATCAGAGCTAATCTGGATCTGGTGTTTCTTTGTGTCTTAAAATTATGCTGAAATTTCAATTAATAACTAATCTCATGCCCCTAGCCTGGCAGAATACACGAAACTAAAATCCTGCATATCAGCTAGCAGAGTTAAATTTTAAATCTTTCACTACACAAAGCAAGGATAGTATAATAAACCTTTGCTGAGTACCTGCAATGTCCAAGCATTTCATGGACAACAGAAGATCCTGAGGCACCATGCATGTCCTCAAATGTAAAAGAATTCTCACCTTTTCCACTGTGCCTTCTACAAATGCACTTTATAGCAAATAAATTCCTTTACCTCTCCAGGAAACTTGCCTTCCACCTACTAGTCCTATTTAAAATCTGTGCAGTAAGAATATCTCTTCCCTTTTTGTCTTCCTAAATGGAGTTGCTTTTTCTCAAGGCTCCCAAACCACAAGGACAGATATTCAGAATCAGTATTTGCAGAAAGTTTCAGACTTCTTAGAGGAGTATCATTCAGATGGACTGTCTCCTCCTCATCCTCCTCGTCTTTGCTAGACATCCTTGATGACAGTCTTTGAAGACTTGTACTCGAGCTCGGCTGCCTTGTTCATCACCGCATCTCCTAGAATCATCCTGAGCATGTTCAGTGTCTCCCGAAATACTCTTCCAGTGCCTTTACCCCCTGAGTCCTGAAGCTCTTCACTCAATCCTGAGCATGTCTCAGACTTGCCTCTTTTATCATCTTTTGTACCCTTCTAGAAGTGTCTTTGGATCTGTTTGTTCCTCTCAATTCCATCCTTTTCACAGCCAATAAAGTCATCTTTTTAAACACAGATATTTTTAGGCTATTCCCAGGCTTAATCCTTTTCAGTACTTTCCCATTACCTAGAGCAGTGCTTCCCACTTTTCCACATTGAAAAAGGTAGTAAATATGCAGGGGTAAATTGAGGGGGAGACTTGGACCTGGAGGCCACTAACCTGGGGCCTCATGCTGATTCGAGCCTGCCTCAGGCCTCAGGTTTACCTTCTGGTATGTTCGCTGGGCCACCCCCACCTAGAGGATAAAGCCCAAACACCTTAGCTTTGATGTCTTAGGATCCTCCCCTGCCCTTTCCCTCCCAAAAGGGAGTCAGGAACAAGAACTTGAGTGCAGGTAGTTTGGAAGCAGAAGCCAGGGATTAGAGAGTGTGAGGCAAGGAGAGGAGAAGTCCTCTGAACAACTGGGGCTCAATTTGCTCTGGACTCTCTTAGAAAATGTGTAGAATGAGTCACAGAATTGTCCCACAGAAGGACAATAGAGAACAGGACCTTTTACCGCAGGCTCTTGTCTCCCACAGACCTCACGGCCTTCATGCTTCAGAGGAAGTCCTAGAGTTCTGTAGGCTAGGGTGGAACAAGTGTGTTGAACTGGTTACCCCAGCTGCTCTGTCATCACGCAGGCTAGATGTTATGGAATGAAGCATTGCGAATGTCTGGTACAGTCTACCTCCGTATCACTCAAATCTTATTGTGCTTCATGTTAAGTCTGCTCTGTCACTAACTCTTTAAGGAGTAGCTCGTCATGATATTTTGGAAAGGAAAAAGAAAGAGCGAGACTTACGACCAGAGGATGAGGGACCAGCTGCAGGCTCCACTAGTCTCAAACCGGTCTTAAGCTGTGATTGAGGTTCACCATCTCCCTTCTCTGACACCCATTTCTGATTGTCCTCCCCTTCGGCCAGCACTTCTGCTAGCTTGCCTGGTGAAATGGCCCAGACTGTCATCCCTTGACTGCCTTGCCCTCTCAGGCTGTCGTTGCTGTAATCCATGTTCACTGTTACCACCAGGCATGGAAGCACTGGGAGAGATCCCAGTGACTCCCCAGCATTCCCAATATCCTCCTCTCCACCCCTACTCTATAATAGTTATCTTCTTTCCTCATAATGATGAGGGCTGTTTATCTCACCTGCCCAGTAACCCCTTTATTTGCCTGCTGATCCGCCAGCAGGAGAGGCTCAAAGTGACCGAGCAGAGCTTTAGCTACAGTGGAGCCCTTACCGTGTCCACTAGTGCAACGGTGCTCAACCAGAGATGGTTTGCCTCTAAGGGACATTTGGTGATGTCTGGAGACATTTTTAATTGTCACGTCTTGGAGAGGGGTTGCTAATGGTATCTAGCAGGTAGAAGCCAGGGGTGCTGCTAAACATCTTCCAATGCACAGGATATGCTCCCACGATAAAGACATACTTGGACCTAAATGACAATGGTACCAAGGTTGAGAAGCCCTGCCTTAGTAGAAATGATTCCCCCTTGGGAACTTGGACTTCTAATCTCACATAGTCTAGAGCTGTGGGGACAGGAAGGACGCAGTCTACAAGGACATTGGGAATGATGGTGAAAATGTTCATTCATTCCACCTCTTGGTTCTCAGACCTGTGTATTCTCACTTTCGCGGGCACGGCACCAAATATCATCCATTGGTTCAGTGCATATGTTGCATTCCAGAGGCCAGTGTCCTAGAATTTTCTAATCAAAAGATGAGAAGCCTGGGACATTTATCTACTCACATTTTGGAGTTGTGGTATGACCATGAGGTGGGACACTGGCACGGTGATGTAACTGTACGTTACAGCTATGCTGAGCTCACATAGGTGGAAGAGACTTACAAAGACCAGAAGCATCTGCTAAATGTTGAATATATTCAGAATATAAGGGCAGGGACTTTTTCTTTATTGTCACTGTATTGCCATCACCCACACAGGTGCCTGGCGCATAGGTTCATGTGAGTGACTTAGTAAGTATCTGTTGAATAAAAGATGAAAAAACTGTAAGGAAACATTGAATCAATGAATGAAGTCTTGCCTGAAATTTTCCAAATGTATTGAATATTTTAGTGTGGTTATCAGTATATTCTTAAATGAAGAAATTCAGGATCTTAAATCTGTGGCTTCTCTATTGATGTCATGATGGTAGCATTCAACATATCTCATATTTTTGCACAGTCTCTCTCTTTTCTGGATTTGATTGGCCATTATCCAGGTTGGAGTAGTTAGTATAAAATTTACTTTTAGATTCAGTATTCTCCTTTACTCTTGAATGATGGTTTAGCTGACACATTCACAAAGGCATTATTTGAGTTAAATTTTGAAAGAGGGATGGTGTTTCAATGGGTGAAGATTGAGTGTAGAGAAGACCACAGAAAACAAAAACATGGGCATAAGAAATTTGAGTGTGTTTTCAGGTAACAGTCACTAATTAGAGCTTAGCATATATGAAATGTGTATATGGGAGTAAGAGGAAATCTTTGAAAATATAATTGGAGCTACAGATTGCCAGCCCTTTGAGTACCAGGCTAAAACATCCTCACGCCTTCATAAATGGTCAAGTTACTGATTGTTTATGATGTCCTGCCTCTACAACAAGGTCACTCTCTGACAGTATACTATATGCTTTGTCCCTAAGAGCATTCTGTCCAAATCCTGTCAGTCTCTCAAGACCCTCACCAGTTTCACCTCTGGCATCAAGTTCTTCCTAACCACCCACTCTGTCCACCTAGATATCTTTCCCTAGCTTTTGTTTTGTGCACTTCTTAATTCCCACTCACCTAACGCTTGGCATTGTTTAACTTTTTGGGTGTTTTATCTTCACTCCTCGGCTACATAAGGAGCCAGTCAAGGATGACGCTAATTCTTTTTGTTCCCTATGTCAGCATGCAGAATACATGTGCATAGAAAATGCAGTAAATAACTGGAAAATTAAAAGCATCCAGTTCGATGATGCTTATCTGAATCTTTTCTGTACATGAATTAAAAAAACATAGTATGCTTGAGGGAAAAGGTTAGTTGCATATAGTTGCACATATTTTAAACTTTGCTGTGTACTTCTTTTTTTGTGTACATCCAAAGAGGTTAGAAGAGTAGAAGGAGGGTATGTATGACAGTGTGGGTGTATTTGTTTTAATATGCTTCATAACCTTTTGTTGCCTAAACCCCAATTTAGAAAACTTAATTTTAAAAACTTAATCTAAAGATATAAACATGTTTATTTTTAACTTGGTACCATTTAAGGCATAGTAAAATAAGGATATAAAACTTTTTAGATTAAACCACATGCATTTGTTATACTCACCACCAATAATGGAAATGGCTAATAAAGGTTTTTTAAAAATTGATGTATTTTGTCATTACAGTAGTCACTGTAAACAATGCAGTTTTCATACCTGCAGGAGATTTGTCTTTTGTTGGCTTCCTTCCTTGCTCCCACCCACACTTTCTCTCTCACACACAAACCATTCAGTTTTCACTTCTTTACAGCCTACTTTTGCTTTGAATTCTTCTTGATGGAATCTTGTTTTTTGTCGGCTTATTTCCTAGATGGGAAGTGATGGAATTTTACGCCTCAGTACTTCAGCTCTAAATAATGAATTCTTTGCATATGCAGCACAAGGATGGAAACAGCGACTGGCAGAAGGTAAATTTCTGTCTTCCAATGTTAGTTGACATATTTGAGTACACATACTGTACTAGGCTGTGCACTTTGCTCTGATTTCCAAGTCTTTTGTTCTCCCTGAAGTGTACTTTAGTTTAGTAAAAACTCACATCCTATTCCAAATGACTTCACTAATTCTTTTGTTGCGTTGACATTTTTGATGTCCGGTATTTTTGAAGAAAGCATGACATTATCTGGGACATAATAAGAATTTTTGATATAGCAATATTTTCTTTGGAATGGTAATTTTAATTACACTGTTTGATGCATTATGTAATCTCTTAATGTCCTGGAACCTAAAGAATCTTCTTTTAATACTTTCTTCCCCTGAAGCCACCACTTCTCCCTATCCTTCCTTTAGTCATCAAGCTTCTTGAAAGACGAAAAAATACCCAATGCTACCACATTTTTACTCCCTAACTCACTCAAATTGTCATAGTTGAGTGTGGCCCCACTATATACAATTAAATAATTCCTGCTAAAGAATACTAATGGCTTTCTAATGGCAAAGTCCAGTTTTTTCCTCCCAGTCCTTACATTTCATGTTCCTTCTTTAATATCTCATTTGGTTTTTACCCTGTCCAATTTGAAACCATCTACGTTAGACATTCATAATATATTTTAAATTGTTTCCTAGGGCTACATTTCTGACAGCCTTTTCTCAGCTTCTTTCAGGAGCTCCTGTTCGTCCGTCTGATGGGAAATGTTGATGTCTCCACACCATTCTCTTCCCTGATATTTTCTTTTGTAACTGAACATGTTCTCTGAGCAGCCTCATTCACCACTTTGGTTTCACCTCTGGCCATAGGCTAAGAACTTCCAAATGGGGGTCTAACTCCTCTTTCCTAATCCTTAGTGTTCTATTCCAAGTGCCTGCTCAGTCTCCCTTGCTGATATCAGACATCTTAAAACCAAAATGCCAAAATTAAACTCACTATCTTCCCTTTAATATCTATGATTCCTTCTGCTTTTCTCTTTCTATTAATGTCACCACTGTCACATGGTTCCTCAGTTTGAAACCTTGATGATATCTTTGATCCTCTTCCAACTCCCCAGGTCCACCTGGTCATGAACTATTGATTGTGCCGTGAATCTGAATCCTCTTTAGCCTTCCCACAGCTACTGTTGCAACTGTGATCTCCATCTCTCATCTATGCTGTTCAGTAGCCACCTCGCTGGAGTCCTATAATTTCTTCACCTTGTTTCTAAGCTGCTTATTTGGCCATATTCCTCCCTCACTGAATGTCACCAGGAGCTCCCTCTGTTTCTTATGGGAAAAATTCAGAACTCTTTTTTAACACATGTGTTGGTTGATTGGCTTCAGCCTATCCTTTCCCATTTCATTTCATCCAACGTTCTACTCACAATTGGCCACTCAAAAGAACATAAATATACGTATTCATACCTCTGTGCCTTGTAAGTTAATGACCATAAAAGCCTGATCATGCTTCAAAAGCTAACTCAAAAATCAGTTCCTGTATGTTATTTTCCCTAATCAATTTAGACAGAATGAAGTGCTTTCCCTTCTATACTTTCATTACATTTATTCTTATGGCCTCTACACGGCCTCTGGCATTATATTATAGTCACCTGTATGCCATTTCTCTCAGTAGGCTGATTTCATTAAGGACAGTGAATGTACACATTGTCATTCGCAGCCTCTAGCATGCAATACATTTGCTAAATGTTGTTGTAGAGTTCATCTATGACTCAATGACTGTTTGAGTGATGTTCATAAAAAGAGAAGCTATAAAAATATTATTAGTACTCAACCTTTTACTTTTCAACATCCATAAAAGTTTGCTCAAATTAATTACCTGTTTTCTTTATTTATTGCAAAAGGTATGACCACTTTTGCCCAATATATAAGCGTTTTCTTTCTAGGAGAGTTTACTCCAGAAATGCAATTGCGGATAAGGCAAGAAATTGAGAAGGAAAAGAAAACAGAACCTTGGAAAGAAAAATTCTTTGAAAGGTTTTATGGAGAAAAGTAAGTACTAGAGCATTTTCTTCTCATTTCTCTTAGAAGGAAATGAAAATGTAATTCTCTGCTTCACACAGCACACTCATATGCTGTAAAACTTAATAAGCCTGTGATAAAAGGCAATAGTCCCTCAGTGTAAGAAATTGCCGGTAAAATTATAGTGGCATATCAGCACTTAAATTTTAAAAAATGCATTTTCAAGGGTTTATAACTTGTCCATGAAAATTCATTTTGGACTGAAAATAGCACATGAAATCCTATAGAAGTCAATTTTGACTTCTTAACTGGATTTTAGTAAAAATCTCCTGTTTTTAATCCAAGTATTTTCATTAATGAATACTTTAGGGATCAGTAGTTTTAGATGCATATTTCATTCTCACATTTTCCAAAAATGTTGACTCTGCATATGTATTTATTTATCCTTGTTTTGAGGAGAGGCTGAGATATTATCCTTCACTGTAACTATCTTCCTCCTTGGGCGTAACCTGTTTTAACTTACTTTTTGTTTGTCTGTGTGTTTCTTTTTAAAATAATACCAGCCGCACATAAGAGTTGTAGTGACTGAGCTAAACTGAAAGTAGTTTCTCCTTTGCCTCATGGTTAACAGAGACTTATTCTACCCGGGCAGAATTAGAGTCTCATAGACCAGCAGATTCCTGAGGAAGGAGTAGGGATCGAGGAACATGGACAGTAACTTTAGATCCTTCTTCTTAGTAGAGGAATTTGTGCTTTAACTTCCAGAGTACAGTTACTGCTTGTGAGTTGTTGTTTTGTGTCAAAGACACTGAGGTGGTTGCAGCTAATGAAACCTGTACCATTTGATCTAGTTTCACAAATTCCCCTCTGTCAGTGGGGAAAGCATGCAAGAAGGAGTCTCCGTGAGAACGCTTCATGAAGAGGAATTGCATGATTGATCAATACCCTGCTACTGGCCCAACTAGCAGTACTCTCCAGTAGGAAGTCTTGCTGTTAATTGCTGTCCTAGGACTCCTGGATACATATATATATTTAAACAAAACTAGAAGGAGATAATTAACATCTTTTCTCAAATACTGAAAATGTGACAGGCTAGTTATATGCCTTTATATGTAGTCACCAGCAGTATTGTTCAAGCCTGGCTGCATCAAAATCCCCATTGGAGCTTTTAAAAAGAGAGAGAGATTTCTGGGAGCTACCGCAGACATATTGATTGAGAACCTCCCGGAGTTGAGCCCAGGAATCTGTATTTTTAGACACTCTGCAGGTCGTGCCAATATCCAGTAGGATGAAGAAGCCTGGAGGGTGACACCGAAGACCACTCAGGAGGCCTCCCTCACCTTTTGTCTGACAGAGGGAACGTTGGGAGCACTCTTCAGTAATGGCCGAGGCGTCACCGAGTCAGTTACCTCGAAGGCACTTGTCCTTAAATTTTGTTGACTGTTGAACTCGTTCTTTTATTAATTCAACAATCTTTATCCAACATCTCTTCTGTGCCAGACACTATCCTAGATGGCAGAGGTTCAGTCATCTGTAGGGCTTCCTAAGTCTTCCCCCTTACAGAGCCTACATTTTAGGGACCTTACATTACAGAGAGTTTTCCTTCATTCAACAGATAGTTGTTGAGCCTTCGCTGGCTCTGAGGTTTCTAGGAGCTTTGCAGATATTCACTTAATCTTCTCAACAATCCTATAAGGTGGATATCATTATTATTTTTATATTAAAAAAATTTAGGAACCTGTAAGACAAGGAAACTAAGTAACTTTCCCATAATTACATAGTGTGGTTAAATAATTTACTCAGGGTCTTAATCCTGCAAATCCTTCTCAGAAAAATTTGCACACACACCATTTTTTACATGAAATTTGGGGGCTTCACAGATTCCTGTGGATATCAGGCTAACGACCCCTCCCCTGGAGGGTGACAGCTACAATACTGTGAGGAAACATGACTCCCTGTCACCATCGCTGAGCTCCAAGTACAAACCCTTGACCCTTCAGTTGCTGTAGTTTATCCATAGAGTTTCTGTCCCCTTACATCACAGGACTTCTCGCTTGTTCTTTTCTGTCTTTGATTATACACTGGATGACAGATGTATTTCGGACATTTCATTGACTGTCCTTCTAATTTTGTTACTTTTTTTATTTTTAAGATTGGTACCTGAGCTAACAAGTGTTGCCAATCTTCTTTCTTTCTTTCTTTCTTTAATTTTTTATTTTTTCTTCTTCTTCCCCTAAAAGGCCCCCAGTATATAGTTATATATTCTAGTTGTGAGTGCCTCTGGTTGTACTATGTGGGATGCCACCTCAGCGTGACCTCATGAGCGGTGCCACATCCACGCCCGTGTTCTGAGGTGGCCAAACCGCGGGCCTCCAATGCAGAGCGTGCGAACTTAACCACTCGGCCATGGGGTCGGCCCCTGTTATTTCTATGTTACCGGCATTCCCCCAATATGTGAGGGAGTTTTTCTAGCATCACTTTTCAGTGGTGTGACACCAGGTGCCTTTTCATTGCTCTAAGTTTTCCCAAGAATGTTGCCATACAAACTCATCTCAAGTTAAGGTCTGTCTGATTTAGTTTTCTGCCTTTTGTTTGAGACCTTTATTATAGCTCTTACTGGCTTACTCTGCTTATAATATGGTACTGTTCTATATTCATTTTAGTTACTTAGAGAGCACCTGTATATATGCTAACTCAGAATTATACGAGTTGGTCTGTTGATTTATGGTCTGGGCTTCTGGAGGTCAGAGTTTTCCTTTGTGTGGTATGTGGTGTGCTCTGAGCATCTTCTTTCTATGCATTATGCCGTCTTTAAAACTATTCTCATGGAAACAATAAAATATTGACATAGGCATATTTTATACAGCACTGTTTTCCATATGATATATACATCCTTGTTAATCACCTGCAGAAATTTGGTTGCCAGTGGATGGATTCTGTATGTTCTATACCTTACCTTGTATCTGTGGTACCTCTGCTTAACCTAGCCCGAAGGGACCTTATTTCTAGCTGATTATTCTGCTTTAAATTTATCTGGAATGTACTTATTCTGCTCCTCTCAGTATAGTATAGTTATAAATTGTAGCTTTGTTCAAGCCCATTTTAGGGAAAGCTGAAAGAAAAGAGATTAATTATGAAGGCAGTATCTTCTTTTTAGAGCCTTCTGAATTTTAGTAAAGAAGACAATGGTCCAATACCCAAAAAGTGTATTCAAGTTTATTTCCCTTTCATATTGAGGATTTGATTTAAGTAAAAGGTTAAAGTGGATTTCACTGAGGCATTTTCTTGTACTTATACTGTTTTAGCTGTGTGTCATCACTCAAATGCATTTCCTTCTCTGGAAATGTTCTCTCTCCTGCTTTCTTTGTCAATGCCTGACTCTAATTTAACTTCATGTAGAACACCATATTTCTCTGCTCTCTGATGCTGATTTTGTAACTTAGTATGGCAAGAAATAGTGATTTACAATGTATTGGATTGTAATTCTGGTTAACTTTATTTTATGACTTGAGCATTCAGCTGGATTGTTTCTTGATATTCTTTACTATCTTTTATGGAATATCTTTACAGTGAGAAATCTCCATGAAAGACTTTGAAAGTCTTGCCTCATGCAAAAGTAATCTGGTAGGATCAGTTTTGATGATCCCAAACATGTTTTGATATTCTTTAGTGAAATTTCCATATTGTCTTAGGTTAGACACTTAAGTAATAAAACAAGGCGATTGAGTAACACCTCTTATGTTGGTTTAAGAGAACTTAATCTTTGGAAGTCATTTTAATTTCATGATTTTACAACACACCCATCTTCCATTGATTTAACTATTTGGTTATATTGCGTTCTCTGAAGACTACACTATTATGTATTATAAGGACATCTTTCTGCTTTGTGACTTTAAACAATTTTAGATGTTATACATTCTTTTACATTTCTCCTCATATTTTCTAATCTTTTATAGTATGTAATTTTCTTATCCTTTTACTAACTACCTTCGTAAGGTTCATATCTCCTTGCTTATAGAATAAAAACGTATACCTTTCTCAGCTGCAAGTTGAGTTTAATTTAGTTGTGATTATAAAAGCAGTAGAAAAACTAAGCCTTCATAAACTATATAAATTAAGCGTGTTACATAGTGACTATAAAATTAATTTGATGTATTTACTTTTATTGAATATTATACTTGTGAGAGATCCAAGTTATACCTTTCATGTTTTATCCTGGAACAATAATTTAATATTCCTAATTTCTGTTCAGGTTGGGCATGTCAAGAGAGGAATCTATGAAGCTCACTTCTGGACCAAACAATGATGGAGCTGAAAGTGGTTCCTCATGTGGGACCTCTGGCCTTCCAGGTCTTTCTGCACAGACTCCTTTGGAAGAACAACAGCCAAAAAGCATGAAAAGTCCAACATCTCCAGAGCCTGATTTCTGTGCTACACTTTGTCCTATGGTAGATGCAGGTAAAGATGTAATGGCAGAATCAGAATCAGAAGACGTCTTGTTCCCTGAAGAATCTGTGATTCAGGAGGAAATTGCAGAAGAGGTAGAGACTAGTATCTGTGAATGCCACGATGAAAATCATAAGACGATACCTGAATTTTCTGAGGAGTCTGAAAGTCCAGCCAACTCTCATGAAGAGCCCCAAATAGCACCTCCTGAGGATAACTTGGAATCCTGTGTTATGATGAATGATGTTTTAGAACCATTGCCTCATATCGAAGTTAAGGTGGAAGAGAAATTAGAATCCCCCCAGGAAGAAATGTCAGTTGTTATAGATCAACTAGAAGTCTGTGACTCTCTTGTTCCTTCCACTTCATCTGTGACTCAGGTCAGTGACACAGAACATAAGGAGCCAGAAACTTCAACAGAGATTAATACTCCAGAAATAAAAACAGGGTCATCTTCTTTAGAAGGCCAATTTCCAAATGAAGGAATTGCTGTGGATATGGAGTTACAGAGTGATCCTGATGAACAGCTTTCTGAAAATGCTTGCGTCTCTGAAACTTCCTTCTCTTCTGAGAGCCCAGGGGGAGGCTGTACCAGTCTGCCGTCCCCAGGAGGGGAAACCCAGTCTACTTCAGAAGAATCGTGTGCTCCAGCCTCCCTTGAAACAACGTTTTGTTCTGAGCTGTCTAGCACTGAAAATGCAGACAAATATAATCAGAGGAATCCCACTGATGAAAACCTTCATGCATCTTTGATGGCAGAAATTTCTCCAATATCCACTTCACCTGAAATATCAGAAGCATCTCTAATGTCCAATTTACCTTTAACATCAGAAGCATCCCCGGTATCAAATTTACCTTTAACATCAGAAACATCACCCATGTCTGATTTACCTTTGGCATCAGAAACTTCTTCAGTGTCTTCCATGCTTCTCACATCTGAGACCACTTTTATAGCCAGTTTGCCACTTCCTTCAGAAACATCTCCAATTTCTAATTCTTCCATGAATGACAGAATGGCGCATCAACAAAGAAAGTCACCTTCCATATCTGAAGAACCACTGTCACCACAGAAAGATGAAGCTTCTGCCCCTGCCAAACCCCTGGGTGAGAGCCATGTCTCTCAGCAGAAGACTCTGTCTAGTACTCCTGAACCCATCAAAATGGGTTCTTCTTCCATTGCTCCTGAAGCATTTCCATCTGAAGAACTGCGCAATAAGACCCTGAGTCAGCAGCCTTGTAAATCGCATGCTGAAACTGAGAAGCCCTATCCTGCTTCAATTCCAGAACTTCCTTCTACAGAAATGATAAAAGTTAAAAGTCATAACGTCCTGCAAAGAACAGAAAAGAAAGGGGTGTCTTCACCCTTAGAACTCTCTGTCTTTTCAGAAGAAACAGAGAGTAAGGGAAATGAGCTTACATCCGCTAAATTACAGGAGAAGCAATATGTCTTATCAGTGGATAAGGCTTCGTATTCAGAAGGCTCCAGAAACAAAATGCATAAGCAAGGGAGCTCACAGAATCGGTTGGAGACCTCACATACTTCCAAGTTGTCGGAGCCCTCCAAGTCACCCGATGGGATACGAACTGAAAGTAGAGAATCCGAGATATCAAAGAGGAAAACTGCAGAGCAGCACAGCTTTGGGATCTGTAAGGAAAAGAGGGCTAGGATAGAAGATGATCAGTCAACCCGGAATATATCATCTAGCAGCCCACCAGAGAAAGAACAGCCTCCAAGAGAGGAACCCAGGGTTCCACCTCTCAAGGTATGGTATTTAAAAAAACAAAACAAAACAAATGGCAATTCCATAGCTAGGCTTTTCCTATTTAGATACTTAAATTTTGCAAAAATAAATGAGGTTTTCTTCCTTCCAGGTTTTATGTAACAGTTTATAATCTAATACTCCCAGCACCAGTCTGATATTAAATGATTATTTTTGAGACTGAGCATTGAGTTCATATGATATCGCATGTGTATATTTAGGCCTCAGCATTTAAGGGAAAAGAAATCAAGAGTGAGAACAGGGCCTGGAGGAGCCCACAGGCCCCTGAGATACAGGATCTTCGGGGGATTCCAAGGTGTAGGACAGAAACCCACGTAAACGTGGGGAAACTTGAAAGATAATTTGGTGTCTTATAAAAGTTTACTAGGACTAGAGAAAAAAATAGAAGTCAGAGGCATGCACTAAAGAGATGAAGGTGCTTGTTTTTCCTCCATTCATTTTCTAACAAACACTAAACACCACCATTGCCTAGCAGAGAATACCTGGCTTATGGAAAAGCGTCATTAAATATTTTTTGAATAAATCAGTGGAGTTATTTCGCAAACCCTGAGGGAAAATGCTGTAGATATGTAGGAATACAAATCCTATTTTTTTTTTATCTCCAAGATAGTAAATAAGTATTTAACTTCACAAAATAATAAAGCCTATAGACAAACATTCCTATTTATATACTTTCTTTTGATCCCAGGTAGATTTTAACTCTCAGAAAACAAAACTTTTATTTAATTGGCTCTGCCTAAGTACACTGAAAATTAAGGTTAATTCAAAAGAACCTCTCTGTTAAATAAAAAGAAAAATTCTGCCCACTATAATTAATTTATATTTACTTGGTGTTTTTATCTCAATCCATTTATATTGTCCTACAATTAAATGGATTACCCCATCGTAGGATTGGTCTAGAATTATAACATACTCAAGCTTTATTTTTCTTCATCTCTTTCTCTGTTTCGCTCTGCTCTCGCATCTACTTTTTGTGTGTCCTCATGATTTCCATAAGGTTGACTTTGAGAGTGTGGTTGTAGTTATTGTATTTAATAAAGCAGTCCCTACTAAATATGATTCTAGAGATGGAAAAGATGAAGAGTAAGCTCCAATCAAAACCCTGTTATGAATTTTAATTTCTGAAGCAAAGGAAAGAAAAATGTAAGCATGCTTTTCATAGGAAATATTTTTAAACATACCAGTCTAGTTTTCTTTTTGCCAAAAGCATATTTTCAAAGTAATATACACTTTATGTAAAGATAGATAGATAGATAGACACTATAAGTATATTTGATGTTTGTTTGGCCTTGAGCTCTTGCTTAAATATCTCGAGGCTTAATTTTTTAAATGTTTTTAATTTTTTAAAACAAAGGAAATATTTAAAAGGAAAAATTGAATCCACTTGCTAAATTCATCTTTTCTTTGGAGCCTTTGGGTTAGGAGAGAGACATCACAAGTTGGCAAATGAGAAATGAGATAGCTCAGGAAGACAGTTCCATCTACCAAAGTGCCAAGGCATGATTCCAAATTGATAGGATCTTATAGTATGTGTCAAATGTTTATAATGTAAATATACATATGTTAAGAAGAGAGAGAGACATGTTTTCTAGGAAAAGCTTTTTCTAGAGGGGAGCAAAAGGAAGCATAGTACCTGTCAGCAGCACTGAATGGGGAGCCTGAAGACACTCTCTATCACCCACTAGTTATGTGACCTAGAATGGTCTACCTTATCTCCCTGGCTTATTTTGTTCAAATGTAGATCTAGGGGCTTTAACTAGATCCCTTTCATCTTGATAAATCTATGAGTCCAAGAATGTTCTTAGTGACTAGAGCATCACAGGCATTGCTGTAGGATGTTGTTCTTTAGGTCTGGGCCTCATGGAATTTGGTGATATCTTCCAGTCTCTTAATTAGCATGGGTAGATGAACAGCGTGGTTTGGGACATTTATGAAATTCAGCAAATTGTGGATTACCAACATCAAAAGAAACTCCCAACCCATACTTTCTTTGAGAGGCAGAAAACCAGAGTTGCCCGTGCTTTCATGAAAACATAGTGATAAAATCCCTTTGGAAAGCAGAGTACTCTCACACACATGGTCTTATTCCATCTTTATAACAGTTCTGTAAAGGAAATAGGCCAGAAATAACTAGTCTCATTTTACAACTGAGTTTACAAACTCTTATTGTGTGTTGATGTGTATAAGACAGTGTGCTAGGTGATATGGGAGTACACAAAACCATAGAGTCTCTGGCCGACGGACCTTATTAGAGAAACTGAAGTACACAGTGATTTGCGTAGAAGCACGAACTTCCTTTGAGGAAAGCCAGGATGAGAATTCTGGTCTCCTGACCTCTTGGCTACGGCTTTTTTCTTTGTGTCAAATTAAGACAGATAAACTCAAATAGAGATAAGGTCCCAGTTTTTCGTGCCAGCAAGGAAGATAATTTAAAAGCTATCTCGACATCTTTTTAGCTAACCTCATTTTAAGCAGCATGAATTTTGTTTCCATTTATATGAGGCATTAAGATGTTTCATTTCCATGCCAAATGAAGTCATGGGTTGATGTTTTTATAGATAAAAAACAGAGATTAAAAATTTTAATTTTCACATTCATGCATTTATTGTTGCTTTATACCCTAAAGGCCCCTTCAGGGACTTAGGTGTCGTTTGCACGATACTATGAGAGAAGGCAGGTACTCTCCTCCCTTGCATTATCACCTTCTGCATGCCTCCTCTGTGATCATGTACCAGGCACTTTATCTCTCCATTCTCCCCTTCCTGTAGATCCAGCTTTCCAAAATCGGGCCACCTTTTATCATCAAGAGCCAACCAGTCTCCAAACCAGAGTCTCGAGCATCTCCCAGCACATCCGTCAGTGGTGGGAGGAACACAGGAGCCAGGACCCTCGCAGATATCAAGGCCCGAGCCCAGCAAGCAAGGGCCCAACGAGAGGCAGCGGCTGCAGCTGCTGTTGCCGCTGCTGCGAGCATCGTCTCCGGAGCCATGGGGAGCCCAGCAGAGGGTGGAAAGGCGAGAACCTTGGCACATATCAAAGAACAGACAAAGGCGAAGCTCTTCGCAAAGCATCAAGCCCGCACCCACCTCTTCCAGAACACTAAAGAGGCCCGGTTGCCTCCACTCTGCTCAAAGGAAGGGCCTCCAAGCTTAGAAGTCTCTTCTACTGAAACGAAAATTGAAGGTTCAACTGGTGTCATTATTGTCAATCCAAACTGTAGATCTCCTAGCAACAAGTCTGCGCACCTCCGGGAGACCACCACTGTATTACAGCAGTCTCTTAACCCGACGAAACTTCCAGAAACTGCCACTGACTTATCTGTGCATAGTTCTGATGAAAATATACCTGTGTCACATTTATCTGAGAAAATTGTTTCATCTACCTCTTCTGAAAATAGCAGTGTGCCCATGCTTTTTAATAAAAATTCTGTCCCTGTGTCTGTTTGCAGCACTGCTATATCGGGAGCAATTAAAGAACATCCCTTTGTGAGTTCTGTTGATAAATCCTCTGTTCTAATGTCTGTTGACAGTGCAAACACTACAATTTCTGCTTGTAATATAAGCATGTTAAAAACCATCCAGGGAACTGACACTCCATGCATAGCCATTATACCAAAATGTATTGAAAGCACTCCTCTTCCCGCCACTTCAGAGGACTCCAGCTTATCAAGTTCCATGGATGACAAGCAGTTGCTAATATCAAGCAGCAGTGCTAGTAACTTAGTCTCCAGTCAGTACACCTCTGTGCCAACTCCCTCCATTGGAAATAACTTGCCAAACCATCTCTCCACTAGCTCTGTCTTGATTCCCCCAACGGGAATTAACAACAGATTTCCTTCTGAGAAGATAGCCATGCCTGGGAGTGAAGAACAGGCCACCATATCCATGGGTACCACTGTGAGAGCAGCCCTCAGCTGCAGGGACTCAGTAGCAGTCACAGACACTCTGGTTGCACGCCCACCTGTCGCAATGTTTACTGGAAGCATGCTTACAATAAACTCTTACGATAATCCTCCCAAGTTAAGTGCTGAAAGCTTGGACAAAAGTTCAGGGCCTCGAAACAGGGCAGATAATTCTGGGAAACCTCAGCAACCTCCAGGGGGCTTTGCACCAGCAGCCATAAACAGATCAATTCCCTGTAAAGTCATCGTTGACCACAGCACCACGCTGACCTCCACTTTGTCTCTGACTGTCTCCATTGAAAGTGCAGAAGCCAACTTGGACCTCCAGAGCAGATCTGTGAGGACAGAAGCATCCGTACAGCCCATAGCATGTCCTCAGGTGTCTGTGATTAGCAGACCTGAGCCAGTTGCAAATGAAGGCGTAGATCACGGTTCTAGTTTCATTGCTGGTTCTGCAGCAAAACAAGACTGTAAAACGATTCAAGTTGCCTGCACAAGTCTCCGAGAAGTACCCCTTGTTGTTCCAGATAAGTTAAATGAGGTGACTGCTCCTAGTAATAGCTTTGCTGAGCAGGCACGTGGCCCAACCACTTTCAAAAGTGAAGCAGACACAACCTGTAGCAATCAGTATAATCCAAGCAATAGGATTTGCTGGAATGATGATGGGATGAGGAGCTCAGGACAGCCTCTGGTTAGTCACTCTGGTTCAAGTAAACAGAAAGACTATCTAGAACAGGGCTGTCCAAAGGCTGTCAAAACTGAACATGCCAGCTACTCGCACATGTCAGAACTTCACCCCAGGAATCTCATAACAAATGTCTCTCTCCCTGTGAAGTCTGAACCTCATGAAGTGGACAAGGGCTTTAGAATGGACACTGAAGACTTCCCTGGCCCTGAGCTGCCTCCTCCGGCTTCAGAGGCAGCCCCTAGTGTGCAACAGGCACAGAACTTGAAGGCTCCTACCTCTGGTCCCATGGAAGAGGCGATTTCCTTGTCTACAGACACCCTGAAAAGAGTTCCCAGTGCAGGGAGTTCAAGCTGTCGTCTGTCGTCTGTGGAGGCTAACAATCCCCTGGTGACACAGTTACTACAGGGTAACCTGCCTTTGGAAAAAGTGTTGCCGCAGCCCAGATTGGGAGCCAAGCTTGAAATCAACAGGCTTCCTCTGCCTCTTCAAACTACCTCAGTGGGTAAAACAGCACCAGAGAGGAGCATTGTTGAAATGCCGTCCAGCTCTCCAAATCCCGATGGGAAGGGCTACTTGGCAGGGACTCTTGCACCACTCCAAATGAGAAAGCGAGAGAACCACCCCAAGAAGAGAGTAGCCAGGACTGTGGGGGAACACACTCAAGTTAAATGCGAGCCAGGGAAGTTGTTGGGGGACCCAGATGTGAAAGGGGTGCCTTGTGTCATCAACTCGGGCATGAATCAGCTAGGACACAGCCAGCCATTTAAGCAAGAGTGGCTGACCAAGCACTCCATGCAGAACAGGATTGTTCACAGCCCTGAGGTCAAACAGCAAAAGCGGCTGCTCCCCTCCTGTAGCTTCCAGCAGAACCTATTTCATGTTGACAAGAATGGCGGCTTCCACCCTGACGCTGGTACCTCACACAGACAGCAGTTTTACCAAATGCCTATGGCTGCCAGGGGCCCCATTCCTCCTGCAGCTCTGATACAGGCCCCTGCCAAGCCCCCAGTGGGCTGTAATGCATTTGCCTTCAGTCGGCATCTTGAACAAAAGGGATTGGGAGAGGTTGGCCTTTCTTCAGCCCCTCACCAGCTAAGGTTAACCAACATGCTATCCCCCAACATGCCCATCAAAGAAGGGGATGACGCAGGAGGGGCTGCACACGCAATGCCAAACAAAGCACTGGTGCATCCCCCACCCCCTCCGCCCCCACCCCCTCCCCCTCCCCCCCTGGCGTTGCCCCCGCCTCCCCCACCGCCACCTCCGCTACCTCCACCTCTTCCTAATGCAGAAGCCCCATCCGATCAAAAACAACCGCCAGTTACCATGGAAACCACTAAGAGACTTAGTTGGCCACAGTCCGCGGGCATATGTAGCAATATCAAATCGGAACCTCTTTCTTTTGAGGAAGGGTTAAGCAGCAGCTGTGAACTGGGCATGAAACAAGTTTCCTATGACCAGAATGAAATGAAAGAACAGTTAAAAGCGTTTGCGCTAAAAAATGCAGATTTCTCTTCCTATTTGCTTTCTGAGCCACAAAAGCCTTTTACCCAATTAGCTGCTCAGAAAATGCAGGTGCAGCAACAACAGCAGCTCTGTGGAAATTATCCAACAATACACTTTGGTAGCACGAGCTTCAAAAGGGCAGCCTCTGCCATTGAAAAGTCCATTGGGATCTTGGGAAGTGGCTCCGCCGCTGCCACGGGCCTGCCTGGTCAGAACGCTCAGATGCCCGCTCAGAACTTCGCCGACAGCAGCAACAAGGATGAATTGGAACTGAAATGCTCTTGCCGGCTGAAAGCCATGATTGTGTGCAAAGGCTGTGGGGCCTTCTGCCATGACGACTGCATAGGTCCTTCGAAACTCTGTGTAGCTTGCCTGGTTGTGCGATAAGAGCTGAATGAAAGATGCAGTATCCCTTTTCAACACGGAAAAGCCAAACGGCATCAGCAGCAACAAATTGAATAACTCAGTGCTTTATATCGTGCTAATTTATTTTACTTTGGAACAGAGCCTCTCTTCTCTATGGGATAATTACTTTCTTGCATTTCTCGGAAAGGGGAGATGGCATCCCACCCTAGTGGCTCAGCAGCATGCCTTTTACATAGTTAGCTACCATTCCCAGCTTTGGAATATCTCTGTCTGTGTGTACACAGGGCACTACTCCATTTGTTTTTTTAAGATCCAGGTGTAGATAGGAAAAGGACATTTTTAATTACTCAGTACTAACCAGAAATGCAGATGTAGGCAGAGAATGGGGAACGCGATTAAGGTGGTTATGCATCCTTCTGTAGATTGACCATTACAGCAGGGGTTTGCACAGCGGACTCTCTGGACCTACCTTCACCACAGTGGTTAAACCATTTGGAAAGGGGAATCTGATTTAAATGTGTGATTCCTTGTGTTTACGCATATCACAAAAGATCCATTAAAGGAGGTACGCTGTTAATGAACTCCACTGTCCTTATTCTCTTTTCTCCCTTTTTACTCTTTTCAGAGACTGGGGGACTCTCTGAATCTGCCTTGGACGCTGTGCACACTGTAGTGAAATGTTTCTTATACCTGAAATTGCAGTGCAGGCCTCATGCCCGCTAATCTGCCTTGAACCCTTTGACACCTGATACCGTAAGATCAGTTGGCCAACAGAGAGCTGTAGGCCCAGAGGAACTCAGAGCTTCACGTGTGGCTTTTAAGAACAAAGTATTTAAAAAAATGCCTAAAATTCAAAGCAAACAAGTGAAATGCTGTGTATGCAAACTCACATAAATGGGTTGACAATGTAAATATGGTCCATTCTGTTCACTCTAATATAATTACTAGATCTTAAAATTTGGGGGAAAATAATTGTAGCCCTTTAGTGATGATACCAGTGCATTCTGGTTTCTGACTTTGCAGAAATTGGCCGCCTCTTTTTTCAAGTGTCATTAGTGATACAAGGGACTGCAGAAGGCTGAAGTGTTGACATTTTTCTGAACAAGTTTTTTCTCATGATTCACGATCTGTATAATTATAGTTGACTCTTAAATAGCCTTTATTTAAAATATTGTTCCAAGCTTTGCATGTTTTGTTTTTTTTCCCCTCAGGTGAATTCAGTACATTCTTCATATTTGGGGGAGTGGAACTGCTTTCGAAAAAGGGATACTGCATCTTACAGACACTGTCAGTGTTTATCGAGTCAAGTCTGAGTGTTGAGTATTTGAGCGACATTCCATAGACTTTGGCCACCCTCAGGTCAGAGAACAGCTGTAGTTCAGGAGGCTCTGTTCCCTAAAGCAAGTTCAAAAGCACATGCACATTGTGGGAAGATGAAAGACAACAAAGACCACGCCCATTTAACTTCAGCTTACAGAGCACAAAATGTGGAGTGCCATTAACCCATTGGTTGACTGTGGCTGTAGAATGAAAAAAAAAAAACACGGGGGAAAAAATCATCTGTATCGGGGTTAAGAATGACAGATCTATTCATATGGGATCATCCTAATCAATGTAAACTTTTGATATTTCCTTAAAGTACGTCTTAAAAATTTACTAGAATGAGCCGAAATTACATTCCTGGGGAAAAAAAAAAAACCTTGTGATTTTTTATAGTGATTAACCATGGCGTATGTTTTTATTTTCTCCATATTTATTGTGATGTTGCCAAATTTTGTTAGGTGATAGAGACATCGTTTTTATTAACAAATTGCTGATAGTGAAAGATACTTTATCTTAAAAAGGAAGAAAGCAAAGAAGGGCCTGCCTCTGGCCACGATGCGGTGCTTCAGTCCTGTCACTTCTGTTTTTCATATTAAAATTAAGAAAAATAACGACTGAGAAAATTAGCAATGCACTTAACCAGCCCTTTCCAAGGAATGCACATAAGTTCCAGCGGATCCTAAGTTCGCTCTGCACCAGGTTGTGTTTGGGTGGCATCCTCGTCAGTGGTGTCGCTATGGTCTTCTTGGTTCTGATATTGTCTTGGTTCAGAAGAGCATGCTTTACTCTCAGAGGGACACCCCTAAAATATAGACACTTGCATGCCAACTCCTTTTTCCAGTTTCAGTTGCCACTCTACCAGTGTCAGATACTGTCCACACCAGCAGATTTAAAACTACCGCATCAGTAACTGACACGGTGTTGAAAGAAACTCCAGTCTACAAAACCTTTGCACTCTGTATATGAGGTCCAATCGAGGCTGATGTGACACTGAGCTCATAATCAGTTCCATCCTCGTGGAACACTGCCTGCAAACTACTTAGTGGGAATAAAGAAAAGTGTCCTTCTGTACGTGTTGATTTTTCACAGAATACGTTTGGAGAATCACTTGTTGATCAAGCGTGGATCCTATCACCCAGGTCCAAAGAGCATAATTTTTCTCTGCCCTTGCTCTTTATTGCCCCAGTTTAAATTCCTAGTGTTCGCATATGGTTTATATTACTAAAAAAATTAACATCTTTGGGTTAAAAAAATAATGGAAAGAAAAGACGTTTAGAAGTAAAATGTGAGTCAGATATTTTACAAGCGTCCATTTAATATATATACAAAAGCCAGTATATTTGGATTAGGCGAGTAGGTTTAGTTTCCTGATTTCTACAGGTGTCCGCCTATGTGCAAAGGAGTATGTTATTATGGTGTAATGTGCAAATTTTAGCATGTGCATTGTCCTGGTTCTTGGACACTATGCTATCCCTATCAGGAATAGAACTTGCACATGTAACATGTCATTTTTTTTTTTTTTTTTATCACAAAGGATGTATTTCCCTGAGTAGCACTTTTGGAGCAGGGGAAGGAAGAAAACTATTAGCTATTCCCTAATCCCCCTCCTATTTGATATGCATATGCCTGAGATGTATAAAGACATTTAGGTAGTTAATGGGCATGTTAATAAGAACGTTCTGATGCAAATTCATTTTCAAAATGAAAATATTTTTCCTTCCCCAAAGTGAGAATAGCAGAAATGTTGGTGAACTGAGCACCATAGTTATATATAATATTGCCCTGCTAAGGTCTAGTTGGAAGAAAAAAACTTGAAAACAAACCTATGAGGTTGAGCCTGGTTGCTATAAAGACTTTGTGGTGGTGTGTGTTTCTGGGATGAGCTCTAGATGGTTTCGTTGACTTCTAGACCTTGGATATTCTTACTGGTTCAAAATAAACATACAAAAACAAGCTGGTGCACCTGGTGCTTCATAACGCAGTCAAGAGTAAGAGTCTGTGATGCTGCAGCCCCATTTCTTTTACAAACTCGCACAATTTCAAAAGAGGAAGTTACTGTGGCCTTGGCTTCCCAGTTGCTCGTTGGCCTGGTGAAGTCCTGGGTTACAAAGCTGAATCCCCACGCAGGGTGGCATCGTCTCTCTGGTGTGGGGGCTGAGCACCACACTAGCGCCTGGTGGCAGCAAGCCCGCCCAACACGCAGAGCCCAGAGTCACTGTCCGTCTGTGTTTCTAGAGAACAATGTGAAGAGTCCTAGAAAAGGAACTCATCAGACTGTCAGGGGCCTAAGTAGCCAAAATGTCACTGAATATAAAAATTGTGTCGTCTTCAGTCCTCATGCTTTGTCACTGTAAAGCAAACAAAAAGCGTTTTTACTATAATTTAAAGGAGCTGCTTTTTTATAGCACATACTATTTCGCTTTGTACTATATTTGATAGTTGCAGAAGAATTTAGACTGTAGAAGAACTTTGTTGTATTTGTACTGTTCATGAATGTTTCAAAGGAAGTGCTTTACTTGGTTGCCATCATTTTCCTGTACTGCTGTATTTTCCCCTTGCTTCATGGAAACCTAATCTGACTCATATTTTCAGTATAGCATTCTTTTATGATGTGTGTTTGTGTGTATTTTTTTTTTTTTGGTCAGTATTCTGAATGTTTACATCTGTTCGACATTAGCCATTTAATGCCTTTCTTTAAAGGCGGTATTACTCCTACAGTGTAACAGCAAAATGTGAAATCGACCCGAACATAACAAACGCAGATTGGGGGCGAAGGCCCTGGACCTACATAGACGTTTGATATCAGCATACAGAAAAGTAAAACCCTCCTTCAGTCCTCTACCAAAGAATATATTGTTCCCACAGGAAAAACTCAGAAAAGGTGTGTAAAATCCTCAGAAGGGGGAGCAGTTGATTCAGTGAGACTGCTACAATTTAATACTGTTATGCTTGCTTTGATACCTGACTAAATGTGACTGAGTGCAAGAAGCATTTACAAAATTTTTAGACAGTGTTTTGTTTAGAATTCAGGGATCATGCATTCTTTAATGGTGCTGTTTGTTTTTTATTTCTTTTCTACAAAGAAAAAAAACGTTGCCTACAAAAGTGACTGCTCACAATACCATAAGTTAAATGAAATGAAATGTTTGTCTCTTCATGTTTCTCTGTTCTTCCCGTTCTCAAAGTAACAATTTGGGTTTCAATATTAAAATATTCTGGAGAAAATAAAGAAATTAAACATTAAATAATTGTCATTTTTAATTTTTATGAAATGTAGTTGTATATACATGAGCTGTACTAATAAATACTTTGAAATTTTTAATTAAGAAAAAAATGGGGAAAAAATATGCTCTTACATTATCTACCCTGCTTTTTTGGTATGACAAATTGCCTACATACAATTATAACTTTTATTAAAACAGAAAAAAACCAAAACTGAAATCTCTTTGAAATTAACTGTATCTGTGATGTTCATCATTTAAAAATATGTTTGGATCTTGTTTTCATAAAGATCTTATTAATTCTTTATACCAAAAGACATTCAGGTCAAACAAATTGTTACTACCATATTTAATTTTAACTTTCAAAATGAATTGACTTTTCAAATTCTTTTTTAAAAGAATTGGTCTGGTTAATTTTGTTTTATCTTGCATTAAATATTACAGCTAGAGCTATTTGAATAAAATGCTGTGAACCGTTAAAACAAAATTGCCTGTTATATTTACATTGGTTAAAAAATATGCATATCTTTACAGTAAGATGAATCGGAAAGCATTAAACGTAATTGGCTGTTAAATTTGAGTTCAACTGTTTTCATCTACGGGGAAAATGCCGTCTTTAGCCACCAGATGGCGAAAGAGGATGTTTACATTTGGAGGAAAAACAGCAAAACATGTTTCTTCCTCCTCCAAAAAACTAAATTATTATAATAATAAAAGACCTTATGCAAGTAAGTCAGTGGAAGATAGATACTTCTAAGTTTCCTTACGTTATTTGCACAATGATGACATTCCTTTTTTGTCTTATATTTTCTATTAAAATATTTTCAAACGTTTTCTTAATTTTATTTAGAGTTGCAGAATTTTTTTTTTTACTGTTTTCCTTGCGGTACTCCACAGGTATCATCTTGTCCAAAATTCATTAGAGGAAATAAAACAGTGCAGCATTCTTTAAGCTGACGTTTGTTGAAACTGACCGCGATGCTTTATATGTTTTATTTTCGTATAGTAGGTACAATTATACAATTTTTATATAAATATTCCATTCTTAATACTTTAAAGTGGCCTAATGTGAGTAACAATTGCTCTTAGGATCTAAAGTACTGTATGTATGTGTATCCATCATAGTCCTTATCTGAGAACTAGTGATTTACCTGGTGATTCCTCAGTTTTCACACAAAGGCTTCATTATAATCAAAGATCAGTACACTATTCTCAAGAACCTAGCCAGGAGAGTAGTTGATACCACAGTGTTGGGCTTCTTTCTGCCAAGTCAGTTGAACAGAAATCCTAGATAATCTTTCTCACCCCATAAAATTATTTGAAGACTTAGTGCCTAGACTTAGTATTTCAAGTTCAGATCACACACAGTTATCTACAGTGACATGCAGAAATGAAAAGCTGGAATAATCCAATATCACGTCACAGCCAATCTGGAAGTCAAAATTGATCAATGAACCTAGGTTTCTTCCCTACAGAAACTTTTATCCAAGTTGCCAATGCAATTAATTACCATACTCTAATTAGAGAAAGGTCACTTGATTTACAAAGCAAAAACGGAATTTTTTGCCATTTTATTTCAAATAGTTTTATTTCAAGCTTTGCAGATATATTAAATATCCCATTGTGATACCTGACTAAAGCTGATGTTAAAAATTTTTAGCAATCCTGCAAGGCATCAACCAATCCAAGCAGATGCCAAACAAGTCAAAAGAGATGGCCCTATTACAAAAACCAATGAAGATTGGCTGAATATCAGTTCCATGAACAAGGAGCTTTCTGAATCGGCTTTCATCAATAGAATTTATACTTAGTATATCCATTGCATTTATGGGAGTTTGTTTTTGAGGTAAAGTTAAAATTTTCATTTACAAATTGATTTGTGTATTTTTTTTAAAAGAAATGGTTTAGAGATGGTTCAAAGGTGAGCTCTAACCAAAATGCAGTGAAATGTCTGGGAGTTGCCCTGTTTTGCTGTTTCCAAGCACATGTTCAGTGGACACTCCCCATAAATAACAACTTGGCCAAAGGGCAGGAGGACCAGCTGCTTTCACAGAAGTTCCTGGACACCTGAGGTCACGTAAGATCCATCTCATTTTCTGTGGGCTCATCACAAAGACTTTATTACTTATCATGACCTTGTAAATTGAAAATAGGTTTCACCTTTGATCCAGACTTATATCTTTAGTAAATTATAGTTTTATTTCTGGAAAACACTGTGTTCCAAATCCTTATTCTTCAATGATGAGGGAACGTGGAGGGACTTCCGAGGAGTCCAGAACTATGGTTCTATATTCCTTGATTCATTTGGCTTTTAGCATCCAGGTCTGGGAGGCTGGAACATCTTCCACCTAGAGGAATGCGTGGTTGGCCTCAGTGACTTTGGGAACCATATGGGCTTCTCCTGTATGTGCTCTCCCTATATAGAAACCACAACATTTGTGCATGTCCATTTATATAGAAATAAAAAACATGATTTCTTACTGTAATATAAAATTCATTTGCCAATCCGTTTAAATCTCAAAGTGACGAATCGAAAGGCTCAGTGTGTCAGTAGGGGCAGTTCCTGATGGCTCCTAAGCCAAAGCCACTGAAAAATTTCCCCCTCTTCTTCCTTTAACCTGGGGGTTCAATGTAGACTTTTTTTAATACTACGCGTTTTTTGGTAAAATAATCTTTATGCATCCCGGGGAAAAAGCTATGGGAAATGAATTGCCATCTTAAAAAGAAACGTTTAAGAATTCAAAACATTTTTTAAAGGTACGTTTAGAGTAGGAGTCTATGGATAATTTATTACCTCTAATCTTCAAACACCTAATTCCCTCGCTGCCAGAGGGCTCGTTCAGAGCATATCACACGTTTTTGACCATGAAAAGCATAGTGTGAGATTGGTAGCAGCTAGTTTCTTTCTTTTCATATTTTGACTTTGGAAAGTTTCTTTTCTGGAAACTTTTTTGTCCAAAAAGCTTTGCTTGACAAAAACTGGGAATAATCAAGGACACTACCCTTTAAAATGCCAGTTTTTAAATTTTTATTCTCTCAGGAATAAATCATTTCCAAGTTGTTAGCCTTCATGATCTGCATATGAAGGAGATTTTATAAGTTCTTTTCATATAAATAAACTTAGAGTTTATCTGTATCCTACACCAAATATGGCAATTTCCGAGACTTGTTCCAAAAAGGCAGATTGTCTTTATTAAAAAATAATAATAGATAATACAAGTGAAGTGCTGTGTGCTGAGTGCTGCAAAGTATTTCATAGGTGTTAATTATCACATTTATCCTTAAAAAAATCCTATTAGGTAGGCACTGTTGTTGTATTCATGTAATAAATGAGGAACCTGAGGCTTAGAGAGTTTAAAGAAAAAAAGACACAGCTAAGATATGGGGGATGAAAGAAGGTTTCTCAGATACCAAAGCTCATCCTCTTATTTGCCACAAGATTCAGTAGCTGTTACACAGACTGCTAAGGACTGGGGATACTGAGAAAAATCAGAGGGTCCCAAGCCTTGAAAAACATTATAGGCTGGTGGGAAAGATGATAAAATGATTTTAATGTGACAAGAGTATCCCAAGATATGTACGAGGTGCAGTGGGGCAGAGAGCAACCTAGTGGGTGAAGTCATTTAGGATTGCCACTGGATGAGAATGGAACCTGCAGAGGAGCATTCATTGCCCACACCTAACATAGTTTCAGGGCAGTCCCACCTGAGAGAGGGCATGCTCTTCTTTGTCGGCATCCCAATCATTTCCCTTGAAATGAACATGAATGATAGCTGTTACCACAGAAAGAAGCCAATTGGGTAGCACCCAGTGGCCTCTGACCCCTTGTCTGTCATCCTGTCCCAGCTGTAAGAACATGACTTCAGGTTATTCACATTCCTATTCGGTGTCTGACTCACCATCTCCCCCACAGGACAAAGCCATCTTTTATCAACTCTTACTTATAAATATTTCTCTTAAAGCCATCTGGCAAGTTAATATTTTAAGTATTTTAATAAGTAATTATTTGAAGATGTGTCAAACATAATACATTTATTTATAAGGTTAGACTGTGTGAGAAATTGCATTTTGCTGTTCCCAAAAAGAGATCCTTTAACTTCCCTTTCTTCTTAAGGAGAGTGTGTCATCTCACTGAATATACAGAGTTTACTCTTTGACCCTCCTTGTTTGTGAGGGGATTCTGACAACTAGGGGACAATTTAGGTGCCAATATTCATCCAATATTCAGTGAGCAAACATTTTTCTCATGACCATTTCTATGCGAGTTGCTGTATGACACTGGATAAGAGGTTTTGCTGATGGCTTGATTCTTCAAGAAAAAGAAAGTCACCAAATATTTCTTTAGTGTGTTGTGCTTCAGCATTGTGCCGTGAAACACTGTCATAAGATGGAAGGAATTGTCTCAGAAAATCTCATTCAAACATACTTTTCCAGGAAATATTCTATCTCCTAGAATAGCTTGGGCATAGATGGGAGGAAAAATCAAGGGAATGGAAGTTTTGGAAAGATAAATCTCCTCTGAGTCATAATTTAATCTCTTGACTACTTTATCTAGGTTCAGAGTCAAAACATTTAGGCACTGTAGTATGAGAAGCAAAATACTATTCTGCATCTTCTACTGCAGGAATTATGCTTTCTCACTTAAAACGGAAAAATAAAAGAAAGAAAGACTCCTTTGCATGGAGGATGGTTTGTTACCATATTTGGCTCATCTAGAGAAAACAGCACAGACGGCCTGGTATGCTTCAGAATTGTGGTTTTGTGTCCTGTGTAATTCACCAAACAAGGTAAGTCTGCATCTGCTTGTTTCACTTTGGGTTCCACTATTGTAGTAATAGGTAGCAATGTGCACTAACATTCTTTTGTCACTAGACCTTAGCAGGAAAATGAATGTTACTTTCTAACTACATTAGAGATTATTTTTCCTATTTTTACGTTCAAATTAATGAGAGGATGCTTAAAAAATGCCTTTGCAAGCTCAATAAAATTTGGGATGGCTTGATTTAGAAAGCTCTTCAGAGATTTAGTAAATCATTTCTGTTTTTTTTAAAGTGAATATCAAACTAATTTATCAGAAAGGAAAAATTGGGCTCTGCAATTGGCTATTCTTACACGTGGTCATTTATTAAAGTATTGTCACAGCAGATATTTCTGTGTATAATTTGCCTGTGAGGATGGATGTTTAAAATGCACTTCAGCACATAGATTTGACTTGTTCTTATGATTTGCAGTTGGCTCATATAAATATTACCAAGAATGAATGATAACTTTAATAATGGGAAATCTGATTTCCTGACCCATAGTTCAGCAAATAGATTTATGCAAATCTGAAGAGGTTAGCTCCTACGTGGGAAGCGATGTCTCCCTAGACTGTGCACAGTCCGGATTTCTGCATTTCTTTTTGATCATTTCCTGAGTTATTGTTTATAGTTAATGGAGAACTACCATTCTTTTGTGGTGAGCGTCATGTATGTTACTGGACTGAAACCTACTGAAGACCAGGTGTAGTAACTCATCTCCTTTGTTATTTTTAGCAGCTTCCATTGTACATAATATAGGATAGTCCATTCATGCACATAACAGTGTTTATATTGTTGGCTTTCTTTGTGCCAGACTCTGTCATGGCTGCTATAAATACCACAATGAAGAAACAGTCAAAAATCCCTGAAGGGAGACAGGCAATAAAGAGTTCAGACAACATACATTTTACATTTGAAAATGAAACATGCTATGAAGGAAAATAAAACGTGGTGAGGCATAGGGAATATCATGGTGTGGAGCTTGTACTGGGAAAGCCTCACTGGGGAAGTGCTGTGGACTGAATTGTGCCCCCCCCCCCCACACACACACCCTAAATTCATATGTTAAACCTCTAACCCCCAAACGTGACTGTATTTGGAGATAAGGTAAAGAGGTAATTAAGGTTAAATGATGGGGCCGGCTCCGTGGCCGAGTGGTTAAGTTCCTGCGCTCCGCTGCCGTGGCCCAGGGTTCGGATCCTGGGCACGGACATGGCACCGCTTGTCAGGCCACGTTGAGGCGGCATCCCACATCCCACAACTGGAAGGACATGCAACTAGGATATACAACTGTGTACAGGCGGGAGTTGGGGAGATAAAGCAGAAAAAAAAAAAAAACGGTTAAATGAGGTCATAAAGTTCAGGCCCCAGTACTATAGGATTAGTATTCTTATAAGAAAAGATACCAGAGTGCTCTTGCTCACTGTCTGTCTGTCTCTCTGTCTTTCTCAATCTGCCATGAAACGACACAGTGAGAAGGCGACATCTACAACCAGGGAGAGAAGCCTAAAACCAAATCAGCCGACAACTTGATCTTGGGACTGCCAGACTCTAGAACTGTGAGGAAATAAATTTCTGCTGTTTAAGCCACCCAGTCCATGGCATTTTGTTGTGATTGCCCAAGCTGACTGGTACAGGTCACATTGGAGTAGAGAATGGAAGAAGGTATGAGGGGGCAGGAGCATGCCGGGTGGACGTCTGATGGAGAGGCCTTCACAGTAAAGGCAAAAGCAAATGTAAGGCCTTGGGTCGCAGTATGCTGTGGTCGATAATTTACATCAAATTATGTCTAATTCTCAGAACGGCCCTCTAAGAAGTGGTGGCTCCTACACATGGCAAAATAATGAACTTTCTAGGCTTTCCATTTTCCAAGGCTCTTACAAGACTGTTGGAATCAGCTATTTCCAAAGGCCCAACTTGAGAAGAAAGTGTAACTTTCCCAATAAATTATTAAAATCAATTATTTTTCTTTTGCTCATGTTGTTAGAACTCTAATGAAAAGCTGGATTATTTATTCTCCAAGCAAGATAGGAAAAGAGCCTCGTGTATCATTTCGTCTAGGACCTTGCCTGTTCTAAAGCCACCTCTGAGAGCTAAGAACATGGTATGACCCCCATTTTCAGATGAGGAAAGTAAGAGTCAAATGTACTGTCACCTGGAAAGGACCCTCTGACTCCAAAGGCCATGCTCTTTGTAAACCACGCAGTTTTAGGTACGTGTGAGAATGCATGAACTGCTCCACGATCAGTTTCTTTGCCACAGCCCCTTTCTATTTGTGAGGATCTGTAACTTCTAAGGCAGCTGTCAGTAGAGATATGTTTTTGTCTCATGGAGCATTTTATTACTTTTTTTCAAAACCTCCAGATAAGGTATTCACCACCAAATGCAAAAGCTTACAAAACAATCAAAGAACAAATAAATCCAAGGTTTGCCTCTCAATAAAGTCTATGACGTATAACAGCTTCAGCTCTGAAGTATTCTCTTACCATTATAAGTAGCATGGGGAAGAGACGAATCAGTAAAAATACAATAACTCTTTATCAAACCAGAAAGAAACTTCATCTACCTACTGCAGCCTGACAGAGTACCAAAGTTGAATGAACACAGGTCATAGCACCAGAAAGACTTGTCTGAATTCAGATTTTGATGTTGACAAACAATGTAACCTGGGTTAATTTACTTAATCCATCTGAACCTTTGAATTTATTCATACAGATGGAATTATGGGAACCTAGCAAGATTGTTGTGAGGGATAACAATCCATGTAAATGATTTAGCATACTGTTTGTTGGATATTACACTCACTATAAATGATCTCTGGTATTCAAAGAGGCATATTCTTCTGCACAGTGTCTCCAAAGCCTGCATTTGAACGTTGCAATTGGACTCCTGATAAACACCAGCATACCCTTGACATCACCCTAACCTTAGGATATATCATCGTTTCCATTTAATAAAGGAAGAAATGGAGACAAATGAACTGTAAATGCTTTTCCAAGTTTCTACATTTCTTATTAACATTCTTGTTGAGGTCCTCTGACGATACAGTTTTATTCAGAGTACGAAGGGTTCTGAAACTTCAGTGTGCATTTAAATAGCTCAGATAACTTGTTAAAATGCAGAGATCTGGGTCTCAACCTTGAAGTACTGATTTAGGACCTTTCCAAGTAGTTCTGATCAGAGACTTGTGATCAGAAAGCTGAAAACACATTCCATCAGGATCTCTCACTATATAAAATATTAATTTACTGCTTAACATTGGAAGGTTGAAACCCATCAGCTACCTAGCCTTCAAAATTAGCAGTAGTTGTCTATAAGAGTAAATATTAGAAAAACTGGTAAATAATTGTTAAATGCTTAACAAGAAGGAATTGCTTATACAAATTGGTCTAGCTGTATGAAGGAATATTCTATCACTAAATATAATATTGTAAAAGGGTACTTAATAATACAGGGAAATAATTCATGCTATATTAAATGAAAAAAAACCCCCGAAGTTTAAAGTATTATGCAAAAAAAGACCTTATTATTGTTATTGAAAAAAACAACAAGGACTGGCCCCATGGCTCAGCGGGTAAGTTCTCACGTTCCACTTCAGCAGCCCAGGGTTCGCTGATTGGATCCCCACTGCAGACATGGTCCCGCTTGGCACACCATGCTGTGGTAGGCATCCCACATATAAAAGTAGAGGGAGATGGGCATGGATGTTAGCTCAGGGCCAGTCTTCCTCAGGAAAAAAAGGAGGATTGGCAGCAGTTAGCTCAGAGCTAATCTTCCTCAAAAAAAAAAAAAAAACCCAACAACTATACATCAAAAAAGATGGTATATTTAGGAAGTATATTAATAGGACGTGACTATCAATGGTTAATTTAGGTTTGTGGATTTTGCGTAATTTTATTCTTTTCCTTTTGTGAATTCTTCAATATTTCTTTTTTGAATATATAAGACTTCTGTTTTGCAGGTTTTTAAAGCCATTAAAAGTAATGGCAAGTTTTAATTATTAGGAAAACAACTTATGACAATCTACAAAGTCATCCTGAGTAGTATAAAAAATTTATGTTATATTCAGAGAATTTTGGGTGATAAGGTTTAATGTTTTACATATTTGTTTTCTCAAAGTTGAATATACTACTTTACATTAGAGAGATGTTAGATGAATATCTATCAAAAGACATTTTGTTGAAAATAATGTCTTTTAGTATGCTAAACAGTAAGAGATAGGATAAAAAAATTAAAAGGTATATTCATGCAGTATATTTGCCAAATTTCTGCTGCCACCCAGTGGCTGCCCAGTCTGTTTTACATATATTGTTCACATAAGTAATTGACCAGTGAAGTTGCAACACACCATTCGTCGGTAAAATCAGCCTGCCCCAAAGAAGCAGTGATTTTCTAGCTCTAAGAATGACCAGTGAAACCACATCAAATAATGGAAAATTCTTTCAATAGATCAGCACTAAGATGTTTTGGGTCCACATGAGGAACTTGCCAACACACCCTGTTTGTTCCACAAATTCTAGAATCTGTTTCTTGCTATAACAATGGAGTCCTTCTTAAGCTAATGTTCCGTGAGTCTTGTGCAAGGGAACGTTGCCACACAGTACCAGTTGTTAACTCCTGCTCTGTGAATTGGATTCAGTCACTTTTAACTCTCAGAGAAGAGAAAAGCTGAGGATGAGGCCAAATTACACTTGGCTGTCCCCAGAGGTCAGCCAGCTGCTGTTCAACGGGGGCATAGCTGGACAAAAAGGGGCTGGCAGGTCTGCTAATAGCTGAAGCAAGGTCCCCAGACTATGGTTTAAATGAAAATATGTAAAGACAGGAAGAAAAAACAATATCTGAACAAGTTCCAATTCCAGTGCAAAGAAATTTTAGAAAACAAGCAACATTTAGAAAAGCAAATGAGAAGAGTAAAGGTCAAATATGTAAATCAGTGTTTGCATAGGTTTGCAAAAGCCTTGAGATACGAATGGAGAGATACACACTAAAATATTATCATTGCTTGCATGATATGGGTGAAATAAAAGAGGAAAACTACCTTCCTCCCCTCTCTACTTGTCTAATTGTTACAGTGAATGTACATAGCAATAAATATAATTTTTTTAAGTCCGTGAAATATTTATTGTGACATTAAGGAAAATATAATAAGCACTGGTCTAGTCTCTCCATGCATTTCACTGGGTAGGAGGAGAGAAAAACAACCTGGAATTGTCGACAGGGCAGTAAAAGGGTCATTTTTCCCAAAGGAGACATGAATGCAAGAAAGGATGAAGGTTGAGAAGCCTGAACACAAAGAAGGGCAATTTGGGGCCCAAATAGCAACCAAGTCAAACAAATGTAAAGTGGAGACATCTTTTGATTGAAAGGCAACTCGCAAAGTTGAAGCCAATACTAAATCAAGTTTCTGAAAGGGCAGTGTCAAAAAGTAGTTTAGGAGCCAAAGGAAAGTGAATAAAAAAGCACTTGTGTGGAATAACAGCACGTTTCAAATTCTGTTGGAACCACAGTGACCTGCGAAATTGGCTCCGGAGAAAGCAGAATGGAAAACCCTTCAGTAACTGGGAAAATCACACTCAGGCTTGGTGCCTATGAGTTATTAATTCTAAAGCACTGAAGTCAATTGTAAAGACTTGAGTTTTGAGTATCAGGGTGTTTCCTTCCTGCATAGATGTCTTTTTGACCAGGCTGTTGTTTTAAACTTAGAGAGAGAAGCATGATTTTCACCTGATTTTTTTTTTTCTTTTTTTTTTTTTGTCCTAGGGCTCTTGTCTTTATGACACCCTTTTGGTCTGGCTTGTTCCTGACAGATTTTTGCTTTTGGGAGGCTGTGACCTCAAAGGCTTATGGAGACCTAATTGTTATTTCTTCTTGGAGAAATAACAAACCTAAAAGAGGTAACAAACCTGAAAGAGGTAAACTTTTGATTGCCTTTTATTGACTAATTTAGAAACATAGTGATTTATGTTGTTAAGTAAAGAACATGTAAAATGACTTGGCACATGTTTGTTTAAGTTATAGTTCTGAAGTGTTTGAAAATTGTTCATCAAGATTTATCTTGTTAGTTTCATAACAGTAACAGTTGATAAACGTATAAATGATGAAACTACCAATGTTGAGTAAACAACACAGGAAATACATTAAGACCAATTAAAGCATTTGTTTCTATGTCTTTATAAGATTGAATACTTGCTGACCACCTGTATGCAACTGTCTTCCCCACTCACCTCTCTGTCTTCCCTGGACCCCAATTTAGTTTGCTCTGTATAATTATCATTACCAAAAATAAAGCTTGAAGAGTAGCTTGAGATAAGAATAAAAGCAGAGCAATCAGTTATATAACACAGGTGTGATGCTTTTATATTTTTCTGATATCAAAATCAGCTCAAGTATGAGATTGTTTTGCTTTTTCTTAAGAAAGAAAAGAAAGATGAAGGCAAGAAGGACTCTTTTCAAACACAAACTGTCTTCAAATAGTACTGAAATCCACTTGAGATTTGATCCATATCACTATTACTTAATTTATATTGTGATATCCTGAGACATATTCTCATTTACCCTTGTAAACAAACCAATTTAGGTGTTAGCTTATTAAACCTTTATCTCTTATGTGTCTCCACTCTTAGTTCCCATCTAGTAGTTATGTATTTTATACCACAATCAATTGTATTGACTTGAATCAAAGTTCTTAAGTATTAGTATGCCAAGAATCAACTTGGATGCTTGTTGAAAAGGTAGATTCTAGGTGTCTTCCATCAGAATTGGTGTATCAGGAATGAAATCCAAGAATCTATGTGTGCAATAGGCAATTCAGGTGTGACTGATATACATAGCCTGGAGATTTAGAGAGTATGTGATTCTCATCTGCTTTTACTATATCCTGACATTTGGCGTAACTCTAATAATCCCTTTAGAACTTAATAATTCCTGGAGAAAAGTTAAAAAAGTTAACAGTGAAAGCCATAGTATGGATACCTCTGTACAGGTAACCTTACATTGAAGGGGATGATTTGTTGGATTTGTAGGATAAGTATATGGGCTGGGACTTTGCAAACATATGAAATGAGTTCATTTCACAGTTTTGCACATATGCAAATACTGTTTTTTCATTTCCCTTGCTTTTTTAGTTTAGTTTCAGCTCCAGGGTTTTTGTCTCTTCCATTTTGCCTTTTTAATTTATGTGACTGTTCGCCCCATAGGCAGATGGGGGATAAAAATAAGTTTTTGACAAATTGCACTCTGGGTTTTCATGTACTTAATAATTGTTTTCTATTAGCCTTTTCACTCAAGAGAATTTTACTTGAAAAGCAAATGTGTACTACTAGTTAACAGTGAAGTCTCTTAGCTTTACTTTATTTTCCAACTTATAATCAGCCCTTATGCCGAATCATCTGGAGTGATGTAATTATTTATCTCTTCTTGTAGAAACCAGAAGTGTGTAGCTCTTGAAAGGAAATTTCTATTTATTTATTTATTTATTTATTTTTATTGAGTTCATAATAGTTTACATCAATGTGAGATTTCAGTTTTACGTTATTTCTTGGCTATCACCACATAAGTACTCCCCTTCACCCCCTGTGCCACCCCACCCTCCTTCCTCTGGTAACCGCTGAACTATTTTCTTTGTCCAAGGACTTGTTTATATTCCACATATGAGTGAAATCATCTGGTGTTTGTCTTTCTCGAACTGGCTTATTTCGTTTAGCATAATTCCCTCTAGGTCCTTCCAAGTTATTGCAAATGGGATGAATTTGTCTTGTTTCTGGCTGAGTAATATTCCATTGTATATATATACCACATCTTCTTTATCCAATCTGTTGATGAGCACTTGAGTTGCTTCCACGTCTTGGCTATTGTCAGTGCTGCAATGAACATAGGGGTGAATATGTTACTTTGGATTGTTGATTTCAAACTGTTTGAGTAGATACCCAGTAGTGGGATAGCTGGGTCATATGGTAGTTCTATTTTTAGTTTTTTGAGGAATATCCATACTGTTTTCCATAATGGTTGCACCAGTTTGCATTCCCAACAGCACTGTATGAGGATTCCCTTCTCTCCATACCCTCTCCAACATTTGTTATTTTTAGTCTTAGTGATGATAGCCATTTTAACAGGCATAAGGTGATATCTTAGTGTAGTTTTGATTTGCATTTCCCTGATGATTAGTGATGTTGAACATCTTTTCATGTGTTTATTGGCCATCTGTCTATCTTCTTTAGAAAAATGTCTGTTCATCTCCTCTGCCTACCTTTTTATTTCCTCTTCTTTTCCCCAAAGCCCCCAGGTACGTAGTTGTATATTCTTAGCTGTGGGTCCTTCTAGTTGTCTCTGCCCACTTTTTGATCAGTTTTTTTGCTTTCTTATTGTTCAGCTGTGTGAGTTCCTTATATATTATGGAGATTAACCCTTATCAGATATATGATTTGCAAATATTTTCTCCCAGTTGGTGGGTTGTCTCTTTGTTTTGATCCTAGTTTCTTTTGCCTTGCAGAAGCTTTTTAGTCTGATGAATTCCCACTTGTTTATTCTTTGTTTTGTTTCCCTTGTCTGAGAGGACATGGTATTTGAAAAGATCCATTTTGTTCGATGTCAAAGAGTGTACTACCAATGTTATCTTCCAGGAGTTTTATAGTTTCAGGATGTATCTTCAAGTCTTTGATCCATTTTGAGTTTATTTTCATGTATGGTGTGAGATAGTGGTCTACCTTCATTTTTTTGCATGTGACTGTCCAGTTTTCCCAACACCATTTATTGAAGAGACTATCTTTTCTCCATTGTATGTTCTTGGCACCTTTGTCGAAGATTAGCAGTCCGCAGATGTGTGGTTTTCTTTCTTGGCTTTCAGTTCTGTTCCATTGATCTGTGTGCCTGTTTTTGTACCAGTACCATGCCGTTTTGGTCGCTATGGCTTTGTAGTACATTTTGAAGTCAGGGATTGTGATACGTCCAGCTTTGTTCTTTTTTCTCAGGATTGCCATGGCAACTCAGGGGCTTTGATTACCCCATATAAATTTTAGTATTCTTTGCTCTATTTCCATGAAGAATGTCTTTGGGATTCTGATAGGGATTGCATTGAATCTGTAGATTGCTTCAGGTAGTACGGATGTTTAAACTATGTTTATTCTTATAATCCATGAACAAGGAATCTCTTTCCGTCTCTTTAAGTCATTGTCAATTTCTCTCAGTAATGTCTTATATTTTTCATTGTATAAGTCCTTCACCTCCTTGGTTAAATTTATTCCTAGGTACTTAATTTTTTTAGCTGCAATTGCAAATGGAATTATATTCTTGAGTTCTCTCTGTGAGTTTCTTATTGGAGTATAGAAAAGCAACTGATTTTTGTAAGTTGATCCTGTACCCTGCAACTTTACTGTAGTTGTTGATTACTTCTAACAGTTTTCCAATGGATTCTTTGGGGTTTTCTATATATAAGATCATGTCATCTGCAAACAGCGAGAGTTTCACTTCTTCCCTCCCTATTTGGATTCCTTTTATTCCTTTCTCTTGCCTAATTGCTCTGGCCAAAACCTCCAGTACTGTATTGAATAAGAGTGGTGATAGTGGGCATCCTTGTCTTCTTCTTGTTCTCAGGGGGATGGCACTCAGTTTTTGCCCATTGAATATGATGTTGGCTGTGGGTTTGTCATATATGGCCTTTGTTATGTTGAGGTAATTTCCTTCTATGCCCATTTTGTTAAGAGTTTTTAATCATAAATGGCTGTTGGATCTTGTCAAATGCTTTCTCTGCAGCTATTGAGATGATCACGTGGTTTTGATTCCTCAATTTGTTGATGTGGTGTATCATGTTGATTGATTTGTGGATGTTGAACCATCCCTATGTCCCTGGTATGGCCCACTTGATCATGATGTATGATCCTTTTGATGTATTGCTGAATTTGGGTTGCCAAAATTTTGTTGAGAATTTTTGCATCTATGTTCATCAGCAATATTGGCCTGTAGTTCTCCTTTTTTTGTGCTGTCCTTGTCAGGCTTTGGAATCAGAGTGATGCTGGCCTTGTAGAATGTGTTAGGAAGTTTTCCATCCTCCCTAACTTTTTGGAATAGCTTGAAAAGGATGGGTATTAAATCCTCTATGGAAGTTTGGTAGAATTCCCCAGGAAAGCCGTCTGGTCCTGGGGTTTTATTCTTTGGGATGCTTTTGATTGCTGTTTCAATCTTTTCCCTTGTGATTGGTCTATTAAGATTGTCTGTTTCTTCGTGGCTCAGCTTTGGGAGGTTGTAAGAATCTAAGAATTTATCCATTTCCTCTAGGTCATCCATTTTGTTGGCACGTAGTTTTTTGTAGCGTACTCTTATAATCAGTTGTATTTATGTTGAGTCTGTTGTTATTTCTCCTTGTTCATTTCTGATTTTGTTTTTTTCAGCTTTCTTTCTTTTTTTCTCTGTAAGTCTGTCTAGGGGTTTGTCAATTTTATTTATCTTCTCGAGAACCAGCTGTATGTTTCATTGATCCTTTCTACTGCCTTTTTTGTTTCAATAGCATTTATTTCTGCTCTGATTTTTATTATTTCTTTCCTTATGCTACTTTTGGCTTTGTTTGTTCTTCTGTTTCTAATTCAGCTAGGTGTAATTTGAGATTGCTTATTTGGGGTTTTTCTTGTTTGTTAAGGTGTGCCTGTATTGCTATGAATTTCCCTCTTAGTACAGCTTTTGTTGTATCCCATATGAGTTGGTATGGCATGTTATCATTTTCATTTGTCTCCAGATACTTTTTGATTTCTCTAATTTCTTCAATGATCCATTGTTTGTTCAATAGCATATTGTTTAGTCTCCACATCTTTATCCATGTCTCAGCTTTTTTCTTGTAATTAATTTCTAGCTTTATAGCATTATAATCAGAGAAGATGCTTGTTGTTATTTCAAGTTTTTTCAATTTATAGAGGCTTGCCTTGTTTCCCAACATATGGTCTATCCTTGAGGATGTTCCATGAGCACTTGAGAAGAATGTATATTCTGCTGTTTTTGGATGGAGTGTTCTATATATATCTATTAAGTCCAGCTGGTTTAGCTTTTCATTTAACTCCACTGTTTCCTTGTTGATTTTCTGTCTGATGATCTGTCCAATTATGTGAGTGGGGTGTTGAGGTCTCCTACTATTATTGTGTCATTTTTAATATCTTCTTTTAGGTTTGTTAATAGTTGCTTTATGAACTTTGGTGCTCCTGTGTGGTGGTGCATAGATATTTATAAGCATTCTTTCTTCTTGATGGACTGTCCCTTTGGTCATTATCTGCTGCCCCTCCTTGTCTCTCTTTACCTGACTTATCTTGAAGTCTACTTTGTCTGATATAACTATTGTGACATCTGCTTTCTTTTGTTTGCCATTAGCTTGGAGTATCGTCTTCCACCCCTTCAGTCTGAGCCTGTGTTTGTCATTGGAGCTGAGACGTGTTTCCTGGAGGCAACAAATTGTTGGATCTTCTTCTTTAATCCATCTTGCCACTCTGTGTCTTTTTATTGGAGAGTTCAATTCGTTTAAATTGAGGGTGATTATTGATGTATGAGGGCTTAATGCTGTCATTCTATCACTCGTTTTCTGATTTTCCTAATCCTTTGTTTCTCATCCTGTGTGTTTTGACACAAGTCTACCTGTTGACTTATGCAGTTTTTTATGATGTGTTTCTTTGTTTTTTCCTTATTTTTTTGTGTGTGTCTCTGTTCTGCTTTTTAGTTTAGTGGCTACCCTGAAGTTTGTATTCAGAATCTTGTGTATAACGTAGTCCATTTTCTGATGGCTTCTTATTTCCTTAGTCTAAACTGATTCAATCCCTTTCCTCCTCCCCTCCTAAGTTATTTTTTTCATATCTTATTCCAACTTTTGTTGTGAGTTTGTAGTTAAAGGGACAAGATTGTCTTTGTTTTTGGTGTTTTCCTTCCCTTAAGCCTGATGCTATATTTGAATATTTGCTATCCTATTCTTATTATGTCTACCTATTTGTCTCCTTACTCTGTGTTTTGTGACCTCTTTCTCCTCTTTTTTTCTTTTTTCAGGTATGAGGGCATTCTTGTGGTGGGAATCTTGTGGCTACAAAGTCCCTTAGCTTTTGTTCATCTGGGAAAGATTTAATTTCTCTCTCATATCTGAAGGATATTTTTGCTGGATAGAGTATTCTTGGCTGAAGATTTTTGTCTTTTAAAGTTTTGAATAGTCATTCCATTCTCTCCTAGCTTGTAATAGAAATCTGCTGAAAGTCTGATGGGGTTCCTTTGTGGGTTATTTTCTTCTGCCTTGCTGCCCTGAGTATTCTTTCTTTGTCATTCATTTTTGCCAGCTTTACTACTATGTGTCTTGAAGTAGGTCTTTTTACATTGACAAATCTAGGAGATCTGGAAGCTTACTCCACACACATTTCCCTCTCATTCCCTAGATTTTGGAAGTTCTCTGCTATTATTTCTTTGAACACACTTTCTGCTCCATTCTCTTTCTATTCACTTTCTTGGATACCTATAATTCTTATGTTGCATGTCCTCATTGAGTTGGATACTTCTCAGAGACTTTCTTCATTTCTTTTTAGTCTTAATTCTCTCTCATCCTCTGTCTGGAGCATTTCAACATGTCTATCTTGGATTATGCTGATTCACTCCTCTATGGTGTCCACATGAGCATTCAGGGAATCCATATCTTGTCTTATCTCTTCCATTGTGTCTTTCATCTCTAATATTTCTGATTGATCCTTCTTTATAGTTTCAATCTCTTTTGTGAAGTAGCTCTTGAACTCATAGAATTGTTTCTATATATTCTCTTTTACTTCATTGAGTTTTTTGGTTATAGCTATTTTGAATTCGTTGTCATTTAGTTTACATGTTTCTGTGTCCTCAGGACTGAGTTCTGGGTTATTGTCGTTTTCTCTCTGGTCTGGAGATTTGACGAAGTGCCTGATGTTGGAAGGTTGGGTCTTTCTCATTCTGATATTATTCTGTTTCAGTTACAGCCTGTCACCACTGGGTGGGGGTAGACAGCTGTGTATTCTGAGCCCTCTGCCTTCAGCTGAGATGCTGCAGTGTGGGTCAGGGAGGGGCGCTTTCTCCTGTGTGCACTCCGGGGTTTCACAATCAGCTCTCCCTATCTGGTCTTCTGGGATCTTGACTTGATGAGGTCACCCCTGTGAAAGCTTTCGCCCCATTAGAGGGCTTCCCTCTAGGATGCAAGGGCCCTAGGGAGTCCTGGGTGATCCCGTGGACGCGTGACCCCTCCCCTACTCCTTCCCTCTCAGAGCTTCCTGTGGCAGTAACCACAGTCTTTAGGAGAGGGAGCCAAGTTCTCTCTTACGCGGTTCCCACTCCTCTGTAAGTGGCTCCAGCCTCTCTGCCCTCTGTCATGTGCGTGCCATGTCTCTCCGAGGATTTTTGTGCTGTCAGGGTATTTGCTGTTGGAATATGGTTGCTCCTTCTTGTTGTATGTTGGAGGGGAGAGAGTCCCAGGCAAGTTCACTCCACCATGATGCTGAGGTCACTCTGGAAATTTCTCTTATTGAACAAGTATGTGTCATCCTAAATATCTTGTATTATATTTATTTACATATATGTAGAATCATGTACTACAAATTTAATATGGAGTTGACTTTATTGCACTTCATTCATAGGGTTAATATTGCATTCATAATATCCGCCAGCTAACTTTTGAATTTGCACAGCTGATCACTAAACAGGATTTGGCTAATTGCGTAACACTTGCTTTTGTAAATACTAATACACAATTCAATAATTTTAAGATTTGTCTTCTCTACTTTTTCTATTCATGCTTTGGAAATAAGTATTGCTCATCAGAATTTGAACAGAAGGGGATGTTTCAGATACTGAGTAATTATCTGCTGCAATGTTAAAAATTGACAGTTGTAAAGCAAACTAATTACGCTTTTCTCATCCTCTAGATTATAAAATAGTAACAAACCATAATAAATTAGAATATAGGTGAGGCCTTTAAGCTTTTGGTCCACAGCCACCAGAAGACCTGGACAAAGCTCGTAAAAGACTCAGCAATAAAGATTCTTTTGATGTGAAAAATTCAGTTCACTTTGTTCTCATTTCATTTCTTAGTACTTTGAACCTACAGAAATGAATTTGATTCATTGTCTTTACTATCTATCTTTTGTCTTCTGTGTCTACACTATGGCTCTCTCTCTGTACCATCCCCCTGAAATATACTCTTGGATTCCTCAGACTATGTGAAGTTTACTATTTCATATATTCAAGTGGATTTGCTACAAGTATAATGCAGTCTGTTTGAAAGAAAAGAGTGTTTCTTACTTTTGGTTAACTTCCCAGAGTTCCTTTTATAAGTAAAGAAGTAAGAACTTGGACTCTAGAGTCTGAGATCTGGGATTTGAGTCACAGCTCTGCCATTACTAGCTATGTAATTTTTAACTCTCTGATTCTTTATTTTTTTTCCAATTTACACACATTACACTCAGGAGTACAAAAAAATGTATCATATTTATGTGCTAACTGAGGACCGCATGAGGAGGATTCAGAAATTAAATCTGGTTAAATCTGGTAACCTCCATCTCATCTAACTTGCTTTTTTAAGTAGCATGCTCTTTTTTTTTTAATAATTGACTTGTTTTAGAAGTTTTAGATTTACAGAAAAATTGAAGGGACAGTAGAAAGCCTTACAAAATACTCTGTACTCATTTTCCTCTATTATTAACATCTTACATTAGTATGGTATATTTATTACAGTTAATAAAACAATATTGATGTGTTATTGTTAACCAAAGTCCCTAGTTTATTTGTATTTCTTTAGTTTTACCTAATGTCATTTTCTGTTCCAGGATCCCATCTAGTATATCACATTACATTTAGTCATTATGTCTTCTTAGGCTCCTCTTGATCCTAGCAGTTTCCTGGACTTTTCTAGTTTTTGATGACTCTAACAGTTTTAAGTACTGATAGGTATTTTCTAAGATCCCCCTCTGCAGGAATTTGTCTTTTGTCTTTTTCACGATTAGACTTTTGGGGATGTTTTGGGGAGGAAAAACAGAGGTAGAGTGCCATCCTCAGCATCATGTCAAAAGTTTATACTATCAACATGATTTATGACTGTTGATGTTGACCTTGATCACATGGCTGAGGTAGTGTTTGTCAGGTTTCTCTATTGGAAACTCAATTTTCCCCCTTTCCATGCTATACTCTTTGAAAAGAGGTCACTATGCGCATTCCACACTAATGGAGTCTTCATGTTAGTTTCCTAGAGCTGCAGTAACAAATTACTACAAGCTTGATGGCTTAAAACAATAGCAATTTGTTCTCTCACACTTCTAGAAACCAGAAGTCTGAAACCAAGGTGTCAGCAGGATCATGCTCCCTCAGAAAGCTCTAGGGGAGAACCTTTTTTAGAGTCGTCAAGCTCTAGGCATTCCTTGGCTCGTGGTGGTATAATACCGAGCTCTGCCATCCTCTTCACAGGGCATTCTCCTCTGTCTGTGTCTTCTCCTGTTTCTATAAGGACATTTGTCTTTAGATTTAGGGCCCACCTGGATAATCCAGTATAATCTCATTTTAGAATCCTTAACAGAATTACATCTGCAAACATCTTTTTTCAAAATAAGTTCACACTAAGAGGTTCCAGGTAGACATATCTTTTGGCAAGCCACCAGACAACTCACTACACCCTCCTTGAGGGCAGGGTATCTATACAAATTAATTCAAGGGAGATTTGTCTCTTCTCTCCCATTTATGTATTTATTCAGTCATTTATTTATATCATTCTGAACTCATGGGTGTTTATTTTATATTTTAAGTTATAATCCAATGCTACTTTGTTTACTTTCTTGCTCAAATTGTTCCAGCTTTTGCGACTGGGATCTCCTTCAGTTGACTCCTGTATTCCATTGGAATATCTTCATTAATGTAGAATTTTCGGGGGGAGGGTCTTTTTTTTGAGCACTTTCTTTCTTTCTGACACTACAAGAGGCTCAAGGCTCATCTTGTATATTTCGTACCTCAGTGTTGGAATCAGCCATTTCTCCAAGGAGCTCTCATTCTTTTTATTAGAGAATGGTATCGAAAACCAAGATTTGGGCACTTGCTGTGCTCCTTGCTGCTGGGTTATTGTTATTTCTAGGCCTTCTCAGCTGATAGAGCAAGGAAGTATATATGGATATTTTAACTCATGTATATACACCTATATAAAAATATTTCTATATGTAACCATCTGTATCTATATTAAGCTAAACATAAATTCATACATATGTCTCCAACTCCAACTCCAGGATGGATCACCCTGGTCTCCTCCCCATGCTTATCTCTAAATTCCCACTCTCCCGTGAGAAAGCTGATTCCCACCATCTGCTATCCATTAATTTAACTGTTTAATTCCAGTTTACATGTATAGCAGTATCAGAAATGCCAGCCTGTACCACAATGGGAAGGAATTTTATCAACTATAGTACAGTGCTTACATGGAGTTCTGTTACCTTTAATCTAACAAACTCCACTCGTTTCCAAAGTTACTTAGGTTAGCACCTTTTCCTACAAGCCCTATCAGTGTGGTTGTTTCATATGTTTGTAACACCATTAGATTCTCTTGATACAGTCTGCATTCCATCCTGCAATCCTCTTATCTCATAAATGATTGTTTTTTAATTTGCTTACATCAGTGTTACTGTTTGTTATATAGATTTTGACAAATACATAATGTCATGTATCTACCATTATAATATCATACAGAATAATTACATTACCATAAATACACCCTGTATTTTATTTACTCAACCCTTTCTCCTCCCTGCAAGCTCCTAGCAACCATTGATGTTTTTACTGTCTCTGTAGTCATGACTTTTCTAGAATGTCATACAATTGGAATCATAAATTATGTAGTCTTTTCAAATGTCTTCTTTCACTTAGCAAGATGCATTTAAGGTTTATCTATGTCTTTTCTTGGCTTGATAACTCATATCCTTTTATCACTTAATATTCTGTTGTATAGATATACCACAGTTTATCCATTGATGTATTAAAGAATATCTTGGTTGCTTCCAGTTTGCATGATTATGAATAAAGCTCTATAAACATTTCTGTGCAGGTTTTTATGTGGACCTAAACTTTAAAATCAATTGAGTAAATACCTAAGAGCACACAATTGTTGGATTTTATGTAAGACTATGTTTAACTTTATAAAACATTGGCAAATTCTCTTCCAAAATAGCTGTATTATTTTACATTCCTATCAGTAATGAATGAGAATTCCTATTGCTCTGCATCCTCACCAGTATTTGGTATTGTTTAGTTTTTGAAGCTTAGCCATTCTAATACATATGTAGTGGTATCTTGTTTTAATTCACATTTCCCTAATGACATTTGATTTTCAGCATATTCTCATATGGCTATTTGGCATCAATATATGTTCTTTGGTGAGTCTTCTGTTTAGATCATTTGTCAATGTTTTAATTAAGTTGTTTGTTTATTGTTGAGGCCTAAGAGTTGTTTGTATATTTCGACTATATGTACTTTATCAAATTTGTGTTTTGCAAATATTTTCTCCAAAACCATGGCTTGTATTTTAATTCTCTAATAGTGTCTTTTATAGAGTAGAAATTTTAAATTTTAATAAATCCAACTTTTTTTCTTTCAAGAATCATGACTTGGTATTGCATATAAAAACTCTTTTGCAAACCAAAGGTCATATAGATATTCTTCTATGTTTCTTTTAGAAGTTTTATAGTTTTGCTGTTTACATTTAGGTGTTCAATTGACTTAGAGTTAATTTTTGTGAAAAATATAAGGTCTATGTCTAGTTTATTTTTTTGCATAAGAATGTCCATTTCCAGCACCATTTGTTGAAAAGACTGTCTTCTCTCTTTTGACTTTCTTTTGCTCCTTTGTCAAAGATCAACAGATTATATTCGTGTGAGTCTATTTCTGGACTCTTTGTTCTGTTCCATTGATCAATGTGTCTGTTCTTTCACAAGTCCCATGCTACCTTGATAACTGTAATTTTCTAGAAATCCTTGAAGTCAGGCAGTGTGAATACTCTGACTTTATTCTTCTTCCTCAGTGTTGTGTTGGCTCTTTTGGGTCTTTTGCCTTTCCATATAAACTTTAGAATTAGTTTGTAAATGTCTACAAAGTAGCATGCTGGCTTCATGATTGGGCTTGTGTTCAATCTATAAATCAAGTTGAGAATAATTGGCAATGATATTGAAACTTCCAATCCATGAACATTGACTCTCTCTCCATTTATTTAGATCTTCTTCATTTTTTTAAAATCAGAATATTGTCATTTTCTGCATACATATTCTGCTCATGTTTTGTAGCTTTACATCTAAAGATTTCATTTTTTATTGTGAATGGTATTGTGTTTTTAATTCTGAAATCCAGTTGTTCATTGACAGTATGTGGGAAAACAATTGGCTTTGTAGAGTAACTTTGTAGCCTAAGTATGATGTTAGTTTTAGGTTTTTTTTAGAACTTCTTTATCAATTTGAGGATGTTCCCTCTATTCTTAATTTATTGAAAATTTTTGTCATGAATGGGTGCTGAATTTTGACAAACGTTTTTTCTGAATCAATTCATGTGATCATATGCTTTTTTTTCCCTTTAGCCTGCCGATGTGGTGGATTATATTCATTGGTTTTTGAGTGTTGTACCAGCCTTGGGTATATAGAATAAAGCTCATGTGACCATCACACATAGTTTTGGGGTGTTTTACATTGTTAGATTAAACTGCTAACAGTTTGTTAAGGAATTTTGCATGTATGGTAATGAGAGATATTTGTCTGTAGTTTTTCCTTTTTATAGTATATTTATCTGATTTTGGTATTAGGATAATGCTGAGCTCTTGAAATGAGTTAGGAAGTGTTCCCTCTGCTTCTATTTTCTAGAAGATATTGTAGATAATTGGAATCATTTCTTCCCTAAATGACAAGAATTTTCTAGTGAAACCATCCAGCCCTGGCACTTTCTTTTTTATATGGTTATGAATTATTGATTTAATTTCAAATAATAAGAGCCAAGGTTTAAAAAAAACAAGGGCCTTTAGTGTGAGATTTTGTGTTAATCTGGCTAAGAGTTGGGCTATGTTTAATACTTTCTATACCTGTAGGTACTACAGGTTTAATATTTCTCTAGTTTCTTTGTTTTCTTCTCCCTTGTTGTCTTTGGATTTCCCTAAGAACTCCTTCTTAAATAAAGTCTGTGCCTTAAAGTGCTTCAGCACTAATCTAGTGTTAGTATACTAGAGCCCTATTGATATAGTGGTAAGGAGTCAGGAAGGGAAAGCCTTCTATAATCTATCATTAAATCCCATTCTTTTAGTGGACCTGAGTCCCTGGAATATAACTTTCACAAGTTTTTCTCCCCTCCTCCCACTCCCACCTTAAGTGAGACAGAAGCCTAGAGGTGGCTGGAATTATGGCTCCAGCTACTCTGGAGGTAAGCAGGTCTTGGCTGAATTTCTCTGTACTCACCTGTCTCTCCAAATTTCAGGGTAGTGATTTGCCCTATGATGTCAAGTCTCTCATGGATCCAAGAAAAGTCATTGATTTTTAGTTTAGTAAGAATTTTTTAGTTTTTATTGTAAGGATGAGAGTAACATCTTCCAAGTTCTTTACATGTCAAAGCTGAATCTAGAAGTCCAGTAACATTCTCTTTGAAATAACTGTCTCCATTTCAGATTTTCCTTCTCCTTCCCCTGCTCTTCTCTAAGATAGTGTCTGTGGATTTGGGAGAAAGAGTATATGTGATCTTATAGTGGAAGGGTAGAGAGGAGCCCTTCCATATGTTCCCAGGTTCTTGTTCTGCTTTGTGTCTTTTTGGATCTTCTTGGAGGTGTCACTTACATACCTGGTCACTGCTTGCTCAGCAAGTGTCAGCAGCTGAAGTCTATGGCCTCAAGGGCCTTTTCTCTCCTGCCTCTGACAGTTCTTCCTACTGACCCAGCCCCACCTTGATTTTGCTGAAACTGTAGACCTCCACAGTATGGCAATGCAACGCTTTTAATATGCATCTGATCATCCTTCATGTAGCTCCTTACCAGGGGAGGGGCCAATCTGAGAGACAAATCTTTTTCAGAGTCCCAACAAGCCAAGGGGATAAAAACATTTGTGCTTGTTGCTTTGCTCTCCCCATGTCTGACTATGTTTCAGAGATAGGGAGACCGTGACAAGCTTGTCTCTCCACCAGCCTCTGCACTTTATCTTCTTCATCTCAGGAACCACTCAAGACCAAGACGGGGGCGGGGGGGGGGGTCTCTTCCCTTGTTCATTCTCTTTTGCCATGGCTCCACTATACAACGTGGCATTTTCCTTCCCATTGGGTCATCTATCCTTTTCTTTTTCTGAAATTATAGTGACAGAAAAAACCATGTAGAAATATGACTAAATGGAGGGAATAAAACACACTTGCTTGATATTCTCAATGAATTCTCATCTTTACAGCTATAAAATAAGTATATTGATATCTATTTAAGGGCTCCCTTAAAGATTGGAATAATGTATTTGAAAGCCATTTGGAAAATTCTAATCATTATACAAATGTGAATTTTTATTCTTTGACACTCTAAAGATAATTGCTAATTACTATCATATGAAAGAATACTAATACTGTAATTCAGGGGTGTATGTATTATATGTGTTAGGGCATTTAACAGGAAACTTTCAGCAAAGAAGTAGCTACCATTTGGATTTTTAGAGATTCTTAAACTGGCTACTTTAATTATGAAGAGAAAGGATGGCAGCAAATATTGAGAGTTGTTTCAATAATGTTTTAGCAGATTACTCACTATAATGTTCTTTGTTTTCCCTCAAAGCATTAATAATGGGTAAAGTTCTGTAGTTGTTATTTTTTCCCTTGAAGAGGTACACCTTAGGTATTTTGGAGGGCATCTCAAAATAATCCTAAGAAGGAGAGATAATAGAGATATTAAATAGGAAACTCATAGCAAACTACCCGTGATTTGTTTGATTACTCCAAAAGTAATCAAAGGAACATTATGCTGTTTTGGGAATGTTGTGAATCTTCCATCTGGTTCAGCTAGACTGCAGAATTAGACTCGTTTTTAACAACAGACACACAGAAAAATAAATTCCTCAAGACCAAATTGGTAATGGACTGTTCAGCAAAAATTTCTGTGTTCCTATCATAGGCAAGACCTTCGGGTAGGCTGTAGAGATAAACGCTTAATCAAGAATAATCAATGTCCCTAAGATCTTTTAGTTTATATGGGGAGATGGCATCTAAATAGGAATTTCAAAATACTATGAGAGATATTATGATATAGGTAGCAATGGAAGCACAAAGAATTATCACTTAGGTCAGATTTGGACTTGAAAAATGGCTTTTGGAAGAAGCAATGCTGAATCTGAATCTTGAATATTGAATAGGGCTTATCCAGGCAAAGAAAATGGAGATAAATATTCCAAGCAAAATAAAGTAGAAAGATATATGAGATTGTGGCGATGACAGGGAATTTTAAGCAATTTGTTATTGCTGGAGCATAAAGTGTAAGTAGAGAATAGTTGTAGGATAGAGGCTTGAGGGGGCTAGGGGAGCCAGGTCGTGGAGGGCCTTCTGTCCCACACCGTGGAGTCTGGGCTTTATCCCATAGGTGGCAGTAAGCCAGTGAGGTATTTTGGCAGGGCTGAGACGTGGTTGGCTTTATGTTTTGGATAAATCACCCTGATGTCACTGTAGAGAGCAAGGAGAGCAAGACAACAGACAGAGGTGTTCACGAGGAGACTACTGCAGTGGTTCAGGAGAGAGATGATGTCAGAGATAATAGGGGATAATTTGGGAGATGTTTAAGAGCTAGAATAAACAGGATTTGGGAACCTCCTTAAAGTGTGTGTGTAGTGAGGGAAGGACTGGAAAAATGACAGGGAGGGATGAGACTAGGATAACCCTTAGTTTTCAGTGTTGAGTACCTAACAGCATGGATATCTAAGTTATTCAGCAAAGGAGGAGGACCATTTAGGGGGCTGGTGTGAAATTTAATTTGATACATTTTGTCTTTGAGGTGCCTGTGAGACAGCAAAGTTGTAATTGTAGTGGGCAATTGAATAAAAGATTCTGAAGCTTTGGAAAAAGATGTGGGCCAAAGATAAATACTAGAGTTTTATTAGCTTATAAATGATTGTTCATATCACTGGAATTATTGAGAATGTTCAAGGCTAGTGTGTTGTGAGAAGAAACCAATGGCTCGAGGATGGGACTCTGGGAAACCCATAAATAAATGGGGCAGGATGCACAAGCACTCCCAAATGTGACTAAAAAGTGATGTAAATAAGAAAAGGAGCAAGAAGAAAGAAGAAATGTCATGGAAGGCAAATGTGCTGCTAAAACCACCAGTAAAATCAGTATCTAACGATGTCCTGTGTATTTGGAATCATGGACTTAAGGTTTCCCAAAGCATTTTGTGATACTTAATATATATAATAAATGACTGGATGAGTTAAAAAAATTAAGTGCTACAATAATTACAGGGTTCTTTTGACGGGCCAGAGACCACAACACAAGCAGTTGAGGAGTGAATTAAAAGTGAGAAATTGAGCAAAGCAAATTTGGACAAAACGTCCTAAAAAACTGAGAAAAATTGGAATATGGGAACGATGGGAAAAGGGTGATGCCAAGTTAAGAGTGTTTTGTTTTGTTTCTGTTTTGCTTTCTTTTTTATTTTTCAGCAGAAGAGACTTTTGCATGTTACTGGATTGAATTTCCTTCACGTTGGGGAGAGAGATGTTAAAGATATAGGAAAGTGAGGAGAGACTGGAGGGACAAAGAAGTGGAAAAAGTGCTGTAGAAGTGGGTTGACAATATTGGACTTTGAAGGTGCTAGATTAAAGGGAAAGAAGTTAGGATGGCTGAAATACAGACAGAATGCTGGGCTGGGGAGAAACCAGTCCATTCACTCTTGAAAAAAATATGATCCGCTGAGAGCGAGGGGGTTGGGCGTTGAGTGCATATGTAAATTTTTCATGAATCTCACTAGGTAAAGATTGCCTATGAAACCGTTTAATTAGAAGTGCTTATTGAATGAGTGCTTCAGAGCGCTGAGGCTTTGTGTTCTCAAAGATACTCAGCATTAAAGCTTTTTATCTGGATTGTCAGGCAGAAATATAAAAACAAGCAGTCATAATATTGACTTTCCTTCTGATTAACCTGCCCATAGCATTTTAGAGGGAGTAAGAAAAGCACGTTATGCCAGAGGGCTCCTTCTGTCCATCTCCCTCTGGGCAGTGATGTACCATCTGTTCCCTTCCTGTCTGTCCCACTAGAGGCGGTGTGGTAGGTAGAGTGCGGAGAACCTTCTCCGGAGCCGCACACACTGGGTTGCATCTTACCCTTTTCATTTAGTAGCTGAAAGTCCTTGGGCAAATCACTTCACGTCTCTGAGCCTCAGTGTCTTCACTTATAAAGCACAGGTCACAAATCTACCACATAGGTTTGCTGCAAGATACAAACTCTGAAAATATTGCCCAGTGCTTGGAACTCCATAAGGCTGTCAGTCTCAGTTCCTTTCCTAGGCTGTGAACCCCTAAAGGCAGGGAGCGTCTTAGTCCCTGGGTTCCTAGTTCTTAGCACAGTCCTGGACACACACACAGAGACACACACACACACAGAGTAAATGTTTGTTGATTGGTTGAATGAAAAATTAAATGAATTAAGGAAGTTCTATAACTGTTAGTATTTTATAATTAACAAGAAAATCTTAATGAGGACAATATATACACTGATTTATTTTGAAGGTCTTTAAGCATGGGCTTTTCCAGATCCTGACCTCCTCACTATGCCTGGCACAATGGTATATGGTGATTTTTTAAAAAAATATGGTAATTTTCTGCTAAAGGTGCCTTTGACACCTAATGAAAAGTAACTTGTCCATTTCATTCCTTTTATAATTTTGGTATATTCTCTGGTAGAGTCGCTAATGGATAGGATAATGTGAAGAAGAAAAGCAAAACAGATACAGTGTGCAAGTGTGTCCTTGAATAACAAAGAGTTGACTGTGTGTGTGTCTGCCCCTTCTTCTGTGTAATTTTTCTCCTTATGGGATTTCCTCCCTTGCCTACTGGTTAGATCTGGACACTCAACATATTTAAAGATAATGTGCAATTCTCTGCTTTGATTTAAAAGTTTTCCCAAATGCTGTAAAGCAGGGTTCCCAAAGAAATCTGATTAAAATCTAACTTGGTTAAAATCTCCTGTTCCCGGGTTATCAAAAAATGAGTGGGAGTAGAGGGGTGTGATATAGAGAGGGAACGTGAGCACTAACCCTTGCAGAATACAGATTGTTTTCAAGTATTGGCCCATATTTCCATGGTTACAGCTGATTTACCTATTTATTTTTTAAATACAAAGAAATTCGATACCAGCACAGTCAGACCCTGAGTGGTGGTTACTGTGTTTTCCATGCCTAGAATGAGGCTGAGTGGGAGGGGTCATGACATTTGCGTGTAGTGGCCACGCCTACACTGCTGGCTCATTAGTGGATCCCTGCAGCACTCGCCATTCTCTGCTTCCCTCTGTCTGGACATGCACTGGACAGTTTCATGAAAATAGAAGGCTGGATTCTGATACCCTTCTCTTGCTTCCTCTAAAGGGAGCTGGGTGCAATTGCCACCCATTTCTTTTTTTTCCCACAGCTCAGTTTGTCGCCTCTGTTTGCAGTTAATTAGCCTGTTCATGAAATGCAAATCATAGCTGCCATTCTGTGTGCAATAAAGAAGACAGTGAAGGAGGCTGCCAGCCTTGCTCAGGAGGCCTCTCTCCCTTGAGGCATGGCAGGAGCGTTTGAGGAGCACAGGCTCCACTGGGCAGGAGTGGAGAGTGGAAAATCTGAGGTGTTTTTGCTACCGAAGGGGGACTGCTAGTAGGATATTTAGGCTTCCTCCCGTCTCTCCGTGTCATGTGGAACCCCAGGGGAGTGTTACCGCATGGCCTTATTTTAGGAAATTTTATTTCTCTGGCTATTATAACACTGCTCTGTACAGGCAGAGGGTTATACTACAATCATTGAGCAGTAGTGATTTTGGCAGAAAATTTCTTTGAATGGATTTAAAGGTGGATTAATACTATGTCATAAAAAGAGGAAAGAATGCAATTTGGCTTTGTTTTCTGCAGTTCAATTGACCATTAGAGTATGAAACTGAGATATTCCCTTTTGTTGGCATTTAGACAACAAAATTACATATATACGTGTATATATGTGGATATCATTTATTTTAAAATTGACTACTATTTTGCCAGTAATCCGTTTTTTCTACCTATGAAACAAAAAGCTTTACTCTCTTCTTTTGAATGAGTGTTTTTTCAAAACTTCTTTTCTTTATCTAAGAGAGTTGTTTTTGTTTTTTAATGGTCTTCTCCATAAGAAAGGAATTGATTACATGTTGTTTCAATCCAATTTCCTTGGTATTAATTTTAACCACTTCAGAAATCTAAGAGTAAAACGGGCATTTCATTATCTTAAGATTTATCCATTTTATGTCTTACTACACTGATTTATGTCTCCAGTCACATTTTACTTGTTAATAATGAATTGTTTTAATTTAAATTTTTCTGGTCCTCATCCTCTTTCCACCGGGATCAACATTTCCAGAACCACAATGGTAGTTCCTACGAATTACGGAGCATATTCCTATAAAGTGTCTAAGTGCCTTGCAAACATTCTCATTTAATCTTCACAACAACCATGAAGAACAGAATTGTCACTATGCCTACTTTATACTCTCAGAAAAGTTACACACAACCTCTGCATGGTCGACCTGGGATTCGTGGCCGCATATGGCTAATAAAGCCCCTGTTCTTTCTCCTGCACTTTACTGAAACATTTCAAGCATTTATGATTAGGTATTAGATGTTTTAGAAACCAAAAACTTTGGCCAAAAGGAAAGCTTAATTGCAGGCATATAAACAATAATTAATGTGTTTATAGAAATAACTACTAGGTAGAAAACCTGAAAGCTAAACCTTTAAATCAAATGCGATGGCTTCATCTTTTTTTCTTGAACTTAAAAAACTGCCTTTTTATCTATTAAAATCTGTATTTTATATCTTAGAAATCCTTCTGTTAGGGATGTTTAAAGATGTAATTCTAAGAATATTAAATGCAATGAAAAATAGAAGTCTCATAACGGCTAACCGTAGAGGACTGTTATGTAAATTGTGGTTTGCCAGTGTGGTGGTGTTCTCTGTAGCAATCGAAAAGAACGAAAACCTATATGTTTTAATTTGAAAGGATGATGGTGAGCAAAGGAAGGCACAGAGCAATATGTGTTGTATTATTCTATTTTTTAATACAAATATAGATAATTATATGTATATATGTCTATGTGTAAGAGTAGCAAAAACATCTAATAGAGAAATAAATTATATTCACCAAAATGTGAATAATGATTACATTTGAGGTCTGAAATTGGTGATAATTTTACTTGTTAGTATAAATACTTAAAAGGAAGTGGTGATTTTTATAGCTTTGGTTTTTAAAAATTAATTTTTATTAATTTCAGTATCTGACCTTTACCTTAATAAAAGTATTTCTCTGTGGTTAGGCATGGATGCTCAATATATCTATGGGCCATATATAATTTTCAAATATAATCCTCACTCCTACTGAAACCATAAGAAATCACCAGGCAACAAAAGAAAAAGATCATACATTTCTGTAAAGCTAATGAAGATCTATGGATACAAAGAAATCTAAAAGAACTAAACTCCAGAGGGGTGAGCCTTTTCTAGGTGTCAAAGGAACAGATTATGTTTTCATACTTGGCACCAGTTGCTGGGGGTGGTGGCAGAGCTGGGAGAGGATCAGAGCCTGCATAGTGTTTGCTTGGACAAGGAGAAACCAGCTAGCTTTTAACCAGTCCGTGCACTGGCATGCTAGATTTGAAACTATAGGAGCTTCAGAAGCAGACAATTCATTCTGCCAAATAATCCTCTCCAGGAATTTTGATGAGTAAGGTGAAGCTGGGGTGGGGCTGGAAAGCAGAAAGAGATCTCTGTAGGCTGTGATCTGAACTCCGTCAGTCTTGAAGTTTCATGGTCTCACAACCTCATGGTTTCATAGATGTACAGTCTTGAGGTCCTCCAATTTTGTCATGTGGTCCTGGGGCTCTACTGTAGAGAGAGGATTGACTGAATGTCAAACCAGTTGAAGTCAGAGATGAACTTAGTCTAATCAAAGTCATAACCAAACTCCCACCCAATTCAACTTCGGATGAGATCAAATATTATTAGTGCTGTGTCAGTACAAGAAGTGGGGCTGATGAGTAAAGAGACCTATTAAACTCCTGGGATTCTAATTCCAGTGCTCTGCTAGAGGAATTAAAGCCACAACGTCACTCCAAACCAGCTCAACCTTTGTTTGAATCAAGCTGAACAGCTTTTCACCTATTTCACTCTATTACCTAACATTAACAGAGGAAAGTGCTGTTCTTTATTTTAAGAAAAGAATCAACACACATGTTTTTTAGTCACTCTGTCCAACACACAGTAAAAAATAATAAAAAATACATGCAAAAAAGCAAGACAACTCATGGTTAAGGAGACAAATCAGTCATAAAATGCAAATGCATGGATGATGAAGATGTAGGAACGGGCCCAGTTCTGTCCCTCTGCCAGGAGGAGAGGTATTTATTGTTTCTTTCTTCAGCCACAAAAGGTTTTCTCCAGTGTCCTAAGTACGTCAGAGTTGACTGCCCCGCGTCCCATCTCATTTGAAGCTTTGGTTCAGTAGAGGAGAGGGAGAGAGGACCTGGGTGGGGTGTCCTGCCTTTCTTCAGTAGTTCTTGTTCTCCTCCACACGCTTCTTCCCCAGACTTCCTTGTCACCAATTTTCTAATCCTATTCCTTCCAAGTCCTTGACCCTTCGGCCAAATCATTAGTAGCAACTGTCCAAGAATCATGGAGATCTGTACTTCTGGCCCTCTCACTCCTGGCAGAGTGAACAAGCAGATGTACTGCCCAAGGTTCTGCCCGTGGAGAAGACTTTCTTTCGCTGCTGTCATTCAGGGTTACGCTGTGGGACTGTAGTGCTGGATTTCTCAAATTTCAGTTAGTACCATGGTATTGTGATGACCCATTTGGAAACTGGGCTTGAGTTTTTTCTTCTTCAGACAACTGTCATAAGAAATACCCCAGGAGGTCATAGATGTGGACTGAGAGGCAATGCAACCTTGCTTATGTCGAAGGAGTCAGTGCCACCTATTCATGCAACTTACTCATGCCTTCCAGACCTACCCAAATTTGGTTTCTTATATACCATTTTTTATCATTTCCATTTGATGATAGATTGCTGCTGCTAATGCCCACTCTTATGGCTATGTGGACCAAACCACCCAGTTCACAAAGGAATACTCAAATCGCACAGTCACCTGATATCCCATTGTTAGGTGTTCAGTCTCTACCAAGGCCCAGTAGAAAACCAGAACATGAAGCTGTTTCTTAAAAAGAGAATAGTTATCTCTGTGCATGTGTATATAGAGAGAGATAGGTAGATATAGATGCAGATGTAGATGTAGATATAGATATTCCAGTATCTTAGAGATACATACTGTGATTTTCCCTGTTTGTGCTTGCCAGGGTCTTCATATAGCAACCTTATTTGCCACAGATACTGAGTATCATCAGTTATGCTGAATCCTAAGGCCTAAGTGATAGATGAGCTTGTACTACAGACTAAACTTTCTCCAAAGCCTTCTCTTACTCCTGCCCCTGAAGTGGCCCTGGCACCTTCTAGCTCACATATATCTTACTAAGGCATCTAAAATGCTTGCCACTTTCAGTTGATCATATTTAATAAACACAATATCATCAATATAGTAGACCAACGCAATGTTTTGCTGAATGTCAAAAAGATCAAGCTCTTTGCAGACTATACTTCTGGGGAGAGCAGGAGAATTGATGGAGCCCTGAGTCGAGTCTCTGAAGGTATACCGATGGCTCAACCATGAATATCTGCCTATGAAGTGGCAGGGCCTATGTTGTTCCAGTGGAGATATTACATCTGGGACAGCAGCTACAGTTAAAGTTGACACCTTATAATAGTCTATATTCTGTCTCCAATATCCACCTGATTTCTCCACAGTTTCAATTGTTGAGTAATATATGAATATTATAGGTTTTACCACTTCTACTTCTTTCAAATTTTTTACTACAGCATTAATATCTGAAATTCCCCTAGTGATGCAGTATTGCTTCTGATATCACTTCATAGGGAGGGGGAAGTTCCAGGGGCTTTCATTTTTAGCCCATTCTTAGCCCATTCTATAATAATGGTCCAAACCTATGAATCAAAGAGTCATTATGGGGATTCTGACACTTGCCAAATCTCTTTATTCTAATTACACATTCAGGAGCTGGATGCAGAACCCCAGGGTGAGTCTGTGTAGTAACCTGAGCTAATACTTTATCTATCACTTGACCATGTTGGCATTTTGGGTCCCCAGGAATTAACTTCACTTCAGAGCCTATGTCCAGTAATCCTCCAATGGTTTGAGTATTTCCATTTCACTGATGCACAGAAATTCTAGTAAATGGCCACAGGTCCCTTTTGGGGAGACTTCAATAAAGATTTGTAGGATGTAGCTGTGGCAGCAGTGCAAGGTTCTTATTCATGGGGACCAGAATTTCTCTGAAATCAAGGGGCTCTGGGTCTGTGAATTGACTCAGGTCTAGAAACTGGACTCCAAATTAGAGTAAGCCAAGTCAGATTTCTGACTACGTGACCTAGAGTATTTTTCTGAAGCCAATTCTATATCAGTTAGGGGTCAGGAAGAAGATGGAAACCACTAAGAAACTTGAACAGGGATAGTTTAATGTGCAGAATATTACCTTTAACAGGGGATTGGAGTAACAAGGTATGGACTAGGGAGAAGGAAAAAGAGCTCTTTTTACTTATCCTACTACATCTAGGGCTAAGAGAGGGTGCCCAAACAAGAGACACCCAGTCCCAGAGCCCAGCTCCAAACCTTGTTACGCATGGCATAGCAATAGCTCATTGGATGGTAGAGAAGTCACTGAGATGCTGTCCTGGTGGAACTTGTCGGAAACCTGCACTTTCTGCTGATGGGGTGAGCTGCCCTCAGAGAGGGAGTCACCATTGAACTCACTGCAAAGCCTCCTGCAGAGTGAATACTGGGCGCTGGGAAAGCCCCGCTGCGCAGGAGCCCAGAGATAGGAATGTACAAGAACCAGGAAGAGAAACTTTCCTCTTCCAGTATCTCTCCAGTACCTTCTACCGACAAATCTTAACATTGTGTCAGTTTGCAAAAGAAAAAAAATATTCGCAGTACAGTTACATTATCACAGAGCAGGATACAAAGGATGAATTTGTATCAAGTGTCAATAACTTGATGACTGGCACAGGAGGAGATGGAGGTGTACTCTTGTAAGATTCTCTCTTTGTGTATGGAATAGAATATCCCATCACAGTAGATTGTGATAGTTCCCTCCTCTGATGCCTCAGAAAATTAGCCTTCTTTTACTTGAAAAGCCATTCATAACCTTAACTGGAGTAAATGCTTTGGAAGTATAAACCCCGGTTCATCCACAAAAAAAAACCCACAAACAAACAAGCAATCAAACCAGCCAAAGAAATATAGCTAATAAGCCAAAAAAAGAAAGAGAAAATGGAATCGTAATAGCATAGTAAGTACTCAATTAAAACAAGGAAAGCAGGCAAACAGAAAATAGGGAATATTATAAATAACTTTATACCAATAAACTTGACAGCTTAAATGAAAATGCAGCCTAGAGATATTTGTATTGAAATGTTCTATTGATAGTAGCCAAAAAATTGGTAGCAATCAAATGTCTGTTAACAGGTGGACGAATAAACAATTTGTGGTATATTAATATAATGGACATTAGTCAGCAAGAACAAAGAACGAACTACTGATACACACAATCACATGGATGAATCTCACAAACATGCTAGGCAGAGCAGCTTCCATTTATATCAACTTCTATAACAGATGAAATTAAATATAGTTGCAGAGTTTAGATCAATGATTGTCTGTTGAGGGTGAGAGGGGAGGCAGGGATTGTTAGCAAGAGAGAAATTTCTTGGGTAATAGAAATATTCCATTTCCTGATTCAGGTGGTAGTTATATAAGTGTGTACATTTGTTAAAACTCATTTGACTGTGTATTTAAACTGTGCATTTTATTGTAGGTAAATTATATCTCATCAAAACTGATAAAAGTTTTCATTGAATAATTATTTAGGTTCTATTCTGTCTAAGACAAAATTCTGGGTATAAAGCCTTACCATACCATTGCATGTTACTTACAAAAGATGATCTTTCTTCTCTATGCAGGTGTTAGCCTCCCCTAAAACTATGTATATTGATCCTTCCTTCCTGCCCTCCACCTTTCTTATCCACCTACATTATCAGTTATCTTTTTTTTTTTAATTTCTGAGACTAGTTCAAGAAAGAACAATGATTTTAAGAAGTGGTATTGGTTTTGATAGTTTTGAAAAGATGTAGCCACATCGATGTTTAAAAGCATTGGCACACTATAGAGATGAACAGATAAACGTCCAGCTGTCACTCTCACCCCTATAAGTTATTTCATATAATAGTTCCATGAATGTCAGTTGGTTATTGCCTTTGAACAGATGAAGACTCTGAAGCTCAGCCCAAATGATTTCTCAGATTCACATACCAAGACGCAAAAACTCTGCGATTCAGGTGTCATAATGGCCCCCCCTTTCATATTCATGAAAAGTTAGTTTTCATTGCATGATTCTATTTATATACCTCAAATACTTGCCTATACATTTCAGTAATAAATAGTGCTACTCCTGTCCTACTATAATCCAAATCATGAAACTTGCCCCTTCTTTGTATCTTAAATATTTATTTTCCTTTTGATGTTGCTGCAGATGTTAAAAGAAAGGCTAGAATAAGAGAAAATTTGGAGTGATTTTTTTTCACTGTTTTCTTCATATTTCATTTATATAACCTATAGATCTTGGCTAAAATCACCTGATTGTTTGGAACTTGAACAAGTTGGTTTCAGTGAGCCTCTAGAGGTTTCCCCGTAAGTTTCCAAGTATATTTCTCTCCATTTGCACAATACTAGTCTTTTAGCAGTTAGTATGACCCAAGAGATGGTCCAAAAGTGAAAAGTTACATTCTTATCATTATTCTTCATTTATTATATACATGGCACATAACTTACACATTATTTTATTTAAGATATATGAAAATACATGTTAGATATAGCAAATTGACCAGCTGCTTCAAGCATATTACAAAAAAAAAAATACTTATTTGATTTAATAACAACTTTGGAGAGTTGTTATATAATTTTTAGAAACGTTAAAGTGGAAAAAGAAATACACTTTGATTTTGCAGAAATGTTCTCCCAAATCAATAGTAATAAATAATTAACTTATTTCATTGGAAATATTCTTTAACCTTGAACTAGCGCACAATTGGACTCTTCTTTTTGATCAAGATGGCACAAACAAACCATAGGCAAAACACCCTGTTGGCGTTAGGATTCAAAACAGACTTTTGATCCTTTGCCTTCAGGCCTATCCAGACTTTGTTCTACTAGGTTGAATTTTCTGTGTGCTTGTGATGAAAATGAAAGAACCTAAAACATTGCACATTCTGGTCTATTTCCACCCATGGTTCACAGTACTCCTTTTTTCTCTCTCCTTCTCAAGGCTCAGCTTGAATTGTTGTGTGTTTTTCTTGTTGAAAATGTACTACCTCTCGGATAAACTGAAGCCCTTTCCCTTACTATTTCTAGGAAACGGTCAAGTCATAAGGAGACTTGTTCTGAGGATTAGACTGCAAATAAACACATTACAAAAAAATGCATACCAAACCCCAATTTATTGTCATCTGCTGACTTTGAGAATATCACGTGATTTACTCTATGAATTAAGCTTGTGTAGTTTGTTTTTCCCCAGCTCTAAGTAATGATGTGCATGTGTGTTTCAGTCAGTCCAGTGCTTCATCTATTAAGGGAGACAATGACTTGTAGAAATTATGAACATGGGGATCTTTCTCTTGAACACCTTGGGGTTGTGTTTCTCGATGCCCTTAGCGTCTCTACTTCTCTGGCCTATATTCCCCAAAGCCTGAACTGTGTTTCTTACTGAGGCTTGGAATAGATCTTGCTAAAAATCTCGGAATAGTGTGTGTTTGTATGTGGAAAGGGGAATATCAAATGAGAGGCAGAGTTAAATGTGACTTCACTCTTGCTTCAGCAGATAAAAACTGAGCTGCCGTCTCTCACTTCATGGTAAGGGGATACCTATATAAACCCATAAAACATTGAAAGTCACATTTTTTGAAAAAGCTGGCTGGACTATTTGGATACAAACATAATCTTTTTCAACTGCATTTTTCTGGTCTTGGAGGCTGAAAGCTTGGATCTTTGAGTGGTGAGTGGTAGAATGATAATTTGCCCCATCCTCCATTCTGAGTCTCGAAATAGATATGTTGATAACACAGAAAATGGAAAATTAGAGCTAAGTCATCTTGTCTCATTATCATCCTTAAAAGAAGACAGAGGGAAGGAAAAAGAACTGAAAGGAACTGCTCATAAGGCAAATTTAATTATTCTGATTTTCACATAGAGGGGCTGAATTAAATGCACTCCAGAGGCAACCGAGGGGCAAACATCACATATCTGAGGGAAAGAATCAATGCTGATGGACTACTACTAATCTCTTAGGCCACTTATATTAGGACAGGCTACCTGAGTTACCTGGGTGTCACCTGATTGGCCAATAGTAAGGTCAGGCTTTTGCTCCCGCAGGTGCAAAACCTGTTGTTTACTTAACAATATTGGCAGCAGCAGCTGCTGCTTGTGCTGTTTCAAAGCAATTAAAGAGTGTGCTGTTTATTAGGTTGCCAGGTGCTAGCTTCCCTATGTGCTCTGACAGGTGGGGCAAAATTTCGTGGAAACACCTGCCAGCCTCCAAGACAGACCTGTGCTAACTGGCTATTACGTACATAGCGTTTAATCTTTTGTGGGTTTAGCTGACGGAGCAGGAAGCATAGCTACAATGCCCTCCACCAAGGGCTGAAGAGAGATGATATGTAAGCATTTTCTTGCTTGCCACTGCAGACAAGCATATTTTAGATATTGCGAAGATTTTACAACTTTACACTTATCAACTGTGTTTGGAGAGCATAGAAAACACCCCAAATAGGAAAAAAAAATGTGTTCTCTAGAGACACAACATGCTAATTATGAGTCATCATTACCAAACTGATTTGTGAAACAACAAATACTATCAAACAATTTTCTCCCAATGCTGAAAAGCTCCTCACTTCTTTCCCTTTTGTTGTAGTTTTCTTCTTCTTAGAATAGATGACATAGGAAAAGTACCTAATACTTATGCTAGAAATAAATGAGAAGAATCATTACAGCTTTTGGATTTATTCTTTTAGGGGGACATATACGTGACTTGGGGTCTTTAGTTTCCCTTTCACAAACATTGAAAACTCCTTGTAGAAGAAATAGAAATCTAGAGATTTTTCCAAAGGTTATATCACAACTCTTTTCTCTTTGGTAAAGTAATCCCAGATGAACTCAGGGGACATGGATAGACTTCCTTTTAGAACATGTTTGACGAGTCTTAGCCAGCAACAGGAAAGAGTTCTTCGTTCAATTTTAGAGCTGTGGGAACTCCATAGATTCAATAAAGAAGTCTAATGATGCTATTTTAGAGCAGTACTTTTTGTATTTCTAATTTTTCTTTGAAAAAGTGCCTGATATTCTGCCCACAGACAAGGTAGCCAAACAGAACTAACAGGTTTGTGTTATTTGAAGTGTATCTTCAACCTCTCCCTCATGTACCCCTTTTTCCCTTTATTTTCGTCTATTAAAAGTTGCCTTCTGGAAAGAAGTTTAAAAACTCATTTACACCAAAGTGTCAATGACTGATATAGAAGGTTCTGTTACCTGTCCCTAGCATATTTGCATTTTAGGAGAAAGTAATAAATATTAAGTCAAGGGTGGAAAAAAACCCCAAACACCCAATTCTGCAATGTTAAGGATCAGTAAAGAGAGAGGGGCTATTTGGGGAGCAAAGGCATTTCTGGTTTACATGCACATACTTAATGACTGGCCCTTCCCTGTCAATCCTTATGTCTTTCCTTAGGAGAGGCAATAGAATAGTGGTTTGAATCCTAGCTTGGCTGCTAGCCAACTAAATCAAGCATTTAAAGCCTCTGTTCCCTTATCTGTGAAAACGAAGATAACGATACCAACACCTTTGACAGAAGGCTATTGAAGGAATTTCAATTAAATGATAATATATGAAAACATCTAGGATAGCTCCGGACATAAGTGAAGCACTGGAGAAACTGTGATTTTCTTGCTTTTTTAAAATTCAAATCTGGTTGAAGTCTCTTCAGTAGGTAAAGTTCATTCTAAGAGCACTCTTGCTGGTTTATATTCACTGAGGTGGAAACTGGACATATCTTGGCATTTATAGTTGTAGGGGACCGCTCAGCGTGTGACATTACTTTCTGTGGAAAGGCTTTTCTGTGTGAAATGTGAGTCTTGATGCTCTCCACCCTGTCTTTCAAGGAAATAGTTCATAACCCCCTTTGATTTAATGCTTGTAAAACTTAGTTTTATTAAGTATATCAAGCTTCGTGTGACCTTCAACTTCCCAACAAATTAATGTTCACCATTGTGATTAAGGTAGCATTTAAAAACTGGCACAGAATAATCTAGAGGTTATTACACCTGAGAAAAAATATGCCACCATTTCCAAGTTTCTGCCAAGAATCTACATTGCCTCCATCAAAAATTCTTTTAAACCATGTTGGGAAGCTGAGTTTTTAAATCAGAAAAAGCACCAGGTGACAAATATATGTTTTATATGAAATAGAACTGACCTTTTGCCGTTGCTAAACACGTCAAGAGAAGAATAAAAAGATATGGAGTAGAAGCAAATAGCATTCGCACTGGAAAAGAAAATTCTCTCCTGTGACAATCCAGACATATCCCATCATGGATGCTATAAGAAATTAATGTAATCAAATAGAGATATGGGACAGTTGATCTTATGGGCAAAGCAGCATCGTGTTTTTATGTTAAATATCATAGAAGAGTAGAAAATATAGAACATGCATGTCAGAGAAAAAATATTTATAAAATGCCTCAGGTTATATTTAAAAGTACTAGAAATAAAGAAGAAATTGTTCCTTGTTTAGGTTCCAGAAAGACTCAATACTGTAGGTTTGCATGTGTTGTTTTTGATGTTTATATTACAATTTTAGGTTGTTTTATTGTTGTTGTTGTTTTACTGGAAGCAACTGCAGATAAATAAGGACATTGGGTGGGAACTGGACACTACGGTACACTTGATGTGAAAAGGATGTTGGAAGCAGTAATAGATTAAAAAGCAAACCTGAGCCAAACTGACTGGCATTGATTTCTTGCAATTCCAACAGTGTGCTTGGGGAAGATACTTTCCCTGTTTATCAGTTGCATCTTTAGTAAAATTAGATGAAATTTTATACCTAATAAAGTTACTGAAAAGCTTACATAGATAATGTAAGTAAAGTATTTAAAATAGAGCCTGATTCTCAGTTAATAAATACTAACTGCTAATTATTGTTATTAGCTATCAAGACTAGATTTTAACACATTTATTTTCTTTTAACAGTTAATTTTCTTTGAAGAAGGAATTTCTAAAAAATGCACAGCATACAGTCCTTTTCTTTCTTGTTTATTTTCTGACCTCCAGAAAGAATTATCTCCTTCTTAGGTGAAAATGTGGAAACTTCATATTGCAAATACATAATCTCATAATTGTTTTCTCCTGATGTAATAATCAATGAAGATGAAATTTGAATTTATATTAGGATGCTAATGCCTTAATATTTATGGACTCTCCATGTCAGATAGTCAATAAAAAAGGGAAAAGGATGCTGAGTGATTATCATAGTTAAAAGAATGATATTAAAGATTAAAGGCTCATGAGCATGAGTGGAAAAGAGCAGCCAATTAGAGTGGACGTATTATTTCATCATAAAAAAATTACCACCCAAGTTAGCTTAAGTAGTTTTGATTTACAGAAGAAAGAAAGAATTAAAATCATGCCAACACACACAGAAAGGGTGATTTTGAGTATGATCGTTTAAAGAATTTTGCGTTAAAATACAATCATGATCTGATAGAGGCATTGTTATATTTTATTTGTATTCTATAGGAGAAAATTAGACCCAGGGGTCTGAGCGTTCTTCTAACAGAATAGACCATGTAATTTACCTCTTGATGTACAACGCTGGTCAGTTCATTTTCAATTTAAATGAAAATATTCCACTTTCTGTAACAAATATATTCTATAGACTAAATTTAAAAAAATACGATGTTTTGTATGCCTCATGAAGGTTGAGTGTTCTGTTCCTGGGAGATGACACAAGAACTATTTAATATCTCAGGAAAAACATCAACCTAACTTGCAATTCCCACTGAATACCTCCTGAAGATTATTGCTCTGTTTTCAGTGCCATAACTAAGAAATAACAAGGGACAGAGCCTTCAAAAATGTAAACAGAACCCTTCTCCCTTCTGACTTGTCTCTTACCATGAACTTGGTTTACTTTGAGTCTATAATCACTAAATATAGATATTCTAACCCTATCATCATAAGACTTTGAAATGTCAACGTATTGACAAGTAACACTCTTTCCTACAAGTTAATAAAGTATTTTTGTGACCTATAGTTTATTTTAATTTTAACAACACTGGGTCGAAAATTTAAGGTTATAATTCCTATCTCCAAAATGTGAATATGAAACCCTTGTAAAATTTTAAACATTATGAATCACTCAAGAGCACAACCAACTATCCAAGGAAATCTCTGTCCTTTTCCTAGACAAAATGAAAGTATGGAATCAATGCCAAGAGCTGACAATTTTGGATCACAAGGGCAGAATTATAAGTTTCCTCTTTGAGATTTATTAATGAGCTACAAGGTAAGTAAAGCTTTCAGATGGCAGGTTCCCTCCTTTGGGAGTCTTTTTGAATGAGGTGTTCATTGGGTGATATTCATCATTATGCCACATAAATACACATAGAAAAGAAAATCATTAGGCTTTTAATAAAGGCACTATAATATTATTTCAGGAATTTCTTTTCCAAAGAATTCAGGTCCTAGAGTTGCTAAACTATCATTTCATTCACTATTCTGTTTACTGCCCACAGATTGTTGAGTCCTCTCTACCTGACAAGTCTACGGTAATGAATTTTAAAGAGGAGGGACATCCTCACCTTAATGTCAGTATTCTAGTTTGGAACTTTGAGTTTTTTTGTTTTCTTGCTTAATTTTCTCACTTTCTCCTCTTATCCCTCCTCCTTCTTTGCTTCTTCCTGTCACTTATATTATTAACATATGTAGAGTTTAAGCATTTTAGGAGAGAGGAACAATGCCATTTTGCTCTATTACGTAAGTGGTAAATACATTCTTTTTGTAAAAGAATCAAATAATACATAAATAGGCAAAGTCCAACATAAAACTTTTTCTTCATTTCTTCTCCTCCAAACTGAAATTGTCCTTCTCGGATGTAAGCATCACTAAAAGCTTGATATGTAAACTTTCATGTGTATTACACCCACATCTACTCAAATTTGCTCATTGCATTCTTAATGGTTGTATGATGTGGTTTTTTGAAAGGATGTTTTGGGGATCATTCCAAGTCCGTATACATAATTCTACTTCATTCATTTTAATAGCTACATAGTATTACAATGTATGGATGTTTCTTTATTTTGCAATATTTCAAATAAAAGGCATAAAAATTACTGCTTATGAAATCACAGTCCAGTTTAAGAAATTACATATTACTGTTGTTGGTGGAAGGTTTCTGTGTAACCCTCTCTGATCCCATCTCCCTCCCCCTTCTTCCCTCCCCTCCTCTAATAGCTCCAAACTTGAATATGGAGTTTACTATTCCTTTGCATTTCTTTCTACTTTATTTCTACTTTTTATTACATAGTCATGTATGCCTAAACACTGGGTAATATTTTTCTGCATGTTTCGAAACTTTATATAAATAGTATCAGAATAAATTTTATGTTTTCCTCAGCAAAATGCTTATGAGATCAGTATTAAGATAGAAAGTTCTAGTTCATTAATTTTTAATTTTTATTGATGTAAAGTAATTTATTATATCACTGTAACACAATGTATTTATTCACTATCCTGGTAATGGACATTCGTGCATTTTCAATTTTTCATAGCTAAAAATAACATGTTGAGAACTTCTGATTTCTGGTCAAGCATGTGGGGAGCTTGGAGCTCATTCCTCCCATCCCCGCGAAAGCTGAACGCATTGAAAATCAATAACTCTTTTTAGATTCATCAGAGAATTGAGGTCATAAGACAAACTGCTGACACCAAAACTGAAGAGACAGACAGGTGGATAGAGATTTATCACAGCTTCCTGGAGCAGAAGGCCAGGAGCAGCGGCATCCTCAGAAACCCTGGCCGGGTAGGGAAAACGAAACGGCAATTGACAAATTGCTGGAGGCTGAGGATAGACGTATCTGTGAGTTAAAGACTCCAGGGGACCCAGGCTCAGGGGGCTGCCTATTTTGTAAGTCTTACCTCCAGGAGCCCTACGAGGTTCTCACAGTAAGGATTAGAAAAAATTCCTTTTGCTTATGGCACAGAAAGGGGAAAAGTAGCCATACTGAAAAATGTCCAAAGCATTTTGTTCTTCTTAATAAAACCTACCATCAAGGGAAACTATTTTATCAAAGCCTAACCAACTGGTGTTTTACTAGAGCCTAGCTGACCTGAGGCCTGGAAACATCCAATCCAGCCCCTTCTAGCCTTTCTGTCTCACCTAAGGGGCAAAACAACTGAGAAACACTGGGAAAGGTCACAGACCACGGACAAAGGTTCACTAAAGGACTGAGATCTTATCATAAGACTAGAGAATGCTACCCTCCCCTACGTCTTAACACTGCGTCAATAGGACTCCCGTTAATAGCAAGAAAATATAACAGAAAGAGCTGCATGTCTCAGACTTTATTTAAGAAGTCTCTAGGAAAATCCAAAAACAGCAGTGGAGACAAAAACAAGCACACCTGAAAAAATTTTAGCTTCTGACAACCACAGCTACAGCAAACAGGAAACACAGACTAACTCCTAGCCAGATGAACATAAAACCTCACACTAAAAACTATTTAACTCAGATCCTTTTACTAAGTACATCACATCTGGCTTCCAACAAAAAAAAAATTGCAAAGCACACTAAAAGGCAGAAAACAGTTTGAAGAGAGCGAGAAGGATTGGAACTAGACTCAGATATGGCAGAGACATTAGAATTATACGGCATTTAGAACAATTATCATTAATATGATAAAGGCTTTAATGGAAAAGTGCACAGCATGCAGGAATAGACGGGTAACGTGGACAGAGAAATGGAAACTCTAAGAATCAAAAGGAAATGCTAGAAAAGAAAATTGCCGCAACAGAAATGAAGAATGCCTTTGACAGGCTCATCAACAGACTTAATATGGCCAAGGAAAAGTTGTCTGAGCTTGCTTGAGTAAATGTCAATGGAAACTTCCAAAACTGAAATGCAGAGAGAAAAAGTAAAATAAAAAGGAGACTAGAATATCCAAGAACTGTGGGACAATTACAAACAGTGTAATACACATAATGGGACTACAGAAGAAGAAAAAGAGAAAGGAAGAGAAGAAATATTTGAAGCAATAATGTCTGAAATTTTTCAAAAATTAATAATAGACACCAAACCACAGATCCAGGAAGCTCAAAGAACAACAAGCAGGATAAATACCAAAAACCTTATACATAGGCATATCATATGCAACCTGTAGAAAATCAATGACAAAGAAAAAAATCTTGACAGAAATTGAGGATGAGAGACACCTTACATATAGAGGAGCAGGGATAAGAATTATATCACACTTCTCTTCAGAAACCATGTTAGGAAGAAGAGAGTGGAGTGAAATATTTAGTATTGAAAGAAATAAAACCACCAACCTAGAATTTATCCTTCAAAAGTGAAGGAGAAATAAAGTCTATCTTAGACAAACAAAAATTGAAGGAATTTATTGCCTGTAGACCTGCCTTTCAAGCAAGGTTAAAAGAAATTCTTCAGGAAGAAGGAAAATGACTTAGGTCAGAAATTCAGATCTACATAGAGAAAGGAAGAGAATTAGGTAAGAAATAAATGAAAATATAATCTATTTTTCTTTATCTTAATTGATCTAACAGATAACAGTTTGTTCAAAATAATAACAGCAACAATATATAACTTATGAATAAATGAAATGAATGACAGCAGTGTTATAAGGAATGGGAGAGGGGTATTTTGCTGTTATAATGTACCCACACTACCTGGGACATAGTATAGTGTTACTTGAAAGAGGATTTGGAAATGTATCTGCAAACTCAAAGGCAGCCACTAATAAAAGGAAAAAACTAGTGTATTTGACATGATAAGAGAGGAGAAAAAATGGAATTGTATAAAATGATAAGTTTAACACCAGAAAAGGCAGAAAAAGAATGGAAGACAAAAAAGAAAAGAAACAAAGAACAAGGACTGGGCTGGCCCCATGGCCAAAGGGTTAAGTTCGTGCACTCTGGTTTGGTGGGCCAGGGTTCACCAGTTCGGATCCTGGGAACGGATCTAGCACTGCTTATCAGGTCATGCTGAGGCAGCATCCCACAGAGCTCAACCAGAAGGAACTACAACTAGAATATACAACTATGTGCTGGGGGGCTTTGGGGAGAGGAAAACAAAAAGACAAAGACTGGCAAAAGATGTTAGCTCAGGGCCAATATATAAAAAAAGAACAAGTGCAACAAACAGAAAACAGTAGCAAACATGACAGATATTAATTCAACTATATCAATAATCACTTTAAATGTCAATCGTCTAAATAAGCCAATTAAAACACAGAGACAGAGTGGATAAATAAACAAGACCTAACTAAATGTTATCTATAAGAAACCCACTTTATAAACTATAAAGCCAGATTGAAAGTAAAGGGGTAGAAAGAGATATACCAGGCTAACACTAATCAAAAGAAATCCGGAGTAAATATATTAATTTCAGGCAAGGCAGATTTCAGAGCAAGTGAAATTATCAAGAATAAAGAAGAACATTACATAATGATAAAGGAGTCAGTTCTCCAAGAAGACATAACAATCCTTAATGTGTACGCTCCAACAGAGCCTCAAAATATGTGGGGCAAAAACTGATGGAAGTGCAAAGAGAAATGAATGAATCCACTATTATGTTTGGTAACATCGGAAGCCCTCTGTCAGCGATTGACAGATCCAGCAGTCAGAAAATCAGTAAGGACATAGTTTAACTGAATAGCATCAGTTAACTCTATCTAATTGACACCATAAAATATTTCATTCAACAACAGAATACAAATTCTATTCAAGCTCACACAGAACATTTGCCGAGACAGACCACATCCTGGGCCATAAAACACACCTTAACAAATTTAAAATATATAAGTCATTCAAAGTATGCTCTCAAACCACATTACAATCAAATTAGATATCAATAAAAGAAAGATAGCTGCAAAACCTTCAAATATTTGGAGACTAAACAATATACTTCTAAATAACACATAGGTCAAAGAAGAAGTATCAAGAGAAATTTTTAAATATTTGAACAAAATGAAAATAAAAATTATCAAAATTTTTGGGATGCAGCAAAAGCACAGTCCTTCAAGGGAAATTTATAACTTTAAATACATGTATTAGAAAGAACAGGGGCTGGCCCCATGGCCGAGTGGTTAAGTTTGTGCGCTCTGCTGTGGCGGCCCAGGGTTTCACTGGTTCGGATCCTGGGCACGGACATGGCACCGCTCATCAGGCTATGCTGAGGTGGCATCCCACATGCCACAACTAAAAGGACCCACAACTAAAATATACAACTATGTACTGAGGGGATTTGGCGAACAAAAGCAGAAAAAAAAAAAAAGATTGGCAACAGTTGTTAGCTCAGGTGCCAAGAAAAGAACAAAAATCTAAAATCAAATATCTAAGCTTCCACTATAGGAAACTAGAAAAAGAAGACCAAATTAAACTCAAATCAAGCATAAGAAAATAAATAATAAAAATAAAAGCATACATCAATGAAATTTAAAATAGGAAATCTATAGAGAAAAATCAATGAAACCAAGAGCTGGTTCTTTGAAAAGATCAATACAATTGATAAACTTCTATTCAGGTTAACTAAGAAAAAGAAAAGGGAAGGCAAATTCCTAATATCAGAAATGAAAAAGGGACCATCACTACTGATTCTACGAACATTAAAATACTACAAACAACCCTATGCCCACAAATTTGAAACCTAGATGAAATGAGCCAATTCCTTGAAAGACACAATCTCCCAAAACTCACACAAGGAGAAACAGATAGTCTGAATAGGTCTGTACCAATTAAAGAAATTTAATCTGTAATTAATAACCTTCCAAAACAAGAAACACCAGGTCCATATTGTTAACCTGGTGAACCAAACATTTAAGGAAAAAATTATACCAGTTCTCCACAATCTTTTCCAGGAGAGAGAAGCAAAGGGAATATTTCCTGATTCATTCTATGAGGCCAGCATTACCCTAATATCCCAAACAGACAAAGACATTGCAAGAAAGGAAAATCACAGGCCATATCTCTCATGAACATTGATGGAAATTCCTCAGCAAAATATTAGCAAATCAAATCTAACAATGTATAAAAGGGTTTATATACCACTACCATGTGGAATTTAGTCCAAGTACGCATGCTGGTTCAACATTTGAAAATCAATTAATGTAATCCACCACATCAATAGGCTAAAGAAGAAAAATTGTAACAATCATATCAATAGGTGCAGAAAAAAATTTTGACAAAATTCAACATCCATTCATGATGAAAATTCTGAGCAAACTAGGACAAGAAGGGAACTTCCTCAACTTGATAAAGAACATCTCCCCAAAAACCCCAAACACTGACTGCTTCTGTATGATGCTGTCTGTGGTAAGACAAGTGCCGTAGTGTGGGATACTATGGCAGTGAATAATGCATTCAGCCATTCCAAGTATGTGGTTTGGCAGTAGCATGTTGGAAAGGGAAGGCAAATCCACAGTTAGAATACATATCTATTCTCATGAGGACTGCAGCCACTGCCAGAAGTGTTGCAAGGCAGGTAGAAAGACAAGTAAAAATATCATGACCTCTCTCTTTCCACTTCCCATTCCCTTCCTCTGCTCCACATTAGCATTAGCCAACCCACACAGAAGCCAGAAAGTAGGGACCCCTAATCTGCAGAGTAAGGCAGAAAAGAGGAAAATGGTTCAGAAAAGGTGGAAAACTGAGAATAACCAAAAACATTCACATTCTTACATTCTTCTACTTGCAACGATAATGTGTGATGCATTCTGCACCTCTAAGACTGTATTAGGACCAGAAGACACATTATTTCAAAAAGAAGGGGTGGAGCTGCCTGGGTATATAAATTGCATGCCAGGCAAACCAAGGAAGAGAAATGCGTCTTGACTGATTGTTCTAGTAAACTGTCAACAAACATGTGGCCAACTTGAGCTGGCAATAATAAACATAAATAGATCCTTCATGTAAAAAAGCAGCTATCATGGACCAAATATGGTCATTGACACTTGTTGCCTCTCTCAGAATGACTGAGTGCTAGAAGGAAGTGATTATTATGAATGGGAATGTATTCTATTCCCAATCAAATGAAATGAGGTGGGCCCAAAGCCAGAGAATATTCTTGATTGGACTCATTTTCTTGCCCTAAATTTAGCTAGCCGAATGTTAAGTATTATCTCATTCAATTTTTGAAACGGAGTCTTCGGCATTTATCATAAAATCTCATTTTCATTGCAGAGACACATAAGGCTCTATAATTACCCACACAGAAAGCAGTCTTTTTTTTTTGACACAATATACATAGCATATCATGAAGTCCAAAATTATATTATTGTTAACGTGTCGCCCTGGAGGAATCCAGATATAAAGATTTGGAAACTCGATGAGAGTTAAGTGGGTAAAAACTGTCATTTACAAGTTGCCAGTGGTTCTTCTCTAGAAATAGAGCCTTCAACTCACATTTGGGGGCAGAACTTTCTTTTGTGTTAAGGAAATCTGGGAACTTAGCCCTCAGTTATACAAATATAAGACATACATCTATATGTTGTGAGGCAAAATGTCATTTCCTGCACAGGTTAATACAGTTGTAATATATTTATTTTGGCAATATAGTACTTACATATCTTTGAGCCTGAGCTGGAGGTTGAAATGTTTTTGGAGTTTATTAATAGAGCCCCTAGTTTTCCTGAACTCTCACACATTTCTAAAGAGATTTTATTTTTTTTAAAGATTGGCACCTGAACTAACATCTGTTGCCAACCTTTTTTTTTTTCTTCGTCTTCTTTTTATTCTCCCCGCAGCCCCCAGTGCATAGTTGCATATTCTAGTTGTGAGTGCCTCTGGTTGTGTAAAGAGATTTGTTTTTAAAAGCTATATTTTGAAATAATTCTAGACTTAGAAAAGTGTTGCAAAATAGCTGAGTTCCTGTATACACTTCAGCCAGTTTTCCCTAATGTTAAGATCTTACAGAACTATAGCACAATTATCAAAACTAAGAAATGAACATTGGGATTACAGTAAACTAAAGAATCAATTTGGATGGACCAGTTTCTTCACTAACATCCTTTTTCTTGTGCAGTATTCAATCCAGGATCCCACATTGCATTTTGGGAGTTGTCGTGACTAGTTAGCTTTCTCTAGTCTGTGACGGTTTTTCAGTCTTTCCTGGATATCTTTGAAGAGTATTGGTCAGTTTTCCTATAGAATGTATCTCATTTTGAGTTTCTCTCATGTTTTCTAATGATTAGGTTGAGGTTATGCAATTTTGGCAAGAATATCACAAAAGTGATGTAAGTCTCAGTGCATCGTCACGTCACAGGGCTTTGAGTTTGATGTCCTATCAATGGTGATGTTAACCTTGACCACGGGATCAAGGTTGTGCCGGCTTTCACACTTCCCAGTTTGCCACTATACAAATATCCTTTCTGTTCAAACTTTTGCCCCATTGGTGGGTCTTGCCTGTAATAATTATTGCTGTGGCATTCCAATGGTGATTTTCTCTTATTCCTTCAACATTTATTAACTGGAATTCTAAAAGGAAGAATTTTCCTCCATAAATTGATAATTTATTCACTAATTTACATTTGTAAGTATGAACTTATGAGTATTTATTTTATTCTATGTGTTACAATCCAATATCATGGTGATTTATTATTTACGGAAATTACTCCAGCTTTGGCCATTGGGAGCTCTTTCCGGTTGGCCCTGTGCCTGTTCAACATGTCCCCATCTTATCTGAGAAAGGCTTCACTTTCTGACACTACACAGTGCCCCAGGGTCATCTTATTTTCCCTGCCCTAGCCCTGGAATCAACTACTTCTTCAGGGAGCCCTGGTTCCTTTTATTCCGAGAACAATATTTACATACCAAGTTCTGGGCTCCTACATGTGCTCGTTGCTACTAGAGTGTCGTTACTTCTAGATGTCATCAGACATATGTATATATACTAACCCGTGCACACCGACACATCTATATTTATTTCTGTATCTATCTGTATATATTTTTAAAAAATCACAATGGTACCTTTGATTCTGATCTAACACCACAAAGTTCATTCTAGGGTTTCCCTTTTCCTTACTCGTAACTTCTTTCTATGATGATGAGAAGCTTGGCTCTCATTATCTACGATATGTTTACTTGTTTGTTCTACTCTAGTATATACATAAAATATCTTCAGAATTTCTAACCCATATCCCTGTGAGAAAAACATTTGATAACTGAGGTAGAATAGTTCTATACAGATCTTTTTGTCTTTAGACTTTCTGCATCTGGTGAAAATATTGTTTTCCTACGTTAGTAGTTAGTTCTTTTCTTCATCCTCCCCTTAGTACAGTCATGTTATTGTTAGTTATTCATTCAATTTATTTAATAGATAAAGACCTATTCAGGTTATCTATTTCTTCTTGTGTAAGTTTTGGCAGCTTGCATCTTTCAAGGAATTGGTTCATTTCATCTAGGTTATCAAATTTCTGGGCATAGACTTGTTCACAGTATTCCTTCAATATCTTTTTAATTTCCACAGGATCAGTAGTGATATCCCCTCTTGAATTTCTGGTATAGGAATTTGTATCCTCTCTTTTTTTCTTAGTTACCTTTTCTAGAGGCTTATTAATTTTATTGATTTACAAAGAACCAGCTTTTGGTTGTTTTCATTTTCATTGATTTTTGCACTAATTCTTATTATTTCTTTTCTTCTGCTTCATTTGGATTCAGTTAGGCTTTTTTTTCTAGTTGACTAAGGTGGAAACTTAGATTATTGATTTTGGATCTTTCTTCTTTTCTAATATATACATTCAATGCTGTAAATCCCCCTCTAAGCACTGTTTTCTCTGCACCTCACAAATTCTAAGTTTTGTGTTTGCATTTTCAAAATATTTTTTGTATTTTCCTATCTTCTGTGACTCGTGTTATTTAGAAGTGTGTGTTTAATCTCCACATATTTTGAGATTTTCTAGTTATCTTTCTGTTATTGATTCCTAGTTTAATTCCATTGTGATCTGAGAGCAGACATTGTATGAGTCCTATCTTTTAAATGTGTTAAGTTGTGGTTTAAGTCCAGAATGTGATCTACATTGGAGAATATTCCATTTGAGCTTGAGAAAAATGTGTATTTGGCTGTTGTTGCATGAGGTAGTCTATAGATGTCAATTATATCCAGTTGATTGATGACGTTGTTGAAATCAACTATGTTCCTACTGATTTTCTGCCTGCTGGATCTGTTTCTGAGAGAGGGGTGTTGAAGTCTCCAACTATGACAGTGAATTCATCTATTTCTCCTTGTAATTCTATCGGTTTTGTCTCATGTAGTTTAATAGTCTGTTGTTAGGTGCATGTACATTAAGAATTGATATGTCTTCTTGGAGAATTGACCCCTTATCATAATATAATGTTCTTTTTTTATCTCTGATTACTTTCCTTACTTTAAAGTCAGCTTTGTCTGAAATTAATATGCTACTCCTGCTTTCTTTCAATTTTTGCTATCATGGTATATTCCCCCTGCTTTTTTTTTGGTGAGGAAGATTGGCCCTGGGCTAACATCTGTTGCTAATCTTCCTCTTTTTGCTTGATGAAGATTGTCACTGAGCTAATATCTGTGCCAATCTTCCTCTATTTTATGTGGGGTGGTGCCACAGCATAGCTTGATGAGTGGTGCTAGGTCTGTGCCTGGGATCCGAACCTGCCAACCCCGGGCCACTGAAGTGGAATGCATGAACTTAACCATTACGCCAAGGGGCCAGCCCCTAATCTCCATATATCTTTACATTTAAAATGGGTTTCTTGTAAACAAGACATAGTTGGGTCACGTTTTTCAATCCACTCTGACAGTCTATCTTTTATTTGGTATATTTAGACCATTGACATTCAACATGATTATTGATATAGTTGAATTAATATCTACCACATTTTTTACTGTATTCTATTTGTTGCTCTCGTTCTTTGTCCATGTTTTTGTCTTCTACTCTTTTTCTGCCTTTTGTGTTTTAATTGAGCATTTTATACGATTCTGTTTTCTCTGCTTTTTTAGCATATCAGTTATACTACTTTATTTTCAACCTTTTTTCAGTGGTTGCCCTAGAGATTGCAATATACATTTACAACCAATCCAAGTCCATTTTCAAATAACACCTTATAATAAAAAAAATCCTAATGTCTTCTTCCCAAAATTTGTATGATTGCTGTCATTAATTTAACTTATATATAATCATACATAAGCATATACAAATACGCATAATATATATAAGTATACATAATTGAATACATTGATGCTATTATTATTTTGAACAAACTGTTATATGTTAGGTCAGTTAAGAATAAAAAAATAAAAGTTCTTATTCTGCCTTCACTTATTCCTTCCTTGGTGCTCTTCATTTATTATGCAGATTCAAGTTTCTGACCTATATTATTTTCCTTCTCTAAAGAACTCCTTTTAACATTTCTGGCAAAGCAAGTCTACTGGCAGCAAAGTCCCTGAATTTTTGCTCGTCTGAGAAAATCTTTATTTCTCCTTAACTTTTGAAGGATAATTTTTCAGGGTACAGAATTTAGGTTGGTGGAGTTTTCTAAAAAATATTTCACTCCATTCTCTTCTTGTTTGCACAGTTTCTGAGAAGATGGATTTAATTCTTATCTTTGTTCCTCCAGAGGTATGCTGTTCTTTTCTTCTGGCTTCTTTCAGGAGTTTTTCTTAACTTTGATGTTTGGAAATTTGAAAATGATATGCCTGGGTGTAGTTTTTGGGGGACATTTCTCCTGAGTGGTGTGCTCTGAGCTTCCTGGATCTGTGGTTTGGTGTCTGACATTAATTTGGGGGAAACTCTGAGTCGTTGTTGCTTCAAATATTTTTTCAGTTTCCTTCTCTCTTTCTTCTTTGTTATTCTTATTATGTGTACTTTACATCTTTTGTAGTTTTCCCCCAGTCCTTGGATATTCTGTTCTTTTTTTTTTTTTTTTGGTCATTTTTCTCTTGCTTTTCTGTTTTTGAAAATTTTATTGTATATCCTCTAGTTCAGAGGTTCTTTCCTCAACTGTGTCCAATCTATTAATAAGCCTATATAGGCATTCTTTATTTCTATTACAGCTTTTTTATCTCTAGCATTTCTTTTTTGTTTTTCCTTAGCATCTCCATCTCTCTGTTTATATTGCCAATCTGTTTTTGTTTTCCATCTCTTTTAACCATTGAAGCCCTTAGCATATTAATCGTGGTTTTTTCAAATTCTCAGTCTGATAATTCCAACACCCCTGCCATGTCTAATTCTGACGCAGCTCTGTCTCTACAAATTGTGTTTTTGACCTTTTGGTATGCCTTGTAATTTTTTCTTGATAGCTGGACATGATGTACCGGGCAGAAGGAACAGCTGTAAACAGGCCTTTAGTAACGTGGTTTGAAGTGTGTGGGAGGGGAGTGTTCTGCAGTTCTGTGATTACGTCTCAGTCTTTTAGTGAGTCTGTTCCTCTGGACTGTGAACTTCACAAGTGTTTCTCAGTTTTTTTCTCCCCACTTAGGTGACACATGGGGACAGGTTGCCTTGAGTGGGCTAGAGTTGAGTACTTCCCTTCCCCAGGTCAGTTAGGGTCTGATAAAACCCCAGCAGCTCAGGCTTTTGTTAATTAGTGTCTCCTGCTGGCTGGCTTATTTAAGAAGAACAGAGTGCTCTGGCATATTTCAGAATGGTTCCTTTTCCCCTTCCTCTGCCAGAAGCAGGAGGAGATTTTTCTGTGGTATTTACTGTGGGAATCTTGTTGAGCTCCTAGAGGCAAATTTCACATATAGGGCAGGAGGAGGGGGTGGAGGGCTACAATCAGGTCCCCTTGGAGTTTATTACTCTGAGACTTGTCCACACTGAAACCCAGCAATTCATCAGTTACAGTTCAGGTTTTCAACCCTGGCACTTGTTCCCACAGTGGATTCAACTTGTCAGTCTCGGCTCTGGTAAGTTGTTATTCTCTGTCTTCCCCTGTCTGACTCTCCAATCTTGGGGCAGCAGCTTGCCCTGTGTGTTCTCCTCTCTTAGGGATCCAAGAAGAGTTGTTATTTTTCAGTCTGTTCAGCTTTTTAATTGTTGTTATGATGGAGTGGCAACTTCCAAGCTCCTTACATGAGGAACTAGAAACAGAGTCTGATTTCTAAAAAAAAGTTTACTTACAATTAAAGTACTCTTTGTGCAGCACAGTTCTATGGGTTGACAAATATATGATACACAACAGTTCCATCACCACGCAAAAATTCTCTGTGCTGCCCCATTGTAGTCAACACAAACCTCCCTCCCTTGCAACTAATGATCTGTTTCTATCCTTAAAGCTCCGCCTTGTCATATAAAGGAAATCATACAATATGTAGCCTTTTGGATCTGGCTTCTTTTACTTAGCAAAATGCGTTTAGGAGTCATCCATGTTGTCATGTGAACCAATAATTTTCTCCTTTTTGTTGCTGAGTAGTATTCCATTGATATGGTTCACTGTAACTTGTTTTTCCATTCTCAGATTTAAGGGCATCTGAATTATTTCCAGATTTTGGCAATTACGTATAAAGCTGCAATACACATTCATGTACAGAATTTCTGAGTGAACACAAGTTTTCATTTTCTTCAGTAAAATACCCAGGAGTTGAGGTACTGAGTCATATGGCAAATGTCTGTTTAACTTTATCTGAAACCACCAAACTGCTTCCCAAAGTTGCTGTACCATTCTGCTTTCCCATCAGCAGTGTATGAGAGTTCCAATTGCTTTGCACCCTCACCAGCACTTGGTATTTTTGCTTTTTTCTCCTATAATTTTAGCCATTTTGAAACCACAACTGGCATGTAGTAGTGTCCCATTGGTTTTAATTTGTATTACCCGAATGACTAATAATGTTGAGTTCTTGAGCAAATATTTCTTAAATTACTTTTTGAGCTGGTTGGTAAGTAGAGGTGTTACTGGATCAAACACGGGTCCCTTCTTGGGAGTTAAATCAAACTGCACTAGAATTAGTTGTCCCACAAAGAAGAAATTTTATTTGTAGCATGCAGCAAAGAAAATGGAGACCATAGGGAATATTTTCACAAAGCTATAGCTCCCCAAGTACAGGGAGGTGGGTATCTTTATTTGGGGTAGGGAATGAATATTCAAAGGGGGAAGTTTCATCATCACGTGTAGAGGTGGGCATAAGCTTGCACGTGCATGGTTGAAATCATGCTTTATATATATCGCATGATCTAAAATAGCTTCTCCGCTCCTCCCAGAGGAGAGGAATTTACAATATTAATGAGGGCAGGTTATTTTAGGACCACTCTCTGCCTATCTGTGTAGGTGTTAGTCTTGTGGTTGTGGCCTGGGCTGGGCTGGTGCATTTCAGAGTGACTGGTTCCAGGGTGGTTGTCACTTAGAACTTCTTCCTGGAACATAGCTAAAAACCACGTAAGGTCAAGGCCCCAAGGTGTTAGATAAAGGAATACCTGCACCTTACAAGAAGACAAGAGAATTGGGTCAAATAAAAAAATCAGAGTTTAGGCAGAATAAGAGAAGCAGATTGGGGTCCATTTCTGCTGACAGAGGGAGAGTTTGACAGTTCCCTGCAAGAGTTGGGGCATGGAAGGGAGAAACTGAGGGATTTTCTTTGCTTGTGTGTGTGGGAGCAGTTGAAATACTAGGTGAAAGTAATGTGGGTTTCCAGCCCAGATAACCAAGTCTCAGTTTTTCTCCTCAGACCCCATACAGAACCTGACACAACTCTGGTGCCATGTAATAGGTAGAAACACTGAAATCATTGGGAAGCTGCACCCTAGACACAGAAAATGACAATCTTTTGAGGGGTCCATTATCAGAGCCTACAGTACAGGTCCTCCATTGGTTGCTGGAACCTGGGAGAGTAACCCAGGGTGACCGTCACTCTGATTTTCTTGATAGAGAAATTGAAAAAGGTGAATTTGTTTTTAACTACTGAGAGAGGCATTACATTTTTAAAATATTCCTCTTCTAAGACCGAGTGCTTCTGGAAATACTGCATTAATTAGCATGGGAAGTGTGATCTTAACTGACCCTACCCTGCCACTCCCCAGCCCCTCCCACTAAATCTCTGCATGCTGGATCTGATGTCATGCTCAGTGCCTGGAGTCAGAAATGGGAAAGCTGGGGAATCAGAGACCTCTGTGATTTCTGTCTCCCTACTGAGCCCACAGGACTGAGCCCTAGAGAGGGAGAGGCTATAAAAACCAACCAACAAAATACTTAGACTTTTAACCAATGACATCTTGGCATAAATCGTGCTGCTTCATATTCTAGCAGACAACAGCGCAACAGGAGTTGTGGAGAGGCTCAAACTCTCTAACTCTGTGTGGAATGTCGTGGGACCCTGGGACAATGAAGACAGAAAGCAAAGCCGTGCATACCTCCGATATTGTGCACCTTCAGGCCAGCAGAACCTGCCACCAAGCATGGCAGTGCTACTGTCCCAGAGAGTGAGCGACTTTCTCACGGAGCTGGCCACTAGCCAGCCCTTGAGATGCACAGTGGGGAACCATCCACTCCAGGAGCACGTGCAAGACATCCTGGGGCTCCCAGAAACAAGTGAGGAGTCCGGGGTTTGTCAGTGAGGTCCTGCGGTGAGGCAGCTATCAGCTCAATGTCATCCTAATATCACCTCTTGAAGCCACAGCTGATGAGGCCTGGTGAAGCTGGATTACACACGAGTTACTCTCTACTGGTAGAGACATCATCTTCTCATCAGGGAGCTTGATTAGAAATATGTGTGTTAAATTAATTTTAAAAGCCATGCTCAGGAATTAATTGGCTGAGGAACACTTTGAAAGTTTCCACCTTATATAAAAAATAAAATGAAAAAAAATCCAACGTCCTCATTTATGGACTTCGTCTACAGCTCAGTGGCCCTCCAGTTTCCATGGCGGATGTGTTTCTGTAACTCTGATCCTTATAAGGAAAGCTTTTTGCTCTTTCTGTAACAGCATCATCTTTCTCTCTGGGGTATTGTCATAAAGTTGTTATGTAGGTCATGTGACCTCACACAATTTTCGTTGTCCAGGACAAAATATGGTCCAATGTCTTCATTGCAGAATGAGTCAGAAAATAAAGCTGGCGTTAGTCATGTGTAATTGCAGGGAGCAGAAAAATGACTGGCAACATGAATATCAGCGGCATGAATGTTTTGTTTTTACTTTTCCAATCTGAACTCATCCCAGTGATAGAGCTGTAACAAAAGCCCCAGATCCAAATACTCGTGTGTCAGGAAGAAGAACGCCTTCCCCGCTGCTTTTCTAATAATGCGTGTCAGCCGCCAGGATTGCAGTTTGCAAGAGGCCTTTCTCAGAAGGCTGCTTCCACAAGCTGATCCTCTGGGTTCACAAGACGCAGCTGTTGATCTTTTCTGACCACGCCCCCCCCACGCCCCCTCCCATCCTCTCCCTCTATCAATATCCACAGAAAAGAGGGGCCTGTTCCTCAACTGGCTGCAGGAGCTGAAGGCTCTGGGGTCGGAATGTATTGGGGAAAATCGATTGCTCTACTTAAAAACTGATTCATCCTAAGAACACGTCTCCTATTTGTTGCACAGGGTCTCATGGTGTCTGGCCCTCTGAGGAATATAATTTCAATCCGGTAGAATGAACCCTAGTGATAATTGTTTCCATCCTGTGACTTCTTCTCTTTTATAAAGCAACCATAATGGTTCAAGTTTCCATACCTGGGACATTAGCAAAGGCAAAACTTCACTATCTGCAAGATTTAACATTGAAAGTACTGGTTCCAAGTTTCCACAAGTAATGGAAGAATGATTAAAAGATAGAAAAATATTCATAGCAAAATATCAGCAATAATAACAGCAATGGTTAAAGTTTCTTCAATGTTAATCAGTGCCAATGTATTCATTGTCATTCACAGCCCTTAATATCTTAAACTCAACCTACCTGTTCATCCTTCTATCTCCATCGTATTCCACTCCGCCTGCTACACTCTCCACCTCCAGGGTTCTGGCCACTGGACTACTCATCTCTCTCCTCACTACTCAATATTTTCTGGATTTCATACCTTGATTATGCCGCCTTCTTGCCCTTCGCTTTTCTTTTTTTTTTTTTATCTGCTTGTTAAAATATTTTTTATATATCAAGAACCATTTTTCACAATGGTGAAATATTTACCAAGGCAGTAAGAGTGATTTTCTCTCTCCTAGTTGACTCATTTTGTTTATACTTCTAGTTTATTATTTATTACTCTTTTCTTTATATTAGAGTTTCTTACTGTAGTAGACAATGTTTCCCAGTATCTATTCTCACTTTTTCCCTCAGTATTAGAACCTCTCATTTTTTAGCAACCTAGGAGCAGCTTTTTAGCTGCTTTGTGGCTAAGATTTGTCAAAGGGAAACGAGAGAATTGATGTATGAGAGATCCAGAAAATGTCATAAAAGGAAGGAAGTTTGCCCCTTTTTTTCCCTTTCATTCTTGTTGTTCACAATATAGATGCAATGGCTGGAACAGGAGTAGCTGTGTTGGGCTATGAGGAGAAAAGAGCCTGTGATCTTAATTATCATTAGACTCCCATAGTTATATTGCATTACTTATACTTAGTGAGAAGGTAGTAAATTTGTATCTTACTTGAGCCTTTGTTATTTTGTGTTTTCTGTTTTTTGAATTGAAATCTGATCCTAACAGTTACACGTTTGTAGAAGTGTCTCTCCCACTAGACTGTGAGAACTGAGGAGGAGGTTTTATGTCTTATTTTACAACTATCTCAAGCCACTTCTCAGCAAGTAGGACGGTGTGTAACATACATCAATTGCCAAAAAATGTTTTAAAATAATATGTGTATAGAATTTAATCAAGGTAAAATGTACTCCCTGATATTTTCTCATTACAAGGCAAGTCACAAAATGATGGACAATCAAACAGTACATGAAAGCAGTGACTATTCAGAACAGAAGTCACATGAAGAATGCGCTAAAGAAGTGGAATTGCGGCCCACACATATTACAGTAGACGTATACTGAAGAGAGTCCAGTCGCCAGCACAGTTCTTGTCACTGCATCAGGAGTACTTAAGGCTATTTTTAAAGAGACTTAATGGATTACTGAGGTGCATGTGCTTGTTTATTCTATTAATATAAATTATGGAGTATCTACTATTGTCAAGTGCCACAACAGTTGGTAGAGATAGAATGGTAAACAATCAGGTGTGACCTTGCCCTCATGTACAGTGTAATGAGTGAGATTTTTATTGATTGAAAATTCTTATAGAATAAATATAAATTATTCATATAATTTATAGCATATAATTTGTGATGAATATTCATTAAATTAATGTAACTTATATATGCCTATAATTTATAGTTTGTAACTATAACAAGTGCAGTGAAAGAAGGATGTCCATTCTATTAGAGCACTAGAGATAGAGTTGAAAGACTGAAGAGAGAGAGATGGGCAGGTGGGGTAGAAAGCAGATGAGAATGAATATATGAATGCAGGGCAACTGGCTTCTTTTTTAATTGTGAGAAGGCTTGAAAATAGTCATTGTGGAGAATAGGAGAGTGAGCTCATGATAGAAATGTTCCTCCTTGCAGTTCTGAGCGCCGTTTGAAGCCAGCATTCATGAATTTGTTGTGGAGCCAGTCTTCCACCACGTGTGATTTTCTCCACCAGCTCTTGGCTTCATTGACACAGCCACAAAGAAATTATATAGATATGTCCAACTAGGGTTGCAGTTTTGCCCAATGGCTATGACAAGCAGACATACAGATCAGTAAATTAGGTTATTGGCAAGAATTTATTCAAACGATCACCAAAGAGATCTCAGCTACATAAAATAAAAGGGTGCGTATGGAAGTTTGGAAAAAAGTAGACAGGTCAGTGGACTGGAAGTCCTAATGAGATCAAGGAATGGCTGCGATTTGAGTAGTTGAACATGGCAGGAATGTCAGGTGGATGGAGTGGGTGGTGACCTGTTGGGAAGACAGGAGATTGGGTGAGGGAGCAGGACGCTTGAATTTGTGATTTTAGAGCACTGACAGATGAGAGCCAGGCTATGTCCATGATTGTTGGAGGCAAAGGAGGAGGAGAGACAGTCATTGGGTAAGAACCAGGCTGACATGAGCATCCAGGACACTGAGTGGGTAGCCCATGCTGATGTTAATGCCACTGAAGACAAGAGAATGTGAGAGTGCAGAGGCAGATGTAAAACCAGCCACCTTACTCTACCGTGAATGAAGGAGACAGACCAGAGGTTGGTAAATGATCACTACAGGGATGAGAGAGGGACAGAACATCAGAGGGGAAATTATGGTTTTTTAAAAAAAATTCTAACCCTAAAATTCTAAATGTCCTAGAATGAACAACTAGAAACTTGATGTCTACCAAATACTCTTATACTTCTAAATAAGCTTATATGAAATAGCTATCATAAATAACAAGTAACAAAGGGATCCCCTGAAAATTATCCTGTAAATTGCAATGATGATCGTAATCAGAAGCACTGATTATAATTCTCCCCAGGGTCAGGAGTTGGAAATGAATTAAACCACTGAAGGTTTTATAATTTTTATTTTTCTCAAACAGTCCTTTTTAATCTAGGCTGGTTTGTAAATACAAGTACTGTCGTTCTGCTGATTAAAACTTCTGTGACCCACCAAGGCTTCCCCCAACCCTCTGAGGCCATAGCAGTGAGGAGCTCTGTATGAGCTTTCGATCTCTTCCATCCTTCTTGCTGCTCTTACCCTCTAGTTATTTCTGTTTCTTCTTTGCTTCTGCTCCAAACATCAACCTGGTGGGAAGAATTCGGCTCTGGTTTGGGGGTGGAGGGAAGGCTGAGACTCATCCCCTGGCCCAGGCTCCCTGGTGCAGAGGGAAAAGCTGAGCTCCTGTCCAGTCACAAGTGCGACAAAGACACTTCACATGGGACTATGTGGTCCTAAGTGCACTGACTGATTGTGGATGGCCTGAAATTTTCTGTTTGACTTTCACAAAACCAGATCTTTCGTATGTTGTACATTGATCCTCCTGACTGCCTTCAGAGGCAGGGTCAGCCTCTTAACCAGGCACGCTCCTGCTTCCATCTGTTACAAACAGGACTTTCCCCTTTAAAAGGAGAGAGTTTTCTCAACAGTTAGTCTTGTTAATGACCACAGTTAAATCATAGGGATAGAACGTTAATAGAATCTCCCTATAATTTCTGAAAACTGAGTTTATTCCCAAACAACGATGTATTACTCCCACCAGATTTTAACTATCAGATTCATTTAGCTATTGTGTCTGAGAAGAACAGTGCTGTGAATTGTACTTACAAATATGTGAATAAGTAAATAAAGTGTATTAATATTTTATTAACAAAATAAGAAATAATAAAATAGTAATTAAAAAAAAACCTTCTGTGGCAGACTTTGTGTTACAAGATAAGACTTTTGGCTGGGAAAAGCAATAGGCTGGCTGAGAAGAGGAAGATTTGGAGATATAATAAAACAGGGGTGAATATTTGTTGCATATATTTTTCGTTTATCATTTGACTTTTAATATTTTTATGACATTTTTGGTGAGGAGATTTTTTACTAAGTCCGTCTTTTTCTTTATTCCTTCTTCCATAATTTTCCTTCTTGAAAAGTCCTTGTGAAAGTGGACCTGTTCTACAGTACTCATTCTACCTACACACAATTCGCATAGACCCTGCCCCAGCCTGAAGCCTGGTTGGCAGCAGCCTGAATTACTGTGTCATATGTGGCCACAGCTGGGTTGGCGGGGATGCGCACCAGACTAGCAGAAGGGCCAAATTTGGCTGGCTCATGACCTAGGCTAGGGGAAACATTAGCCCCCTTTGACCTGGAACAGCCCCCCTGACCCTTAGTCACTAACTGAGCATGCTCTCACTCTCAAAAGCACCCTGCTTTACATGAGAAATGATGTCACCCTCTGGATTAGTGTGACTGTGCTCAAAAAATATGTCGTATTACCCCTTTCTAGAAATATGAAACAGAAGCTCACAGAGTTTTTGCAGGTTATTTGCAGAAACTTGAGCTAATAGTTATGTTGCATATGGAGAAAGCCCACTAAAATTATTTGGGATTAGACCTACCAGGAAGCTGGTCTAGAAAGAAGGAAAAACAGCAGATGCATAGACAGAACCAGGCTAAGAATTTGTCTAACCCCTAAAGGGAGAGACTTAAGACACAGAGCCTGATTTTTTAGTTTCCAATTATTTTCCTTGTGAGGACCAGCTAAATTTCGTTCCATCTTCATGGATGTATGTGCAGATTTCCATCATACACCAGACCATGATGCTGCTTTTTGATACAGGCTGATTGGATTCTTCCCCTGTATACAAGTCTTACATGGAAAAGTGCCCGCTCCATCCGAAAAGTGTCAGATATGTTCTCCTACAATTTGTATACCTTTTTTAATTTTACTTTTCAAAATACTTTCCTTAAACTTTGTGGCATTTGTTTTCTTGCACCTTGTGAGGAATGATCTCTGCTTGATCATTCCATATATTTAGTCAGTTCTCTCAACATTATCTACTGAATAATTATTTCCCTATTTATTTGTGATGATTCCTTTATTTATGAAGTTATTACATTTATTGCTCTTTTGGAGCCTCATGTATTTTATCTCATTAATCTACCTATTGACTCTTTTGCCAATACCACACTATAATTAATGAAGGATTGTGACCTATACTCAGATAGTGAAAAGTTCACTTTTTTTGGGGAAAACTTTCTTAGTTTCTCTTATTTGTTTCTCAGCTACAGCAACTTTAAAATAATTTCATCAAGTTACCAAAAAAATCCCAGTAAATATTTATCTTAATTGCATTAAACTTGTAAGTTAATTTTTAAAGATTTATCATTTTAAATTATCTTTCTATCAGTAATGTGAAATATTTTTTCTTTTGTTCAAACACTTTACCAAGATTACACAGCCTTCTTCAGAAGGATTCCTTACATTTTTCTTTGAGATATTCTAAATTATTTTATATATTTCTCTATTGACGTTAAATAAGTATTTTCTCTATTATAGTCTCTAGTTCTTTATTGCTTATATGTAAAAAAAATTATTAATAGTGGAGCATTTTTCTTGTACCTGTATGGTTTATTATGCTTTCCTCTGAATTCTAAATTTTGTAACTTATCATCATGAATTTTGTATGTGGTCACATCATCTGCAAATAATGATAGTTTTCTTTCCTTTCCAATAATTATGCTTTTAAATTTTTGTTTCATTGGTCTTATTTCATTGATTAAAATTTAAAACAATATTAACTAGCAATGATGAGATGTGGATGGGCATTCTTCTCTTTAAATAAATAAAGTTAGTACAATTTAAATAAAGTTAGTGCAACATTTGACAACATGTACTCAATGGATCAATAGTCCCACAATAAAACCCAAGGATTTCCGAATTGGGGAACATTCTTCACCATATAGCCCCTCCTTGAAATTAGTAGTTTGCCCCCTTCTATCTCCTCAAATCTTCTATAAAATACATTTTACTAGAAAATGATTTTGTATTTAACTTCATGGGATTTTTGACTTTTTGCGGGGGAGAGGAATAAAAAAATGAGCTGACTGTTCTCAAAGCAAGCTAGGATGAGCACACAGGGGCAATCTCGGAGTCCCTGTCACTTTGAGATGATACAATTGACGGTTTCTTAAGCACACATCCAAGTTGGGAGTGAGATTTCACCTTCGCCTTCTTACAGGCATCCTCAGTCTTTACGAATGATTATTTCAGACATCTCTTCTCACAGGGTTTATAGCAAAGGGCAAGTTCAAAAAGTGCAGGCAACACAACCCTTTCCCATAGGCCAAAGATTCAGGACCAAAGATTTGTCTCTTGCTGCGCAAGCCCTGCTCTTCTCCTTCCATTGCCCAGGGAAGTTGAGGGGGACCTGGGACAAAGGTGTTGTGTTACCAGAGCCTTTTGAGGCTGCCTCCTAATAAATCCAGGGGGCTGAGGGTAATCTGACCTCAATTTTTCTAGCTCTTTTTAAAATGCAGGGTATTTTTTTTCTCTTTGCCCTCAACTAAGAGTTCTAATAACCATTTCCCAGAAATAGAAAATTTTTCTGATTATAGTATTAAATGTTTTCAAGGAATGCTAAAATGTTTACTATATATGAGGAAAGATTTTCTTTATATAAATTAAAATATTCACTATTCATTCTCAGTTTATTGAAAGAAGAAAGTATAAATATCTTTCTAAAGCTTGAGGAGAACCTGAGGGTTTTTGTAATTGGGAGCTTTGCAAATAATTATTAGCTGATAGCAAGGACTAGAACAAATGCTCCTTTGAAATAGATTCCAACTCTAGGATTATATGTTTCTATGCAATGATGACTGTAAACCATGTCACGATAATAATCCTTGTTATTTTGTTGGCAATTAATGCTTTCCAAAAAGTGACAAGTACTGTAATGACTATGTCAAATAAGAAAACTATATCAAGAGATGACAAAGCCATAGTGACATTATTGCTCCCTTAGTGTGGTTCAAAGACAATCAGACAACTACAAAGATAACTTCATCTGTGATTAAAAGGATACATGCCATTTGGTTCACTCTAAGTGATAGACTAGGGAGAAGGACCTGGCCACCCACTTCCAAGAAATCAGACTTGAAAGCCCTGTAAACAGCAGCAGAGCATTGTCTGATATAGTGCTGGAAGGGGAGAGGATGGAGCAAAAAGACCAGGCTCTGCTGTACACAGTGTCGCTAGGAGTAAGATGTGATTTGATGGCACTAATAACAACAAAGAGATAGCTATAATTTGTTCTAATATTCTTCAGGAGTACACTTAGAACAATACTGATTCATTTATTTGTTTTACTTTATCTCATTTTTTAAAAAGTTGTAAGGTACCTTACAAAGATCCACAAAGTATAGCATGGAAAAAATAGCAGAAAAAGGAAACAAAGAAAAAATGAGGCAAAAGGAGTTTATGTAAGATGAATTCAGGATAGTGTGGTTTAGTACCCAAAAGGCATGCCAAAAAAGGCTTTCTAGGGAACTATGCAAAGAGAGAAACACCAAAAAGTACATGATTTAGAGGATCCATAATTTACATCAAAATCAGTTCCTATGGGAAGCAAAATTATATCTGATACTGAAAGCTGTCGCCCATAGGTGCTCAGAGAGAGCGCTTTTTATTGTAAAGAACAAAGTACTAGATGACATCGTTAAAGTAAACACAGTAAAGAATTTCATAGGACTATTCCAAATTGTGATATTTTGACTAATCTAAGCCCACATTCAAATGACACTCTATCATTTCTCATGCGGTACAGGAACCTTATAACAGAGTATTCTTAACTCCACCCTCCAGACCTATGACATTGCTGTCATTCTGTTCACTTCTCCATTTGTTGTGATGACCTGATACATTATTACCAGTATTATTTTAAACAAATTATCTTTTAGATTAAACAGAAAAATGTATTTTACTTTTGTGTATTCCTTCTCAGTGCTCTTCCTTTCTTTATCTAGATCCCAATCTCTGACCTACGTAATTTTCCTCTTCTTGAGGAATTCCTTTTAACATTTCTTAAAGACTGCTCAGCTGGGATGACTTGCATCAGTTTTTGCTTTTGCTTTTTGATTTTTTCTGAAAAAGTCTTTATTTCTCTGTCATTGTTGAAGAAAAGTTTTGCTGGATATAAAATTACCGGTTGCCTTTGTTTTGTTTCAAAACTTAAATATTTCATCTGCTCTCTTCTTGTTTGCGTGGCTACTGATGAGAAGTTTCCTTTCGTTGTTATTCTTGTTCCTCTGCATATGAAGTGCTTCTGTAGCCCCCTGGCTTATTTCAAGGATTTCTCTTTGTCTTTGGTTTTCTTCATTTTGAATATGTATGCCTACCTGCAGTTTTTTTTTTTTTCTTTTGGTTTTGGTTTATTAGAGTTTACTTTTTACAGCAGTTATAGGGTCACAGCAATTTTGAGTGGAAGACAGAGAGATTTCCCATATATCCCTTGCCCCTACACACATATACAGCCTCTTCCATATCAACATTCCCCATGTGGTGGTGCATTTGTTACAACTGATGAATCGACACTGACACATCATTCTCATCCAGAGTCCATAATTTACATTAGAGTTCACATTTGGTGTTGTATATTCTACAAGTTTGGGCAAATTTATAAGGACAGGTATCCACTATTATGGTATCATAACAGAGTAGTTTCCTGATAAAAATCCCTAAAAAATCCTCTGTGCTTCACCTATTCATTACTCTCTTCCCCCTAACCCCTGACACTGATTTTTTTGTACATATATTTTAATCCATTCTCTTCTTCCTTGTGTGGTTTTTGAGAAGTTGGATGTAATCCTTATATTTGCTCCTCTATAGGTAAGGTGTTTTTTTTTTAACCATCTGGTGTCTTTCAGGATTTTTAAAAATCTTTTATTTCCTGTAGTTTAAAGACAATGTATGTAGCTTTTTTGGGGCATTTATCTTGCTTGGTGTCTGAGTTTCCTGGATCTGTGGTTTGGTGTCTGACATTAATTTGGGGAAATTTGCAGTCATTATTTTTTCAAATATTGCTTCTGTTTCTTTCTGTCTTTCTTCTTCTCTGGTGTTACCATTATGTGTATGTTACAACTTTGTAGTTGTCCCACAATCCTTGGATTCTGTTCTGGTTTTTTCAGCCTTTGCTCTCTTTACCTTTTGCTTTTCAAGGTTTCTATTGAAATCCTCAGGCTCAGAGGTTCTTTCCTCAACCATGTCCAGTCTACTAATAAGTCCATCAAAGGCATTCTTCATGTCTGCAACAGTGTTTTTTTATTTCTAGCAATTCTTTTTGGTGTTTTCTTAGGATTTTTATCACTCTGCTTACATTGCTCATTTGTTCTTGCTTTTTGTCTACTTTATCCATTAGAACCCTTAGGATATTAATCATAGTTTTAAATTTGCAATCTAGTAATTACAACAGCCCTCTCATGTCTGGTGCTGATGCTTGCACTATCTCTTTAGCATCTTGTAATTTTTTCTTGATAGCCAGGCGTGATCTACTGGGTAAAAGAATCTGCTGTAAATAAATCTTTTGTAATGTGGTAGTAAGGTGTGGAGGGAGGGGAAGCATTCTCTGGTCCTGTGATTAGGTATTACTCTTTTTAGTGAGCCTGTGCCTCTGGATTGTGAACTTCACGTGTGCTTCTCTGATTTCTTTCCCCTTAGGTGGACAGGATGGCTGGAGTGGGCTGGAGTTGGGTATTTCCTTTCCCCAGGGTTGCTTAGGCTCTGATAAAACCTCAGCAGGCTAGGCTTTGGTGAAATAGGTCTCTTATGGGGAAATCTTATTAAAGAACAGAATGCTCTAGAGTATTTCAGAGTGGTTTCTTTCCCCCTCCCCCTGCTGGAAGCACATGGGGATTTTTCTGAAATTGATTGTGAGGACCTGATAGATCTCCTGGAGATATAACTCACAAAAGAGTGTGGGAAGTCGCCTAAGACCAGAACCCCATGGAGTTTTTAATTCTCAGACTTACCCACATTGAGCCTCTAGGAATTGGTTAATTACAGTTTAAGTTTTCCTACCCCAGCAGCGGACCCTACCTAGAGTTTTGCTCATATGGTTCTGCTCCACTAGCTCGTGATTCTCTGTATTCATTGCTGGTTTGGTGTCTGACATTTTGGGGGCTGGTTTACCCTGTGACCTCACTTCCCTTAAGGATCTAAGAAGATTTGCTTTTTCAGTTTGTTCAGCTTTTTCCTTGTTTTTAGGATGAAGTGGTAACTTCCAAGCTTCTTACATGCTGGACTGTAAACCAGAAGTCCCTTGTAGTTTTTTTTTTATAATGTCTATCTGCTTGATAAAACTGCAGTTTCTCCAGTTTCTATATTTTTGTATCTGAGTTACCTGTATTTGTGGTTTTATTTCTGTCATTAATTTTGGAAAGTTCCAAGCCATTATTAATGCACATATTTCTTCTGCTTCATTCTCTTTTCCTCTCCCTTTGATATTCTAATTATGCACATGCTGCACCTTTTTAAATTGTCCCACATTTCTTAGATGTTCTGTTTTTAAAAATTGTTATTCTTTTTTCTCTTTGCATTTCAGTTTGGGAAGCTTCTATCATCCTATCTTCAAGCTCACTGTTTTTTTCCTCCTGTGTCCAGTCTACTGATGAGCCTAGCAAAATGTGTTCCATATCTGTTAGTGTTTTAGATTTCCAGCATTAATTTTTATTCCATCCTAGAGTTTCCATCTCTCTGTTGACATTACCTATCTCTTCTTTCATGTTGTCATCTTTATCCATTAGAGTCCTTAACATATCAATCATAGTTATTTTATGTTCCCGGTCTGATAATTTTATCATCTGTGCATGTGAGTCTGGTTCTGATGTTTGCTTCATCTCTTTAGATTGTGGGGTGTTTGTTTTTTTCTTTTGCTGTTATTTTTTGTTGAAAGACAGACCTCTTTTATTGAATAGTGGGAGCTGAAGTAAATAGACTTTTAGTGTGAGGATTTATGTTCATGTGTCTAGGCATTGGGCTTTATTGAATGTTTGCTGTAGCTTTAAGTGTCGGGGGCTTACAATTCCTTTAGCACCTTTGTTTTTGTTTGTTCCCTTCTTCTTGATTTTGGCTTTCTCGGGTTCTCCTTCTCAGAGAATATGCGTTCCAGTTTGTTTAGCTGTAATCCACTGCTCATATACTGAAATCCTGTTGTGGTGCTAAGGTGTGTGGGAGGGGGAGCAGTCTATGATGTTATGATTAACTCTCTGTCTTTCAGTGGTCCTTTGTCTCTGGGCTTCCACCTTCACAAGACTTTCCATGGTAGTATGGCATGCCTCCCCTCATAGATGAGACAGGAAAGATTGGCTGGAGGCAGAGTGGGAGAGATGCCTTTCTCCCAGGCGGGATAAGGCTCTGTCTGGTAAAGTTTTCTCCCATGAAGAGGAGGTTGTCGCCATGGAGAATGTTCCTTATTTCACAATGATTACTCTTCTCCTCTTTCTAAGCCATGAGCGAGTCTTGCTTGGATCATCACTGTGACAGCCAAATGGCACTCCTGGAGATAAAATCCATGATTGTGGGCTCTCCTAAGAACGCAGTCCCCAAGAGTTTCTTACTGTCACACTAGTATACACACAGTCTCCAGAAATTTGTCAAAATTACCATGTAAGTATTTCTGGCAGTTTATGCCAGTGGCTGCTGTTCCAGGTAAGCAGATCTAGGCTATGTTCTCTATTTTCGTCTGTCTTTCCACATTACTGAGTGGCAGTTTGCCCTAAGTCTTCTATTCTCTAATGGGTCCGGAAAATCACTGATTTTCACTTTCTTCAGCTTCTTCTTGTTGTTAGTTTGGGAGAAACAACTTCTAAGCTCTTTACATGTCAGAGCTAAAACTGGAAGTCCCTGTTCTTGATTTTTGTTCTGTAAAATTCAATTTTTAAAGTAATTGTCTTTATCCCACTGGCTGTAAGGGGGTACTCCTTCTCTTCAATGGTGAGGTCTAAGTGTGGAAATAAGACTACTTATATCCTTATTTAATGGAGACTGCTGGAACTTTGAAATAGATATTTCAAAAGACTGAGGTCAACAAAGGGAAATTATCACCACAGAGAGATTATCTGGTATGTAGGATACAGATTACTTCATTTAAGTTTGAGATTACCCACAAGTGACCTCTTTGCCAAGCTTCCAGTCCCTTCTCTGTGGCAAAGGTCATATTATCTCTAACCTGCTGGAGACTTCTCAACTATTTCAACATTAACCAAAGATCAAAGATATTGAAAGATAGAGATGAGAAATGCTCCCAAGTGTGATCTAGTTGGAGATCTGGCCTTTTCACATGAGAACGCCCTTCAGTGGGCAATTCACCTTCCTACTTTGTGTTACAGATTTATCTCAAGGTCTCAACAAGTCAACCTTCCCAAAAAGGTAACAATCCACCTTAAAGCAGAGAAAAATTAGGAATAGATTTATATGCCTACTGGGCAGTAGATACCCAACAAGCATTTGTTTAAACAATGAATGAATGAACCTAAGTCTAGAAATTTGAAGTAGAGGAAAATAGATCTGAGGCAAGATAATAAATTGGTTTTGAATGCTTTCACCTTTCTAGAACATAGGAGGAAAAAGTGGATTAAATGAAAAAAGTCTAAGGAAAACGGGTGTTGCAATCACTCACCTTACCAAAGAAAGTAGTGCTGCATATATTTCTGGCCATTTGGAGCTGAGAATGAAATTAAGGCTGTTGTTTTAACAAGCACAGTAGCTGAACTACTATCTTTGCATCTAGCGCTACCCCTTCCACACCCTTTTTGCCCTCCTGCATTTTGTCCTCCATTGTGTACTCAGAGAATTTTCTAAAATATGCCTATGATTATATAATTTCTCTGCTAAAAATTTCTGAATTCCTACTACCTAAAATCAATCACATATATTTATTTTGGCTTTCAAAGCCAATTTATTATCGTGCCTCAAATCTTTTTGTCCAAGCTGCATCTCTTGCATCTTCCTCAAATAATGTCTTCCAGTCAAGTCACACCAATTCCTCCATAAACCACGCATTTCCACATTGCCTGTGGCTACAATGTCATATTTTGTTTGTTGAACTTCTATGCGTCTCTTAAAACTCAGCTCACTCCCTATGTGATGACTTTACTGAAGAGTCCTTCCCTTTGGCAAGTTCAGGTGCTCTGTGTACTGTTTTATTATTTAACCTTTTGTAGGAGAAAAAATGAATTTATAAATTTTTATTGCTTCCTGTGGGCAAACGTATCCTGTTACCGAGTGGTATGGGAGATGTGGGGTGAGAAGCAGTGTCCATGGCTAGAAGCATAGACTGGAGTTTCAGCGGCCTATGTTTGAAAGCCCTGCTCTGTCTCTGACCATACCCTTTACGTAATTTTTGTCAAGTTACCTCACCTCTATGCCTTGGTTTCCTCAACGATAAAAATGCAAATGATAATAACAAAACCTAACCCACTATACCTTTGTGAAGATTAAATGAGTCAATCCTTCCAGTGCTTGACACATAAATACACAATAATGTTTGCTATGTTTATGGCCATGAAGATCATGATGGTGAAGATGATGATATGCAGAATTGAAGGTATTGACTTGCTTTGTCTAATAAGTGGTGGAGATGATTGAGTTTGGTTGATGGAGGAGTAGGGGAATCCAGGAGGGAAAAGTCAAAAGTTACTGAGGCTGGGCAGAGAAGGAACACATTGTTGGTACTGTACGGAAGAGTGAGTTTTAGAAAACAGACCCATCTGGTTAAGATTTTAAATATTTTGCTCATAATTTTGTGATGTAAGCTTCCCCATCTCCATCTTCCCGGTGAGACCACTAAATGTGCTTTACAAATAACACTTTTTGTGCCAGGATTCCTTCTGGGTTGTGAGAAGAGACAACGAAATCTGTTTAAGTCTCATCTAGGGCACAAATACCATTTGCTTTTGAAAACAGCTGACTTCAGATTTCAAGTCTGTGTCTTCTAATAACGAGTCCTAGAAGGCACTGCCTATATCTCATTTGTACTGTAAATAACACTGACTCTCCAGCTTTCACTGCCTAAGAGAGAAAAATAACAAAGGCAATAAGGATATTAGTTTTTTTCTCTGAGCTCCCAAATGGGAAACCACTGGAATCGCAACTCTTTCTCTTCCTTTCCACTCCTAAAAAAATTCCTTGACTGTCACCTGTGGACGTTCCCAAATGGTTCCTTTGGCCCAAATGGTTCCAAATGGCTAAGCTGGCCAATGGTCACCAATGATAACGTGTTTCTTGCTATTTTCTTCCTTTTTAGTAACCCTATTGCCATCACCACTCCCAACGTCCCCAGTGAGACAGCCTTGTTCCATCAATTTCTGATGGTACCTCTTGTGCTTCAAGTCTTTTTCAACTTTTTCATTTTCAAACATTTTCCTTCTGAAGCTTGGGACACTTCCTTAAGGCTGATCAGAGAATAACAAAACTCATGCTTCTTGCTGTGTGGCCCAAACATTCCATCCCCAGCGATTAGGTACCCAGAGTGAAGCCCTTGAGGGATGATCCCCGTTTATCTGGAGGGGCACTCCCCAGGAGGTAAAGACAGCCTTTGTTCCTCACTTGTGTTTGAGGGCTTAAGTCCTGAGGACATCTATCCATTTTGACGAGTTTCATCCACCTTTTTCCCCGGAAGGGACTCATGCTGTTCTGATGAACTTGCGCTCCATACTCAGTTCCCTCTTTCTTACACTCTTTCACTGGAATTGGACTCTGCTGGAAGCTTGATTTTAATTTATTCCAAGCTCGGGGCCACTAGACCATAGCTGTTCTCTGCTCCCTTCCTTATCCATGTGAGTGTCAAGGAGCATAAAACCCGTTAGCACATTTGTTATTTTAAGAGATATCTCTTTATATCAATTTATTAAACCAGTAACAGCAATGTGTGCTCTCAAAATATCCTATATGAAGACAAGATTTTTAAAATCTGGGTCTTCTGCACATGGAAGATAATCATATTCTATGATGGGCTTCCTGAAATTGATGTGACCTAATTTAAGAGTATTTGACGAAGCAGAAAAATAAGTAACCTAGTCTGAAATAATTGGCCGAAAAGGCCAAGTTTAATTTAGTCTACCTTATTTATAATTTGAATCTTGTTCATTTCCTTAAAATATTTAAAGTCAGTTTATATTAATGAAAGTGATACAAAACAGAGCAATTATAATAAGTAAGTTAAAGAAGAGGGAGACGGAAGAAGCGGGTGTCTGAGATGAGTCAGTTACAGCCAAAGAGCATTTAGCTCGGAGCCTCTCGTCAATGGGGTCAGATGCAGAAACAAATCCGGGTTGCCGCGGACATCTCTTGAATGTTTACTATGTGGTCTGATCCTAAGCGTCTTTTTACATGTAAATTTCTTTTACTTCCACAACTACCCTACAAGGCAGGTATTATTGACATACATGCCTTCTACAGATGAATAAACTGAGGCAAAGGAAGGTAAAATAACTTGCCCAAGGTAACATAGCTAGTACATGAGAGAGTTGGAGTCTGAACTCAGGCAATCTGACTCCAGAATTTATGCTCTTTCTTAACTTCAATGATTCTTCTAACTCTCCGTTAAGAGTCCACCAAGAGGTAAAAGCTTTTCCTTGCCCTGCTTTAAGGAAAATGTATTTGCGTAGCCTTAGACTGGGTAATGTAATAGAAAAATGAAAATCAAAAAGTTGATTCCAGTTTTGCAAAAGAAATAATACATTCTCCATGGCAACTTCTTGTGTCACTATCTTAAGGTGAAGGAAACAGCATTACCATATAACTTAGAGGCATAGTGACTTTGTTTTATAATGTCACAATTTAGCATATTTAGGGCTTAAAGGTACTAAGAGGTACCTTAGGGAACTTGCCTTTTAGACTCTCTTGCTCACATATCAGATGTCTTAAGCAAAATTTTGGAAGTGTTTTCTTGAAGTCAATGCATAGTTGGCTTATTTAGCCAATGCTTAAAAATATATAGTGTGGATGATTGATTAAAGTCCTACACCTGTAGAAGTGAGAATGCTGCTTCACAGGATGGTGTCACCATCTAGATGAACACAGGCTTACAGGTTAGGGATAACTTACTTTAACTCCACAGAAACATAGGGTTTGGTAGGGTGAGCTGTGAAACTGGAAGAGACAAATGCGGCCAGAAAAAAATCAGTCAGGTGTAATTAATCCATCTTGTTGTCTATAAAAAAACAGTATCTTATAAGATATGTATTTTTAAAATCAAGGACTATATTCATATATTATAATATTATTAGTCATATTAAACGTGAAATTTGCTCCATTAAGAATTAAAAAGAAACTGAGATAAATACGAGTTAATATAAGTAAATATGAATATACTCTGCCTCTAATATTATGAAAAGATTTAATTTTTGGAAGTTTAACTAGATAGCCCTTACAATTACATTCCTCGAGAGAATGCCAGATGGTGATTGCTTATATAGAGAGGTAATTATTAGACAGCTCACACTTTTTAAAAATAGTTCTACAGAAATAAAAGATTATTTTTGTTTTTAAAACATGTCCTATCTATAGGGTTTTTCTTCCTATTTCACGGGTTGCCATCTTATATTCCCCTTGCTTCGCTGTTTATTTATTTTGGAATAAAAAGGAAGAGAGGGAGAACAAGCAATTGAGCTTGTAATTTATTCTAGCAAAGGAAAACTTTTGTTTCCAAATAAAAACTTGAAGCTCTTTTTGGCTAGTTGCTGCTTGCCGTTACTCTCTCGTCCAGTAGGGGGCAGGATGTAGCAATCTGTGAACTCACAAACTTCTAAGGAGTTAAATGAGGAGCAGTACCATGTTTATTTGGAATTACTGTTTAATTAAAAAGCTGTTATTTTTTTCCCTGATATATACATTCTGATTAATTCTATTAAGTCCCCAAAAGAGAGATTGTGATAATTTGCAAAATACTGTATTGTAACAAATCAATGCCTAGCCCAGTTCTCTTCCAGAGTACCTACAGGCTTCCATGGATTTCAAGAGAGAATTTTCCATTGTTGGTAAATAAGCAAATAGAAATTCACTGTACACTCCAGTTTCTAGCTAGATGCTGTATTTTAGGACAAGAAAACAATATAAACATTTATTATTAACTAAGAGGGAGCCACATATCAAACACTTACTAAGTGGCAACACTTGTACCTGGCCTTCTTCCAGGCCTGGTTGTAGAAGCAAATGGAAGAGGCTCTGCTTGCTAGGAGCATGCATTCTACCAAAAGGAGACAGAAGATCCACGCAGAAATTACCAACTAAGTAAAATAATTGTAGGCACTCATCGTTGTTGGAAAGAAAATGAAATAGGCTAGAGAATGGAAGTGCAGCCAGTGGTCAGGAAGACCCCTCTGGGGACAAAGAGGCAGTCCCCAAATTCTATATGCTCATTTACTAGTAGCTCACTTTTAAGTCCATGATTTGCCACTGAAAACTACTTTTCCCACTAAAAATATAACATGGTGATTACGTTCCCAAAACAGCTCATAAAAGACTTGGAGTCACAAAAAAAAAGTGTTTGAATTCTGGCTGTGATACTAGCAGTCTGCCTTAGACACATCATTTGAGTTCTCTAAGACTCTTTCCTCACCTACAACGGCATGATCATAATAGAACCAGCAAGGTTATTGGGAGCATGAAAAATAGTTTATAAAAGGTGCCTGGCAGAGCACCTGGCATACAGTAGGAGTAGACGCCAGTAATCTATAATTTTCTAGACCAGGGTTGACAAATGTTTTTTGTAAAGGGTCAAATAGTAAATATTTTGGCCTTGTGGGCCATATAGTCTCTATTGCATTTACTTCACTATTATAGTGTGAAACAGCCATAGACAACATGTAAGTGAATGACTGTGGCTATGTTCCAATAAAACTTTATTTACAAAAATGACGAGCAGGCCTGATTTGGCCCACTGGCCATGATTTTATGACCCCTGTTCTAGAAGAGATGTAGAGTTATAACTGTATTGATAAAAGTATCAGGAATTGGAGTATATTAGGACTGAACCCAGTCACGAGATGTAGCACTAATTCTGTAATAAAAAGCATTCGGTTATCTTCCTCAGTGTGCCAGAATCTTGTCTCTACCCTGATGGAGAAGTGGAAACTCTCCTAACCACCCAAATCAGGAGAAGTTCGTGGTCCGGGGCATCCTTCTGTCAGAGCAGAGCTGCTAAGGGGTAGAGTGTCTAGGATCAGAGAGAGGTGATTTATTTTGGGGGAAAGTGTCCATGGGGTTCAGAGCGTCTCAACAGCATAACTTCCTAGAAACATTTCTTAACCCTGGGCTCTCAGGATATCATTTTATTTTCCTTCAAACATGCCTGCTTACTGGCCCATCTCTTCTCTTTCTCTGGTCTCCGTTAGAAGTCTTGAAAGTATCAAGTTGCATCAGAATCGCTTGGGAGAGCTTACAAAAATGGCAAATCGCTGTGCCTTTGATATACTGTCACCCCACCCACTCTCGCCCCATCCCCGTTCTGATTCAGATACAGCTGTAGTGGCACTGAGGGGTCTAAATTTTTAACATATAATAACTGTCAAAAGATGAGGCATATTAAAAATTTTAAGAGTTTATTTGAGCAAAAGTCGATTGAACAGGGCAGTGCCAAACCAGAAGTTAGGAGCACTCCACCAACAGGAGCAGGAAAAGATGTATAGAGAAAGTATGGAAGCAACGAAAGAAAATCATTTGATTGGCTATAGCTTAAAGCCTAGGTGGCTGTTTGGGATTGGTTGTCCTTAGTGTTTTTTTTTTTTAATTAATTTTTTTTATTTTTTAAAGATTGGCACCTGAGCTAACTTGTTGCCCATCTTCTTTATTTTTCTTCTTCTTTTCCCCAAAGCTACCCCAGCACATAGTTGTAGATTCTAGTTGTGAGTGCCTCTGGCTGTGCTGTGTGGGACGCAGCCTCAGTATGGCCTGATGAGCGGTGCCATGTCCGAACCCAGGATCGGAACCAGTGAAACCCTGGGCCGGGCTGCAGAAGCAGAGCGCATGAACTTAAACACTCGGCCACAGGACCAGCCCCTGTCCTTAGCATTTTGATTTCATAAACCTGAAGCATTTACAGGCTTAGATTTTGGTTTGCTTACATTGGCTACCAAGGCATTAGAGCCACATCAATCTAACGGCCTCCTTGTTTAATTAAGTTAACACACTCTAGTTCATTCAACTGACACATTCTGAGAAATACTGCTCTAGGGTAAAGAATGGTTTGGCGACCTAGAGATAGGGACTGGCATAAAGGCAAGTTTCCTTCTCTGAAGGAGGACAAAAAGGGATCTTTTCTCCTCTTTCTCTCTCCTCACTAGGCAATTCTGCCACCGTAAACACACCTCTCATCACAGTAATTAGTAAATTTGGCACCCAGGGAAGCACACTGGGGAACCCAAGGTGATGAGAGGGAGTTGGGAAGAAAGAGAAGTGGAAGCATGAATAAAAAGCATGCAGTCTAGTGGGCTGCCTTATCCTAATCTGCCCTTGAGTCTTGGCCCAGCCCACGGAGACTGGCCCAGTGTTAGATGCCACCTCTTCTTTGTGGCTGGAGAAGCAGCGTGTGTCATACCAATCATGAGAGAAAGCATAAACATTTTCACAGTTAAAACATACATATCTCATGTACTTCCCTTTGTTTCTCCCTCCAAAAATGTAATTAAAAGATTAGTCAAAACTAAATTGGCAGTCATTTTCTGAGAGACACTGCTCTAGGGTAAAAATTGTTTAGGGTCAGAGATAAAGAATGGCATAAAGATGGTATTTGTGGCATAAAAAATGGCATAATTTTTGGTGAGGAAGATTGTCCCTGAGCTAACATGTGTGCCCACTTTCCTCTATTTTTTATGTGGGATGCTGCCACAGCATGGCTTGATGAGCAATGTGTAGATCCATGCCTGGGCTCTGATCCTGTGAACTCCTGGCTGCCAAAGCAGAGCGTGAACTTAACCACTATGCCACTGGGCTGATCCCTTAAACAATGGAATAATTTTTGTAATTAGGGAATTAGAGGGAGAAGGAATTTGGCAGGTGCATTTGTGTTCAAAGTGAGCTTATTTTATTTTCTCATCATAAATCAAGGCTTCATGTAAATCATAAGATTTACTGATGTGAAATATTGTTTGAGAGGAGCGGTAGTGTGGTATTTAAGATTCTGCCACTTTTTAGTTGAATGGCATTGTAAAAGCTAATTTTGCCTTTCTATGCTTTAAGTTTCTCATCTGTACAATGAAGATAACACTACTTCCTCATATATATGATAAAGGAGCAAGAAGTTATACCTGCCAGAATGGAATTGACACACAGCACTGCTCTGGGCATGTGAGCTCTTATGGGCCAGGGCGTTATGCTCTTGATCTGGTACTGCAGACAAATAGTAAATCCTGCACTGATCCTACTTTTTAATTTTAAAAAAAGTAGCAAGAGCTAAGTTTTTATTGTGTTTGGTGAGAGCTTCTTATAGAAATATGGAGTACATGGCACAGATATTTCAACAGAGTGGCCAAAATCATGGGCTCTGGAGCTGGACAGCAGTGGGTCAAATCACATCTTCACCACTTACTGTTGCATCACAATGGATAGGGTGTTAAGCTGCCAGTGCCTCAGTTTCCTGATGGACAAAATTGGCATAACAATATGTGCATCACTGAATTCACAGAATTGAGAACTAATATATCGAAAACCCTTAGTTCTTGCCTCATAGTAAGAGTTCAGAAAGTATTAGTCATTGGCATTATTTCAACATAAGTGGAGCGGTAACTGACAAAGGAAGGGGTGGGACATGGAGAGAATCCCATGGCACAGCAAGGAGAGGGAGGGGACTCCTCGTGACCAATTTGGTGCTTTTTATAGATAAAGGATGCAGTCTGGGGGCCTGTCCCAGTCATAATCTTAAAGAATTAGAAAAAACAATCCACATGGGGTTTAAATGTGAATTGAAACTTTATGTATGATATTGTTTTTTCAAATGTCCAATGGCTAAATAACTGTGTCCAAAACAGAGTGAGCAAACAGCTTGAAAATTAGGTCTGGCTCAAGTGTGCCTTATTTTCTGACTCTGCGCTGCTTTTAGTGTACACGGAGACCCAAGAGGGACCAGTGTGAGCAACCTCTGGAATGTCTATGAATATTTCTCTGCTGCCCAGGAGTGCAAAGCACTGCCAAGAAGCATGTTTCCGGTCAAATACTGAGATAAATTCTTACGTTTTCAGTTTTCGTTTGGTTATACTGGTCTGGCAAGAATTGTTCTTATTCTATAAAATTAAACAACACTGCTGAGGGCTTCAAATAGAAATACAAAAAGGAATAGCACTCTGAGATTCTAAATTTTATTTAGTGTGTGCCTCAAAGCCTGTCCTATTTTCATATTTACTGCCATGTTTATATTTATGAAAAAGCTTGTTCTCATTTTACACATGGACAAACGGCTCTAGCCCAGAGCCCATCAGCATAGGGCCTGGAGCCAAAATCCTCACTGGTGACTTGCGGACCCTTCCTGAGCATGTATTTCTTTTTTGTCTAAGTTGCCCACCTCTGACTCCAAAGCGGCCTGGGGTTCTGCAGGTAGAGGCATTTCATACATTCTGGTTGAACAACTTTCCTAATGAATTTTTATTAGGAAAAAGTCAAAAAACCTACAGGCAAAGGAGGAGAGAAAATCAAAAGATATTCCAGTTTAAATGTCTCTGAGGTTATAAATGTGTCAAAGGATGGGCATTGTAAATCAGTGGGAAAACATAGATAATGTATATTTGTAACACTTGAAAGAAGCAAGTGTTGAAATGCAATGTGATATAATGGGGTGGGGAGGGCAAGGAAAACTCAGGATTCAGAAATAGAAGACCTGGCTTCTGGCCTTGGCCGTAACAATTAGGAGAGGTCCCCAAATCTGAGCTCCAGTTTCAGAAACGGATTATAAACCTTGGGTCTTCCCTGTGATATGGATCAAATAAATCTACGCTTTATAAACTATAAAACTCTCCAAATTGTCCACTAAGACTTATATTTTTAAACATAAATATTATGCGCTAGTACTTAGGTGATATCTTAAGAATACCTGCACAGTTTCTTACATTCTGCTGAATATTCAGTGAGGTAGAGAGAGGGGCTGGGTGAGATGACGAAGAGGGACATAAAAGAGTGCAATGTTAGTTTGCCAAGCTGAGCTGGGCTTTCCTTTCTGAGCATTCATAACTGTCTGTATATTTAGGATTCATTTCAAATGTCAGTAGAGCTGGCCTTTTCTGTAACAACACCAGTGGCAATCTTTAGATTAATGAGAAGGAAATGTTGCTGGCCTGAAGGACTGCCCACTGAGCAAGATGCCCTGTACACAGGTTTTGCTTTACATGCGGGCAAATCCGCAGTTCACAAAGATCTTCTCCACTTCCAGCTGTTTCTCCTTACCCTTCAGGCTTCAGCCTCACCCAGTCTGGACAAGGGGTTACTGTGGCTAAAACCCTCTGGAGCCACTTCCCCAGGGCCCAAGAGAAGAGGGGGGAGCTGCTGTGAGGAAAGATTCCCAGACTATAAGTGGCTTTGGGAAGGAACACACACCAATTAAGTCCTGTGGAGGGAAAAATCCTGTGATAAAGAAATCCTATCCAAACACAGCATCGAAGGCACCAGTTAGGAGCATGACTTCCTATTTAATTCAAAGATGTTATGTAGAAATCTGAATTTGACTTTTGGCATTGGCAATATCTGTCGCTGAGCTGCATAATAATGAAGGGAAAAAGAATAATTGATTTAGGAGCAGAACAGGTCTAAGATCCAGCACTACTCCACTCTCTGCATGGGACGCGTAGAGCACACGTGATACATTCAACGTCACATCGTCACATCTTCCAGAGGAAACACCCAACTCACGAGGAGCTTTCACATCGTCAGTAAAAAACCAAAACAAAAACCCAACACAGATACTACGTTAGGAGGTTACAGGTTCAGTGCCAAAGAAGTCCCTCTGCATTGCCAGGCTCGCTAGAGAAACTCTGATGTTCTCTTTTCCAGTCACCAGAGGTGCCACCTGTTCTCCTTGGTCTGGCGTGGTGTATAAGGCAGCTGTCCTATTCATTTCTATAGTGGATAGAAAATGTGTGCACTAATAGACTTTTCTGTTTTTAATAGCTATTGATGAAAGATTCCTTATAATAAAAGTTTTGTCATAGGTGACGTCATTATAATTTAGGCTTGTCAAATGGAGTGAAGAATGGTTTCCCTGGATCTCATAGTTTTGTTGTTGCAAGCAAAGCACACATGGTAGGAAACAATGTTTTATCGGGCGATATTTTATTTCAAACTTTTTTTTAACTTTTATGAACTGTTGCCTTCCTGCCTTCCTTCCATTCTTTGCTGTTCGTTAGAGATATAGCTCCAATGCTGTTTCTCTACATTTTATTCATATTTCTGGGATGTGCTCCTTGTTTAACTTACTATTTGTCCTAATGCAGTATGACTAAACTCTCCCTGACGTCTCTTTCCCCCATCTGAAACTCATACTCTTCTCTTGGACCTCAGCTGGAGGATTCGGTATTCCAGTTCTGCTTTTATTTTGCCTGAGGGCATGGAGAGCTGGGGCCTGGGAGATGTCGCTGCCCATTGAGATTGAGGCGCCAGTCTCTGATCATTTTCTTCTGCAATGTCATTTGCAGGCCAGTTTCATAATGCATTCCACTCAGGCAGGACTTGTGTTATCCATATTTGGGGACGGGAAATTAGTCTAAAGATTCCCAGATTCCCCAACTTCAGGGTAGCCCATTTGAAACTTTGCTTTTGACGGGCAATGAGACCAAGAATTCATTTCTCCTAATGCCTTACCCTTTCCTCCAGCAGCTTTGCCTGTTTCCCACTCAGAAGAGAGAATCCAGGAAGATAAGCAGCTCATAAGTTTTTGTGTTCTTAGTCGGTGGGGGGGGAGGTAAAAGAGAAGAGAAAGGGGACAGGACAGGAAGAGGGAGTTCCGACTAAAATTGCTGTTTATTTTTGTAGGAAATTTGCCTTGGGTGTCACCATCTTCCTGCCTTTACTCTTCAGCCTTTATTTTGCACCAGAAAATACACAAAATGGCAAGTGCTGACAGCATTTCTATTTCTGAAGGCTCATGTGAGGTGACAGCAGGGAGGGACTTGTATTCTTGAAAGGTTGTTTACATACTTTTCCCAGAAGGTCCACCCACCCCTCATTCTCCATTCTTCCAAACTAGAGAGTTAATAGTGGGGTTTTTCAACATTCCCTTCCACTTATCTGTCTTTCTTTGGGTCTGTTTCCTGAGGAAGAAGTCACATTAATTTGTGACATTCACCGAATTTTGCTGGCTCCCACTTTTCAATGGTTATAGGACAAAGCCATTCTTTCCTTGTTAGTATGCTGCTCATATAATAACTTTTGGTTTTTACTATTAGCAGTTGTATTTAATTTACTGTTGGAAGGGAAGTCCTATGCTCCAACACTATTTCATCTCCTTCCCCAGAAATTCACGCACATAGCCGAAAGAGGAGCCAACACGCACTTACCACTCCACTAATATGCCAGTGCCTCTTCATCCTCTGCAGGACACAGCCCAGCTCCTTAGCATGGCGGGTCAGACCCTGCATGGCAGGGCTCCCTTCCTCCTCTGCAGGACTCTCTTCTCTCCCAAACTCTGCCCTCTAGCAACGCTAAACTTCTTGAGTTACTGTGCACACCATGCTATTCCATGTCTCCCCTGTCCTCTCCTTTGGTTGTCTTCTGTAGTTGAAAACCCCTTCACTGACACATCTTTCTTTCTTCTTCTATCCTCCCAAAACACACTCAACAATTTTGCTAGGTATTCCCCACAGCTCCAGTCTTTGTGACCAGCTGGACCCAGGCCACCTCTCTACCCACAAGGCAGAGTCTGTGACCTCCTCTGACCCTTCTGGCATGTTTCTATCAATCATTACATGTTGCACTGTTACTCTTTATCCTTTTGTCTTATGGCTATCTGTACCTCTGTCCCTCTCATCTTCTACATGTGACTCATTGAAACAGGAGTAGTAGTTTTTCTGTATCAGAGTACAATATCCAGCACATAGTAGGTCAAAGAATACACACTGGTTAATGAATGAAAACTAAAATGAGCTAAGAGGCTTACTACTCCATGGGGTTTAGCTTATGAAAGACCTCGGAATCCTTCCACCAGCAAAGGAACCAAGAATAAATAATCCATTGTGGACTCTCTGGCCATTTGTTCTGTCACTGCAATGGAGTGTCTTCAATAGTAGAAGACATTCCTCATGGGCAGCATCATCTGATCCATTCCCCAATAAACAAAGAATATGAGAAATCAGAACTTTCAAGAGAAAAAAACTAGTGCTAATCCCACACTTTTAGTAATAGCATTTGCTCTCTGTGGTCTATGCTTTTACTGTATTTCTCCTCTCACAGCATTAAAAATGGTCCTGAATTATCTTTGATCTTCTCTTCATTCAGTGGATAGCCTTTGAAAGGAAAAAAAAAGAACATAGTAAATGAGGGGAAATAAAATTTTTAAAATGTAAGTAAAAATGTAGTTGTTCTAGCAAAGAAAGAGAGGCAAAAAGGTTTAATTTTTAAACTCAATTGATTATCCTAAATTCAATAGATTATTGCGAAACCCTCCCTTTTAAATGATATGTCATCTAATAACATCTAATGTTAAATATATCTCTTGATTGTTCAGAGTAAATAAAACACCACTGGTAATTCCCATTAGAAGTTTTACGAATGTGGTTGGATTGCTTACAGAATTTAATTAAGTTTTGGATCCTCGCGCACCCCTTCTGGCCTAATAAGTTGGAGACTTCTCAAACATATCTCAGGGAATTTCTTGGGCAGAACCACCTTCTAAGAAATCAAAAGGGAGGAAAAGGTCCAGAGGTATTTTAGTTTTATTTCTCTTGAAAGATTTAGTTGTACTTTTACCATATTTATTTGTTAATTACACTTAATTTGAATGTGAGACATTCGAGAAAGAATGCCATTAAAATAATTTCCAAAAGACCATACCCTTTATGCAGAAGAAAAAGTGTGGGTATAGCAGCTGACAATTATTTGTAAAATGTTCATGCTGCTGACTTAGGTTCTTTACTCCAGGTGAATGGACAAAGACAACTGGGTACAGAGAAGTATTCAAAAGAAAAAGAAAGGAAATTAAGGTACTGTGCTAGGAAGAATAATGCCCCCAGAGATGTTCACATCTTAATCATCAGAACCTGTCAATATGTTTTGTTTTACATCAAATTAAGGGATGAAGTTTGGAGATGATATTAAGGTTGTTAATTAGCTGACCTTAATATAAAGAGATTATTCTGTTTTATTCTTGGGGGCCCAATGTACTCACAAGGGTCCCTAAATGTGGAAAAGGGGAGCAGAGAAGAGGTCAGAGTTAGAGAGATTTGAAGACTGAGGAACATGCCACCAGTCAAGGAATGCCTCAAGAAGCTAGAGTAGGCAAGGGGACAGATGCTCCCCAGAGCCTCCAGAGAGAAACACGGTCCTGTGGAAACCAAGATTCCAGCCCAGTGAGACTCCCAACCTATAGGCTTGTAATAAATTTGTACTGTTTGTGGTGATTTGTTATGGCAGCAATAGAACACTAATACAGGTACAGTCATACAAGGTAATACAACATAATCATTAAAATTACTACTTAAGAAGATTCCCTAATGATGTGGAAAATATTCTCTATTGTTAGGTTAGGAAAGCAGATGAGGAAACACCATATACACTAAAATCAAAGAGAAAAATATTTATATACCAGTTTAGATAAACTGAAAGATATATTATAAAGTGTGATTCATGGTTCTCTATGAATGCTGGGCTGATGATGATGATGATTTGTATTTCCCAAATTTCTTTTTTGTTTTGTTAAAGATTGGCACCTGGGCCAACAACTGTTGCCAGTCTTCTTTTTTTTTTTTCAAAGATTGGCACCTGGGCTAACAACTGTTGCGAATCTTTTTTTTTCCTTTTTTTTCTGCTTTATCTCCCCAAACCCCCCCCTGTGCACAGTTGTATATCTTAGTTGCACGTCCTTCTGGTTTTGGGATGTGGGACGCTGCCTCAACGTGGCTTGACCAGCAGTGCCATGTCCGCACCCAGGATCCGAACCCTGGGCCACTGCAGCAGAGCACAGTGAACTTAATCACTCAGCCACGGAGCTGGCCCCCCAAATTTCTTTTGTAATCAATAAAATAAGAAATAAAGAAGTAAAGAAAATTGTTGAATGTGATTGACCTTAAAATGAGAGACAGATTACTCTACTAGTAGCTTAGTAGAGTAGGGAGAGTTTTATCTCCCTTCAAAATATATTTTTCCAAGAAAGGAGATGAACCAGAATTAATATTGTAGAGGGCTGGCCCTGTGGCCAAGTGGTTAAAGTGCTGTGCTCTCCTCTTCGGTGGCCCAGGTTTGCTAGTTCAGATCCCAGGCACAGATCTACTCCACTTATCAGGCCATGCTGTGGAGGCATCCCACATACAAAACAGAGGAAGATTGGCACAGACGTTAGCTCAGCGACAATCTTCCTCACACACGCAAAAAGAAAAAAAATATCATAAAGCCCCTGTAGATTAGCTTGCACTCAATCCTTACTTTACCAAATTTCTGCATCCCAAACACACTTTAAAAGATAAACAATTTGTTAATGTTTACCTGCTTTATTTTTGGATTTTCTTTTTCTATGAACTAAAGATTAAAACCTGGGCCATATGAAATTAGAAAATATTTTTGGCGTACAAAGATTAATCTTTGAATCTATGTATTAATGGTGTCAGGATTAATTACAACAGCAGGATGGCATCTGTACCTGTATAGTGTTGAAGACTAAAATCTCAGGTGAATGAACTTACCTTTATGGATTCAGCTGGATAATCTCTTTTCTCTTTCCTTACTAGATTTACTATGGCACCCGTCATGGTTAAAAAGTCACTGCCTTCCCTTCACGGTTTGTGTATTTGATTTTTCATTAGTGGTGAATTTTACTGTTGCTCCTTATATTTGTAGAGAACATAACTTAAAGAAAATTCAACTTCTATAAGCAGGATAAAACTCACTGTTTAATCAAATGCTTTATTTGATGTCAAGTGAATTTTTAATATTATTTTTCTACACAAATAAAACTGCTAAACTTTAATAAAGGCGTGGTTCCAAGTCACAGTGCAGAATATGATTATTTAGTATCTGGGAGGCTGCAGACCACAGCCATCGACAGAGGGGGGCTCTGGCATCAGGAGTGCCTGGGTTCAAACGATGGCTTCAGCTCTGGTTCTGCGCTCCTGGCAAGTCACTTCACCTTTGTGAGCCTCCTTTGTGACATGGACAGTGACCATCCAGTTCTCCTAGGGTTACTGTGAGAAGTAAAGGAAACAAAATGCCTTTCCTTGTCTAGTAATCAGCAAGTGGTGGCTAACCTTTTGACTGAATGCACTTTGTACCAAGTGTTGTTACTTGAACTACACAATTTAAGAAAATTCAGTTACTGCCTGTGTTTATATTCTCTGTGGTTATTTCAAGGCATGTTTTCTTACTCAGTGTGATAAAGTAACACATATGTGACAAGAAACTGCTGTTGTATGGAAAGCTGACTGGCAGAAGTGACAGAAACGTCTACTTGATATCTGTGTTTGACAGTTTTCTATCACCTCATTTGAATGAGAATATGAACCTGCACTTAATTTCTCCAAAACACTTTATAAAGGGGATGTAATCTCTTTATTCTCCTGTGACAGAGTGTGAAAAAGGACTAGAGTGTTTTGAGGTACAAGTCATAAAAGAAAGGAAAGACAAAATAGTATTGCATTTTAGCCTCTGAGCTCTCCCACAAAAAGGATGGGAGTCCCAGTACACTCATTCTTTTAGATAAATGTGCAAAAAGCAGAAGACATTGGGAATTTGGTCCTTGGTGGGTGGGCATGGGAGTTATAATGAAAGATGAAAATGGCATGAAAACAAGAGCTCCTTGGTGGAACTTTCCTTCTCTACTCCATTTGCTTTATTATCACTATTAAGGATTTCTTATGCTGAACTCAAACCGGAGTGTTATTTTGTGACATAGCAACCACGTCAAAGCCTCAAATACGAGTACAACAAAACCCAAAGCATAAACAAGAACTTAAAACAGGTATATGTTTCTCCCAAAATGTTAAATCAAGAGTGACTAAAAGAGCCAGGTTACTCGTGTAAAAGTGAGGAATAAAAGATAATAAATTCTTAAATCAGATGTAAGTAATCGAATGAAATAGCCTTGCTTTTCTAATTTACTTTACCCTTCCTGGAATAAATTATTTATTACAGTGAATGTTGAGTCTCTGGGACACCTTAGGATATTCTTTAGATACAAGTTTGGACTGTCAATTTTGTGCTAAAGGTAAATACAAAATAACATTTCATGTTTTAAAAGCAAACTGCTGAAAGTTAAGTATCATATCACTCAGAAAGTTTATAAGGTTTCACAACTGTTTTAACACAGAAATCTGTTTATTAAACCCAACAAAACAGAAAAAATTATACCAGCCCTCAATTTTTGAATTTTCATTTAAATAGGCAAACTCTAAATCCACACCTTAAAAGATGTTTGTGCATCTATGTATTTCCAAAATACTCATATTTCAATAAGATTTTCACATTATATTCACCAACAGTATCACAAAAGTTCTTTTTTTTGTTTTTGTTTTTTGTTTACGTAACTGTAAGGAACAGTAATTCTAGAAACACTAGAAGAAAAAAGCATAGCAATGTCCACAGTTACAAGAAAAAGTGCACATTACTTGGTCACAATCACAGTCATTACTTGAAAAACTATATGTAACAAGTAGATAAGAAATATCACTGATGCCTTAAACTCATTATCAAAAACTGAATGACATAAATTTACATGAAATAAGGCAAATTCAGGAATGCACAAAGAATTTGGAATCCAACCAAAGCTAAACAACAGAAAAAAATTGCACAAGGAGCTTAAACTGATATACTTCTCCCTAAATGTTTTAAAAATAGGCTTGCCTCAGTGCACAAAGAAAACATCATTCATGTGTACCCAACACTATAAAATAAGAAAGAAGGGCAAAGTGTGGGGAACAGGAGGGGACAGTTCATTGTAAGTTGCAGCTGCATCCACTGAGAGTTCTTTACATTTTTGCCTAGAACTGGAAATTATACAAATCATATCAGGAGAGGTAATGGTCTTTTTGGAAACTATTTCTGAAAGAGAGAAAAAAAAAGCTACACACAAGAGTGCAAATTTTCAGATTGTCACTTGCAACCTCTTAACATTCAGTTATCTGCATCCAGTGGCTGCTAGAGGGACGCCTGTAAGACAGCAGCGGCAATCCAGGGTGAGCAGCTGTAAGAAACCAAGGTGTGATTTTTTTTTCAATGATATGTCTTTTTTAACATTAAAAAATTCGGATGAAAACCATTATGTAAAGATGCAGTGTTGAGTGGCATGCTCAGGATCAGCATGAGTACAGAAATGCAGGCTTCTCTCGGAAGTAGTTCCTGATGTGGCGATTTAAAGAACGTAGGCAAGGATTTTTTTTTTTGTCAGCATCAAGTGTTATTTTTGTAGAAAGAATTTGGAAAGAGGAGAAGGCAAAGGGATGTGGAAAAGGTACTTACAGTAGTTTCTCAAAACAGTTTTCTCTTAGGACCTATGAAAAAGTTACCAAAGTAAAAATGACAATTTCGAATGAAAAACAAGTTTTCTTTTTATAAAAATTACATATATTTTTTTAAAATACAAGATCCTTTTCATTGTTATAGCCTGTAGCAACAAGAAATTTTGGCTTTTTTCTCTTTTTTTGCCAGATACTGCAGCTCTCAGTCCAACGAGTCAGGAGCAAATTCCACTAATATTTCAGTTGGATCTTGAACTACTTTTTATACCACAAGCTTCTTCTTTTATCCTTGAATTAGGAATATACAGCCTTTTTGCCCCAGATATTTATGCTGACACACTAAAACAAAAAGCAGTAGGCTGATACATTAAAGTATCACGAGTACTTCAGAGGTCAGGGTTCCTTTGAAGCACCTTAACACATCACTTTATGGATCAAGGACAATGTGGCATAATGGAAGTATTTCTCTTAAGACTGTGCAGTAAGACCAGAAGCATCTCTGCTGGGAAATCAAAATGTCATTAGTGGAAACTGCAAACTTAGACCTCAGTGAATAGGATCGTCATCTGACTCAGTTCTGTTGTAAAATAAGATTTTCCAGTTCATCTGCAGAACGTAATAAAAATGCAGCTGATTCTCGATATCCTGCAACGAGCTGTCTCACGGCATTGATTTCAGTTGGACTCAGCTGAGGTCTGGAGCTTGAACTGCTGGAGGATCCTGAGCTAGTCGCCAACTGCCTCTTCATGCTGAGATCGGTGGGTCCTAGAAAAAAGTAATCACAAAATTAGACATGAACAATTTTTGTTCTAGAACCTTGAAAATGACCGCTGACTTAGTTCATGTATTCTTTCTTGAGAAGCTACTGATACCTTTAATCAAATACATCTGCTCTCAGAAAGACTAAAGAGCAACATGATGCAAAATGAGTGGCTGGGTATTCTCTTAGACTCCTTGTCCAGCCTCTGGCAATCACCTGTTATTGTGGAAAGACAGTGAAAACCTTCTCTTAGCATATCTTTTTTTGAAAATTCAATTTGATGTCCACTTTCCACATATTGTAGAAGATGCTCTGTAATAGTGTAAAGTGATGGGAATTACAAACATTTTTTATTTGCTATATTCATTAACAAATAATTTAGACCCCATCAATTCAGAAGTCAAAAAATCCTAGATTGTGACACTAATGACTCTAGATTACAAACTCCTCAACTGAGAACAAAGTAAACTGAGGACTGGGGAGTTCAATGACATGTTTAGAGTTCAACAACTTTTAAGTGGCACGATAGGCACGTGAGTTGAATTTTTTTTTTTTTTTCATTTCAAGCAATGCTTTTTTCCTTTAGGCTGATTAATGTTTAAAAATGTGGGCATATTAAACTGTTTGTTTCAGAAATGTACAATAAGGAAACGACTAGTACAAACAATACCACAAAGGAGCCAGACTTGGAATATTGCTTCAGGTGTTGCTAAACTCACTTCTATATTTATTTGCACAAAACATTCACGTGTCAACACTTTTTTTCTCACATATATTTAAACCAAGTCATGTAGTCTGTTTTTTGACAACAGTTTGTAAATTTTTACTTACAGACTTTTAAATAACTTTATAGTTATTTTTAATTCATATATTTGTATTAAGATGCTTTGTATCAATTATTTTTGTATTATTAATAAGGTTTTATTACATACTTAAGTGTTCATTTTTATAGTTCTTAGATGTCATTAAGGAATTTATATAATTATTAAATTTGCAGTAATAGATGTAAGATCCTTGAATAAAATACTACTAAGCACATAACTAAAGGTATGCTCAAAAACTGTAGTGATTCTATAACTTGAAATTATTTTAACATATTTTTCCTAAACATAATTTTTCAGATAACATCCATTTCATGAACTAAAATAAGGGATGTTATTTTCTCCTTCTAGTTCTCCTTGAGGCATGATGGAGACAGGTCGAGATCCAACCTCCTGCAGCCTCTGTCCCTAAGGGAGAAAAGGACTCTGTCAGCTCGGAGGCAGATGTCCCATGAGAGGCAAATAGCTTCACTTGGAATTTAATTAGGACAGAGGCAAGAAAAGCACAGAAGAACTCTGACATCTGAGAGAAACTTACATCCACTTCTGCCATGGCCTTTCAAAGCTTTGATTTCCTAGCAGGCATTAGCTTCCATTTGTTCTGCTGTTTACAAAATCATGATCCAGACAGACAAAGGGAGAGACGCAGGGATGTCACACTTGCAAACGGAAATTACTGAGCAAGTATTCAAGTAAATTATTAACAGTAACTAGTTTATTTGGGAAGTTCTGAGTGAATTAAAAAAGCATCATGAAATAACAGCGGTTCCGGTCTCTGGATGAACCCACTCAAATTTTCTTTTTCTGCTTTACATTCAAGACTACCAGTATAAATCTTTATGAAAGAAAATTGAAAGGCGTTTCCTCTCAGTTATGTAAATATCTAGTGTCTGGTTAGCTAACTATCATTATTTCATTAGAAAGTGTAACATTTTGTGATGGTTTTGCTGCCAAGTCAAGTTGTGGATTGGCATTCTTAACTAGAACTGAGAAAGGGTGGGGCTAGTGATCTAATTCTTTTTGCGGTGAGAGAAATTATGATTGTATTCTAATACTGGAGTTTATGGATTACTCTCTACCTCCAGCTCAAGGATATAAGCTTCCAAACTAAGACATGGCTTTCATTTCTTTTAGATCATTATTAACATAGGCAAACTCTAGACAGCTCAGTAATTTAGAAGCCATTCACACCTCTGTTTCTTGTTTTTCTGGAAGAAAGCTGACTTCATTATCTTGCTTTCTTTTGTATCTATAAGAGCAGGATTGAGTATATAAATCAAAACTACAGGGAATTCTTTTTGCTGAGTGTTTATTATTCAAATCTTCAGAGTTATGAGTTTCAATAGGGAAGCAAAAAAATTAAAATAGTTACAAATGAACAAACTATTTAACTAGTGACTATTCAAACAGCCTCTCCTTGTTTGTCACTAGTATTCATTTCTGCTTCATTGAGTCAATGTCATATTTAACTAGTTTGGCTTAACCCAAACAATAATATAATGCAATTAGAATGCATATCAATTATAAAGTCGAATACCAAATTTTATGAAGATGCTGAATTTAACAACATCCAGGAAAGTATTCTTTGAGACCTGCTCAAATCATAGACAAAGCACTGAAAAGTGTGGTTCTGGAAGAGCAGGACCAGTTCACAAGAAAACGAGCAAGGATAATGACAATAGATGCTTCAAGAGAAAATGATTCAAATATCAGATGTTAAGGCATATATTCCAGAAACTCGACAGGCTATTTTTACATAAGTACCTACATTTTAACCAAAACGATGCAGACTTATTTTGTGTTCATTCTGAAAAGTTGAATAAGAGAGAAAAGATGTTTCATGCTAACATACAACATTGTTAGAAAAATTAAGACCCATCGAAAGCAACCTTTGATTCATTTTTTAAGGTTTGGGGACACATTTAAATTATAAGTAAATTCTAATTAAATGAAAATGTATACCCATAATTCTTTTTATTTTTTAATTTGAGGTATTAACTGAATACTTTCCCCCTATTTATGGTGCATATTTGGTCCCTCTTTTAATTAGATTCACTTTTGTGGTCTTATTCACTGTCAATTATCCTCTGATATAGACAAAGTTTTGTTTTACACACAGTAAATTCTTTTTTTAAAGACTTTGATAGCCATTTTTATTATATACACTGAGGGCAAGAATGCAAGACCCATGAAAGCAGGCACCCTTTGGGTCTAATTTACCACATTTGTCTCAGTAGCTGAGACGGTGCATGATACAAAATAAGGCTCAATAAATATTTGTGTAATAAATAAATGAGAAGTGCCAGATCCTTTCTGCAACAGACACTTAAAAAACAGAGAATGTGTTATGTCATTAACAACACCCAATTATGGTTAAAAACAAACTGAATAGACATAGAACACAGTGGATTTAATGTATTATTCAAGTAATATAACTCTAATATACAGGAATATTATTGCCATAAAAGTCATCATCCAAAATTGTGAAAAAATAATCTAAAGTAGAATTGCATATAACAGTACTTTCTGCATGAATTGTTGCTGAAAAAGAGAAAAATAGTTATTGTCCATTTCCTAAATAGTCATGTTTGTTTTACTCTACATGTTACAGTGAGTCTTGAGTTGGGCGAAAAGTCAGTTCTAGCTGCATGCAACCTTCTCCTACTTTCCCGTCTTCACTTAGAATCTCCACTCCCAAAGCACGTACTCTGAAATGCTTGGATAACTGGCAATTCATTTAACAATTTTACGTAAGTGAATGACATTTTTAAACTCATGCTTTAAAACAAGGGTTGGTAAACTTTTTATACAAATGGCCAGATAGTAAATATTTTAGTCCCTGCAGGTCAAGAGGCATTTAGGTACTTATATGAAAAGAAAGTAAATTTTCTTGATTTTTTTAATTGATCTATAATTGACATATAAAATTATAATGTTATAATATATTAGTTTTAGGTGTATAATATAGTGATTTGATATTTGTATATATTGTGAAATGATCACCATAATAAGTCTGCTTAATATCCATCACCACACATACTTAACAATTTCTTTTTCTATATGAGAACTTTTAAGGTTTCTTCGTAGCAACTTTCAAATATACATGCAGTATTATTAACTGCATTCATCATGCTGTACATTACATCCTCATGAGTTATTTATATTTGGAAGTTTGTATCTTTTGATGACCTTCACCCATTTTGCCCACCCCCGACCCCTCACCTTTGGAACCGCCAATCTGTTCTTTCTATCTATGACTTCAGTTTTGTTGTTCTTTTAGATTCCACATATAAGTGAAATCATACAGTTTGTCTTTCTCTGTCTGACTTATTTCACTTAACATAATGTCCTCAAGGCCCATCCAAGTTGTTGCAAATGGCAAGATTTCCTTCTTTTTTATCGTTGAATAGTATTCAATTCTGTGTATTCATATATATCCATTCATCCTTCAATGGACATTTCAGCTGCTTCCACGTCTTAACTACTGTAAATAATGCTGCAATGAACATGGGGTGCAGATATCTTTTCGAGTTAGTGTTTTCATTTCCTTTGGATAAATACTCAGAAATGGACTTGTTGGATCATATGGTAGGAAGGTATTCAAATGTGTCTGATTAAGGACAAAATGTAAACATGCACTGTTAACAATTTCCTGTGGATTTTAGTTTAGCCTTCAAATAAAGACTTTTTTTAAATTAAAAAATCTGCTCTTATGGCCACTTCTAAATGATTTGTTTGTTTAGGGTTGTAGTAGGAAGAGGCCTTATAATTTATGGAGGGGGGAGAAATAGTCAAGGTCCCTTGGATCTCAATGTGGCCCTTCCCAAAGGCCCTGCTCAGTGGTCTGGGACGATGGTGGGGGAGATAAATATACACACTTTTTTTAATGTAATGAGACCATGTTTAATGAACATCAAAGTTGGCACAGACAAGGGCTGTGGGGTCTCAAAGGAATGGGGACAGCAAGGGCTACAGTTGTGGGGGGATGAGAAGTGATACCTCCTCCCAGCCCCTTTCCCATTGCCAGGGACTCACACTGTGCCCCTCAGAGCAACAGTCTGGTGGGGACAGATTGGCCCCATTTTACAGTTGGGGAAACTGTGTTTCAGATAGGTTCATTGACTTGCCCAAAGTCACACAGTGTTCCTGGTCCTTCTTCCTCCTGCACTACCATGGCCCAGCTCAGAGGAAATTTAAGTAATTTGACAGGGGGAAATGAAAGCCCCCACAGGAAGAGCAAGCAACAGTATGGAAACAGGGAAGGGTGTCATACCTGGAGACACTGAAGGGTGCTGGCTAGAGCCAAGTGTGGATCGAGCTGAGGAGTTAGTCTTATTTTGTTTTTTTTTGCAGGGAAAGATTTACCCTGAGCTAACAGCTGTTACCAGTCTTCCTCTTTCTTTTTTTCCTCCCCAAAGCCCCAGTACATGGTTGCATACCCTAGTTCTAAGTCACTCTAGTTCTTCTATGTGAGCTGCCACCACAGCATGGCAACTGACAGATGTGTGGTGTGATTCCGTGACTGGGAAGCGAACTCGGGCCGCTGAAATGGTGAGCACACAACTTTAACCACTAGGCCATCAGGGCTGGCTCTTGTTTTATTTTTCTTAAGCCAGAATCTATTTCTATTTAAAAATGTTCAAGAGACATTAAAAGATCCATATGCCTAAAAATGTCCAGGTTTAATATAAGATCATACTAAGGTGGTGTCTGTTGGTCCCTCCATTGGTAGAGTCTCAATTTGATCCTGGTTAATTACATGCCCCGATTATTATTTTAGTTGGGTAGTAGTGATTTCCTCTGATTCCCAGCATCTTTCATAAATGGCCATCAGTCCATGAATGACAAAAAAAGAAATACCAGAAACAATAATGAAATGTTTGTAGGTTCTACTTGAATATCCTTTCTACATTATTCTTTGAAACCAGGTCCTCTGATTATCAGCTTGGGTAGTTGAGATATGAAGAGTTTCATCTGGTATTAGGGTAATGCTGGCCTTGTGAAATGAGTTTGGAAGTATTTCCCCTTCTATTTTTTGGAAGAGTTTGAGAAGAATTAGCATTAATTCTTTAAATCCTTGGTAGAATTCCCCACTGAAGTTGTGTGGTCCTGGGGTTTTCTCTGTTGAGAGGTTTTTGATTACTGATTCAATCTCCTTACTAGTATTTGGTCCATTCAGCTTTTCTGTTCCTTCATGATTTAGTTTTGGTAGGTTATATGTTTCTAGGAATTTATCCATTTCTCCTAGATTGTCCAAATTGTTGGCACATAATTGTTCATAGTAGACTCCTATAATTCTTTGCATTTCTGTTGTAACAATTGTAATGTCCCCTCTTTCATTTGAATCCTCTCTCTTGTTTTCTTGGTGAGTCTAGCTAAAGGTCACTTTACCTTTTCAAAAAAAACAACTCTTAGTTTCATTGATCTTTTCTATTGTGTTTTGAGTCTCTATTTCATTTATTTCCACTCTGATCTGTGTTATTTCCCTCCTTCTACTAACTTTGGGCTTTGTTCTTCTTTTTCTAGTTCCTTGAGGTGTAAACTTGTTTATTTGAAATCTTTCTAGTTTCCAAACGTAGGCATTTATTGCTATGAACTACTCTTAGAAGTGCTTTTCCTGCATCTTATAAATTTTGATATGCTCTACTTCCATTTTCATTTGTCTCAAGCTATTTTTTGATTTATTCTTTGACCCATTGGTTATTCAGTAACATGTTGTTTTATCTGTACATATTTGTGAATATTCCAGTTTTCTTGAGGTTGATTTCTAGTTTCATACTACCGCTGTCAGAAAAGATACTTGATATGACTTCAATCTTCTCAAATTTATTGACTTGTTTAGTAGTCTAACATATGACCTGTGCTGGAGAACATTCCAAGTGCATTTGAGAAGAATGTGTATTCTGTTGCTTTTGCATGCAATGTTCTGTATATATCTGTTAAGGCCATCTGGTCTAATATGTCATTTAAGGCCCATGTTTCCTTATTGATTTTCTATCTGGATGAACTATCCATGGATGTAAGTGGTATATTAAAGTCCCCTACTGTTATTATATTGCTATCTATTTCTCCCTTTATGTCTGTTAATATTTGCTTTATATATTTAGATGATTCTATGTTGGGTGCATGAATATTTACAAATGCTATATTCTTTTGTTGAATTGACTCCTTTATCATTATGTAATGAATTTGTCTCTTATTACACTATCTGTCTTAAAATCTATTTTGTCTGATAGAAATATAGCCACCCCAGCTTTCTTTTAGTTTTCATTTTCATGGACTATCATTTTCCATCCCTTCACTTTCTCTGTGTGCATCCTTATATGTGAAGTGAGTCTCTTATAGGCAGCATATAGAGGGGTGTTGTTGTTGTTGTTTAATCTATTCAGTCACTCTATGTGAACAATACATTAAAAGGATCAAATATCATGATCTAGTGGGATTTATTCTAGGGACGTGAGGATGGTTCAACATACACAAATCAATCAATGTAACAAATTACATTAACAAAATGAAGGATAAAACCATATGATCATGTCAATATATAATACAGCAAGAGCATCTAACAAAATTCAACAGCAATTTATGATAAAACCTCTCAACAAAGTGGGAATAGAGGGAACATACCTTAACATAATAATGACCATATATGACAAGCCCCAGCTAACATCATACCCAATGGTTAAAAGCTGAAAGCTTCTAGCTTCTTCTAAGATCAGGACCAAGAGAAAGATGTCCACTCTCACTACTTTTATTCAACATAGTATTAGAAGTCCTAGCCAGAGCAGTTAGGCAAGAAAAAGAAATAAAAGGCATCCAAAACAGGAAGGAAGAAATAAAACTATCACTATTTGCAGATAACATGATATTGTATATAGAAAACCCTAAAGATCCCACCAAAAAAAACCTGTTAGAGCTAATAAGCCAATTTAGTAAAGTTGCAGGATACAAAATCAATATACAAAAATCAGTTCCATTTCTATATGCTAATAATGAACTATCAGAGAAATTTTAAAAATAGTCCTATTACAATTACATTGAAAAGAATAAAATACCCAGAAATAAATTTAACCAAGGAGGTGAAAGACCTGCACACTGAAAACTATAAGGCATTAATGAAAAAAATTAAAGACACAAATAAATGGAAAGATATTCCACACTCGTAGAGTGGAAGAATTACTCTTCTTAAAAGGTCCATATTACCCAAAGCAATCTACAGATTCAATGCAACTCCTATCAAAATTCCAATGGAATTTTTCACAGAAATAAAGCAAACAATCCTAAAATATGTAGGGAACCACAAAATAACTTGAATAGCCAAAGCAATCTTGAGAGAGAAGCACAAAGCTGAAGGCATCACACTCCCTGATTTCAACCTATATTTTGAAGCTATAGTACTCAAAATAGGATGATATTGGCATTAAAAACAGACACATAGATCAGTGAAACAGAATAGAAAACCCAGAAATAAACACACACATATATGATTAATTAATTTACAACAAATTAATCAAGAGTGTACACTGGGGAAAGGATAGCTTCTTCAACAAATGTTGTTGGAAAAACTGGACAGCCAGAGGCAAAAGAATGAAACTGGACCACTTTCTTACACCATACACAAAAATCAAGTCAAATAGATTAAGGACTTGGTTGTAAGACCTGAAACCATAAAACTCCTAGAAGAAAAAACAGGTGGTGAGTTCTATGACATCAGTCTTCGTGATGATTTTTTGGATTTGACACTAAGAGTAAAAATAAACAAGTGTGAATACATCAAACTAAAAAGATTCTGCACAGCAAAAGAAACCATGAACAAAATGAAAAGACTGAATGGGAGTAAATATTTACAAATCATGCATCTGATAAGGAGTTAACATGCAAAATATATTAAAAAACTCAGACAAGTCAATAGAGAAAAACAAACAATCTGATCAAAAATGAGCAGAGGATTTGACTAGACATTTTTCCAAAGAAGACATACAGATGATCAATAAGTACATGAAAAGGTACTCAACATCACTAATCATCAGGGAAATGTAAATCAAAATCACAACGAGATATCACCTCACATCTGTTAGAATGGCTATTATAAATTTTCACAAAAGTTTTATGGACAAACTCAAAATATAACAATTGAAAAAATGTATATATATGTGTGTGTATATATATACATATATATATGTGTGTGTATATATACATTTGGAATACAGGTCCTAATGAGAACGAAATTCTTTTCCTTAGAAGAGGGGATAATATTTTGCTTAATGGGGTTCAAATTTAATGTTCTCTCATCAAAATCAATTGCAAATGTTCATCTATTAATGTGGATCTGTACAGAGATTTTATGAATTTCACCTTTGAAAATGTCCATTTTATGCAGATAGGTATTTCCAAATACTGATATCAGTCTACAAGAATATGATTTTGACTGAGTGTATTCATCACTTGGAAAGCATTCATAGAATTCTATTAGATTCTTCTCTTGCTACCTGCCTTTAAGCATGTCAATGCATTGCAGATTAATTACTTCCAGTTGAAGGTTAAGCTGGAAGCTCTTGAGTTGCACAGTGAAAAGGACTTTGAAATATGGGAATTTACTTTGCACTTGCATTAAGGTCCAAAAAACATTGCTGAGCATGTAGGGTGTGGTCAGTAAGTATATCCACTGGAAATTTGAATGGGAATGGAGATTTAAGTTCTTGTGTTAACTTTGACAATATGGGAAGTTTATAAAGCAGCTAGCTGTTACTTGTGATTCAAACAATGTTGGGTATTAGCAAAATGTCTTCATCACAATATAAGCTTCACATATAAGCATTGTTTTTCCTTGTAATTTTAGATTGAGTTCATCAGGAAATATTGTGAATTCCTTAGGAAAAGCTAATTGGAAATAGCCATTTAGTATTTGATAATAAAGCTTGAGGGCAGTTGTTGTTCTTCAGAAAAATGTCGATTTTAGGTTTGACCGGAGAAAAAACTGCAGTAAAACTTTATCACAAAGCCATAAAACAGCTGTGTGGTCAGACAAGTTAGGATATTCTGACTCTGTTTCAGACAGAATTTCACAGAACTGACAATTACATTGATGAGAACAAATGAAGTTTAAAGTTGACTCTGCTGTTTCAATAACATGACATATTCAAATGTTTTCTACAATGTACCTGCTGATGAAGTGTTCAAAGAATGACCATATGCCTTGTGTTTTAAAAAGTTTGTAAATTTATCCAAATAAGCCTCTTTCTGCTTCACGCATCTTAGCAGACTCCACTTCAGATTTTACGGAATTAGTTTTTCTTAACTTTGAAAATATTCTCAGCTATACTTGTTCCATTCATCCCCTTAATTCTTCTGTCATTTCAAATTCATCATTGATTCCTCAAATAAATAACAAAAGTATCAATAACATCTCAAATTATTAAACGATGAGGAAAACCACTTGAAATCAGTTGCTTTGTTTTTTAATTGATTATTGCCAATATCTCAATTTCTTCAACCCTTTAAGCACTGTTTTTGCTATTAATACTAACAGTCAAACACGTTTATTTTCTCTGGACACATTTCTTCAGCTGCTGCAATCAAACATAATTGAATAAAATCACCATCAGTAAGTAAAGTGACTTCCCCTGCTTGACTAATACATGAACTATTTGGAAACTTACTTTGGTTGTAGGCTCATTTATATTTCATATTTTCATTAGATGTTTAATAAAGGTATTTTATTAATATTTTCATACTTTTCTGCCAAAGAGTAAAAAAATTAACAATTATTATTCAGCATCTTGGCTAAATTAGCTAATGTATATAAATCCTCCAGCACAGGGCTGGGTTATTGCAGATACACATTCCTAGATTCAGCATGCTAATAAGCACATTTAGATTCACAAGGGGTTGCACTATAATTGCCTTTTTAATACTGTTCTTGATGATAGGATTACAGTAGCATCATAAAATGTACTTGCATATTTCCATTTCTCTTTCTTTCCCCCTTTTTTAGAAATGTTTTTCTAAAATGAAGATTATCTAGTTCTTGAAGTTTGGGTAAAACTCATTTATAAAACCATCTGAGTTGATTTTTTTAATACTGATTCAATTTATTTAATCATTATGAGTTCATTGGGAATATTCTTCCTTTTTGAGTAAATATTGGTCAATTATTTTTGTAAAACACAGTATACTTAAATTCAGAGATACAAACATAGCATAAAGGTATTAATACTTTAATTTTTTCAAAGATTTTGCTTTTGATCTTGTTAGTCTTCTCTATTGCTCCTTTGTTTTCTATTGTTTTTCTCCATTTATTTTCTTCTATAGGCTGTATTTTCTTTGCTCTGTTTCTAACTTCTTGAGTTAAATAAGTAGCTCGTTAATTTTCTATTTTTTTCTACAGCGTGTGCTAAAATACCGCTTTAGTTCCATCCCACAAATTAATGTGTAGTGTTTTCGTCTTCATTAATTATCAATATTTCTGAACACAATGCCATCAGTATGTCAATGATTCTTTGGTTGTCACCATTTGCTTAGGTGTCTGAAAGAATGTGTATCAGGTAGTTGGAGGTGGGGCTGACCTGGTGGCATAGCCATTAAGTTCATGCACTCTGCTTGGGTGGCATGGGATTCACAGGTTCAGGTCCTGGGCACAGACCTACACACCACTCATCAAGTCATATTTGATGGCATCCCACATACAAAGTAGGGGACAGAAGGGCACAGATTTTAGCTCAGAGACAATCTTCCTCAAGCAAAAAGACGAAGATTGGCAACAGATGTGAGGTCACGGCTGATCTTCCTCACCAAAAGATAAATAAATAAATAAATTAGTATTCTTCACATAGTTGGAGGCAAGTTCCAGATATAGTCATTAAATTAAATTTTAATTATTTTTTTCAAATCCAAATGACTTTTCTGTCCATCAGTTTCTGAGAGAAGTGTGTTAAAAGTCTATGGCTATGATTGTGGGTGTATGAATTTCTTCTTGTAATTTTGTTAATTTTTTATTTATTAATTTTGAGGTCATGTTATTGGGGCATATAGTTTCTAGACAATTGCCACTTTCTGAGGAAATATTCCCTTCATTAGTAGGTAATTAATTGTTTATGCTCCAAAGCTTTTGTCTTAAAGCCAATTTTTGACATTAATGTGTCATACACACTCACAGAGGTCTAAAAATTTCCTTTCAATACTTCTAAAAGGTTGTTTTGTATGGGTCTTTCCTATCAAAATAGAGGTATATTTTATTTATGCACCTACCTAAGACTCTGTTCTTTAACAAATAATGGATTACAACAGAACATGGTGAGGTGTTCAGAGACAAGGTCAGATGCTATCGTTCAGTGGGAACTGTTTGTTTCTTCTGAAGTCTATGTCAAACTAAAGCCATTTTCAACCAATTAGGTCTAAATCTAAGTATACTATGACTGTGCTTTTAAGTACTTAACTCCTCTTGACCTTGTCAAATTTACTCTTCTCTGCTTAATAAACACTAATTAATCAACATTAGGTTACCAAAGAACAGGCTGTTTATCTGTAAAACATGTATCAAGTTGCTGAGATACAAATTCTGTAGATATCTAAGAAAACACAAAAAGCAAGATACATATCACTGTCAAGGCAAGCAGCAGTTTAAGGTATTACGCAAGGGAGAAAAGAGGACGATATGGATCACTCCTCCTCTCCTCCCAAATTACGTCTTTTGTCTAGCAAAACTAAGGATCAAACACTGACAGCAATTACAGGTTGAATTAGAGCTCCGTCACAATATACTCCCCATGCTGATTTGAAGGCAATTTTGATTATTTCTTTTAGACTGTAAGTGTCAATATTCCATACATTAAAAAAAATTATATATGACTGTCCTGAGACAAATTTAACTGAGTCTTCGTATACTTCGAAATGCAAATCTCTTGGACTTGCCTTTAAATATAGTATTAAATTTCCCCTTCACCAGGCATTCCTATATTTCACCTTTCCCCATTGTCTTAATCCACTTGTTTTATTTCATTTTTCCCATCCAAATGTACCTTGCTTTAGGAAAAAAAAAAACCAAAGAGAAAAATTGCCGTTGGAGCTCTCAGCATTTTTGTTCTAATCTCAATGAGTCTTTCTACACAATCAATTTGAAAAGACTCCGTTATTTTTCCCATTGGCCTTTCTAATCTTTCTTCTACTTACATTTGCTAATTCCTGGTACTCAGTTCTAAACTGCCTGGGTTTATTCACTGTTTGGCCTTTCCACTTGAACTTCAAATTCAATATTTTCTAGAGACCTGACTAATCACTCTGATAAAGTGTAGAATGACCTAAAAGTATGAGTCATTGTCCCAGGAGAGTCTTAGAAATTTGTGAGGGGGAAGACATCTAGCATGCTTTTGTTTACTCCCTATTTTTGGTTTGTAGAAAAAGACACAAATATCATAGCAGAGAGAGAGAAGAGTTACTTTTTAACTTTCAGTTGAATCAAACATACTACATTAGGACATAATGAATTTTTGTATTATTTAGGGGTTCATATACTTAATATATGTATATATATTTTTTAAGTAATAGGAAGCAATCCCTAAAAACAAAACAAAAAATAAATAGATGCTTTGGGTTTTCAAAAAAAATTTTCAGGGAGCTCATGAGGTCAAAAATATCAAAATGCCTTGGAGCCTTGGGTTTTTCTTTTTCTGGCCAATGTTCAACTCTTAACTTTTCAGGAATTTCGAAGGATTAGTAGCAAGTGTAGTAAAAAAGGGGTGTGATAAAATAAAAACCTCCCAAATACCCTCAGGAAAGACTTAATATGTGATTTATTCCTTCACACTTTTATTTTGCTCCATTTTTAAGGGAATAAAAAAATAAATAAGACACAATTTTTAAACGCCAGTTGTAGAATGTATCTGTTTATATGTATTTATTCAACCTATTTCAAGAAATATTTGAAGACACTTGAAAGATATAAATTAGATGGAAACTCTACTTGTGTTAAAGCACTGATAACTCAAGTAAATAGTAAAAACCTAATGTAGTTGGACTTGGACCAGATTTCATCTATGAATGATGAAATCTCATTTATTATCCACATAAAAAGATGTAGCATATAGCAATAAAATTATGACTAGCAAGTGGAAAACCTGGGTTCAATCCTAATGCAGAAAATTTCTAGCTATACAATTTTAGGTAAACCATTTCCCTTCACTGAGATCCCCAATACTACTGAATAATATGACTGCTTTTGTCTATCTGTCATATTATTGAAGCAGGGGAAATAAAATTATGAATGTTAAATGTTAAATAAGATCTTTTCCTTAACTTGGATCCTACCCTTACCTTTAGTGCTTAGTGATAATGTAGGATTCAGGGATTCTTTATGTTAAAGTCTAAGGATTTATTCAAGTTGATGTGATTTGGATTAATCAAGGTTCTCCAGAGAAACACCACCAACAGGGTGTGTGTCTGTGTGTGTGTGTCTGTGTGTATATAAATTATATACATGTAACAAGGAACTGGCTCACTTCGTTATGGAGGCTGGGAAGTCCCAAGATCTGCAGGTGGCAAGCTAGAACCCAAGAAAGCTGATGATGTAGATCCAGGCCAAAAATTGGCAGGCTCAACCCAAGAATTGCTGATTCCTGAGTTCACGTCCAAAAGCAGGAAAAGACTGATGTCCCAGCACAACCAGTTAGGCAGAAGAAGTTCCTTCTTTCTTAGCCTTTTTGTTCTATTCAGTTCTTCATTTGATTGGATGAGAACCACCCACATTAGGTAGGGCAAGCTGCTTTACTTAGCCTGCCAATTCAATGTTAATCTCATTCAGAAACGTTCTCCCAGACACACCCAGAATAGTGTTTGGTTAAAGGTGTGGGCATCCCATGGTCAGTCAAGTTGACAAAAATAACCATCACATTCATATATCTTATTCAAGATAATTTCCCCTCTGATCTCAAATAGCGGGTATTCTAAATCACTTTTAATGTTTTGAGATAGTTATCTAAGACATGTTTACCACAAGATACATACTTGTTATACAAATAAGAGTTGCCTTTTTTTCTATATGCTCAATGACAAAATGAATTATATTAAATTCTCGGATATTAAACTCACACCCACACACAGTATTTATACCACAGTGATTAAAAAACTTAGGATAACAACAACCATAGCAGAAATACTGATGGCTCATGAGGTAAGATATATGTGAATTAGTGAAGTAACTCTTCTAGAATTGGTATTTCTAATAATTAACAATCAAATTGATATTTAGCAACTGTAATATTGTAATAATATAAAAATCTACAACTGACTCTCAGCTTGGTCATAATGTTAGGCAATAATTTTTAGTAAAAATTGCTTACAGTCTGGTATAATAGTTAATTTGTGTCACTGTTTTAAAGGACAAAATTAGAGAATTTTTTTCTTTTTTAGCAACTTTCCAATATTCTCATCACTATCAGTAATCCAAACAATCAGTAACCCAAAATTATGTCTGATATAGTTTCTATTCACATGTTTTAAATCCCTTAAAGTTCACTATAAGTAATAACAACTATGGAAATCATATTATAGGATAAAAGATGGTTATAGTTTCCTATATATACGAGTTTATAAGTTATATATTTATAGAACAAAGTACAGTTGAGATAGTTTAGCCTGCTTTGTTTTAAAAATTGTCAGATCTTTCTATTTTTTTTTTTGTGCAAAGAGTCTCAACAAATTTTACTCAATACTTATTTTAAGAAGATGTTTAAGTGGTATATATACGAGGTAAATTTTACACTTTTTGCCTTGGAATTGGGAGTGAAATTAGGTTGAGTAGATCCTGCTACCTCTGCAGTATCCATTTGGCTCTTAAAATCTAATAATTAAAGGTTAAGAAGAGAAAAAACACTAACTTTGTGAAAAAATAAATGATAGAAGTCTAGCAAATATTCAACTATAACTAAATCAACTATTGAATCATTAAAATGAAGCTAGATCAGCAAGCATGGCTATTCTGCCTGTTAAAGAATATCCAGGAGTGCCATCAGCATCATGGTGGCTTAAGCTGCTCCTCCTTTTTGTCCCCCGTTTTGAACAATAAATTAGACATCCATCCATGAACAGAAGCACTTTTGTGGGAAATGTAGGATCCAGCACTATATGCCAGGAGACTCGGGAGGAGTCTTGTTGACTTGTGCATCCAGTGATAGGCAGACAGACCTTGGTATGGGTTGCAGAACCAGCAGAGCAGCAATCCTGACCCAAGTCCTCTCACTGAGGCTTGGAAAAAACTGGGAGAGTGCTGATCTGGGCAGACACCCACAGATAAGACAAAATTTGGAGCACTCCAACCTTCCCAAGGGGAGATATCAACATGCCATTGGAGCAAAATAAAAGGTATGAGTTTGATTGCAGTGGAGATGGTGAGAGGAATTTTCCCTGTGCCTCCCCACCCTCTCCCACCCAAGGAAACACTGCACAGGACTAAATTATCCAGTGGTGGTGACCTCTCTAGCAGAGAAAAAGATCAGTGGGTGCCTGGCTATCCCCGTTGTACAGAATGCTGTTGGAGAAAGCTGTTCTCTCCAGCAACACCCAGAGGACCAAGGCAGGATCTCCATAAATGGGGCAAAGGAGAAGATTGGGAAAGAGGCAGATAAGAATATCAAAGGACATTAAAGGGATGCAGTTCCTGCTGACTGCACCCAGTACTTCAATAAGAATTCATCCCATGAGCCTCGGAGAGTACCTCACCCAAGTATCTCCACACTAGGTCCATGGGCACCCCCAACACCCCAAGTGCTAAACCCACACCTCCCTCACTATGCAGCCTGCTTCTTGTGTATGCTGCTGAGAGTAGTGGAAAGAGCAAGTCCATTAAATGAAGTCCTATCAGAAAAACAGATAAGGCTCTGTGGGCAAGGGAGAAACCACAAACTTGAGCTATAGCACCACCTTCTGGAAAAGTCAGAAGGCAAAGAAAATCCCAACTATAACAGCACCAGCTAACAGTATACTCCACTTTAAGGCAACTAGTCAAGTTTTAAGGAGGTGTCTACTACTTCAAATGTGAAAGCAGTGATGCAAAAATATAAGGAACATGAAAAATCAAGAACACAGGTCATCACCAAAAAATAACAATAATTGTCCAATAACTAAACTCTGATGCATGGAATTTTGTGATCTAGCTGATAAACTATTCAAAATAACTGTTTTGAAGAAACTCAATGAACTACAAGAAAACCTAGACAGACAATTCAATGAAATCAGAAAAAAAATATACATGAACAAAATGACATATTTACCAAAGAGATAGAAATCATAGAAAAGAAGGAAATAGAAAGAAATTCTTGAGTTGAAGAATTCAATGAATGAAATGAAAATCACCATAGAGAACATTTGTAGCTGATTAGAGCAAATAGAAGACAGAATAAGTGAATTAGAGGACAGAAATTTTGAAATAACCCAATCAGAGTAGAACAAAGAAAAAAATGAAAAAAGTGAAGAAAGCCTATCTGATCTATGGGATTCCATCAAAACAAATATAGCTGTGCATTGTTTAACAACAGAGATACATTCTGAGAAATGTGTCCTTAGGTGATTTTGTTGTTGTGCAAACATCATAGAGTGTACTTACACAAACCTAGATGTTATGGCCTACTATACATCTAGGCTTTATGCTACTAATCTTATGGGACCACTGTGATATATGCAGTCCAATGCTGAGTGAAACATTGTTATATGGCATATGACTGTATTGGAATAACTAGGATTCAATAGGGAGAAGAGAGGGAGAAGAAGACAGAAAGTTTATTAAAAGAAATAATAGCTGAGAATTTCCCAAACGTGGGGAAAGACTTGAGCATCCAAGTTCCCAAAGATAACAGATCACTTGCTTTTCTCAATGCAAAAAGACCTTCTCAAAGGCACATTATAATAAAACTGGCAAAAATCAAAGATAAAGAAAGAATCCTAAAAGTAAGCAGGGAAAAAAGATTGTAATCTACAAAGGAACCTTGAAATCAGCAGATTTCTTAGGCTGGGAGAGAACAGAGTGATATATTCAAAATGTTGAAAGAAAAAAATTCCCAGCCAAGCACACTTTATCTGGCAAAGTTATATTTGAGACATGAAGGAAAAATAAAGACTTTTGCAGACAAACAAAAGCTGAGTCCATCACCACTAGACCTGCCATACGAGAAATGCTGAAATCAGGTCTTCAAGCTGAAAAGTAAAGAGACTAATCACTGATTTGAAAACATATGAAAGCATACAACATACTGGTAACACAAAGGTAAATATACAGTCAGATTTAGAAAAGTCTAATTCTGTAATAGGATGATGTGTTAATCACTTAATTGAAAAATAATCGTAGCTACTATAACTCAATGAATACAACATATAGAGGTAAATAATGACATCAAAAACATAAAGGGGGGAGTAAAAGGGCGAAGCTTTTGTAGGTGATTGAAGTTAAGTTGCTATCAGCTTAAAGTGGGCTGTTTTATCTATGAGATGTGTTACACAAGCCTCATGGTAACCAGAAAGCAAAAACCTAGAGAAGATTCACAAAGGAAGAAGAAAGGAGACACAGAGCATACCACCACAAAAAATCACCAATTTACAAACGTAGCAGAAACAGAAAAAGAAACAATTGAAATGCAGAACAACCAGAAAGAAATTAATAAGATGGTATTAGTAAGTCCTTACATACCAACAATAACTCTAAATGTAGATGGATTTCATTCACTAATCAAAAAGCACATAATGGTTAGATGGATAAAAAAAGCAAGACTCAACTACATGCTGCTGGCAACAGACTCACTTTAACTTTGAGGATACAGATAGGTTCAAAGTGAAGGGATGGAAAAAGATATTCCATGCAAATAGAACAAAAATAATATGAGATTAGCAATGCTTATACTAGACAAAATAGACTTTAAGCAAAAAACAGTGACAAGACACAAAGAAGTTCATTATATAATAAAAAAGGAATCAATTCATGAAGAAATATAACAACCAAATACATATGCACCCAACATCAGAGCACTTAAACATATTAAGCAAATATTAACAGATCTGAGGGAAGAAACAGACAACAACACAATAATAGCAAGAGTCTTCAATACCCCACTTCAGCAATGGTTAGATCCTCCAGATAGACAATCAACAAGAAAGCATTGGACTTGAACCATGCATTAGAACAAATGGACCTAACAGACATTTACAAAACATTCAAACCAACACTAGCAGAATACACCTTTTTCTCAAGTGCACACAAAATATTCTCCAGGATAGATCATAGGACACAAAAGGATAGGACACAAAAAAAGCCTTAGCATATCAAGGAAGATGGAAATGATATGAAATATCTCTTCTGATCACAATAGTTTGAAACCAGAAATAAACAACATGAGGAAAGCTGGAAAATCTGCAAATATGTAGAAATTCAACAACAGACTCCTGAACAACTAATGAGTCAAAGAATAAATCACAAGGGAAATAAAAAAATATCAAAACAAATCAAAATGGAAACACAACATACCAAGATGCATGGGATGCAGCAAAAGCAGTTCTGAGGGGGAAGTTTATAGTGATAAATGCATGTGTTAAAATAGTAGATCTTGGGGGCAGCCTGTTAGCATAGTGGTTAAATTCTGCACACTCCATTTTTCTGGCCCAGGGTTCAGATCCCAGGCACAGACCTACACCACTCAAGCCATGCTGTGGCAGTGACCCACATACAAACTGGAAGAAGATTGGCACAGATGTTAGTTCAGGGCCAATCTTCCTCAAGCCAAAGAAAAGGTGTGGGGGAGGATTGGAAAGAGATGTTAGCTCAGGGCCAATCTTCCTCACCAAAAAAACAAAAAGTAGATCTCAAACAACCTAACTTTACATCTCAAGGAACTAGAAAAAGAAGAACAAACTAAGTCAAAGTTAGCCACAGGAAGGAAATAATACAGATAAGAGTGGAAATGAATGAAATAGAGACTAAAAAGATAATAGAAAAACAATTCAATGAAACTAAGAGTTGTTTTTTCAAAAAGATAAACAAAATTGACAAACCTTTGCCAGAATAAGAAAAAAAGAGAGAAGACTCAAAATCAGAAATGAAAGAGGAGACATTACAATTAATACCACAAAAATACATAGGATCATAAGAGACTACTATGAACAACTATACGCCAACAATTTGGAGAACATAGAAGAAATGGATAAATTCCTAGAAACACACAACCTACAGAGACTGAAACAGGAAGAAATAGAAAATCTGAATAGACTAATAATGAATAAGGAGATCGAATCAGTAATCAAAAACCTTGCAACACAGAAAACCCAAGGACCAGATGGCTTCACAGGCAAATTCCACTACACATTTAAAGAAGAATTAATACCAATCCTTCTCAAATTCTTCCAAAAAATTGAAGAGGAGGGACCACTTCAAACTCATTTTATGAGGCAAACATCATCCAATGCCCGATAAAGACACTATAAGTGAAAAATTTAGACCATTATCTCTGATGAATATAGGTGTAAAATTCTCAACAAAATATTAATAAACTGAATTCAAGAATATATTAAAAGGATTATATACATCATGTCCAAGTGGGATTTATCCCCACGATGCAAGGATGTGCAACATATGCCAATCAATAAATGTGATATACCACATTAATAGAATGACAGAAAAAAATTGCATCTCAATAGATGCAGAAAAAACATTTGACAAAATAGAACATCTTTTCATGATAAAAACCTTCAACAGGGGCCAGTCCCATGGCCTAGTGGCTAAGTTCAGCCTGCTCTACTTTGGTGGCCTGGGTTTGGTTGCCAGGCATGGACCTACATCCTGTGCAGCGACCCATATACAAAATAGAGGAAGACTGGCACAGATGGTAACTCAGAGCAAATCTTCCTTAAGTAAGAAGAAGAACATTGGCAACAGACGTTAGCTCAGGACAAATATTCCTCAGGAAAACAAAGAAACAAACAACAAAAAAACAACTCTCAGTGAACTGGGTATAGAATGAACATACTTCAACATAATAAAGATTGTCTAGGATACAGCTAACATTATACTCAATGCTGAAAAATTGAAAGCTTTTCCACTTGGATCAGGAACAAGACAAGGGTGCCCACTCTCACCACTCTATTAAACATAATACTGGAAGTCCCAGCTGGAGCTATTAGGCAAGACAAAAAATAAAAAGCATCCAAATCAGAAAGGAAGAAGTAAAACTCATTATTTGAAGATGATATAACCTTATATATAGAAATTTCTAAAGAATTTACCAAAAACCTGTTGGAACTAATCAACAAATTAAGTAAAGTTGCAAGATATACAATCAACATCCAGAAATCAGTTGTGTTTCTTTTTTTCCATGGTAATAAATTTGGATTCCATGAGAAATGTGAAACCACTGATTTTTTAAATTCAATTTATTTAAATGAAAAATGTTGTGTTTCTATACAGTTACAATGAAACATCTGAAAAAGAAAACTGTACAATACTCAGGAATAAATTTAACCAAGTGAAAGATCTGTACAATGAAAATTACAAGATCTTGATCAAAAAAATTCAAGATAAACAAATGGAAACATATCCTATGTTTATGGATCAGAAGAATTAATATTGTTAAAATGCCCATTCTATCTAAAGCTATCTATAGATTCAACAAGATTTCTATCAAAAGTCCAATGGCCTTTTTCACAGAAATAAAAGAACAATCCTAAAATTTGTATGAAACCACAAAAAGACTCTGAACAGCCAAAGCAATCACAAGAAAGAAGAATGAAGCTAGAAGCATCACCCTTCCTGATTTCAAACTACATTACAAAGCTATAGTAATTAAAACAATAGGTACTGGCATAAAAATAGACAAATGGAACAGAATTGAGAGCCCAGGAATAAACCCTTGCATATATAGTCAATTAATATCTTACAAGGGAACCAAGAACACTCAATGGGGAAAGGATAGTCTCTTCAACAAATGGTGTTGGGAAAACTGGAGAAACACATGCAGAAAAATGAAATCAAAATCCCCTCTTATATCACTTACATAAATTAACTTGAAATAGATTAAAGACTTAAATATAAGACTTGATACCATAAATATCCTAAAACAAAACATAGAGAAGAAGCTCCCTGACATTGGTTTGAGCAACGACTTTTTGGATATGACACCAAAAAGCACAGCAACCAAAGCAAAAGTCAACAAGCGGGACCTACATCAAACTAAAAAGTTTCTTCAGAACAAAAAAGACCATCAACAAAATGAAAAGACAAACTATAGAATGGGAGAAAATATTTGCAAACCACATATATGGTAAGCAGTTAAATCCAAAATATATAAAGAACTCATATAAGTCAGTAACAAAAAACATACAATCTGATTTTAAAATGGGCAGAGGAACTGGACATTTTTTCAAAGAAGATATCTAAATGTCCAACAGATACATTAAAAGATGCTCAACATCACTAATCATCAGAGAAATGCAAATCAAAACCACAGTGAGATACCACCTCATGCCTCTTAGAATGGATATCATCAAGAAGACAAGAGATATCAAAGGTTGCAAGAATGTGGAGATAAGGAAAACCCTGTAGACTGTTGGTGGGAATGTAAATTGGTTCAGTCACTATGGAAAACAGGATGCAGTTCCTCAAAAAATTGAAAATACAACTATCATATGATCCAGTAATTCCACCTCTGGATATATTTCCAAGGGAAATGAAAACAGGATCTTGAAGAGATATATGCACTCCCATGTTTACTGCAGCGTTATTCACAATAGCCAAGATATGGAAACAACCTAAGTGTCTGTCAATGGATTAATGGATAAAGAAGTTGTGGGTTTTATATGTGGAATATTATGCAGCCATGAGAAAAGAGAAATCCTGCCACATGCAACAACATGTGTGGACTGTGAGGCCATTAGGCTAAGTGAGATGTCAGAGAAAGACAAATACTGAATGACATCACTTATATGTGGGCTCCAAGAAAGCCAAACTCATAGAAACATATCGTAGATTGGTAGTTACCAGGGGCTGCGGGCTATGGGGGAATTGGGGATATGTTGTTGAGGGGTACAAAATTGCAACTAGTAGATAAATAAATCCTGGAGATCTAATGCAGAGCATGGTGATTATAGACAAGAATACTGTACTATAAACTTCAAAAGTGCTGAGAGACTAGATCTTAATTGTTTCTACCACAAAAAAGAAACAATTATGTGACATGATAGAGTTGTTAGCTAACGCCATGGTGGTAATCATGTTGCAATATGTAAATGTATCAAATCAACACGTACACCTTAAACTTACACAATGTTATATATAATTTATATCACAGTATAAATGCATTTTTAAAAAAAGAATGTGCACATTTACAATTATCCAAAACTATGAAGGAAACAATGACTCATGTGAAATACTAGGTATTTATGCTGAAAGATTCTCCTTATTATCCTTTTAGTCAATAGACCTTGGAGGTAAAAATATAGATTCAAGAAATCTAGAATTTTAAGAAGCAGTGTTTGGAGATAGAGTACATGTGCCTTCCTTCTCTCAATGATTTCTTACCAAATATTTGCTTTGCTTTGTCAAAAATCAAGAGATTTAAAAGTTAAGCACAATCAGCTTTGTGAACCTAGATAAAATATTTTCCTATATGTGAAGGGAGGCAGGGTTGATGGATTCCCATGGGGGTTAATGCCCTCATTCAATTTCTCACCTTTATTTTTATGTTGCATGGAAAGCAGAAGAAATTTTACAAGAAACAGAAGAAATAACAGAAGCAGACCATAGGTGGAGAGAGTGGTGGGAGAACAGCCCATGGAAGATGAGGATGTGAAAGAAGTGAGTATACTGTGAACACACAAAAACATGTCTCCTTTGAAAGATCACACCAAAAAGAAACGTAATATGACCTTCCTCACAGTTATAGATAAACTGTGTTTATAAATATGTTTTCAGGAAGAAAGTGTTAAGAAAACATGATTATCCCCACAATATTGTCCCAAGAATAAGAGAGAGTAATTTTTTTCTTTTGGAAGATTGGCCCTGAGCTAACATCTGTTGCCAATCTTCCTCTTTTTTTTTCCTCCCCAAAGCCCCCCAATACATAATTGTATATCCTAGTTGTAGGTTCTTCTAGTTCTTATATGTGGGACTCTGCCTCAGCATGGCCTGATGAGCAGTGCCATGTCCACGCCCAGGATCCAAATCAGTGAACCCCAGGCAGCCCAAGCAGAACACGGGAACTTAACCACTTGGCGATAGGGCAGGCCCCAAGAGAGTAATTTTTTTTTTATTTTGAGGAAGATTAGCCCTGAGCTAACATCTGCCACCAACCTCCTCTTTTTGCTGAGGAAGACTGGCCCTGAGCTAACATCCATGCCCATCCTCCTCTACTTTATATGTGGGACGCCTGCCACAGCACGGCTTGACAAGCAGTGCCATGTCCGCACCTGGGATCCGAACCAGTGAACCCTGGGGCCGCAAAGTGGAAAGTGTGAACTTAACTGCTGTGCCTCCGGGCCAGCCCCACTAAGAGAGTAATTTTTATTGCCAATAATAGGAACCAGAAAAAAATTCATACATTTAGAGTAATGCACAAGCTCCCTTTAGATACATTCGGAGTACTCAAGAGGATTATATTCCCTAATGGGTTTAAATTACCAGAAATAATTTATTTCTCCCTGTGACCACTGGGATATTGGCCAGAATGTTAGTCATCACGCATTTAATTTTGTGATCATTTGTTAATTCTGAATTTGAGTGAGTGGAGCAACTAGCAACTCAGAGGCCACGTTGCACTGCGTGGACACATTCACACACATATCCTTTCACCAGTGCTAGCAACTGTACACGGGTGGGAGGAAAGCTTTCAGAAAAAGCATTCATATGTTAGTCAAGAGCCAAATGTCACTTAAAATGGCCATATGCCTTGAAGTTACAAAAGGAAATATTAGCTTTATAATTGTAACGATACTTGGCATTTGAAATTTTTAACATGAAAGAGAAAAAAATAAACCAACTTTGGCTTTCCTGCCCTCTTAGAGAGATTCAGAGAGTCAGACCCAAGGTCTCTAATGAGGCTGGGGGAGCAGCCTGGTCCCTATTTCAGGAAGATGCATCAGTACCTGAACCCAGAAAAGAGGAAGGTAGAAAATGGCTAATTCAATTTCCACTTAGAGAGCGATATTTCTCACTTCCTAGAAAAGCAGAAAATTCTGAACTCCCCAACAGAGCTCCTTCCTGACGAGCAGAGGGCTGGCAAGGCCAGTAAAATTTAACTGATTTATTAGATAGATTCCCAGAGGACATGTCAAAGTTCAAAGGAGGTTGTAGAAGGGAAACAACTCAAGCCAATCATAAAGAACTCGTGCCACCTGGAAAGCCACTGATCGGTCTATCAGCAGGCTCAAGAAGAAAGGTCTCAGAATACTAATGGAGTCTTCTTTTCGTTTCCCTTCTCTTCAGTGAGTAGGTACAAACACAAAATTCTCAAGAGGACCTTAAGAGTGTGTAAAGATCTATTTTACTGTAGAGAACAGGCTTTTAAGAAGCTGCTGCCAGAAAGGTCTGATCAATATTGAGCTGTAAAACCAATTACTTGTGCTGGGCAGTCCAGGGAAAACACAGGGCCACTCACTTCTCTTTGCAGAGCTCTTTCTGTGAGGTTCCCTGACCTACAGAAACCTGATGAGAGATCTGAGGTCTGTCAGACAAGCTGAACGTTGCTTCATTTTATTTTGCAGTTAATTCATATCATTTTCTTTTCAGTTTTCCAGCAAATGATGAACATAATTTCTGATCATTAAATTTTACAAAGAAGCATCATCTCTCTGAAACTCTATCTCAATACAGATGTGTGTAAATCATTCACATTCTAGGCTGAGTTCTGGGTTATTATCAGAGTACATGTTGAAAAGCTGGAAAAACACCGAATTCAGTGGCAAAATTGTGGTCACATTTCAAATATTTTGAGTTTGGGTCTGCTTTCTCTAAACATCACACAATTTCAAATTCTGTCACAATGAAATTCTTTCAAAATTTGTTTTGTTTCTTGTTTTAAAGTAATCCCAGCCTATGCCAAAGAGGTTTTTGATTCCTATGTTACAACTTCTTAGTTCTTCTCAGAACCCTAAAATAACTGAAAGTTATTTAAAAGCCAAGCAGTTTGCATTAAAAGCATTACTATTTAAGAATTACCATTAAAGTTTCCATAAGGTTATTCACTGAACCCAGTTATTTCATTGAGAAGTGAATGATACATACATAACTGTTACATACATACATACATAATGATAGATACTTAATAATGATACATACATAATGATACAATAATAATTAAATGCAAAATGCCTGATGAAATAAATGTAGAAAAGGTTTCATACCATAATGCAACCATCCACACCCCAATACAATGGTGCAAGCAGAGTAGAGTCTAGAATCAGCACTGTCCAACAGAAATTTCTGTGGTGATGGAAATGTTCTTCTGTGCTGTTCAGTACAGTGGCCACTCACCACTTTGGCAATTGAACACTTGAAATGTGTCCCAGTGTGACTGAGGAACTGAATTTTAAATTTTATTTAATTTTAATTAATTTCTATTTCAAGAGTCACATGTAGCTAGTGGGTGTCATATTGGATAGCACAGATATCAATAAACATATTTGAAGGAAAGAGAAAACAATCAAAATAAGGATACAAATGAGTAGGGTTTAATGTAGGAAAATATCCTGATTAAGTCAGGCCATCAAAGAAACACGCATGGGAGAAATGGGCTTCCTAAGAACAGTCACAACAAGTTGGACACAGTGATGGAAAAAATCTCTAGATACAAACAAGTTTCCACTGTCTGCTATACAATGTGCTTATAGAACAACTCAGGTTTATTGGGACTCTATTGAGACATAATGCCTGCATAGTCCCAGTTACATTGACTTCAATTAGATCACACCGTCACCTTTCTGCACATATTATGTTATCAGCTCTTCCCTTTGTGTAAAGGTCACATGAATTACTATAGGGGATTGTTTAACTTCTGTGAATCACTTTTTAGGCTCTACTGTATAAAATCATTATCTACACAGTTTTATGTAATAGACCTTGTATATTTTTCCACAACAGAAACACCCAGCTGGTCTCCTGGAGCAGGATGACAATGGTTCCCCCCTCATGCATCTGTACTACTTCTTTGCATGTGGCTAGTGAGCCAGAACAAGTTATTAACAGGGTAAGGTAAAGGTCAAAATCACAAATTCCAAGTTCTCTGAGTAACTATGGTAAACGCTTCTTTCTTGAATCAAGAGATTTAAGCTGAGCACATTTTAAAACAGAATTTATGTATTTCAAAACATTTGTCTGAAATGTTTGATATAAATACTTCTCTTCTTCCAATATTGTGCTCTTCAGGGTACTAAGAGAAACAGAAAACAAACTTTAAGAAGACATCCTCAACTTCAACTGATTATTCCCATGCTCAACTGGATTTAGTTAATTTCTCCAAAGAGGCACACTATTTTATTGGAATGACTTCTTTCACTGAGTCATTCATTTATCTATTTAATATTCATTGAGCACTAATATAAAGCCAATTGCCTACTGACACTGGTTGATTGATAGTCAAAAAAGTCATCTTGCCTGCCTTCAAATTGTGCACCTTTTAGTATAGAAAAGAGCACATAACAGCCAGGTTAAATAAGAGATATGCCTAGGGTATCATGGAAACATATAGGAAGAAAACTCGATGGGTGAAGCAGCCAAAAAATTATCATACAGAATTAATAGGTGATATGAATCAGGTGCAGCAGAGGGCATTCCTGCATGAGATAACCCCAGAAACAGACAACAATATGTATGGAAATGAAGAATACATTTCTAAATAGTTAAATATGAGGTTTCTTGGGATATCTAGATCAAGCTATTTGGTAGACAATTGGATATAAAATCTGAAGCTTAGGGCAAAACATGAGGGAGATATACAGCTTTCAGCATATTCTGCAATTGAAACCATAAGAGCTAGCAGGCTTTCCTTTGAGCATGGTGCAGAACAAGAAGATTAAAGAGGCAAAGTCAGGATGCTAGGAGAATGCCTGCACGGAAGGGCATGAGTAAAGAGAAAAAGCCCTGGAAGGCAGCAGGAGAAGACTTATCTAAGGAGCGCAAGGTGACATGAGTGTATTATGGAAGCCAAGATAGTGGATGTTTCAAGGTTCTAATCACCAACAGATTCAAATATACCCAAGGAGTATGGTAAGTTAAAGAGAGCATATTATCTTCAGTTTGGCAATAAGTGCAATCACTGATAAACTTAACCTGACCAGTTTCAGCAAAATGGTGGGGAAAAGCCAGTTACAGCAGATTGAAAAATGAATGGTAGATGAGAAGTGAAGGCAGTAAGTGAACAGAAGCACTCCTTTCAAAAATTTCAGATGAGAAGGGATGTTTCAGAAGGTTGATGCCTAGAGACAGCACTATCCACATACGAAGCCAGTCATACCACTATGAACCAGCTCTAGTGTGGTGGTGAATCTTATGGCCAAGCTTCCTTAGACTCAATTATAGGCCCTGATCCAAAACATCTTTATTGTCAACAATCCTGAATATTAGTGAAGAGCAAAGAAGATAAAGGATGTAAAGATTCGGGCAAACTAGAAATTGTCATAGAAATGTTAGTTATTATGGTCATTATTACTACAATTTGGTTTTGTTAGATTTCGTTCTGTATATCAGCCCAGTTTATATCAGAGTTGAAAAACAAATTGAAAAGTCTGCCCAATGGAGTTTGAGGAGAGGAAACATCAGCAGTTAACTTCTGCATTATGCATATAATTTAGACTCTGGAGATCCAACAGATAACTGCAGTGAACCACAATTGCCCTCTTTAGACAGCTCAATGTGAACTTCCTGAGAGAAGGGAAGCATTCCAAAGTCCCATGTAATCGGATGTGATAATAACGGGAGGATTGGCTGCTTGCTTCTCATTTCAGTTGGATAATTTGAATAAATTCTCTACACAAATTGTAACTGCTGTCATTTTGATAACACTCCAACTTGAAAATTTGGATTGTTGGATGCAGACCCTTGCCAGCTCTAAACAAATGGAGGTTGTCTAACGAAGGATTTGCAGGGCACCCTTTCCATGCTATGAAGTCTCCAACATGGGCAAGCTTTTCCTATTGCTACTGTATTCAGAATTAAGCAGGAGTTTCTAAAATTCGTTGGAGCCTTCCTCTTTCACCTACAGAATGCTCAAATTCAGTTTAATCTTTCTTACTGCCTCTGAGTCCTTTGCTTTATCTAAGATAAATCCTTCACCTCTGCCATCTAATATACATAATGCTCTTGGCACCTTTTTGACTTTAGGCAGTAAGTGTTCTATTTTTTTAAATTTATTCATTCATTAAGCTAATATGGTTGACCACCTACTGTATGTCTGGCCTATTCGGGGGATATAATAGTGAACCAGACAGAATTCCTGCTTTCAATGAATGCACATCTACTTAGGGAAAAATATTTGAAAACATATGTCAGGACTCAATGAGATAAGCGCTAGAATAAAGACACATGCAGAAGAGTGATTAATCTCCCAAAGGGTGGAAGAGCGGCAAGGTGGAGTAAGGTTTCACAGAGGAAGTACTGTTTCATCAGAGTCTTAATGGATTTTGATGTTTAGACAAAAGGAGGACAGATATTTTACCTCTTTCGGATCTGTGAGTTTCTTGAGGCCAGTGATTCTGTCTTACTCAACTTTGTTTCTCGTAAAGTACCTGCTATAGACTGATTGTTTGCATTCTTCTCAAAATTAATATATTGAAATCTAATCCCCAATGTGATGGTATTTGGAAGTAGGGCCTTTGGGAGCTGATTAGGTCATGAGGGTGGAGCCCTTGTGAATGGCATTAGTGCCCTTACAAGAGAGACCTGAGAGGGCTCCAGCATTCCTTCCATCTTGTGGAGACACAGGGAAAAGATGGCCCATCTATGAACCAAGAAGCAGGCTCTCCCCAGGCACCAAATCTCCTGGCACCTTGATGTTGGACTTTCCAGCTCCCAGAACTGTGAGAAATAAACGCTTGTTGTTTAAGCCCCCAGTCTACGATATTTTTGTTATAGTAGCCTGAACAGACTAAAAGTACCTAATAAAAGTGATCTGAACATGAGATCCCAAATATATTTGTTAAATTCAAAAGCTGTTAAGGTATCCTTTTTTCTTCTGCCCTCACATTGTTCTTCACATAGTACTATCTGCAGTGTTCATGATCTTATAGTAGTTTAAAAGGTTCTACAAACATTGTCTCTCCTTCAATCTTTGCCCTCCTATTCATGCTGCCAATCCACAGCATACTTCCCAGCTTCTTCGTTAATGGTTTGAATTCTGATTGTCTTCATCTGTTTTATAAATTCAGATGTGTAGCTAATTCAGCTTGGTCTCTTGAAAGTTGCTGCTCCCTTCCACACTTTTCAGAAGATCTCTACAAATCCTAAAATCAAGAATTCTCAAACTTGGATTAACTGGAGTTGTCACTCACCAGAGATGATGTTGGCATCTCATGCTAATCTTCTGCTACGTCCTTTTTAGCTCTCATGATTTATGTATATGTATGTAGTTTCTTTCTCTACAGCTCCAAATCTGTTACAGGCAATGACTATTCTGACATCTTCAAGATGAAGAAATGAACTAAAGATAATAGCATTTTTAAAAGTCAGAATATTTGGGGTTCCCAGAATTTATAAAGAAAGTCCCCAAATAAAGGAAATCTTGGGCCTGATCAATCCTGTCTTTCTGTGATTAAAACAAGCAAAAACAAAATCAAAACAGCAGTAGCCAATACCAGCGTTACAGGTAGAATGTGTTTTTGAGGATAACTGTTATTTAAAGCTCCTTCATAACACGGAATTAACCATTTCTCTTCCCACCATTACTATGCCTAGAGTCCTTTCTCAAATGTGAGCTAGAGAAATTCTCTTTGGTTTAAGTCTAAAACTGTAAGCTGCCAAGACTAGTCTTTTGCCTTTTTTTTTTTTTTAAACTCAGCTACACACAGCCCAAAGCCAATGTCCAAAGAAAGCCATATCATTTTTAACTTGCTGCACCCCATCCTGGTTATTCTGCTACTCCTGTTTCTTCCCAGCAGTACAAAGCCTGAATTGTTCAAAGTTATCTTTTGCTGTGTCCTTAAGAGATCTTTATCTCATCATACAAAAGCCAAAAGATGTATTAACTAGACACCCAGAAAGTCAGCCTATGTGACCTTGAGCAAGTCACCTAAATTTCCTGGCCTGTTTCTTTCTTTATAGCCTTTAAAAAATAAAGAAGTATCTATCAAATTATTTCTCATTGTATTCTACGATAGTGAGGTTTTTTGGGGGAAGACTTCCAGACAAGATGGACCTCACCATAGTAGCATAGTACATTCAGACTGCAAATTTATGAAACCTGCTTTCTAACCACTTTCAAGGATGCATACCTGGAATCGATACCAGATTTCCTATGTGGCTTTTGAGTACCACTGAACAATACAATTGAGGAAGGAATACCAGTGTACTGTGATTACATATGTCTGTGTGTGTATATGTACATAAATATATGTGTGTGCATTGTGGTACGTGATTCAAAGGACAAATTCAGGATGCTATGAGAGTTCTGACTATACTTGATCTAGACTTGAACTTCAGGATTTCAAAGATGAGCAATAAATGATGTGGGGGCAAAAAAAGGCAGGTCCAAGAAAACTTCAGGTGGGTGGACCTTGAGGCATGAAGAGCTGGATAATATCATTTTCCTAAGAACAATGAGAGCCCACAAAAGCGTTTAGATAATGAAGCGATGTGATCAGATTTTTTTTCTTAAAGATTACTTTAGTTGCTCTGTGGAGAATGGGTTGAGGGGCAAGAAAAACTTTTGGAGCCCTGCTCATTAATAATTCATAGCAAATTTTTCCTTTAAATTCTCTCTCAATTTTCACTCATGATTGGCTGTTGCCCCCAGTTCTCTCTTCTTTTCTCAAAATATTCTCATTTGTATCTTCAGTCATTTTCTTCTTTGTGTATAGTATCTTTCTTCCCGCCAGTAGCTTTCTTCACATTTTGTGAAACACAATGCTTCCTCCAACTTGCTAAACAAGTCAGAGGACTAAAGTGGGGCCTGAAACATATGTAGTCTCACAAGATCCTATGCTCAAAAGAGTCCTACGCTATGTTTAGTGCTCTATTGTCACTGTCTTGAAATTCTTAATATTTAATTCTTAATTTTTAAATAAGAATTTCATTTGTCATTGTGCTCCAAAATTACTTAGCCATTTATGGAGCAAAGATAAATTATTTTAATTGTATTTGAGTAGAGGTGAGTAATACTCAATTTGCTTTATATTCTTTTATATGTCAATTCCATGTCCAAAGCTTTGCCCAGTTCTCTGCATTTTCAGTACCACCACAATAATCCAAATTACTAGTGTCTTTTTCTGATATTACAGAAATAACTAATATTAGGCAAAGACTAATATTTAAACAAAGACAAATAGTAACAAATATTTAAACACAATATTAACAAATATTTAAAGACAAATATTTAAACAAAGTAAATAGTAATAAAGAGGGATATTTTACAATGATAAAAGGGTCAATCCATTAGGAAGATCTAATAATATAAACAATATATGCAACTAATGACAGAGTCCCAAAATAAATGAAACAAAACTGTCAGAATTGAAGACAAAAGTAAACAAACAATAGTAGTTGGAGACTTCAATACCCTTCTTTCAATAATGGATATAAAAATGAGGCAGATGATCAGCAAGAATATAGAAGACTCCAACAACACTATCAACCAACCAGGCCTAATACACATTTATGAAATATCCCACCACTAAGAGCTGAGTACACATTCTTCTCAGGTACATATAGAACATTCTCCAGTATAGACCGTAATCTGGGTTATAAAACAAACTTCAATAAACTTGAAAGGATTGAAATTATATAAAGTAGGTTGTCTGATCACAGTGGAATAAAATTAGAAATCGTTAACAGAAATTTGGATAATTCACAAGTGGCAATTAAACAACATACTCCTAAGTAATCAATGGGTCAAAGAAGAAATGACAAAGGAAATTAGAAAATATTTTGAAGTGAATGAAAACAAAAACACAACATACAAAAACTTATGGGATGCAGATAAAGCAGTGCTTAGAAGGAAATTTATAGCTTTAAATTCCTATATATAAAGAGAAAAAAAGACTTCAAATAAATGTCAACTGTTAAGCTTAAGACACTGGAAAATAAGAGCAAACTAAACTTAATGAAAGCAAAATGAAGGAATTAATAAATATGGGAGTAGAAATCAATGAAATAGAGAATAGAAAAAGAATAGAGAAAGTCTATGAAACCAAAAGCTTGTTCTTTGAAGAGATCAAGAAGATTGACAAACCTTTAGCTAGAATCACCAAGAAGAGAGAACACTCAAACGATCAGCATCAGAAATGACAGAGGTAGCGTCACTACTTACCTTACAAAAATAAAAAGGGATTATGAAGGGATACTATAAACAACTGTGCCAGTAAATTATATAAGTCATTTGAAATGGACAAATTCCTGAAAATATACAAGCTACCTAAACTGACTCAAGAAAAAATAGACCACAGAAGTAGACCTATAACAAGTAAAGAGATTGAGTTAGTCATCAAAAACCTCCCAGAAAAGCCCAGGCACAGAGAGCATCACTCCTGAATCCTACCAGACATACAGAATTAATACTACTTCACAAACTCTTCTAAAAAATAGAAAAATATACAATAACCTTTTAAGAAAAGCAGTCCATCTAAAATAACATCACAAAGGGAAATGGCAATAAAATTAACAAAAGAAGTATAAAGCTTGTACTTTAAATACTACAAGACATAGCTGAGAGAAATTTAAAAAGATTGACATAAATGGAAAGAAATTCCATATTCAGTCTGTTATTTTCTTAAAATGTTGAACACAGAGTTACCGTATGTATGAAACAATAATTCTACTCCTAGGTAAATACCCAAAATAATAATATTTATACACAAACTTGTATATAAATGTTTATAGCAGCATTATTCGTAGTAACCCAAAAGTAGAGAAAAACCAAATGCCCATCAATGGGTAAATGGCTAAACAAAATATGGCATGTGCATAGAATGGAACGTTATCTGGCAATAAAAAGAATGAAGTATTGATACATGCTATAACATAGACGAACCTTGAAAACATCATGCTAACTGAAAGAAGTCAGACCACAAATTGCATGATTCATTCATTGTGTATGAAATGTCCAGAACAGGAGAGTTTCTGGAGACAGAAAGTAGACTAGTGCTTACCAGGGGCTATCACTTCAGTAGTTGATTCAATTACACAGATTGTTAGCTCAGTAGCTTAAAATGTGAGAATGTGATGTGAGAATGCCTGTGTTCAAATCCTGGCTCCTCCCTTTATTAATGAAGGACTTTGGGCAAGTTACTCAACCTCTTTGAGCCCCACAAAATAGGTTTTAATCATGCTAGAAAAAAGCAAGTGGTGCCTAAGCATTATTTTTTTAAATGGGAGCAAGTTCAGTTTTATAAAAAGTTTCCCCCATAACGCACAATGTATCTCATGGGAGACTGTGTGAGGATTAAACAGAGACTTCACTGCCATACCACAAGGACTCAATAAGTTGTAGTTGTTATTAATTGATGTTAAATAAATTAATTTAATAAATGAATGATATTTTAATCTATAAGACAAAACATTTATGTCAATAAAATCTTTAGCGAATACACATTTTCCCCCAAACTTTTTTACTTCTTCATTAAGTTCTGAACTACCTATCACTTCTTACTTCTTATGTAAAATATTAAAAAAGCAATGTTAGAGTTGCCAGCTTTACAAGCTAAAAAAAAATGTTTGGCTTTTGTTGATGTTTTCCTTTTCTGGTCTTGGACTTGCTCTTTTCTGCTGATTTGCTGTCCAAATAAAAATAAGCTTGGAAACAGCTGAGAAGGCTCACTAGCTTTCGAAAAACTGAACATACACTTGAAACTTAATTTCTTTCCAAAATAAGCTGCTTTCTTGTTTCCCCTTCCACTTGAGGCACCCCTCTTTGGAGCTGGAGGGCAATTGACAACAGACTAAAGCTCCGTGATCCTGTCCTTAGAGGACCTTTAATTTCAAAGCAGATCAAGGAGCCCCAACCTTCCAGTAGAGTCGCTCCTGAATACAGTCGGAGCGTATTTCCAGGATTGTAAGGGTAAGTGATTTTCTAGAATATACACTTATTTGACACTAATAATGCAATTCCCTCCCAAACATATTACATGCCCACGAAGCCTAATTTAAATTTTCAAATTCAAATTGGTCTTTGTTTTCAAACATTTTCAGTGGCAAAAGATAGGAAACATGTTCTTTTAAAACAAAAAAGACATTGAGTTCTCACTGATACTACCAATTCAAATACAAGATTATGGAGTTTTTGCTTAAACTTATTGATTTTACATCTGTATCTACTTTGCCCCCTGCTGAAAATCCCAGCTTTCACTGACACCAACATAATTACAAATTTGCTTTAATCCACAATACACAGACAACAGTCCCCAAATAATAATATGATTACTGAAAATAGTTTAAGACTTTATCATAGGCTTGCATGCTGTGGAGTCAAATTAGAATTTTTGAGTTCCTCTCAATAGGGCTATGCCAACCACTTATTAAACAGATAAAGTTCATTTGTATCATTTTCCCCTCAATATTAGGGATTCTTAAAATAAGTTTGTTTCATAACTAAGTAAATATGTAAATTGTACCAAAGTTAAATTTACAAAACAAAATATAAAAACCAAGTATACTCAGAAAATTCTGGCTTATGTTCCTTTCTCCATACCGATCTCCCTCATCGCTGCCTCTATGCAAACTTCTTTTTAAATTATACAAATCCTTCTTTAATGAACGTTAACATACTATAAGTACTTTTCACACCAGGAGTATATAAAGATATTTTTTATTACTTTGTATGGCTGCATGTGACTCTCTTATTTGGATGTTATAATCGAATCAACTAGCCATCTACTGATGGACATTTTTATTGGTAACCCCCTTTTTTTTGCATTTATAAATAACACTGAAACGAATAGCCTTGTGCATATGTTATTTTTTATTTTTGCCACTGTATCTTTGAGACATATTTCTAATGAGATTTCTAAAGTGATTGCTGGGTCAAATGGTACATGCATATTAAATTTTGCTAAATATTGTCAAATTCTACTCCAATCTTTTGCATTTCTACAAGAAATGCACGAGAGTACTTATTTCCATCATAGCTTTGTAAAAAGCATATTGTGTAAATATTTGGATCTTTGCTAATCAGATAGATAGGTAGATAGATAGACAGATAGATAGATGCTGCATTTTTCTTATTAGGAATGAGTGGGGTTGAGTAACTTTATATATAAGGGACATTTGCATTGCCTTCTCTGGGAATTGTGTGTTCATATTTCTGGCCTTATTTTTTTAACATATGGTTTTGGGTATTTCTTTCTTCTTAGAAGAACATTATTGGCCTATTAACTCTTTGTAGTATAGGCAGCTAATAATTTTTCCCGTTTATCATTTATTTTTTCACTTTGCTTATCATATTTTTTATCTTGCAAAAGGTGTGTGTGTGTGTGTGTGTGTGTATGTGTGTGTGAGATGAAATTTATTTTTCCCTGGATTTTAAGTATGGTTTAGGAAACCTTTTCCCACAACTTGCTTATAAGAAATTCACCCATGGTTTTTACGTTTAATATTTGTATGGCTTTATATTACACATTTGGAATTCATTCTGGTATACAAGCTGAAGAAATTCATAGAAATTTACCAAGTATGAGCCAGTATGAGCTGGCTCCAGTCCCTGACTCCTCGCTGGTGGAGCATGCCACTGTCACTGACAAGCTATTGGCTGGAGAGCCATGTGTTGTTTCAGCTTGTATGTTCTTAGGTATACTGACTGTGTATGTTTCATGAAGTCAATAAAGTTCCTGGTACCTCAAATTTTCCAAATTAGAAACCTTTCTGAGGGGCCAGCCCCATGGCCAAGTGGTTAAGTTTGCATGCTCTGCTTTGGTGGTCCAGGGTTTCCTTGGTTCGGATCCTGGACACCAACATGGCACCACTCAACAGGTCACACTGAGGTGGCGCCCCACATAGCACAACCAGAAGGACCACAACTATAATATACTATGTACTGGGGGCTTCGGGGAGAAGAAGAAAAAAAAAGATTGGCAACAGATGTTAGCTCAGGTGCCAATCTTTAAAAAAAAAAAACAACCTTTTGGACATTGAAAAAATGTCATTATTCTTTCTTTTATTTATTTATTTGTCTTTAATTGCAGTAACATTGGGTTATAACATTACATAGCTTTTGGATGTACATCATAATATATTTCGAATTCTGTGTAGATTACATCACATTCTTAATGAATAGTACATTACAGCTTTGGGGGAAGAATGTATAACTATTTGGTAAAACATTTGCTATTTCTCTAGTTGAGATTATTTTGCGTAAAACAGCAATCATTCAGCGGCATAATAGTGCTACTTTCAGAAACAGCAACAGAATAGGGAGATATTCTTTAGCAAGATGGACATTATATGTTAAATGGGACTGTTTTTAGCAGATTGGCATATTGCATATAACAGTATATTCATTTTCTTCTCACAGGTTCAGAGAATTTACTACCCCTAAATGGACACCAAAAAACACAATATAAAACAAAGACTCACCACTGCTGGAAGCATCATTCAGATTTAGCAGTCCCCCTCCTAGCCCTCTGTAACTGTGGTAACTGTAGGTCCCATTTCCGTTGATGTACAACACTTCCTGTGAGCCCGAGACAGCTGAGCTGGAGTAAGCGGCCTGGGCCGCCTCTGGTTTGCACTGCTTGTCAGCTGGAGCAGACTCGTCCTGCAATGACAACAACATTCCATTAGTTATCAAATCACTCGTGCTATTTCACCTTGAACTGGACTATCTTATTGTTATCTACATTTCTGCAAAAGAAATTGAATAAGAAAAAATATATGGTCAACATTAAGTCAGCACATACGCACATTTTCAACTACTTTGCTAAAAACAAAAAAAGGAAAGCAAAGTAACAATGTGAGACAAATTGGAGACGGAGCAATTTACAACTTCCAACTGAACTTAAAATTACATTAAGAGAGTTGTTCACAACAGCCAAGAGATAGAATAAAGCTAAATGTCCATTGACAGATGAATAGATAAAGAAAATATGGTATATAAACGTAAGGGAATATTATCCAGCCTTGAAAGAAGGAAATCCTGTCATATCCTACAATTTGGATGAAACTTGAGGACATAATGCTAAGTGAAATAAGCCAATCACAAAAAGGTAAATATTGCATGATTCCACCTATATGAGGTATCTAAAGTAGTCTAACACAAAGAAATAGAAAATAAAATGGCAGTCGCAGGGGCTGGGGGAGGGGAGGGGAGGGAGGGGAGTTGTTCACAGCGTGTAGAGTGTCAGTCACGCAGGATGTCGGGAGTGGTTCTGGGGAGTCTGCTGCACAACAGAGTGTGTGTGGCAAAGAATATTGTACTGTACATTTGGAAATTGTTGGAAGAGTGAATTTTATTTTAAAAATTCTTTAAAAAGGACTAGCTTGGCTTAAAAACATACAGGAAGAGAAATTTTAATTTGCAAAAAACCTTATTTGCTAAAGTTGGCGTTCTTGAAATATTTTTTGCAGCCTGCTCTCTCTTTCTCTCTTTCCCTCCCTCTGTCCCTGGCTCTCTCTCTTTTTATTTTATGGTTACAGCAAAATTTATTGCGTGATGAGTCCACACTAGGCGCATTACATGCATCACGCCAGCCTGACAAGGATGTGAATAAGCCCGGGCCTTTCAGCTTTCTGCCTTTCCTAAGCTGTACTAGTGGCTACAAACTGTGCTTCAAAACTTCTAACCATGTCAAGTTGTAAGGACATTGAAATTAAAATTTGCAATAAATTGTATATATTTTCAATGGTGAAAGAGATTGAATGAATTTCTCTTCAGCTGTGAGTTTATAAAGTCTAAAATATATACAATGTATATGATTTCACTTTTCTACTGCATTCCTCATCCTTTCTTCTTTCTTTTTCTTAGTAAGAAGTAATTAGGAACAGATTTCTAATAAATTCTTGGGAGTGTTTTTGTCATAATCAGAAGTATTTTGCAGCTCTTGGGGCTGGCCCGGTGGCGCAGGGGTTAAGTACGCCCGTTCCTCTTCAGTGGCCTGGGGTTTACCGGTTCGGATCCCGGGTACGGACATGGAACCTCTTGGCACACCATGCTGTGGTAGGCGTCCCACATAGAAAGTAGAGGAAAATGAACACAGATGTTAGCTCAGGCCCAGTCTTCCTCAGCAAAAAGAGGAGGATTGGTAGATGTTAGCTCAGGGCTAATTTTCCTCGGGGTGGGGGGGAGGGAAGAAGTATTTTGCAGCTCTTAAATTTAGAGTACATGTTTAGGGAAACAAGTAACTTTCAAATACATTTTTTGTGGCACCAAGTGCTAGAAAAAGAGGAAGCATGGAATAAGTTTGCTCTCTGGACCCGGTAGTATTGTTATATTCAGAAAACTTCTAATCAAAGCATCAGCATGACTATCAGAATTACTCAGTTATCATTTTGCTCTTGTTCTCCTGATCTTTTCAACTCTAATTGACCTATTCATTACATGCAGGGTAGAATTAGACACAGGATCTATGAGCTTTTCATCTTCTCATTTTTAGGTAAGTAAGATTATGAGATAGACAACAAAATTCCTCTATGTAAATTGAACCGAAAATAAGAAAACAATTTTTCCAGCGTTGCTTGTCTAAAAACACATGAACTGATCTAAAGTGGTGGATGAACTGGAATGTCTGATTGTAAATCCTCGTTGCCATTTAAACTTAGAAATCCCCAGGTGGGTGAATTATTTTATAATAACACTTTTCCTGGGAGAAATTGGGCTCAAGAAGAGACACAGATAGAATCAAATTTTGTTGGTATCGCTGGCTCTCCTATTTGGACTGAGAAGTAAGCAAGTTCCAGATTTTTTTGATTCTGAAACTTACTCTTTGCTAGTAAAAAGTACCCAGGGACAGTGGGTTTTATACCATGGTTCTGTATAAAAGAAGATACTGCGCCTTCAACAAATTTACCACTGTAATAGGGACTTTTTCTAAAGACATAACAATATACGTCATCTGCTTTTTTTTGGGGGGGGTACTATGATGACACTTTATATTACAGATAGTAAGGAAGCTTAAATAATCTATGATATTGAAGATGATATTTCCAGGAATCTTTTGTTGCTGGAACTATTTGCCATAATAAGTAGGTCTGAAACAAATAATCATACTAATTACCATGCTATTGTGAACAAGAATTATTAATAAAGCAATATTAGTGATACAGAAACATATCACTATTAGAATCTTAGAATCTGTAACCAACTGTCTTTTAAATGGCATGTTACAAAGACAGGGTAAGTGGAAAATGGTCAAACCAATGATGACTACACCTCATGCAGAATCCAAAAGTCTTTTATAAAGGTAAAATGAAATGGTCTCTCATCTAGGAGTGCCAATCTCCTCCCTCCCTGGGGACAGAGATTATCATATATACATATATATTATATGATATCATCATCATATATATAACATTTAATATATATAATCATATATATTATATAATCATATATAGAAATATTCCTCCATACTAGACTATAGACACGTCTTATACATACATGCAGTTTATCAGAAGATAGATAGATGAATCTGTGATGTTTACATGGATTAACTTTTTTTATGCACACAACTTCTATCTTCTGTGAAGTAGTAGATTTCAAATTACTCTCCATGGAACTGTAAGGCTTTAGGGAAAATGTCTCAGAGTCTTCCTGAGATTATGGGGCAAGGGCCCAGATATGATTTCACCCTGTCCTTCCGCTTTACCCAGACTAGCAGCTCTGCTTTGCTCTACTCCACACTCATAAAATCACCGCATCTAAAGCACTTGGCTATGAAGTATTCTTTCTGCAAAGATATGTAGCCATTGAAACTGAAAGAAGGCGGAATATTACATACTTCAGAGCAATTCTGAGGTCCTTGGCAAGGGACTGGCCTCAAACAATTCCACCACTAGTGTAACTTCCCGGTTTCTTGACTGAAAATAACTGGGGCAACATGATAAAATTTGTTTCTAGTTCAGGAAAATTGATGGCTCTTCTGAAACATACTAGACCTGTTTTTCTGTTTGAAAAATGGCAATAAAATACACTCACAGAAGAGTTTCTTAATGATGAATAAAAAGAGAGAAGAGAAAAAGCATTGCCTCCACAATATTTTCTCTTTGAGTCTTTGATAAAATTAACATATTATTAAACATTCTATTTTTAAAATTTGCCGCAGTCTTTCATTATTAACTGTTACTCCAAACTATAATAACTGCACTGAGCAGGCAGCTAGTTAATTCCATTAATAATCAAAACAGACCTTGTAGGGAGTCATTTTATTCAAACATAGATTTGCATTATTAACGTTCTTCAGAGTCCACTATATGCTAAGAAGTACAACATGAAAATCCAAATAAAATCTGGTCTGTAGTGTCTTTTGGGCAAAAGTTTAACATAAAGTTAATTCACATTTTTCTCTTGAATGATTACTATTATTGGTTTCAAAGAAGCATAGATTTTCATGACATAAAAAAATAACCCCTGGGGTCACATTTTATCTCTGTAAGCAACTTTTGATAATCATTAGTTCCCAGAGTTCTCAGAGCTGACAGTTTGCCCCCTGGGTTGCTATGAAGATTATTTTCAAAAGAGGATAATATTAATATGTTACAAGACTGCATATCTAAGCAATGAAACACCTTTTATTGATCAAAAACTAGAAAAAAATCCTATCTCAGCTTTTATGAGACATATTTCAAATTTTCTTTAAAAAATTCCATAAGAATAAGACAGCATCAAGGATTAAATGACCACCAGCAGTATACTAAGTAATGCAGAGTTGTTTTGATTTAGATTTCTTTGATTAAAAATATACAAAGATCAAAGAAACACAGTGATTTCTATAATTAGGCTCGGGCCTTATCAATAAATATCCTTGATGTATATAAGTACGCATTTCATATTTCAAAAACTTGAGCTTATAATAGGATGAGTGATTACTTATAGATGGAAGGCAAGATTGAGAATGGTTTGGAAGAGTAGATAGTGTCTATTCATGACATGCCCATTGACACACTATTTGAGAAGACTGGTTTGTGATCTTTTGCTTTACCCATAGAAATTGGACAGAGATAAACTTGAGTTTGTTGAACCTAATCTGGTACTTGGGCCATCCAAATTGAATTCCTAACTCACTGCAGATGCCCAAGGAATCCTTTACTCAAATACCTTAGATAGACATGTTTTGTTAAATGACATTTGATTGATTCCACTCAACTCTTTGACAATAGGTTTCAAAAAATTAGCATGGAAAATGTTACATTGCCTCTACTTTATCTTCCAAGAGTTCCAATTTTCTTACACTTTATATTCTCTACCATCTATTAAATATGTCGTATATTTTCATTAACTTTTCTCTGTCTATAAAGATAATCAGAAAACTCCAATAAAATTTATTGCTAGATTCACTAATCCTAATACCTTTCTTCTGTTTTCCCTTTCCCCTCCACTGTTAAAGCACTTGGGGTTTGCAAGGCATTGTCACATAAATATCAAATGACATTTTTAGTTCATCATTGAGGTGGTCACAGCACTAGCAATCTACCTTTTTAAGGTGGAGAAACTTGCATAGACATCAAACAAGCTTAGCACTGTAAAACAGTAAACACATGGCTAATTCAGGTGTCAATTTGCCTGAACTTCCTATAAGATTGTTACTGGATTTCTCCTATCTTACATGTTCTTTTTAACCTCTATGACAGAAGCATTTTTACTTAAGTTACTGCTCTAAATTTCTTCTTTGCTCTATTAGTACAGATGGGGCGGGTGAGTGCAAATTATTTCACACATAAATTACTGGAAAACATCTCTACCTTCTAAAAGCTTCTCTTCTTCCACTAGATAGCAACTGTTCCAGGGCTAAGTACATTTGCTAAGAGTTTCCAGGGAAACTCATAAAAGATCTGAGAGAACCAGAACTCCCACTTAAAATGCTTTCCTTCTATGAAAAAAACTGCGCTTAAAGTAAATGTGCTTTTTACTTGGGAGGATGAGAAGTGATTTCTGAGGTTATCAAAACACACTCACACTCACATATATAACACTCAGGAAGTGATTTCTTTCATATAGTTAAGAGCTTTCCATGACGTCTCCTCTACTTGCTGGCCATACCAATGATTAAAATGCCAACGCAGAAGGCTGTTCTTCACAAAGATGCTTCCAAACCCATAAAGACAGTTAACAAGGAAAGATATGTTTTGAATAAATTCACGAAACCTATTGATAAGAGTTGAAATAACAGAGAAGCTAGATTGAGTTCATTTTTGATTTAAGAAACCAAAATCACAGCAGGATGGCTGTTACCCAGAGTTTTATCAAACTCTTCGAAGAACAGTTTATCACATTAACAAACTTTCTTTGTAGTGGTATTTACACACACACACACATATGCTCACATGATTTTATAATCATTAAAGATTTTAGAACCATTGACTTAAATAAAAATACAAAATAAATACAGTCCCCAACCCAATGTGAATGGATACATGGCTGGCAAGAAGTAACCAAGTACAGTGCAAAATCATCTACTCTAAAATTCTTCCTGATGGCCATAAAGTTTTAATATTAAAAATAAAAGTAGAGTTACCATTTTTAAATTGCAATTTTAAATGTCACACTTTGCCATTTAGTTATTCACCAAAAAAATCAAGTTTAAAAAATAATGTCTTTTTCCCTAGGTTTCTAATATTCAATTTGGAGTTTCTTTGGTTACTTCAATTCGGTTAATATGACGAAAATGAAAACTTTAAAGTAAGTTTCTTTGAGGTTCTAACATCTGATTGCAGATATAAATTATTTGGCCATTGATTTTATAGGTATATCATAGTATTTTTTACCTGAGAAAAAGCTTTGAATTTTAACAAAGAAATACCAAATTGGTATCTTTAACATTAAGGTTTAATACATTTTAGGAATAAGGCATAATTTCTCCTAGTCACATCATCATAATATTTTTGTTTCTCCTGAATTTTTTTCTTTCATTTTTTTTTTTAAACCTCTACATTCAGAACAACTCAAAACATCTTTAAAACCATCCCTTTATTTGCAATTGGGCTCTACTGATTAAAAAAAAAAAACATTTCAATCATTTTTTTCTTAACCACACAATATTCTTCTTTGCTGAGATAGTTGTAATGCTCTACCTGGTGATTCGATGGCAGGCATGGTTTCAGATATTACCTGTACAACTGTCACTCTCAAATTCCTACCTCCAGTCTAGCTTTCCCTGAGTTTCATGCCTGGATTTCCTCATATTCAGTTATCTCAGATTTAACATTTTGAAATTAATTTTCTCTTTCCTCCAGATATCCCTTGCAAAAAATTTTAATTAAAAAACAAAACCACACCTGTTCTATCACCAGTGTTTCTTGTTCTAGTTAACGCATCATGCCAAGATCTTTTTCTTCTCTTAAACCAGTTCCCCTTAGTCAAACAATACCCAAGTCCTCTCAGCTCCATCTTGGAAACAATCCTCCTTGGTATACGTCTTAGAGACACTTATTGCTAATGTTCAATTTAGAGCCCCATAATCTCTCATTCTGGTTATTGTGGTAACCTCCTGACCAGTGTTTTCCTCTTCAGATCTTGCCCACATCTTCTCAAACATATCTTTTTAAATCACTCGTAATGTTGATCTCTCTAAAAACGTCTGAGATTTCTTTTTTTCCAGGAGAACAAGGCTCCTAGCATCCAAAGCTCCTCAGAATTTTAGAACAATCTTGCCAGCCACATTTTCTGTCACTTTCTCTCATGCCCTTTAACACTCTGGTCATAACTTAAAATTGAAAAAATCAAAAAATCTTACCGGTGTAATATTCTGAGCCACCTAAATTTTCCCATATGTGCACCAACATATAGAAAGTTTCTCATAATTATTGTATATGATATACCCTGTGACAATGGTTTGTCATTTCATTTTTAATCTTATTTCCAAAATTTTAACATATGTGTTGAATAATGAATAACAAACTAAATTTTCTTAAAAGTTTTTTAGTACTTTTTAAACACTTTGTGTGTGAAATCAAAAAGTGTTACATAGATAAAGCAGGTTTAGATATGACTTTCATCAAAAATGTGGAAAAAAGTATTTTGCTTTTTCTCATCCTTTTCTAACCTAAATTCTAGATTAACAAAGTATTTTCCCCCCTAAATTTCTAATCTATCTTCCGGTCACCCTCAAACAAAAGAGGCAGGGCCAATTTATTTGAAATTGTTATATCTCTTCTCCTGTATACACTTATCTTTAGGAAAAAGTGCAAGATAAGCAAGTTGAGAGTAAAGATATCCTAGGAGAGAACAAACACTTCAACTGAATATAAATTAGCTCTTTAGTTCTCAGATCACTGTAGATTAAAAGACCTTGAATCCAGTATCCTGCTGAAGATAGGAAGTCTAAAAAAGTGCCAACGCAATTGTATTCTAACGATTAGAAATTTCCCTTAAAGCAAGAATCGAAACACGATAGCTATTCTAGAATCTCTAGCTATAAAAATATTACAGCTGTAGTCAAAATTCAGAACAAATAAATGTTACAGTTATAACAAAAATTCAGAACAAATAGTTTTAGTGCTAAACTTTGAGATGCACAATGGAGGTCAATGAGATATTGTTTAGATCAGTTAATCATCAACTACTACATAAGAATCCTATTAACATGGTGATGTCTGAAGATTAAGGCTAACACCTGCATAATGGCTATCTAGAGTATGATGTGGGACAGTGCAAAGAGGTGCATTATTTCATCTACAATGTAATCAAATGTGTGATACATAAAAGGGGCTTTATAAAGGGATTTAATTAGCTTCTAGTAGTTAAGATTCTGGTCTGATAACAAGGCTACATATTTATTCTATTTTGTCCGCATATAATAATATGTATATATTATTGGTTAATGCTAAAATAAACTCATAGGTATTAATGTCGTTTTGACTGTAACATTTTAGTTCAAATCAAATAAAAATAACACATGCCACTTTAAAAGATAAATTAAGAGGAACAAACTGACTTTCCTTTCATTTCTGTGGATGTGTTTTCCCAAAGTACAAACTTAGGCTACAATTTATATATTAAAACTATGGCTGGATACATTGTCACACATGGCTATGTAAGCATAAGTCAACAAAATTCAGGCTAAGTACTTTAAAAATGACCTCTCAGTTACTATTTATTTATCAGAGATGTCAGTTACCCCAAATCTTCTAAGTATGGTCCTGGGAGTGTTCACTATTGGCTCAACTGGGAAACAGAGATGTGAAAAATACAACTAAAGTTTTAAAAAAAAAAAAAAACCCTGGCCATGACAGACAACTTTCTTATTTCTTTTTCAGCAAGTAGCAAAACTCGACTAATGATGCTATTTCAACACTGATGTTGGGAGGTAATCATAGATGGTTTCAAAATTAGAAACAGGTGTGCCAGCATGGTTGCACGAGCTGAATGAAGAACAATCCCTTCCCAATGTCACTCTACATGATGGAATTCCTTCACAGCTGCTTTTGCTGCACGTTATGTTCAATCACATAGTAAACATCATTCCATCTGAATCGTGCATCCTGAAGGAGCCATGTAATTGAGACCTTAATTCCTACATGTTGAAATAAAAGCTTACAGGTTATTATAATCTAATTTAAACTGAGTGTAAAAATTACTCATCCATTTTGAAATTTCAAGTATATTAATTATGAAAAGTCAAACTAAGGTAATTAGAAAAGCCATCAAAATGGTGAGGCCTGAATCACTGAGTGATAATGCTTTTATATTAATGTGAAATTAAATTTTAAAGGGAACAGGCATGAAACAACATGAAATGATCTAAAACTAAATAATCTAGCGATGAATTTAAAGTACATTGATTAAGCCTATGGTTTGGTGTATGTTTTTTGTTAATATTCCTCTCCTTAATAGTACTGCTTCTGTTACTTACAACTTAGTTATGTAAGGTGTTCTCATTAACCACCTTGACTGTGGGTGTTGGGTATATGGTAAGAAGAGAAATATCACTTGGCATATTTCTTCATATATAAGATATAAAGCTTATAATTTTATTTCCATCTACAATGAAAAACTAATTTGTTATTCATGAAGTCATTAATTTTTAGGAGTTCTCTACTCTAACTTCTCAAAAATATACACAGGTAAACCCACCGATGTTCTTGAACACTACTTCTAATTGGAGAGTAGTGGTATTATCTTCCTTGAGAGATTGGATCTCTCCTTACTCCCTTGAGATATCACCCTACTCCATAATAAATTTTGGTAGAAACAGTATAACTAAGCTTCTCTTTTCCTTCCACTTTGATTCTCTTTGAGTCTGCTACTTTCTATGCATAATTTCCCTGCAGGATCTCATCTGTGTTTATGACTTCATCTACTCCTTCTATACCAAAGACTTGTAAATCTAAATCTGTAATTGAGACCTCTTCCCAGGTACACATTTTCAACGGGCAACTGGACATGAACACCCGCATATCCCACAGGTGTTTCTCACTCAGTATGTCAAAACCGTACACTTTATCTTCTCACACTCTCACTTCTCCAGCCATAATTTGCTCTGCCTCCTGAATTCTTGATTTTGATGAATGATACCTTCATCTACCCAGTCTCCTGAGTTAGAGACCCGTGCCGTATTCAAAAGGCCTTCTTTTTATTAGCTCATATGTACAACCGAGGACAAAGTCTTACACAGTCAATTTTATTTATTAGTGAGTTATTTACACAGTGTTCTATTGAATGCCTTCTATTTCTAGGCTTCACGTTTAGCTAGGTGCTGGGGATGTTTCATCAGATAAAATAGACAGGATTCCTACTCTCAAGGGACCTACAGAGGAAAGGGGCAGAGGAGAGACTATGCAAGAGGGAGAAATGAAAAATACAAGATATGATAATAAGATGAGACAGGGATAAACGTTAATAACGAAATAAAATAGGATGATGTAAAAGAACGATTGGAGATGGGTGTACACGACAGAAGGCCTTTCTGAGAAAAATACATAAGCTAGTAAGCCAAAAAGGGAATGATAAAAAAGAGGAAATCGTGAAGATACAGGGGTAGTATGTGTGTGTGTCTGTGAGAACACTGCACAGAAATCTATTCTACACTCGATGTGAAATGTTTTTCATATCCAAAGATCTCTGACTATGATCCCCAGGGTTTGGCTTAATTATGTCATGTAAACATTCACATAGCTTAGACTAGAATTTGCCTTACAACAAGAAATTTCAACAATGCATGTTTTTCCTAGTGTACTGAATATTCTCAATTTCCCCCTCCAGATGCACTCTCCAACATTGTTTTCTGGGACTACAACCACTATGAACTTTATCAGCTGGACTCGCTTTCTCTCTGGCTGTTTGGTCAATGGGAAGCCCTACAGGATTTTAGAGGTTGAGAGATGAGAGTGCTTTGGCTATTCATCTCCCAGGACACTTTCTGCCATGCCATGGTCTGGCAGCAGCTGTGTTTCTCTACCGCAGAACCTAGATCCTATCAGACAGCCCCTCTCCCAGGGCTTCAGTTCCTACCTGGTTCTGCTAACAGTTCCCTTCCATTGCTCCTCCAGCCTCTTCTCATTTCTTAGTCCTAGGGTGCTTCGCCATCTCTTCTTGATTTCCTTAGCCCGTCTCACACCCATGTAAATAGTCCCTTTACTAAACAGTCTTCAAATACTCTTTTGAATATGTTCTCTCTCAATCACTGGGACCCAGAGTGATACCGTACTGTTCACTATTGAGTCAATCAATGAACAATGAGTACACTTTCTTACTAAAACTCTCTCTGTTTTTTTTTTTTTTTGGTGTTGTTTTTGTTCCAAGCCACTATTGCTAATTTTCCCCAAATTCTCTAACAAATATAAAACCCATTGGAATATTTTCCATGTCATCAAGTTCAACAGATGTTCCATCAGTTCCATATTTCCCCTGGACACCTCTCTCCTGGAATTCCTTATCCTCTTACTCCAATCTGGAAAGATGATTCTCTAACCCTGCTAGACTGGGTCATCCTAGATAGCCTTCTGCCTCCTTTCCATTTGGTATCTCCTCTTCTTGGATTCAGTGACTTCTGCCTTGGTTTACGTTCATGTTCCTGTGGAGAATGGACTCCAATAACTTTCCAAGAAAGACTATATGGAAGATATATGCCAGAAAATTATTTTAACCCTTACGTTTGATTGATTATTTGCTTGGATATAGAATTTTCTTTAGAGTTTTCCAGATTTTGCTGTCATATTTGTTGGTATTGAGGACAGTTTTTGCTGGGTGATGTCTTTTGGTGTTCTGATTCTTTATATGTGACTTTTTTTCCCCCTCCTTGAAATGTTTAAGATTTTATCTTTATCTCATGTGTTCTGGAACTTTCATGATAATGTGATTGACACCTGTCTTTTTTTGAATTTCCTGTCCTGATAACTTTATGGGCTCCTTCATTCCAGTAATGCATGTTCTTCAGTTCTGAAAAATGGCACATTTTTGGATAATTTGTTCCTCTCTATTTTTTCTTCTTCTCTAATTAGCCATATACTGGCCCTCCTAGATTTATCCTCTTTTTTCTTAACCTTTCTATTTCATTTTCCAAGTTTTGTCTAATTTTTTTATAAAGTTTCTGAGTAATTTCCCAAATGATCTTCCAATACTTAGAAAAAATATTTTGACTATCAAATATATTTTTTTATATTTCAAGGGCTTGATTTTCTTTATTCTTCTTTTTCATGCATTCATTTATTATTTCAAGGAAAAAAATATTTTTTAAATCTTTGTGAGAACATGGACTATGTTTTATTCAAAATTTTCTTCTGTTCTTTGCTTTTCTTGTGCTATTTGAGTGCCAGGGTCCATAGTTCTGTCCCTCTCTGGCTCCTCAATTTTTGAGAGAAGAATTCTAGTCTCCTGAATGAAGGAAACAACTAGGTAGTCTGTACACTTGGAGCGAAAAAGTGAAAAAGGCCTGCAGCAGAGACATATAACCTTCAGTTTGAAGAATTCGTTCTGCCTGTTTTCTGTATATTGTTTCTGTTGCGAAATCTGGTATCTCTGGGTTTAGAGCCTCTTGTCTCTTTTTCTATACAGAATAAAGCTTTCATCTCCTACTTGGGTAGGAAGAGGAGATCCCCTGGTAATCCAGAATCGAGGAGGGGATCTGAAGTCTAATAACTTCTCAGATACACTGAACGAATTTTCATATTCTTGCAACTCCACTTTCTATAATACCTGGTGCCCTCAGTTCTCAGACTTTCCAGGGTCTACAGGATTGATTGGTTTCTTATTGGTATCTCCCTAGAGTTACTTACATGTCAGATTTCCATTTTCCAAAAATGAGATAGAATCTCTCATCCTTGCTGCATCCTCCCCCATTCTCTATTTCCTTATAGATCTAAACTCTTTATACTTACAGTGATTTTAGTGCAGTTTTGGAAGGAAGTAGAGATAAAGGCAAGGATCCAATTTTTCATGTCAAAAGACATGCACACTTTAAAACTTAGGTTACAGGTAGTAAAACTTTGTGAAGTAATGCAGTATGTTTAGAATTTGGATAGCTACATTAAATGTATCTTTTTATCTCAAGTTCTTCTTATTTGAAACAATTTTAATACATGAGATGGCAAATTCTATTGAAAATTCTATTTGATAGAAAAATAAAATTAAAATATGTCAATAGCAAGATCACACTTTTCTATCATAATGGCAATATAAGTCATTAAAGTTTACAAATTAAACATTTTAAAACTGGTCAAAAGTGAAGAAACAACTCATGCTAAACTTACTTCATTTTCTTTGTGAAAGAACTGCTAAAAAGGTGGATCATGATGATTTTCTAGACATAGAGCAAGGCACGTAACAAAACAAAGCAGAGTGTGCTGAAAGATAGCACCATGAGGAAAGTTTACATCTGATAGAATGACCACATCCAAAGACTGATGAAGGGATTGGTGCCCACCAGAAGAAAGGTCTTTAGAAGGCATGCCATAGGGTTTGCCCTAAGCCCTATGGCATTCAATATTTAAATTGAGACACATAAGTTTATATCGACTACGGAATGATTTGGGTGACAACGAGAAATAGCATGTGAAGGAGAGGAAAGACTAAACAATATCCAAAGTCGACAGCAAAGGATTTGAACAATTTCATTACAGGCTCATATTTTATAAGATGAATTTAACAGGGCTAAAAGTATAGCCTTACACTTAAGTCTAAAATATTACCTATATACACAAATTGATGAAGAAATGTCATAATATTAGCACCTCTGAAAAAATGTATAATTATAATTAACTAAATAATTGACTACGATATTTACTGAGCACATACAATGGGCAAGATAATGCAGATGAAATGAATGATACAGACAGAATGTCTGCTTCCGGTGAACTTACATGTCAGCAGGGGAAACAGATAACACTTAAGAATTAATTAATTATAATAGATTTAAGTCTCACAAAAGGGAATAATTAATATTAGGAATTCATAAAATAGAGGACCTAGGTTATAGATGAGTTAGACAAGAAATAGCTAATGCCATCTTAGGTTGCATTAATAAAAGTTTACAATGCCTAGAATGCTGAGCTGCTGGCACTTTATTCCTTGAATAAAGAATACTGCTAACTCAGAAAAACAAAAAGAGAGAAATATTATATTATCAGATAATATTTATTGAAAATTTGCCATATAAATTTTCAGGAATTGTGCTAATTGACTGTCATATTATTTTAATCCACATAACATCCAAGTGAATTAGATATTATTAAACTCCCATTTTATAGATTGAAAAAATGGAGGCACAAAACCTCAGTGACTTATCTAGGTTCACACAGCTGCAAGTATAGGAACTAAGATCTAAACCCAGGAACTGTGACTCCAGAGTTGGCAGTTTTAACCAACGCACTCTGTTCAGCAAGTTGAAGCTTCCTGGGTGCCAGACTATGGCCATCAGAAACTGAACCTGTCCAGGTGACAAAAAACCAGGTTGCTGGAAGATCTCCGAACTTTATAATCAAGTTAAAGGCACTGAAGGAGTTTAACTAGAGAAGACAAAGAGTAGCATTCATGGGTGTGGTCACCAGGGAACTACCTTTGTCAGGCTTGCTCCGTCAAACCCTGCTGGGAGCTGGTTTATAGGTGGCTACAATAGCGGAAGGAAATTGGTAACTGAAGTGGATCTTACCACTCGGTGTCCCACAGTACAAGTGAGTTTTGTTAGGCAACTGGGACACAAAAGGCAAAAAAAAAAAAAAAAAAAAAAAATACTGACTATATTGTTTTACATCCAATGCTTATTTACTTTAATGTGAAACAATGTGACAATACAATTGAGAAATTTATCAAATAAAAAATATCCCATTTTCATATCCACATACCGAATAAACACCACTTACTATAATGGATGCTAAATATTAAGATTTTTTTTTGGCATGCCTAGTACTAAATATATCTATTTTTAGATATATCTTCAGATGTTTATAGGCAAAAATTCAAACTGGTTTTTTTAATCTTTTGCAATTTGCTAATTGCCCTAAAACTATAGCTTCAAATATAAAGATCATTCACTTGTGAAGGAATGGGTGTTTTTATTCTAAAATAGCCTTGAAAATAAAATTAAGCAAAGTGAAAAATAATGGGACGACACAGGATATTTCTCCACAAATTCAGCATTATCTTCACTTTCAAACTTCCCTTTGATGGGATTTGCTGTTTATTTGAACCCAGGCACTGTGCAGGAGGCTGGAGTTGCTGATAAGCAGTTTTTTCATTTCAGTACAAAATCAGCAAGGTGATTAATATTTTTAATTTTCAGGAGTCTAAATTATGCAGATGAACTACAGTTTCTTTCTCCCTCCTATGCCTTTTGTGGGCCCTGGCAAAGGGAATGATGGGAGGCAGTCCTGCGCGGAAACATAGTGTGGCACCCAGGAAGTGGACGGCACGTAAGAACGCTCCATTTCCGGTCAGCAGCTCCTCCAGAGTTGCAGTAAAATGCTAGGCTGAGCCCTCCACTCTTTTTTGTCCGGGTGTGTTTGGGTGGACAAAGAGGCACAGTTCTATCTGCCTTGCAGTATCCCCATAAATAGAGTTCGTTAATCTTTGCAAAGCTCCTTGAGTACCGGGGAGTAAAATGCTGTATAGGTAGAGTGTTTAACACCACCACCACCACCAAAAAACAATAAGATCATCTTAAACTCTATAGAAGGTCACTTAAAGATGAGGGTTTTGTTCTAAGATGAGTGTCTCTTCGTGGCTGCGTGCGAAGGGCTGCCTTTTCCGTCCTAGTCTCTCTCACTCCTTCAGCTGCTTTAAAAGCGCCTTATGAACTGTGGGCTTTCAGGATGTTTAATCCTAGGCATCCTTCATTTTAAATGACTTTACTTTTTTTTTGTTTGCTTCATAAATGTCTAATAATCCTAGCTTAGGGGAACTGACCCCATTTTTAAACTAAACATGTCTTTACTAGGACCAAACATAAATAACGTGTTCCCCTATTTTGGGACCCACAGTCTTAATCCTCACTCTGAACTTGCCGGGAATGACCAGCCACTTAGTTCAAAACGAACGCTGATAGACTCATGCCAAGAGGGTGATAAAACAGTCAGTTCAATTGTTTCCCCTTTCAGGTACTGCACCAAGCAAGGCTGCTGGCTTCAAGGAACTCACAGAAATCACACAAAAAGTTAGAATTTTAAAAAGAAAGTAAACCTTAAATCAGTGGTTGGTTAAAGACAAAATTCATAATTCAGCTTAAGTTTGATTTGTATTTGTATATTCTTCCTGATAGGTATTCATATATTCTTACTGATATCTACATTCTTTCTAACATAATAAGTATCCTCTCAAGGGCAAAACCACATATCCTTCCATGCTAAAACATAGAAAGAGGAAAGAGTCAAATTTAAATCACTTTCTTATTTCTACTCTTTTAACATGCTTTTCTGTCTTACTATAGAAATGCGTTAAGGAGATAGGATCTGTGCATTTGGAATGGGTAACAAACCTAAGGATTATCTTATTTCTCATCCTGATTATTTTTTTCAAAGAATTAGCAAAGCTTTAATGTTTAAGGCAAAAATCTCGGCACATATGTTTGAGTAATAAAAGACTTGGCTAATACCAGGTAAATCAAAAGTCTTGCTACCCTACAGGTGGCAAATGCAGCTGCCTCTAGGGGCCAGGCAAGGTATACAAATGAGGGACGAGGTCTGGTGACAGGGTGAGAGGAAGTTATGGGGACAACAGTAGATTCAAGAGGACATGGTCTGTTGAAAAGTGCTCACATGCGAACAGTTTACAGCAACGTTCAGGCCAAATAAAATGCTTCTGTAGTCTGCTACCCATTTTCCAGCCCTCCCATATACTTTTGAGATATATAGGTTTAATGTGCTGAGAAATGAGTGATTCATTTTTCTTTCTTTCTTTTTTTCTTTCTTTTCAGAATACTGGAGCAGAGCTTTTCTGACTTGTTGAAACACGTCCTGTGTTACAATGCAGGGGTAGACTGAATTATTCCTGGAAAGACTTGTAAGACCTAATGAGTCTGACTCCTCTTTGCATTGGGCCCTGTGGCCACAGTGACAGCTCAGCCCCAGGTTCTCATCTGTGCTTCATGAACACAGCCTCTTGAGTTACTGGATACAAAAGCATCCAGTTCATTTACTTCCTATCTGAGATTTGAAGAACATGGGGGCCTGACATGTCACAAAGAAAGGAGATGCGGGCCCTTTCCTCCCCCTGAGCAGGTTGCTCAGAAAGGGATTAAAGGAAGGAATTTGAAGGCAGGGAGCCCTGAAGTTTATCCCCTCAGTCTTGTCCCCGATGAGTTCAGGCTGTTAATGTGCTCGCCTTCATGCTAAGATGCATACAACTTTTCAGAACCTGCCTCAAGTGGGCGCCTCCATAATTAATAAATCTCTGATGAATTTTCTATAGTGCTTTCATATTCAGAGAAAAGCAATAAGGTAAGCAAAGAAACAAAAGAGATATATACATATATATGTTAATTTTGGTTTGATTTTAGAACAGATGATACACATTTAAAGCTTGGTCAGCACTTTATAGCTAATGAATGGACAGTACCTTTCAAGAAGCAGCTCATTAATAATTGGTTTCCTCCTCCTCATTAAGAAGCACTTATTAGTAGTCTAATTACAGATGGCCTCAATTAGGGGATATGCACAGGGTTTTTTTTTTCATGAATCACTGGATTCTGTAAGAGCTTTGTGTCTAAAGCAGAAAGAACATTTTTAAATCTATATAGCATTCCCATCTTAGCATCTATTAGAACTAATCAAAATATTTAGGAAAAAATAAAAGATTAAGATTTTTTTTTAAAAAAGAAGAGTTTTTGTAGGTGTGTGGAGGTGTGTAAAGTACTCACTATGTTTGACAGCAACAACATAATCGAGTACATATATTTGCTACATTCATGAAAGAGCAAAGCATATGTCAATAGGGCTAATATTCAGCTTCTGTTTTGTAAATTCCATTTCCAATGTTTGTACTCTCCACATCTATCATTGATTTCAGATGACTAGCATTTCTTCATCTTTTGACATATATTTCATTTTGTATGAATTTGCACTATGTACACTACATAGGAGAGCAAGAATCTGCCAGTCTCCTGATGATAAAACTCATGTAATTTAAAAAATAAATATAGTGAATAGAGACATTGGCCCTACTTCAAATCTTTAAATCAATAAAACTCAAAGATAATTTATAAATGTTTTTTCCGTTTAAATAGCTTGGAGGTAGTTATATATTTTGCATTTATAGGCACACTTTAAATTCTATGCTTTCAGTAGTTTTGTTGATAAATTATTAGGTGTGACTCATGGGCATAAAGCCATACACACATTCTTCTAAAAATGGAATGTAAAACTTGGAGTTAGTCCATGTTATGGGTTGAATTTGCTAACACAAAAATCAGCATTGATGATTTGGAGAATTTTCCAGATAGTGTGCTCTGGAAGCAGGGTGTGGCTGGATAACTCTATGCTAAACAGATTAGCACATTGTGTTACTGATGGGTCCAATCAACCATCTGAGCAGGGCGAGAAATAGAAACGAGATGATCCAGGAAGGATGTGTGAAAAACCCTCATGTCAAATAGTGTGGGTCACCTCCACATCCACGAAGACTGACACAGGCTTTTTTTTTTTCAGGGGAAGATTCGCCCTGAGCTAACATCTGTTACCAATCTCTCCTTTTTATTCCCTCCCCAAAGTGCCAGTGCATGGTTGTATATTCTAGTTGTAGGTCCTTCTAGTTCTTCTATGTGAGCTGCAGCCACAGCATGGCAACTGACAGACTGGTCGTGTGGTTCTGCGACCAGGAAATGAACCTGGGCCACTGAAGCGTTGGGTGAGTGACTAACTTTAACCACTAGGCCATCAGGATTGGTTTCTGACAATGGTTTTGAAAATTTTATACCAGCAGAAAAACTGCAATCCTGAACTTAAAGGGACAGAAAATGGGATGGGATGAAAGAAGAGTGACTCCTACAGCAAAGCCAAAGATGTAGAGACCAGAGAGGGCAGAACTGACTGAGGCTGGCTGATCAAATGTCCTCAGGCTGAGAGGGCAGGGCCACTGCCAAGGCAGGCCAAGAGGGCGGGGCTGCTACCCAGCTGGGCTGGGAGGACAGAGCATGGAGCCACAGATGATGATTCTCAGGCCTCGAAATCTAATGGAATTTGTCCTGCTGGGTTTTGGACTTGTTTGGGACCTGTGACCCCTTTTCTCCTTCCCATTTCTCCCTTTTGGAATGGGAATGTCTATCCTATGTCTGTCCCATCCTTGCATTTTGAAAGCATATAATTTGTTTTCTAGGTTTCACAGGTCCACAGATGGAGAGGAATTTTGCCCCAGGATGGACCATACTCTGAGTCTCACCCATTTTGGACTTATTGGTTTTAGAAAATAAGATTTGAGACTTTTTGAGTGGATTAGATTTAGGTGAGATTTTGGATTTAGAGTTGTTGCTGGAATGGGTTAAGACCTCTGATGAAGTTGGGACACGTGAATGTATTTTGCAAGTGGAAAAAACATGAATTTGGTGAGGAGGGTAGAGGATGGACTGTTAAGGGTTGAACTGGGGCCCCCCAAAACTTATGCTGAAGTCCTAACCCCCGATAGCTGCAAAGGTGACCATATTAGGAAATAGGGTCTTTGCAGATGTAATCTAGTCAAGATGAGACCATATGAATTAGGGTGGGCCCTAACCCAGTATAATTGGTGTCCTTATGAGAAGAGATACAGACAGAGAGGGAAGATGGCCACGTGAAGATGGAGACAGTGAGTATTGCTACAAGCCAAGGGATGCCTGGGGTTACCAGAAGCTGGAAGACGCAAGGAAGGGTCCTCTCCTGGAGGCTTTGGAGGGAGCATGGCCCTTCCAATGCCTTGATTTTGGACTTCTAGCCTCCAGAGTTGTAGGAGAATAATTTTCTGTTGTTTTAAGCCACTGAGTTAGTGGTGCTTTCTGATGGCAGCTCCAGGAAACCAGTTCAGCCAGTTATACTGAACACTGTTTTTCCTTGGCCTTTCAGCATTCATTTCCTTCCCCTGCCCCTTTTAGTAACTATCTGATTTTCCACTCCCACTTTTATACCATGTGCTTTGCAGAGCTGACTACACCCATGGATCCAAAACTGAGCATGCAACCTATGCACATCCTGTTCTCGGGCCTCAGCAGTTGCTTCAGGGATGAATGTGGCACTCAATCATGGTCAATGGGGAAAATGGAAAACTGGTGCTCCCACAGTCATATTGTACCATGAGGGATAACCGGTCTGAGAATAGAAACAACAAAGATGGAGAAGAGTCAAGAGATCTCTGAGAGAGATCCTATTTATCTATAAGACAATCAACCACATATAAAGTGGGCCCTACTATTAGAATTTTTAGTTACCTGAGCTTTCATTTAAACCATTTTTGACTAAATTTTCTAACACTTTCAAGTACGAAATTTCTCTTAGGTCTCCCAGTTATTGGCACTGCCCTCCTTCTGTTGCTTTCAGTTGTCACTGAATGCCAGCTTATTCTCTCCTGGGTCACTTCTAAACTTAAAATAAAAATAAAGTTAAGCTTTTGGTCTGGTGTTTCACTGATTACTTAATGAATGAGATGCTTTGAAAATTCCTAATTCAAGTTGTGTCTATGAAAAAAGTTAACCAGGTTTCCTTATTTCTCAACATGGACTCAGTGGATACTCTCATATTTACCGCTTAGTCTTACAGGCTGAAGACCGCAGTGCAGAGAACTTTCAATGGGCTAAGTCAGCAGAAAAATCTTCCTTAAGTTTTTCCTGGAGGAAATAATATAGAAGAGCATCTCTCTTCAAATACCATATATGGATTTAGATTATATTGATATACCCTCAATTTTTGTGCCATTGAAGTGAATATATTTTTTGTTTTTAAATACATTCTTAAAGGTAAGTTTATTATAATAGCAAACCAAATTTTAACATTTACATATTCTTATGTTCAAAAAAATTGTGCTTCCAAGCTTTTTGGAATACTCTCCTAATTTCCAACCTGATTCATAACAGAGAAAAATGCAATTTTGATTTTAAATCTTAGATTTATTTTATCATGTATTCAATTTATTATATATGCACTTTTTTGTAATTTATGAAATGCTAGTTTGAAATTACTGTAGAGTCAATATATTAATTTTTCTCAAGCTTTAAGTAAAAACAAAATATTACTATTCAAATTATATTTCTATTTTTCCTTCATCAGCAGCATTATTTATATGCTTATCAACTCGAAAAAGTTGAATGAAAAATGCAATTTTTTGGGTTCTCCTAAAGGTGGAAATGTATATTGATTGAGAAAGAAAAAAAAACCCTCATGGATGTGGGTATACTAATCTTTTATGCTCTTTTCATGATACCTATTCCATAATTCCATAAGGTCATGATTTAGAAAATATCTAGAAATTCTTTAAGGTCACAATTTAGAATATCAGGTTTTCTATTGATCATAGATGGTATTAAGATTTTGTTTTGTTTTAGGCAGAATCATCCAATATTATCATGCATCTTATCATTGGAATATAAATCTGGTTTCTTTGCTAAAAAATTATACAGTTATCAATAGTTTGTTTAGAGATTATGCATGCATTAATTATAACTTTATAAAATATGACTGTGGAATGATATATAACTTGATGTTGCTATTAAGATTTCAGTTTGGGGAGGATATGTCCACATTAATGCCAAATTTAGCCTACTAAACCAAAAGTAATATTTTAAAATCTCAAATGAGTATCCCAGTAATGATCCTAAAGCTTTTTTTAACATGTTGACAGATACCCTCTCCTTTATGTGGACATAATGTATTTACATATATGTACAACTTTTTATACATAAATTTAAAAAGCTACCTTTTGTGTATAAGACACAGATATAGAGGTGCATGCATATATTTATGAATAAGCAAAGAGAAAATAAGGACAAAAATTATTCGCTGAGTGTAGACACAGCATATACAGTTTTAAAAAAGCTACATCCAGTTTACAGCATCTAAACCTTTCTTTCGTTAGCAATGCTGTTTTAAAATATATTCTCCCCAAGGAACAATACCCTAGATACACAGTATCTACTTATGGCGGATGGTGCTGCAAATTGTCTAAAGGCATGTAGTCGTCATGGACTTCTTAAGAAATGAATACTTAAAAATCAGATAAGCACCGAATAAAGGGGGAAGATGGCCACCGCTAAGGAAAGATACACATACTTGTATATTAATGTTCAAGTATGTTTCATTTAGGGCAGAACTTCCTCCAGAGCCTGCAGTAGCACTTGTATCAAACTGCTCTCTTCAGCCTGCTGCTCTGACAACTAACCAGGGGCAAATGTCAGGTCAGCTCCCAGCATCTGTGTCTTGCTATAATTGCTTTGTCAGAAACCTAATAGCTGCCTTCTTTTTCTCACTGAACAGTGAAAAGTAATAGTGTGCAAAGAACTAAATGTTGAAATATTCTTTATCCTCTCCCCAGCATACACCCTGGTTCATATTATATTGCATTTGTGATTTTTCCTAATTGGTGCTAAAACTATGTTTCCTAGGCTACCAGAAAACATTTTAAATTGCAGTATTCATCCTAGTGACCACTGCTCTGTTTGACCATTCTCAGGCTTGAGCATTCCTATTATGTTAGCAGGTATCTCCCTAAAACTGAACTTTTTGCCATCTACGTCAAGCCACATGTGGATATTTATTTAGTGCTTATCCTCATCCCAGTATATAAAGAGGTATCTTTGGGACTCAAAGTGATAAAAAGCCAAAGCTGTTTTAATCCTACAGAGTGACACAAAATTGTAGGATCAATATTCAAAAAGACACCTGGAGGCCATACAATGGGTATACACTAAAATACTAAAGTATGTTGTATTGATAGCTGGTGCTCCATAGAGAACGAGGAAAGGGACTTAGTTTTGTAGACTGAGATTTGATCCAGGAGGTGCTTCTTAAAGCAGGTGCACTTTGAGATGGGTGTATAAATAAACTAGAAGTGGAGTTGGAACTGACCAGTAGCCTGGGCAAAGACATAGTGGTGGAAAGACTTAGGATGAGCTTAGAGGATTAAGAATCCATCTCCACATTCACATACCTCTAAATTTCCAAAGTGCCATGGCTATTGAAAGAAAACAGGACCAACAATGTGGAACTGCATTTCCTACTTGTGTAATTTTTAGTCATGAGTAATATTAGTAATGATGTATAACTCACTGAGTTTGGGGGGAAAAATTAAATGAGAACATTTATGTAAACTCAACATTAAGGTATAAGAGAACACACAAACATTATTATGATCATGTGTGATGTGTTTCCCATACACATCTTGATTTATTTCCCAAACGTAGTTGAGATGATACTTTGAATAGTGAAGAGCTTGGAATTTATACCTGAATCTGGGTAATTTGAAATGGTTTCAACAAGTTTTGTTCTTACAATAAGAGTTATCAAATAAATTATAAAGAAATTAATTTAATGTAAAAAACTACAGAAAGGATTCAGTATTTTTAAAAACTACTTCAAATGCAGGATCCTATATAAAGAATGAAAGAAAACACATGGATAACTGGGCAGTTCCCTAGAAAGGAAATTTTCCTCACATGTATGGAGACACACAAATCTTGACAGCTTCATTGGGCTTCTCAAACTTGCTTCATAGGCAATAATAAATGATAGAAAGATGCAATTGAATTAAACTAATGTGACCTTCTGAGTTCTGTATCCAAAATAAGTATTCAAATTCTTGCATGCTATGAATGTATGATGGCATTAAGAGTTGAAATTTATGAAGCATTCTGATTTTCATTACTCAGAACATTACCCTGAAATCAAAAGGGAACTAAATTCTTTGTGTTATATGGTCTTTTTTCTTCTTTTTAAAGAGAAATAGTGTTTCTAGTGAAAAATAAAAAAATCACTGAAGAAAGAAAGGAAGAATGAAGGAAATAAGGAAAGAAAATCTAAACTGAAAATTAACTTTCACAGGCCTGTTTCTTTTATGAAATAAATTTATTGAACTAAGTAGTCTGTAAGGTCTCTGTAGCTCTACCTTTTTTTTAAACAAGTCTGATATGTCCTACAGTCAAAATAACAATATTTTGAAAAAGAGGCCCTTCTTTTGAAAAGTTATAGATTAGCAGTCCCCAAGTATAGCAACTTTTGTATATGCCCACATGTTTTGCGTTTTTTTAATGCTTCTTTTTGAGTGAGGAAGATTGGTCCTGAGCGATTATCTGTTGCCAATCTTCTCTTTTTTTTTGTCCTCCACAAAGTCCCAGTACCTAGTTGTATATCCTAGTTGTAAGTCATTCTAGTTTTTCTGTGTGGGATGCCACCACAGCATGGCTTGATGAACAGTCCATAGGTCTGTGCCCAGGATCTGAAGTGGCAAACCCCGGGCTGCCCAAGTGGAGCATATGAAATTAACCACTCGGCCATGGGGTCAGTCCCCAACATATGTATTTCAAACATCCCACTGCTTCTGATTCTCTAGACTATTTGTTTTCCAAAGGCCTAAATCAAAGGCTACCTCCTTCCTCTAACTTCTCATGTCCTGCCACATGAAAGCAATCCTGTAGCAAAGATAAAGAAATAACCCAAAGGAAAGACGTTGGTATAGTAAAAAGCTTTAATTGCTATTTTTGGATGGAAATCGTAATGTCTCTGGGATCCAAATAAACTTTTCACTTACATCTACTGATTTTATTACTTAGATTACAGTTAAATCTATGACCTCTTTTTGTACTTTTGCCCTCTGCCCTCTTTCTAGAACTCAGAACAATAACTTCTACTAAATCTCACTTAGATTTTCATAAGGGACTTGGGAACAGGAGGCTAACCACAAACCTCACAGGTGAAAAAAGTGATGTTCCTGCTATGTGCTCCCATTTCCTGAGTGTGCCTGCATATCAGGACCAGAATGCAATATTATGTTTTCTTAAATAACAACACTAGCACCAAAACCAAGAACATGGAATGTTACCAGATTCAATGAAAACTTTGATCTTAATGTAGGAATCTCACTGGACTTTCAATTTAATTGTATCATTTAAAATGCTATTTTGATCTTGCTGTGTTCAAGGCAAAACATTGAAAGGAGCTTAGAACTAAATGTGACTTGATTTTTGATCTATATAAGCATATTTTTTTCTAGAAAAAGGGTGCAGGTATGAGCTCTTAGAAATAGCTTTGCATAAACTCCTAAAACAGTGAGAGGTGGTCCTCCTTATATCCCCTTCACAGGGTGTAATTAAGAACAAACACAGACTGCCCTGTGGACATCTAGAAGCCACTGGGTTGTTGAAGCAAAAAAAAATTTTTTTAAATATTGTTGACAAGGCAAAGAACACTGAGAGCACAGGAAAGACAGAGCTTCTTCCTGAAGGTGAGAAACTTATAAGAGTTTGATCCATTTCAGCAAAATTGATGGGTAAAGATGAACTTTGTTGGCAAGCCTATCAGACAGTGAGGCTCCCTTCACCATTATGAGAAAGAGGTAAATTACCAAGAAAGCAAGCTGTCCTGCTCCAGGGGTGTTCTCTAGGACAGACTTTCTGGGATCACCTGTTCTGCGTACCTATGTCTACAGCAAAAGCTGTAATGTTAGCACTGCGTGATCCTCAGTAAAGATTACTAACCAAATCTATCTTTAAAACTTATAATCAGAAGACTTTTGTCATGAAAGAAAGATGCATTGATATTTTAGAAAGATTTCCACTAAAAATGAAAGTAAAATCATTTTTAATGAAGGCTAAGCCTCAGCCACCTAGAATACCCAACTCTGCAGAAACCCTGCTGTTTCGAAGTACTGAGTACCTGAGGGAACAGCAGCGTGTTTCTTGAGGCCACTGGTCCATTTTATTTACCACATGAGTCATGTCAAACATCATAAATCTCTTTCGGAAGCATAGCCTGATTTGTCAAGCTATTATATTATGTAATTTCATAATAAATTTGTGACTATGGCTAAATTTCTCCAATACACACAATATTGTTGTTTCACAGTATCTAATGGGTTTTAAAGTGGTTAGATTCAAGAGAAAAGACAGGACAAGGAATGAACAAATTATGAGAAATAAATTATAAAAATGAATATATTTGACATAAACCAAATATGTCAGATTCTTCATTTATCTGCTAAGCCTAAAAATAACTTGTTTTAAAATAAATTCTATTAACAAAAATGCTGTCTTCATGGAGAACCTAGTAAACCATATGTTCCCCTGACTTTGGCACCAAAAAGTGTATCAACATATTATGTTGAATTTCTCTGTCTGAATTCAAACCACCTACTCACGTCCTGATGTTTATTCACTTGAAATTAATAACATCCTAACCCAAAGATGTACCTAAAAATTTTAAAAAATCATTTCTATACAAATCTGGGAGAATTCTCAATGAAGCCAGGGAACCAAATAGTAAAGTAGAATGTGTAAGAGAAAGACAAAAAATCAGAAATTGATGCTTGTTCCCAGCTTTCCCCCAAAACCCACAGATGTCAGCAGAAAGGAAGTTTCTCATCTTCAGATTCCCCATCCATAAAAAAGAGATACCATTTGATTTACATGCTTCACAGTACTATTGAGGGATCAATAAAATGATATACTCAACATCAGTACTAAGATATAAATGAATACATCATTATAAAAGGAAAATTATGTACACTAAGGAAAAATTTTATACAGAAGTAACCTTACTCTAAATTTAAGAAAAAAGACAAAGATTCATTGTTTGATGAAACTGTAGTGTCAGTCTTTTGAGACATAAAAAGAAAACGATTAAAAAATCTTTAAGATAGAAACAATAATAATCTTTGTATATAGTCACATAAACTAAACCTATAGGAAAACATTAAACTTTGATTCCTCATTAGCTGAAGTAATGCTGTGGTATGGAAGAGTAGGTATTCCCAAATTACTCATTTTTGATTATTTTGTAGCAGATTAATCTTCGTAATTGCTTTTTGGCATATGCTCAAATTTAAATATCGTCAGATTTAAATAGCAAATCTGAAATGATAGGTTGTAGAGGAAGTCATTCCTTGCTGAATTGGGACCTCACCTTTGCCCCTACTCTTGCCTGCATTTTGTTGTGTATGGGTTCTGAAGCTTCTTAAAAATTGGACATGTCACTCTCCCTCCCTCTTCTCTCTGGCACGTACATAAGTCCAACTAACTTAAAAGAGCATATAAAACCCCGCACAGTCTAGTTTAACCCTTCATATCCAATACCTGCTCCTTTCATTTCTTCCCAAGAACCTCAAGTTTCCCTCATAGGAAGATACTGTTTTTAATACTCAAGAACTTATTGTGTTTGGAAACGCTCTGTGTCTAGGATATCATCCTGTAGCTTTTCTGTCAAACTCTCCTTCATTTCTCAGAGCAACTCGGCAACCTAAGAGCTCTAAGCCTCAGTTTATCTGCTTCATTAAAAGCCATGACAATCACATAAAATAGGCTTGAGAACCACACCTTGCACAGCGCTACATCCATAAATGTTTCTTCTGTTGCTGTTGTTATTAATAATATCATTAATGAGGAAAATAAGGTTTGTGACAAGTTAGATGACTTGGGAAGCATATTCATTCTATCTCAAACAGTTTAAAATTATACATGTTACAAAAGAAATATAATGTATTCTAGGAACTCCCCAAGATGGTACTTTTTCTTATAGAATATATTTTCCTCCTTTGGACGAAAGGGTCATGCTGACACATATGTTGAAAGATGCAAAGATAGAGTTTTTCTCCAAAATATTGTATATAAGAAAGGACAACACTAGGAGTAGAATAAAAGCTGAGGGTGACAGAGGACGGGGCAAGGGGGCGTGTGCTGGAAGGACACAGAAACAGGTCTCAAGCCATATCTCAGTTACCATCACATTGTTTAACTTTAAGCATAAAACCCTATTAAAAAATGTTGCTTTTAGTTATGTATTTGTTAAAGATTATAAATGTTACCGAAAGAACGTACAACTCCAGAACGAAATATGAAAGAAAAGCTGCCTGGCTCAAAAACGATGTCTTGACCATGGTATTTTTTATAGTTTTCAAATACATCCACAATAATATAAAAAAGTCTGTATGAAAATTGCCATGACACTTATGTGTCTATATTTCAAACCTTTGTACCTACAATTGCATTTCTCTTAATAATATGCCCACTCATTAGTACCCTAACAGAACAAAGCAGAAATCATGACAAGATGCTGGTCACAGTGACTATCCCACTACTAAGATGACAGTGTAGTAGGCACGATAGGTTTACTCAATATGTTTAGGTCCTGGGCCAATGGTCTCCTGCTGGTTTACTAGCAGCAATTTTCTTTTTTAACTTAGCAATACATCAGTTTTCAGTATTTTTTTTTCCTGCTTTCTCACCTATTATTATGTCACAAGCAACTAACATGCCATTTCCTCTTTCCTCTGACAGGGTTCTTTTCAATAGAGTCAAAGGTGTCTCACAGCTGCCATTGATTTCCCATCTGTCCAAGTCACCACAAAGACTACGACCCAGCGCTCACGCTGTGCTGTCCTTCCTGAGGGCTGTGTCTGTTGTGTTGCTGCTGGGGAAGCCCTTGGCCATGGTTATGTGACCCCTTCTATAGAGCTACGCGCTAATTTAACTGAAAGAACTGAGAGAAAATACAGCAAAGGAGCCCTTCCGTTATTCAGAAAGCTTCAGCAAGCCAAAGAATAAAATATGTCATCACTCAAAAACAGCAAAAAATATACACTAATGGGAGAGAAATCACCAGGAAGCAGCTGATGCTAATCTCTCACGTTCTGCCTCTGTCTCTCTATTTAGATGAATTATAACCAAGAACACTGAGATAGCTTTGATTTTAAGGAAACAGTAATGAAATAATATCTAAATAATAAAGATAGAGGAAAAGACAATCTTTTAATTTGTGCTATGTCATGGAATTACAAAAGTGAAATCTGACTTTGTCCATATTTTTGAATCATCAAAATGAGGAAGAATTTCCAAGATAGCATAAAAATTCCAGATTTTTATGTTACAAAAAGAAATGCTGAATATATTCTATAATGCCTTGGGGATTGACCTCAGTTCTGTGAAATCTGATTCCTGATAAAGCAGTAGGCACCTGTCCTTGCCCCTGACTTGCTTCAGGGCTGAGGCTTCATAATAACAAGCCTCTTCTGGATTCTGGTGCAAGGTGGCCATATGAAATAAAGTATTTAACACATCTGTAATGCCTTTCATGTTCATAGCTCAAAGAGCTTTATAAAACCCAATTAATTCATCGAGCGTCATAAACTTTGAAGAACCTGCATAACTACAGTTCTACATGTGGTTAATCATGAGCGGCAAGCAGTCAGATGTGTGGCTTAACAGAATCCAGATTTTAACTGTCCAGGTTTTGAATTTTCATGTACCTAGGGAAAGGCAGGGGCATAATGGAGAACCTCTGAGTCATTGGCAAATTCTAGGAATTGTGAGTTGGGTTAAGAATGCTCACAGAAAAGGATAATTTCATTGCCAACACCCAAAAGAACTCTGGCTCTCTCTACGTGGGCAAAAGGAGAGTTTAGATCCAAGTAAGAGAGGGCTCTCCCCATCTTCATGCTTTGGTTGGAAGTGCAAAATCATTTGGTAGAAATCTTTGTGTGGCATGCCAAATGGAATCTGTAGAATTCACAGTAAGAAAAGATAGTTTAGATATTTTTTTAAAATAGCTATGTTTAATATATTTTAAAAGGCTAACTAAACACTAAACCAGTGCCTAGTGCATAACCCATTCCCCAGGTGAAGTGCAACACTTTGAGAAGCTTGTAACCTTTTTCAAGTTCATATTAAGACAAAACTGTCCTGCTTGGAATAACTTGCTTACTGGGGAAACCTGGATTGCTAGTTATGGAAGAGTGCAAAAATCTTTGTGAATAAAGCAGATAGTTTTTCAACAAAAAACTGCACTGTCAAAAACATTGTGGGCAGAGGCACAAATGTTACGAGTCCGAAGAATTTGTTCCCGAACATAGGTTTTCCATCGGTGAACATGATCAATGAAAAGCTATAGGATGATGGAGACATCACAAGTGTCAACCTCAGGTAATATAAACTTATACCTTATTTGCCCAAGTAGCTAGGCGACATTTACAAGTCATCCCACTTCTCTAAGCCTCGGTTTCCTCATACGTAAATGAGAATAATAACACTTGTTCTCACAGAGTTGGTGAGAATACCAAATGAAAAAAGTCTATAAAATGCCTATTAGGTTTCCAATAAATCATAGAAAGTACTTTTTTTAATCATTTCTTCCATATCCCCCCAAAATCCCAATTGCACTGAACCTTTTTAGGGCCCACAAAGAATATTCTTATGTGGGGGCAATATTGGACATCCCCCATTCCCTGGTGACAGAGCCTTGCAATAAATGAACACTATGTATGAGGGGAAAAAAGAAACAGTTAATAAGGGAAGTAGGGTCAAGGACCATTGGTCCCTACCCATTCTAGTCCTTACTCCCAGGGCAGTAGTAAAAAGTCACACTCTTCATTATTGCTAGCAGTTTTTCTTTAATGAGTAGAAGCTCTAGGAAGCATATTTGAGTTCAAATTAAAGACCACCAAAATGATTATAGCTCTCTGACAATAGGACAAGTGTTTTGGTAAATAGTAGATCTTTAGTACTGGAGGTGAGATTTTCCTATCACTGGAGGTATTCAAGCAAATGGTGAATATAATATATCTTTAATAATATTTAAACTTATAAATGCACTATACTTTTATATGAATTTCTTTTATCAAATCCTTAAAATAAATCTCTGAATTTGATATTTGTATCGCCTATTTTACAGATTAGGCCAACAGTAGTTAACTAATTGGACCAAATATTGGTGGATGACCAGCTCTGGGGATATTATAGAGTGATAGCATAGGTAGAACATGACATGAATCAGTCATTTAATTTTTGTACCAACTCTATATATGACCGATACTATGCAGGATACATGGCAAGACAACAACCAGGAGAGCCCATTCAATCCCAGAATTCTACCATTCCAATTTCTATAATCATGATCTTTTCTCAAAAAGACTTAGTCTGACTTGAGAACTCCTATATCTGAGATAGTACTATTATTGCTTCTTTCTAGTTTTACTGATACCAAGGCAATAACAGAAAAGATAGAACACCAGTTAAAAATCTCCTTTGCTAGGCTGAATTTATTGATGCTTACTACGTGCCAGGCAAAACGCTAAGTACACAACATACATCTGTCACTTAGAGTTCTCACAACAACCCTGTAGGATTAGTACTGTTATTGTTGTTATCTTGCATACCAAGAAACTGAGGCACAGAGAAGTGGAATAGCTTTCTGAAGGTCACACAATTAGTAAGCTGAGAATCAAAACCAGATGTATTTAACTCCAGAACGTGTAATCTTAATGACTATGCTAGATGGTATTGTATATAGTGCTGTAACTCATTTTAAGTAAGATAAATTTTAGGATTATAATGACAGAAGTCTCAACCGAGGATGTGTATGTGAATGCATACTGTTGGCAAAGAATAATGAGCAAATTCAAAATCAGCACTTTCATATACATTTTATCGGAGGCTACTACTATATTGTTTATTTAACTAAAGGTTCATCGTTTGCATTGTTTAGAATTATTAGCACATGCCATATTAATAATAAATACATAATAATGCCATTCTGAAACGTTTTAAATATTCTAAGACTGGAATGGAAGAAATTTTTAAAAATTTTCTTTGAAGCTCATTGGCTCACAGGAAAAGCAAAAGTGGGCTAAGAATTTAATCGTCTCATCCCAACCTCAATTAGAAATGGGAAGCACCCAGATTATTTGTTGTGAAAATAATTTGAAAGTCAGACGACAGCATACTTTTATCTATAATGTTTAATTTTATATATTATAATTTAGTTATTTCTTATAGATATTAACAAAGAGGGCTAGAGAGAGAAGGAAAACAGAAAAGGCATTTCAGACATCAGGAGAGGAGACAGACAGATGCAGATAAACCAGAGGAAAAACTGAGTGAAACATCAGTGAACAAGGCACTAAAAATACACACATCCACACCACAAAGACATACATCCTTAGAGAAGAGGCAGAAAGATGATACTTCATAGGGATACAGTAAATGATTCATTAATGAGGAAGCAAACCCAGGACACAGAGTTTCCTTATTTCATACCCCCATTTTGTGGCTTTCTAGTCTTTCAAAGTTGTGATGTGCTTTCACTATTCCCAGCACAATCTACTGACATCTAGCAGTAGAATGACCAGAGGAAATTAAAGAGAGGTTCATTTTCATTCAAAATGAACACAATTGGGTCACTATCATAAATGATCAAGTAAATTTATAAAACTATTGTAAATGATCAGTTGGAACTACTTATTTAAATAAGTAACTAGCCTTCAAATCGGATACTAAACAGAATTATAACTCAATTTTAATAATTGCCCCGTTTTCCACCACAGAAAATTTTTGTCGTTGGATCTCCATCGATCTCATGAACATGCATTTTCAAGTTTAAATTCACATCATAAAGACGCAAAGACAATATATTTGTGTACTTCAAAACCATTCAAATTTTTTGCTCTTCTACATAAACCAGACAAAATTAACTGTATTTCCTATAACTAGTGTACACCAGACCCCAAGCCTGCTCAGTACCTGTTGTCTATCCAGACGCATCCTCTTGGCAGCATTTCTACTCTCACTCTCACAGGCTGAAGCCAAGATACTCTCTGCAACTGCTGAAGTAAGGTGAGAAGGAATAGGTCGAGACTAAAAAAAAAGAGAGAGAAAAAATATGAAAAAATTATTAACAGTATCGCTAACAGACCAATGCTATTCTCAGAAGAGCTCACAGGATGTGCAGGAGTATCCATTTATTTCAACTGAACTCATTTCAATAAAAAGAGGAAATGGAAATTGCAAAGATGAAAAATGAAACTAGTTAGAGGTTAAAGCTATAGCGGCTACACGGATCCATCATTCATTCTCATAGCTCCATTGTCACAAGTATTTAGTCTGGCCCATTAAGCTGGAGTTCGAACAGGCAGTGGCAAAATTGCTGACTAGGTTTTGCAAATAAAACAAATCCTTTAATTCTCTTATAACACATGACGATGCACAGCAAAACAAAACAAAAACAAGTGACAAGGCTGAAACATAGTTGGAAAAACTGACAGACATTCAGACCATGTCAAATAATCTTGATATGAAATATATGAATATTTAAAGTCTAAGTTGTGACACAATTGATGTGATTAAAATCCTTTAAAAATACTTTAGTTTAAATGCAAACTAAAAAGTCAGTCCTAGAACAATTCTGATATAACAAAAATTTGATGTTTTAGATGTGAAACATGTGTGTGCCTACGTTTTATTTACAAATGTGTTAATATTACTAATTTAATAGGTACATGTTGAAAATCCATCTCCTATGTAGCCCACATAGAAATTAATTAACCCCCCAACTAAGCTCCTAATTAACTACAAATTGTTTGCAGCTGTCCATATCATTTGTGATAATCAGAAAAGTTTTCCATTCTCTTTTCCCATAATTATATGCAAAATCATCTAACTGAAAGATGAAGTACTTAATGATATTGAACAGTTTTTTAATTAAGATAAACAAATGATAGATAAGAAATAACATGAAAATTAAACCAGTCGAGATAGCAAAATATGAAATTATGAAATAAAATATCTTTTGGGAATCTAGCATACATAGTGGCATGCCACCTCAGGGTTTTCAAAGCCCCAATCTAAAATATGTGGGGATGCCATTTATTAGAAGCCTCTGAACTAATAGAAGTCTGATTTTTTTTACTTTTATAAATGAATATGAGTATGCCTTGATAGCACTTGATTAATTTTGCTAACTCTGGCATGTAAAACGTGCTTTAACAAATTGAAGCATAGGGTTTATGTCTCAATATTCTAGAGTAGCCAAATTCAATGTTTTAACGGACACTCTTCAGTGGAATTTGTGTGGTGTAGAAAGAGACCAGACTCTGACCTTGCTTGAACTAGAAAGCAATTTCTGTGACTGCCTCAGCAGCCTTCCTGATGCTTCCACCTGCAAAGTACCCTCTGTAGGCAAAGGGAAAAATGTATAGGGTACAGGCTCCACCTGCTAGCCCAGTGAGATGTCTGAAATGATGGCTAGACAACTTTGACAATAAAGCATTAGAATGTCTGGAACGCTATATCTGCACAAGAAAGAGAAGAGAATAGCCCCTGAGGTAGCAGGGAAAATGCAGCAGAAGAGTTTTGAGAAAGAAATTAGAAAGCCAGGACTGTGTACTGAGAAGAGGGTCAAAGAAGGGAAATCGAAAAAACGGAAAAAGTATCATAAAGACATAAATATAATTTCAAAACTCATATTGCTTCTCTAAGTTTCATTCTGTATTTCAGAGAAATACAATATGGATAAGAGTCTAGCCAAGAACCAAAAATATATTAATCTACAAAATCAGTGTCTTATTAAAAGATGGCTACTTCACGGCTCAAAATTATCATCTAAACCACATGTAAATTAGGTAAACATGATGTCCTTCTCAACTGAATTATGTTTTTAGGCAAAGGTGTTATAGGAATAATGGGAATAAGAACATTCTATTACGAAAAAAGAAAATATTTATTTGATTGTTGCTGGCATTGTTCAAATAGAAGTAAGAGATCACACACCTTTATTAACTTTATTATTAGACCCTTTGGTTCTAGGAACTGAATTAACAGAGTTTCAATAAAACATCAACAGCTTCCCTTTCTTGATCCAATTATTGATGGCCACATGAAATTCAGAGAGATGTAATTCTGTTCTTCATTAACTTTATTTTTCTCTCTTTATCAAATATCTCCATTCAAAAGTAAGCATATGTAATTTTGGAATTGTGTATATAAAAATATAATATGGAATTTTTATGAAACTGATTAAATTACAGTAATAAACACACAAGTTCCTTCAACACAGAAAAGTATGCTGAAGAGAGAACAAAAGCTAAAATAGGCCTTCAATTTAAATTAGTTAGTAGCATTTCCTTTCAAATTCCTTCTTAATTTTTAAAAACAAAGTGGGAAATGATTTTTACTAGAACAGTAAAAGTTGCTATGCATGATAATTGATATAATTTTCTTTTCAGAGAAAATGATAGAGAGAGTTGGGTCTTACCCAGATATATTAAATTGCCCTTCTCAGAAACTAGAATAATGTCCTGGCTGAGGGGGCTGGATATTTTTTAAGTGACTGGATAACCTAATATTTCAAGATTTTGGAAAAAAATCAACTTCAAAATCCAGCAATCATGCACTGTTTCCTATTAAGTAGGAAAAATAAAAAGAAGCAAAGATATATGGTTCAACATTGCCAGAAGTTAAATAATATAATTTTGAAAATAGTGTTGTTCTGAGTTTATTGTAGAATCATAATTTGGTAACCATAAATGGCCATAGAAATAATTCAGTACAAATTTCTTCTCTACAGTTTGAAGGAACTGTAACCCAGATAGATTAATTAATTTGCCAAAGGACAAACTGAGCTCAATATAGAACCCAGGGTTCATGTCTCCTCATTCTCAACTCTTTTACTCTCCCAAGTTCTGTTGTACACTAAGTAGTTTTACATAATTTATCATTAATGTAAAATAGTCTAGAAAAAAATCCTTACATACAAACTATTGTGCTCAACTCAAAAACAAGCAGATTAAAGATAGCCCTTTATATGTATGTATTACAATCATAATAATGGATTCTAGCTCATTGGAGAGAAGGGCAGAATGAATTAATAAAATCTATATTACAGGTTAAAAAGTATATATGTATTTTCCAGAAAGTTACTATATCTCACATATATAATGAAATATATACTTCCAAGTAGAAAACCAGTACCATCCTAATTTGATTTTATGATAAATATTAATACTACCTAACTTATATTGAGTGCAAAGGATGTGCAGGCATTAATTCAAAAAGGTTAGAATCATTATCTAATTTAGTCTTCCAAACAACCCTTGAGAAAGGTACTTATATTACTCAGATTTTAGAGAAAAATAAATTGAAGTTCTGAGACATTAAATAACCTGCCCCAAATCACACAGCTATGTATGTGGAAACACCTGGATTCAAATCGAAGTCTGACGATAAACCAGGAATAATAATCCCTAGTAAAGATTTATTCTTATTTTACAACCAAGGCCTCAGTGAGCTCAAACAGAGCTAGAGCTCTTAAATACTACCCATTCTTGCAGAGGAATCCATAGACAGCTAACTCCATTTTGCATTTGAGCAAAGAATATATTAGGATCTCCCTAAAATTCTTCTCTTAAAGTGATTGAAATTCTCCTAATATATTTTTCTATTAATTCTTTAAAACTGTTTTTCATTAATAGCACAAAGATAAAATGTATGATATCTAAGTTCTGTCACATGTTCTAAACTGATGCAATCTAAATTCACAAGACTTTTCTGTTGGAGCAACCAGAAGTGCCAAGAAATTACTGTACATGAAACATGAGAAAGCTTAGTTTCATGCCCAAAAAGAAAAGGTGCCAAGTGGAGAGGTTCCTTCTCTCCTGTGAGGCAATTCTCCCACAGATCCTCTTGGTTCTGATATTGATGAGCCAATAACAAATGTCAATGCTCCTCAATACACACAGAGCTCAATTATGCTGCGTTTGGTTATAAGATATTAAGTATAAAACACTTTTGCTTATTTTTCTTCCACTGTTTGGCTTTTATTTATTTCATAGCTCAAAAGTACTTATCCCAAGATAGCGAGAAGGAAATTAATAAATTTTGCTCCTTATAAAAGCAATTTTATCATAGAGAAATTTAAAACTATTATTCAGTGTCAGTTCTGGGAACCATCTTTTCAGAATTCTTCTTTCCCTCAGCACATTTGATAGCCAAGTGCTTATTCTGCTGTCACTGTGTTAGGGTCTTCCCGGAGGATAATCAGCAGTGCGTGTTAAGGGCTGTTGTCAGGGATTTCCTCAGGGACGAGCCCTGAAGATTCCCTCTTACATCAGTAAGGGTGGCCATAAAACACAAAAGCTTCCATGTAATAAGCTGAGATAAGAATATTTTGACAAAAAAATTAAATGTAAAGAATTCAATAGATAATTTATGAAAAACAACACTTCTCCTTTTGGTTGAATATAGCTCAGTAAACATACTATTTGGTATATATCTTAAAAGAACATTTTAAAATGATCCCAAAATGTTTATAACCATATATTCTACATGATTTATACCAGGGTTGAGAAGATTTGTTGCCTATTTTTTTCCCTGGATATGAGATAATGCTAACCACTCCTCACTAATTATCTCTTCATAATTAACTGTCATTCTCAACTGGGATGAGTTGATCTTTTCCCTGCACTGTTCTTATCATGATAATTATCTATGCCCAAATCAGTGGTTGTTTCATTAAACAGATGGCTAAACTGTCACATGAAGCTTTTGGAGTTTAAAAAGTCACATTTTAATTGGGGACTTAAGATGTGATTGCTGTTGGCACAATGTAAATGTGGCTTTCCTTATACATACATGTGAAATTTACCACCATGCCAACAAACTATTCCCATTTTTGGTCTTAAAACCATAAACTAAACAATGTTAGAGTCCTCTGAACTTCTGCTGTACATTTAAGATGCTTCAGGGTTTTTTACAATTATAAAAAAGTAAAAAGAAATCAAGAATGTAAGATTCTGTTCATGGGTTAATATGGCGATGCTCTCCAGACTCTAGTGTCTAACTATAACTTAAATGAGTATTCGACAAGGCCAGATTGGGAGCAACTGTGACATCCACCCAAGATTTTAAGTAGAAAGAACTCTTTCAAAATAATTAAAGCCAATGATTCAGTAGTCAGAGTTTAGATAGGGTCCTAAATTAAGATTATTTCTCCTAATCTTGTTACTTTATAAAATAAATAATTTAAGAATTCTTCAGTTTAGACGATCTGCATATCCTATCTTCCCCAAATGGTATACGTACTCCTAAAGGGATAATTGTTACAGGCTATGTAGAAAGTTCTGCTCTTAAGGAATCCTGTCTATTAACCAGGTAGCTTCATCTGTAGACATCAGCGGAATAAAGCAATAGTTTGGCAACTAAGTCAGACGATCTGGATATTATTATGTAATCAACTACTTACAATCTGTCTGACTGCTTTTGCTATTTAACCTCTCTGAGCTTCACTCATCCTGCCCAGTATCATAATTTCTATTTTTATAAATGGCAAAACCGAGATTCATTCAGTGAGTTATGAACAGGAAAAACAATCTCTATATAACGGGGCAGTTGTTAGAATTCCATAAAGTAATGTACATAAAGTCACGGATATCTTCACTTGCTTATTCAACATACATATTTAATGAGCACTTTCTATCTGTCAAGAATTGTGCCAAGTCCAGAGATACAGAGATAACCAAGATCAATACTGTTTCTGCCATTATAGAGTTTACTTTACAAGCTAATACACTGCTTAGGACATAGGATATAATACATGTAATAAAGTATGTTTATTACAGATAGAACATTTTCTTAGCAATTCTGAAATCTTAATATTGTACAAAATATTTTTCAAAAACTTGGGGGCAAACTAAATTGGCAGAAAAAAACTGACATGAGAATAGTTATAGTCTTTCTTCTTCCTACTTCCTGTGAATATTTATATGTTTTGTGGCAGAAATAATAATATATTTGTATATGGGGTATTTTCCCAGACCCCACTGTGAGTGTTATGCAATAAACAGATTATGTACTCTATCATGTTCCTAAAATCTGAAAAGTTCTGAATTCTGAACCATAGATGATCCAAGATTTCAGAAACGGGCTGTAGATGTGGACAACAGTCCTTATCCCATTCTATGTAGTTTTGGTGGAAATGATAGGCAAAGTGCCAGTTGACCTGACCCAACACATGACAGGCCTGGAAAATCATGGGAGCTCATTCTCTTGTTCCCAGTGACTGATCCAAGAGATGGACATATGATTCAAATAGGGCCAATCAAAGTCCTTTCATGGATACAGGGACCTGGAGTTGGAAGATTCCTCTTGGATTGTGAATTTTAACAATAGAGGCTTAGGGCTGTGGATGGCAACACTTCCCAACAGGTAGCAAGGACCTGTCTGACAGGCAAGTGAATACACAAGAGAGGCACAGGTAAGAAATAGGAAACTGGCAAAGCCCTAACATTTGACCTCAGGGACCCAGCTATGTGTCAATGCTTAGACTATCCAGTTTCTTGAGAAAATTCTCTTGACTAATTTAAAAGGAGGTTGAAAATGCTTTTAACAAAAATGTTAATTAACCTTCATCTAGGCTTTGATTATATATATTTTACTATGAATTAATGGTCTATACTTTGGCCTTAATTTTAGAATATTATTGGCCTTTAATAATGATCTTTCACAAATACATGAGGAATTAATGTCTTATAGTTGCTACATAGAAGCCCAGTTCAGCTAATGTCATCTGACAGTGTCTCTGATCAAGACAAGATAAAATTACCAACTAAAATGGCATTTATTACATTTCTAACTGACTATTTAAATCTCCACTAGGAAACATCTTTTAATTCTGAAAATTAGTGATTATATATACTTATGATTATTGTGGATCACAGTATCTTTTTCCCTATAGTTTACTTATGAAAGCTAAAACTATACACAAATTCTATTCATACAATTAACATCACAATCTATTCACACTAGTTGTCAAACAGATGAAATATTTTAAAAATAGTGTTTCAAGAGTTAAAAAGAGAGTTAAAATTACATGTTATATAACTGGCTTGGGAAAACAAAAAAACTCCCTAAAGATTTAAAATACATTAAGCTAGATTTTCAGTTAGCTGTAGCTTTTAAAACTGAAATACTAATTGCAGAATACTGTGAAACACATAGCACACAATAAAAGTTAGCTTATCTCCCAACTAACTTCTACCGTAAAGTGACACATTAGTAAAGGTCCATTCATCCACTCATCTTTCATTCAACAATTTTAATTCAATTGAATTGAACATGTACTGAGCAGCTCTCATGAGCAACTAATTCCACTATATAAGACACAGCGGGTGATACAGAGATGAATGAGTTAAGAAGCATAATACTCAAGGAACAGAACTTCTTATTAGGGAGCTAAGGCCCAGATATAAATAACAGTAATATAAGACAGGGTAAAAGAAAACTACAAAAGAGGTACCACAAAGTACAATTTGCACACGGAAGAAAGAGAGATTTGAGGCTGCTCTTTGCTAGAAGTGAAGTTTTAGCAAATAAAGACATAGTTGATTAAGTCCTCCGAGTAGTTCAACAGATTCAGACAGCAAAGGTTTCCCAGCAAAGGGAGCCAGGGAATGCAATTTCAGATTAACTGGCATTTTATCATGTCCCTCAGATACCGGGTACATGCTATATAGGAGTTTTTCCATTTGTTATTTTAAGCGCTGTTGGTTTTCATGTGTAAGATAAGTGCCATTTGTTTCCATTTTTCCCATGAGCAAACTAAATCTCAGGGATACAGGTCCACGAGTAACAATTGGTAAAGCATGGATAAGAACCAAGATCCACTGACTACGGCATCAGGGTGCTTTTCTTCAGATTTGCTCACCATGCTGCTAATTTTCCATCGTTTCCTCTGGGTTCAGTTTCCTTCTTCTTTGAGGGCATTTTAGTTCATCCAGAGATGGCCTGTGAGCGGTAACCTCAGGAGCTGTCTGAAGTATCTTTCCTTCTCATTCTGGAAGTAGAGTTTAGCTGGGCACTGATTTGTAGATTAAAAGTAGTTTCTCTAAAAAATTTGAAGATTTTTTTCTTATTACTTTGAAGATTGTCTTCTGACATCTATTTTGAGGGCAAGAAGTAAGTTCAGTCTGTTCTCCTGTTTTAGAGAATTTGTTGTTTCTTCGTGGTGACATTTAAGAATTTCTTGCGTCTGCTGCAGTTTTACTATGATGTATGTAAGTGTGGATTTGTCTCTTTTTTTTTTTAAAGATTTTATTATTTTTTTCCTTTTTCTCCCCAAAGCCCCCCGGTACATAGTTGTATATTCTTCGTTGTGGGTCCTTCTAGTTGTGGCATGTGGGACCTGCCTCAGCGTGGTTTGATGAGCAGTGCTATGTCCGCGCCCAGGATTCGAACCAACGAAACACTGGGCCGCCTGCAGCGGAGCGTGCGAACTTAACCACTCGGCCACGGGGCCAGCCCCAGTGTGGATTTGTTTTTATTTCTACTGCTTAGGACTGGTCTATTTCTCTGTTCTTAGGACTCATGGTCTAATGAGTTCTGAAAACTTTTCCCTCCTCTTCTGTTTGAATGTTGTCCTTGTTCTAATTTCTCCTTTGGAATGTCTGTTAGATCCATTTTTATCATTCTGTTCTCCAAGTTGACATATTTTGCATATTTTCCTTCTCTTTTTTTCTTTCTGTGTGTAATTTCTGTAGTTCTATCTTCCAGTTTATCAATTTTCTCTTTGGCTGAATCTTATCTTCTATTTAACTCATCTAGTAAAGTTTTAATTTCAATGCTTAAAATTCCTGTCATTTTACTTCTAAAAGTTGTGTTTATAATTCCCTTTTAATGGGGGAGTAGCCCTTCCAGGGTCCCAGCTTTACTACATCAGAACATGAACATCAGTTCATGTTCCTGACTAGTCACAAACCAAAATCCACATCTCCTGAATGTGATTGGGCATTCAGACCCCAGCCCTGATGTGTTTGGGCCTACATGCACTCTTTCTACCTTCCTAGTCTGTTATCCTATCAAATTAAGAGCTTTCAACTCTGGCTATGAGTTTTCTGTTAATTTCATGTCCAAAGATATCCTTTTCTTCCTTTTGAGCTTAGCTATGTATTTAAAAATTTGTTATATTTTACTCAGGATTTGTATGTATTTGTAGAAGGAAGGTGAGTGGGGTGTGTATGGGGTTCCATGAGGCTCAGGTCAACATTTTGCTAAAACTGAAGGATCCAATGATGAGCAATTCTGACAATTATGTTGGCTATATTCTTTACACTTTAGTTACTCTTCAATTTTAATAGATTTAGTAAATAATGAGAGAATAGTACCCATAATCCCTGAGTCAGAACAAATCAGTGGACCAAGAGAGCACATATTGAGAGAAAGAGCAGTAGTACCACGTGATGGCTTAAGGTGTTAAAGGAAATAATTGAGCATATTAGAAAAAAGGGTAGAAAGGTACCAGATTATAAGCTAAACATTTTATACACATGATCATATATAATACCCCAATAGCCCTCTTCTTTAGAAAAATGGAGAGAAAAACATCACATAAATTTGTACGGGAATTGAACTAAGCCAGGAATTGAACCTAGGTTTCTCAGTTTCAGAAGGCCATACTATTTAGAAATTTAGAATTTGTTCAGAGATGGTAAAAGTTTGACACGATCAAAGCCAGAATTGAGGAAGATTACTCCAGGAGTAAAGGTAGATTTATCATAAAACGAATGAAGTTTAGGGACCAGGGTCTCACAACTGGATGGGACTCCTGAAGTTTCTGGATGTTGTAAGATAGGAAGGGGAAGCCAAGTTAAAATCAGGAAGTAGGTATACAGAAGTGTATCTGAAAATCGTCTAAAGAGATGTCAGAAGAAAAGTGAATCTTCACTTCTCTGTTTTTGAAAATGTTTGGTATGTGCTACCTTTTCTAACTGTAAATAAATACTCATCTTTCTACCTAATTTTTTGCTCATAATTTTGTATTACTTTTCTTTCAAAAAAAAGGCCTCAAATTTTATAATCTTCAGGCACAAACTCTAGTGCTGTCTCTGTCTAGGAATAGAAAGTAGAAGGGAGCACAAGATGGAAATAGGGAGTTGACATAGAAGGATTATGTGAGTATAGGTATAAAGTATGAAGGGCTAAAACTAAAATGATAGCAGATAAAATTCAAAATTATGGGACTGATTTGAAAATCGTGGCAAAGGAAGAATAAACAGAATTCAGTGAGTGGTAGAATGCAGGCCATAAGTGTAAGAAAGAATCAAATCTCATTCTAAGTTTATGAACAAAGGTATAAATGACAATAGAAGTGCTATTACAAGAAATAGGCAAGTCAAGAGGAATTTACCAGTGATTTGGTAAATGAGGTGCAAGAGCACTGGAGAAAATGGGTTATGGAGAATGTAAAGAGTTCAGTGAGACTATAACAACACACATATACATACACGTATATATGTGTGTGTGTCTGTGTGTATATATATATATATATAAAACAACACAGCTGTCTAGTATCTGTCTGACATTTGGAATGAAATATCAAGGCCTTGTAGATGACTTGGATTCTACTTTGAGAGTAGAGTACTATATAAGAGCAGACCTCTGCAGCTGTGGATGGGGTAATACACAGTACATGGCCAAGCACAGAACCTTAGGAGGTGCCCCAAAGCAAGAGAAGGTAAATGAGGAGGGATAGAAACAGCAAGAGTCTCAAGAAAATGGGGATGATTTAGTTGAGGATGCAATTTTTAGATTTGGTGCAAAGGTAATTGTGTGATCTTCACAAGAACTAATTCAATACAGCGGTGAGAACCAGAGGCTGAAGGCAAGGGACTACCAAGGGAGTTGGTGGTAGCAGGTGTGATCTGTGAGTGTAAAATAATCTTGCAATAAATCTGGCAAAGATAGACGGACTTGGATTGTAGAAGAGGAATTAAGAGATCAAATATTTCCTTAGAATCTGGGGACTTTTTTTAAGGCAAAAGGGAAGAAATTTTCCTCTCTTTCAGTAAAGAAGGAAAACTGAAAATGTGAAGGAATTGGGATGGTTGATGAAGCAACATTCTGATGGTGGTTCAATGACAGAGGAGCAGAGGCAGCAGGGTTATCCTGAGCAAATAAGGCCAGGGTGCTTCTCTTTAAAGAGAGTAGGGGAGAGTTGATGAATTTTAGATGATTGTGAAAATTTTTAATATGGCTTGTGCAGGCTCTTTGAGTGATGACTAAGACTGAGGTATATCCATGCTAATAACGGCTAAAGTGAAATAAAGATATAGATCAATGAAACTGAAAAAATGAAAGAAGTGAGAGTTTAGAAGGTCAGATATCAAAAGTGTTAAGATAGGTATTATAGGAAGTAATTAAAAAGAAATAGTAAGAATAAAGAACTTAGAGGATTGTATGAAAGTATCCTAGGGGATGGGAGATGACATCTATAAAAGAGAGGGCAAAAATTGGTACAAATAGCAGGTGGGGAATTCAAACAAAACCTGCTTGCTAATTAGTATCATTTAAGTTAATTGGTCACAGAGAGAAACCTGCACAGTTGTGCTCATGTTGTGTGAAGAATAATGTAAAGAATATGGCTGCACAGGTAACACACAGTTTTCAATCAAGATCTTGTAGGAAGGACTGGATAGATTTCTGATCAAATTTTTAGTTTAAAGAAGCACTTGAATTCATTTTTTATAATATTTGTATGTGCTATGGAATGAATAGCAAGTGTCACTGTAGCTTTTGCAATGCTTATGATATCAGGGGAGCTGTCAATTAAAAACAAATTCTGATCCCTCTATTTTAGGATGCATTCGACAAGTAGAGGCAAATGATGTGATTGTCAAATTCCTTCAAAAAGGTACTATTTCCTAAACATTATGTATTTTCTGATGAAAGAGCTGTGAGATCAGAAGGTAGATATCAAAATTATTGCAGAGGGTATTATAAAATGTAATTAAAAAGAAATGCTATAAATAAGAGCTTAGAAGATGGTACAGAAGCACGGTGTTGCCATAATTACTTAGATTATTTACATATTTGTTCCAAAATGTATATCTCACTTTTCCCCCTAAAATAGATATCAGAGCCACAAAGAAAATATGCACACTAAAATAAATTAAATAGAAAGATAATTGGGACGTTAGAAAGACTTTGGCTCTGAACTTTCTGGCAGTGAGACACTAAAGTGAACGTATTAAGTTACATTATTCTAGAGATGAGAAAATGTAAAAGCACTCTGTTTCCACAGGAGAAAATCTTTTTCCTGCATTTCATTCTAAAAGGAGTTTATGAAATGAGGTTGTTTATAGTGGACATTAACTAGCCTAGCAGACAACATCTTTGGCAAAATTCTTCAAAAAAATTGCATGAAACTTTTTTCTTCAAACATAGTAAATTACATGATATTAAAAAGCAAGTAAATAGGTAATTTTTCAAGAGGCTTAGTTTATTGAATTCAAATATCTAAGATACTTGATCTAACTTGCTACAGTGACAAAATTTGAGGTGCATGAGGAATAACGGACTGAAAGTCTCTTAGATTATCTCCCCTAAGCATTTTCATTTGAGTTTTATAAAATACATATAAACATATGCAACATGGTGAAAAAGTCTCTAACAATGCAAACTCAGAAAACAAAGAGTCATATCACGTAACACAGATGATACTCAGGTATGGGCTGGCCCCACCTTGTTCATAAAGCTTTGCTTTTATGATCTTATCCATTATAGGTGCTGGTGAATTTAGGATCAGGACACTTTGGAGAAATACACTTCTTTTCTGGAACCATTAAAAAATAGTTTTTTAAAAAGTAGCTGAAGTAGTTTGAGAGTCAAGGCCACACAATAGAATCCATAACAATTTGATGTATATTTGTCTAAGGATTAATTCAATGGCTGCTTAATTCACTGGGTTCTTCAAATCTAATGAAAACTAAGACAGTATTCTGGATCAAACTTATTAGATTTATTTTTCATAAAACATGCCTTTTTATATGCAACACTGAGCATTTTATAATTTGAGATGATTGGTAGCAGTGAATTGGTGAAAATGTGTAGAAAAGTATAATATGGTTACTATGCTTCGTGTATTATAAAGACTATTTGTAGTGATGACAGAGAAATTTTGGAAGCTTAAGCAATCAAGATCTGTGGGTCTTGATAATTCCAGTAAAATAACAATGCATAAATACATACTCTAATATTTGTATGCATTCAATTAAAATGAAGTCAATTAAAACTATTTGTGTTGGCATGTAAATTCTTAAGGGATAATGTATAATAATTAAACATGAATAGGTTTTGTATTAACAGCAGTAGGAAATTAGTCAAGGTGAATGACAAGACTCTCAAGCATAGTACTAATATATGCTCTGATAAACCACTTCTATGGGAATATCTCTTTGAAGTTTTAATTCAAAGTCAGCATGAAATGGAAAATTCATTATTTTGTGTTTCTTAAGGAGTCTCTTGCCTTAGACACCCAAAGTAACTGGAAGAGCTAAGCTTGTTGAATGCCATTTTCATTTTATAGTAATGGAATCCCCTACCAAATAATCCTACACTTAACAATTTCATTTTATAGATATATTAAAGTCTTCTTTAGGTTGCCTTGTTGACTTCTTATGTATTACAGAATGATTTGCATATAAAAACAATCACATAATGAACATGACCCATTTTCTTCATGTCTACTTACACAAAACACAGTAGAAGGAAGAATTTTTGTTTAATGCTTCAATTTTTAAAAAACTGTGGACATTATATAAAATTCTGAAACTGTGAGGGAAAAAATATTTGTGTACCAACTTTAGCGGTAATGACTATCTGTCCTAGTCATGCCTTTTCCTGTCTGCTATTGATAAGGATGAGTGTTGAAATGACACATAATCCTCCACACACTCCATGACAATGAAGTGAACACATACATAAAAATTCCAAATGTCAACTAGATCTGAATTTAGTTTGCTATTTACAGTAGTACATTACTGAGTAATGTATTGAAACAATGCACTAAACTACAATATTAATTTTCATTCATGTTCTTCACTTAACATTTAATTGTTTTAGGCCTTGTATTATTACTTAGGCATTTTACTTCTCACAACTTGTCACCTCAATGAATCATGAGGATCAATAGAGAACGTTATGTTTTCCTAATTAACAGGTCAGACATCTCTTATATTTCTCCTTACTGCTTTGTATAATGCTTTGTACATTATACCTATATTGAATAAATGAACACAAAATGAATGAATGAAAATTATGAAAAGTTAAATATAGTAACATTTATTTACAGCATATTTTCTTCAAGATCAGTTTGTAAAACTCCTTTCATTGAGTCAACTTTGTGATCTTTTCTATACACGGCACAAGGTTTACAATAAAGAGATGCCCATATTGAAGTAAATACAATTAACAAAAAAACCTGTGAATGTCTCAAATATGCCTCAGAGAAATTAAGAATTCTATATGACAGTGATTTTTCTCTTAAAGAATAATTAACAAAAAAAATTATACCATGGAAAATAAGGTAAATTTTACCAAAGAGAAGAATTTCTAAATAATATTAAGAGATTAGGTAGAAATAGTAATGCCATATGCTGGTAAAATAAAAATCTTGATATATCATATTATTATCTTTATTGCTACTGAAAGAGAAAAGTGTATACTGTGCATCACACTCTGAATGAGACATACTTAGTTTCAATTGGAATTTTCATCAGCTGCTAAGTGGTTCTGAACCAGACAGTCAATGCCAGGATTCTGGGTTTTTACACCTCTTTAGATAGCCTTTTTGTCATCTCTCTCCTATTGGGTAGATGATAATAATTCTTAAATGATTCAGTAGTGAGGAAAATAGCTTTATTTTCTTCAAGCAATCCCTTCTTTTTCACCATGCTGCCTCTATTGTCATAGTTTAGTTTGATTAAGCACAACTATGCCATTTTTATTTTAAAATACCTGCACCACAACCTCTGACTTCAATGTAGTTAATCTGAGAAGTAAGCAAATACTAAAATGGAGCTGTCCACGATTATATCATACAAACATTTGGGGAAGTTTTTTCAGATGATTTGATTTGATTAATAACTTTTGATTACTAATATTTTCAGTTAAGATTTGATGTGCAATATTTAATAATATTTTCAGTTAAGATTTATTGAGTGGTTACTATGTGTCAGAAATGGCTTGCAGAGGTTTACATGTAACAATTTATATAATTCTCGCAGCTTTATACATTAGGAGATAGCATCATTTCCAGAGGAGGTATCTGAGCACAGACAGTTGCAGTGCCTTGCCAGGGTCCTACAGGTACAATGCAGTCAATCTGGAACTCCAAACCAGGCTCTCTGGACCAAACCTTGTGCTTGTTACCATCTAGGCCCTCTGCCTCTCTATAAGAATAGTCATTTTTCTTTTAAAAACTATCAAAAAGATTTTTATAAGCCAATGTAGAAAAATCAATAGTAGACAGTGGGTTTGTTACATTTATCATTTTATTTACATCTGAAAAACTATTTCTCATATATGGCATCTCTGAAACCTCTCCTATCTACACCAACTCCTATGCCATCACACATAATAAATTAAAGACACAGATCACAAACACTAACAGTCTTGGCTGTTATGGACCTAAGAGAGAAAAAGAAATGGTTTCAGAAAATTTCTAATAGATTTCTGCACACATACATAAAAAACAAAGAAGTAAAAAAAATACATTGTAAATGTGTGCACTATTTCTAGATGTAACAATTAGAGAAGGTGAAATAGAATAAAGTTCAAAAAACATCAATATCTGATTGTCACCCATAGGTAATCTAATGTTGGCATAATCTCATCCATCTATAAAGGCTAGCAGGATATAAAAGCTCACATTACCATCCACAAACACACAAATATACTGAGTACAACAAAGCCTTATTTTTCACATGAGGATTTTCATTCCCTGATCTTTATTTTCAAGATTTGCTATTTGTTAACTGTTGGTATGAAAACGGTATGACTTAGACAGATCCATCCATTTCCTTTTGTTCCAGAGAAAGCCATTCTCACATGCCATCTAGAGCAACAACTGGTGCTTCAGTTCAAGACTTGATTAACCTTACATCCACTTTAGTAGCGACAGAAAGAAAACAAACATGAATGAGATGCTGGTTCTCATTGGTTTTTACTCATATCACCCTCATTTTCTGTGATATGGTCCCCTGTGGGCCCATGAGCACTAGTCACACAAGGTATTCCTTATTGAATAAACAAAGAGAATAAATACTTCAGGAAGATGAAAAGGAGAGGGGAAAAAAACAAACAAGCAAACAAAAAACCCCTTTGACCTGACATTATGGAAAAAATAAAAAAGACACTAAGATGAAAAAAAAAATAGTGTCATGGTTTACATGTGGGATTTTGATGGAATCTAGGGCTGTGTTTTAATTCAAAACTCACCATCTCAAAACCACTTCTTTTCATCCGCCTGCAGGACTTGAGGTAAGTACGTATACGTTTTCTGGCACGCTCTTGATACTCAGGGAATTGTCGCCTGCATGAGTCAATGATAGCCTGGATCTTTTCTTTGGGCTGCTTAGAGATTGGGACCATTCGGTCCAAGTTTTCATCTACAAACAGCCTGACAAACATCTGTTGGCAAGAGGGAGACAGAGGAGAAGGGTTTGGAGGGCTGCTCTCTGCTGTTCCTAGCTTCCTGTCTTGATTACCGAAAGGAAAATACTCTTTTCTGGTTTATGCACTGGAGAACTTTGCAATGGAAAGCCAGAAATTTTAAGCAAACACCCTTTAAAGACTTTCTAAATGGTTGGATAAAAAATAGAGACAGAAAAAGAGAGAGAGAAAAGCAGACAGACACAGACAGACAGAAAAGTATAGACTATCATGTAGAAAAAAATCAGGAAATAACAGTAGACTGCGACAATTAAGCACCCCATCAAATTCTCTATTAATGATAAATACGACTGCTACATTGCTACAGTGCACAGTGTGCTAATCTCTGAAAACAAACAACTGACTCTTTGTCATGCATAATTACATAAACTGGGAAAGCAAAAGAAATAACTGATGACGGGCGTACTCTTCTGAGGAATAAGCTGAGGCCCCCTTCATCCACTAGGTAAACATGCATACTCACACAACACAACTCCAGTTTTCAGCTCACATTGGGCTTTAAAAGTCTAAACAAAACACAGCAATTCTGGTGTCTGGTTGGCAAAGAGTGTTTCATGTACTTTTAAAATCCTTCTGTAAATTGAACAAACATGTCTCTAAAATATCCACATTTACCAACAAGCAACAACATGAAAGTGAAGTGGTAAAAACGAAGCCACACTGGGAGTGTGGCAGGACTCACATTAAAAGCCTTCAGCCGCTCCGCCTCAACGCCATCTGTCTCGTTAACTTTCTCAGAATCGTCATGGTCATCATGGTCATCTTCATCCTCATCTCCCCTGTTCAGGGAGAGGTCCTCAGCACCTCGGTCTACACTCTCATTTTTGCCAGAGTCGTAGCTTGAGTAGCTATGTGCAGGAGACTGAAAAGAAAGGGAGAAATGGCTCCTTTGAAATTCATTGCACAGGCTTTTATACTTTGTTTTATTTTTAATTTCAACTGTTTAAATGAATTGATAATTCTAGAGCTGTAGCGATTTTAACCCAAAATTAATTAAAATTAACTTAAATTAAAAATTCATTTCCTCAGTCAAATCAGTCCCATTTTAAGCGCTCAATAGCCACATGGAACATTTCCATCACTGTAGAACGTTTTCCTAAATTTAGCTTTTCAAGAGCAGTTACTGTTTCCACTCAATAACTATATTCCAAAAGAAAAACCAACCTGTAATCAGTTTTGCAAGAGAATCATCAAATAACATATTTTTAGAAATGGAAATGACTTCAGAGCTTAGTCAGTCTAACTGCATTAGTATTCTATAAACAAAGAAACTAAGGGATAGATATGTTTAATTGACTTGCCCAACCAGGACTATACAAAATATTTTTGAGCCTAGGGGTGTTATTTATAAGACAACATGCTTTAGAATTAGTTTATAAATTGTCTGTGAGTCTTAAGATAGCATCTGGTTTTGGTTTAGGAAAAAAGAACCAGGTTTCCTCCTAATTATCTGTTAAGCTTATAACTTCCTGATGCATAAAAGATGAATGCCCATGAAGATAATTTTCACAAACTTTGATATTTGTGTCCAAGACCAACCATGGGTCTTGCTGTGGTATCTCCTACTTCTTTATCAGCCCAATTATTTTACTTTCAGAAACAGACCCTGCTTCACCAGGTGAAAGTGCCACTCTTGTGGGCATCAACCTTCTCTGCCATAGGTGTGTGTGCCTCAACTTGACCTCTAGGTGATGAAAGCTTGCCTGTAACTGAAATCAAGTTGAATCCAACAGAGCTAAGCAGAATAGAAACAGTTCTGATAACATTATCTGAGTATCCAGATTCAGCTGTGCCTGAAATTAACCCACGGACACTTCAGCTGTGTGATACCATACATCCTCTACTCTCTCCACCTTTTTATTTATTTATTTGTGCTTAAATCTGAGTTTCAGTCACTTGCAACTGAATCTGAAGTGGTACAGAAATCAATCCTTACAAGTCCAGATTAATAATGCAGATTTCACACACGATAACTTACAAACATAGCTCCAGCTAAATAGATAATAATATCTATAAACAGCAGCAGCTATCCTCAAATCTATTAACAATATAAAATGCTTTGGAAAGACCTTTACAGCGGGAAATTTTAAGTCAGTAGTGTTCAAAAATGCCTTCTTGCAATGATAACATGTGGTGCATGCATTAAGGATCACACTAATATATTATAACTGTATAATCAGAGGAGTGATAATAAAACTAGAATATCTCACTGATATTAAAAGTGAACTCAAAATTTAAAGACCAGCATATTTTTACAGTTCAAATCATTAACAAGGTGGAATTACCTAATAAAGTATATGGCAAATATTCCATAGGTTTTAAAAATATACCTTATGTAATATATTTTTAAAATGGCAACCTGAATATTTGAAAAACGTTATAGTACACTTATCTCTGTGCAAATATACTGGGCTAATTTGTTCTTTCTACATATTGTGTAAAACACTCAAGCCAGGCATCTGCTACAAACAGAACGACTTGGAACTATGAAGGATTTATAGCCTTGTTACTCCAGGTAAAGAAAGCCCAATTGCACAGATCTGAGAATATTCAGAATCTAAATCTAAAGTATAACCAATGTTTTTTTCCTCTACAATGTAAACTGAAATTTTTATAACTGAATTTTGTTTCTCAGCTGGAGTGTTATTTCTTGCCCTTCTTATTGCTGAAGATCCAACTAGCTTTCAAGGCCAGATTAAGTTCAACTTCTACAAAGATTCCTGCTTTCACCTCAATCCACCTCCATCTTACTTAAATTGTGAACTCTGAATATACTATGGCATTGACACAGAATTAAACACAACCATTACTCTCTACTTTTCATGTTAATTTGCATTTTTCTTCAAGGCATCAACACAAGTCCTTCTACCTTTTCCCTCACAGCATCCAAGAAATGCTCTCTACAGATTTGGCATTCACGATGTTTGTAGTTTCACTTTTTCTACAAAACTATTTGGTCTCAAAAAATGGGAGAATAAAGAGAAGCCAAAGGTTGAGAGAAAATATTTACAGAAGACACATCTGATAAAGGACTGCTATCCGAAATATACAAAGAACACTAAAAACCCAACAAGAGAACAATCTGACTAAAATGGGGTGATATCAGCTTCATGGCAGAGTAAGCTCTTCCCTTGGCCTCTCCCCTCTAAGATACAACTGAAAGGACATTCATACACCAATAGAGGACATACACACATCACAAAAGATGTCTGAGAGACCCACGCAACCATATGCCTGAAGGTGGTGGTGGGGCTGGATCCTCCAGAGGAATTGGAAGCTGATCCACAGGAGGTCCGTGGAGAAAGATGGGCCACGGCAGCAGGAAGTGTGCTGGTGAAAAGGGCACTCCATCCCCACTGGGTACTCCAGCCCAAGAATCATCCAGAGCACGGTGTGCTGAGCATGGTAGTAGTGGCAGGCAAAGTCCGCAGTCCCAGGATCACCCAGAGTAAGGTGCAGAGAGTGTGCCAGCAGCAGAGGGGAAAGTGTGCAGGAGAGGGAGGTGCCCCGTCACCGCCTGGCACTCCAGCCCTAGGATCACCCAGAGCATGGCCCAGAGAGCTTGGCGGTGGCAGTGGGGAAAGTGCGCAGCCCCAGACTCATCTGGAGCATGGTGTGGAGAATTTGGCAGAGGCAGCAGGGAAAATGTGTAGGTGAGGAGAGTTACCCTGTCCCTTCCCAGCACTCCAGCGCCACTATTGCTCCATGCATGGAGCAGTGAGCGAGGCAGCAGTGGCTGGGAAAAGGGAAAGGCACAGTCTTGCAATCACCCAGAGCTCCGTACAGAGAGACAAGCAGGCACTGGGGGAAGTGCTGAGGAAGGAGAGTACCCCTCCCCCTGCCCAGTGCTCAAGGTCTGCCATCAATCAGTCACTCAGAGAGAGAAGCGGTCAGTGGCTGGAGCTGGGGAGCCCGTTTGTGCTAGGCCCAGAATACACAGCGCCTGATCCCCACCCAGTGGTGGTATGTGGCAGCTGCGGCCATATAAGAGCACCATGAGGAAGGAAAAGTCCACTCCATTAAGCAGTATGAGTAGGTATATTAAATCTCCAGACCAGAAGGAAAGTGACAAGTACCCAGAAACCAACCCTGAAGGCACAGAAATCCATAACCTAAATGACAAAGAATTCAAAACAGCTATCATAAAAAAACTCAAGGAGTTACAAGAAAACACAGAAAGACAATGAATTCCAGAGCTTCTTCTCAAAGAGGACTGAAACCATAAAGAAGAACCAATCAGAATTGTTGGAGATGAAAACCACAATGGATGAAATAAAGAAAAATCTGGATTCCCTAAAGAACAGAGCTGACAATATGGAGAAGAAAATCAGCCAGCTAGAGGATAGTACTATAGAAATGCTTCAGAGGGAGGAGAAGAGAGAACTAAGACTAAAAAGAAAGGAAGAAGCTCTCAGAGAAATATCTGACTCAATCAGGAAATGCAAAATAAGGATTATAGTTATTCCAGAGGGGGAAGAGAAGAATGAAGCAGAAAGCTTGTTCAAAGAAATAATAGCTGAGAACATCCCAAACCTAGGGAGGGAGCTGGAAATCCATGTAAAAGAGGCCTCCAAATCTCCTAACTTTGTCAGTGTACAAAGACCTACTCCAAGGCATATAGTGTTGAAACTGGCAAAAGTCAAGGACAAAGAAAATATACTAAGGGCAGCAAGGAAGAATAACTTACAAAGGAATTCCTATCAAGCTTTCAGTGGATTTCTCAGCAGAAACCTTATAGGCTAAGAGAGAGTGAAAGACAAAAACTTTCAGCCAAGAATACTCTATCCAGTGAAAATCTCCTTCAGATATGACAGAGAAATAAAAACTTTCCCAGATAAACAAAAGCTAAAGGAGTTCATTGCCACAAGAACCCCTAAGAAATCCTCAAGAAGGCCCTCCTACCCGAAAAAAAAAAAAAGGAAAGAGGCTACAAAGCCCTGAGAAAGGAGGTGAATAGGTAGGCAATAATCAGAAAACAGCAGCTGTCTATCAGATCACGTTAGTAAACACTTACCTTTAACATCAAGGATAAAGAAAAGGAAAACAGCAAAACAAAAACGATCTCCTTGTTTTAATCACAAACTCACAATACAAGATGGAAAAAGATACAACAAAAATAATTTAGAAAGGGAAGAAGAAAGGGATGGAATCAGTATAGTCTAAGGAAAAAAGAGGCTATCAGAAAATGGACTATCTCAACTACAAAGATTTTTTATACAAACCTAAGGGTAACCACTAAACAAATAGTCAGAATAGAGACATTTACAATAAACAAGGAGAAAATGAAGAAAACTAACAGAGAAAACTACCTAATCAAATTGGTAGTCCGAAATACATACGACAAGAAACAAAGGAAATGCATAAGAACCAGGAAAAGTGCAATAAGATGGCAATATTAAGCCCTCAAATATCAATCATCACTCTAAATGTAAATGGATTGAATTCTCCAATAAAAAGACACAGAGTGGTAGGATGGACTAAAGAACAAGACCCAACAATACGCCACCTCCAGGAAACACATCTCAGCTCTAGAGACAAATAGGCTCAGAGTGAAGGGATGGAAGACAATACTCCAAGCTAATGGCAAACAAGAGAAAGCGGGTGTTGCCATACTTACATCAGACAAAGTAGACTTCAAGATAAAACTCGTAAAGAGAGACATAGAGGGGCTGATAAATGATAAAATGATAAAAGGGACTCTCCATCAAGAAGACATAACACTTATAAACATTTATGCACCCAACACAGGAAGACCAAAGTACATAAAGCAACTATTAACAAATCTAAAAGGAGATATCAATGACAATACAGTAATAGTAGGGGACCTCAACACCCCGCTTATATCAATGGATAGATTATCCAAATAAAAAGTCAACAAGGAGATAGTGGACTTAAATGAAAAACTAGAGCAGATGAACTTAATAGATATATAGAGAGAGCACTCTATCCAAAAACAGCAGAATATACATTCTTCTCAAGGGCACACGGAACATTCTCAAGGATAGATCACACATTGGGAAACAAGGCAAATCTCAACAAATTTAAGAAGATTGAAATCATATCTACTATCCTTTCCAACCATAATGCTGTGAAACTAGAAATCAACTACAAGAAAAAAGCCAGAAAAGGAACAAAAATGTGGAGACTAAACAACATGTTACTGAACAACAAACGGGTCGTTGAAGAAATAAAGGGAGAAATTAAAAAATATTTGGAGACAAATGAGAACAAAAACACACCACACCAATTCTTATAGGATGCCGCAAAAGCCATCCTAAGAGGGAAGTTTACAACAATACAGGGCTACGTTAACAAACAAGAAAAAGCTTAAATAAACAAGCTTAAACTACTCCTAAGAGAAAAAGAAGAACAAAGAAAGCCCAAACTCAGTAGAAGGAGGAAAATAATAAAAATTAGAACAGAAATAAATGAAATTGAAACAAAAAAACACTGTAAGAATGATCAATGAAACAAGGAGCTGGTCTTTTGAGAGGATAAACAAAATTGACAAGCCCTTAGCCAGACTCAATAGGAAAAAAATTGAGAAGGCTCAAATAAATAAAATTAGAAATGAAAGAGGAGAAATTACAGTGAATACTACAGAAATACAAAAGATTATAAGAGAATACTGTGAAAAACTATATGCCAACAAATTGGACAATCTAGAAGAGATAGATACATTCTTAGACTCCTACAACCTCCCAAAAGTGAATCGATAGGAAATAGAGAATCTGAACAGACCAATGACAAGTTAAGAGATTGAAACAGTAATTAATAATCTCCCCAAAAATAAAAGTCCAGGACCAGACAGCTTCTCTGGAGAATTATACCAAACATTCAAAGACAATTTAACACCTATTCTTCTCAAACTATTCCAAAAAATTGAGGAAGACAGAAATATTCCTAACACATTCTACGAGGCCAACATTACCCTGATCCCAAAGCCAGATAAGGACAACACAAAGAAGGAAAATTACAAGCCAAAATTGCTGATGAACATAGATGCAAATATCCTCAACAAAATGTTGGCAAACCAAATATAGCAATACTTTAAAAAAATCATACACCATGATCAAGTGGGATTCATACCAGGGACACAGGTTTAGTTCAACATCTGCAAATCAATCAATGTGATACACAATATTAACAAAAGGAGGAACAAAAACCACCAGATCATCTCCATAGACACAGAGAAAGCATTTGACAAGATCCAACACCCGTTCATGATAAAAACTCTCAATAATATGGGTATAGAAGGAAAACACCTCAACATAATAAAGGCCATATATGACAAACCCACTGCCAACATGTGCCCACTCTCATCACTCTTATTCAACATTGTACTAGAGGTTTGGGCCAGAACAATTAGGCAGGAAAAAGAAATAAAAGAAATTCAAATAGGCACTGAAGAAGTGAAACTCTCACTGTTTGCAGATGACATGATTTTATATATAGAAAACCCTAAAGAATCCATCGGAAAACTATTAGAAATAATCAACAACTACAGCAAAGTTGCAGGATACAAAGTCAACTTACAAAAATCAGTTGTATTTCTATACTCTAATAACGAATTAACAGAAAGAGAACTCAAGAATACAACCCCATTTATAATCTCAACAAAAAGAATAAAATATGTAGGAATAAATTAAACCAAGGAGGTGAAAGACTTATACAAGGAAAACCATAAGACATCACTGAAAGAAATTGAGCATGACATGAAGGAATGGAAAGCTATTCCACGTACATGGATTGGAAGAATAAACACAGTTAAAATGTCCATTCTACCTAAAGCAATCTACAGATTCAGCGCAATCCCAATCAGAATCTTAATGACATTCTTAACAGAAATAGAACAAAGAATCTTAAAATTCATTTGGGGCAACAAAAGACCCCAAATGGCCAAAGCAATCCCGAGAAACAAGAGCAAAGCTGCTGGCATTGCAATCCCTGACTTCAAAACAAACTACAAAGCTAAAATAATCAAAACAGGATGGTACTGGTACAAAAACAGACACACAGATCAATGGAACAGAACTGAAAGCCCAGAAATAAAACCACACATCTACGGACAGCTAATCGTTGACAAAGGAGATAAGAAGATACAATGGAGAAAGGAAAGCCTCTTCAGTAAATGGTGCTGGGATAACTGGACAGTCACAAGGAAAGGAATGAAAGTAGACAATTATCTTTCTCCATATACAAAAATAGACTCAAAATGATCAAAGACTTGTACATAAGACCTGAAACCATAAAACTTCTGGAAGAAAATATAGGCAATACACTCTTTGACATCAGCTTTAAAAGGATCTTTACAAATATCACGTCCGCTCAAAGGATACAAAAGAAAAAATAAACAATTGGGACTTCATCAGGCTAAAGAGCTTCTGGAAGGCAAAGGAACCAAGATCAAAATGAAAAAACAACCCAGCAAGTGGGAGAAAATATTTGCAAATCATATATCCAACAAGGGGTTAATCTCCATAATATATAAAGAACAAACACAACTGAACTACAAAAAGATAAACAACCAATCAAAAAGTGGGCAGAAGATATGAACAGACATTTTTCCAAAGAAGATACACAGATGGCCAATAGGCACATGAAAAGATGCTCATCTAATCATCAGGGAAATGCAAATCAAAACTACACTTAGATATCATCTTACATCCATTACAATGGCTATAATCAAAAAGACAAAAAACAACAAATGTTGGAGAGGTTGTGGAGAAAAGGGAGCTCTCATGCACTGCTGGTCGGAATGCAAACTGTTGCAGCCACTGTGGAAAACAGTATGGAGACCTCTTAAAAAATTAAAAATAGAATTACCATATGACCCAGCTATCCCATTACTGTGTATTTATCTAAAGAACTTGAAACCAACAATACAAAGAGATTTATGCACCCCTATTCACAATAGCCAAGATGTGGAAGTAACCCAAGTGCCCACCAACTGATGCTTGGATAAAGAAGATATGGTATATATATATATATATATATAAAATATATATATATATAAAATGGAATACTACTTAGCCATAAAGAAGACATAATCATCCCATTCACAGCCACATGGATGGACCTTGATGGCATCATGTTAAGTGAAATAAGCCAGACAGAGAAAGACAAACAACGTATGATTTCACTCATATGTGGAATATAAACAAACCTAAGGACAAAGAGAACAAGTTAGTGGTCACCAGGGGGAAGAGGTGGGGGACACAAGGGGTGCAGAGGCACATTTATATGGTGTTTGACAAATATTAATGTACAACTGAAATTTCACAATGTGGTAAACTATTTAGACCACAATAAAAATTTTTTTTTTTAAAAAAGGGCCAAAGACCTTAAGAGATACCTTACCGAAGAAGACAGACAGATGGTAAACAAGCATATAAAAAGATTCTCCACATCCTAAGACATCAGGGAAATACAAATTAAAACAGTGAGATACCACTACCCACCTATTAGAATGGCCAAAATCAGAAACACTGACAACACCAAATGCTAGAAAAGATATGAAGCAAGAGGAACTCTCATTTTTTGCTGGTGGGAATGCAAAATGGTACAGCCACTTTGGAAGACAGTTTGACTTTTTCTTACAAAACTAAACAAATTCTTACCATACGATCCACCAATTGTGCTCCATGGTATTTACCCAAGGAGTTAAAAACTTGAGTTTACTCCAAAATTTGCATACATGGATATTTATAGCAGCTTTATTCATAATTGCCAAAACTTGGAAGCAACCAAGATGTTCTTCAGTAGGTGAATGGATAAACTGTGGTACATGTAGATAATGGAATATTATTCAACACTAAAAAGATATGCGTTAACAAGGCATGAAAAGACATGAAAGAATCTTAAATGCATGTTACTAAGTGAAAGAAGATAATCTGAAAAAGCTACATAATATACAACTCCAACTATATGACATTCTGGAAAAGGTAAAACGAAGACAGTAAAAAGATCACTGGCGGGCCGGCCCCATGGCACAGCAGTTAAGTGCATGCCTTCCGTTTGGCGGCCTGGGGTTCGCCAGTTTGGATCCTGGGTGCGGACATGGCACCGCTTGGCATGCCACACTGTGGTAGGTGTCCCACATATAAAGTAGAGGAAGATGGGTATGGATGTTAGCTCAGGGCCAGTCTTCCTCAGCAAAAAGAGGAGGATTGGCAGCAGCTGTTAGCTCAAGGCTAATCTTCCTCAAAAGAAAAAAAAAAGATAAGTGGTTTCCAGGTGTGGGGAATGAGGATGGATAAATAGGTGGAGCACAAAGAATTTTTAGGGCAGTGAAAACACTCTGTGTGATATTATAATGATAGATACATGTCATTATACATTTGTCCAACCTCATAGAATGTACAACATGATAACTGAACCCGCATGGAAACTATGGACTTTGGGTAATTATAATTTGTCAATAAAGGCTCATTAATTGTAATAAATGTACTACTCTGTTGAGTGATGTTGACAATAGGGGAGGCTATGAATGTGTAGGAGCAAGGGGGATATGGGAAACCTCTGTACATTCCTCCCAATGTTGTTGTGAACCTAAAACTGCTCTAAAAAAATTGTCTTTTCAAAAAACAGGGGACTATGGGTATTGAGGTGATATTACTGAATCAAGCAAAAAAAAATTACTATAGGCTTCCTAGTAACCCACATAAAATATGACACTTACTGCCCCATATGCTGTCTGACCTTAATGAGAATTTTGGATGACCATACCCTAGAAAGCGTTCATTTCAGGAGCAGCTATTTTCACATTCCAGGTATAAATCTAAAAAATTCAAATCAGATCTTAAAAAAATACAATGCAGGGCTGGCCCCGTGGCCGAGTGGTTAAGTTCACGCGCTCCGCTGCAGGCGGCCCAGTGTTTCGTTGGTTCGAATCCTGAGCGCGGACATGGCACTGCTCATCAAACCATGCTGAGGCAGCGTCCCACATGCCACAACTAAGGGGATCCACAATGAAGAATATACAACTATGTACGAGGGGGCTTTGGGGAGAAAAAGGAAAAAAATAAAATCTTTAAAAAAAATACAATGCTATTAAAGAATCACAACTTCGGCCCTATGGAAGATGTATACCAGCTTGTCCTTATAACACAGGTGTTGGTTTTTGGGGATACGGGTAGATTTTTGCCTTCGTTATATATTCCATTTGCTCTTCTTCACATAATATGTGGCCTTCCTTGGCAAAGCTCCTCCTGAAAATACACTTGCACTTCCCTTTCTCACATTTTCTGACCCTAAAAGAACTGCTATCCCTGGACCTAGAAAACTCCCCACAGGGAGGAAGCTAAATCTGTTTGCTGACTCTGTGCTCAGAACATAGGATGGCTCAGACCGCAATACCGTAGTGCCTGATATGAGATGCAGCGGGGGCTGGCGGCTGCTCTTTCTGACATACACAGCCAAGGGAAATAACAACAAAACTTTTGTTTCTTCATTATGCCCTAAACAAGGGAAGAATCAAATGAATTCAGTGCCAGGCCTCCATACTTTCCTAATATTCTGTACATGTCTCTGTCACAGCACTGATAATAAAGTATTACACAAGTTCAGCTTATATGTCCATCTTCCACATCTGCTAAGAGCTACTTGAGATCGGGGTTACTTAGAGACCATGTCTTTTCCATCTTTACAACTTCATACAATGTCAAGAACATAGTGAGAACAAGGCAAGTGTTTTCTGAAGGATGACTGCTTACACGTTAGAGTTGTACAGAAGATGATTTGAGTCAATTTTTTAAGTGGAAATGTACAAATTTATCTTACCAGTTACTTTTTAAAATATCAGTTATTCATTACTAAATCTACTGGGCAATCTCAGCGTCATGAAAAGTGTGAGGACTGCGGTGTAGTGCTCAGGCTTGTGTGTTCCGTTTGGTGCCCAGGGTTCACAGGTTTGGATTGCCGGTGTGGACCCGCACACCGCTCATTGGGTCATGCTGTGGCAGCGTCCCACAGACAAAACAGAGGAAGCCTGGCAGAGATATTAGCTCAGGGAAAATCTTCCTCAAGCAAAAAGAGGAAGATTGGCAACAGTTGTTGCTCAGGGCCATTCTTCCTCACCAAAAAATAAAACAAAAACAGAAAACGACCAAAAAAAAAAAAAAAGTGTGATGACCAGACCCTATGCGCCTTCTGATGTGATGCAAAATGAAGCAGAGAGCAGGACTTAAGAAGCAAGCTCACCAAAAAAAGCAAAGAAAGAATCTGAATCCAAGCAAAGTTCAATCTAGAAGCAGTGGTTCTCAAAGTGTGCCTGTAGACCAGCAGTAACTTCTACATCTCCTGGGAAATTATCAGAAATGCAAATTATTGCCCCCCATCGCAGACCCAACTGAATTAGACACTTCGGGGCTAGACCCAACAATCTGTGTTTTAACATGCCCTTCAGGAGATTTTAATGCACACTCAAGTGTGAGAACCACGAGTCAGGAGCTAACTGCCATTTATAGGAAACAAGGCACACAGAATAACAAGTTAAGTGACACTAGAGAAAGCACACCAGACAAATCCAAAATATGAGACGTTGTATAGGACAATTGACATGGGTTTTGCAATAAGTTAGTGACATAGGAAAAAAATGTGACGTGTTAGAAGATGTTTAAGAGATGTAGTAAAATTAAATGTGTTGACTTTGCTTATATCTTGATTCAAACAAACCCAATGCAAAAAGACATTTTTGAGAAAATTGGGAGTATTTGACTATGGATGAGGGTATTAGATGATAACACTGAATTCCTATTAATTTTGTTAGATGTAATGACATAACATTTGGTTAAGTAAATATCTATGTAAGAAAATATCCACATTCGTTAGGGACAAAAATTAAGGTACGAAGGGATGAAATGACAGGGATATCTCTGATTTGCTTTAAAATACTACAGGAAAACAAAGGAAGAAAGTGAAAAAGCAAAAAAGAAAAGTGGAAAATCTTAATCACTTGAATTTGGATGATCAGTTTTACTAGTTCTATGTATTATGTTTTCTATTTTTAAATACATTTTAAACTTTCAAAATAAACTTTAAATTTTGTGATTAGTTTGGTATCTCCTCCATTATGAACACCTTTACATGGTAATCATTTATGCAATCACATTTAAAGAGGCATTACTCCATGCTGAGAGCATTATTCGAGGTTCATGGGATTGAATGGATCCAAGATTTTTGAGGCCTGAAAGTTACAAAATTTGGAGAGGAGGCTCATTTGAAAAGTTACATACAAAAGTGACTATTTATTTAAAATGAGAAAAATCACAATAAATTACAAGATTCTAAAAAGCTTATAAATTCTACAAGCATCACAAAAATGCAGAAAAATAATATTTTAAAAATTAAATAACTCCCTGGCCCATCTATATAATTTTGTTTTCTTTCCACATTTCTTGGCTGCATGCTCTTTGATTGTTTCTTCATACAACGATGATTTAGTATTATTATATTCTACAGAGGGAATAGAAAAATGATTCAGTCTTAAGCCTGTCTGATGGAAATGTGTCTTTTATTGTTGGTAGTTTAGAAACTTTCCTTTGCTCTTCAAATTAGTTATTGCTAATATCATGCAAATTGTCCGATTGTTTTCAGTTTGAGGCAACTCTTAATCAAGTTCCTTTCATGTCTGAATCATGGAGTTTTAGAGCATTTCAAGTTTTCCTGGGAAATGACTGATGTCTTCATTAAAGTGGAATTTATAAGTTTTATGTTTTCTTGATTGATATCACTATTTCCTGTCAAATACAATATAAAATTTAAACCTTCTCTCAACATGTTAATATAATTCATTCCTCTTCATTAATTGTATTTTTCTTCCTCCTAAAGAAATACTGCCTTTAGTAAGTTCTGAAAATTTTTATTACAAGTGACTTACTTCTCATTGCACAATAATGTCTATGGATTTCACTTATTTTTATTGACTTTTTCATATTCCATTAATATTTTATCTGCGTTTTCTCTCAATCCTTTATTAAATAAATATAAAGGTAACAAAATGATATAGCCTTCACATATTTCCAAATTAGAAGTCTGTAACTTTTCACTTATTTTATCCAAAAGGTCCAAAATATCTTTCCACATGGCAGTTGAAATGTCATATTCCACAGTGTCAAGGGTACACAAAACATCTCTGTACTATTATTTACAGCTGTATGTGAATCTGAAATTACCCATTTGAATAACAAGGAAGTGGTATTTGTGATCTGGTTTACTACTGTGTGTGTGTTTTCCCATGATTTAGAGTAATTCTTCTTAAGTAGTTTTGGATAAATAAGTCACATGTGAAACTTCATTTTGACACTTTCCAAGCGTTTGTCCAAAAATGGATCAAATTTAACAGTTACTTTGAAGATTCTCATGAAATTTGCTATTTGAAAATCATTCCATTTCATCATAACCTCTGACTAAATCTCTCTCGCTTAATAATTTTAAAACCATAGCTGCTTTTTGACACTTCAAAATGATATTAAACAATTTTCAAGCCTGTTCTTCAAGATGTTGGTTGGCTAACACAATGGTTCTCTCATATTGGCACGCATCAGAATCTCCCCAAGGATTTGTTAAAACACAGATTGCTGGACCCCATTCAGGAGGTCTGGAGTGAGGCCCAAGAATTCTGATTCCTAACCAGTGCCTAGACGATGCGGATGCTGCTGGTCTTAGTCCGTTTGGGCTGCAATAACAAAAATACTATGGACTGAGTGGCTTAAACAACAAACATTTATTTTGCACAGTTCTGGAAGCTGGGAAGTCCAAGATAAGGCGCCAGCAGATTTAACGTCTGATGAGTACCTCCTTCCTGGTTCACAGATGGCCATATTTTCCCTGTATCCTCACATGGCAGAAGGAGTGGCATCTCACATCAGTTTGACAATCTCTTTTCATTTTTTCCATAAAATAACATTTGCAAAGAATTTATGTTTTTCATGAACGTTCTGTTCAATCTCTGTAAATAATATATGATGAACATTTGGGAGGAAAATAACCCTATTTTTTTTAAAAATTAAACAGTATTGAATGAAATCAATTCATCCCCAAAGATCATAAGAAAATATCACAGTTCCCATCAAAATCAAAATGAAACTGCTGCTGACATTTCTCTGTATTCTGTTGACCTAACAATTGTGTTTTTCTTTACTATTATTTTAATCTTTCCTTTGTTCTGTTGTTTCCTGTTAGAAAGGATATGGAATCTCATCATCATCTTTATCTCCTGTTATTCTTTTCAGATCTATACGCTCTTGGTTGTCATCATTCTTTTCCTCATCTTTATAATTTTGAGCATCAGAGTTTTTTATTATTTATTTATTTTTTAAAGATTGGCACCTGAGCTAACATCTGTTGCCAATCTTCTTCTTTTTCTTCTTCTCCCCCAGCACATAGTTGTATATTCTAGCTCTAGGTCCTTCTGGTGGTGCTATATGGGACGCTGCCTCAGCATGGGTTGATGAGCCGTGCCATGTCCACACCCAGGATCAAAACCCCCGAAACCCTGGGCCGCCAATACAGAGCACGCAAACTTAACCACTTGGCCACGGGGCCGGCCCCAGAGTTTTTTTATTTTTAACAATAGTTTTTGACATGTTGACATTTTGAAGCTCCTGCCAATCTTTCACTTGTTTTTGGCTTCCTATAGGAGACTTTCTTCCATTTATATCTGAATTGTGGAATGACCCAGAATTTTGAAGAAATACATAAAACTAATCTAAAATGGAGAACTATATATTTCTAAATCACTTCTATGTTATTCTCAGGTACATAACAATTATCACATTGTCCTCATACCATATACACTGAGTTCTTGATGAATGTACACAGAAGTTTTGTTACTGGAAAACGTACTTTTTCAAGCCATTTCATTCTGTCAGGGACAACTTTGCATGCCGTTTCTTCTGGAACTTATAGGCATCATCTGGACAGATTTGCATGCTTGATGCAATAGGCTAAGATGTAATTTGATAGGTGAGATGCCTAAAACAAGTGTCTTCACATGTAGATGTATTAGCTATTTTCAGATCTGCCACAGGGTTATGTCATACAAACAAAAGGATAAAGTCTACTTTGTGAGATTTCTATAAAAAAGGAATGTACGCTTGTTGAGTTTATTCTTCAAAGAACAGATCTTTAATTTTGACTGGGTATCAGTAAGAAGCAAATCTTTCTTTTCTCATTTTATGTATATGATGATTAGAAGAATGTTCAACATTCTAAGCTGTAGCAACAGATCAATTTTTGTTTCTCCTGTCTCGATTTCCCATACAATTCTGGTGCCAAGAACAATGGCTCATGTTCACATCAGGACCTGGGACTGCAACCATCTTGTGGCATGATGCCAGGACGTTGGTTTTAAGATATCCCTGGGAGCTCTTAGGCTGGTACGGCTAACAGTAGCTCAAAAGCACCCAGAGTGATAGTGAATCTCTCCTTTCCCTCCCCTGTTTTATAGAAGGCATTTTAGGTGTGGTAACTTTATAGCGGTAACCAACTGAGACCAGCCTTGAAAATTCGCTGAGCAGACAAAACCAGTTTAGTCATACAAGCAAAGCTTAATTTAGCTTATTTTGCAAGATTAACTTGACGTGGGTCATTTCTTGCTTATGTCTCTGAACATCATAAGCAAAACTTAAACTGTTCCCCCAAATTGAAAAGAAGTAATCACTAAACAATTCCCCGTCATTATCATTTAAGAAAATTCTAATATTATAACCTAATTTCTGTAAAGAATAAACAGTCACTGCCTTCTCACTACATAAGCTGCTTTAAAATATACCCCTGAGCCTCATTCCATGTTTGGTTTGAATGCTCCTGGCTCGTGAATTATCTTTTTGGCATGTGCACAATGAATTTTTACTCGTTACTACTTTGGAGATTCATTGGTTTCTCTTCTGCTATTTCCGAATTTTTGACAATGACAATCTATACATTATAAGATGGGATCATGATGAAGTGAGAAGAAATGAGGAGAAAAATCAACATTATTCAGAGATTCTAGAATTGAAACTGGTTATCATAACAACGAAATTTTGAGTTGACTTCTTTTTTGTAGAAGGGCATGTGTTCAGTTTACTAGTAAGAGTTGGGTTTTATGAAGTAGGGAAAGTGTAAGTACATAATATCGGCTGATGTAAGGGAAAAAAATGGTAGACATTTTCCACTTTTTCCTATTTCTCAGGAATCCCCCTCTTAGCAGAGCCCATCTCCTAACACAGAAGCTTAAAATGGCTGCACTGTGGTTGGCGGGACCCTTGACCCAGCCGAGACTCTACCTACTGGATGTACCCACCACAAACTTTAAATACAAGGTAGTGATGTAAAGAAATAGAGGCCATTTGGAATCCATTCTAGACATGGTAGTGGCCAGAGGGCAGCTATATATTCAGCTCCAGGAGCAGTAGTATCCATGCTTCCAGGGGCATCCCCGTGCTCAGTCTTGAGATATTTCCATCAGGTGTCCTCGGCAATATGAATTAGGAATTGTTCCTGGATATGAAGACTCCAAGCCTATTTCTCCACCCCTCCCAGAAACTGCTTTATATAAATATTTTAATACAATTTTATATAATTTCTTTTTGCTGCAATTAGCCAGTCATCTCCAAATAAAATCCCTGAATGTTAGAAACACCAAACTTTGATGAGAAAATTGACATTTGAACTGAAAAAAAATTTTTTTGTCCAGAGATTACATCATTGATGATACACTACAAGTTTTAAAAATATAATATGAATATATTAAGAACTCCTACAACTTTAACAACAAAAAATCAAATAACCTGGTTAAAAAATGGGCAAATGACTTGAATAGACATTTGTTCAAAAATGACATACAAATGGCCAAGTATATGAAAAGATGCTCAACATCACTAATCATCAGAGACATGCACACCAAAACCATAATAAAATATCATCTCACACCCATTTAGGATGGCTACTATCAAAAGCTCAGAAAATAACAAGTGTCGGTGGTTATATGGAGAAATACAAACACTTGTACGCTTTTGGCAGGATTGTAAAATGGTGCAACTGCTATGGAAAACAGCATTTCAGTTCCTCAAAAAATTAAAAATAGAAACTGCCATATTATCCCCAAATCCCACTTCCGGGTATATATCCAAAAGAACTAAAAGCAGGATCTTGAAGAGTTATTTGCACACCCATGCTCATAGCAGCACTATTCACAATAGCCAAGAGGTGGAAGAAACCCAAATGTCCATCGATGGATGAACGAATAAACAAAATGTGGTATATATATATACAATGGAATGTTATTCAACCTTAAAAACGACGGAAATCCTGTCACATGCTACAACATGGATGAACTTCGAGCACGTTATGCTAAGTGAAATAGGCCAGCCACAAAAGGACAAATACTACATGATTCCACTTACATCACGTACTTAAAATAGTCAAAATCACACAGAAAGTAGAATGGTGGTTGCCAGGTGAGGGAAGATACAAATGTATTTAATGTCATTGAACTGTACACTTAAAATACTGTAATTGTTTTTTTAATTGTGGTAAAATCACATAACATAAAATTTACCATCTTAACAATTTTTCATCCAAAATACACAATTTGTACAAGGAAGGAAATCCAAACATAAGGTGAGGACTGTCTCTTGCTTTTCTTTACTCTGATTAATTATCATGTGTGAGTGTTCACAACTCTTGCTTCCTTACTCACAATACTGTGGGGTTATTAAAAGGCAATCAAGGAAGAAGTCAATAGATTTGGATAAAGAAAAAACACCCGCACACCAAGCATGTCTCATTATTCTCTCAATTAAAGTGGGCCTCCTCTGTAGTTGGTATTGTCTGGGTACCACTTTTAGGTTGTGAGGCATAGGTAGAGAAAACAGCTTATCCCTCCTGCTACTCTAATCATTAAGCTTTTCATTCTGATGAATATAATTTGATTTATTAGTGATAGAAAGTCATGTATGACAAGCAGTTTTTTGAGGATAGAGGATCTCGGAAACATAGAATGAAGTCACACAGAGAGATTCAACACTAAACAGAAAACAATCTTAGATACTAACAAACATTTCAAGGCAACAAAAGAAGAGCCATATTGGTCAGCCTATTATAAATTCTGATGGAGCAGGGGGTGGGAGGGGGAATATAAGTCATCATTCTACAATGGGTTTAGAACAGTTGATTCTCATGACTGTCTCCTGGCGCACACACCTAGTGGGCTAAATGGTTACTGAAGTTTTTCTACCTGAGAAAAAAATTGCCCCATCATTCTACAGATTCCATTTAGACATAGAAGCCGTAAGTCAAAAGAATGCATTTTATTTGAAATTACTATGTACTTCTATGTGAAAGAATTGCTCCTGAGAGAATTTGATATATATCTTAACCAATTTGTCAAGGTTTTTATTTTTATTATACAAATGATGACAGAAATACGTGCTAGGAATGACATTTCAGGTTTCTTTTAACCCCAGGCTTCTACGATTACATCAGTTTTAAGAGGAAGAATACAGCAAAGTGTGTATTCTTGGAGCTTCTAGAGAGAGATGTTGTCAGGGATACGGATTTTATTTTTTATTACAAGGTTAAAATACACTGATAGAAGAGAAGTCTTGAGACACAGTAGGTAAAAACGTGAATCCTTGATTTAACTCTTCTTTCAAAGTTTCAAAAATAATTATTAAAGTTATTAACCTTTCACCCCGAAGGAGAAATAATAAGATGGCAAACATCGTCTTTTAGTATCTCAGTTTAATTCTACAATTAAAATAATAAAAGGTAAATGTAGGTATCGGAACTCAGAATGTCTATTGTGAATATCAACTACATTTTGTTCAAGTACTTTTAAAAAGATGAAATATGTATGCCTACTGTGAATGCATTTTTCCCCAAACCCTGATTTTACTGTGACATTATCTCATATGTTTTTAGAAGAGCATTTTTTCTTTTTAGAGTTAAATTTGAGTTGAAAGTGAGACTTAAAAGTGAATTGAGCTCCCAATCATTGATTCCATCACCAACAATTCAAATAATTATAACATTGTAGTGGTTTTGAGGCACTATTGCCATTTTTCATTCCCAAGAGAGCCGGTTTATATAAATATTTTAGCAATATTTGGCAATAATCTCACTAGTCTAGGCTTCAGACACTAAAAAACAATTGATGTTCGACAGGGGGAATTGCCAAGCCTGGTATCTATTATTACAATGCTCTTAACTTGCAGACTAAATATTTAATCTTGCTTCATTTGTCTAATTTTTAAAATGTCTAGTAATAAAGGATAGCAACATCATCATCAATAATAATAATGACAATAATGATGATGATTAATAATTATATTGCGCTTATTATGTTCTAGCTCTGTATTTAATACTTTACACATATTAATTCACTCTCACAAGGACCCCATGAGGTAAATACTATTACACTCATTTCACCAGTGAGAATGAGAGTAAATGGTGACAATGTGATTTGAACCTTTGCAGTCTGGCTTCAGTGCCCACCCACTCATATTCATTATGTTATAGAATAAAAGATTTAACTGATATAACTTCTGGTTTGAGATTTATTATTTTGCCACCACATGACAGACATAAATCTATCCTTAAATTAAACCATATATTCATAACTATATTCGTCAATACAATGCTAGATGTTTTAAATGACAAAACCCTCCAAATGTCAGGGACTAAACACAATTCATATCTCATTCAGATGAAGTCCAAAATGGTTTCCCTGACTGGCAGGAGACTTCACAGGTGGTAATCCAAGGACGTAGGCTTCTTCCATCTGTGGAAATCTAGGGCCTTGGAGTCCTCTGTGTCCAGCCAGTAGAGAAGGAAAGGAGGATCATATGTGGGAAGTTGCTATGGGCTTGTCCTGGAACTGGTGCATTTTATCTCCACTCATTTTCCACTGCCCACCATACATCACAAGGGCAAGGACAGTTTGGAAATGTTGCTCAGGAAGAAGAGAAATCTGGACTGGTAGGCAAGCTGGCCAATATCTCCCACATTGGTCTTCGCCTATCTTCCTAGTGATGGTCTACTCATATTTTTGACTCCAAAATTAATATTTATTCCACTATATTTCTCTATCTTTTCTAGAGACTCCATATGCATATACCAAAGTGAAGGATACCTGTACATATAAAGGATGTTGTGAAGGTAGTGTAGGATTAAAAAATGGCCAAATTCTTGCCAAAGGGGAGACTGTGTGTGTCGAGAGAAAGAGCTAGTCAAAGTGGTCCTCAGTCAGTCAGGACTCTGCTGATGACATTTTTCTCTTCTGTGAGGAAGATTTATCTGCTAAACCCGTTTTCTTATTTGTCCATGCTTACAAGAACTTAAGCGCCCTTGAGAATTTATGAAATTCCTTGAGGAACTTCAACTGCATGAGTTCTTGATACATAGTAAGCATCAAGATATTCTGGGTTTGTTAATTAAGTATTAATTTAAATGTGCCTTCTAAACATTTTATGCTAGGGGCACAGCAAGTGCTTAATAGAAACTTGAGGATTATTGTGTAGACAATATTGGTTTTTAATTCTGGAGTGAAAAGAGAGAATACAAACTATGAATTTAAATGAAGTAAATGCTTATAGAAACATGAGACTGCTTTGGTTTGATATTTATTTTTGAAGGTAGGTATATGAGAAATGGTTGATTGCAGAGCAATGCTTTTTGAGATGTAAAGCACATAAACTTTTAGATTTTAAATGTAAAATCTGAGAAGACATTATAGCATGCTTGTTCTCAAGTCTCTGGAACAAAATTAAAAACAAAAAATTCCCCTTTGGATGTAAAATCATTAAAAAAGAGGGCTAAGAAGAAGACTATGATAACTAATAAATGAGACTATTCTTTATCAGTTATCTTATTGATATTTCATGTTTATTCATGCTCAAACAATATACCAGACACAATCTTATCCTTTATAATTGTAAATAAAATTATCTGTATACCTTTTCTATACATCCATTAAATGTTCTACATATATTTCCTGAGTCTATGTCTAGGTAATTACACAATAACATACTACCTATTAAAGACATGTCTTGAATTCTGAATTATTACAGGTTCATAATCCTAGATATGTTTGGGACTTAGAATTTTTTAAATTTAGATATAGCATGCAGAGCATAAACTACATAGTTTAAAATAACCTAGAAGTACACTATGAAAATATATTCATATTTCTCCAGAAAATCATATGAATATTTACACTAAAAATAGGTAAATAAAGAACATAAACATCTTCATGTTAGTTCAGGTCAAGTTTTGCCAAAAATGAATTTCCCACAAATTTAAGTAAAAAAACTCTTGAGAGCCTTTTGTATTTTCGAATTGTAGAAAAGAAACTGTGGGCTCATAATACAATTATATATTCAGCACTTAAAGTAGATATTGTTTCTAAGCTGCCTGCTCATGAAGCAGTTTTAATGAGTTACAATTATTTAAATACCTCAAAATTTTCAAACAACTAATTTATGGTCAAATCAAAAACAATATTTCTGGTGGTTTCCGGCCCAGTATGCAAGGAATTTAGAAGGTTTCACTTAGTTCTAACAAGTAAAAACGTGAACAAACAGAAAAATCAACAACTCTTCTTAGATCCATCAGAGAAATGAGGTCACAAGGCAAACTGCTGCCCCCCGCCACCCCAAATCAGAGCGATAAACAGATGGATAGATAGAATGATGACTTACTGGAGCAAAAACATGTGTCCACAGGAACCAGTATTGATATAGAAAAACCTGAACTGTAATTGATGAGTTTCTGGAGATTCAATGTGGACAAGTCTGAGAGATAAAAACTCCCGGGGGACCTAGTCCTAGGGGGCTCCTCACAACTTGTGCTTTATGTCCAGCAGCTTTACCAGGTTATCACAGTGAAGATCAGAAAAAAAAAAATCATTGGGCTTCCTGGAGGGGGAGGAGGAGAGCAGACATTTTGAAATAAGCCAGAGCATTCTGATCTTCTTAACAAGGCTTGCTCTCAAGAAAAACTGTTACCAGAGCCTAAACTACTAGAGTTTTATCAGAACCTAACTAACTTGAGGGAAGTAAAGTACCCAGCTCTAGCCTACTCTAGCCTTCCACATGGAACAAAGGAAATATCCAACTCCAGGCCCCCCTAGCCATCCAGTACCACCTAAGGGGGTAAAAATAAAGGAAAAAAACAGAGGAGCACTTTTAAAGTCCACAGCTCCACGGCATGGGCTCACTAAAAGACTCAGACTTAACCAGGGCTATAGAATGCTTCTGCTTCCCACACACCTTACCACTATATTACTAAACATCTGTTTACTATACTTTCTTTTACCCAGTACCTCATGTCCAAATCTCAATAAAAAATTACAAACATGCTAAAAGCCAAAAAACACAGTTTGAAGAGACAGAACAAGCATTAAAACCAAACCCAGATACAGCAGGGATGTTGGAATTATCAGACTATGATCATAAATTTAAAACACCTATGATTAATATGCTAAGGAAACTAATGGAAAAAGGAGACAACATACAAGAAGAGATAGATAATATAAACTTAGAGATGATTTACAAGAAAGAATAGAAAACAAATGTGATAAACCAACATTCTAGGCCATAAAAAGTACCTTAATACATTTAAAATAATAGAAATCATATATTCTTTCAGGTCACAAAGGAATTAAATTATGAATTAATAACAGATCAATCAATAACAGCTATCTCAGCTAGAAGAAACCCCCAAAATATCTGAATTCTTTGAGATTAAACAACATGCTTTAAATAGCACAAGGGTCAAAGAAGAAATCTCAAAAGAAATTAAAAATACTTTGAGCTAAATGAAAATGAAAATGAAAATGGCAGCAAGGCAGAAGAAAATAACCTACAAAGGAACCCCTATCAGGCTTTCAGTGGGTTTCTCTGCAGAAATCTTACAGGCTAGGAGAGACTGGAAAGACATATTCAAATAATTGAAGGACAAAAACTTTCAGCCAAGAATACTCTATCCAGTGAAAATATCCATCAGATATGATGGAGAAATAAAATCTTTCCCAGGCAAACATAAGCTAAGGGACTTTGTAGGCACGAGACCCCTCCCCCCACAAGAAAGCCTCAAGAAGGCCCTCATACCAGAAAAAACAAGGGAGAAAGGGGTTACAAAGAACGGAGTAAGGAGTTAAATAGGTAGACAGAAGCAGAACAGGATAGCAAGTACTCAAGTATAGCATTAAATACAAAGGGAAGGAAAACACCAAAAACAAAGGTAATCTTGTCATTTTAACCACAAACTCATAATACAAGATGGAATAAGATGTGAGAAAAACAACTTAGGACGGGAAGAGGTAAGGGACTGAATCAGTTTAGTTTAAGGAAATTAGAGGCCATCAGAAAAGGGATTTCCTTATCCACGAGATCTTGAATACAAACTTCATGGTAACCACTAAACAAAAAAGCAGAACAGAGACACATATAATAAACAAGGAAAGAACAAAGAAACACAACATAAACAACTACGTCACTTGACTGGTAGACCAAAATACACAGGACGAGACACAAAGGAAATTCAGGAGAACTGGAAAATGAGTGATAAAAAGGCAGCATTAAGCCCTCATATATTGATAATCACTCTAAACATAAATGGATTGAATTCTCCAATAAAAAGACACAGAGTGGCGAGATGGATTAAAGAACAAGATCCAACAAGATGCTGCCTCCAGGAAAAACATCTCAGCTCGAATGACAAACACAGGCTCAGGGTGAAGACATGGAAGATGATACTCCAAGCTAATGGCAAACAAAAGAAAGCTGGTGTTGCAGTACTTATATCAGACAAAGTAGACTTCAAGATGAGACACCTAAAGAGAGACAAAGAGGGGCAGCATATAATGATCAAAGGGACATTTCATCAAGAAGAAATAACACTTATAAATATCTATGCATCCAACACAGGAGCACTGAAATACATAAAGCAACTATTAACAAACCTTAAGGAAGACATTAATAACAAAGCAATAATAGTAGGGGACCTCAACACTCCACTCACATCAATGGATAAATCATCCAGACAGAAAATCAACAAGGAAATAGTGGAATTAAATGAAAAGCTAGTTCAGTTGGACTCCATAGACATATATAGAACACTCCATCCAAAAACAGCAGAATACACATTCTTATCAAGTGCACATGCAACATTCTCAAGAATAGATCATATGTTGGGAAACAAGGCAAGCCTCAATAAATTTGAGAAGATTGAAATAATAACATGAATCTTTTCTGGTCACAATATTATAAAGCTAGAAATTAATTACAAGAAAAAAGCTGAGAAAAGGACAAAGATGTGGAGACTAATCACCATACTATTGAACAAGCAATGGATCATTGGAGAAATTAAAGGAGAAATAAAAAAATATCTGGAGACAAATGAAAATGAAAAAATACCATATCAACTCATATGGGATGCAGCAAAAGCTGTATTAAGAGGGAAATTCATCAAAATAAAGGCTCACCTTAACAAAAAAGAAAAATCCCAAATAAGCTATATCAAATTACACCTAACTGAATTAGAAAAAGAAGAACAAACAAGTCCCAAAGTCAGCAGGAGGAGAGAAATAATAAAAATCAGAGTAGAAATAAATGCTATTAAAACAAAAAAGGCAGTAGAAAGGATCAATGAAACAAAGAGCTGGTTCTTTGAGAAGATAAATAAAATTGACAAACCCCTAGCCAGACTTACAAAGAAAAAAAGAGAGAAAGCTCAGATAAATAAAATTAGAAATGAAAGAGGAGAAATAACATTGGATACCACAAAAATACAATGGATTATAAGAGAATACTACAAAAACCTATATGCCAACAAAATGGACAATCTAGAGGAAATGGATAAATTCTTAGACTCTTACAACCTCCCAAAGCTGAATCAAGAAGAACTAGAGAATCAGAATAGACCAATCACAAGTAAAGAGATTGAAACAGTAATCAAAGCATCCCAAAGAATAAAAGCCCAGGACCAGATGGCTTTCCTGGGGAATTCTACCAAACTTTCAGTGAGGATTTAATATCTACCCTTCTCAAGCTATTCAAAAAAATTAGAGAAGATGGAATGCTTCCTAACACATTCTACAAGACCAACATCACTCTGATATCAAATCCTGATAAGGACAACACAAAAAAGGAAAACTACAGGCCAATATTGATAATGAACACAGATGCAAAAATCCTCAACAAAATATTGACAATCGGAATACAGCAATACATCAAAAAGATCGTACATCATGATTAAGTGGGATTTCTTCCAGAGACACAGGGATGGTTCAACATCCACAAATCAATGTGATAAACCACATTAACAAAATGAGTAATAAAAACCACATGATCATCTCAATAGATGCAGAGAAAGCATTTGACAAGATCCAACAACCATTTATGACAAAAACTCTTAACAAAATGGGGATAGAAGGAATTACTTCAACATAATAAAGCCCATACATGACAAACCAACAGCCAACATCACACTCAATGGGGAAATACTGAATGTCATCCCTCCGAGAGGAGGAACAAGACAAGGATGTCCTCTATCACCACTCTTGTCCAGAGCAATTAGGCAAGAAAAAGGAATAAAAGGAATCCAAACAGGGAGTGAAGAAGTGAAACTCTCACTGCTTGCAGACAACATGATCTTATATATAGAAAACCCTAAAGAATCTATCAGAAAACTATTAGAAATAATTAACAACTAGAGTAAAGTTGCAGGGTACAAAATCAACTTATAACAATCAGTTGCATTTCTGTACGCTAACAACAACTTACAGAAAGAGAACTCAAGAATACAATTCCATTTACAATCACAAAAAAAAGAATCAAGTACCTAGGAATAAATTTAACTAAGGAGGTGAAGGACTTATACAATGAAAACTATAAGACATTATTGAAAGAAATAGATAATGACATAAAGATATGGAAAGAGATTCCATGCACGTGGATTGGAAGAATAAACATAGCTAAAATGTCCATACTACCCAAAGCAATCTACAGATTCAATGCAATCCCAATCAGAATCCCAAAGACATTCTTCATGGAAATAGAAGAAAGAATCCTAAGATTCATATGGGGCAACCAAAGAGCCCAAATTGCTAAAGTAATACTGAGAAAAAAGAACAAAGCTGGAGGCATCACAATCCCTGACTTCAAAATGTACTACAAAGCCATAGTGATCAAAACAGCATGGTACTGCTACAAAAACAGACACTCAGATCAATGGAGCAGAACTGAAAGCCCAGAAAGAAAACCTCAAATATACGGACAGCTAATCTTCAACAAAGCTCATCTTTCAAGACATGCAATGGAGAAAAGATAGGCTCTTCAATAAATTGTGTTGGGAAAACTGGACAGCCACAAGCAAAAGAATGAAAGTAGACCATTATCTCATGCCATACACAAAAATAAACTCAAAATTGATCAAAGACTTGAAGTTAAGTCCTGAAACCATAAAACTCCCTGGAAGATAATATAGGTAGTAATATACTCTTTGACATGGAACTTAAAAGGATCTTTTTGAATACCATGTCTTCTCAGACAAGGGAAACAAGAGAAAAAATAAACAAGTGGGAGTTCATCAGACTAAAGAGCTTCTGCAAGGCAAAAGAAACTAGGATCAAAATCAAAAGACAATCCACCAACTGGAAGAAAATTTTTGCAAATCATATATCTGATAAGGGGTTAATCTCCATTATATATAAGGAACTCACACAACTGAACAACAACAAAAAAACAGCCTGATCAAAAAATTGGCAGAGGATATGAACAGACATTTTTCCAAAGAAGATATACAGATGGCCAATAAACACATGAAAAGATGTTCAACATCACTAATCATCAGAGAAATACAAATCAAAACTATATTAAGATACCTTATGCCTGTTAGAATGGCTATAATCACTGAGACAAAAAATAATAAATGTTGGAGAGGGTTTGGAGAAAAGGGAACCCTCACACACTACTAGGGGGAATGCAAACTGGTGCAACCACTATGGAAAACAGTATGGAGATTCCTCAAAAAACTAAAAATAGAACTACCATATCATCCAGCTATCCAACTACTGGGTATCTACCCAAACAACTTGAAATCAACAATCCAAAGTAACATATGTACACCTATGTTTATCACAGCACTATTTACAATAGCCAAGACATGGAAACCATCTGAGTGTTTATCGATGGATGATTGGATAAAGAAGATGTGGTATATATATATATATATATATATATATATATATATATATATACACACACAATGGAATACTACTAATCCAGAAAAAAACACAAATTCATTCCATTTGCAACAACACTGAAAGACCTGGAGGAAATTACACTTAGCAAAATAAGCCAGACTGAGAAAGACAAACACTAGATGATTTCACTCATATGTCGAATATAGACAAGCACATTGACAAAGAAAACAGTTCAGTAGTTGCCAGGGGAAGGGAGTTGGGGGGTGGGCACAGGGGTTGAAGGGAAGCAGCTATGTGGTAACAGATAAGAAATAATGTACAACTGAAATTTCACAATGATGTAAACTATTATGAAATCAAATAAAAAATTTTTAAAAACTCACATAAGAATACATAATCTGAATAGGCCTATATCTATTAAAAAATTGAATCAATAATTAACAAATTTCAAAAACCAAAAGCATGATTTCCAGATGGGTTCACTGGTGAATTCTACCAAACATTTAAGAAAGAAATTATATCAATTCTCTACATCACTTCCAGAAGATAGAACTTCTCATTCCTAACTCCTTCTATGAGACCAACAATACTCTAATACCAAAACTAGATAAACAAATGACAAGAAAACTACTAACCAATATCTCTCATAAACTTAGATGCAAAAGTCCTCAACAATATAGTCGCAAAGAGAATCCACCGATATATAAAAAGAATTATATACCATGACCAAGTTTGATTTATCTCAGATATGCAAGGTGGGTTCAACATTTGCAAATCAATTAAGATAATCTAACACCTATTCACCATATAAACTTTCTGCAAACTAGCAATAGAGGGAAACTTCCTCAACCTGATAAAGAACACCTACAAAAAACCTACAGCTAACATCATCATACGTAATGATGAGAAAAAAAGCTTTCCTGATAAGATCAGGATTAAGGCAAAGATATCCCCTTTCACTATTCATTTTCAATATCATACTGGAGATCCTAGCTAATGCAATAGACAAGAAAAGGAAATAAAAGGTAAACACACTGGGAAAGAAGAAATAAAACTGTCTTTGTTCACAGATGACATGATTGCCTATGTACAAAATCTGAAAGAATCAACAAAAAAAACTCCTGGCACTAATAAGTGATTATAGTAAGATTGCAAGATATAAAGTTAATATACAAAAGTCATTTTTTCCTTATATACAAGCATTGAACAAGTGGAACTCGAAATTAAAAACACAATATCATTTATGTTAGCACCCAAATAAATGAAATACTTAGGTATAAACGTAAAAATGTGTTTAAGATCTGTTTGAGGAAAACGACAAAACTCTGATGAAAGAAATGAAAGAGCTAAATAAAATCAAAAGATATTACATCTTCATTGATAACATTCAATTTTGTCAAAAAGTCAGTTCTTCCCAGGTTGATCTAGAGATTCAATGCAGTCCCAAACAAAATCCCAACAAGTTAATTTGTGAATATCAACAAACTGAGTCTAATGGTTATATTGAAAGGCAAATGACCCAGAAGAGACAACTCAATATTAAAGAACAAAATCAGAGGACCGACACTCCCTGACTTTAATATTTACTCTAAAGCTGTAGTAGTCAAGACAGCATGGTACTGGTGAAAGAACAAATAGACCAATGGAACAGACAGACAGCCCAGAAATAGACTCACATAAGTATAGTCAACTGATCTTTGACAAAGAAGCAAAAACAATACAATGTAGAAAAGATAGCATTTTCAACGAATTGTGCTGGAACAACTATACACCCACATGCAAAAAAAGATGAATTTAGACACAAGCCTTATACACTTTACAAACCGTAAAGGGGAACATAGAACTAAATATAAAAGGCAAAACTATGAAATATTAGAAGATAGTATAGGAGAAAATCTATACGGCCTTGGGCATCACCATGACTTTTTAGATACAACAAAGATACAGTCTATGAAAAAAATAATTGATAAACAGGACTTCATGAAAATTAAAAATGTTTGTTCTGTGAAATACTATCCAGAAAGAGAGCAGACAAACAACAGACTGGGAGAAAATATTTGCAAAAGATACACCTGATAAAGACTTTTATCCAAAATATACAGAGTTCTTAAAAGTCAACAGTGAGAACCTAACAACCCAATTAAAAAAATGGGCAGAAGATCTGAACAGGCACCTCACCAAAGAAGATATTCAGATAGCAAATAAGCATATGAAAAGATATTAAAAATCACATGTCATTAGGGAATCGCAAATTAAAATCAAAATGAGACACCACTACACACCTATTAGAATGGTGAAAATTCAAACCATTGATAACACCAACAGCTGGCAAGGATGTAGAACAAGAGGATCCTCATTCATTGTTGGTGGAATGAAAATGATACAGCCACTTTGGAAGACAATTTGTACTTTCTTACAAAACTAAACACACTCTTACCATATGATCCAGCAATTACACTCCTTGGTATTTACCCAAATGAGTTGAAAACTTGTGTCCACAAAAAACCTGCACACCAATTACTATAGCAGCATTATTTATAATTGCTAACACTTGAAAGAAACCATTATTACCTTCAGTAGGCAAAAGGATAACTGTGGTATATCCAGACGATGGAATATTATTCAGCGCTAAAAATAAATGAGCTATCAAGCCATGAAAAGACATGGAGGAACCTTAAATGCATATTATTAAGTGAAAGAAAGCAGTCTGAAAAGACTGTACTTTATAATTCCAACTATATGACATTCTGGAAAAGGCAAAGCTATGAAGACAGAAAAAAGAACAATGGCTATCAGGGATTGGGGGACTGAGGGATAAATAGGCAGAAAACAGAGGAGTTTCAGGGCAATGAAACTACTATATATATTCCTACAATGGTGGATACATGACATTATTCATTTGTCCAAACCTACAGAATGTATAACACCAAGATTTAACCCTAATATAAACTATGGAATTTTGGGTGATAATGATGTATCAATGTAGGCTCATCAATTGTCACAAATGTACCACTCTGGTGAGTGATACTGATAGTGGAGAAGGTTGTGTGTGTGTGGAGACAGGAGGTATGTGGGAACTTTCCATACTTTTCACTCAATTTTGTTATGAATGTAAAACTGCTCTAAAAATAAAGTGTTTTGTAAAAATATGCAAACAATTTTAAAAACCATGTTTTGTTTCTGATGTAAAACCATTGTTGCTTTCAAAATTCTCCTCATATCTTAGGCTTGCTTTCTTTTTTACTTCCTTTCTTTCAATGTTCTTTGACACTCTGCTAAGCCTATAGCATAGTTGGCCATTCTCATTTAGATTAGATTGAATCACATGAACTTGCCATTTCTTATAATTCAAAAGAAGTCAAATATTGGCAATTTCCACTAGCTCAAATTAATAGTTAACAATAGAATGAAACAAACTATAGTAAAGACATAGTGCCTAATTTGTAAAAAAACAAGCTTATTAAAGATAATTTCTTTCTTGCTTGCACATGATTTGAGTTAAAGATAATTTCTTTCTTGCTTGCACATGATTTGAGTTAGAATAAAGAAATCATCTAGGCATTAACCAAGATTTAGTCTCTGAAAAAACATGTTCCAGAGTCATAGGAAGGTGGGTCCTCATATCTTATGTATGAGACAGACCAAAATTTGTTTTTTTCTTGCTATAGGGCCATATATGTTCAACGACAGGGAAACAAAGGGTACATTATGTTTTTACCAACAAATTAAATCACAATAAATTCATAATACACAGTAAATTATGAACAAATGTAATGCAAACTCAATCTTGATCCAATTTTTACTCTCTATCCTACCCGCGGCCCAAATATATAGGGAAATAAACCTCCAGATAAACACCACACCAGATTTACATAGAAATATTCTTCTGGTTTGGCATATGTGAATTTAGAAGCTTCCTAGTGCTGGTCAGTTTTGTCATTAAAAAAACAAAACCAAAAAATAACAACACAAAACATAGTGATTTCTATTCCTTTATCAACTCTGGAGACCTATAATGTGGTCTCAAGGTTTTACAAATTGTCAACATTTGTCCAAGGGCTCTTAAACTTAAGCAATTCAGTTCTCCCTCCCCCATTTGCTATCTGTGCAACTTTGGAGATTTGTTTCACCCTTCTAAGTCTCAGGTTCGTCATTAAAAACTAAGGATAATCATCGTACCTACCTCACAGGATTGCAATGAGGAATAAATGAGATGATGTTTAAGAACAAAAACTGTTTGAAAATTATTTCCCAAAGAGAGAAATGCTATAATGCATCAAACTAGTGACTAAAGTGTAGGCTACAATATGATTAAATATTTTAAAGATTAGTTTACAAAATTCTTTTAAAAATTAAATATTCAACCCTAAATGGCTACATGAGTTGTAAAACCTCACTTGAGATCATTTTTGAGAGCAACGTTTTCGACGGGTGGGGAAAGTGTCTTACTGAAAGTGTTTATTGAGGCAGCACATACCCTCTGACAGATGGGGAAAATAAAACCCTCACAGGCACTTAATTATGAGTGCCTAAATATTGTACCTTCCAACATTTTGGTTACTTAAGTTTTAGTATTTTTTTGCTTGAATTTTAAAATGCTATAAAAATTTATTTTATGTCTTATATTGAGAAAAAAGCTTTCATGGCCATCACTATAGTTTATCAATAGTTTATTACTCACAGTTATGCTTGATCCCAAAAACATCCTTTTAGATGCTCTAATTTGTTTTTCATCTAGACCAATATTCAAAAGCCCTCATGTCTTAGTCTTCCTTAACATTTTTTATTATAGAGAAATACACTAAATGACACCATATTGGATGGAGTAAAATGCAATCAATCGTTTCAGTTTTGCAGCAAAATTGTACGTTCAGTAGATGTTAGGTAAAATTCTAACCTTTATCTTTGGTGTCTGTTGGGGAAGGTATGAAATATACAGAAAGAGATTTTAAATGAAGAAAAAGATCTGCCTTCCTTAATCTCTCTAAATTGATTGCCTCATCATTGTAGACTTGAGCAGATAGTCAAAAAGCCAATGGTTATTACCCACTTTGATTTTACAGATACAGAAATTGGAATATAGATGTGTAGATGAATAAATAATCATCACTGGAATTGGTTATAAGCCTTAATCAAATCAACCACATTTCATTCCTTTATTCTTAAGCCAAAATAAAATAAACCAATGAAGAGAAACAAGTGTGCCTGATATGAAATATTTTTCTGTTTATCTTGGGCTATAAGTACTTTATAGCACAAACTATGCTACATTCCTTTATATTCATCAGTTTGAAAGGGATATTTGGAGCTGTAAACCAATGTATAATGTAATGGTATCAATTTACATGAAACAGGGTAGTCCAAACAGCATTCTGGTAAATAAAGAAATAAATCATGCACTTAACTTTTTATGAAAACAACTATTTTTAAAAGGAAAATTGAGTTTGAAACTCAGAATTAGCCACCAAGTTTATTTATTATTTCCATTATATACAGTCTTTACAGGTTTAAATAAAGACATAATCCTCCTGCAACAGAATTAATATTGGACCTAATTTCTCCTGTTTGACTCTTCCTTTTATAAGACGGAAGTTTAAAAGGAGACTCTTGGTATAATTATTGTCCTGTGGCAGTTAGTGACTAAAATACATCTTATTGCTCTGAAATAGTTAACGTTTCCCCCCCAAAGTTCCTAGCTTACAGACAGAGTACTTTATAATGTGAATCATGAACTGTATGAGGACATCGCCCAGTATTATTTAGAAAATAAAAGCTAAACTGATTTTTAGGCTGAGGTGGAATATTTTGCTGTTCAACAAAAGGATATTGATCTTTACAGTGACTTTCATAAGGATTAAAATGTCTACAAATTGTTGACTGTTACTTAACATTCTACAGAGTAGCCAATTCTCAATTAATAAAGGCCTAGTATAACTCTTCAAATTATTCCCCAGCCTTGGTTGTATTATGATAATGTGATACTAATGTCCTGACTCATTTAAAGGATTTTAGGATAGTGTTAACATCCAATCTACTATATGTCTTAAAGAAATGAGGAAGAGTTACCCAATTTTACTTTTTTGTTTTTTGAGTAGGGAAGACAAGCAAAAAACATAATAAGGGATTACATGACATTTCGGGGGCGAAGTAAATATGTTTTATGTTTTAGGAAATCATTATGACCTTATTAGTTATAAGTCACATACTTTATACATATATCGATAACTCTTCTTGATTTCATAAGAGAGGGTAGGACACAGAGCAAAGGCTTCCCCCAAGATAAGAGAGACAGACAGGTGAACATAGCGACTCAGTTTACCAGAGCAGACTCACAAGCAGAAACACTGTGGGAACCAGTGCTGGGGTAGGAAAACCTGAGTTGTAACTGATGAATTGCTGGAGTCTCAGCGTTGACAACTCTGAGAGTTAAAAACTTCAGGGAGACTCGGTTATGGGGGGGGGGGGCACAATATTGTGCAAATTACCTCCAGGAGCTTGACCAAGATTCCCACAGCAAATATAGGAGAAAAATCCCCCCCTGCTTCTGGCAGAGGGAGGGGAAAAGGAAGCATCTCGAAATAAGCCAGAGCACTCTGTTCTTCCTAAATAGATCTTCCATCAGGAGAAACTAACTAAAGCCTAACCTGCTGAAGTTTTATCAGAACCTAACTGAGCTGGGGAAGGAAAACACCCAACTCCGTCCGCTCAAACCAGTCTGTCTCCCTGTCTCACCTAAGGGGAGGTGAAAAAACTGAGAAACACGCGTGAAGTTCACAGTCGAGAGGCACAGGCTCACTAAAAGACTGAGACCTAGTCATAGGACTATAGAATCCTTCCCCTCCCCTCACACCTCACCACCACATCGCTAAAGACCTATTACAACAGTTCCTTTTACCCAATACATTGAGTCTAGCTATCAATAAAAAATTATAAGTCATATCAAAATGCCAAAAACACAATTTGAAGAGACAGGGCAGAATCAGACACAGCAGGGATGCTGAAATTACAGACTGAGAATTGAAAAAAAAAAAAAAAAAACCTGTGATTAATATGCTAAGGACTCTAATGGATAAAGTAGACCGCGCTAAAAGCAAAAATGGAGACCAGCCTTGAAAATTCCCTGAGCAGACAAAACCAGTTCAGTCATACAAGCAAAGCTTAATTTAGCTTATTTTGCAAGACTAACTTGACCTAGGTTATTTCTGGTTTATACCTCTGGAAATCCTAAACAGAACTTAAATTGTTTCCCAAAACTGATATGAAGTAACCAGTAGCCAACTCCCTATTATTTAAGAAAATTGTAATATTATAACCACTCACTGTGAAGAATAAACAAGCACTGCCTTCTCAGTGTATAAGCTACTTTATAACGATATACCCCTGAACCTCATCCCATGTTTGGTTTGAATGCTCCTGGCTTGTGAACTATCTTTTTGGTATATGCATAATAAACTGTTACTAATTAGCACTTCAGTGACTCTGGTTTAACTTCCACTCTTTCTGAACTTTTGACAATGGCATGCAAGAAAAGATGGGTAAGGAAGCAGAAAGGTGGAAATCGTAAGAAAAAAAAACCCAAAAAGAAATTCTAGAGATAAAAAAACCCTAAAAGGAATAAAGAATGACTTTATAGGCTTATTAGTCGACTGGATACAGCTAAGGAAAAAATCTCTGAGCTGGAGAATATAACAACAGAATCCTCCAAAACAGAAAAGCAAAGAGAAAAATGACTGAAAAAAAAAAAAAAAAGAACAGAACATCCAAGGACTATTGGAAAACTACAAAAGGTTTTACATACACATGGTAGGAATAACAAAGCAGAGAGAAAGGAACAGAAGAAATATTAGAAACAATAATTATTGAGAATTTCCCCAAATTAATGTCAGACACCAAACCACAGATCCAGGAAGTGCAGAGAACACAAAGACAAATAGATGTCCCCAAAAAACTGCACCCGGACATATCATTTTCAAATTATAGAAAATCAAAGATGATGAAAATATCCTGAAAGAAGCCAGAGGAACAAAACACCTTACTTACATGGGAACAAAGACAAGAAGTCCATCTGACCACTCAGAAACCATGAATGAAAGAAGAGAGCAAAGTGAAATATTTAAAGTGTTGAGAAAAAAAATTCATCAACCTATCAAATTCTGTATCTTGTAAAATTATCTCTCAAAAGTGAAGGATAAATAAAGACTTTCTCCAACAAAAATTGAGTAAATTTGTTGCCATTAGATGTGCTTTGCAAGAAACGTTAAAAAGTTCTTTACAGAGGAGGAAAATAATATAAGTCAGAAACTTGGATTTACATAAAGAAAGGAAGAATATCAAGGAAGGAATAAATTAAGGCAAAATAAAAACTTTTATTTTTCTTATTATTAATTGATCTAACCTGTAACCGTTTGCTCAAAATAATAATATCAACAATGTCTTAAATTATGTATGCTTATGTATATATCTTATGTGTGTTTATATAGGTTTATGTATACTTATATGTAAGTGAAATGAATGGCAGCAACATAGAAGGGGCAGAGGAAGGAATTAGGATATTTTGTTTTTATAAGGTACTCTTACTACTTGTGAAGTGGTACAGTGTTATTTGCAAGTGGACTTGGATTAGTTATAAATGTATATTGCAAACTCCAGGACAACCACTAAAAAAAGTGGGAAAAAAAGAGAAAATATAATTGATACACTAAGAAAGGAGAGAAAACAGAATCATAAAATGCTCAGTTAAAACCACAAAAGGCAGAAAAGAATGGAAGGCAAAAATAAGAACAAAGAACAAGGACAACAAATAAAAGACCACAATGAATATGGTAGACATTAATCCAACTATATCAATAGTCATGTTGAAGTTAATGGTCTAAATAAACCCGTTAAACGACAGCGATTGAGGGGCCAGCCCCTTGGCCGAGCGGTTAAGTTAGGTGCATTTCATTTCAGCAGCCTGGGTTCACAAGTTTGGATCCCAGGTATTAATCTATACCACTCATCAGCCATGCTGTGGTGGCAACCCACAGGAAAAATAGAGTAATATTGGCAACAGATGTTATCTCAGGGCTAATCTTCCTCAGGGAAAAAAAAAATAGATTGAGTCAAAAACATGACCCCACTATGTCTTGTTTACAAAAAATCCACCTTAAATACAAAGACATAGAAATTAAAAGTAAGTGAATGGAGAAAAAATATACCATGCTAGCAATAATCAAAAGAAAGCAGGAGTAGCCTATTAATCTCAGATGAAGCAAACTTAAAGGAAAGTAATCAGGGATAAAGAAGGACATTACATAATGATAAGAGATCAATTCTCCAAGAGGACATAACAATTCTTAACATGTATGGATCTAACAACAGACTATCAAACTGCATGAAGCAAAAACTGATAGAACTGCAAGGAGAAGTAAGTGAATCCACTATCATAGTTGGAGATTGCAATACTCCTCTCTCAGAAATAGACAGATCCAGCAGTCTGAAAATCAGTATGGACATAGTTGATTTCAACACCACCATCAATTAACTGGATAAAACCGACATTTATTGACTACTTCATGCAACAACAGCAGAATACACATTTTTTTCAAGCTCACACAGAATATTCACCAATATAGACAACATTCTGGGCCATAAAACATACTTTAACACATTTAAAAAATACAAATCATACAATGTCTGCTCTCAGACCACAATGGAATTAAACTGGAAGTCAACAACAGAAAGATAACTAGAAAATCCCAAAATACATGGAGATTAAACAACACATTTCTAAATATCATATGGGTCAGAGAAGATATCTCAAGAAAACTTAAAAAATGGTTTGAAAATGAAAACAAAATTTATCAAAATTTGTGGGATACAGCAAAAGCAGTGCTTAGAGAGAAATTTATAGCATTGAATGCATATACCAGAAAAAAACAAAGATCTAAAATCAATAATCTAAGTTTCCACCTTAGGAAACTAGAAAAACAAGTAGACGTTAAAATGAAAGTAAGCAGAAAAAAAAGAGAGAACAAAAATTAGAGTAGAAGTCAATGAAATTGAAAACAATAGAGAAAATTAACAAAACCAAAAGATGGTTCTTTGAAAAGATAATAAAATCAACAAGCCTGTAGCTGGGCTAAAGAAGAAAAAAAAAGGAAGGACACAGTTACTAATATCAGAAATGAAAGAGAGGACATTGCTACAGATCTCATGGACATTAAAAAGATAAGAAGTAATACTATGCTCAACTCTGTGCCCACAAATTTGATAACCTAGACAAAATGGACCAATTCCTTGAAAGACATAATTTGCTAAAACTCACAGAAGAAGAAACAGATGGTCTAAATAGGCCTATACTTGTTAAAGAAATTGAATCAATATTAATAACTTTCCAAAACAGAAAGTATGATTTCCACATAGGTCCACTGGTGAATTCCAACAACATTTACGAGAGAAATTGTACTAGCTCTCTACATTTACTTCCAGAGAATAGAAGCAGAGAGAATACTTCCTAACTCATTCTATGAGGTCTGCCTCATAGAATACCAAAACCAGACAAAGACATTATAAGAAAAGAAAAGCATAAACCAATATCTCTCATGAACACAGAAAACAAAAATCCTCAACAAAATAATAGCAAAAGGAATCCAAAAAGTATAAAAAGAATTATACACCACAGCAAAGTGAGACTTATATCAGGTTGCAAGGCGGGTTCAACATTCAGAAATCAATTAATGTAATACACCACATCAGCAGACTAAAAAAAAAAATCACGTGATCATATCAATATATGCAGAAAAAGCATTTGACATAATCCAATGCCTCTTTTTCTTTTTCTGCTTTATCTCCCCAACCCACACCCCTCCAACCCCGTACACAGTTGTGTATCTCAGTTGCAGGTCCTTCTAGTTGTGGGATGCCAATGCCTCTTTATTACAGAAATTCTCACTACTCTAGGAATAGAAGGGAACTTTCTCAACTTAAGAAAATTTACAAAAAACCTACAGCTGACATCTTACTTAATGATGAGAAACTTGAAGCTTTCCCACTAAGATCAGGTATACTGTAAGAATGTCCCCTCTCACCACTCTTTTTAACATTGTACTGGAAGTTCTTACTAATGCAATAAGGCAAGACAAGCAAACAAAAGGTATACACTTTGGGAAGGAAGATATAAAACTGTCATTGTTTGCAAATGACATGATCTGATCATCTATGTAGAAAATCCGAAATAACTGACAAAAGAATTCTGGGAACTAAGAAGTGATTCCAGCAAGGTTGCAGGTTACAAGGTTAGTGTACAAAAGATAATTGCTTTCCTATATACCAACAGTGAACAAGCGGAGGTTGAAATTAAAAATGCGATACCATTTATATTAGCAGCCAAATAAAAGAAACACTTAACGTAAATATCTAAGAAAATATGTGTAAGACCTGGGTGAGGGAAACTACAAATCTCTGACAAATGAAATCAAAGAGGAACTAAATAAATGGAGAGATATTCCATGTTCATAGATAGGAAGACTCAATATTGTCAAGATGTCATTTCTCCCAATTTGATCTATAGATGTAATGCGATCCCAATCAAAACCTCAGAAAGTTATTTTACAGATAAACTACAGTGAGATGCCATCACATCTATTAGAATGACCAAAACAAGCAAAATTGACAATACCAATGGCTAGTGAGGATACAGAGCTATACATTATCGTCAGGAATGCAAAATTCCCGCATCGTTGGCAGAATACAGTTACTTTAGCAATCAGTTTGGCAGTTTCTTTTAAATGTAAATATAAGCTTATTATATGATCCCCAAATCCCACACCTAGTCATTTACCCAAAAGAAATGAAAACTTATATTTACACAAACACCTCTTCTGTAATGTTTATAGTGATTTTATTCATATTGCCAAAAACTGGAGAAAACACAAATGTCCTTCAACTGGTGAATAGACAAATTATGGTATATCTGTACAATGGAACATTAATCAGCAATAAAAAGAAAGAAACTATTAAGACATGGAACTATAAGCATAAACATCAAATGCATTTTGCCAAGTGAGAGAAGCCAGACTCAAGGCTACCCACTCAGCTGATATGACATTCTGTAAAAGACAGAACCTTTGGGACAGAAATCAGATTAGTGGTTGCCAGTGGGGTAGGCATTACCACAAAGAAGAAAGTGGAAAATTGATGGGAAACTTTTTGGTCAATGAACCTTTTCTATATACTGATTATTTGGGTGCTTATACAGGTATATATGTTTGTCAAAATGCATAATTAAAGACTGAAAAATAATATCAGGGTCTCATTTTAGCTTTGAGGGAGTTGAAATGACCATGACCGAGGCTTGGAGAAGTCAGTCATTCAGTACTTGGAAGTGATCATGAAAACTTCATAGACGCATGTCATGGGAAAATGACAAATGATAACCAGGATGATTGGAAAATATTCCTCAGAGTTTCTAGGAACTAACTAGGGAGGAGAACAGTTGGAGAAAAAAATTACACTCCCTATAAATCTGGCCAAGTAGGGAATCACAGCTGTTATGGTTTGAACAATAAAAAGGCATAACCTGATTTCACTATCTTATGGTGAAAAAGAACAAATTTATTACATATTATGTTCCTCTGCAGCTATGATCCCAAGCATAAAGTACGTTTGGGTTTAGAATCGTCATTACAAAAAATAAAAAACAAAAAACTGGAGGGAAGAATCATTATTCCCATTTTACAAATGAGTTATATGACAGTAAGAGAATTTTGGTAATTAACCCAAAGTGACACACTAGCAGAGCCAGGTCTCATTCGTAGATCTCCTGAATCCAAATACTGCGCCTTCCCCAGTAGACTAGTGATCTCCATCCAGCCATCTATGCAGCAGGGGCCACATAGAGAGAAGGGTTTTGTAGTAAGTGGGCACCGATGGGCAGGCTGGGTTGGGGAGGCTTGGAACTACCCCGATGCCCCAAGGCATGCTAAACCCAGAAGATTTCTGCTTTTCCAGTGAAGCAGAATGAAGTGAGAGTCTCTCCCCACTCTACCCAAGAAGCGAGAAGAAATTCTTCATTTTTCTGGAGAAGGTCAGGCAACATAGGATGATGCAAAAGCTCACTTAGCAGATTAAGACTTGGGTTTCCAGGACAGAAAATAAGGTGCAAATGTTGTTAATGAAATATAAAACCCTCATGCAGACCATAAGGTCGTTTTTGGAAAAACAAAAAAACTAGTGTCATGGAGTAAGGTCTGATTGATTTTATATGTTTGAGGAAAATAATATCAGAGAAGAATGTCAATATTATTCTTCCAACTTTCCCTATCCCACACAGGCTACCATTAGACCTCTCCTTTCTCCTCCTCTGGAGTGCCCAAGGAACCACATAGAGGTGGAGAGCCTCAGAGTTTCAGAGGATGCCGGAAGTATGAAACATTCAAGTATAAGAAAGTACTTGAGTCTTGATCATTTTTTTAGGGAAAGATAACTAATCCCAGGAAGTGGCCCAGACAGTGAATCCCTGCTTACTTAAGAAAAGGCAAGATAGATGGTATTGGGAACTTGTGGTGGGCAGCCCCCTTTCAGAGTCATTGGGACCATGGGCATCAGACTCATCGTGGACTACTGAAATGCAAGAAGCATCCACCCGAGGATAACTATGTACGTTTGGGCCATGAGCAACCACCAGTATGGATGATGTCGATTATGATCCAGCTGAAGAGTGGGTAAGAATGATTATTCAAATTCACACACCTACCTCCAACCAAGGTAGTTTTACATGCATCTTATGGGAAAGGAAAATAAAACATGTACACCACATGATACATACACTTTATATATTGGAATTGTGTTAAAGGCTAAAGAAAAAACTACTTTGAAAACCCATATACTATATTTAGATATATATCTCTCTTTCCTTTTTGTGGACAATGGCACCAAGTACAATTTGGAAAATTCCATCAGAATTATTTAAAATAGATATTTAAAATCAATAGCAAAAGTCATGCTGAATCAAGACCTAAAATATGGACTGATTAGTAATATTAAAGGTATTTGCTGCAATTCACCATTGCATCTTAGTGAGATGAAGGACAGCATCTGTAATCATGAACCAGCGGGGTTGGAAAAATACTAGACATTCATAACACAATATCTTTAAACAAGACAGTGAAGATAGTTTGCTAGAAGCCAAATCAATAGATAAGTAACTTTTACATGTTATTAAAAGGGTGTTAAATCGTTATTGTGTGGCACAGACAAAAAGGATATGTTTTCATAAATAGCGCCTGCCCCAGCGAAGAGTTACTAAGGATATTCACTTAACCTTATTATAATATTTATTTTCTGTAGAGACACAGAAGGCATTCTGTAAAGACACAGATGACATTTTAAGCTCAGCATGTTTCAATGGTTGAAGCCATATTTTTGTAAAACCCAAAGCAAATTCCTTAGGGAATTACTAAGGCAGTACAACAATTCATCATTAATAAATAATGAGTTAATATTAGTAAAGCTATTAGAACAATTCTGGTCTATAGAGGCACAATATAAGTGTTTGATGAAATAAAAATAAGTATTATGGCTATGATAGGGGTACTTTATTGATACCTCACTATAGCTACAGCATGCTTATGATCTACAACACATATACAATGTCCAGTAAGTTAGGCAAAACCCTTTTAACCTCTTTTTTCTCCCACTTATGATAACAGAACGCAAATGAATTATTTGGTTTACCAAATATTTATGGAGCACTTATTATGTACCAGGAACTGTTCTGAAGACTGGAAATGTAGTAACCAAGTAAAACACAAGATACTACTCTCATGAGACACCTTCTTCTACTAGGGAAGGAATATAATCAGGAGACAATTAACCAGCATAATATCAGACATTGTTACGTATCATGAGAAAAATCAAATAAGTTATTGTAATAGTGATGGGAAGTTGAAAAGATCAGCTTAGTAACATCAAAACAACTTCATATGATAATTCCTTTTGGAAAATAGAAGCCAGCTAATTTTTCATATCTCATTTTTTTGTATGTGTGTGAGGAAGACTGACCCTGAGCTAACATCTGTTGCCAATCCTCCTCATTTTCTTCTTTTTCTTTTTGGCTTGAGGAAGATTAGCCCTGAGCTAACATCCATGCCAATCTTCTCCCACTTTGTATGTGGGATGCCTCCACAGCATGGCTGATGTGTGGAGTAGGTCCACACCCAGGATCCGAACCCACAAATCCGGGCCACCAAAGCAGAGCTCGTGGAAATTTAACCTCTCAGCCATGGGGCCAGCCCCTCATATCTCATTTTTAATCACTTTTTATCACTTCCCAAAACATAAACACATCATCCATTTTCTTAAACATCCTACTATGCTATGCATCTTTCACATAGTTTACAGTCTCTCATCTCTGAAACCACCCATTCCACAGCAAGCATGCTCTTTTGTCACTTTAACCTTTGCAGAAGAGAATGTGCTTCCTTCCCTCTCCTCACCATATGTTAAACACATCCCTACCTGAGACCACTGTCTTACTTGTGAAGTTTGCCAATTTATACTTCTTATTAGTCCAATTCCTACATATCACCAAGCCTAGACATTGGTCTATGTATTGTTTGTATATTTTATTTCCTATATATTATGATGTTTTGACATCTTAAAAACCTTGCTGACTGAGGAGAGACTGCTTCTCCTGGGGCTAGCCGGTTCTTAGAGATACCAAAGAGCTCAGCCTGGATCAAGCCTCTGATATATAAACTAACCAACCCAGAGTCATACTTCCTCTATCTGGTTCATACACTCCAGGAGGCAATATTCTTCTGCCTTAATCATCTCAGAGCCAGGCAAGTAAGGACCACTACTATAGCTTAGAGTCTGCTGGAATTATTCAAATTGGCCAATCTTAAATTCTTTACCCTTCCCTGCCTTGCCTTTCCCACAGAAATGCCAATAAAGGCCATGGCCTAGGCTTGCCCCTCACTCCCTGCCCCTTCTTCCTCCTGACTGACGCTGGTGCTTCCCCATTTGGCCCTGCCTGGCATGCCATGCCTCCTGTTTCTGGGACCTGTGAGAATAAACAAAATTTGTTTTCCTGAGCCTCTGCTGTGCCTCCCCTGGTGGCTGCATATGATTGACAATTAACTAAGAAAGTCCAGAACGAGCTGCTATACTCCTACATCCACACTGCCCTTTGCAACCATTTATTTTTCCACTGTTTTGTGAAAACAAACTGTTACTTCGAAGTCTGTCGTGTCCAAGTATACAGCCCCTGATCCTTCCTCATTTGTTATCTTGAAACTGTTGTTCATGTCCATGTATTTAAAGACCTATTTATCACTTGGCCCACAGTCTTCCTTCCCACCCCAAATGGCATCATTTTCCTGAGTGACTTCAATGTCCTTAAAGATGACGTATTCATGTTCCCAACCCCATAACACTGTGTACTCCTCCATTCCAGCGACATTCATTTTCATGCCTTTCCAGCTACATACACATAAAATCATATCCTAGATCTTACTATCAAAAGAAATTATTCTTCTTTTGAAATGTAAAACCTCAATTGTCAATTCTCTGGTTACAACCTACTATCTTTACAACTTTTTCACTCTTTTACACTCACTGTCTGTTACCTGTCTTTATGAAGTTTTCAATTCATTGACCAAAATTTCTCCCAATTTACCAGTCATTGTCCATTTTTATTACCTTCTCATCCAACCTACAATGTTAATCATAACTCTAAACATTCCCATACATATGTACAACTAACTTATCCCTAGTTCTTTAGCAGAATCCAATACAGAAAACATCTCCCCTATTTCACTCATTGAGCCTGCCACATAATTGGGGAAAGTTACACAATTGTGAGATGTGGTGTTCCCTCAGAGTTATGGTTGTCAACCTCACCTAGGTCTCATGTTGCCCAGCCATGCCTGTGTATGTTCCTACTCATCTATCTGTTCCAATTCCTAGATCATCAGAGTCAAAACTTCCCCAGCCTCTTTGAGTCCCCAATCCTATTACCTACTTTCATTTCCCCATATCCTTCACAGTTAAAATCCCTGAATATCCTGCCTCCCTATCTACATGGAGAACTGATTTCCCCTGCATCCATCCTTCTCTTGCTCTACTGTAGGATTTCTTATTGATCTCTAAATCTTTTCACTGATCTTACTGCCTTAGTTTTGCCCAATTTCAATCCAGTTTCCACACAACTGTAAGACTATGATTCCTTTTCAAAAAATAAAACTTATATCCCTATTTTGAATCCTTCAGTTATCCACTACTTTCAGGATAAAATTCCCTACAGTGATGAACATATCTTCTTGTCAAGCCTCATTTTTTGTGTCTATGTTCACCTCCCCCTGCCTGAATCTAAGAAGACTATGGTCCAGCTGTACTGACATGGTTACATTATCCTGTTCTTACCATGTCCTCTTGCTTTTCTCTTCTTTATACAAACTACTCCTCCACCTTTGTCAACTGGTGAACTCCTACTCATCTTTCAAGATTCTCCACTGATCCCCATCTGCTCTTGTCAAATGGGTTAGGCATCTCTCCTGTGTATTCCATATCACAAACATTATCACATTTCCTCCTAATGATGTCTACTTGTCTGCCTCCCTTCTACACTGGAATGCTTTTTGAGCAAAATCAGTTTCATCTTTGAGTTTCTAGTACCTATTGCAGTGTGAAAGAGAATGATTATTTAACAACTAATGATAATTTTTATATGAACAAAACTCTCAGCTGTTTATTTATATACTGTGTGATAATCTATCATATTGCTCCACATTTCTTCAAATTTGCATGTACCTGAGTGAAACTTTATTTATAAATTAATGCATATTTCCATTTAAAATTTCAATTTCCTTCAAAAGATGATGGTGAAAATAACAAATATTAGCTTAGTGGTTTTATCTCTACTCTTTAACAACCACTCTTTTGCCAGCCATTAGATTACCTTGTGCACTTAGTTTCTCTAAAACACAACTATCAATCTTATCTTATTATCTTTAAATGGAAATAATAATAGCATTTTTTTTTAGAAAGAGTAGCCCTGAGCTAACATCTGCTGTCAATCCTCCTCTTTTTGCTGAGAAGGACTGGCCCTGAGCTACCATCCATGCCCATCTTCCTCTACTCTATATATGGGCTGTCTACCACAGCATGGCTTGCCAAGCGGTACCATGTCTGCACCTAGGATCCGAACCAGCAAACCCCGAGCTGCCGAAGCGGAACATGCGAACTTAACCACTGCACCACCAGGCCGGCCCAGCATTTTTTTTTTTTTTACAATTATGGGTGGTGGTGAGTGCTAGTCTATGTGTATATGGAAGGGGGGAAACGTACGTAGGGACAGGATAAATGAACCAATGGAGCAGAATTACCAATAACTAATTACTTTAGCTCTGTAATGTTCAATACAATAGCTTCTAGCTACATGTATCTATTTAAATATAAATTAAGTAAAATTAAAAATTTAGTTCTTTGGGGTCAGCCCCGTGGCCAAATGGTTAAGTTTGCGTGCTCTGCTTCAGTGGCCCAGGGTTTCGCCAGTTCGGATCCTGGGCACGGACATGGCACCACTCATCAGACCATGTTGAGGTGGCATCCCACATGCCCCAACTAGGAGGACTCACAACTAAAAGTACACAACTATCTACTGGCGGGGGGAGATTTGGGGAGAAAAAGCAAAAAAGAAAAGAATAAGAGACATTGGCAAGTTGTTAGCTGAGGTGCCAATCTTTAAAAAAAAAAATTAGTTCTTTAGTGGTACTATCCATATTTCCTATGCTCAGTAGCCACATGTGGTCAGTGGTTACCATACTGGACAGGGTAGGACATTTCTATCATTGCAGAAATTTCTATTAGATAGTGCTGCTCTAGCTAAACTAAATTCTATACCATAAATGGATAGGTAACTATGGAGACATAAATTGAGACAAAATTAAGTCCTAGGTTTTAGCACATTTGATACATCTGCAAGTAAAATTAATAAAATCATTTTTGTAAAATTAGTAGTGTCATCTCTAATTGTAAACAGCCAAATTCTTCAAGCAGATATCTGTGAGCTTTTTATGGAAAACACTTGACATTACAGATTCAGAGGTTAATTCTCCCATCAGTGCATGCATAAATCTTCTATAAATGTTAATAGGGAAATGTTAATGACAGATACTCTAAGATCAACATGAGAAAAGTTTTACTATAGAAATCTATTTTCTCTCCATTCTGATCTATTTGACTTGAAATTGTGCTTAGCACTTGGATAATTTTAATTTCTGATTTATAATTAAATAAAATCCCTTTTTAATGTCTTAACCCCTAATCTCTTTTCTTGAAGTACAAAATTTGTGGTGGTGTAAGATGAATTAAAATCTTCCCCTAAAAATGCATTCAACATATTCATAATTTTACTTAAACTCTCATTGGTTTAGTATTTTTGGTTCTCCCTCTTTATAAATGAATACAATTATCCATACAAAATATTCCTGATAGAAAGCAATGCTCTTTCTCTACAAAATGGGATCCACCTGGGTGATGGGGAGAAACGTTGCCTTTCTCTGAAGTTGTTTTACTTAGCTCTCCCATCCCATCTGTACTGCATCTTAGTCATATACAGACTTAATCTAAAAGATATGGTGAGAGTTCATGGGAATGAAAAATAATTTATTTCAAAATGAATAAAAACAAAACTATAAGGAAAAATTAGAAGAGCATGATACGCTCAAAAGTCATGTGTATTTCTTCAGGAGAATAAGGAATCTTTGAAGTAAAAAAAAGCAACATCTGAGCATTGAACAGGAATGTAGTTCTGAAGTTTTGTTTCCAACAAAATAGTGTCAAGAAAACTCATGTTCCTTTTGTTTTTATATTTCAGTCTCCTATTATTTTTATTTCTTTCAGACTTTTTTTTGTCATTCCTGTGATCAAACTTTTAAAGCTGGGTTGATTCCCATGGCATATCCATGTGCAAGAGGGAAAATTTATATTTTTCATACTAGGCTTGGTTATATAATATCACATCCTAAAAGATCCTGGAAATCTTTCAAAATTACTTGATTTCACTTGTGAAGAGTTGACAGGTCAGCTAAACTTCTGTCATGACAGCATGAAGAACTCTATGAACCCACACCCCAGCAAAACTGGTGAAAATTATAAACCAAAAAAACACTTAAAGTCTCTGGAAATTGTCCTAACGGCATGTAGCAGACAAAGAAATATCTATCAAAAAATGTAAAATTTTGTAAAAACAATGGGAATCCGTGATAGTTAACCAAGACCACTTACATACTCTCCTCTTCCAGCTCAGTGAGACAGAAATTCCATTCCAGATTGATGGAGCCAAATCCACAGAGCTCCCTCTCTTTCTAGCTCGTAGTAAGAGGGCCATCTTCCCAAGAGGGGCAGGATATCATTATTTCTCATTCTGCCCTCAGCATCCTGTTGCTGAGGCTAAGTTCTTTGTTCTTTGCAAGTTCAGTTAAAGTGGAAGCTCTCTTCTTCCAACCATCCCCTACTCATGGAATGGAGACTCTACCTTGAGCATGGCAACATAGAGAGTACTGGGGCTCTGATTGCCCATGACCAAGACCATAAGGCAATAGGTACATCCTTGAAAAGGAAAGCCAAGGAGACTTGAGGCTACTGACCCACAACTAGATCTTAGCATCTTAGGCTGGATGTCACTCTAAGGGAAGTACACCAGTGTTCTCATCTCCAGCTCAAGAGATTTTGCCTGGGGGGAGAAGCCAGCCTAAAATAGAAAGCTCCTAATCTCTCCCTGAAGGAACTAACTTTATTTGCAACAGAAAAGAGAGATGCTCAAGCCTAAGAAACTCTAAAAAAAAAAAAAAAAAAGGCATTAGGAATGAGATTGATATATTAATTGAAAATATAGACTAAACTGTAGTCTGGCTAGTTTACAGAAGAAAGCTATTGAAAAAGACAGCTGGAAAGAGTTCTTCTGGAGTTGGAACAAATCTCAAATACTAATACATGGGAACTACTCCTTCAAAAGAACCTGGATTTGATTGCATTATTCTGTAGAGCAATTATGTCCCAGTGCGTTGTTGAAAACAATAGAAATATTAGCCAGGAATTGTAGTGAATAACAGCTGGATGTGATCATGGAAAGAGACAGTCAAATAGAGCCCTGACAAAACCACTCTCATTCAGGGTGACTGTTGACATACCCAAGGCTTCATCCCCTGAAGAGTAACATCAGAGGCTTAATGTTTTGTAATGGAGAGGGGTGAACGGACTTCATGAAAATAAACCAACTAATCACTAACCAAATAAACAATAAAATAACAATAATAAGCCCATGGCAATTGGAAGAATATTGATAGATCGGTAGCACATCACCCAGAGTTGCTATAATATGTATCTAAAATGGCAATTTTCCAATGAAATACTCTGATATATGCAAAACCCAGGAACATATGACCCATACACTAGAAATAAAGAGACAACAGAAACTGTGAGAGTGACCAGACATTGAATTTAGCAGAAAAAGACTTCAAAGTAGCCATTATAAAAATGTTCAAAGAATGAAAGCAAATCATGATTAAAGAAGTAAAAGAAGATCTGATGACAATGTCACATCAAATAGAGAATAGCAGTAAAGAGACAGGAAATATGGAAAACAATGAGATGGAAATTCTGGAGTTGGAAAGTACAATAACTAAATGAAAAACTTACTAGAAGGAATAAATAATAGATTTGACCTGGAAAAAGAAGGGATTAGCAAAGTCAAGGACAGATTGATAGAAATTACACAATCTGAAGAACAGAATGGAATAGGAAGTAAGAAATATGAAAAGTTAGAGAAAAATGGGATACTGCTGAATGCACCAACATACATGTAATGGTAGTACAGGAAAGAGAGGAGAGAAAGAAAGCAGAAAATTATTCAAAAACTAATGTCTGAAAATTTCCCAAATGTTTTGAAAAACACTAAGCTACACATATAAGAAGTGTAACAAGTTATAAATAGGATAAATGCAGAGTTCCACAAAGACACACAATATAGTATAAATGCTAAAAGCTAAAAACAAGGAGAAAATCTTGAAAGCAGCAAGAGAAAAACAACTTGTCACTTATGGTAGAACTCCAATAAGATTAACAGCTGACTTCTTGTCAGAAACAAGTGGGTCTAGAAGGCAGCGGAACAACATGCAAAGTGCTCAAAGAAAACAACTGTCAATCAAGAATCTTATGTCCATTAAAGCTTTCTTTCAAAAATGAAAGTGAAAGACATTCAGATAAACAAAAACAGAGAATTTCTTATTAGCAAACCTGACTTATAATAAGCACTAAAGGAAGTCCTTTAGGCTGAAAATACATCATGCCAGATAGTAAACCAAATCCATATGCAAGAAAGAAAAACTATCTAGTAAAGGTAATTATCTAATTACAAAAGACAACATAAATGAATAACAATATAGAAAAATAACACCATGCTTGACACTAGACTTGAATCCAGAGGCACAAAGAAAGAGAACAAAAAAGAAAAAGGTTAATATAAAAAAAGTTATAAGTATATACTGGGTCTCGTTTCTTTTCACATATTATTTAAAAGGTGTAAAATTATATAAGCTAATAATTATAGCAAAGTATTGTAATGTTTATAGACATAATGTGTATAACAATAAAATCATGCAAAAAAATAAGAAAAGAGAACTGCTAAATAGGAGTACTGTTTCTATATCTCACTGGAATTAAGTTAATATAAATATGAAGCTGATGCTGATAAGTTAAGATATATGGTAAGACCTGGAGCAACCATTAAGGAAATAACTCAAAAAGATAGCAAAAAGATCATTAAGTAAATTATAATACTATATTAAAAACATTTATTCAACTTTTTGGGGACATCAGCAACATAGTGAAATGAGCCATTCCCTTTGTCTCTCCCCCTTCAAACTACAACTAAATGGATATTCATTGATCAGTGGACGATACCCAAGCAGCACATCAGGATGTCTGAGAGACCCTTGCAGCTATACATCCGAAGGTGGGTGGACTACCCACCTGGGGAGGTGGTGGAGATAGGCAAGCACTCTCTGGCCCCCAGGCAGCCTAGTACATGTGTGCAACTGCTTTCCTGGCTGGAGCACTCATAGAACTGCTGTGGCCCCAAGGGTGGGAGTGCGCCATGGTGCAACTGTGGAAACAGGTGACAGCAGCCCTGAGCTGCCATGTGATCACTTCCTCATCTGGTGGGAGAATTCACAAGGCCACAGGGTCCACAGAAAGTGGCTCAGGCTTGGAACCAGGAGAGAAGCCCTGCCCACCAAGCACAACAGCCGCTGTGACCTAGGAGCAGATCCAGGAACAGACAGTAGCCTATCTGCTGCCTTACCAGGGTGCACGAGCTCCCAGCTGCTGCAAACACCTATAGTACTGCTGTGGCCCCAAAGAAGGGAGCATGTCTCAGCAAGACTGTGGAAGCAGGCAGCAACAGCCCTGAGCCCCTGGGTGATTGCTTTCCCATTTGATGGGAGACCCCACAGGGGTGCTGCAATCCCAAGGAGTGGCCCAAGCTCAGACAGACACAGCCGACAGGGACTGCAGTGAGCTTAGATTACACAGCCCCTGCCCAACCCACCCCCCCCACAGTGGCAGCAGGTGGAACCTTCGACCAGATCCTATCACTATGCAACAGCACAAATCCACTCCATTAAATGGTATGAATAAATATATTAATACTCCAGACCAGAAGGAAGACAAATACCAAGAAATAAGTCCTGAAGGCACATAAATCTGTAATCTAATCTAAATGACAGAGAAGTAAAACAGCCATCATAAAAAAAAAAACTCAATGAGTTACAAGAGAATTCAGAAAGACAGTTCAATGAAACCAGGAACAAAATTAATGAACAGAGGGAATTCTTCAAAAAAGAGATCAAATATATAAAGAAAAACCAATCAGAAATGTTGGAGATGAAAAACACAGTGGATGAGATAAAGAAAAAGCTAGAGTCCTTGAAAAACAGAGCTGATATTATGGAAGATTGAATTAGCAATCCAGAGGATAGGAATGCAGAAATGCTTTAGATGGAGGAGGAGAGAGAACTAAAACTAAAAAGAAATGAAGAAATTCTCTGAGCTGACTCAATTAGTAAAGGCACTACAAGGATTATAGGTATTCCAGAGGGAGAAAAGAAGCAGAAAGGAGCAGAGAGCTTGCCCAAAGAAATAATAGCTGAGAACTTCCAAAATCTGGTGAGGGAGCTGAAATTACATGCAAATGAAGGCAATAGAATTTCTAATTACATCAATGTAAAAAAGCCTTCTCCAAGGCATATATTAGTAAAGATGGCAAAAGTCAATGACAAAGAAAAAATATTAAGGGCAGCAAGGCAGAAGATAATAACCCACAAATGAACCCCTGTCAGACTTTCAGCAGATTTCTCAGCAGAAACCTTACAGGCTATGAGAGAGTGGAATAATATATTCAAAATCCTAAAAGACAAAACTTTCAGCCAAGAATACTATATCCAGTGAAAATATCCTTCAGATATGATGGAGAAATAAAAGCTTTCCAAGATAAACAAAAACTGAAGGAGTTCAGCACCACAAGACCCCCCCAGAAGATCTGATCAAGAAGGCCCACATACCTCAAAAAAAAAAAAAAAAAAGAAAGGATTTACAAAGCTTTGAGCAAGGAGATAAATAGGCAGACAAAATCAGAATAGATTAGCAAACACTAAATTATAACTCTAAAGATAAATAGAAGGAAAACATCAAAAATAAATAGAATCACATCATTATAACCACAAATTCACAACACATAATGTAATAAGTTATGACAATGACTTAGAAGGGGAAGAGGAAAGAGATGAAACCTGTTTAGACTAAGGGAATAAGAGGCTATCAGAGAATGGACTATCTCATCTATGAGATCTTTTCTACAAACCTCAGAGTAACCACTAAACAGAAAATCAAAAAGGGACACAAACAATAAATAAAGAGAAAACTGAGAAAACCATCATAGAATCACCCAACTGAAATGGCAGTCCCAAATACACAGGACGAGAAACAAGGGAAATATAGAACAACTGGAAAAAAAGTGATAAAATGGCAGCATTAAGCCCTCATATATCAATAATCACTCTAAATGTAAATGGATTGAATTCCCCAATCAAAAGACAGAGCAGAGTGGCCGGATGGATTAAAAAACAAGACCCAACATTATGTTGGCTCCAGGGAACACATCTCAGCTCTAAAGACAAACACAGACTTAGAGTGAAGGGATGAAAGACAATACTCCAGGCTAATGGCAAACAAAATAAAGTTGGTGTCGTCATACTTATATCAGAAAAAGTAGTCTTCAAGATAAAAAAGGCAATAAGAGAAAATGAGAGGCAGTATATAATGATAAAAGGGACACTCCACCAAGAGGATACAACACATAAATATATATGCACCTAACACAGGAACACCAAAGTACATAAAGCAACTATTAATTGACCTAAAAGGGGATATTAACAACAACACAATAATAGTAGGGACCTTAACACCTCACCGTCATCAATGGATAGATCACCCAGACAGAAAGTCAACAAGGAAATACTGGAACTAAATGGAAAACTAGACCAGAGGGACTTAATACATGTATATAGAACACTCCATCCAAAATCAGCAGAATACACATTCTTCTCCAGTGCTCATGGAACATTCTCCAAGATAGACCATATGTTTTGAAAGAAGAAAAGCCTCAATAAATTTAAGCAGACTGAAATCATATCAAGCATCTTTTCTGACCATAATGCCATGAAACTAGAAATCAACCACAAGAAAAAAGCTGGGAAAGTGAAAAACATGTGGAGACTAAACAACATGCTACTGAACTAATGGATCATTGAGGAAATGAAAGGAGAAATCAAAGAATATCCAGAGACAAATGAAACTTAAAATACACCACACCAACTCATATAGGGTACAGCAAAAGTGGTCCTAAGAGGGAAATTCACAGCAATACAGGCCCACCTAAACAAACAAGAAAAATTTCAAACAAGCAATCTTAAACTACAACTAATAAAACTAGAAAAAGAAGAACAAGCTCAGACCAAAGTCAGCAGAATGAGGGAAATAATAAAAATTAGAACGGAAGTAAATGAAATTGAAACAAACAAAAAAAAAACAGTAGAAAGTATCAGTGATAATAAGAGCTGGTTCTTTGAGAAGATAAACAAAATTGACAAACCCTTAGCCAGACTAACTAAGAAAAAAAGAGAGAAGGCTCAAATCAATAAAATTATAAATGAATGAGGAGAAATTACAACAGATATCACAGACATACAAAGGATTATAAAAGAATACTATGAAAAATTATATGCCAACAAAGTAGACAATCTAGAAGAAATGGATAAATTCTTAGACTCGTACAATCTCCCAAAACTGAACCAAGAAGAAATAGAGAATCTGAATAGACCAAGTACAAGTAAAGAGATTGAAACAGTAATCAGAAAACTCCAAAAAATAAAAGTCCAGGACCAGACGGCTTCTCTAGAGAATTCTACCAAACACTCCAAGAAGATTTAGTACCTATCCTCCTCAAACTAGTCCAAAAAATTGAATAAGATGGAACACTTCCTAACACATTTTAGAAGGCCAACATCACCCTGATCCCAAAGACAAGGGCAACACAAAGGAAAACTACAGGCTCATATCACTGAGGAACATAGATGCAAAAATCCTCAACAAAATTTTGGCAAACTGAATACAGTAATACATCAAAAGGACCGTACAAGATGATCAAGTGGGATTTATACCAGGGACACAGGGATGGTTCAACATCCACAAATAAATCAATGTGACACACCACACTAACAAAATGAGGAATAAAAATCACATGATTTTCATCTCAACAGACAGTGAGAAAGCAGTTGACAAGATCCAACAGTGATTTATGATAACGCTATCAATGAAATGAGTATAGAAGAAAAGTACCTCAACATAATAAAGGCTATATATGACAAACCCACAGCCAACATCATACTCAATGGGGAAAAACTGAAAGCCATACCACTGAGAACAGGAACAAGACAAGGGTGCCCACTCTTGCCACTCTTATTCAACATAAGGTTCTGGCCAGGACAATTAGGCAAGAAAAAGAAATAAAAGGTACCCAAATTGGCAAGGAAGAAGTGAAACTCTTGCTGTTTCCAGATTGTACGATTTTATATATAAAAACTCCTAAAGAATCCATTGGAAATCTATTAGAAATAATCAACAATGACAGTAAAGTTGCAGAGTACAAAATCAACTTATAAAAATCAGTTGCATTTCTGTACTGTAGTAACAAACTAGCAGCAAGAGAACTCAAGAATACAATTCCATTTACAATTGCAAGAAAAAGAATAAAAAATCTAGGAATACATTCCACCAAGGAGGTGAAAGACCTATACATGAAAACTATAAGACACTATTGAAAGAAACTGATGATGACATAAAGAAACACAAAAGTATTTCATGCTCATGGATTGGAAGAATAAACATAGTTAAAATTCCATACTACCTAAGGCAATCTACAGATTCAATGCAATACCAGTGACATTCTTTATGTAAATAGAACAAAAAATCCTAAAATTCATATGAGGCAACAAAAGACCCTGAATAGCTAAAATAATCCAGAGAAAAAAGAACAAAGCTGGAGGCATCACAATCTCTGACTGCAAAGTGTACTACAAAGCTACAGTAATCAAAACAGCATGGTACTGGTACAAAAACAGACACACACACATCAACAGAACAGAATTGAAAGCCCAGAAATAAAACCACACATTTATGGACAGCTAGTCTTCAACAAAGGAGCTAAGAACATACAATGAAGAAAGGAAAGTCTCTTCAATAAATGGTGCTGGGACAAGTGGACAGCCACATCCAAAAGAATGAAGGTAGATCATTATCTTTCACCACACACAAAAATTAACTCAAAATGTATTAAAGACTTGAAGGTAAGACATGAAAACATAAAACTCCTCGAAGAAAATACAGGCGGTACACTCTTTGACATTGGTCTTAGAAGGATCTTTTTGAATACCATATCTACTCGGGCAAGGGAAACAAAAGAAAAATTAAACAAATGGGACTTCGTCAGACTAAAGAGCTTATGCAAGGCAAAGGAAACCAAAAACAAAACAAAAAGACAACCCACCGACTGGGAGAAAATATTTGCAAATCATATATCTGACAAGGAGTTAATCTCCAAAATATATAAAGAACTCATGCAACTCAACAACAAAGAAAACAAACAACCCAATCAAAAAATGGGCAGAGATCTGAACAGACATTTTTCCAAAGAAGATATATGGATGGCCAAAGGCACATGAAAAGATGTTCAGCCTTACTAATCATCAGGAAAATGCAAATCAAAACTACAAGATATCACCTTACACCTGTGAGAATGGCTATAATTACCAAGAAAAAAGTGAACAAATGTTGGAGAGGATGTAGACAAAAGGGAACCCTCATACACTGCTGGTGGGAATGCACATTGGTACAGCCACCATGGAAAACAGTATGGAGTTTTCTCAAAAAAAATAGAAATCAAAATACCATTTGACCCAGCTATTCCACAACTGGGTATTTATCCAAATGACTTGAAATCAAAAATCCAAAGAGACTTATGCACCCCTATGTTCACTGCAGTATTATTCACAATAGCCAAGATGTGGAAGCAACCCAAGTGCTCACTGATTGACGATTAGATAAAGAAGATGTGGTATATACATACAATTTAATACTATTCAGCCATAAAAAAGGATAAAACCATCCCATTTGCAACAACATGGATAGAACTTGAAGGTATTATGATAAGTGAGATAAGCCAGACTGAGAAAGACAAACACCATACGATTTCAGTCATATGTGGAAGATAAACAAATACATGGACAGAGAAAACAGATTAGCAGTTACCAGAGGGGAAGGAGGTTTGGGGGGCATAACGGGTAAAGGGACAGAATGTTATAAACTATTATGACATCAATAAAAGTATATTTATGCAATGCAAAAGAAAACAATAAAGGAGGAATAGAGAAACAAAAAAAGACATGAGACATATAGACAAGAACAAATAAAATGGAAGATGTAAATTCAACAATATCAATAATAACATTAAATGTGAATGTTTTAAACATCCCAATCAAAAGACAGAGATTATCAGACTGGATAAGAAACAAAACAAGATACAACTATAGGCTGTTTAAAGAGACACACTTTAGATTTAAAGATAGAAATAGATTTAAAGTAAGAAAATGGAAAATGATAAATCATGTAAACAGCAACCACAAAAACACTGGAGTGGTTATGCTAACATCAGACAAAATATACTTTAAAACAAAAAGTGCTACTAGATATAATGAGAGACATTTTATAATGATAAAAGGGTCAATCCACCAGGAAGATATAACAATCTTAAACTATATGAGCCTAATAACAGAGCACCAACATATATGAAGGAAAAACTGACAGCAATGAAGGGATATATAGAAAACTCAACAAAAATAGTTGGATCATAGTTAGAGACTTCCATACCTCACTTCCAATAATGAATAGAACAACTAGGCAGAAAATCAAAAAGGAAATAGAAGACTAGAACAGCAATATAAATCAACCAGATCTAACAGACTTCAATAGAATACTCCAGCAAACAACAGCAATATATATATTCCTTTCAAGTGCATGCAGATCATTCTCCAGAATAGACCATATACTAGGCCATAAAACAAATCTTTACAAATGTAAACAGATTGAAATGGTAAAAAGTATGTTCTCTGACCTTAATATAATAAAATTAGAAATCAATAAAATAAAGAAATTTGTCAAACTCACAAATACCTGGAAATTAAGCAATACACTCCTAAAGAACCAATTAGTCAAGGAAGAAATCAAAAGGAAAATAAGAAAATATTTTGAAGTGAACATTAATGAAGATACAACATACTCAAACTTATGGGATGTAGCTAAAGCAGTGCTTAGAGAGAAACGTATAGCTGTTAAGTGCTTCTATTTAAAAAAAGAATAAAGATCTCAAATAAAATAACCTAACCTTCCACCTTAAGACACTGGAAAAAGGACAAACAAAACCTAATACAAGGAAAAGGAAGTAAATAATAAATATTAGAGCAGAGTCTAATCTTAATTAATGAAATATAGAATAGAAAAACAAGAAACAAAGTGAATAAAACCAAAAGCTGATTCTTTTGAAAAGACCAACATAATTGACAATCGGTTAGCTACAATGACAAAGAAAAAAGAGAGAGAAGATTCAAATGACAAACATAAAGACAACAGGGACCACCACTATGGACTTTACAGAAATAAAAAAATATTTCAATCAATATGGAATAATGATATGCCAATAAGTTAAATAACTTAGATGAAATGGACAAATTCCTAAAAATACATTAATGGCTGAAACTGATTCAAGAATAAGCAATCTGAATAGACTTATAAAATGTAAAAGATATTGAATTAGTAATATAAAACTACCATAAAAGAAAGTCCATACTCAGATGGCTTCACTTCTGAATTCTACCAAACACTTGAAGGGGAATCAATATTAATTTTTCATAAATCCTTCTAAGTAATAGAAGAGGAGAAACACTGCCCAACTCTTTCTATGAGGTCAGTATTACCCTGATACGAACACCAGGCAAAGACACCACAAAAAATGAAAACTAAAACTGATATCTCTTATTGGTATAGATGCAAGCATCCTCAACAAAATACTAGCAAATCAAGTCTAGCAAGATGTAAATAAAATTATACACCATGATCTACTGGGATTTATGTCAGTAATACAAAGTTGGCTTAACATCTGAAAAGCAATTAACCATATCAATAGAATAAGACACAAAGGCCATGTGATCACCTCAATAGACACCCAAAAAAGCATCTGAAAATCTCCAACGCTCTTTCATGAGGAAAACTCAACAAGCTGAGAATAGATGAGAAATTCACCAACCTCAGAAAAGAGATCTACAAAAACACACAGCTAACATCTAACCTAATGGCAAAAGACTGGATGCTTTCACCAAAGATCAGGACCAAAACAAGATTTATGCTCTTAGCACCTCTATTCAAAATTATACTGGTGGTTCTAGCTACAGCAATTTTATAATAAAAAGAAATAATGACACCCAGATTAGAAAAGAAGTAAAAATATCTCTATTCACAGTTGAAATGATCTCTTATGTAGAAATTCTTAAGGAATCTCCTAAAACACTATTAGAACTAATAAATGAGTTCAGCAAGGTTGCAGGATGTAAGACCCATATATAAAAATCAATAGTATTTCTGTACAGTTGCAATGAACAATCCAAATACAAATTTTTAAAATTCTATTAATAAAAGCATCAAAAAGAATATATGCTTGGGAATATATTTAACAAAAAGGTGAAAAACTTACACTTTGAACTCTATAAACCCCTAAATTATTAGAGATATAAATAAAAGAGAAAAATACCCTGTTCATGGGTTAGAAGATTTAATATTGTTAAAATGGCAATATTCTCCATACTGATCTTCAAATTCAAGACAATTATCAGAGTCCCAGATGAGTTTTTTTAAAAGAAATTAACACACTGATTCTAGAATTTATACAGAATTGCAAGCAATCCAAAATAGGCAAATGAATTTTGATAAAGAAGAACAAAATAGGAGGGCTCACTCTTCCCAGTTTCAAAATTTGCTATAAAGCTATGGTAATCAAGACAATGTAGTAATGGCACAGCATAGACACAGAGACGAACGTAATAGAATTGAGAGTCCAGAAATAAACTCCTGTGTCTATTGTCAACTGATTTTCAACAAGGGTGCCAAAGTCATTTCAACAAGGCTGCCCAAACAGGCTTTTCAATAAACAGTGCTGAGACAACTGGAAGTAAGAGCTAAGACTATAAAACTCAGAGGAAAACATAGGGGGAAATTTCCATGACCTTGGATTTGGCAGTTGATTCATAGATATGACATGTGAAGCACGAGCAATAAAAAAAGACAGATAAGTTAGATTTCATCAAAATTAAATCTTTCATGATTCAAAGGACACTATCAAGAAAGTGAAAAGACCACCTACAGAATGGGAGAAATATTGGCAAATCATATATATGATAAGGGATTTGTATCTAGAATATCCAAAGAACTTTTCAATAAAAAGACAACCCAATTTTTAAACAGGACGAAGTATTGAATGGACACGTCTCCAAAAAAGATACTCGAATAACCAATGAAAAGATGCTTGACATCATTAGTCATCAGGAAAACGCAAATCAAAACCATAATGAGATATCATTTCACACCGACTAAGATGGCTAGAATCAAAAAGTCTGATAATAAGTGTTTGTGAGAATATGGAGAAATCAAACTCCTCATACACTGCTGTTGGAAGAGTAAAATGGTACACACTTTATAAAATAGTCTGGCAGTACCTCAAATGATTAATCATAGAGTTATCAAATGAACCAGCAATTCCACTCTTAAATATACACCCAAGAGAAATGAAAGCATATGTCCACACAAAAACTTGTACACAAATATTTATAGCAGCCTTATTCATAACAGACAAAAAAGGAAAATCCAAATGTCCATCAATTGATGAATGGATAAGCAGAATGTGGTAATGTATATCCATACAATGGAATATTATTTGGTCATAAGAAAGAATAAAGTACTAATACATGCTAGAACAAGGATAAACCTTTAAAATATTATACTAAGTGAAAAAGGCAAATCACAAAAGACCACACATTATATGATTCCATTTATATAAAATGTCCTGTTTAAGAAAATCTATAGAGCCAGAAAGTAGTTTAGTGGTTGCTGAGGGCTGAGGGCCATGAGGAGATAGGGAGTCATAGTTAAAGGGTATGGAATTTCTCTTTTTGTCCTGCTATATTGATATATAATTGACATATAACATTGTGTAAATTTAAGGGGTTCATGTTATGATTTGATACATTTATATGTTGCACAGTAGGGTTAGTTAACACCATCATCTCACATAATTACCATTTCTTTTTTGTGGTGAGAACATTTAAGGTTTAATCACCTGGCAATTTTCAAGTATATAATACAGTATTGTTAACTATAATCACCATGCTATATATTAGGTCCCCAGAATTTATTCATCATATAACTGAAAGTTTGTACCCTTTGACCAACTTCTCCCCATTTCCCTCAACCCAAGCCCCTGGTAACCACTATTCTACTCTCTATTTCTATGAGTTTGGCTTTTTAGATTCCTTATATAAGTGATATCATACAGTATTTGTTGCAAGTAACAGAATTTCCTTCTTTCTCATGGCTGAATTATATATATATACACATACATATATTGTGCATATATACATGCCACATATCCTTATCCATTCATCTGTAGATGTACACTTAGGTTGTTTCCATATCTTTGCTTGAATAAGGCTACAGTGAACCTGGTAGTGCAGATATCTCTTCAAGATCCTGATTTCATTTCCTTTGGATATACACCCAGAAGGGAAATTTCTGGATCATACAATAGTTCTATTCTTAACTTTTTGAGGACCCCCCTATACTATTTCTATAGCGCTTGCACCAATTGCTATCAACAACACACAAGGGTTTCCTTTTTTCCACATCTTCACCAACACTTGTTATCTCTTGTCCTCTTGATAATAGCTTTTCTAGCAGGTGAGGGGTGTTATTTCACTGTGATTTTGATTTGAATTTCCCTGATGGTTAGTGACGTGGGCATCTTTTCATGTACCATTGACTATTTGTGTATCTTCTTTGGAAAATTGTCTATTCAGTTCCTCTGTTTGCTTATTAGTCAGTCTTTTTGCTATTGAGTTGTATGAGTTCCTTATATATTTTGGATATTAACTTCCTATCAGATACGTGATTGACAAATATTTTCTCCCATCCCATAGGTTGCCTTTTCATTTTGCCGTTTCTTTTGCTGTGAAGAACATTTTAGTTTGATGCAGTCCTACTTATTGATTTTTGCCTTTGTTGCTTGTACATTTTGTGTCATATCCAAAAAATTGTTGCCAAGGTCAATGTCAAGGAGCTTTTCCTCTATGCTTTCTCCTAGGAGTTTTATAGTTTATTATCTTATGTTGAAGTCTTTAGTCATTTGGAGTAAATTTTTGTGAGTGGTGTAAGATAAGGGTCCAGTTTCATTCTTCTGCATGAGATTAACCAGTTTTCCCAGTACTTTAATAATCTTGAGGAGACTATCATTTCCCTATTGAGTATTCTTGGCTCTCTTGTCAAATATTAGTTGACTGTATATGCAGGAGTTTATCGGGCTCTTGATTCAGTTCCATTGATCTATACGTATATTTTTATGCCAATACTATAATGTGGCATACATGTCAAAACAATACTGTTTTGATTACTATAGCTTTGTAGTATAGTTTGAAATCAGGAAGAGCGGTGCCTCAAGCTTTGTTCTTCTTTCTCAGGGTTGCTTTGGCTATTCAAAGTCTTTTGTGGTTCCCTACAAATTTTAAGATAGCTTTTCCTATTTCTGTGAAAAATGTCATTGGAATTTTGTTAGGGATTGCATTGAATCTATAGATGGCTTTGAGTAATATGGTCATTTTAATAATATTAATTCTTCTGATCCATGAACATAGAATATCTTTCCATTTATTCATGTCTTCTTCAATTTCTTTCATCAAAGTCTTATAGTTTTCAGTGTGCAATCTTTCATCTCCATTGTTAAATATATTCCTAAGTATCTTGTTTTTGATGCTATTGTAAATGGGATTGTTTTATTTCTTTTTCAGATATTTTGTTGTTAGTGTATAGAAATGCAACCTATTTCTGTGTGTTTATTTTGTATCTGCAAATTTACTGAATTCATTGATTAGTTCTAACAGCTTTTTGATAGAATATTTAGGATTTTCTATATCTAAGATAATATCACCTGCAAACAAAGACAATTTTACTTCTTCCTTTTTGATTTGGATCCTTCTTATTTCTTTGTCTTGCCTAATTGCTCTTGTAGGAATTCCAGTACTATGCTGAATAGGAGTGGTTAGAGTAGGCACACTTGTCTTGTTCTGATCTTAGGAGAAAAGCTTTCAACCTTCTACTGTTGAGCATGATGTGAGCTGTGGGATTGTCATATATGGCCTTTATCATGTTTAGGTACATTCCTTCTATACCCAATTTGCTGAGCATTTTTATTATGAAAGGTTATTGTATTTTGTCAAATGCTTTTTCTGTATCTATTGAGATGATCATATGAGTTTGATTTTTCATTCTGTTAAAGGAGTGTATCACATTTACTGATTTGCGTATGTTGAACCAAGCTTCATCTCAGGAATATAGCCCACTTAGTCATGGCGTATGATCCTTTTAATATGCTGTCGTATTCAGTTTGTTAATATTTTGCTGTGAACTTTTGCATCTATATTCATCAAGGATATTTGCCTTTAGTTTTCTTTTCTCATGGTATCCTTATCTGTATTTGGTATCAGGGAAATGCTGTAGTACAAGTTGTAATGTCTCCTCTTTCAGTCCCTGTTTATTTCATTTGAGTCTTTTCTGTTGTTTATTTTTTTTAGTTAGACTAGATAAAGGTTTGTCAATATTGTTTATTTTTTCAAAAAACAAGCTCTTAGTTTTATTAATCTTTTCTATTGATTTTCTGGTCTCTATTTCATTTTCTCTGCTCTGATCTTTGTTATTTCATTTCTTCTGCTAAATTTGGACTTAACTTGTTCTTCTTTTTCTAGTTCCTTGGGGTATAAAGTTAAATTGTTTATCTGAAATCTAACAAAAGAAGAAAAAAATGTGGGTAACAGACAGAGGAATAACAGTGGTGGGCAGGGGAAGAAAGGTCCATGCTTTTCTTATATTTATTTCCTCTATTTCATAATTTGTGGAGAAAAAGTTAGTTTCATATTACAAAATCCTGAATAAATTGACTTGGAAAGGAGAAAAATATTATGTGAGAAACAAAGAGACTAGGACATGGATGTTATAATTTTGAACATCACTTTTCAAATATATCAAACTTAATAACTCATATTTTATTGATGACACACACCTAAAAATGCATGCAGGTTCAATATCTCCATAAGATAAGTGTCCAATAAATATTTGCTCACTTCCAATTGAACGAATGAGTGGTGCTGGAAGATGTGCTGTAGGGGAGCTGTAGAAAGAAAACTTCTACGATTTTAATAGAATGCATAGCGCTATGCCTATCATATAGTTGGCCCTTAACAAGTATTTCTTTTCCTCCTCATCCTTTCTTCCCCTTCCACACACTTCACTTACATTTTTCATCATAGTATACTTACTTACAGTTCCTGAATGGAACATAAAAGAATATGGAGAGAGAAGAAAATTAGAGATTTCTTGAAATGTTTGTTAATATGCCTTTAAAAACTGCAAAGTGGATTTTGTACAGTGGATTTTTGCGTTGTAGAGAATATCTATTCCAACTCCATCATTTTTATTTGTTTAAATACGGAGAATTTAAAGAGGTACACCCACTCCCTCACCAGTTTTTTTAGAAACAGATTGAGAAAATGCTAAATTTTTCTTTTATTTTAGTATATCCATTTAATCACAAGGGTTTTTACATCTTTATCTTGAATATGACACACTAAGAAATATGTTATGAAATAATATAATGACTAAGGATTGTCTAAGACAATTCTGAATGTGAATATAAAATGCTTATTGACTAGTATTATTATGAACCTATTATTATAAGTAAATGATATTGATAATTATCTTGAGTGGGGTGAGACTGATGTACCTGTGTGAGCTGAGACAAAATATTTCAGAGGCAAGGCATGCCGATAATTTCGAATTAGACAGTTATCTCAGGACTGGCAAAGTGCCACTACTCTCCTAACCCATGCTCGGGATGCACCTTTCAATTGATCATTTTTCCTACTGAGCCTGAGCAAAATGTATCTCCAGACCAAGCAGTCTCTACCAAGTATTTGCAACTGAAACAAAAGCTGAAAGCTATTTTCCATTCCTAAGATAAAGATTATTCCATTGTCATATCAACTTGGAACATCTCTCAGCAAAGAAAGATAAATTAGATAGATAAGAAATAGTTTTGGAGACATTACAGGCATTTGGTACTTATTTTGATGTTCTATAAGTAATGCTCTTTCAAAAATATAATGTGGCCACTATAATCAGCCTGCTCGAGATGGCCAATTGCTGAAAGAGCAAGAAATCAGGCAAAAGTGCCTACAAAATACAACCAGTTCTCTGGTAATTACTGTAGATTGATTCAATTCCAGAATTTGTTTAAAGCGTAGAAATATTTTACCTGGATCTCAACAGTGTGTTGGGGACTTAGAATTCAACTATGAACAAAACGTTATTCTTACCCTCCAGATATTTACATTATAGTTATTATGGAGTAAAGAGATTGAAGTCCACATAAGCTTTTATACTAGTCCTTTTTTTCCATAATTATTTCTTTATTTTCCATTAGACTTTGGCAAAATTTTTGTTGAACGTGTCAGCCTGTCTCAGTCTTGATGATAGAAAATAGGGAGAGATATGTTGCCGTAATTGGATCAAGATCTCAAAGTCCCCAGCACATCCTTGAGATCTGATGATGCTCTCCAAATTAAATCAAAGAATCCCAAGGGGTTCAAACTCAAGACTGTGTGAGCACTTGACAATGTGCACTCCTTCTTGGGGGAAAGATAATATCTATATCATTCTCAGCGTCTAGAACTCCTCTGCAGACATCATAGCATGCTAATTTCTATTTTCTCTACTCAGGAATAGTGACAATGCTGTCATAACAAAGAAGTTCTTAAAATTCAACAATGACTTTGAGCAAGATGGTGATTTGATACTGAATTTATTTCCTAAAAGTAAGGAACTATAAACCTGAACATAGAAAGTATAGCTAAAACACAAAGTAAAGAGTTTAAATTCTGAAATGTACAGTCATTACAGAAAAATGATAATCTAAATTTCAAGGAAAAGATATTCCTAGATTTTATAAATTAGGACAATATATCTTGTATATGTCAAGAATGTCAGCACAAATAACAATTATTTAAACTGTTATTCCTAGTGACTATAAGGTAGATGGTTCAGAAAGCGTAATCATTTTTAGAACAGTAGGGTACAATTCAATACAGCTTTTCTTTACTTGAATTCTTCCTAAATATACCCAGAAGATTAGCATTTCCAAGCACTACTTCTTTAGGACTGTAAATGATGATAACTAAATTCTTTAATCTCTGACGTAAATTCTTTCCCAAACTACCCCATTGCTCTCACCTTTTTGTCTTCTCATACCTACAACATTAGCTAAGAACAACATACCCTTTACCATCTTCCAGCTAGTCTAAGTGACTCAATAAATACCCGCTAGAAATTGTGCTACGTGCTAATACCTCAAAGATGGATAATACATGTTTCTTCCCTCATCTGATATAGGAGAAAAACATATAAACAAATATTCAGAACCTAACGTGAATGATTTGGAAGTGTATACTAGTTCTAAGAGACAAGAGAAGGTAGTAACACTCACTACATCACAGAAGACTTCATAGACCTGAACCGAGTTGTAACTAATGGATGCCCAGGTCAAAGATGTGTGCATGTTTGGGCATGGGATGGGGGCATGAGGCAGTTGGATGAGGAAAGCAGACACAGCGAATACTCTGGATAAGGGAAGGGCATATACAAAGGCACTATCTCTAAAAGGCTAAAAGTAAGGTTTCATAATAAAGAGTGTTAGACACTAAGGTTGAAATTAAACATAATATTTAGGTACCAGAAGAAGAAGACAAGAGAGCGCTATGGAAGCATGGACTAGGGGAGGCAGGTATCTCAAAACTGGGTGTCAAAACAGCTTTGTAGGGGACAGTGACATCTACACAGAGACCTACTTCAGTCATTTGCACTAGCATCCACCCAGGTCCCCATGCTGGAAACCAGGCCACCAAAATACTTTGCTTGGATTATTTCAAAGGTGTTTGAGATGATCTTGACTTCACCTTGGTTCATCCAGTTCCAGGCTCAATAGTCTAAAATATTCTAAAAATTGAAAATCTTAGCACATCACTACCCTGATTAGTGACTCCTATAGTGACAATGTCCAAATTCATAAACAAAATTTCCAAGGACTTTTGAGATGTGGCTCTGTTTACTTTTCCAGACTCACCTTTGCCAGTATGTCCCCCAGACTCCAAGATCCTGCCATATTAAAGTTCTTTTAGTTCCTCCAAATGCCATGCTCCGTCTTGCCTTTGCCTGGAACCAGTCCTTTAGCATAGAAGGCAAGGCTTCTCTCTTGTCTAGCTCCTACTTATTCTTCAGTTTCCTACTTAGAACTTATTTCTTTTGCAAAAGAAGTCCTGACTCCCGAAATCCAAATCAATACCTCCCCTAGCACTCCTACCACACCAGGTCCTCCTATTTCATCTCCACTTTATCTCCAATGTACAGCCTAATCCAACTAGGCTTTGAGAAACAGGGACCATCTCTGTCTTTACCCCTGTATTTCTAGCTGCTAACACAATACTCACCCTCAGCAGGGGCTCGATAAATATTTATTAAATGATGGATAAAATGTGAAACATTTCTTACCTCCCTAGTCTTTCTCCTCACTGTTAGCCTCACATTTCCACCTGCCAGCCAGTCATGCCTAACTGACTTTCTAGCACCTGAAATTCCATAAGCTCAAAACAGGCTGGTGCTGCTCCTGCCCTGGCAAAGGCCCTTCTCCCTAGAAAGGTTCTCTCCACCTCCTGCCTCTTGCAATCTCAATCCATTCCATGTAGTGCTGAGACATCCATCCTTCTTGCCCAAGGCTCACACTCATTGCATCACTCTCCTGTTCATACCCTTCCCTGATTCCCCACGCTCAGGGACACAAACCAAGTAGCGCATAAGACTGGCCCTGGAGACTATGCCCCTGACTTGCTTTTATGCACCCCTCAGTCCATCGAAACCCAGGGTTATTTGCTCCCAGATCTCTTTGGTGCCTTTGTGCTTTTGTGACTTTATTCTCCTCTTTCTTTTCACCTCCTCAAACTTCTCTAATCATAACTATCCTTATTCTTTGGGTTCATACAAACGTTCTTTCCTCCACGAAACCTTCAATTCCCTACTTTGTGTCACAGAACACTTTTGCATGTAAGGATTGAGATTCATATATTTTTACCTTTTATTTTTGTTTATGTGGTATCTCCTTCAGAAGTAACTTTATAGCCCCTGCAGTCCCTGGTAGGGCACCCTGCCTATCTAGGAAATGAGGAATATTTGATGACGTGGACATTCTGACTCAAAGACAATTTCTCCAAATAATACTAGCTTCATTAAATTGTTTCAGCATTATAGGGGCATCTCTGATGAGAAGGCTAACAGCAGGAATAATATCTTAGTTAATGAAAATGTAGAGATAAATATTACAGGTTAATTTTGGTTTTAAAAAATCTGTCTTATGGGGGGAGGGATCAACTGGAGGAGCAAAGAAGATTTTTAATGACAGTGAAAACACTCTGTATGGCACCACAATGATGGATATAGTTGTACAAACCCACAGAATGCACACCAAGAGTGAACCCTGAGGTAAACTATGGACCGACTTTGGACAACTATGTAACTTCTTCTTACTTTTACTGTGAACCTAAAACTTCTCTAAAAAATTTGTCTTAAACACCAAAGTGAAACCAATAAAACACTATTCTTGGGGCTGGCCTGGCGGCGCCGCAGTTAAGTTCACATGTTTCGCTTTGGTGGCCCTGGCTTGACCAGTTCAGATCCCAGGTGTGGACCTATGCACCGCTTATCAAGCCATGCTGTGGCAGACGTCCCACATATAAAATAGAGGAAGATGGGCATGTATGTTAGCTCAGGGCCAATCTTCCTCAGCAAAAAGAGAAGGATTTGCAGCAGATGTTAGCTCAGGGCTAATCTTCCTCAAAAAAACCCCCACTATTCTTTATATTAAGTTTGCACATTTGAGAATTACAACACAAAAGTTCATCAACCCCCAAATATCTCCTTTAGCAGTCATCTATGATGCTATCCTCCTCAGTCACCATATTGGAAATTTACTTCATTTGAGTCACTGATATTTGCTTTTAATTGAAATATATTTGACAAATAACATTGTATAAATTCAAAGTGTACAAAATGTAAATTTGATACATTTATATAAAACATGATTGCCATTTAGCATCTCTATCACATTACATAATTATCATTTCTTTTTAGTGGCTGCATAATTAAGATCTAGTCTCTTAACAAGTCTGATAATTAAAATACAATATTGTTGTCTATATTCACTGTACTATGCATTAGATCTCCAGGACTTCTTTACTACTTGTTGCAAGTTTGTACCCTTGAATGACATCTGTCCTACCTCCCCACCCCATTCCATGTTAACTACCATTTTACTTTCTGTTTTTATAAGTTTGGTTTTTTTAGATTCCACATATAAGTGAGATCACACAGTCTTAGTGTTCTCTGTCTCACTTATCTCACTTACTATAATGTCCTCAAGGTCCATTCATGTCATTGCAAATGGCAAGATGTCCTTCATTCTCATGGCTGAATGATATATATTATAATTAATATATCACATCCTATTTATCCATTCATCCATTGATGGGCACTTAGGTTGTTTCCATATCTTTGCTGTTATGAATAATGCTGCAATAAACATGGGAGTGCATATATCTCTTCAATATCCTGTTTTCATTTAATTAAGGTATATAAGTAGAATTGATGGATCATTTGGTAGGTCTATTTTTAATTTTTTGAGGAACCCCTACATCATTTTCCATAGTAGCTGGACCAATTTACATTTCCACCAACAGGGTACAAGTGTTCCATTCTCTTCACTGACAATTGTTATCTTTTGTCTTCTTGATGATAGCCGTTCTAACAGTTGTGAAGTGATACCTCACTGTGGTTTTGATTTGCATTTCCCTGATTATTAGTGATGTTGAGCATCTTTTCATGTATCTGTTGGTCATTTGGGTGATTTCTTTGGGAAAATGTCTGTTTAGTTCCTCTGCCCATGCTTTAATCAGATCGTTTTTTTGTTGTTGAGTTGTACAAGTTTTTAAATATAATTTGGATATTAACCATTTATCCAAAACATAGTTTGCAAAAGTTTTCTCCCATTCTATAGGTTGGCTTTTCATTTTGATTGTTTATTTTGCTGTGCAGAAGCTTTTAATTTTGATGTAGTCTCATTTGTTGATTTTTGCTTTTGTTGTTTGCCTTTTTGGTGTCATATCCAATTGAGTCACTGTTTATGGTGAAATAGTCAAAGGAGAATCTCTGGCTTGGAGAGATAAGACTGTCTATATATTGCCTGGAATAGGATATACTCATATTCCCGATTAAGGTCAGAGTCTTCTGTATAGTGGTGAGTTTGGGGAAGCCAGGTGGCAATGTGAGGAAATTGCTGGTATGAGAAATAGGTAGGATAAGATCAATACAACATATACCCATATCACATCATCTTTTTCCTTCAACAAACATTTTGTAGGGAGTAAGGCTCATGCATGTAAATCACTTTAGTGTGTGATACAATCGCTTACTCCTAAAATCCACCACCCCACCACTTTGTCCTCATTCCTCATAGATCTTTCCCTCCAGAAGTTCAGAAAAGAAGAGATCTTTTTTTTTTTCCTGGTCGAGGTGATCAAGATAGGTATTATGAAGGAAATAACATTTGAATTGGACAGATTCCAACAGCGTCAGGAAAGATTTTAACAAACTGAAACTGCAAGGTATCCTAGGATCTATTTCTCTGAGTACATGTTATATATTCACAGAAATAGGTCTTAGAATAAATGCCTATAAAATGCCTATGGGAATGTATTATATATTCCAGATTCCTGGAAATAGGTGTAGCTGAAAGGAAATAAGGAAGGAAGAAAGGACAAAGGGAGCAAAGGAAAGCAGTATTTACTAGTTGAAATAAATTAATATGCTTTTCCAAATTGCCAATCTCAACTTGTAGGCTATTAAAAATGGATATTCTACTTCTCAAATAAATATTTATGAATTGAGAACATTTCTGTAAGATTCACTAAATCCCAACCCAAATTCTGGAGCCAAGAACAACTAACACAGCAATTCTATTTATTGTACACTTACATGAAAAATGCACACAATCCTATTTAATCTTCACAATTGCCTATAGTTAAGTATTACTATGCCCATTTTACTGATGAAGTATTCAGGCTTTAAAGGTAAAGGCTTGGGGCTGGCCCCGTGGCCGAGTGGTTAAGTTCGCGCGCTCCGCTGCAGGCGGCCCAGTGTTTCATTGGTTCGAATCCTGGGCGCGGACATGGCACTGCTCATCAGACCACGCTGAGGCAGCGTCCCACATACCACAACTAGAAGAACCCACAACGAGAAATATACAACTATGTACTGGGGGGCTTTGGGGAGAAAAAGGAAAAAATAAAATCTTTAAAAAAAAAAAAAGGTAAAGACTTGCTCAAAGTCACAGAGCTCGTAAGTGTGGCTTCCTGACCAGGGACTAACTATGGGCCATAAAATAGCATTAGAAGTCTCAGCATCAAGTCAAATTTGCTGCTGCTCTTTTTCAGGTCCTACCTCATTACCTCACCTTATTGTCATGGTTGAAATGTGGGCCAAATGATTTGGGGTTTAAATCCAAATTCTAGAAATTCTTAGTGTAGCCCTATTTGTAATGTCTTTGGGTCTTAGTTTTCCATCTGTAAAAATGGCAATAATAACAGAGCTTAATTCCCTTGGATTATTATGAGGATTATATGAGTTAGTTCTTAGAATAGTGCCTGGCACATGGTAAGAACTCAATAAATGTTACCTTTCCTTATTATTCCTGGGACTAACTTTATGACGATTCTTTTTTTCTTTTTTTGACTCTGTGATCCAAGTTATACTCTTGATCTCAGCTAACCCCAAGATCTCCATCTCAAGATCTCATACACACACACACACACACATACACACATAATATATTAATAACAAGACTACAGATAATTGCTTCTTTTAGGGGTATACTTTAAGACTCATCAAATATTTAATATTAATGAAAATAAGATAAACTATTATGTTGAGACAAATTAGAAAGTGTAGGTTTCTGTCTCTGGTATTAATTTTTCTTTTTTTATTCTTTCCCCAAATTTGGGTCAATAGCAGAGCATTTGAATGAGTTCTGGTAATACCAATTATTTTGAGACATGTACAATCACTTCTGGGTATTTCAATTGTAATTCTTTCTCTTAGAGTTCCCCTATTATTCTCAAGACACTTATAGACTGAATGACATTTTTAACCTTTTGATCTTATTCCAAATGATAGAACACAAATGTAAAACAGACAAAAAAACACAACAAACATACATACACAAACAAAACAAAACAAAACCCATGAAAAAGCCCAAAAAACATGGAAGGCAAAAATCATACAAAATAAAACTCTTATTTCTTTTTGAGCTATTTATGAACCATCAAATAAAGACAAGATCATTGGTCAATTTTCCTTGTTTTCTATTTTGGTCAATGTTATAACCTATAACTCTAACTAGATTACTTATGAATGGATGGTATCGATGGCTGGAGGACCAGTTGAGATTCTGTATTGACCCAACTGAACTCTTACATGTTTAAAAAAGAACTCAAAATGTATGTTTTGCTGCATATGGAGAATTAAAATCAATTTCACTTTGTACATTTCAGGGTATAAATTATAGAAGCCCCTCGCCTTTTCCAATCTCCTGAGATCTCAAATGCGAAATGAACTAACATAAACTGAAACATGCGCAGTAGGCACTCATAAATGATGGCTTCACCCTCCCTCTTCCTGAATGACATACAAAGAATATAAGCATATGTAATGGTAACCATGACAGCATAATGATTCAAGAAAACCACTGAGTTTGGGGTTAGGAGTCACTTAGATGGGTCTCAATTTTTTCATCTGTAAAATGAAGCGGTTCCTGATTTTTAAAATTATATTACAGTTGTCCTCCAGTGTTCACAGGGGACTGGTTCCAGTACACCCCACTGATACCCAAAGCCATAGATGCTCAAGTTCCGTATATAAAATGGGATAGTATTTGCATATAATCTACACATACCCTCCTGCATACTATAAATCATCTCTGGATTCCTTATAATACCTAACACAATGTAAATATTATGTGAATAGTTATTATACCGTGTTGTTTAGGCAATAATGACAAGAAAGAAAAGTTTGTGCTTGTTCAGTACAGACACAACCATCAAAGGCCTTTCCATCTACGGTTGGTTGAATCTGCAGATGCTGAACATGCGGATACAGAAGACCGACTGTAATCTATACTGTAGTTAATTTTACCATCCCTGAGCAAGACAGGTATTTTTTCATAAAAACATTACACATATTTAAATTTAGATTTCAAATATGGTAGACACTACAAAAAAATCATATTATACTATAGCCTTCTTGCATATCTTTCGATTAAAAAAATTAAGGACAGAAGGAAAAGTATGTCCAATAATGAACAGAGCTGAAGTCTATGTAACTTGTAAGTGTAAAATACACTATTATTTATATGTGTATGTTTTATATATGCACACACTATCTATATATAATACATATATAAATGAATATGTATATATCACATGAAGATGCTGTTTAAAATTGGCAGTTAATAAAATGTAAGTTTAAAATTTACCCCGGAGCTTTTTAAAGACTCACTCTAACTCAACTATTCCTTTGTTTACATTTATGAACTAAAGCAATAAATGGATATTTTGCATACACGCTTGGTTTTCCAATAGAGGCATCTAGTATATTATTTTCATTTTGTAAAATAATTCACATAGAAGAGTAAAACAAATATTTGTATAAGAAATGCCACTGCAAGTATTTGCCATTTATCAAGGACCTACACACTAATTGTATTAGATCTCTGCCTCTCTGGATAGCTTGCCTGTCATGGTCACCATGTAGTCCATAGAGATGACTAGTTTCATGCAACATCAGCCAGTGTGGGTGTAATGGAAAGCATGTAGGCTGCAGTCAGGAGATCTGGGTTCAATACCAGGGCCTATCACTTAAGTAATTGTGAAATTCACATCAATTAAATAGCTTAACATCTACTAGATTTTATGTCCTTGTGTTTAAACAAGGCTGATAATCACATCTGCTCTCCTTATCACTTTGAGTTGGTTTGAGTTATGAATATGAAAACCGCACATAGGTGTTCATCATTATTTCAGTTGACATGACATCCCAATATCAGAAATGGTATATCCTTTATCCTGTGGCATTAGCTTCTTTCACACCCTCCGTCACTTATCTAATCAAACTCTCAATTCTGTCATTTAACATTCTAAATATTTCTTAAATCTATGCTCTCCTTTGCATCCCTACTACCACCTCCCTAAGGCACGACCTCATCCTCTGTTAGCAGCCCTCTCCCTTTTTATGCCACTTACAGCCATCTTGTGACAAAGATGCCACAATGACCTACCCCAAAACACAATTGAACCGTGCTATTTTCCTATCTCACATCCTAAAGTGATTCCCTGTCAACTATAAAGTTCCAGCTTTAAAATCTCTGGTTTCAATGGCTACCCTAATCTGACACCCTGAAGTACCTCTCTAGACTTATCTCTCACCACATCCAGTCTCAACATTTCTAGTCCTTACCTTATTAGTCTGTTCATTAAGAATTCCCTACTCCCTTTTGCCATGTCTCTTTCTCTTACTCAACCATTAATTGGGAACTTCCCAAGGCCTGGTTAGCAGGCTTAGAAGGCAGTCCCACATACAAATTAATTTCCATATTATAATACACTTATTTACTTATATGTCTATCTTTCCAGCCAAAATGCGAGTTTTTAACGACAGAGACCTTTATTTTTTTCTTTCTCCTAGCAGCCAGGACAGTGCCTAGCATACATTAGATACATTTGTTAAATATATAGTATTGTTTCTACCCTGAACAGGATCTGGGCTAAATCTCAATATAACACCAAGAAGCTAGACATTGAAAATCATCTAATTAAAACAATAATGAGCTGGAATATTCACATAACAAAGACCAAGATAATATTGTCCCAAAATGAATCCATTGCTCTTTATGTTTTAAAAGCCAATCTCTTTACACCTAAATATTTCAAAGAGATATTTTGAAAACTGTGCTACTTCTATTCATCATCTAAGAAAAATTAGATAGCAATTATTAATGATAATTGTGATAAATATTTTATAAACTTTAATCTGAATGGTAATATCCATTTCGGTAAAAATTTAAAGGAAAGATTAATTGAAAAAAAATGTCACATGGGCCACATTAGGGAAAAAAATATTATTTAAACAAAGTGAAGATTCAAAGGTCTTGGGAATCAAGCCAAAAACCAAATATGCAGTAACCACAGTGACACATTAACCCTCAAACAATAATCACTCTCCCACCACAGTTATTACTTGAAACATTATTCTTTTGGGAGATTGATTCAGAATATTTTACCATATTAAGTAAAATGCAGCTGGGTCACATAAATACCAAAAGAAAAAGAGAAAACCAAAAAGAAAAAAATTAATGATACAGTATTTTTATGTATTTCCTTCCATTAGAGTTCTAGTTTTACTTTTATTCTCACTTATAAATAATTTTAAACATATTCATGCCCCGATTTATGTCTCCTCGGCTTTTTAAAAAATATATAACTATTCCCTTAACACTTCTTCATGAGTTTTTTCATGAGAATTTTTCCAAGCTCTTAGTCAATACTTCTACTTTTCTTCTGAAAGTAATGTTACTAGTTGTCCTCTAAAAATATGACTATGTGGAAGTAGAAAATAAATAGCACCTAAACTCTTTCAATGCAATATATTTATTCTTTAGCTTGGTTAATATGATTCCCTGCTAATCTAGTGAGTGAATTTGCATAATAATAAGCAATTAGTAAAGGGCGTAGTCCAGCTCAGCTATTCTTTTAAGCATTTCTATTCACTGTTCAGTTTTTAAAATGCCTTATCATCATTTTTGTTTGATATTATTCATAATAAATGTGAAATAGGTCAATGTTAAACACACAGGAATCTAAGCTTCTCAAAGATACTATATAATTAAGCTTTTATATTCCTCCAAGGTAGAACAGAGGCTAGCCTCAAAAATACTGGAAGAAGAAATTGGTTAGGAGTGTCATTTTATAAATTTGCACAGAAGTGATGGAACATTTCTGAGGATTACAAAAGGTAGACATTGAACAGATGAGTGTTAAACCTTTAATATGAAGTTCGGCTGATAGCCTTGGGGTAAAGCAAGTATAGATCCAAAGCCAAGAACCCTAGAGCGCTGAGCATGTGGATTCAGATTGCAAGAAGAATCCCTGAATCAAAATTCCAGACACAGTCTCCCTCACAATTAAAACAATTCCGCAGTCCGACCCAGCCTCTGCAAATGTCTCCCGTCCAATGCCCCACTAACTCTGCTAATTCTTCTTCTGCTGTGCGTTTTGAACCCAATGCTTAGTACGACCTCTCCTAACCATCCTTCAAGTTTAAACCTATGTCACTTCATTGAAGGATCACTCCACTTAACCACTTCTATCAATTTTGAAATGCCCTACACTTTGGCTTTTAAAATATCTCCCTTCCTCATCTGTTGCCGTCATTTTCTCCTTCTGTTCTTTTTCCTCCACAAACTCCTTTTATGCCTCTTGTTCCTGATTGGCCAGTATTCTGAGGATGATATATTTTGACTTTCTTCTCTCCTCAGTCCAGGTTCTGAGGTGATCTTAACAACCACAACAGCTTAAATAGCACATTTTCTCTGAAATCTTTCAAATGTCTAACTCTCCAACCTGGATGTTTCTTTTCAGCTGACATATATGCCCCCAGTGCCTATTAAACATATCCAATGAATATTGCATAGGCACCATAAACTTGACATGTCAAAGCCTGCTTCTTCAAACGTTTCTCATTCTGAATCTTGGTAAATGGAATCACCATCCACTCAGGCAGCCAAGACAAAAATCCTAGAGTCATTCTAGAATGTTCTTCTCCGCTTCGCTTTTCACATTTGATAAAACTTTATTTCTTGAAAATATTTGAGAAACTACTATGAACCAGATATTAAGCCAGGTCCTGGACATACAGCAGTAGGTAAGGTAGACATCATTCTTACACTCATAGAATTTATATCCCAGTGGGATGTATAGTGCGAAAGAGGCTATTCATATTGCAGCCTATGTGAAAGACATTCCTAGAAGTTTGGCAACATACAACCTATGGAACTATATATGGTGGTCCCACAAATACACAGTCAAAAGAACAAAAGTAACACATTCATTATTTTTTAACTATATTTATGTATTATTTTCTTCCTAGATTGCAACAATAACTCTCTAACCAGTTTTCTTTCTTTCCTAGTCCCTATCCTGTTCATCCACCACAATGCTGCCAGAATAATGTTTCTAAAATTCCATGCCCACAACAACCTTATCCGGCTAAGTTCTATGGGATCCAAAGTCCTTAAAATGGCCTGCAAAGCTTTTATGGACGGAACCTCTTTACACTCCATTCCTCCACATGTATTCTCTGCTGTGGCCATGTGAAGCTCCTTGCAAATCTCCGTGCCAAGTATGCTCTTTCATGGCTCTATGCCTCAAAATGTGCTCTACCATAAATAATCCTCCTCATCTGAATAAGTTCTACTTGCCCTTCACATACAGTGCTGGCATCAGTCTCACTATAAAGTCTTCCTTAAGAATCAGCAGAGTCCCATAGGTGTCCCACCCCTGTTCTCTCATCTCACCCTGCCATAAGCCCATCATATTACTCATGGAATCACAAATTCACCTCTCTTTCCTGTTTAACTATAAGCTTTTAAGGGGCAGGGACCCTGCTTTGCTCATTTCCATATTTTTGCTTCCTACAACAGTGCCTTGCCTGTAGGAATCTCTCAGTAAACATTTGGTGAATAAATTAATTGGTAGCAGTGTATCTTGCATAATGATAGCAGGTTCTTCCTCAAACACTATGTTATGAAGTCATAACTAGCTCCAAATAGACAATGGTTCCCTACCCTATGAGACCAACTCATCTTCCCCGTCTGCATTCCAAGTCCTTCACAATGTCTAAAAGGAGACTTTCTTTTGAAAAAATGGTAATCTTACATTTCCTTCAAAGTTCAAGACTCACTTCCTCTAGGAAGCCCTCTTTATTATTTCAATAGAAATAGTATTTTCTTACTTTGAACTCTCAGTGTTTTAACCCAGGAATAGATACTTGCCTATACTTTCACTAAGAAACTTTTCTATGTATATGTTCCCTCTTTACCAAAACTATTTATCAAGTCATGAATAAGGACTCTTCTCTCTTTGAGTTGTCTCTGCTGTCTACTCTATTGGTGCAAGTGAAACAGGTATTTAATATGTCCTTTTGAAGGAATGAATAGAGTCCCTCTGGATTCCACTCTCAACGTGCTAGCAAAACTGTTCTCACAAACTTAATTATTTCCTATCTCCATCTTATTTGATATCTCAGCATTGTCCATCAGAGCTAACCATTCTCGCCTTCTTGAAAGGTGGACTTGATTTAGCTTGCATACACTATACACTTCTGACTTTTTTTCTGCCTCTCTGGTTAGTTCTCTGTTGGCTGTGGGAGCTGTTCTTCCATTACTAAACCACTAAACTTTCAGGTCCTCAGGGGTATCTCCTTATCCCCGGGTCCATTTCTCATCTTAATCATCACAGGCAGCTCAAAAATCTGTGCTTTTTATATCTCCATTTTAATTGAGGTAGAAAAGTAACTTCATTCGGTTTAATGTAAGCAAGAAGGCGTTTTAATGAGCATAGTTCCTATAGTAATATTGAACAAAGGGATAAAGAAAAGAGCAAACCACTGGATAATTTTAGAAAAATATTCAACAGATACATGGCATATAAAGGACATTTCATGATTAGGTTTTATAAAGACGGGATTATGTGGATGGCAGGAAAACTTAAGGGTTATTTTGTTCCATGAAATGTAACACAGTGATTCAGATCATGTTAGTGAATATAAAATCATTTGTGTTTGTATGATTTGGCTTTAAACCAATGAAGAGAATATTTGCGCACTTACTACAGCAAAAGTTGTAGCAGCCTCCCTCAGGCAGAAGTGCTTAAGTGTCTGATAATGTCTAGTGACTTGCTTAAAAGAGGATAAAACAACACACCCTCAGGCAAGCAAGAGGATTTAAATAGAGCCAATTTAGGGAGCATAGTGCCTCAGAAATTAATACAGATTAAGACATTTTGCTTTCAGGATCTATATCAAAAGACCAGTTCTACAACCATAACTTAGAAGTAGGGCAGGGGAGGGAGTCAAAATGCATATTCCATAAAAATCCTCATATGTTCAAAAGGATACCTTCAAAAATTATAGCAGAAAGTCACCAGCATGAGGTATTTCAAACTGGTAGAAATGTAAGGTTTATTTTTAAAAATAAATCAATTGGGAATGGGGAGGATTATGATTTAGTCTAACATAAAGAATTTAGAAACTTAGATAATATGTCTGCAAAGCATTTCTGTCTTTTGTATCATACAGTTTATGATAAATTACTGGTTCAAGTAGTTATTTAATCTATACGTTTCATCTAGAACACTCACATGTTTCTCCTACGTATGTGGAGTAAATTACTGACCGAAGTCCCCAGGTCTCTAAAGCAAACTCGAGAATTTAATTGAAATTTTATTGCTACATACACCTATCCAATCTAGGAGAAACTAGATAGTGATCTTTACATAGTCCAAAATTGTGTTCTGAGAGCTAAACTTTCACATCTGAGCTCAACAAACTCCCAGACACAGATCCATAAGAAGATTACATAAAAGAGAAACACTAAATCAAGTAATTCCATGGAGAAAACGACACAGACAGCTTCTCCTGAGACATGACCCATTTTGCTCACTGTTATTCCTGAAATTTATTCTGTTTATATTATATGGACACACAATATCTGTGGTTATGTTTCTTGGTAATGTATTATTGGGATTTGTTTAAAATATTTTTAGTGACGATAACATTCATCTCTCCTATGAATATGTATTTCTTTGTGACTTTCATGATCAACTTAAATATTCTCTGAAAACTGTGATGTGACCTTACCTTGCTTCCATTTTCTCTCGCCTCTCGTTCCATCTTGAGGTCCGAAATTAGAAGATTCTTATATTTGTTTTTTGCATTACTGCTGTGGTCATCTATTCTGTATTCCGAAGTTAGCTGTGCTGAGAGGGGACTGTCACTCAGGTTCAGTGGCTGCTCGTCCTGCTCCAGCTCAGTTTTGCCATCACCATTGGAGTCCCCCATCTCCCTGCTGTGTGTTCCCCCTGAAGCAAGTGAACTGTGCCCCAGAGTCTCATTGCCATTAAAGCTCTCTGCAGCGGAATCATCTGTCAGAAAGAAAAATTTATATTTTGATTTACTAATATACTATTCAGTTTCTACTTCAACTAGCACTTATTGAGCTCTTATTATGTGCTTCGCATTGTGCTAACCAATGTGACATTTAATGTATAATTTACCCTTAGCAATAAACTTGTGAAGCAGCCATTGTTATTTTTAATCTAGTAAGCACATTTAGACACAAGAAGTAAAATAAAATAAGAAAAAGATAAAATAGAGAAACAGTTCAATCCCAAACACCATATCAAAGAAAAGTAAACTTAAACAAAGAGAATAAGGTAATTGTCCATTATTTTGCAAATAGTTTTTGTTTTCCCAGTGAAAATATCCAGAGTTGGTGAAAATTCTCTGATAAAAGCATCAGCTACCCTGTTAGCGGGGTATACATTGGTACAAGTTTTATGAGTGTTTAATAGGCATCTAAAACATTAAAAGTTCTCATAAGCTTTGCTCTAATCATTACACTCCTGGGACTTTTAAGCCTAAGGAGCTGAATCATTGTGTCCATCTCTGTGTAGGTAAAAAGACATTTATGCCAGTGTTGTCTATAATAGCAAAAATTTAGAAATGCCATAAATTACTAAAAATAGAAGATTGGCTTAATATATGTTGGAATGTTTAGAATATTATGAAGTTATTCAATACTTCATTTCAAAGATATAGGGAAATGTGTCACAAAATATTAAGTGGAAAAAGCTAGCTACAAAAGGGTGGGGTCAATATGACCACAGTTTTGTAAAAAGAAAATGCATAAACACAGAGGGAAAAGGCTGAAAAGAGGAGCTGGCCCCATGGCCAAATGGTTAAGTTGACACACTCTGCTTTGGTGGTCTCGGGTTCACCAGTTCAGATCCTGGGCATGGACCTCTACACTGCTCATGAAGCCAGGCTGTGGTGGCATCCCACATAGAAGAACTAGAAGGATTTACAACTAGGATATACAACTATGTACTGGGACTTTGGGGAGAAACAAAAAGAGGAAGATTGGCAACAGACGTTAGCTCAGGGCCAATTCCTAGAAAAAAAAAAAACTGAAAAGATGTAGTCTAAAGTGTGAATATTCGTTTCTTCTAAACTGTGTGGCACTGGATTTTTTAACATTCTTTATTATCTACTATATGTAACTTATAATACATGATAAAATGCATAATTTATATTATAAAATATTGTATATTCTATAAAATATACAATTTATGATATATAATTTAAAAAATATATAATTTTTCTAATAACAAAAATGACATGACTATAGAAAAAAAGAAATAAAACAGGGAAGAAGAAGAAGCAGAGTTAAGCAAAATTTTCTGGCTTTAAAATACATGTTTATTTAGACAAAAGGATATTAATGACAATTTACTGAGAGCAAGAAACAAAGTTTACTATAAAACAATAAAAGTCTATTTCTCTTAATTTCCTCTTTACATATATGAAAAGGATTTGACATTAATTTTACAGGATAATTATGGACAAAGGTATTAAATTGTTTCCTTAATGGAGGGCTATTGATGAAACCACACAAATATGAATCAGCTAGAATAATAATATTCAGTATTTGTGATTTTTTGTGAATTCTGAATATTCTCAAGTCTATTTTCTTTTCATAGGGTGCAATGAAATATTTAATGCCTTCTAATCAATTACATTTATGGAAATAATGTTTAAATTCTGAAGAAGTACTATAACTCACCCATTCATTCATTTATTCAACAGATGTTTATTGAGGGCCTATTCTTGGCCAAAAGGGGTTAAATGTTTGGCCTATAGAGATTCTGCCTTTAATGAGTTCACAGATAATTAAGAGACAGAAAAATAAACATGCAACTACAATGTAGAGCAAAAAAGGTTATGATCCAAAACAAGAGATATAGACATCGAAGAAGGTTTCCTAAAAAATGTGGCATGTAAGCTGAATTTTAAAAGACTAGTAAGCTTTAACCACGTGAAGAAGTTGGGGGAGATCGTTCCCCACCTGGAGATGAGCTGGTACAAAGTCACAGAGGAAAGGATACTCAGGGCACAGGAGAAGTAAGATTAGAGCGGCGAGAGCAAAAGAGAGAATGAATAAGAAAATCTAGAAAGGGAGGAAGAGAATGCATTGGGAAGTGTTTTGTGTATCAAAGAGCTGGGATTTTTACCTTGACAGGAAATAGGATCAATTTTAAATTATTAATGGGAAGGAAAGTGAACAAAACCATCTTTTAAAGAGATAAATCTGACTCTGATGAGAAGAATGAAATGCAGGTGGCAAAATCGAAATTAGGGAGACCAGTTAAGAGATCTAGAAGTCATCCGAGTTAGCACTGTTGAAAGCCCGAACGAAAGCAGTGGCAGTGCAGAAAAAGAGAATAGAAAAATCATAAGAAAAGAACAGGAAACACTCAGAGTGGGATAGACAAGAGCCCAGGGAAATGCTCAGATCTCTCGCTCCAATAAAAAATGAAAACAAAGCCATTAGTTTAATTTTCAGTAAAATGATATTTTTATACAGATTTCTAAAACTATTTTGTGAACAAGGTAAAATGTGTTCAAATGGTAAGATTCTACTATTAAATTAGTCTTTTTACACACCTGTTCAAGAAAAGACTTCAAGTGAAGAGAAAAAATCCATAAGAGAATTTAGCAAACAGGCCATAAATAATACAACATAGTACTTTCCATAGCTATTGAGAAATCAAAACACTCTTTCAACAATGAAATATGTAGGGCTTTTGAAATACAGAATTAGGGGAATGATTTATATAAGTAATTTGGAAAATGGTGCCTGGTATTTTATTCTAAGTCAAATCCTTATGCTAAAGTATGAAAGGTCATTTCTGATCATTTAAGTTATTTCTTTCCACGACAGTCCAAAGAAAAGCATAATGGACATATTCAAGTCCAAATATTTAATTCATGAAGAAAAATGTGATTTAACATTTGTGTACTAGAATCATGTTTTTAAAAAAATACTAAACATTTCATGTAAGAAAATTTTATGAATATGTTAAAAGAATGAATAACTCTAAAGATTTATTACATTTTAAAACCCAATCTACGTTAGCATAAAACAAATCCAATACCTATTATAGTTAAACATTAAACATGCTATATCTATTTCTTTAATCTGAAGTCATCATACATAGTTAGTAAATAGTGTACCATTTATTCACTTTTCAGGTAAGATAAACATTATCATTTATCAGGAGAATCTTTAATAAAAGTCATGTATTTATAATTTCGGCACACAGTATAAACAATAAGGGAGAAAATATTTTTAGATGGAGTAGTTCACTCCAGATGTTACCAAGGTAACTAAATTCAACAGCTTTACATATTTCATTCCTGAGTAAATCAATATGTTTTATGAAGATCAAATGAATGATTTACTTGTTTATATTAAATATACGTTTCACATTTTAGTATTTAAACGGTAAAAAACCCAATAATGTCACATGCCACTATTTTATAATTCGAAATTTAAAACAGTTTTGATGTCTATATTAGAAAAATTCAATACAAAGAAGTGAGCAGACATTGAGAGTAAATTAACCATTTTTTATCATCTAGCTTCTTGTAACTGTTAACGGTTTTTATTCTCTCATAAAGATACTTTTTCAGAATTTAAAACCCAAATCTCAGACTCCTATTTATCGTAACCAATTCACACCAGTTTATTGCTTTCAAGGGGAACCTGCTTCCTTACCCAACAGAGTTTGCTCCATTCTGAGTGGCTGCTGGCGTGTGGGTACCGAGCTGCTACACAGAAGGTGTAGTGTTAAGATCTGTAGGTATGGCCTTTAGGTTCACAGGCCAGAGCGATGGTGCTTCTCTCAAGTGTCAGCCCGGGTACGATAGCATTGGAACCAAAGACTCTGTATTTGAGTCCCAAGGAAAAACAGCACCTGGAGCTTTGGAAATTAAGAGTGCCCAGGGTACCCAGCAACAGAGGAGAATGTGGAATGTGATGACAGGTAGTGTGGAATCTACTGACAGCAGGAGGGCAGTTGGACTTTTGGGTTGCATTTGTTCTGAGGTTAATTGTGATGGGATGGGTTTAGTGTGGTGGAGAGGGCCATCCAAATTAGCTTTGCTTCAACTCTTGTCTATAAGGTATAGTAACACTAACCGTAGTGGCAGACTAGCCAGTTTCTTCTTTCTCCTTCCCCACTCCCCATTCCCTCCATCAGTTAGTACAGACTCTAGAAATACCATTTGTTTAAATTAATTCTAACGTCCCCACCAGCATTTCGTGTGAAGTAGTTTCATCGGCACCACATTCAATGATTAATTCTCTCTATATAAAGAGAATTAACCTATACCAGTATGTATGATGTATGTGTGTGGGGGTTTTAAGTATACACACACACATATGTATATCTATATCCTTCTCTCTATATAAATATATGTGATGTGTATATATATCTGAAATCGCCCAAAGCACCTGACCTACTTTCTTATTCAGCTACTTTCAGTAGCTCTTCATTACGGCCTTTAGACCAAGTGCCTTGGGCAAAATGAATAGGAAAAAATATGTATCATCCTCATTTTAAGATTAGTACTTGGAAATTTAGTGCTAAAATCCAGGTCAGATGCTTATAGGGTCCAAAAAGCTTTTTATTGTTTTCCCCAAAATGCACCACAGTCCTCCACTTCCGGTCCCTTGATGCCTCCTTAGGAAACTTCCCTTTCATATCTCACCATAAAACTAACTTTTAAATCCAAAATAAACATGTAAATAACTTTGCGCCAAAAGATTAGTATCTTAATATTCAAAAGAATAGAAATTTTTTTTTAACACCCTTCAAAATTTATCTGCAAAGTAGAGTTTCGGTGCGAATCCCATTTATCAGTTTATCCCACCTGCTCTCTGCTCTGTGTCTTCTCCCAGCTTAGGGTCCCCTATAAAAAGTGGAAGCTTATGCACTGCTGGATTATACCTTACATCTTACACCGTAGCTCCCTCTACTCTACCACACAAGGCAGCAATCTCGTCTAAACTGATCCTGTCCGACCCCAAGCGCAACTCTGACTCATTGCTGCCTTTATCGCCCTTTTGCCCATCTGTATTTGCCACCTAGAAATTCGTTTCTCGTTTTTCATATTTCCCTTCTTCAGACACTTCTGACGACCTTCCCATTCTTTGATTTCAATTTTCATTCAGCTCTATAATAGTTTTCGAAACTTAAGTAAACAGCCCTATTCTGTTTTCTCTTTAGTGTTCTTACAGGTAAAACTTTAATTGCTGATTACAAAGTCCTGCACTTCCAAGTCCTCCACACTGCCAAAACCTGCGAAAAAATACACAATCAAAAATGCAGTCTTCTATTTTTGTTTGCACTTGCAAAACATAATCTGGATTACATACTACTTACTAATGCTATCTGAAACAGGTACAAAAGAATGAAGCTACACTTTGAAGTGAAAACTTTCACACCAAGGAGAAGCATACTGACATAAATAAATGCATGTGTGTGAGTGTGGAAGTATGCGTGACTACTGCTAAAAACTTAAAGGGCATTGATTTTAAACAACAAAACTGATTTTATTGAGTGTAAGAAAGTAACAAGGGGATTCAGTTTTTCACAAATTAATTCTACAGAAGGGTGTTACCCTTGTTGGGTAGCTTCCAATTCAGCCTTTGCCATTAGAAAATGGGCTCTAATTTAAGGAGTAGTATAGAGAAAGAACAGAGATAAGCTGTATATTTTAAAGCATATAACTAAAGCTCAGAACAATTATTAAATAAAACTAACTCTGAGCTATCAATGAGGAGGTATACTCTTTATGTTATTTTGTTTAAAAATTTTAACCAAATATCTTATCGTGCGCTGGACACTCTTCTTGGCACTGAAGACTCCATATGGAATTTGTTCTTAACTTAGACTACAACAAAAGAATTACAATGCAGGGTAGAAACTATCCCATGTGAGTTTCACGTAGGGCACAATGAATAAACAAGGTTCTTCAGAGAAAGAAGTCACCTATAAAACTCTGGGGATAAGGACGGTATCAGGGAATGCCTTTTACAAGAGGTGCAACTTGAAGAAGGTGAGACATATGTATGATTGTGATGGTGGAGGTGATTCCAGTTTAGAAGTGTGTACAGTAGCCACCCCCCAATCTATGATTTCACTTTCCATGGTTTCAGTTACTCACAGTCAACCACAGTCCAAAAATATTAAATAGAAAATTTCAGACATAAACAATTCAGAAGTTTTAAATTGTGTGCGCTGTTCTGAGTAGCATGATAAAACCTCACACCCTCCTGCTCTCTCCCACCTGGGATGTGAATCAACACATTGTCCAGCGTATCCACTACCCACCTTTTAGTCACTTAGTAGCCATCTTGGTTATCTGATTGACTGTTTTGGTATCACAGTGCTTCTGTTCAAGTAACTCTTATTTTACTTAATAATGGCCCCAAAGAGTAGTGATGCTGGCAACTCAGATATGCCAAGAGAATCCATGAAGTGCTTCCTTTAAGTGAAAAGGTGAAAGTTCTCCACTTAATAAGGAAAGAAAAAACAATCGTATGCTGGGGTTGCTAACATCTATGGTAACTTTTATTAGAACATATTGTTATAGTTGTCATATTTCATTATTAGTTATTGTTGTTAATCTCTTACTGTGCTAATTTATAAATTAGACTTTATCATAAGTATGTATGCATAGGAAAAAACACAGTAACATATAGGGTGCAGTACTATCTGCGGTTTCAGGCATCCACTGGGGGTCCTGGAATATATCTTCCTTGGATAAAGAAAAAGCAGCAAAGGCAGGAGAGAGTAGGAAGAGGACAGGAAATTGAGCACATTCTACATACAAAGACAGGGGATTGTATATTTTAGAGAGTTGTGGATATTTTACTGTATATCCTTTTTCTGGATCACTTATGAAATCATTAATTGTTCTCCCAGGGCAGTTTCTTGGAGCAGCCCACTGATTATGTGACTCTGGTCTGAGAAAAGTCTATCTCTGTTCCTACCTCTGAGCTATAGTCAACTGACTGACAACAAAACTTTCTCCCGATTCTAACATGACTCATTTTTTAAAATGGCCATTAATGTAATAATTTATCAATGGTTTCTTAATTGCCTAAGTAAATCACAAACTACTACTTTCATGCTTACCAATTAGCTTGTTTAGGGTTTCAAAGCACTAGATATTTTATAGAAACGATATACACTAACATTTTGATATTCTTAAAACATGATTTGAAAATATCAGGCTGGCCCCGTGGCCGAGTGGTTAAGTTCACACACTCCACTGCAGGTGGCCCAGTGTTTCATTGGTTCAAATCCTGGGTGCGGACATGGCACTGCTCATCAAACCATGCTAAGGCAGCGTCCCACATGCCGCAACTAGAAGGACCCACAATGAAGAATGTACACCTATGTACCAGGGGGCTTTGGGGAGAAAAATGAAAATAATAAAATCTTTAAAAAAACAAAAGAAAAGAGTGATTTTTTTTGTTGATGAAATCAAGTTATTGTGAATACCAAGTTTTACTGCCTACATTCATAATACACTGAAATGTTAAATTTCAGTTAGAGGTAAGAGATAATTATATATGTATGTATATATACATCCAAGCACATATATATACCTAACTTATGATTTACACAAAGCTGACATTATATATATAAATTAATTGATAAATAAGACAATGTCATAGATAATATAATACACTCATGCAGCTGTGTGAAGCATTCACATATTGGCAAGTCACTCATGAAGCTATTTACTGCTACAACCAGTTAAAACCAAAACAATTAATACTGTAGGTTTTTTTATGTTCTGTCTTATACAGGGGGCAGTATATACAATAACATCTCATTAAATTTAAAGTGAATCTAAGGCAATCATTATACAGCAGTTCAGTATTTTTAAAGAAAGTTGACAGCTAACCTCTGGAGAATAATGTCCCAGAAAACACATTTAATGGGCAATAGAAACAAGAAACAATGTCATATAGTATTATAATAAAGTCATTCTATTAGAAAATGATTTGAAAATTTATAGAATCAAAGGCTCAGGGATTTATCATGAATTATCTTAAACTGATAACTAAGGTAAATGCAAAGGTCACAGATTTGGGGTAAATCCTTCTGAAAAGAAATGTTCTAATTGAAGCTAAAATTAATGTGATCCAAAAGGAGTGTCCCCTAACTTGGCAGTTAGCCAAACAACTCAAGAGGTTTTTTGCCTTGCCAATAATAATTCAGGAAATACTTTATTCTGAAAAGTTGAAAAGAAATGAAAAAAAGAAGACTCAACTATAACAAGCTTTTTGTTTGAAACAAGTATCATGGAGCAGGGTAGACCTTGGGTATCTTCAAATTTATCCCTGCAGCAAACATTGTTGGGGTGGCTATCCATCTCACAGAAGCCTCCTTCTCTGGGAATTGCTCTTGGTTCACAGTAATAAGTTACCAGCAGCCATGCTTCCATTCTGCCTGTTAACCTTTTCGATGCCCTGTTTTGGACTCTCTGATTCTTTCACTTACTTGAACAAATCAGCCATTGTTCTGCCTAATGCATTTTTCTGAATTCCTGTCTAACCAGACCACAAGTCATTTACTTTCACTCACTGTCATGTCCCAGGATCATATTAGTTCTCTAGTTCTGTATCCCAATCTAGGTGACAGGGACTTTAACTACCAAACCATATTCTGCTAGACACCACCGTGGTTCCACATATGATGAAAACATACTAAAAGCTGACGGGAGCAAAAATAGTATAATCATGTCTACCTTGGTAAGACATGTGATGATAAGGGATAGAAGACAACTCTAAAATAAAGGGGCCTGCATTCTCAGTGAGGAAGAACCTAGTTTTATGGAACATATCTATATACCCACTCCAAAGTGAAGGATAACTCTTAAAACTTGACCTCTTTACCAGTAAGAAGAAGGCATATAGCCTAGTAGGTTTTATCTGGTTTAGATTACAGTGACAGTGGTTTTTCCACTTGACCTTCTTGAAGACAGAGTAGATCAGAAGGTAGTCTAGGTATCTGGAGTAGACAAGGATTGTGTATGGAGCCTGGGGTGATCCCCAACAGAAGAATTTTTGTCAGTACAATTAAGATTTCAGTGTAAGGTTCTGCATTCTTCCTTGAATAACAATTCTTGACTCTTTACTGGTTGGCCATCACGGACTGAGTACACCTGTCCAATAAACGTTATATTTAGACATGCTCAGTAGTCCTCCTTCATGAAGTGGAAGTGCTATGTGTAGAAAGGAGTCTGTTCAGGCCCCAATGGTGTATGAGCAGGTTGTTCAAAACCTGCTACACAACAGTTGCTTATTTAATCTCTCTCTACTGTCTTAAAAGAAGCTCTTTATGAAAAATTGATTGAGAATGAAAACTTTCAGCTTGGTTTCCATGATTCTGTGAAACTCTGCAGTGGTATGGTTGCTTTCATGGATAGGCCAAAACGGAGAAGGAAATCCACTAAATGGACAGGACTTTGAGCAGTAAGTCTGGTTGTATATTCTCTGTAGAAAAAGTCTAAGGTTATTTTTTACACCATTTATTTGGCAACAGCCATGTGGTATAGAAACTTAAAACGGGACAGTTTGGAGGATTTTTTAACAGAAGCTGGAAGAAGGATGATATTGATAGATCTCTCATAATAGTCTAAAGGCTTAAAAAATATTCATATCCATGTGAATGTCCATCAAAAAGCCAGTAATATAGAAGGTGATCTTAAAAATCAGGTGTACAGTGTGACTTTTCCTGCGGATATCAATCATCATACCTGTCAAACCCAGGTTCGCTCAGTGGGTCATGAACAGCCTGGCAATCAAAGCAGGAGTGGAGGATCTACATAGGCAAGAACTGGGGGCTTCATTCACCACGTTGATCTGAATACCCAGTTTGCCAACAAAGTGCCCAATCTGAAGATGTCGATAAAGTACAGAACTATAACAAGCTTGCCAACTTCTCTACAGCAGAGCAATTCTATTGGACGCCTTTAGTTAAGGGGATAGTTACTTGTCCTCAGTAGAATGGACGTTTATTTTTGACTTGGTTTCTTGCTTGTTTTTTTTGTTGAGGAAGATTAGCCCTGAGCTAACATTTGTTGCCAATCCTCCTCTTTTCTTTTGGTGAGGAAGATTGGCCCTGAGCTCACATCTGTGCCAATCATCCTCCACTTTTTTATATGTGGGTCGCCACCTCAGCATGGCTAAGGAGTGGTATGGGTCCACGCCCAGGATCTGAATCTGCGAACCTGGGCTGGCTGCCAGAGCAGAGCATACCAAACTCAACCACTATGCCACCAGGTCAGCCCCCAATTTCTTGCATTTTTTGACTTGCATTTCTTGCCCGTTCTTCCTCCAACACCACCACATGTGAATCGCAGAATGTTTTATATACTACCCTTTCCCCCCCACACAACATTAGTTTTAATCAAAGAAATCATATCATATAGTAGAAGAAAAGAAGCAGTTGGGAGATTTTCCTTTGAGTTATTGCTCTTATTTTCCATTCCATCACTGACAAACTATAGACCTTATGAAATAATGGAATGAAATATCAAAAACTCAACTACCGTGCCACTGAGAGATAGTAGGCTCAGCCTCACCCGAGCCTGAGGGGCTGCCTTTCAGGATGTGATATACGCTCTAAACCAGTTACTGATACTTGCGGCTGCCTCTATCTTAGTCACAATGTCAGTCTGGAAACAAGGTTTCCCGGAGGTGGAAGTGGCGCTTCTCACAATTCTTGTCTACAAGTGTAGGTTCTGTTGGCCTATAAGAGGGACACTTCCAAGAAACGAGATAGATGACTGACCATTTCACACCACATAGGCCACTATGGGAATAGATAACAAGAAAGGCTATGTGTTGCCTGCAATCACTGACCCTGAGGACTGAGGAAATGAAAGATGTCTGAAAACCAAAATGGGTTGGGATGTGGACCTGCAGGAGCAGGTGAAGCATTCTCAGTCTACTCTGCAGAAAGCAAAATATTGTCAAGGCAATCCTTGGAAGCAGAGACAAAATCTCCTTCCCTGACATGACACTTCACCTGGCCAATACCCTGAGTGGTTTAATTGCTAGTTAAAGATAAGGAAATCTGGAATGAGTACTGGAGCTGGTTAGTCACAAATACTAGCTATGGCTTTGGAACCAGATGCAGAAACTAGGAGTATAGTATTTATCTGGGGTTTTTTTCGTTTGTTGTCAAGTATCTGAAGATTAAAAACACATTTCTCATTTCCTTAAGTTTAGTTTCCACTATTGTATATAGGGTGCGGTGGTAGTAGATAAATATACTAACTAGTCTGTTAATTCTATAATTTCAATTGTTACAGAACTAAAAGAAGAATGAACATCGCCTGGTGGTCTGGCCTCAGAAAAGTGGAGCTCCTCGATGTCATCTCCGGGTGCAATAGCTGAACATGACTTAGACTTAGTGCCATGTGGGGAAAAGTGAGGTTGTAGGTAGCTTATGTGGAATAGGTGGTAAGTATTCCGTAGAATTATCTTTGGATGTATGAAAAAGTTGTGTGATGTCTGATAGCGTGGCGGGTGTGTGTGTGTTTTAGCAGCCAAATCATGCTATGTACTCAGCACCCATAGGGATGGAGACTTAGTGCACACAATCCCCTCCCAACATACAGATATAGGTTCCAGAAAGCATAATTTCTTCCTACTTTGGGAAAATTTGGAGCTGTGGGACAGAGAAAAAGGGAGTCATCAGAACTAGGTCTTTTTATGCTTACCTCTAGAAAGAAAGTATAAAAATTACTGTCACTGGAGTTCCCATCATTTTTCTAAAATTGGGGCAGCCTTTAGTTCTCACCTTTCCAGGTTATTGGGCAACCAATTCCTTTACGAATTCTGTGAGAAACTCTAGTGACTCTCCAACAGATTCCCATTTTTTGTGTTGTTTTCACTTAATTTAGACAAAGACAATTTTTTAACTTAAAAAAGTAACTTTAACTAATGCATCATATTTGTTTGACTTTAGAAAAAACTGAGAAACAGAAATGTTAAGTGACTTGACTATGTCCAGTTAAAAATATAACTTATGTGTTGAAGGGATTTGAAACAATATAATAAAATATAGTCAAAAAACTAGGGGATGCTTAACCTGAAAAAAAGAACACTTTCAGTGATTAGAGAGAGAGAGATAATTGAATCAAACACTTGAAGATTTTAATATGTTTTTATTACCCGTCAGAAGATCAAAGATTAGAAGTTACAGAGAATCAATTTTTTGTACTATATGTGGGAAACCATTCTGACAAAATTATCAAAAGATCAAATAAGTTTCTCCATCTCTAGAGGTATTTAAGTTTGAAATGTAAGCTATTGGAAGGCAAATGCCAGTTCTCATTCTTTTATTGATTTGTAATTGGCACTTGGTGAATATTCAATAACTATCTTTTGAAATGGACAATCACAGGAGGTCACAATCACCTATTTAGTGTCTGTTTAAAAAAAATATCCTGTGAGACTTTTTATGCCTATATCTATGTTTTTAACTATTTATCGTATGTCTTACTGCATTAGACACTGTGGTAGGAAGAATCTAAAAGTGCCCCAGCACCTGTAAATATGCTGAGATATTACTCTCATGATTACGGCATATTATGTGGTACAGAGGATCTCTAATAGGAAGATTATCTGGGTGGGCGTGATCTAATCATGTGAGCACTTAAAAGCACAGAGTTCTCTCTTTCTGGTGGTGGCCGAAGAGGAAGTCAGAGAGATTCAAAACACAAAGGATTTTTAGTGTGCCATTGATGGCTTGAAGATGCAGTAGGTCACATAAGAAGGAACAGAGGCAGTCTTAAGGAGCTGACAGAGGCCCCACTGACAGCTGGCAAGGGAACTGGACCTCAATCTTGCAACCATGAGGAACTAAACTCTGCCAAACAATTCGAATAAGATCAGAAGTGGATTCTTTCCAAGAGTCTCTAGATAAGAGGCTAGACAGGCTGACACCTTGATTTTGGCATTGTGATACCCCGAGCACAGAACACAGTCAAGACTGCCTGGACTTCTGACCTACAGAACTGTTAAATATGGGTGTTGTTTTAAGCTGTTAAATTTGTGAGAATTTTTTACACAACAATATAAAATGGAAAAGGTGTCTTAGGATAGGTAATACCACTCAAAATTATTCAAGCATATTTCAAATGATAGGTGTGTATCAGTGTTCTCAAACTTCAATTGTTTCAGAATGTCCTGGACAAAATTAAAAATACAGATCCACTTGGGCACTAAAAACCTCTAATCCAACAAAACCCAGAAATCTTGGTTTAATTTATCTTGTTCGGGGGCAGGGATTCTAGAACATTTCTCATACAGGAGTTTTGATGCCACAGGTGGGAAATTAATGTGGATGATATCCAACAACTAGCTGGTTGAATACGCAATGGCAGGAGGCAACTGCTGATACCAAGAGAATTAAATAATGCTGACAGCTCTCAAATACGAGTTCAGTAAGGCTTAATCTTAGGAGATTTTAATCCCATTTAATAAATCTCTAGGAAATTTTCAGAAAAAGAAGTCAGCAAGCCAAATATCCTCTCCCTTGATCAAAACTAATAACCAAGAGCCAGTGTGGCCCCGCTTTTTAGACAACTCATGAAAGTATATGATATTGCCCAAAGAGCATATGTAAATATGTACTGAAGAGCTAAAGATGTTATCTCAGGGAAAAGGATCACCTTGATTACCTTGATTAACGAACTCCTAGAAAGGTCTTTATGGAGGTCAAGAGTATATTTTCAAAATCAAGAATCTTTACCCTGCCCATTAAGCAGAGATGCGTACCATCTATGTGGTCACATGTGCTATCATTATTGGTTTTACTCATATGGTAGGTAAAGAGTATCATTCTAGGAAAAATTGTCAAAATCTTCATAGTTTGTCCTCTGGGTCCCTCATATTCTCTTTCCTGTCTTCATGGCAAATCCTCCAGCTATTTGTGTGCACACTGGCTTTCTGTAAGTGATTTTACTGAGGAATAGATTGACGGATTGATTGATTGATTATCCTTTGACTGAAATTCTCCCACAGAAAAATGTTACTTCAGCTAGGCACTTGTAATTTAAACCTTTTATCTCTAATTGTGGAATGAAAGGCTTTTTCTCTTGGTATTTTCAGCCATTAGCAAGCAGGTGAAGAAGAATATTGTGTTTTGGGAGTGTGTGTAGAGGGAGAAATCCTGCAATCATATTAGACCTATTTAATTCCCAGGTTTTTAGAGGAACTTAGAGGCTAATAATTAGAGTGCACGCTCCATGATGTTTTTCCCTAAACCCTCCTACCCCCAAAAAAGTTCCTTTCCCTACGGTAGTGGGTAAGCCAGGACTACTCAATGGGGAAGTTGAAGCTCATGTGCCCAACATTCTGAAACGGTCAGAAACCTGGGCCACCAAGCACTTCTTAGACTTAAAGAACATGTAAATCCTAAAATAAGTGTTCTGAAGGGCTTCCCACCACACACTCCCTCATCTATACACTGATCATTTGCTGGTTTGCTCTCAGATCTGTTCTTCTCCTTTTCTTTGCAAACCAATTCCCAGATTCCCTTGCCTATTGTTTTATGACTCAGTTAAAACAATGGAGATACTGGCAGAGACAGGATGGAAGAGAAAATGCCTGGGTACCCCCACCCCCACCCTACACATACATCCTGTCTGATTCCAGTGACCTCTCTGTCTCCAGCTTGGGGTACATCTTCCCTATGCCCCAGCTCCCACCAGGAAGCATCTTCTGTGACTCTGATTCCCACCAGATAGCTCTGCCTCTTGGGCTCTAATAACATCAATTAGAGCTTCTCCACCTCTTGCTGTAGCAGTGGATTCCTTCTGTTATTAATTCCTGCATTGCTTTACTATCCTCTGTTTGCCTTTTGAGCTCTTCCAACACCATTATAATCGTGCCTTGTATTAAGTTTTTCTGATGCATGACGGAACGGGCTCTATTTTCCAAATAGGATTGCAACTGATGCAATTTGCTTTACTTTGGCTTTAAGACTTTTATTTTCTAGCACATTTAATGTTATTATAGTCAATATTTTCTGGGGGTTTTTTTCTTCTTAATGTCAATTCATTATTTGACATCCAAGACATTTTCACCATGCTTTCTTTACTATTTTTAACTCTGCAGTTGAAATCCATCATGATCAGCAACAGTGGGATTAATGAATTTATCGGCCATCTTAAAGGAATCAAAGTCAATAAGAGTTTTGGTGGTAAACTATAAGGAATTATTATTTAGACACTTGTTAAAGTGCTAGTATCTTTCTAACAAAGACTAAATTATTCTGATTTATTTAAACAAAAGGGCCTATAATAGATTCAGCTGAGTAATATCAGTCGCTTTGAATCATTAAGCATTTTAATTCTACAAATCATTTTGGTAGTTAGCACCTCTACAATATTCAAATCAGACCTGGGAATAAGATGGCACTGTCAAGTCACATTGACAGTGACAAACATAGGATTACAAACTGGTTTCCTAATTCCAGACCAAATTTCTGTCCAAATCATACTAGTACACCTCAGCAGGAAGCACATGTTGAGGTATTGTGAGAAGAGCCTGAAATATACAGGTGATATGCTATGTGGGGGAAAAAAGGAGATAACTTTAAATTTAGGAGGCTCTTAGAGACACTACTATATTGACAGGTGTCATATAAGGGACTTATTTTGCAGAACTTCATAAAATCGGGAATCACAGTGAATAGCCTGTAAGGCCTTCCCTTCTTGAAATTAGCATAAACTGAACAACCATGATGTTTTTACAAATGCAGATGAACTTTCAATATCATCATGATTATAAGAGTACAGGCTGACCAATTACAAAATGTTTATAATCAAAGAGAACTGTATTTGACATTGAGGGCTGAATTATATCATTTTCAGAAACTTGCTAAAGCTTTGAATAAATACAAGGAGAAGAAAATGACAAATAATTTACAAATATATGAGATGAAAGAAAACCAACATTAAGATCAGTATTTGGAGGATACAGAAACTTTAAGTCCTCTTGTTGAAGGAGAACAGTAACATATTTGTTAGTTTCTATTTAAAAAGTGATTTTCATAGCACAAGAAAAAAATTGTAACTATGTGCAGGCATGGATGTTAACTAGACTTATCATGGTGATCATTTCACAATATATATATATCTCGAATCATGATATTGTACGCCTGAAATTCATATAATGTTATATGTCAATTATATCTCAATTAAAAAAAACAATAAATGTGCTGCCCTCAAACCATAGTTAAGATCTATTCAAAGTACAGTGGAGCCAGGGGCCCTGCGGCCACCCCAACAGGGTAAAGCTCTGGTACCACTTATATTCGCACACCCTTCTGCCCTAATACACCGATCACCAGAGCCTGAGTGAGGGCTGGACAAAGGCCACTGGTCACACTCATGGGAAAGGGTGTGAAGCCTGGATGACTGTGGATGGCTTCATTGCTATGAATGAGTATTCAGTAAGTGCATAAGGTATGTATACAGCACTAGCTGCGAGGTTCAAAAGAACTGAGAGTAAATACAAAAGAAAAGGGCAGAAGGGGAGAAAGACCTACCTACCCAATTCTAAAATAAAGAGCTCTGCAAACACGGCAAGCACTACGCTTGCAATGTGGACAGTGTAAGTCAGGTATTTCAATAATACAATATTCAACCTTAATAATAGCAGAATCCTAGAGTACACATCATGAGTCTGTAAAGCATTCAGACATTGGTCACTACCCAGGGATAGAATGGTGAGACATTTTCAACAACAGAAATAGTACTTGCTTTGGTTGTATTAATTGTTGGACCTTAAAGGGTAAAGAGAGAAGAGCTATTTCCACATTTTACTTTTTTTTGGGGGGCGGGGGGAGGGCAGGTGAGGAAGATTGGCCCTGAGCTAACATCCATTGCTAATCCTCCTCTTTTTTCGCTTGAGGAAGATAGTTCCTGAGCTAACATCTCTGCCAATCTTCCTCTATTTTGTATGTGGGGCACCACCACAGGTGTGCAGGTCCATGCCCAGGATCCAAACCCAGGAATTCCAGGTCACCAAAGCGGAGCTCACAAACTTAACCACTATGCCACTGGGCCACTCCCCACTCCCCCCACCCCCACATTATACATTTTTATTTCACACTCAAACACAGTATGCTTGAGTCAGTTTGAGGATTTAATTTTATTAATCCTAAATTAAATAGCCAATAGTTGGTCCTAGCACCGATTTTGGAAAAAAGGAGGATCATGGTTCCAGGGAACCGTGAAAGTTCTCAAAGTCAGAACCTAGGTTCAGACTGAGCAAACTCTAACAAATCATGGATAGCTGAGGAATTAGGTGACTCTGAGCAGCCTGGACAATCCCGGGGGGCCATTCTGCCCCAAATCCTCCTTCTAGAGCACAGGCCTTCTCAGACCCGTCCCTACCAGCATCCATGGAACATTGTTTGAAATAAGATCAATTTGTTTAAAAAAAATGGTTAGACGGTCACATAGCTCATGCTGTCTGTCTGGGGTGGATTCTAACATGTTCATCTCTCAAACCAAAAGAGAGAACCAGAGTCCCAGACCAACCTCGGGGGGGCCCCAACAACCAGCCAGTGTCATGTTCTCTCTCTGCTGAGGTCAATTGCTTTATTTTGGAATACATAATCCAAACCAGAAAAAAAAAGTAATTTTCACAATTGATCTAATTTATACTTCATAGGAACCCAGTGAAGTAAAACACTTAGACATTATTTGCCCCATTTTACCAATGTGAAAACATTGGAGTCTTAAAAAGTTCCCGTGATTCACTAAAGGTGGCACAGTTAATGAATGGCAAAGCTGGCACATAATGGCAGGTGTCACATCTAGCTCTTGGCAAGCACTATGCTATGTTGTCCCTCAAGCAAGGCAGGCTTTAGAGACAGTTTGACTACTGAGATAGTGGAATATAAAGAAACCTAACTAAGGAGGAAGAGGAGAAGGAGGGGGAGGAGGAGGAAGACAATGAGGAAGGTGGCCTGGAACAAGCTGTAAAACAGGGAGCCGTCAAGTAGGCAGGAGAACAGGTAATTGGTGAAGGGTACTGGTGCCAGGAATCATGGGATTAGGAAGAAATGTCCTGGGAGGTGTCAGAAATTAAGTGATAAAATGAGAACTGCTGAGTGTTAGTGCAGGAGGTCCTGAAGTCGGAGAAATATCCTCCAGGACGCATCCTCTTCCTCTTCCTCTGATCACCAAATCTACCAAATTATGGACAAGGAGAGGACAAAGGCTAGGCTTTTCTCTTTTCTGTGTACCCTGAAGCTGGCATTGTGATTTGTGTGTAGCGGATATTCAGCAAATGCCTAAAGAATTAAATTGATGATTCCAAACCACATTGATCCTATTTTCTAAACTAGTGCTTTTCATAGTTCAAAACTTTTTATATTGTATTATACACTAATTGTTCTCACATGTAAGTCCTATCTTCCTAGCTGTTCATGAAGAGCATGGACCTTGCTTTAATACTCCTTTGCAAAAAGTAGTATAAATAGCAAGTCACCAAGTAGAAATACAATGTTTTAAAAAAGTCAACGGAAGAAGAAAAAATACTTTGTTTTTTTGCTAGTGTTTTATTTATCATAGTAAAAGGATTGGCAAAAAGTAATGTCAGAGTGAGTTTGAGAAAAATAGAAAACAACTTTGAGCTGAAAGGATCCCCAGGTAATGAATATTCCTTTTACAGTAGTGGTATATATGCTCATTTTCATCAATACTATTTCTAGCATTATAAATCATTGAATTCTCTTCAAATCAAAATTTCAAAATCTGTCTTGGTTGACTATTAAACAAACAATTTCTCTAAGTTTCTGTACTGACTGTATCAATTTAAACTCTCTGAATAATACCAAGATAAGAGCTCTTACAATGTGATTATTTCTAATTGGCCAAGAGCGGCTCAAAATACACTCTTCACCTCCCAGGTTTCATGCTGCTATAACAATGTTACATAACCACACCCATCTACAAAACCTTTCTTTGGATAAAGTGCAGTGGATTCTAGTTTGAAAGCCCTTGTTTCTTGATTTAACTTAGAGAGGAAACATTTCCTGAGCTTTGAACAGCCTGCTTTAGATGGCTTTCACTACTGATGGTACCTTTCCAAGCTCCTTCCTCAGTGGCTTTGATGAAAAGAAACTCAACAGGACAACCGCCTACATTGAAGATATCATTTTAGTGTATGGATCTCGTCTCTATACTCCCTTCTAGAACAAATTAACCTGCCAAAAGCCTACTGTCTTCACAGCCATATGACCTCCCCAGGCCAAAACTGCCAAGGCAGGCTACCTGACCAAAGGACCATCATACCATAAGAGGTCAAAGCCACAACCACTGTGGTCAAACCAGAAAGGTGAATTAGTTCAAAAAGATTCCACCTCTTGGTATTTGAACTAACACCTTTCTCTTCAACTTGTGGGCTAATGATGAGCAGTATCAAAGTCACCTGCGAACTTGTTAGAAATACCAAATCTCAGGCCTTACCCCAGACCTACTGAAGCAGAATTTGCACCTTAACAAGACTCCCAGACAATCCATGTGCATGATAAAATCTCAGAAGCCCAAACTCCTAACTTGGTTAGTAGATGTAGCTGAAGAAAGAATCAAAGGAAGCATTGAGCTGGAGAGGCTACAAGGGGCCATGTGCAAACCAAATTCAGCAGAGAAAGCCAGAGTGGGGAGACAGATGGACACAGAAAAGAAGTATACAACAGAGGGACCACGTGGATGGTTGGCCCCAAACTGTCTTGGTGTCAGCATAATTATTAATCATGCCCCCTTTGACTCTCAAATGTGTTCTAGTTTGGACAATAAATTATATAATAACCCTTTTTCTAGCTCAGTGAGGTCAAGGTTAATTCATGGCCTCACTGTTCTACACTTCTTATTCTTGGGTTCCTTAAATCACTGTCTCCCTTAACCATGACATCATTCTTATAAAAACTGAGACCTCCCTTCTGCCCTCATTATTTGAAGGAACTGATACAAAAAATGTACTGTTTAATTAGTGCCTACTATATACCATAAAAAATAATTAAAAGTTATGTGCTGGGTACGTGACTCATTATATCTAATCCTCAAAGCAGGCCCAGCTAATTGAATGTCACAGGGGATATCTGGGATCTTGACTGAATGATTTCCTCAAGGTCCCATAGGCGCTGAGGCCCGATTCACACTCAGGGCAACTGACTCCAGGGCCCTGGGTCTTTTCTCTCCACCACATACCTCCTAGGAGACGATCTCATGCCGCCCACTACTTCTGATGATGCTGCAAACACCAGTGAGGAAAAGAACCCATGCCATGCATGATTGTCTCTGAAGGCATAGAAACACTTCAAGAATACTATCCTCTGTCTCTATTTTTCTAACAAAATGCTTAGATGCTTTGTAGATACAAAGTGAGCGTTATTTTCTGGACTTAACAAAACCAAGACGGGAGATTTTTTATCTTACTCTAAGTATTTTTTCCCCAAAATCTGCCTTTTCCTTACAACCATTAAGGTATACTAACCAATTTGCAATAGTAAACATAGTGACAAAACAACCTAAAATAAATTAATGAATTAAACCAGGACAAAATTTTACATTTAGATATGAATCATTTCAGTTATTATTTACAACTGTTAACAAGTAGTGCAAAATGTACTATGATTGAGTGATTTCATGCCTCAAAAATTAAACCATTTTCTCCTTTTTATAAGAAGAATCCTATCTTAAAGGCAAAGGAAAGCAATAGTTTAAGTAAAATTTTAGTTTGCTTACATTTTCTGGCATTTAGAAGAAGAAATCCTGCCAATTGTATTTATATTCTTAGTAATAAAAGCTTTGAATTTCAACTTCTACATGCTTTGTCTTACTATGATCTCTTTTTTTAAAGGATACAGGCAAGAACAATTCATCCCCAAACAGGGCACACTCAGGTTAAATATTTAGAATCCCAAATTCCGATTCTCTTATTCCTTTTGCTTATTTTTCCTTTTAGGAGTAGGAAGAGGGAATGGGGGTCAGGGATAAAGGGGGTGTAAGGCACAATGCTTGCCACATAATAGCAGCTTGACACATTCTAAATAAATTGCCCAAAAGATGGATGAAAGGAAGGAAGGGAAGGAGGGAGGAAGAAAGGCGTAGAGATGTAGGTACACACTCTGGTAGTGAGAAAGAGAATATAATACTCTTCAAAAATTGGAATATTGGAATAGTTCTGTCTCTGTTGACTATGACTGATAATTATTTATCCTATTATATAGATTGATAACTTTTCTCAGATATGTAAATCAGAGCAGGGGAAAAACAAATGAAAGATTTACGGGGACAGTTGGGGGAGCAAGTCATGGCTGGGGAAGGGAGAGAGAGGGGAGGAGAGGTGAATGGGTGCAGAGGGGGCAGGGAGGGGGAAGACAGGAAGGGAAGGAGAGAAGGTAGTGCAAGCTGGGGAAGTGAATGGGGAGGGCAGGAGAGAGGAGGAAATGGTTGAGAGGAGCTCTTAGCTCCGTATGAATAAGGAATCACTTAGATATAGTTATCAGATTAATGTCTGGGTCTCCCCCAGGACCCCAAGCTCTGAGGGAGCATGGATGTCAATATTCGCTTTCATTGTATCCAGCACAGCTCCAGTTCCCTGAGGGCAGTGCTTCTCACACTATCTGTGCCGAAGAATTGGGTCTTTTTATTTCTGATCTGTCATAGACAAGTAGTTTGTAAAATGAAAAAAAAAAAACAAAACCTCACAACAACATACAACAAACAAGCCCATTTATTTATTATTAAATTCTACAGACATAAAATTTCTCTGTCTCCAAATACTGTGCTTACCTCTTCCTGGACCAGTAACAGTTTTGAAGACCAACACTAGTCCACTAACCGCTCCTTGAGGAGCCTGGCCTGGTAGGAACTCATTAAAAATTTGTAAAATATCTAAACAATATAGACATCAGAGCACTAACAGTTCAGCAATAAAGCACAGTTACATCATGATTTTTCTGGAATTTGATCTACTTATTTTTTCCATTCTATTGCCACCGCAATTCTAAGAAGATAACAGGGTGGTGAAAATAAGCCCTATATTTAAAGGGTTACATTGAAGACAAAGCATAGGCTTGCTTCCTGATGGTCCCAAACTGAGTAGCAGAATAGAAGAGGACTCAGTTAGCTTGACTCCCAGGCCATTGCTTTTTCCCCGTAGGCCTGGATGGCTCTTTTTGTCTGCAATCAAATTGGACATGCAGCATTAATTAGTGAGCTGTAAGCACTTTTGTTTTCACTTTTGGCTCACAGACATCCGTGAATCTCTAATTTACACATTTCAGCTGTGCAGACATTTGCAGACCAATATTTTAAGATGTAGTCTTTAATTTGGCTTAGTCTGCATTTCTGTATCTATAATGTGGAGATGTGTATTTAATTGTCATTCCAGCAGAGACCTTGCCACAATTAATCAATGGTTCCCAAAAGATAAGTGTGTGGTCAGTCTCATTCTATTTGTCTTTAGTCTTAAACGTTAGGTCTCTTGTAGTAACAGCTAGTATAAACACACTGTGAAACAATGACAACTTCAGCAAATCATTGGCAAATTATTCTTCCCAACAAATGATTCAAAATAATGATAAAAATGAAAAACATCTATATTCAAAATCTTGGTGACCATTTCTTTTTAAAGGGTTATCTATCTGTCTATGATTTATCCATCAATCTTGCTGGAAAGGTACCTACCAAACTAACAGAAATTATTCATTAGGAGTCCAGTGGATTGTTAGTGGAGAACAGGAGGACTCTTCATTTTTCTTTATACATTTTTGTACTTTTGGAAATTTTTCTCATAAATATATATTTCAACAAATAGGTAATATTTTATTAACAATATATTGATAGAAGCGATTCTAGTAAATGTAAATGTTTCAATCTTGATTATATACTTTAAAACAAATATGTAATATTTTAATATCTTTTCTTACTTTATCCATTGAACTTTGAAATAAAACAACATGCAAGGCAGGGACTCTTAGCCCTTTCGTAGACAGAGGAGGAAGCTAAAGGGAAGTGTAGGGCTGAGATTCCAAGGGAAATATGCATAATGCCAAAAATCGTATGCTGCCCACTTCCCTATGCTGCAGGGCAATGAAAAATGAGTATATCGTATCATTTAATGGAATCATCTTTATTTCTAGTGTAGGTATCATGGAATGGATACACAACCAAAAAACCATGTGAGACATACACTGGTGACAGTGATACAACCCAGAATTCAGGGTGGTTCTATGCCAAAATTGTTCATATAAGTTTGGTCAGAAGTATATCTTATATTTTAACTACTGAATTTTTGTGCTGCTCTTGTAAAATCAGTAAAAGATCCATTTAGTCTCTAAAGGGTTAGGGATGGGTGCAGAGAACATGTTAAGTTGGCAAGGATCACATGCTTCATTACAGGTAATTTTATCTGTTAACCAAAAATATTCTAGGATGGAGAAGCATAAAGAAAATATTTGCCAGATTATAAATCTAATTTTCTATCACAGGTCCAATAACACATAATTTGCTTCTAATTGATAATCCCCCAAAACCCAAATATTTAAAATATTTAAAAAAAGAGAGTCACTAGCAGTGTCATGCTGGTCCCAGAACTGTTATCTCTCTTGACCAGTTAAAAACTATGATATAAATTTTAGGATATGCTGGACCATTAAGAAAAGCAAGCCTTGGGTCAAGAAGAAACAATGCTAAATTAACAGTTAGAATTCTAGGTTCTAAAGAAACCATAAGAGAAGAACTTGGGAACCATGCTGTGAGGATTTGTAACAAAAAATGAGCAGAAAATAAAATCACATTCTTGGACCTTCTTTCTTTTCCACTCCCCACTGTGAAGCATGGCAACCAGAGGAAAGAAGCGAAGGCAAAGAATATTCCTGTTATCCTCTATTTGGCAGGTATTAAGAGACACATGTCTTCTTCCTGATATGGGTAATAGTCATCCCTTGAGACTTTATTAGCCAAAGTAAAAAAAAAAAACAACTTTGTTATCACCCTTAAATTTCTTACTCACTTAAAGCAGTTTCTAGAGAGAGGATACACATGTGCAGCATTCTCTAATAAAGTCATGGCTTCCGGGATTTTCTAAATTTCTAAACTTCTTTCCAAGCATTAGAAAAGCATTATGTGTGATTTTTCCTTCTTTTTTTCTTTCTACTAATTGGGGTGACTATTATTAGACAAGATTGGAATAGCAGTTAATTTCTTATTCTCCTTTTAAAATTTACCTTAGGTTTGTTCCACAAATCATCGTATTAGCCGTATTGTAATGTGGATTGCTGTTCTTAATATTTATTACACAGGGCTAAACTTTATAATCTTATAGTTAGCTTTTACTATAAGGTATGAGATATAAGGGATTCTTTTATAGATAGACCAATAGACTTCAAAGGGTTTTCTGTTGCCTGAAGTTTTGCATGTGATTTAAAAGTATGGGATCAGGCTGCTCCTCATTCTATACTTTTGAATATAAAATTATCCATAGCATGTACTCAAGACCAAAAAGTGAAAACCTTTTTCTACACGTCACAAAGTTTGAATATCTGTTAGTATATTTTGATGGTTTAACTCAGACATTGACCCAATGACTCCTTTGAAGACTTGATTATCAACTTCATCCTTTCCTTTCTCTGGCTCTAATTTTCTTACTCTGCTCTACCACGCATTCAGTGAAACCTAGGAACGAAGGCTGCCTACAAAAAAGAGGCAAGTAGCCCGTAAGGGCATCCTCACTTTCAAAAATGAAAGACTGTCAAGACGCTCCTCCCACCAAACTACTTCCTACAAACAAAAAGAAAAATTGGGCCAGAAAACGTGATGGTATTTTCTAAAGTTGAGAGGAACCTGTCCACCATTTCCTAACCCAATCGTTATGAATCCCAATGGATTCACACAGAAGATCAAACGTTGGGAAAGTTGTTTGTGGATCTTTAGTTAATCATCTCCCAAACTTTCAAGCAAAGTAAAGGAGAGGTAGGCATGTATATTCACAGATTGTTTATAAAACAATCAAAGAAATAAGAAAAGAAAGAAAGAGAAAGAAAAGGAAAGAAAACCCTGAGCAGTGCTTGAGACTCAACTTGGTACATGAGTGATAGTAAGTGGCTGAAACCCTATATGAAGCCACCAAGTCCAGTGCAAATTTCCTGTGTTAGTTATGTCCTTTAATCCCCAAAACAACTCCATGAAATAGTTATTATACAGAAAAATTTTATCTGCTGAAGAAAAATGTTATCTGCTAAGGCCCTCCTAGATGACCACCCCACCTTGTCACCCCACGCTCCTATCTGTCAGCACTGTATCTTGTACTAACCATCATAGCACTTTCCACACTTGTACAATAGGCAGAATAACTTTGTGGTTATGAGAACGGGCTTTGCAATCAGAAAAACATAGCTTCAAGCTCAGATCTGCCACTTACAATGTGGGTGGTTTGGGCACAATCTCTCTAGGCCTCACTCTCCTCAGAGGGACAGCAGGGACAGGTACAGTGTTTACATTACAGGACAACTGATACAATTAAATGAGTTAATGTTTGCTGAGCATCTAGCCCCATACCTGTTCCATATCAAGGAAGGGTTTAGTATCTTTAAAGGGAGATGCAGCCTCTGGCTTTCTTCATTTTCCTTCAGTGTGCGTATGCAGAAGGAGGCCCAGACTAAGGGTTTTAAATGCTTGTTGAATGAATGATGAACGACTAAATGAATGGATGGATGGATGAATAATCTTTTGAATCTCAGGACAGCATTCTTTCTACTAAAGCTCCAACTGTCTTCATCATTTTCCTCTTCCTGGAGTAGAATAAGTTTCTATGATACTAAATGGCTGCTATCACTTATGAAGCACCTAGTGCAGTGCAAGTTTCTTTATATTAACCTCCTTTAATTCCCCAAACAATTCATGAAATAGTTCTGATACAGAAGAACTGGACCAGACTGTGTCCAATGGCCTGCTCATGGGGCATATTGTGCATAGAAAGCAAGGCAAGAACAATAAAAATGATTGTTTCCTTATCATTAACTCTCCATGTAGCATCCAAAAATGAGTTTCTACAATGCCTCATTTAAGAAATGAGAATGTGAGATGCAGAGTGAGCTGGAATAATCCTCTGCTAATAGTTATATAACTTTCAAAATATTCTTTGACCTTTCTAAGCATCAGTTTCCGCATTCATAAAACTGGGACATAACAGTAACTGTATGTGTCTGGCTGCATTGTTGTGATAATTAAATGAGATAATGTGTATAAAAAGGTGCATTGTGTGAGGACAAAGGGATGGATTTTCTCTGAGGAGAGAAGCAGCTGCCTCCCCACCACCCTTTCTTTAGGGTGTCTTCTTCAAAATATATAGGTGCGATAAGAGGCCTAATCTTTTGGTTTTTCAATGCAAGATTGGGAATTTTGACGCTGCAAACTGTAAATGCATGTGTCCAGAATTAGCTCAGGGCTTTCTCTCACAAAATAAATAGGAGACAATCACAGGTGCATCTATTTATCTCTCAAGGCGCTAAAGAAGTTGTAATTGTTCTTCATTCTACTTCACTGGATAGATATGTGTGAAATTCTGCCCAGATTTTGTAGTCACTTTTGTGTCACCTTATATTCTTGCTCTATAATAAATAGTGTTTTCTCTCTTTCTTCTATATCAGTATAGAGGGGGCTTTTTGGGCAGAATTGTCTTATTTCCCCAGCAGTTAAAAATTGTAAAGTGCCAAAAAATGTTAGATGTTGAGGCTGTTATTGTAATTATTACAATCATTATCATTTCAGGACTACAGTGGTAGAAAATGAAGCCAGTTATCCACATAAAACAGATAATAAAATACTTCTGTCCCTAGTTAATTGGGTAAGTCCTACAAAAGTGGTTTTCTCAAAAATTAATCTGAATATATACTTGTAGCCTTTGTATTAAATTATTTATTTATTTATTTTTGGTGAGGGAGACTGGCCCAGAGCTAACAGCTATACCAAACTTCCTCTATTTTTTGTATGTAGGATTTTGCCACAGCATGGCTTGATGAGCAGTGTGTAGGTCCACACCTGGGATCCAAACCCGCAAATCCTCGGGCTGTGAATTTAACCACTACACCACTGGGCTTGCCCCCTTAAATTTATTTTTATCATATATTAATGCTAAGAGCAAATAGGTAAGTTCCCTGGTTAAAAATTATTAAATTTTAGAATTGTCAGACTCCAGTAATGAAAGATAAACTTCTTTTTTGATCATACTAAAAGGTCTACTTCAAAAGAAAAATACGTCTTGAATTTTCACACACTCTAATTGCAATAAAAAGATTAAAGAGGAAACAAAGTAGAGAGAGCAGTAAAACAAATGCTAAAGATGCTATGAAATTTCATGCAATAATGTGACCTAAAGTAAACTACATTATGAGTACATTATCTATTATAATTAAATTCACTATTTGTTTTTTAAGGCTTAAAGATCAAACTTATGATGTCTAAAATTAAATTCATTGCTGCCTCCATTGCCACCACCGCTCTCCTCACAAACCTCCTCTTCCTGTAGACTTTCCCTCTGTCTAGTAACAGCACCCATGGGTTTACAGGTTTGAAGGTTCTTTCTTTAACACTTTCCAATCATTGGCCAAGTCTAGCCTCTCTGCTTACTTTATCATACTGCTTACCACAAGATATTTTGATTTTCTATCAGTCATTTCTGCCAGACTGAATGATTTCATGAAAGCCTGAACTTTAGCATTTTGCTCTATAATTCTTATCATCTGTCTTGTCACCTGTCACTTGGCAGGGGCCAAGTAAATCTTGGTTGAATAAATTAATACATGAGATTCCATAGAATATCTGTCTCTGATTTCTTTCTTGTCTGTTCCTTCCTTTTACTTCTCAGTGCTTCTGTGCTGGTTTAGGCTCTCAGTCCTAATCACTTCCCCTAACTATTGCCCATAGCATCCATTCATCCAACTCCCCATTTGTAGGCTACACCTCCACAGAGCACTGCTCCTGTTTCTCAGTCCTGGTTCATAAATGCCCAATGGCCCCCATCTGCCCTCAAAAGTATATATCATCAAAAGCATATAGCCCAGACTGACATTCTAGTTTTTCCACAACCTAATTTCAGTAACTGGCTCCAGCCCTCTTCCATATACACCATGCTACCCACTTGCTAACATGCAACCCTAAGAAAACAGATAAATTTAGCATCTTACATATTTGTCCTGAGGCCTACAGAGTTAAACTTACAGAATACAAAAAGAAAATTTAACATCATCATAAATCCCAAAAGCTAAAAAAAGAGGAGTCATTGCTGTATTACAGTTCTCTAAAGTGCCTTTCTAACCTAACAATGTGTCATAGAATTGAATCTCATAGAAATAGTCAAATTGAACCTAAATTAGATTTTTAAAAGAAAATACAAAAGTGCTCATATCACAGTATCAGCCTTTTGTGCTGGAGATTCGTATTTTCATTATTTACTATAATACACATGGCAACCTTCAACCATACTGGGTAGTTTTAGAAGCTATCCTCAGTTTACATAACTGACCATTATAAAATCAGGTATTACTGCGTCTCGTGTGGGTTTAGTTATTGAGTGCTCCCTAGCAGAAATTTATGTTGTGATTTTCCTGTCCCATTGCTTATTTTTTCTCTTTTCTGCTGGTTTCTCATGCAAAAGCTCAGACCATTTCCACCTACTAATCCCAGAGCTTTGGGAAGCCCTGAAGATTTTTATTCTTAAACTGATTTCAGGACTTTCCAAATGACATTTCAAACCTCTGAGACCATTTCAAGAATGGAGCAACTTCCTCTTTCAAAGATTCCTGAAGCAATGCTTTTGAAGGGATAACTAAGCTTCAGAGGATGACCTGTTCGTTACCAAGCAAGACCTTGACAGAGGAGAAGGAGCCTAAACCAAACTTGCCTGAGGAAGGGAACAAATCCCCACCAGTCTTCAATTTACAGCATTTGGCTCCAGTTCAACCACTACGGTATTTCCACAAGAAATAAATACAGAAGACAGGAAATGGAAAATTCTAAGTGATATCGTGATATCACAAGTTGGTTTTTTTTCTTTAAACTGGCTAGGAATACCTCTCAAAAAACTTTGGTGAAGGTAGAGAATGGACTACACCCCTGACTTAATTACTTTTCAACTATTATTCAATTATCTATTTATATACTTTATTCTGTTACCTCAGTAACTGGTGCCCATTTTTCTTAGCCATCCTTCTTTTTTCCCAGTGCTGTTTTATTAATTCTGAGCTTAGCATCATCCAGCAAACCCTAAGTTTCTCTCTTTTTAGAATAAGGTCATTGGTTTCCTCGTTTTTGTCCAAAGTCTAGAAATGGGGAGAGATAAGTTACTCTAGTTTGTTTTAGGGGGAGATGGGGAGAATCAGCAAATTTGCCTCCTTCTCTTTATGATTTTCAAGGGTCCTACCCTGAACTATTGATAGAAATCACCGAAAAGAGGTTGTTGGAATAATTTGCAATCATTTACTGAAAGAGGCTCCTGACTTCCTGCTTTGTCTCCATTTTCTTAAGAGCATCAGGCTTCTGCATAGTTACAACTTGAATGCCCTTAAGCCATGTATGGCCCTTATGGCTTTGTGTGTATTTCCTGACATACAAGGAGAAGAATTCTATGTAGCCTTTTAATACAATTGTTCCTTGAAGTCTAAGACCTATGGTCTATCCTGGCACTAAGTTTCAGAGAAAACGAGCATAGGTGTGATCTGTGTTCTGCTTTTACAGCAACACCAAACCTCTTCCATTGCGATAAATTAAAGCAGCACACTTCAAATGGCAATTAAATATTTTTTATGATAATGGCTGTATTTAGCATAGACGGTGATGTGAGTTGTAGTGTGGTAGTACATTAGTAGCTGAGGATTTTGTACATGGGGAACAAAACTCAGTTTCTAAATACACAATATAAATATATGGCTGTGATCAAAACAATTGAAAAACATGATGGATGCAGCATGATACAATTTTCACCGTGAATACTTTAAATATAAAATTATAGACTCTCAGGGTAATACATGCTGATAGTCAAAACCCACACCATTTACATATTAGTAATATAGTTTGTAAAATGTATATATTCTTGAAAAATTCTTTTTTTATTTTTAGATATGGATTAAAGCGTACTTTGAAGTAATTAAGTTTTTGAAAGACCAGACATCTCCACAAAAGATATCAATATCAAACATTTCAAATCCATAACAAGGTTTCCAGCTCCTAAGCTAAAAAACATGCAATTCTTAGTAATTGTGGAAAGAACTGTGCAAATGCAAACTAAGGGGGAAAAAACTAAATAAACCCACATAGACAGCCCTCCAAACAAAATCCATTTGAGGCAAGCAACAGAAAATCCTGAAAGATTTATACACTGCACATGCTTTATGCTGACAAGCTGAAGCAGCAGCACCAAATAGAAGAGCTAAATAAATTAGTCTTCCCCAAAGAATACCTTTTTATCATATTATAACTACCTTAAAAGAAGTATACCACTTGTATGCTTCTCAATGGATTATCAAAAAATGTATGCATAATTGAAAAAGAACATTTGCAATCCTAAAATGAAATCTCATCACTTTTGGTGTTGAAGAAACACACCTGCTTAGACATATAGATTTTTTTCATGAGGTTTTTTTTTCTCTCTCTCTATGGAATTTTAAATTTAAATGCAAAAAGTCTAGGTAAATAAAGTGCCAAAAGCATACAACACATTTTTTTTTGCTTATCTAATTTTGACATGCTCCCAGGATTTGAGATGGATGTTTCAAAAGTATCTAAAATCTTTCCTCAAGTTTCTGATGTGGTCACCCCTTTAAATACCACCAAAACTAGGAAAACATTGGCAGTCTCACCAGAGTCTCCTGCTGTCATTCTACTGCTGCATGGGACAGAGTCTTCAACAAGACTTAGACAAACCTCATTCATCAATATTCTACTCTAGAGGAGCTGACACTTACTGTGAATTCTGCTCTTCAACTTAAATACCAGTGTCTGTGGCAGGCCAATTCTATCATTGCAGAGCCAGCATCCCTCAGGCGAGGTCCAACCTTTCTCTCGAAGTGCACCCAGGGATTAGTCTGACTTCCCCTAAATTCTCTCCTCTGCACAGTAAGAGCTAATCTTTCCTGTATGAAGCAGGAGATGGTGTTGCTATGACAACAGAGCACATTCTAGCAGTGGGACTACCGAGATGAGCCTTCAAAGACTCAGGGAAACATGCACTCACTTTTCCTCCAGGGCTATGGGCTCCTTCCTTTAGGATTTAATACCCCAACAAGTTTACTGAGAGACTGAGTTGTTGATTACCTATGCATTTCGCTACAGGAGATCACTGGTTAAGAACATGGCTGGAATATCACAGAATTATTTAACACAAGTGCCATGCTTAGTTATATTAAATTTCCAATTATAAATGCTCTGTATAGCCATTTTAAAACACTACCCTCACGTAAATCTAAAGCATTCTGCTTACTCTAAGTTTTTCTCAAATGATATTAATGTGTTAAAAATAGCATTATCAAGGGAAAGCTTTATCTTTTTTTGTTTGTTTGTATATCATCACCATTGTATCAACTTGAAGGTTAGAGACACACACACACACACACACACACATCCATTTTCTCTCTTCAGCATCACTGTCTGGAGCCTTGAGGTTTCAGGGTGGGGGAGGGGATATGCTAACAAAAGCAATCTCTGCAGCCATATTTTGCATACATATATTAGCTGGAGAATAATCACAATAAGCGTTAATCATTTAGAAAAATAATCATCAGTGGAATTTCAGTGCCTATGCGACAGCAGAAGAGATCCAGTACCAGGTCACATTGTATGAGGGCAGATTTTATGTATTATTTTCCAACACAGCAGTTACATATTTTGGAAAATAATTAACATCTACATTATTACATATCTTAAATAGTTAATAATGCATTTTAATAGTCCTGATTGCGCACTATTTTGAACATTTATTTTCTTCGGAAACATTCCTGTGAATTCAAAAGCACCCATTTCTTTTGTTGGAGGGAGAGGACACAGAGCAGGGAAGGTTTTCCCCTCTCAGCAGCAGAGGTTCAGTTTACTAAACCTCCGTGAGTGAGGTTTTCACTCAGGGAGTGATCCAAACTGTCCTTTGTACTCCTTGATTTCCCCGTTATCTTTTCCATTCCTCAGTCCTTTATATCGGGAGCAGCTCTTAGTACACGCCACCCTTCCCCCACCCTAGGCTGTAATTACTCTCCTTTGTGGCTGGAGCAGTAGAATCTGCATCATCTACATCTAGTCTTCAGAGTGCAGAGGGACAGCAGGACGTTATAGATGCTGCTGTCACTCAGAGGGGAGGGATCTATACATTATGTGGGCTCCATGTCCTACTGGCCTCTGGGAAAACCACCTGGCTATCTTTAGTTACTTCTTGCTTATCACCCTAATGTGTGTGAAAAGCCTTAACAATTAACTAGAATGTTAGCATTGTAAATAAAGCATTTATTTATTTTTAGTGACATATGAAATGGACAGAGCATTTAAAAACTCAATTTGATTTGTGTTTTGATTTCTATTATAGTAAAAAAAATCAGTTAAATTTGTTTAATGTGTGCCTTGATATATACCTCTAGACACGTACGTACTCACTTCATAGGCACATGTAGAATATTTTTCTCTCATGATCCTATTTCCAGAGTTTGCTCTGAAGATACATTCTAATAATTTAAAAAGTTATGGCACCTGTTTTCATTATGTTCATTATTATCTAATTAGTAAAGGCGTTTTTGTTTTTTTTTTCATTTTTCACACTCATCTTCAGGGAAACTGGATAGATGCCAAAATGTGTAAACAACATATGGTTTACTTTCAAGATCAACCAACCGGAATTACTTATTTCTAAAGAATCTCTTAGCTAAAAAAATATCTTGAAGAAATAATTTCCTGCTCTAATAGCCAGTGTTTACCATCTGCTATTCCTTTAAGACTAACTACCTGAAGTTCAATCATATTATATATTTTCCGGCTCCCTTCCTCCCAAAAGACAATATTACTTATTGAAAAAAGTGTTTTAAGTAGGTCACGCTGAGGGTGCGCCAACTTAGACTTCAATTTTGAAAGTAAGTTATAACCAACTAAGGTTATATGAATGCCAATATCACTACTTTGGAAATTTAAGAGTTTATAATTATCTCCCATATATTATTTTTATGAGCCCTTATTTTTCAACATAATAACCAGTACATCTGTTAAACTACAGTAATATGTTTGTCTTTGGGGAAACAGGGACAGAGAGAGTAAGGGAAAGAGCATTTTTCTCAAAACCAGTTTTGAAGATGAACCCCAAGGTAGTTCTGATGAGAGTCTGAGACATGAGCCTGTGGCCAGGGGAGCAAAGGGTGGACAAGAGTGAATCTTTTCCTAAGTAACCACCTTTTGTACAAAGGCTCAAGAACAGTCTCTAGACTTTAGTTGGACACTGAGCACACATTCTAACGACAAACTACATTACTAATCTCTGTGTGCCTCAGTTTCCTCACTTTCAAAATTGAAAAACAACAGTACTTATCTCACGGAATTCTCGTAAGAGTTCAAAGAGTAAATATATGTGAAGTTCTTATAATAGTGCCTAGCATATAGAAAATACTGTGTAAACTTTAGGTGTTATTTAGGATTTTGAAGACAGGGACTAAGTATCATTTATCTTTGTTCCCCCTATTCCTAACACAATGTCTGCTCTAGGATATGTGTTCAATAAATGTATAGAAATATTTTCCATATCACCTATATGATTTTAATATATAATAAAGCAAAGAGAATACATAACAAGTAAAGATTCTAAAATATATCAAAAGAGAAATATAAATCTGTCTTTATAACTAATTATTATGGGTTTAAACAGTTCAATAAGTAAATAAAAATGTTCGAAGAATGAATGAAGTTTTAAATATGTACCCCTTTGTGTATTAATTCTATTTTAAGAACTATTTGTTAATTATACCTACAGACTACAATGGGTAGGATAATCTTTGAATACGAACAACCTATCTCTTTTAATTTTACAAGAGAGTGAGTTTTCACTTATTACAAAAGTATTCAGCGTCTGCTCTAATAGATATTATGCTAGGTGTTGAGATACTAAGACATAGATTACTGCCCGTGTCTCAGTGAGTTTACACTCTACTGTAGGAAGCAGACATTCATTCAACACATGCTCTATGTGCCAGGCACAGTTCTAGGTGCTGGGACATAGTAGTAAACCTAACATAGAGAAATGCCTACTCTCAAGAAGTTTACCCCTGCTCTGTGTGTGTGTGTGGGTGTGTGGGTGTGTGTATGGGGCGTAGGGAATGTGAGTAGATGTTAAGTATAGTATAACTGCTTGAGAGGGAAATAAAGCAGATTGGGCAATAAGAAATACAGTGGAAACGGGGACAAGACTTTAATTTTAAACATATATAATGCAAGTTGATAACAGCCATAAAAGAGCCACAAACAAAGGACCACAGGCAACCATCGAAGGGAATGGCTAACTCTGAGGAATTTGGGAGGGCTTCATAAAGGGAGTGGTCAATGTCAACTAGGAAATTTAAAAATAAATATGTAAAAGTTCTGCTTTGTGCATTACATAGTACTTTTTCACATTATCTACAGGATTTTAATACCTAATACAACAAAGTAAATAACATCTAAAAATACTAAAATATGTCAAAGGAGAAATATAAATCAATTTACTGATTGTTATAGGTTTACAATGTTCAAAATCATTGCAGCCAATTAAAAACATGTTATTCTAGGGCTGGCCCCGTGGCCGAGTGGTTAAGTTCGCGCGCTCCGCTGCAGGCGGCCCAGTGTTTCGTTAGTTCGAATCCTGGGCGCGGACATGGCACTGCTCATCAGACCACGCTGAGGCAGTGTCCCACATGCCACAACTAGAAGAACCCACAACGAAGAATACACAACTATGTACCGGGGGGCTTTGGGGAGAAAAAGGAAAAAATTAAATCTTTAAAAAAAAAAACATGTTATTCTAGCAACTGAAATAATGTTGATCGCTAAAAGTAATTTCCCCTTACTTGGAATAGTCTTTTTTATCTAAGATAAAAATTAACTAAAGAAACATAATTATAACTCTATTTTACTTCATACAACAAAATAAATTCCATATAGTTTAAATTTTTAAAAAGATTAAAGTTGCAAAAGTATTGGAAGAAGTTGAGAGATTTAAAACCATAAAAATACAGGAAAACAAATTCTGAAATACCTGTCTGATAAATGATATCTTGAGTGGTCCAGAAATCTATAGATATATACCCACATCCACTTTGTAATTATTTATCAAACATCATTTATTCAGCAGCAATCATGTGCCAGTTATTGGGAGCACAAAGAAAAATAAGACAGTGTGCCTTCTAAGAAGTGTATGGTCTAGCAGTTGAGACAGACAAGTACACAAGCCTTTACTATTCAGAGAGATAATTATTATGACAAAATTATGCACAGAATGCTAAATAAAGGATCTAGGAGAGAACTTATCCTGGTGCAGGGAGGCAGGCATAAGAAATGATCAAAGGAGCCTGTAGATGCAGCCATAATGGAATAGATCGGAGCAGGCCAATGCTACCACCAAGAAGAACCAGAAAAGCTAATTTTTAAAATTGTATTCTTGAAATCTGTTTGAAGGCATAAGACAGCTAACAGGCAACCAGAATTTGAGAGTCCAAGATCCCTGAGAGAAGGAAATCAGAGAACTGTGAACCAACATTCTCTAAACAGCTTTTTCCCTCAGGGCAAATGCTGGTTTTCATGTGAAGAGAGAGACTGACAATATGAGTGTACATTGCTAAGAGGCAGAGAAAAGACCAGAACTTTTGGAAATAAAAAAGGATTTCATATTGAAAAAGGTAGCGAGGATATGAGAAGTCAAGATCCCAGGGAGAGGGTAGTAGCGTAGAGCAAGACCACAGCTTATAGTTTTGCCCTGGGGACTTCTGTCTGTTCTTAAGTTGCAGAGAGCAAAAGGCAAGGAAGAGAAGCAAAGAAACTGCTTTAAAAAAATCCCATAAACAGAGCAGTGTTTGCTGTAGTCCCAGTTCAGGACTAAAAAAGCCAAGGACCTATAGGCAGGAAGGGACTTGGTAAACAATCCATGCTATCAGTTGGGACCTCTGGAAGGTTAGACCCAACAAGCACAGGAAAAACAGATGAAGAAGGAAGCTTATTATAAGAACTAAAACCCAGCATCAAATCAGTTCCATACTTGATTTGATTCAGATGATCTGTGCCTCCTTATCTGCCTACAGTGGGAAAGGGAGACTCCGTGAGGCAGATTACATTCCCAAGACCCTCTACTATTTTTCATATACAATATCCAGAATTTAATTTTAAAAATCACAGGGCATGCCAAGAAACAAGATCAAGAGGAAAAGCAGATTATAGAAAAACAGACAACAGAAAGAGCCGCACAGATAATCCAGTTATTGGAGTTATCAGAAACAGATTTGAAAATAAATGTGATTATTATATTTAAGAGGATAGATGAAAAGAGGCAGGAATTTCACCAGAGTTGAAACTTATCAAAGGGAATCAAAGGGAAATTCAAGAATTTTAAATATGAGATAATTAAAATTAGGCATTTAATAGATAGGTTTTACAGTTGATAATAGTTGGAGAGAAAAGTAGAGAGGATTAGTGAATTGGAATATAGATCAATTGAGAATATCCAGGTTGAAACATTGAGTTAAATGTATGAAAAGGAAGAAAACAGTGTTAGGAACATGTAACAGTAGAGAAAGATAAGACAGACAGACAAAATGACTTAATAGGTGTGATCTTCTGGTAAATGTTCAACAACCACTTCTCAAAAAAAAGTGTTTATATATTATAAATTTCACTGATAGAAGGATGTGTAACATACAACTTAGAAATAATAATAATAATAAAATATACAATGTTCTTTATTGTAAATTCCATATAGCAAAGTGATTCTCTCAGAATATTTGGGTTCCGATCAACTTCGGGATAAAGTTCAAACTCGTCATCATGGCAAAACAAGTGTTAGAAATCAGCTAGTATACTTACAAAACACACATATATATACACGTCTAGTAAATATATATGCCAGATAGTTGATATAAGTTAATCCTCACAGCAACTGTCTCAGATAGAGTGCTGCCCTCAATTTATAAAATACCCCTGGTTAAAAGCCCTGTCTTCCTCTTCTGCCTTCTTTCTCAGCATTTACCAAAAGAGGCTGCCCTCCAGTCTCATATTAATTAACTGGAAGTTCTCAGAACGTATCACACTCTTCTCTGACACCATATCTTGTATGTATCTCATGTTCCCTCTCTCTCTCTCTGCCTGGCGTATCCTTCTGTTCCTCATTCCCTGGCTAATTCTGACTTTTTCCTTTAAGTAATAGCTCAACAACCTCTCATTCTTGGAAGCCTCTCCCGCATGCCTGCAGACTGACAGATGCCCTTCCTCAGTGTTTCCACAGTACCCCGTGCATATCGTTAAGTAGTGTCTCCTGGAATTGATAGTCTCCAAAAATGGCCTCGAATGATCTGTGCATCTCATAATTTTCCCCTTGTGAAATACCCTCCCTGAATCTGGGCTGGCCTGGGACTCACTTTAACTAGTAGAATGGAGAAGACGTGACCCTGTATAAGTTCTGGACCTAAGCATTAACAAGGTCCATCAGTTTCTACTTTTGCAGTTTGTGGACCCCTAGACCACCAGGGAAGAAAGAGGTCTCACTACCTGTTGGAAGAACCATGTGGAGAAACCATGTGCAGAACTAGGATTTTAAACTTTCAGTTTTGAACCAATTTTTAGTGATACTGCTTTACATAGTTGGGATCTTAAATTATTTCTGTACCAATTGGATTAATTTATTTACACGTCCCCATCTCACTGCCTTACTTCTCTCTCACTACTTTATTTTTCCTTTGCTTTTATCTCTCACCAAAGTACTGTATGTTACTAATTTATGGTGCTTATTGTCTGTCTACCCACTTCCTGTCGTTAGAATATAAGTGCCTGGAAGACAAGGGAAGGATTTCTCCTCCTGTGTGGTTTACTGATTTATCCCAAGTACCTGGAACAATGCCTAGTAATAGCAGATGCACAATATTTGTTGTTCGAATTAATTTATTATTTTAGAAGGAAATGGACATATTTGTGAGCCATGCTGGAGAGAAAACCAGGACTTAGAGGATGAATATATCTGGTGCCTAAGGAGGAGGACCACATGACCTGAGACAAAAATTGTACTTCTCTGTGTTTTGGCAATTACTGCAGAAGGAAAATCTGGCAGAAATGAGATAATATATATGAAACACCTGACGTCCTCAGAATAAAGGTGCTATGTAGATGCAGAAAGACATGGCAGTCTGCCTTGCTGTGTGACTTGCAAGGGTATTTCTCAGACATTCAGTATTTGTTCTTCAGAAAACAGAACTTCATATTAACTTAGAGGAATGTATGAGACTGACATGCCCTAAAGGGCCTGAGTTTCATACTGAAAGAAACCCTATGATGTGTTATAAAGCAAACACAGCTTCATATTATCATGTAGCAGTTACTTAATGTATTATAAGATATAAAAATGTTGGCAAGAATATCATTAAGAACTAGGAGCGTATACGTGTATTTAGCTTAATCACTAGTTCATAACAGACATTTGAAAGATGTTTACTGAATTAGTGTTGACTGAAGAAACACTAATCTTACATATGATACTTTTAATAATGTTTACTATTAAGATAATAAACATTATTTAATGGTGCTCTTCAAGATATGGTGAATAATTAAAATGCAGTGAGGTGTCATTACCAACATTCTAATCCCATAGACCTAGCCATATGGGGAGAGAAGAGCTCTATTGGTCTCTTATACTGCTCATTATAGTGGTTCTCATTATACAGTGGAGACAGCTTAAGAGTTCTTTGGGAGAATACCATGTGCACAAAATGACTTTATGGGATGGTGGCCAGGGCATGAAAATATTCCCACAAGAAGGTTGAACAGTGGTCTGGCTAAACATATTCTTTTTTTTTTTTTTGGTAAGGAAGATTGGTCCTGAGCTAGCATCTGTTGCCCATCTTCCTCATTTTGCTTGAGGAGGATTGTCCCTGAGCTAATATCCATGACAATCTTCCTCTATTTTGTATGTGGGATGCCACCACAGCATGGCCTGATGAGCAGTGTGTTAGGTCCACGCCCGGGATCTGTACCCGCAAACCCAGGCCACGGAGGTGGAATGCGTGAACTTAACCACTACACCACTGGGCTGGCCCCTAAACATATTCTTTAAGGCACATATCCAGCTCTGCTGGAGTTACACTATTGGGTTGCTTATAAAGTTGGCTTACGGAGGATAAATTTATTGTTTTCATAAGCTCTATATTAGTGGAATGATAACTCCTAAGAACCATGTATAAATGAAGAGAAAGAAAGTATATCCAGTTTATTGTACCATCTACAGTTTATTTCATTTATATATCATGTAATATTTTTAACCAGCAATACATATTATAAATTCATTGAGGTAAAAAGACCATGTCTTAAATACCTGTTAAAAAGAGTGAACAGTCAATAGACGGTTAACATTGTTTATCATAGTTGCTACAACTCCTCTAGATATGTTATTAGAATTAACTCTTTCTTCATTTACCAAAGTAACTAATTGCATATATTATATATGCCAGAAAAGACATGCAATCTATCGTGATAAGAAAAAAAATAAAGCAGGAGCATGGAAAAAAAGTGAGATAAGGACAAGACTGGGCGAGGAAAGGAAAATGGGCAAGAGAAGAAAATGGGGAAGTAAAATAAGAAATGGCAAATATCAAAGCCAGGACTATTAATGAGTAACAGAAAGATTCATTTGAAGGAACAAAAGAAGAATAAGAGCTATAGACATCTTAGAAGAGAGATAATGAAAGACAATAGTTAAATACTTTAGAGAAGTATAGACATATAACATTGGGTAATGGACCTTAAATCTCAATTAAATATATGAGCTTTATCTGAAGGGCACAGAGGAGAAGCAACTCAACAGATTTGAATGCCTTCCTAAAGAAGCCTAGTAATCTACCTCTGCTAGAATATTATAAATTAGCTAAGCGTGTAAAGCATGTACCTCTCTTCAGAAATGTGTAATATGCTGAAGTAGTAAAACCTGCTATTTCCATCCTATTCCTTATTTGAAGTGTTCAGAATTTCCAGAAGATAAATTTAATCTGGTTTGTATGTAGAACGTGTCAAAGGAGAGATCTGATTTTTTAAGAATAGTAATAACATAGTCAATTTCACTCGAATATCCAATACTTTTTTTTTTCTTTTTTTGCTGAGGAAGATTTGCCATGAGCTAATACCCATTGCCAATCTTCTTCTTTCGGTTGAGGAAGATTTGGCCTGATGTAACATCTATGCCAATCTTCCTCTATTTTTTTGTATGTGGGTCACCACCACCACCACATGGCCTCTGACAAGTGGTCTAGTCCATGCCCGGGAACCAACCCCAGGCTGCTGAAGTGGAGTGCACTGAACTTAACCACTAGGCCATGGGGCTGGCCCCTCCAACACATTTTTTATATATCAAAATTAAAATACGCAGGTGGATGGAAAATAGGTCAATATTACATCATAGAAAGAAGTAATTTGGACTTTGATAGTCATAAGTAGAAAGCCATAGTGCATATTCATATAAGAAACTAACTATATCCAGAGTAAAATGTTTAGAATATTTGAAGTAAATACAAATCACAAAGCAAAAAGATTGCTAGTTTAAAGAACTGGTTAGACATTGTTAAATCTGTCATGTAAAATGCCATTAATCATTCAATCGACTTCATATCACAGAACTACAAAGGGAAGTTATTTATTGATGCTATATTGCTTCTTCTATTAGTACTAAACCCTGCTTCTGAATAGGTGGGAAGAGGCACTTCCCTTTGATAACTTTACCTCCTCACTCATTCCTCACTCACTCATATTCCTGGGTGGAGCACAGAAAAAGATGAACAACCGATCTCAAATGAAACGAACAGGGAAAGGAAACCCTAGTCATATCCTGATTTCACCCAACAGAGGTGATCAGACTGTCATACTGTGGCTAATAGAGCTGAAAAGACAGCAACCTTGACATTGCTCAGCAATGTAAAACCACCAGCCAAAGGTTTCAGGACAATGACTCCATAACAGGTGTAAGAATTGGGTAAATATTTTGCTTTCCCAAAATACGTTAAGTGGCACTTTCCATCTTTATCATCCTGTTACTCAATGTCCTAGACTTTACCCATGAACTATCTTATATTTTTTCCTGCCGTTGGCACTCCACCTTACATATGTGTAAGATATCATACGTGGAATTACTTATATCAAAAATTGGCAATAGTTAATTGACAATAGAAATTGTGCTGTAGAAGAAAAAAGGATTGGGTATTAAAATGAAGAAATAGATTCATGTTCTTGCTTTTGCATTTACAGTGTGTTATTGGACACAAGTCCTCTCTTCAAGCCTGAGCTTTTATCTCTCTTAAGTGGGCATATGAGAAAACTAATCCTTCTGTGTACCTTGTTGCCCAAATAAAATAACGTCTGCAAAAGTACTTTATAAACCATCACGTGCAACAAAAATGTAAACAAACATTATTGCTTCCAGACATTACATACTGCTTTATTCATTATTAGATGATGATTATTAATACATATATAAACTAGTATCAATAGTATATTGATAGTTATATCAATAGTTATTAGATATAATAGTTATATCAATACTACAATTATGCAGTAGTATAATAGTAGTAGATGTAATACATACAGTTTACTTGTGAATTGTGGCATATAATTTGATAGTAGTATTAATTGTGACATAAACTGATTATATATATTTCTGTAGATTGTCTTTAGGTGTTTTTTCTTTTGTAAGATTGGCACCTGAGCTAACATCTGCTGCCAATCATTTTTTTTCCTTCTTCTTCTTCCCAAAGACCCTCAGTACATAGTTGCATATTCTAGTTGCCGGTCCTTCTAGTTGTACTATATGGGATGCTGCTTCAGCATGGTGAGCGGTGCTAGGTCCACACCGGGGTGCCGAACCAGTGAAACCCTGGCCTGCCGAAGCAGAGCACGTGAACTTAATCACTTGGCCACGGGGCAAGCCCTGGTCTTTATGTGTTATTGATGTTCCCAGAATTGAAGAATTTGATTAGTCTCTTATAAATCTTCCAAGCATATTCCAGATTGTCTATCCAAAGCATCTTACTATGATCACTCTAATGCAGAAAAATTTCCAAAATCATAAATTTTATTTCCCATGGTATTTCTTGCATATATGTAATTTATAAATGTCTTGTTTTTATGCCAAAAGATAAAAAAATACACATTTACTCATGTACTAGATAAGACAATCTATATAAAAAATCTTTTGGTTTTATTAAACCAACTCACTAAAATAGGCAATTAACTTGAATAATGAAGGTTATCCAAATGAGGATATTGCATTCTGTAGAAGAGAAACAAATGCAATCTTATTAGAAACTAGAACAGAAATATAACTCAATGCAGTTTTAAGACATGTTAGATGGAGACCAAATGCTTGCAAAATAACACACACACAGTCACACATACATAATTTAGTTTATTCTCTCAGATATTACCAATCATATCATAATTCTGTTGAATTATGTATCTTTGACACTTGGTATTTATTAATTTTATTTGGAAGTTAAAACATTGAAGTAACTAAGAGCCAATAACACTTATTAACCCTCACATAAACTAGCTTCTTTTACTCTTTCAGTTAAATTAATTCTCTCTACCTGCCCACTGAAGTTAAAATGATATCATTATGCTTTCTAAAGTCCAGAGATAAAAAAAAGTTGAAGATTAGGCATTCTAAAAGTGAAAAGCCAACAGTTTTATCAAAAGAAATGAGTTTCTTTCCTTTCTTTTTGAAGACTAAAATGCATGACTTTTATCATTTGTGACACAATGTCATCATTGCATAGATGATATTTAAAGAATACAAGTCTAGACAATATCACCAAGAGAGGGACTGCACATAGAAAAGAGAGAATATCTGAAGACTAAGCCACAAGGCTCTGCAAAGGTAAGAGATAGGGGAAATGAAGAAAAATTAAAAAACAAACTGAGGAAGAAAAGCCAGTACAATAGGAGGAAAACTAGGAGGTGAGCAAAGAGATGCTGCAGCTCCCATACCAGGTAGTGGGCACGACTGTGTAGGGACAGTGGCGGAGCAGGCCTGCTACAGATGGAGAGGCTTTGCAGGGATGTGGAGAAATCAGCCAAGACTGGATGACAGCTTAGTCTGGCAGAATGGTTTAAAAACTGAAAAGAGGGGCTGGCCCCGTGGCCTAGTGGTTAAGTTCAGTACACTCCACTTCAGCAGCCCAGCTTCAGTTCCCAGACGTGAACCTATACCACTCATCAGCAGCCATGCTGTGGCGGCAACCCACATACAAAATAGAGGAAGATTGGCATAGATGTTAGTTCTCGACAAATCTTCCTCAAGCAAAAAGAGGAGGATTGGCAACAGATGTTAGCTCAGGGCTAATCTTCCTCAGAAAAACAAAAAAAAACTGAAAATAATCCCAAATGAAAAAACAAATATCTTAGCATGTTAATTCTCCTTCCTCCCCTCCCCAAGTTTTCCCAAGAAAGCAGCAGTAGAACAGAAAAAGTACAAAGAGAAATTGCTTATTCTAAGCATGCTTGCAGTAATTGTATTCCACAATCTTTTCCAATTTGAATCAAATAAGGAACAAACATACTTGGAACTTCAATGCAATCCCCTCTCAGCCCAAATACTGGCAAGATTTTTAAAAGGGGGTGGTAGCCTGGGGAGTTATGGGTTCAACAAATCAAAGATGAATTCAATATAATTAAAACTATGGCCCAGCCATAAGAGGAATTTGGAATGGTTAGCCCCTTATCCTAACAATCAGACAGGGCAAAGTACCTGGGAAACAAGTCAAAACAATAAAATACTATACTTCAACCATTCTTTTATTACAATGTCCAAAATACAACAAAACTTCATAAGCTATATGAAGGAAAACATTATCCATAATAAATGGAAAGCAAAGTAAATAGAAGATCCATAGATAACTCGGTTATTGAAATTAGCATGCCTGAGCTTTAAAATGATCATTATTAATATGTTAAACAATTTATAGCAAAAGATTGATATATTGGGTAAAGTGATAGCATATTTCAGTGGAAAGCTCTAAAAAGGCATCAAATGGAAATTATGGAATTGGAGAATACAGTGTCTGAAATTAAAGTTCATTAGATGAGTTTAACAGAAGATTGGACATGAGTAAAGAAGGATAAGTGAATTTGAAGTTAAGTGAAAAGAACTTATCTAAACTAAAGCATAGAGAGAAAAAAATTGTTAAATAAAATGACTGTCAGTAACCTGTGACATAAGATCAATAATATACATACAGTTATGCAATTGGAATCTCAAAAGGAGAGAAAAGAGAAAATGGGACTGAATTATTTTTTAAAAACTCTGAACAATTGAAGAAATCAATGAAAAATTTCTACCCACAGACCTAAGAAGCTCAACAAACCCTAATCAGAATTTATACAGCCATGCACTGCATAATGATGTTTCAGTCAATGAGAGGCCACATATATGTTGGTGGGCCCATAAGATTAGTACCAGATAGCCTAAGTCTGTACCATTTAGGTTTGTGTAAGTACACTCTACAATGTTTGCACAATGACAAAATCACCTAACAACACATTTCTCAGAACATATCCCTGTCGTTAAGTGATGCATGACTGTACACACCCCCCCCCCAACACACACACACCCCTAGGCATATGATAGGCAAACTGCTGGAAACCAAAAATAAAAGAAAATCTTAAAAGAAGGCAGAGACAAAATACACACAACTGAGAGAACAAATGTACAAGTGGACAATGGCCAGACCAAATACAAAAACAGAAGTCTGATCCACAATCTGCAGCAACCATCCCAGGAAACCAACACATTTTATACAGTAACCGGCCCAGGAAGTCAGCCTACTTTCTATATGCCAGACCTGTAGGAAGTCAGACAACTAGCAACCAGCCTAAGAAGCTAAACAATAACCCCTGTAACAATTGGTCCAAAATGGCCAGGACTTGGTTAATAACTGATAGCATCTATAATTTCCATCCCTGCATCCAACTTAGGGCCAACTAGAGAAAGCTCCTAACTAATTACATAGAATGTCCCGCTTCAAGAAGCCCACCTCTGCCTTCCCCATGCCAACAGCTTCCAGTCAGGGCATACCTCAAGCCCTTCCTTTTTTTCATTATAAAGCTTTCCCACTCCTCTGCCGGCCTTGAGTCTCTGTCAAACATAACTGATGGCGGCTGACTCTAGCTATAGCAAGCTCTCAATAAATAGCTGTTGCCTGTTCTCATTTGATTGGTCTTCATTTATTTCCACATAATGTACAGAAGAACAAGAATGATTGCTGACTACATATAATAAACAATTCAACGCACAACACAAAAAACACAATCCTTACTGTGTTGGAGGGAAAAATATTCATAACCTAGAATTCTACAATCAGTGAAAAATTCCTTGAAAAATGAATGCAAAATAAAGATATATCCAATAAACAACAGCTGAGAGAATCTGTCACGAGCAGAATCTACACAACAAAATAAAGTAAAATCCTTCACTAGAAGGTAAATAATTCCATATGAAAACTCAGCTTAAAAGAAAAGTGAAAAATTATAAACATAGAGGAAGCACAAAAGACTATTTTTAATCATTTCTATACTCTATAAAAGGCTACTAGAAGCAAATATACTAATATAAATATGGAGTTTGTTAATTATGAAGTGAAATATATGAAAACAATAGCACAAAAAAGAGCAATTGGAAATATGTAATTTCAAGATTCTTACATTAAAAATAAAATGGTAAAGTATTAATTCAAAGTGTGCTATAACAAAGTAAATACATATTGAGATTCCTAGATGGCCTCCCCCCAAAAATAGAGCTAAAAATACTCCAGTTAGGGGCTGGCCCAGTGGCGTAGTGGTTAAGTTCGTGTGCTCCACTTTGGTGGCCCGGTGTTCATGGGTTCGGATCCAGGCACAGACCTACATACTGCTCATTGAGCCCTGCTGTGGCAGCATCCCACATACAAAATAGAGGAAGATTGGCACAGATAGTAGCTCAGCAATAATCTTCCTCAAGCAAAAAGAGGAGGATTGGCAATGGATGTTAGTTCAGGGCCAACCTTCCTCACACACACACACACACAAAAAAACTCCAGTTAAAGGTAGAGATTGTCACACTGGAGATCTAGATCCATCTATCTGTCTATCTATCTATCTGTCTGTCTATCTATCTGTCTGTCTATCTATCTGTCTATCTATCTATCTGTCTGTCTATCTATCTGTCTATCTATCTATCTGTCTGTCTATCTATCTGTCTATCTATCTATCTGTCTGTCTATCTATCTATAGAGAAAGGTGGCGTGGAGCACACAACTATATGGTGTTATACAGAGCTGTATTTTAAACATAAAGAAACAGACAGGTCAAAAGTAAACTGATGGAAAAGGACACATAATTCAAATTCTAATCATAAGAAATTTGGTGTGGCTATATTAGCACTAGATAAAGTGTTGATTTCAAGACAAAAATGTATTACTAGAGATGTAAAGGTACATTTCATAAAGACAAAAGGGTCAGTTTATGAAGAAGACGTTCTAAATGTGTATGCATCTAATAACAGAGTTGCAAAATACATGAAGCAAAAATGGACAGAATTAAAGGGAGAAGTAGATAAATGTACAATTATGTTGGAGTTTTTAACACGTATTTCTGAGTAATTAACAGAAAAAGTAGATAAAAACCAGTAAGGATATAGATTTAGATGATACTATCAACCAAGTTGGCTTAATTGATACAAATAGCACATCACACAAAACAACTATAGAATATTCTTATTTTCAGGTGCACATGAAACTTTTCATCAAGTCAGATCATATACTGGACCATAGAACAATTCTCAATAAATTTAAAAGTATTGAAATCATACAAAAGACAATTTAAAAATCTAAAAGAAAATCCCCCAAAATTTGGAAATTGAATGCTCACTTCTGAATAGTCCATGAGTCAAACAAGAAATCACAAGGAAAATTTTTAAATATTTTCATTTTAATTTATATGAAAATAAAATGTATCAAAACACATGTGAAGAAGCTGAAGCGGTACTTAGAAATATATAGTTTTAAATATTCATATTAGCAATGAAGAGTTTAAAAGAAAAAAACTAGAAAAAGTAAAACAAATAGAAACTAAGCAGAATGAAGTAAATTATCAAAAATTAAGAGTAGTAATCACTTAAAATAGAAAACATACAAAATATAGAGATGAAGTAATACAGCTACACATTAATATCCTGACAATATTAATAAGATTTAAAATTCTTTAAAATAACTTCATCAAAACAATAAAAATACATGAATTACCAATATTAGGAATGAAAAGTGACATCACTACAGATTCTTCAGACATAAAAGTGATAATAAGGTGATATTCTGAACATTTTAAGCCAATAAATTAGATGAAATGGACACATTCCTTAAAAACACAACTGTAATGAAAAGACATAGTAAATCTAAATCACCCTCTATGTGTTAAATAATGGAGCTGCAAAACAATAGGGACATAGAAATACATCCAAATAAAAAATTAGGCATTTATTTCCACCAGGAGAGAAACAACAGAAAAATTATAGGAAAGGAGCGGTAGTCATCTGTTAACACTATTTACATAATATTGTAAAATTAAATACTGTTTAACCAAAAAATGTGATATAACTAAATTGGAAGGACAAAGGAGAAAGGATGGACGAATACTATAGAAAACCAATATATAATGTATAAAATGTAAAAAAAAAATCAAGAAATAGCAAGAAGAGGCAGTTACTTAGATATGTATTAGAAAAGAAAAAGAAACAGATAAAATATTTGAAAGCAGTTGCCTTCGTGGAGTAAGAAAAGGGGAGAATAGGCAAGGGATTGATATTTTTTGCATATGCTATTGTAATATTTGAGATTTTAAATTATTCATATGCATTAATTTCATTAGAAGTGAAATTAATATAAGTTCATTATAGAATTTGAAAAATACAAAAAACCTAAAAAAATCGCATTTAATATAACTAGGAGATAATCACTCTTCATATTGTTGTGGTATTGTATAATATTGTGTAACAAACACACAACCAAAAGAAATACTTTATCACTAAGTTAGAAACATGGTGTGTATACACAATTTTACAATCTTATTTGCCACTTAAAATTATATCATTAATATTTTCCCATACCATTGACTATTCTTCAAAACTAATATTTTTAATGATGATATAATATTCCACTCTCAAGGATTTTCATTAATTAAATAAATATTTACAAGCATTTTATATGACCAGGCACTTTTCTAGGCACCTGAAATATATCAATAAAGAAACAGGTATTATATTTAAATAGTCCATTACTGTGGATCATTTGTGTTTATTTATTTTGTTGTTATGATAATGCTTCAGTGAACATCTCTGTTGCTGTATATTATCTTTGTATTTACATCTATAATTACTGTTTAGAATATGTTTCTAAGAGTAACTCTTGGAAATGGAAGTATAAATATAAACATTTTACAGTTTCTTGAAACATACCGGCAAATTGTGTGATGTGGGAGTACTTGCCTTACCATAACTATACCTGTATCATAACAATTTCATTATCTTTTTAAAATCTTTTCCAATTTGATGGAGAAGTAATGATTCTTTCATTAGTTTCCATTCTTTTAATTACGGATTAGTTTGAAAAGTTTCCTCACATTAGTTGTCTGGTTTTATTTGTTGTTTTTACTTTTTGGAAGGTTGACTTTATGTTTTGCCATCTCAAGACTCTTGTTTATATATATATATATATATATATATATTAGGTAAGGGAATAAAACAAAATGAAATGGCTTCCAGTTTCCAGTTCCTCATGAAAGGAGCTTGGAAGTTGCCACTCTGTCCTACCAACAAGTAAGCCAAACAGGCTGAAAAATCAACAAATCTTGGCTCCATAAGAGAAGGGAGGACATCGGGCAAACCACAGCCCCCAAGACTGGAGAGTCAGGTGAATATTGGGGGTCTTAACTTGCCAGAGCAGATTCATAAGAGGAAACCACCACTGGAACCAGTACCTGGGTTGGAAGGCATGAACTGTAAATACTGAGCTGCTGGAGGCTGAGTGTAGACAACTCTGAGAGTGAAAAACTGGAGGGGGATCCAGTCATAAGGGGCCCCTACAATACTGTGAGATTTACCTCCAGGAGCTCAATCAGATTCCCACAGTAAATATCAGAGAAAAATCCCCTTGGGCATCTGGCAGGGGGAAGGGGAAAAGGAACCATTTTACAATAAATCAGAGCACTTTGTTGTAAACATGGCCTGCCCTCAAGGAAAATGAATTAACCAGAGCAAAATCTGCTGGAGTATTATCAGAGCCTAACTAACCTAGGGTGGGGAAATAGTCAAATCCAGCCCATTCTAGCTATCTTACCCCACCTAAGGAGGGAGAAGAAAACTGAGAAACACTCGTGCAATTCACAGTCCAGAGGGACAAGGGTCACTAAAAGACTAAGACCTAATCACGGGACTACAGAATGCTTATCCCACCACCACCTCACCACCATAACACTAAAAGCCTATTTACAACAGTGACTTTTACTTACCTAGTATATTATGTCTGGCTATCAAGAAAAAGTTATAAGGCATATCAAAAGGTAAAAAATACAATTTAAGGGCCAGCCTTGGTGTCCTAGTGGTTAAGTTTGGTGCCCTGTGCTTTGGTAGCCTGGGTTCGGTTCCCAGGCATGGACCTACACCACTCGTCTGTCAGTGGCCATGCTGTCATGGAAGCTCACATACAAAAAGAGGAAGATTGGAAACAGATGTTAGCTCAGGGCAAAGCTTCCTCAGCAAAAAAGAAATCCCACAATTTAAAGACAGAACAAGCATGAGAACTGGACATGGCAGGGATGTTGGAATTATCAGACCAGCAGTGTAAAACAACTATAATTAATATGCTAAGGGCTCCAATTAATATAGTAGAGAGATGTGAGAACAGATGAAAAATGTAAACAGAGAGATGGAAATACTAAGAACCAAAAAGAAAGGCTGGAGATTAAAAAAAAACACTATAAGAGAAATGAAGAATGAAGCATATGGACTGATTAGCAGACTGGATACAGCTGATGGAAGAATCTCTGAACTAGAGGATATAATAGAATCCTTGAACAGCAAAAAGCAAAGACAACAACAAAAAAAAAACAGAAGAGAATTGTTCCCAAGGACTGTGGGACAACTACAAAAGGTGTAACGTACACATAATGGAAATATCAGAAGGAGAAGAGAGAAAGGAAAAGAAGAAATACTTGAAACAAGAATGGTAGAATTTCCCCAAATTTATGTCAGACACAAACCACAAATCCAGGAAGCTCAGAGAACAGCAAGCAAGACAAATGCTAAAAACCAAACAAACAAAAAACTATGCCTAGGTATATCATTTTCAAATAATAGAAAAATCAAAGATAAAATCCTGAAAGAAGCCAGAGGGAAAAAACAGCTTATCTACACATAAGATATCTATAGAAGAACAAAGACAAGAATTACATCCAACTTCTCAGAAACCATGAAAGCAAGAAGAGAGCGAACTGAAATATTTAAAATGTTGAGAGAAAAAACTCACTAAACCAGACATCCGTACCCTGTGAATATCCTTCAGAAGTGAAGAAGAAATAAAGACTTTCTCAGACAAATAAAAATTGGGGGAATATGTTGCCAGTACACCAGCCTTGCAAGAAATGTTGAAAAAAGTTCTTTAGAGAGAAGGTAAATAATATGGGTCAGAAATTTAGATCTACATAAAGAAAGGAACAGCTTCAAAGACAGAATAAGTGAAGGTAAAACATTTTATTTTTCTTATTCTTAATTGATCTAGCAGATAACGGTTTCTACAAAATAGTAATTCCTACAGTGTATTCAATTATGTATGCTTATGTATATATCTAATGTGTGTGTTTATATATATGCTTACATAAGCTTATATATAAGTGAAATGAACGTCAGCAATGATACAAGGGACAGGAGAGAGGCATTAGGATATTTTGTTATTATGAATTACTTGTGAAGTGGTATAGTGTTATTTGAAAGTGGACTTGGATTAGCTGTAAAAGTATATTGCACACTCTAGGGAAACTACTAAAAAAAGTAAAAAAGGAAGTATAACTGGTATAGTAAGAAAGGACAGAAAATGGAATCTTAAAATGCTCAATTAAAACTACAAAAGGCAGAAAGAGAATGGAAGACAAAAACGGAACAAAGAATAAGGGCAACAAATAGAAAAGAATAACAAATTTGGTAGATATTAACCCAACTATACGAATAATCACTGTGAATTTCAATGGTCCAAATGGACCAATTAAAAGACAGAGATTGTCAGAATGAATCAAAAACACAGCCCGATTGTATGTTGTCCATAAGAAACCTATTCTAAATATAGACATATATAGATTAAAAGTAAAGTGACAGGAAAAATTTACCATGCTAATAATAATCAAAAGTAAGCAGAGTAGCCATATTAATTTCAGACACAGCAGAGTTCAAAACAAAGAAAGTTATCAGGGATGAAGAAGGGCATTACATAATGATAAAGAGGTCAACTCTCCAAGAAGAGATAAGAATTCTTAACCTGTATGTGATTAACAACCAAGTGTCAAACTATGTGAGGCAAAAACTGATAACTCTTCAAGGAGAAATAGACAAATCCACTATCATAGTTTGAGATCCCTCTCTCTGAAACGGACAGATCCAGCAGCCAGAAAATCAGTAAGGACATAGATGAACTCAACAACACCATCAATCAACTGGATATAATTGACATTTATAGACTACTTCATCCAACAGCAGAACACACATTCTTCTCAAGTTCACGTGGAACATTCACCAAGATAGACTGCATTCTGGGCAATAAAACACACCTTAACACATTTAAAAGGATAGAAATTATACAATGAATGCTCTTACAACAGTGGAATGAAACTAGAAATCAATAATAGCAAGATAACTGGAAAATCTCCAAATACATGGAGCTTAAGCAACACACTTCTAAATAAAACACGAGTCAAAGAAGATATCACAAGGGAAATTTAAAAATATTTTGAGCTAAATGAAAATGAAAATATATTTATTAAAATTTGTGAGATGCAGTGAAAGCAGTCCTTAAAGTAAAATTTATATCATTGAATGCATACATTAGAAAAGAAAAAAAGATCTAAAATCAATGAGATAAGTTTCTACCTTAGGAAACTAGAAAAAGAGTGCAAATTAAATCCAAAGTCAGCAGAATTAGAGCAGAAATCAGTGAAATTGAAAACAAGATATCAATAGAGAAAATCTGTGAAATCAAAAGATGATTCTTTCTAAAAATCAATAAAATCATAAGCCCCTAACCAAGCTAAGAAACAGAGAGAGGACGCATATTACTAATGTCAGAAATGAAACAGAGGATATTACTACAGATCCCACGGACATTAAAAGGATAATAAAGGAATACTATGGACAACTTTACACCCACACATTTGATAATATAGATGAAAAGGACCAATTCCTTGAAAAACAAAAGCTGCCAAAACTCACACAAGAAGAAATAAACTATGTAAACAGGCCTATATCTATTAATGAAATTGAATCAATAATTAATAACTTTCTAAACCGAAAGACCAAGACCAGATGGATTTACTGGTGAATTCTACCAAACATTTAAAGGAGAAATTATACCACTTCTCTACAATATGTTTCAGAGGACAGAAACAGAAGGAATACTTCTTATCTCATTCTGTGAAGTCAGCAGTATCCTTATAGCAAAATCAGACATAACATTACACGAAAAGAAAATTACAGACCAGTATCTCTTATGAAAATAGATGCAACAAAACATTAGCAAATCGAATCCAAAAAAGTATAAAAAGAATTATATACCACAACCAAGTGGGATTTACCCCCTGGTATGCAAAGCTGGTTCTACATTCCAAAGTCAATAATACAATGCAACACATGAACAGATTAAAAAAGAAAAATCACATGGTCATATCTGTAGAAGCAGAAAAAAAGCACTTGACAAAAATCTAAGACCTACTCATGATAAAATACTCTCAGTAAACTAGGAATTGAGGGACAGTTTTCTCAACTTGATAAAGCCTATATACAAAAAGCTCACAGTTAACATTATATATAATGATGCAAAACTCAAAGTTTTCTCATAAGATCAGGTACAAGGCAAAGATGTCCCCTCATCTCTCCTTTCCAATGTCATACTGGAAGGCCTTGTTAATGCAATAAGGCAAGAAAAGGACATAAAATGTATACACATTGGGAAGGAAGACATAATACTGTCTTTGTTTACTGATGACATGATCATGTATGTAGAAAATCTGAAGAACCAACAAAAAAACCTCCTGAAACTAATAAGTGATTATGGTAATGTTGTAGGGTCCGAGGTTAATACACAAAAGTCAACTGCTTTCCTATGTATCAACAAAGAACAAGTGGAATTTGAAATTAAAAACACAATATCCACCCCCCAAAATGAAAGACTGAGGTATAAATCTAATAAAATACATATAAAATCTATGTAAGGAAAACTACAAAACTCGGATGAACAAAATCAAAGAAAAACTAAATAAATGGAGCGATATTCCATTTTCATGGATAGAAAGACTCAATATTGTCAAGATGTCAGTTTTCCCAAACTGATCTACAGATTCAATGTAATCTTAAAACCCTAGCAAGTTATTTTATGATATCAGAAAACTGTTCTAAAGCTTATACAGAGAGACAAAAGACCCAGAATAACCAACACGATATTGAAGGAGAAGAAAAAATTGGAGAACTAAGACTACCCAGCTTAAAGACTTACTATAAGTCTAGAGTAATCAAGACAGTGTGGTATTGGCCCAAGAATAAATAAACAGGTCAACACAAGAGACAGAGAGCCCAGAAATAGGCCCAAACAAACACGATAGATGGATCACTGACAAGGAGCAAAGACAATACAATGATGTAAAGATAGTCTCTTCAACAAATTGTGCTGGAAAAACTGGACATTTCCATACCAAAAAAATTTCATCTAGATGCAGATCTTACATCCTTCACAAAAATTAACTCAAAATGGATCATAGGCTTCAATGTGAGGCACAACTAGAAAACATTTAGAAGATAACCTAGATGACCTTGAACACAGTGATGACTTCTTAGATAGAACATCAAAGGCATGATCCACGAAAGAAATAATTCAGAATCTGGACTTCCTTAAAATGAAAAATGTCTTCTCTGCAAAAGACAATTGAAGAGAAACAGAAGACAAGCCACAGAGTGGGAGAAAACATTTGCAAAAGACATTTGATAAAGTACTGTTATCCAAAATATACAAAGAACTCTTAAAACTCAACAATAACAATTCAATTAAAAAATGGGCTAAAGATCTTAACAAACGCCTTAGCAAAGAAGACATACAGATGACAAATAAGAACATGAAAAGATGCCCCAAATCATATGTCACTAAGGAAATGCAAATTGAAACAACAAGATAACCATTACATATCTATTAAAATGGCCAAAATCCAGAATACGAACACCACCAAATTCTGGTGAGGATATGGAGCAATAGGAATTCTCATTCTTTGCTGGTGGGAATGCAAAATGGTACAGCTACTTTGGAAGATAGTTTGGCACTTTCTTAAAAACTAAACAAACTCTTACCATACAATCCAGCAATCATGCTCCTTAGCATTTACCCAAAGGAGCTGAAAGTTTATGACCACATAAAACATAGATGCACAAAGATGTTTATAGCAGCTTTGTTCATAATTGCCAAAACTTGGAAGCAACTAAGATGCCCTTCAAGAGGTGGATGAATAAATAAACTATGGTGCATTCAGACAATGGAATAATATTCAGTGCTAAAAATAAATGAGCTATCAAGCCATGAAAAGGCATGGAGGAATCTTAAATGCATATTGCTAAGTAAAAGAAGCCAATCTCAAAAGGCTTCATACTGTTTGATTCGACCTACATGATATTCTGGAAAAGGCAAAACTGTGGAGACAATAAAAAGATCAGTGGATGCCAGGGCGGGGAGGGAGAGAGATGAATTCTAGCAGAGAGGATTTTTAGGGTAGTGTAACTACTCTGTATGATACTATAATGAAGGATATATGTCATTATCTATTTACCCACACATGTATGATACCATGCGTGAACCCTAAGGTAAACTATGGGCTTTGGGTGATTATGATTAGTCAATATAGTTTCATCCTTGGCAAAAAACGTACCATTTTGGTGAGTGATTTTGATAATGAGGAGGCTATGCATGTGTGGGGGAAGTGGTATATGGGAAATCACTGTAGCTCTCTCTTAATTTTGTTGTAAACCTAAAACTGCTCCCCTTAAAAAAGTAGTCATTTAAAAAAAGAAACGAAAAATAAGGCTTAATAAATAAACAAAAAATAAATAGAATTTAGTTTTCAGGAAAAAACACTGGCAAATTGCTTTATTTTAAATTTTTGCAGTAGGAAAATAACAAGTAGTCATGTTCCTCTTACCCAACAGAAGTGCATTTCTTTTAGAGCTTGACAATCATGTATCCTACAAAACCATAAGAAACCCAGGTTCTTACAGTTTTACTCACCTCAACTGATAAAATTATGAATTACCAGTTTTTACAGTAGTCAGTCTTTTATGGCTTATCTAATTTTATAAACAATATTTCATAAATTATGACACTAACTCAAGCATGAAGAGTCATTAAAGTATATTTGATAATGAGGGATGGGGATGTTTAAGTTTTACAGCCCAAGAAAGATTGATTTTTCTCAGGTGCCAAGAAGAAAAAGAGTAGAAAACAGTATAATAAACACATAGACACTTTTGCAGACTTTACCCTCTTATTATTAAATTTTAATTAAAAATTTTTCTTTCTTAAAAGAGAAACATATTTCTGATTTTCTTACCAAGGACAGCAGTTTTAATGGTCCATACTTCCTCTCAGGGATTTAGTATTTTAGTTTATATATATTCTACAAATGCCAAAAACAGCATTTAAATTCCATCAGAGCCTTCCCAGATAGCAGGTGGTGATTTAAATTTAGGTATTAATTCATAGCTGCAAAGGTTTTACTTTGAGGGGTATATAACATTTTAATTTTGATGAGAGAGAAAATACAAGAACGTTCAGACACCAAAAGTATAGTGATAAATCTCTTATACCATGATAGAGGATTAAGGGAGATAATTTAGTAGGGGGCAGGCAGTGGCACACAGCATGCCCCGAGCAAACCACAGAAAGGCTGGATACTTGCAAAAGGTGCTTCCTCTTTGCAGATGAATTACAAAAAATGCCCATCCCTCTGGGCAGATGCAGCTTTGCACCAGCATATTCAGCTTGGCAGAGCCAAACCTGACCTGGAATCAGCCTTCACTCACCCTGTGGCCAGCAGCCTTTGTAGAGTGCACAAACTTGCATCATTTCATAGATGAAGTTCACTTCCCACACACAGAAGCCAAGGGGAGGCATTTCTGATATCCTCCAAATCCCTTACACCAGCAGTAGCCATTTCTGCTTACTCAAAAGGTCATCCTAGATAGTATAAACTACGACTATTTAGCAACATGTGGTAAAAAAGAATAGTGTTGCCTAAAGGAATTGAATGAAAGTCACCCCTTTGCTGCTCTCATAACCTTGCCCGTGCCTCCTAGAGAGAGTGATGTCCGAAGATAAAAAATTCATGGCCACTTCCTTAAATGCTCCAGAAATGTAGATGTGATGTTTCCTTAAATTCAGATTGTTCTCTTTTTATTGCAGATGCATTCATAATTATTTTGGCTAATGGGAAAAGAACTTACACATTTCCCCTCCTCCTTTTTCCAAAACGATGACACCACATTTGTAATTTCACTTTTACAAGAAAAAAGGCTGGAGCCGGACTGGAGGGAGAAAGTGACAGAAGCAACATTTCTACTAAGCTTTGCAACCTAGGACCGTTCAAAGTACTGTAGATACAGGAGACTCTGGGACTACAGGGTGTGTCTTAGTTCTTCAAATGTCACCTGCACTCCACTACAAGAAGACAGAACGTCACTTGAACAGCACTTACTAAGCTCCTCCTAAGCACCAGAGTTCAACGATGGGCTACCTAATTCTGTCACACAGATTTGAATTGCTACCTTTTATATAAAAGAACATAAAATAGCAGATCCTATTGAATAGCACAATAATATTTAATGCTTCCAGGGTTATTACACACAGATTTTCTACAAAATGGTGGCTAGTAATATTTATTATTTCTAACAAAATAGAAAGCATCTATTTTTAGCCACATGACTGACGACATAACATGAGTCCTTGAATGGTGCACTCTGCTTATGTCTGATTTGTATGCACGCTGCAAACTCCCTGAAGGTGCATTCACAAGTCCATGTGAAAATGTGTAGCGCCAGACAGCAAATTCTTGCTTTAGAATCAAATGGACTTCACATAGTCTGCTGAATAAAAAGCAAAGCAGACATTTCTTTTTAACTAATGTTATCATACGCACATGCATATATAAGTGTTGGCGTGTACTTAAACTACCCAATGCCCACCAACCACTTAAAAGTTACATTTTCCTAAGAGTCAGGACATAGAACATAAACAAAACTTGAGAGGAAAACAAAACCCAAAAAACCCAACAAAACCCAAAAGACCCAACAAAACCCTCCCCAATGCCCCCAAACTGCCAGCTACCCTGAACTTTAAGTGGAATTAAATCCATAGAATAAAAGATACATAAAACAAAGAAGAGAATATTCACTTTCACATGAAATAATTTTAAATATTTGTAGAGATGAAGGATATTGACAGAAATTTGATATCAGTAGACCTCTAGTGGTTATAAAAGTAATTGATGATTTTACTATTTTCCATGACTGCCTTTTTCAGCATAAAACACAAAGTGTGCCAGTGTTCCAGGATTTTACCTTCTATGGCAATAGTGCAAATAGTAGCAACTACCAACTTTTGTCTTTGCAAAAGCAAGACAAAAAAAATAAAGATAACTTCCTAAATAGATTGACCATAAACTACCCAAATAAAAATACTATTATTATTTTTAAACTTGCAAAATGCCTTTACAGATTTTTAAATCCAAAGATTTACCTTTCCCATCATAAAATAATTTCCATGAGAAGAGGAATCCAACACATATTTGTATGCTATTTCTTCTCATCTCAGATAATTGAAATATTTTAGGATTTTCTTGAAGCCAAGATGTTTTCATCTTAATTTAAATGTCTGAACAATGAATACATAATTTTACTTGCCAGGGAGACAATAAATACATGTTTTCTCTTTATATTAGAATGAAATGTGTGTCAGTTTTGGAGGATGATGGTCATAAACCTCTCAGCGTTGGTCAGGTCACAGAAATTCACATTAGGTGGATGTAAATTGGATTCTAATTGAAAGTGAAATGTCTCAGATGGAGTTAATTCCCTTCTTCTAAATTTAAGTCATTATTATTAATGATAGATTTTGCCCTTTATTAATATAGAAAATTGGCAAAATGCAAAGGATGTCATCAAGCAGCAACAGTCTTCACGTGACACTAGATGCTGTTGATATAGAACAATTCCCAGAAGACAATGACACACACCCTCAATGACACACTTTAACAAACCAATTACCCAATTACACCCCACAAGTAAGAACATGTCCCTTTGCTACATATTATCAAACAATTCATTTTAGAAAGGTAAGTATAGAGAAGACAAAACATTTAATAAGTCATGTTCAACACAACTATGTGTATATAACGACAAGCCAATTTGAAAAGGAGTAATTCAATAATTACTCATATAGGATCAAAATATACAGCGTAATTTTCAAATATGTTTTGATCTGGAAGAGGATTTCTAAAATGCCTAGCAATCACTGATAAAAGAATGCAGGTACAAAATGAAGCCGGTATCCAATTTCCCACAAGGTATTAAAAAAGAGGGAAACTGATCAGGATGACAAATTTCAAGTAACTGAAGATACCTTAGAAATGTTAACTTCTGGGCTCTTTTCCTAAATGTAATGATGATTACTCTGATATTTGCATTGCATGTAAGACTAGTATAAATTGACATGGTCACCACCTTGAGTGTACAAAAAGAGGGCATTTTCCTTTTTAACTGAATTCCATTTAGCTGCCACACTTTTGGTCAGGGAGGGAAATTTATGCCAAATGAAGGGAGTTGTCATGTCTAGTGAACTCAGTCTTCTTTGTATAACTACTCAGTCTCTCTTGTAAACTAGTCAGGATTCTAACCACCACCATTCTTTCCCCATCTTCCTAGGAGTCTCAAAGACATAACGTTGCATGAAGCTTGGGAAGGGTAGGTGAGAAGGAGAAGACAGCCACTTTATTTTGTCTTCACTGTCCTCTATGGAAGAATAATTTTCTCATCAGGTGTTTATCCTCGTTGAATCTGCTGATGATGACCATGATCTTGCCAGGGCTTCCAAATGATAGATTCAGGACTTTTTCATCCCAACCTCTGAGATTCTTCCAGTTCACCAGACCTCTCTGCTGCTTCTTCTGGCAACTCACCACCCCCCGACCCCCCCACCAAGCTGGCATATGTGTTTGTGAGACTTTCCTTTAGTCTATTACCTAAGTACCTCATGCTATTGCTATTGCACTCTAGATGCCACATTGGACACAGGGACATCTCTCTATGACGTTTGTAGTCTTCCTGACTGCACCCTGGGTAATGAGACCCATACTCACACGGTTCTTTCATCCTTCAAGCGTATTCCAATTACCCTGACACCCTGGCCAGGGCCACTAGCCTTTTCCCAGAGAACCTTGCAGTACATCTCTCTAAATTGCTCTTTCCCACATACAGTTGGATTGTTTACTTCTTTTGGGAGAAAAAAAACTTCTTACGTATTTATGCATTCTTGTCCCTTCCATAATGTATTCATTCAGACCTCTAGGATTTTGCTCCTATTTAAAGCCAATTTCTTAGAATTCTATTCTATGTTTGTATCTTGCCAGTAAAAGCTATGGTTTTAAAGATGTCTATCTAAGCTATTAATTTTAAAATATCTACTTAAGCACTCAAAATCCAAGCAATTGATTCTTTATTCTTTCCATACTATGCTTAGCCTGACGGCAGTTCATTTGGAAAGCCTCGGATTGTCCTTGAGAGGAGACGTGGTGAGCAGAAGTAAAAGGATTTGAAAAACCAAGCACATACAGTTTAATATCAAGATATTGCCCCGTTATACCTTAACAGTTTACAAAGCACACGGCCTCTGCATGTGCTGTTGCTTCTGCCTAAAGTGCTCTTGTGCCTTTTTCACCTATGAACTGTTGTTCATCTTCTGGGTCACTTCTGAGGCATTTCCAGCTCCTCCACGGCCAGGTGAAAACAGTGCCACTGCCATACTCTTTCATGAGGGAGTACCCTCGTTCCCTTCATAGTGATTATCACAATTTGTAGTGATAAATTTAGTCTTGTGCCTCCACCCTACTAGACTATATGTCAATGTTCATAGTATGGACCCCTCTTATGATTTGTACACTGCTGAATTTCCAGCACTTACTATAATCCTGGCACATAGTAGGCGGTCAATAAATATTTGTTATAAATGACTATATTATCTTATTGATTCCTATCATAAACTCTGTGACATTAATAAGGCAAATATTACCCCTAATTGAAAATGGAGGACTCTTAGGCTAATTGTATGTGAGACAATATCCATCAGGACACACAGTTTATGTCACAGAACTGGATCCAAACTTTGGTCGTGTGAACCCTGGTCCACTGCTATCCATTGTACCACATTCTTGTCCACTGTCATCTTTAACAATAGTTTGGAATCTGCATTATAAAGAATTCTTAGCAAACACTTGCTTAACAAGGTAAGACTATTTTTAGTAGCAAACAGCAGGATTGTTTCAACGAAAGAAAACAAAAGACATGGTTTAATTTTGAAATGAGAATAATATGTGACCCAAGAGACTATTTTAATTATTAAACTGCATGATCGTTATTAAAATATCACCACCATGGGGTAAGAAATGTTTTCCAAGAGAGAGTCAAAATACCTAGTCTATCTGGAGCTTATTGATAAAATTTTCATACCCAGAATAACAGTTTGTAGTCTTCCTTTTAAGAAAGTAGGAATAGACCCCTATCTAAGGATGCAAATGCAGAAGCTGGCCTGTTTACAGATTGGCTGGCTGACAAGCCCTATAAAATATATAAGGATATTCACAATCGTTAGACAAAAAATGTGCCCAAGTGGTAACTGGTTCTATTCTTAACCTCTCAATTCACTAACTCTATGTTCTCAAAGCTGCAACGTCTCACAAGCACTTAATAAACTTTATTGGTCCAGTTTTGTTCTTTTGAGAGACGCAAGTAATTTCAATTTATAATAATAAATGGCATCTTTTGAAGTTTGATGTTTTATTTTGAGAGTTTGCTAACATTTGGGTAGGGCTGAATATTCCATCATTATATAAGTCTACTTAGCTTATTCTGGATAATTTCCACATTATGTACCCTTTAACACCCTTTTTAAAATGTTTTTATTAGGTTAACATAACTGTTATCATTATATAAAGTATGTTATTTTAAGACATGATTTGTATGATTAATATTTTAAAACAGCTTATTTATCTGGATGTTTTTGGTAGGAAAATGGCGCTCTTTATCCAAAAAAGTGCACTTTGTTATTTCACACAAAGCAAGGCTATGTTACCCAAAAAAAGCTTATGAGATAAGATAAATCATTATTGGCAGGAGTGGAGAGTCATGAATGAAAAGTATTTTTTTTTTCATTTCTGTCAAAGCTTGGTCTTATTATTTAGAATAAAGCACAGCGAAATAAAATGAGAAGATTCAAAATAATGAATGCAGTAGAGGAGGTCAATCACAATTTCTTATTGTCCTTTCTATACAAGGGAAGAATAGGGGGAATGAAAGAAATTGTCAAAAGTCAATTACATATTTAACAGATAAAAGAAAATATGAATTTTAAATGCAGGGCAATTATTGTCAAGAGATGTTATTGAAATAAACAGAATTTAAGTTTGCTACTCCTGCTTTAGAAAGCTATATGAAACCAATAGATTTCAATGGCTAGAAATAATATTTTAATTTCTTCATGACAATGTAGAAACAAAGAAGACACATGCATGAAAATAGGAAAGTATGGGGAAACATCTACAAGTAGCTATTATAGATAGATTAAAAAGCACAAGAAATACTAAAATATTGGCCAGAATATTAATTCTCTGTTCAGGAAATAAGAACATGATGGGATGGTTGAGCATGCACGGCATAAAATAATGTGTATAAGCAAGCATAAGTTACAGAATATAATAAATGCAATGGTTACAGAGGTGGGCTTGTGGCAGCTTAGAAACTCATCTTTTTTCTTACAGAAATAATACGTATCTATTGTGAAAATCTGTAAATTACAGAAAAGTGCAAAAAGAAAATAAGAATCACCCATAATTGAGCCCCACAAAAAACTAACTACTGTTACTGTCGTCATCTATATATATTTTAAGTTATTTTATTGAGGTCATATTGGCTTATAACATTGTGTGAATTTTAGGCGTACATTATTATGTTGCAGCTTTTGTATAGACAGCATCGTATTCACCCTCAATAGTCTAGTTTCCATCTGTCATCATACATGTGTGCCCCTTTACCCCTTGGCCCTTCCCCTACCCTGTTTCCCACTGGTAATCACCAAACTGTTCTCCTTTTCCATGTGTTTGTTTGTTTGTTTGAAACTCATCTTTAAAGACATAGGCTCCAGATCCAGAAGGCTTGTGTTCCAAGCCTGTTTCTACCACTGAGAAATTGGGTAATGATAGGCTAGTTACTTAGCCTTAGTTTCCCCATCTAGCCACAAAAACAACAACAGTCTCTACCTCATACAATTGTTGTGAAAACCTAAAAAGTTAATTCTTGGGACAGTGCCTGGCATACAGCAAGCAGTCAAGACATTTTAGTTCTTGTCATCATCTATCTTCACTTTCCTTTGGAAATATCTAAAACAATAATTTGATTTTAGATGGTCAAATACAGATGATAGTTTAGATGTTTTTCATCAATTCTAAAATAGAATTATGTATATGACATTTTAAATAAACAAACCACTGATGTTGTTGACTTACATTAAGAGAGTAAGCATGTCCTCACTGAGACCAATTTAGAACACTGGCATCAGCATTCAGTGTATTAAACTCCTCCATACCCATAATGCTAATATGATTTTTCTTGATTGCCTTATGATAGATTTGAATAAAGACAAAGCTAAGCAGTGATGAGCTGTATTTTTTATTGTTATAATGCTACGATCTATTCTCCAAGACATTACGTTATAGCAATAATGTTATGTTTGTGAAATAAATCCCCATACTGAGAGATAGGCTGATTGATATTTGACTTCCAAAAATCTTAAAATTCTGAAATGTATATAGACATTTGAGGTTGCTAAAGCTTTAATGATGTTGCTGTTGAAGGAAATCCTAAGAAACCCTCCAGTACCTCAGGACCTTAGGATAAATTTCATAAAAAACACTTGAAGGAAAACAATCATTATTGTTGAAAGTACTAAAACTCTCTCTGTCTCCCTTCCTCCATTCATTCTTCCCTCCATCTCCACATACACACATTACCCCCCCCATATATATATATGTATATGTATGTATGTATATATATACATGCTTATGTACACACACACATTCGGGAAGGAATGGGGATAAGTGTTCTTATGAATGATGTTCCTAATGAAGAGGAAAAAGAAGGGAGTGTTAATTTCACATTTTGGCAATCCATGAGCCTTTGCATTGACTACAATTTACCAAAGGCATGGAAGACTGGTAGCAAAAACAAGACAGAGAATAACTCTGGGTGATTCACAACTGGAGGGAAAAATTGGGAGAGTGGGAAGGCTGCCCCTTCAGTTATCACACTGGTTTTCTAAATACTCCTCATACATATATCTTGGAATTAAAATGGCTCTTTAAAGAAGTGAAAGGCTAGCTGAGAGAAGGATAGGGTTGTCTCCATCATTCTTTAATCCCTTTCTCCAGTCTGAGAAAACATAAACCAGTTTAGAGATATATAGAAAATGATGTAATCTCATTCATTTTTTTTTAAAAAGTGATTTATTAGGATGAGGACAACAAAATGTGATAGATGAGAAAAAGAATCCTAAAGGATGAACGCTCAGACTGTTCTGGAGCTAGAACGAATCCTAGAGAGAGGTTATCTAAGCTCCTTATTTATAGATGTAGAAATGGTTACCTAAAGAAGTTAATTCGTAAATAAGGCTGAAAAACTAGTTATTGGCAGATATGGGATTTAAAAAAAAAATAACAAGTCTCAAGATTTAAAATTAAGAGTTTCTTCATGCTGCCTTCTTAATGAAATCACTTTAGGATCTCAAAGCTACTTTATTGTTTGATTGCTCCTGAGTAGATGTGGGAGGTAGATAAGGGAGGAAGCACAGGCATCAGGAACTCCAAAGTAAGATGTAAAAAGGACAGAGTACTCATTCATGGGCAAGAAAATCAACTACCTATCTAAGGGTTGAGTGCACTTTCACTACAGAATCAAGAAGATGAGGGAAGAAATTTCAAAATGGTATTTCAATTCAAAACCTACATTCCACTGTATGTCGAACACTGTGCTTGGCTCCAAAGGCAGTGTGCAAGGATGCATAAGATACGCTCTGTTTCCTGCCCCCACAGTGCTCCTAGTCAAGTAAAGAAATGAGACTGATAAGAAAACAAATATACTATAAATTTACAATGAATATAAGAAAATATCCTTTCAACTGCTTTCTTCAATACCCTCCGACTATTCTTTTATTTTATACACCCACCATCTAATTATGATCTTTGTAACCCTAGTAAATAAAGATTTTTATGGCCAATTTAGCCCAATTTTATAGCTGCTTTATATCTCTGTACAACTTTCATGCAGTAGCAGTTTCAAAACCCTTTAATATTGAAATTATTTTCGCCTAAAGGCCAAAGCTGTTTTTTAAAAAAGTAATAGCTGACCCACTCTAGCAACAAGAAAGTTGTAAAGAAACACAGCATAGTGTTGACTTTACAATAAGAGTTCATAAAGGCTAGCCAGCTGATAGTAAAAACAAAACAATTAGAAAAAAAGTTAGTTGCTCAAGAATTTCAAATTGGAAAAATTCAAGTGGTTCTGATTTTTTAATATATCGGATCCAGGCATTTATAGGTTCAAGGTTTATTTGAATAAATGCACAAAAGATATATACTTTCTAACATCTCTCCAGGGTCATGTGGATTCTTGACCTTATGTATTATCAGACAGACAAAACTCAAAATTCAAAGACTAACGGGTCTAGTATCTTCTACTTGGTTCTAACAGAATTTTGGCATTTCCTGGAGGTGCTGCAACCTTGAACACTAGATCCATGTAATCATTCATGGACCAGTGAACACCACCATGAAGATAAGGACAAACCACAAGAGAAATACTTCAAAACAAAGACCTAACCCAGAAGTAAAATTCCAAATTAATCTGACATCCTTCCCTGATCAGATTAGACTCTCCAAGGTAAGCCTGGAACCAAGCCAGTTCCCCCTAATTTTCCAGAGATCCAGGACCTAGCTAGGACTGGATTGGTCTCTGGGGTGTGCAAGCTTCCGACTGAAATCAATAAACTAAATTTCTAAACAAACATTCACTTATATTAAAAACAACTTATTCGGTACAAGTATCAAAAAGCAGACTGTTAAGAGAAAAATAAACTTTCAAATAATATGACCCAAAATGCAAGAATAATATTCCCTGTAAAAACAGTTTAAAAAATGCATAACGAATCATCTTTTTTCCATACTTATGCTTTATATGTAAGCCAAATTGCAATTTCTTCTTCTGCTTTTGGAAATAGAGAATTACTACTCAAAATCAATTTCAAATGATTAAATACACACACACACACAAGCATACATACTATTACAAAAGAATCTAGCAACCAAAATTTCCTCTGATTCATCATAACATTTCTCCTAATTATCTATTTTCTTTACATTACTTATAAAGATATTTTATATTTCTGCAAATTATGATATAATTATTTTTAGAGCAACTGCTAGGAAGAGAAAGTTTTCCAAAGCTTCATCAGCTCAACTATCTCAACCTAAGATAATTAATTCAATACATTCATCATGTAAATTATTTTTTAATCTACCATTAGAACAACTTGAATTAAGGAAGAGCAGCAGAATTGTATCATTTTCAGGTATTTTAAGTTCAGAAGTATATGCAACTTAAAAATTGAGAACAATAACACTGCTAAGAACAGATTCAATTTTGGAAGTTAAATACTTTATTACATGTATATAAAAAACACCCAACAACATTCTTTCAGCCATTTTTGCTTGGTGCAAAATTTCCTAAGCAATTAGAAACATTTAAAGGAAAACAAAGTTGGAACAAAGAAAATGACTTACACAAGACAACATAACCTCAGTAGGGAATTTGGTGTTCAGCCTAAAAAATTTTTAATTGCTTTCCTAATTAAAAATCATCATCATAAAAAATTAACCACTAAATTTAATTTCCTATTAAGTATAGTTTTACATCATTTTTATTAAAAACATGTTTTATTGGATTTTCCAACTAAATTAAATGGCAAATAGTAGTTGTTTTTAATTACTGGTTTATATGCTTTAATAACTACTTGAAACTATCCTATTCAGCTATATTAGATGCAATTTTGGTCACAGATATATTTTTACTAAAATTGTATTCACATATACACAGAGCAGTAAAAGAGTATTTTGTGTGTGTGTTTCTAAATTAAAGCCAATGTGGACAATATTCACATAGATAAGACCGCAAACAGACTGTAAAATTTTTTAGACTAGTAGCGGGGTGTTTTAAAAAGTGAAATAGCGCTTGTCATAACTTGTTATAAACAGTGGTACACAGCAATGGTCATAACTAAGAAAACAGTGTTAACTGAAGTCCATACAAATTTGCACATCAATAGTCTCTCAGAAGGTAATTTAGAAGGTAACACACCGAAAACAGCATTTTAACATGAACTACACCCACATGACTCAGTACCCCTTAGACTGTACTCATCTCGACACTCCAGCACTGCCAGGTAGAAGTGTGAGGAGTATCATCCAAAGTATGGTCTGGAATCTTGGCTCCACACATTTTCCCACATAATTGTCTTCGTCATAGGTGGGCCCTATGAATCTGTATCTTTTTTATAAATTCCCCAGGTAGGAGTCTATGCTGCCAGCTCAGCATATAATCTAAATGAGGACAGAAGAGAAAATGAAACTCCCACTACCATATCTCATTGCGAACTTATTTATCTCAAAACTAAATCACCATTTTTAAATTTACTCCATTCTCTGTTTACACTCAGAACAGGGCTACGGTCATTTTCCAAGTGTACAAATCAAGATATACATGATATACATGCACGTGCCTCATTGTTCTGAAACAGAAACACATTCCAATTTCAAAAACATTTTGCTTTCATATTCTTCATGTTCTATTTTAAGTTATTTTAAAATTTGAACTATTAGGTTGAACCCATATGGCGATTTCTAAACAAGCACTCACTTATATTAAAAACAACTTATGCAGTACAAGTATCAAAGAGCAGAATGTTAACTTAAGAGAAAAGTAAACTTTCAAATAATATGACCTGAAATGCAAGAATAATATTCCCTATAAAAACACTTTAAAAAATGCATAACTAAGCATCTTACCACTTACCCTTGCCTAAGTACATTTAAAGCCCCAAGAAAGATACTTTTTAGAATTTTCTTTCTGAATGGGACATTTGCCTCCTTTTGGCCACCTAGGCCCTAAACATGCTTCTTATTTTGGGTGAATGCTATATCATATTAGTCCCAGGGGGAGGCAAAGATCCCCCCGTACAGAAGCCAAAGGGGCTCAGAGAATCTTGGAAAAATATTTAACACAGGGATGTTTCTTCAATGGACTTCTTAACGCCACCTCTTTCCAAACCAGTAAACTATGGATTATGACTTGGGAAAAGTGTTTTAGGCTAATACGTTATCATACAAAATATCTCTGTGTCCCTGGAAGCAGGAATCTAACTTTAGATTCTAGATGGGACATTCTAGTCCTAGCTTTGAAGGACTGAGCGGACATCAGTGGGATTCAATTTTTTTTTTCCCAAAGAGATTCAAAACAAGATAATTTTCTAAGTTTTGGAAACTGTCTTCTAACCTTTTGATCCTGAGAGCCACAACAGTTTAAAGGGAATGTTATGATTTTACTCAAAGGTAGGCAATTCAAATAATCAGAATACAGAATACTTACCGATTATATAATTAGCCTATAACATATTTATAACATATAAATTATTATGTAATTTTTACTATTGATATTTATGGTAAAAAAAAATTTACCTGTTCTTAGTAGAGAAGGCGAAGTTCTTCAAAGTTTATTATAATTAAGCATGATTTTGTAAGCTCTGTCTATATATACACACTGTGGTTTAACATGGGCATGCGGGCTAGCCACTAAATTCCAATTCAATTTTTTTTCCTGTTTATCAAATATGGTCAGACCAATTGAAGTATACCAAAATATTTCTAGATTACAAATACTATCTGGAAAGGGGGAGACTGAAGTTCTGGAAGATTAACTATGTATGTCTAAATGATGCCTTGAATATACGTTTTAAAGCTGAAGTAAATGTAGATGAACTCTTTCAGGGAATTCTTAACTCACAAATTGTTTTCCCTCTTTTCTTGTTTCTATTGATTACCACAACCCTTTGCCTGGCACACAGAACACTGTTTGTTAAGGTTTCAATGTATAAACAAGCCATTGTTTAACATATTAACGAAGTACCAAATACTGTAAAAAAAAAAAAACTATGCTTAAAGAAATCTCCACATTACTCCATTAAGTTGAGAGACAATCAAGGGATATTGAACACACTCTCCTAACAGCAATTTATCCCGTGATGTCACAACCAAAATCAGACAATGAGAGTTAGAGGGAAATGTATACTTTTTTTCTCTTTGTAATACCTTACTTTTAAAGCTGATTAAGCTAACGTGTAGAGAGTTGAGAGTATGTCTCAACTTACTCTTGTATTCCTATAATCTTCAAAAAAAGGGGAAATTATAACAATTTTTGAGGTTTAAAAATATAGAAATCCTTTGCTGTTATTTAATAATCTTTTTGAGTTTAATGAAGCATAAATATTCCCTTACAAAAATATCAATAGTTTACAATACAGTATTAACTCAGAAAAGCAATTAAAATGGTTCTTAGAAAAGTATTACTCGATCAAATGAAGTTGAATCTCTAGTTGAACTGAAACTTTGTCTGTTTCCAACTCTGACACTTTTCTTTTGCCAGACATCCTTTAATAATTTCAGATAAGAAAAAACAGATCAGCTATTTTTAGAATGTATAAATTCAGAATAAAGTAAATAATTAAGAAAGAATACCTTTTTGAGCTAATCCATACTCCCACAAATTTCTAGGATCTGAGATTCAAAGACAGAAGCCTAAGTGACAACATTTCTTCTTATAATCCATTTAAATGGATGGCGGAACAAGAACACTTAACAAACTGAGGAACATTCAAGAACAGAGCACCTTTAAGTTTTTTGATCCAGGAATATTTTTTGGAATTCTGTAGACCACAGCCACTACATAGCAAAGCCTCTTTCACAATAAGCTCCTTATATTCCACAGCAGCTTCCAGGACCTCATGCTTTTATGAGTAAATGGAATGATTATACAACCTTTAAATGAGTTTACCCTGAAGGCATTATTTTAAGTCTGCAAAAAAGTTTTAAATAGCCCAGTATATTTTACTCAAAAATAGGTGGATGTGGTCAAAAGGTACAAACTTCCACTTATAAAATAAATAAGTCCTGCAGATATAATGTGTGGCATGTGACTATAGTTAATAAATACCGTATTATATACTTTAAAGTTGCTAAGAGAGTAGATCTTAAAAGTTCTCTTCATAAGAAAAAAAAATTTGTAACAGTGTGTGATGATGGATGTTAACTATACTTACTGTGGTGATCATTTTGCAACATATACATGTATCAAATCACGTACACCTGAAACTAATATAACGTTATATGTCAATTAGGTGTCAATTTTTTAAATGAGGGTAAAATATATCCTATGCAAAGATTCAGAGTTTCTGTGCATTTTTCTAACTTTATGTTTTTATTGAGCTAGGGAAGCATTATACACTTAAATTAAGAAACAGAAGCTAAATATTATACATCAATCTTGAAGCATTCTTCTCTTTTCTAAATTCTTCATTCCAATTTGTGTTTTCTTGGCCTTTACCCAATTGTCTAGTCTGGTGGCAAGACATTTCCCTTCTTTTCCTCCCTTTCCCCTACATATATAAAATACGTACATCTCCAAAATGGTGTATAGTTCATATTCTTTCTTTCCTTTGGTATTGAATAGATTGAAAATTTTCTATAACCACAATGAGATGAAAACTGATTGAAAGTTTTTACTCTGCATTTTATATGGTTTCCAATAAATACACTGTTATTCCTACCCGTGTTATAACCATTGGGAAGGACGTTTTAATTTGACTTTAAAAAATTTTAGATCGTTCATGTCTTACAACTATTAAACTGAGCTAATGCCCGTTGCCAGTCTTCCTCTTTTTGCTGAGGAAGATTGTCCCTGAGCTAATATCTGTGACTATCTTCTTCTATTTTGTATGTGGGATGCTGCCTCAGCATGGCTCGATGAGCTGTGCATAGGTCCATGCGCGGGAACTGAACCCGTGAACCCTGGGCAGCTGAAGCAGAGAACGCAAACGTAACCACTACTCCAGTAGGCTAGGCCCATCACAAGTTTTAAATTGCGTGCTGCTTTGAATAGCGTGATGAAATCTTGCGCCCTCCTACTCTGTCCTGCTGGGGATGTGAATCATCCCTTTGTCCAGCATATCCACACTGTATACACCACCTGCCCATTAATCACTAAGTAGCCCCCTCGGTGATCAAATCAACTGCCATGGTATCGCAGTGCTTCTATTTAAGTAAACTTTATTTTACTTAATAATGGCCCCAAAGTGCAAGAGTAGAGATGCTGGCAATTCGGATCTGCCATAGAGAAGCCGGAAAGTGCTTCCTTTAAGTGAAAAGGTGAAAGTTCTTGACTTAATAAGGAAAGAAAAAAAATCATATGCTGAGGTTGCTAAAACCTACAGTAACTTTTATTACAGTTGCTGTTATAATTGTTCTATTTTATTATTAGTTATTGTTGTTAATTTTTTACCATGCCTAATTTATAAGTTAAACTTTATCATAGGTAGGTATGTATGTATAGGAAAATACATAGCATATGTAGAATTTGGCACTATTCGTGGTTTCTAGTATCCACTAGGGGTCTTGGAACTTATCCCCTGAAGACAAGGGGAGACCACTATATGCACATGTGTTTGTGTACACGTGTGTGTAAGTACAAAGAAAAATAGGGGATGATACAGTGGTTTGTCACTATGGGTTACCTAGGCGAATGCTGTTGTCGGGGGAAAGGAGAAAGAAAAGGAAGCACAAAAAATATGTAATACTGATGTGACAAATCACAGTTATGGTGAAAAGTTGTAATTTAATCATTTAAATAATAGAGTATTTAAGACCTATCTCAAATGGAGCAACTGAAAGGAAAATCAAAAGCATAGGAAGATACATTAATTGATATAGTGTCTGCATTCTAGAAAAGGAACAGCTAATAAATAAGAAAAATAATACAGTTTCATACAGTGATAATTCATCTTAAGAATGTTAAACTTTAGGTAATGGATGGGGGAGATAGTCCTGAGCTCAGGAAAGACATCAAGTCTTGGAGAAGTAAATACGGAATTCATTATGGTACAGATGGTATGGAAAACCACATGATGTGATGTGATCATCTAGAGAAAGAGTGTAGAGTAAGAGAGAAGTAAGAGTTGCATTGTAGAGCATTCCAACATCTATAGAATGGGATATGGAAAAGGAAGTCACAGAGATGACTGAGACAGAGACCCTCCAGAAAACAAAGGGTGTGTTGTCCTTTAATGTTAGTGTTGAGGGAGATGAGGAATAAGTTCTGACCAATGAATTTGGCAATACAAAGACTGCTGGTGATGTCCACAAGAGCAAGTGAAGTGGAGTGGTGAGGATGACAGCCTACCTGAGATGAGTCAAAAAGAGTATAGGTGAGGAAGTGGAGATGATGGACAACTCTTTCAATGAGTTTTGATGTAGAGTATGTGACAGGAGTCATGCAGAGAAATGGAGCAATGAATGGAGGGGCACAATGGAACCAATGGAGGCTTTCTAAAGAGGATATTTATTACAACATCTTTGTATGCTGATCCTGGGGAAAATCTATGATGCAGGAGAAAGAAGAGATAATTGCATGAGAAAATTCAATGAGGAGTGTGAGGAAAAGGCATTTAACCTGTAAGGGAAGGCTTAGGATTAGGTTGGAGAAGGAACAACTAGATACATCCTTATTGAGGCATACTTCAATATATTATAAGAAAGTGCTTTCTTTTAAGAGTAAGTAATATTTGAAGTTATTCCACTGCATTTTATTAAAATCACTATAGATTTTTATCCCATCTGCTGTACCCTAGCTAAAGATCCACAACTGGCAACTTCAAACAAGAAAACCATGAATTTGCATCATGAGAGACATCTTCTTGCCATTTACATTCTCCAAAATTATAGACTAAAAAAGATGATGACATAAACAGGCAAAATACGTGAACAAATATTAATAGAGTATACACACACATATATACGCATCTATATAACTGTATATGTATATATATTCAGTTATTTTTCAATCCTGGTGCTATGCAATTTCCACTGACAAAATCAAAATCTGAAGATGTCTACTCATATTTTAGAAGAAAAAAGATAATTTACATCTAATTCAGAAGAACTTCATTCTTAGAAATTTCCCAAATAAATGTCTTCTCTACCGCAGTAGTTATTCTGCTATGTTGTGAGTAAGATAAGATTTTAAAATCACTAATCGAAGCACTCCCCCTTCTTCGTACTCATGCCAACAAGGACACCAGCATCTTTCAGACTCATCTGAAGTGTGAGAAAAAAATCTCCATGCTTTTTTTTGGATTTTTGTATGCTTAAAACCAGGGATTTCTTAAACCTTGACAACACAAGCAGAATACTAATAGCAGATAGAAATGTGGCAATCTTTTGCAACCAGTTTTTAATATGAAGCAAGGAAAGAGTTTTATTTCCCCACCTACACCCAGGTAGGCACAAAACAATACTGTAGTCAAAAAGTTTATGTAAACCTGGTTAATCACAGAAATAATAAACTAATGTTGAATAAAATTGGCCCATTTCTTTCTACTTATAATCCTTAATTTTCATTCACAATTACCCAGGAAAGGTACATCTACTTGCATACATAGTTTTATACTTAGAAAAACAAAAATCTACAAAGATAGTTTTTAAAGACCCCTGAAAATATTCGACCTAAAGCATTTCGACCTAAAACTTTCTCTGCATATCCAGTTTTCTTCGTATCAAGAACAACGGGATGATTCAGGAATCTTCAATGGACCCAAGAATAAGAAGAGACCATGATCTTTCTTTCCTTTACAGGTGAATAAAATAGCTCAAAATCCCAGCAAAAATCTTCTTATTCAGCAAAACCACTTTGGTAAAACTGCTTTTATATCAACTTCGTTTTTAGTTACAATTTTGTCTTTTAGTAAAAGAAAAACATCTAAATTATTCTTTTGATCATATTTAAACTCTTAATTCAGTCAGAGGAATGATGGTCCAAGCAACCAAAGCTAGAGAAAGAGACCCAAACTATGTTGATACAACATGTTTCAAGTTCAGGGAGCAAAACATGGGCAAGCTTGGCTTTTTATAACTAACATTTGTTTATAAATCAGCCCATTACCCAAGTTTTGAGCAAGTACTTGAACCCCAACAATAATGGAGATGTAACCTGAGTACATAGAAAAAGTCCCCACAGAAACAAACAAAAATTGACACAAGAGTAAGAGGTGGTTGTTGTTTTAATAAATTCTGACTCCGATTTTTGGTGTTTTGTTTTGTTTATTTGTTTGTTTGTTCAATTTGAAACTCTTACCATCTTGCTGACCATGAAGAGCCTGGGGACTCTGTATTCTTTCCTCAAGATTGGAGCTGAGATCGGAGTTCACAGCGGACATCCGTGTTGAATCACTCATATCAAATTCATCACTTTCTATTGAACTTTCATCCTGAAAATGGTTTTAAAATATCATAAAGCATCATAAAATACAACACACTCAAATAGTGACCGTTTTATCTATAAGGTCAGTTAGAGTTTAGCCAGTAAGCAAGCTTTTACAGAACTTGGTAAAATACATTGCACATTAATTGATACATGAAATAATAAATAATGGCATGATTTCTCCCTTTAAGGAATTTCAAGACTTGTGAAGATTCAAACAATGTATCTATGTATAGGAAGATTTAAAAGGTAAAATTATGTGCCTAGGGAGGATATCATTGGGGAATTATCCTTAACAATGAAAGAATGGATTTTTTTTAATTAGTAAAAAATTTCCTAAAAGAGTCAATTACAAACATAGCATAAAGAGAAATACACATTTTGACTTTAAAAATAAGTGACCTAATAAAATATTATAAGCAAAGTCTTACAATACAATAAGAAAACCTTAATCAAAAAATTTTCATTGGTAAACAGAACGGATTCTAATAATAGACAAACTTACATCGCTAGGTTCAAAGTCCACATTTATTGCAGAGCAAGGTAATTTTAGTACACCCTTTCTTTCCTTACAAGTAAATGTGAACTTCACTGCAACCACAAAAAGGAATTCTAGGTAAAATTGTGCAAGATCCATTTACCGAAAGCCAGATCACCAAATGGCTAAATTACCAAAAGGCCAATTTTCCAAATGACCAATTCATCAAAACCTGTCAAATATCAACCTAAACCAAATCTAAGATATTTTGCTGTAGTCATTTCACTGTAGCAAACTCCTTTTGGAAAACTGATTTTCAGAGAAATAGTGTGTTATGCAGGCAGAAAGTCTTGAGAAACCTGTGTAAAATATTGTAAATATTTAATCGAAATCACCAGGTTTAGTCAAAACCACTTAATTTGTAAATGTTTGATCTGAGAGTTTAACATTAATATAATAATTAGCAGTAGCAGTAGTGGTAGCACCATTATTTATGGTGCAGACATTGTTCTTTATTTATTCACTCACTTCATCTTCATCTTAACCTATGAGTTAGGTACCAGGATTCATCCAATTTTACAGATTGAGAAATTGAGGCACAGAGCTGTACGTGATTTATCCCACTATTATATACCAGAACTGGGATTCATATGAAGTCACCCAGGCTTGAGAAAATAGCTGTTCATTAATTCAGAAGGAAATGCCACCCTGTGAGCCTTCTGGGCAATCAGCCACAAAGATTTCTCCCGGTGGCATGCCTTCTCTCTTGGTACGCTAGGTTTTCTCCAATTCTAAATTCTAAGACAATTCAAAGCATCTGAAATAAATATATATGTTAAAAAGAGAAAAAACAGAATTCAATATGCACATCAATGAGCACCACATACATACTAATTTATGCACACATAGCTCAACGACAGAGATATCCAGCACGTATACTACACACAGTGTCTGTGACATCATAGTATTTTAGTGCACATTCTTTAGAACCAGACTGCCCAGTTCAGATCCGTGCTCTGTCACTTATCAGATGTGTTACTTCAAGCAAGTTACCCAACCTTTCTGTGTCTCAATTTCCTCATTTATAAAATGGGAATAATAATGGTATCAGTCTCATGGGGCCAAATAAGGATTGAGGGGGTATAATATATTTAAAGTAGTTAGAACAATATCAGATACATAATAAGCATGGAACTGTTTGATACTGTTATGTAGAATATATAACAAATTCTAGAGTAAATAATGTTTCATATTTATTATATTATATGAAACATACAAAAAATAAATTTAAATATAATAATAAAGATGAACATGTGTTTATAAAGCAGCTGTGTATTCTACATAAACATAGTCTTTATAATAAGCATTTATTATATATACTACAAATAGCTAACTGTATGTAATCTAGTAAAATAATGTTTCCATAGTGTGTGTATATATACAACCATCTGAGATACATACATGTGTGTGCATATAAAACTTGTGTATATGAGAATATGTGTGTGTGTGTTCAAGGAAAAGGTAGATACAAAGAGCCAGGTCACAGTCTCCGTGCCATGGAATGGTTCTAGAAACTACTATAGCACATTATGGATAATCAATACACATTTTATGACCACTCTTGTAAGCATACTTTTTAAGGAATTTGGACAAGAAATTAAAATGGTTATGTAACCAAATGGACTTGTCCTGTATTTGTTTTGTATTTTTATTTTTTTAAATCACCATTTTAAAGTATTTATCACAAGTCGCTTAATGATTGTGACTATTTTAAATATTTTCCTCTATGATTTCCTATGAAAGACAATTTACTTTTCATAATTCTACTCCTCATTAGAATATGAATTATCCAATTGCTTACATTTATAAAGGGCTTTAATGAAATTAAGTGCATGCATTCCTACTGTAAGTTCTATTCTAATTATTAACTGATTAAATTATCTTTTAATAAAAAATGGTGCAAGTGTATAAAATGTAATACTGTAATTTTTTATTATCAACAGAGAGATAATGCTAATCACCATAGGAAGAAATTACTGAAGATTTCTAAGGGTAAAGAATCAGAAAACTCGATGGATATGATATTAACTATTTTATTCATGATCATCTTTAGGTCATTCCTCTAAATCCTTCCCTGGAGGAGTATTTTGTTTTGTATGACAACCAGGAAAAGAATCTCCACGTCCTACAATGTGAGCTTATTCCTATGTTACTAAAATCTCATTATAATGAAAGCCATGGCGAACCCCCATAGAATTCTGCTTCCTTGAAACTTACTTTTTACAAATTATAACAAATATTTTACTGTAAAAAATAATTTTCTTCCCAGGCTTCTCCCTTTTAAAAATCACATTTAGTACTTTTTTAAAAACTTCATTACTGAGATTTTATTTCTATTTTGAGAAGTTTCTGGGAATTCACATTTTTAACCTGTTCCATATTTCATTTTAGTTTGCAAATTCCAGGTGTTACCTCTAAAGAGTCCCTACCATATATCTCCTGATTTCCATTGCTATTGTCCTGATCAGTTTAAGATCTCATTTTCTCATATCCTGAAGGAGGTAATAGGAGTGTGTCCTAATTATCCACACGCCTCCAGTTTCTTCTCATCAGTCCTGTTCATCAACTACCGCCAAATTAATCTTCCCATTTCAGAACATGCTACTTCTCTACTCACAAGTTTGAAGTTATATCCAAGTCAATACAACTAGCATGTAAGCTATTCAGTCAAATATTTAGGGTTTTCCATGAGACTGCTTGAATATCACTCCCACCAATCTCATCTTTGTGCTGTTTTTCACTGGCCTTATGCTCAAATCAACTTAAAACCTATATTATTAGCCTTTCTATGAAATGCACCACCTCAAACCTTAATGTGCCTGAGTGTAGATCTTGTTAAAAACTCAGATCACCCGGTCCCACACATCGGATTTAGAATTAGAATCTTGGGGTGGGAGTCCTGCAACATGCAGTTCAGTAAGCTCCACAGTGCCTCTAATGCTGGTTATTTAGTCAGTCCCTTTAAGAAAACATTCTGCAGTGATGAAATTGTTCTATAATAGTCCCTATTCAGTAAGGTGACCACCAGCCTCACTTGGCTATTGAGCACTTGAGATGTGATTAGAGCAACTAAAGAACGGAAAATTTAATTTTAGTCAATTTGAATTAATTTTTAACTAAATTTAAATATCCACATGCGGCTAGTGGCTACTATATTGGACAGTGCAGATTTGACAATTCCTCACTATCGGATCTTGAAAATATTTTAAATCATTCACTATTAGCTATGCAATAAAAATCCTAATATATAAATTGTTTCATACATCACATTCCTTAGTATAAATTTCTAGTCAAAGCATATAAATAACTTTTAAAAGTTTTAATAATTATTGCCAAACTCTCCTGCAGAAAGTTTGTTCCAGTTTAAATGCTCATCAACAGTTTATAAGAAAGTCAGTTGATCTTAAATTGGATACAATATTTTGTAATCCTAAAAAGATTCCTATTCCTGGCCTTCTTTATTTCTCTTAATAGCATTTAGCATCTTATATACACACTTTCATTATTTACTACCTTTATTGTCTGTTCCCCGCCGCCCACTGGAAGATCAGCTTAACAAAGGCAAGATTTTTGTCAATTTATTCACTGTTTAATTCCATTATCTATAAAAGTGCCAGTTACATAGAAGGCACCCAATAAATACTGGTTGAACTAATTGAATTAACACATTAAAATCCAGATATGACAATTTGAATTCCTAATCACAAAGGAATATCTTACTTGAATTCCATTTTAACCATGAATTCCCTTACTTGCCCTCTCATCTTTCAATAATCACAATTTCTAAAATTCTGTAAATAATCTAAGTAGACATTTATCTGAATATGTTTAAGGCAATGCACATCCAATTTAGTATTCTCAAAACGTAAGGATAAGAGTTATTTTCCTAACCCAGTTATATATTTTAAAGGATCTATTTCCTTTGTGCGAAATACGTATGATTTTTTAGAAGCCAGAAAGATTCAGCATATGTGGGCTATGTTGTTGGCACAAAGTTGATCTTCCTACTTTTTGGCCTAGAAATAAACATCTATATCTAAATGAGCTTCTTACAAATAATTTGACAGGTCTAACCAGTTTTATGAGGTTTTGTAAAATTTTTTTTCCAATTATGTAATGAATCAGGGGAATAATTTTTCCATTCTCAGGAATGGATAGACATTAACATTTTGTAATTGTCTTTCATGTCTTTAACCCAACAATTTTATTACTATTTATTTAATCATTTATATGTAGCCATCTGGTAATATGGAACCTGACACTGCCACTGCACTAATACAGATCTTCTTACAGACTGTACCCTTAATAAAGTCTTTCGAGATAAAACAATTTTATAAACATAGTTTTGAGATTAAACCTGCTCAAATAAAGAGAGAAACAAAAAATTTGATTTGAGTTTTATAAAGTTAGCTCAACAAAGTAATTTTAAAGAATTTAATAATACTTCAACAAATAATGCTATATTTTAAAAACAAATATTTAACCATATTTCCTGTTCTAGAGAAATTTCAAGAAAGAGAGAATTTATTAGCCTGAGAAACTATCCCTAACAGAGATAATCTGAATATGTCTATCGATTAATGTCTACTAACTAGTTAACAAGGATTTACTAAACTCTTATTGTTATAAGCCTTTGGGAGAATATACACAGGTTACATGTGTAACTTGGTTCCTGCCTTTGAGATAATTCAACTAAACTGGGGAGTTAATTAGTATCCTAGAGAAAAATATTCAAAAAATGTGCATTTTATGTCTAATAAATGCCAGCAAACACATTGCTAGATTCTTATTATACAAATTAAATGGAATAATTTGAAACATCAAAACACTTCTAATTAAGAAGAATCACCACAAATTATCTCTAGAAAATGCAGAGAAGTAGACAAATATACAGAATATCAGTTAACCATTATTTATAACCAATAATGAAAAATAACCTTAAAATATAGACAAGATTTGGATGGTAGAGAAATGATTATACTTGAAATACCTATTAAATTGATTTTTCTGATTTCTAGGGAAAAACAGTCATAATACTAAAGGCTTTGATACTTTCCTTGGATACTCATTCATTTGTCATACTTTCTCCTGAACTTTCTAGTACTTTACCAAACCTAGCTCGATGGTGGTCAGCTAAGGAAAATGAATCTTTCTTGGGAATGAACAAATTTCCACATAGCACTAAGATGTATGTGTTAAGACAGGGAATCTCTATCAAGGACTAGAAGTTTCTGTCTGTTTCTCCATCTGTGCAATCCTAGTGACATCCCTTTCATTAAAAAATAAATTACCGTCTTCAAAATGCCGTCATGCTTAACGCGATAGTCATGGTTATCAAACTTCATTCTGACATGTAAGCGATACAAACGTAGATATTTCCATTTTACCTCATCTTGCTGTGAGTTCAGCAGCTGCAGTTTCATGTGCTTCATATAGGCCATGGTAATTGGCATGTTGTAATCAATCATGCTGGTCACCAAAGTGGGAGGTTTTCCATTATCTGTAATAAAACATTTTTAATGGGTAATGAAAGTGATACTGCATTCTACCTATAATTTCAGAATGATCCAATTTGGTCAAATTGAAACAAGATTCTAGATACCGAGTGTTTAGGAGATTGGTAGCATCATAGAAGGATTGTAGAAAAAAATAACTGGTAAAGTTCTACAAAGGTGTATGGGCATGAATGAGCCCTATGGAAAAATTAGTTATTTCTAACTAGAGGGGAGCTTTTTGACATCATGGTAATACTGAGTGAAGCTACTATAGTGATAAAATACAATTATTTGTAGTTTTGTATTTTTCTCCTTTGCTGCACACTTATTTTCTATATGCACTACTTGAACGCAAAAGGAAATTATCTTTTCTTTTTCTTTTTATTTTGTGCCAGTCTATTCATCCTTCAACACATGGGAATGGGATAGCCTAAATGTATCTTTGAGATTAATTTGATCTCTGAGAGAAATTCATAGAAACGGAAAATAATCTAGATAATTCTTGATGAAAGCTAAAGCCACTCAATTTTTATGTAAGAATTTCAGTGATGGAACTCCATACTATTCATCACTTTCAGAAATAAGGAGTTGGTAGATTTATAAGGACACTTGATAGAACATCAATTTCCTTGCTGAATGTATCTAAAATACCATGAAATACACATGATAAATGAAAATTAAAACATTATCACAGGAAAAAAAGTTATTTGCCACAGTCAAAACTGTCTTTCTTCTAAGCACGGACACTGAATTACTCTGTAAGTGGATACTCAAAATTCACTGCCTGCTACTTGAATAAGTGAGATGATCTGACTTGTTGAACTGTTTCAGTCTACTGCATTTTTATAAAAGTGTGAGATATAAATTGCCATTATGAATAAAATTACTTTAAATCTCACTATTTGACACTGCGGCTACCTTTATGATCTGTTCCATCTGGGTTTAAATGCATTCTTTTCTGGCACTCTGAGCAGCTCATTAGAAATCGTGTCACCGCTTCTCTTGGTAGGAAGGCATAGCTCTCTGAAATCTGAAATGATTCACAAAACAGAGGTGTTATTATAGAAGCTGACTGGGCATGATTTAACAGAAATGATCATTGTATTTCCAAATAAGACGCATTATTCCATAATGGCAGGAAGCACAATGAAAGCATGCATTGCATACCATGCATCATTTCAAGAAATATCTATCCAACTTGATTGCATGTCTCTTAATATAGCTAATAACGCAATGTGGAGAAAAAAATCAACCACATCTGGATGGATATCTGTTTATATTTCTGCATTTCTTTTAGGAAAAGTAATCACAGTGTACAGATATTCTAGTGACTTTTCCATATTAAAAATTGCCAACATTGTTTTTTAAACTTACTGCCAGCACTACCAAAATTTTATCCAATTTTACAAAAATTTTTAAAATTTAGCCCCAAGGAAAAACAATAAACTTTGGATTTTGCATTAATGAGCATTTCTTCATTATTGCTTTTCAAAATAATTTTTAAGTGAAAATAAAAGATACTTCTAAGAGAACTCATGTATGTATCTACTGCAGTGAACCATCCCTTCCACAGAAAATGACACACCTGGAAATGCACTTCAGCCACCTACTTCATTTGTTATTTCATGTCAGTTTTTTCTAATTTATGTCCATAATAACTCACATTGTCAGAGCAAGCTTTCCCCACACCCTCAACAGAGCTCCTACTTTCAGAACCATCATCTAGAATCAAGTTAGAAATCAATACTCCTGTCAGTGATATTTTAAACATTAACTTTTCAAAAGCCAGGGTATTTCTCTCATCAAAGTAAATAATTTCTGAAATGAAACTGATAAGATTGTTAAATATCTCTAAATAAAAGCTGACACTGACTCAGACAGGGCTGCTAAAAAGTCTGATGTCGCGTATTAGTTTTCCACTGTAGCGCCAACACTGGTACATGAAAGAGACAAGCAGGAAGAATCAGTGAGTTGTAAATTAGATATCAATGCCACAGACGGTTTCTCAGGTGCACATATGGCTGTTATGAACACTAGTGTATTTTAAGTTTGTAGAAAGGAAGGGAAATATGCACCTCATGTATAATTGAGTACAAAGCTCCACCAATCCATTAAGGATGTGGTCAACTTTTGCTGATCCTTGCTGTAGAAGGAGCACAGTACTGAGGAAACCCCACACACTGAGATCCAAAATTGTAAAGCATGTTTTTTTCCCTGAATTTAGTATTAAAATCAGTTTACAACACTTAGCTATCCCAGTGACTCTGGGGGTAAAGAAGCCGAAAGGATACCAAAGAGAAGAAACAAGTCTACAGTGAAAATCTACCATGGATGATCCACATACAGGTGATTAAAATTTAACTCTACTAGGATTTGAAGTACGAAATACTGATTTTTAATATTACTGTCATATGTAAATTAAGATGTTGTCCAGCTTAAAAACAAATTCCTCATACTATACAAAGAATTGTGGGAGAAAAATCTGAAAGTATTTCGTTGAACTATTTTATATTAGTTATTAAATAAGGAAATATATACTATATACAATTTAAATTCTCATTCACTTTCTCTTATTCTCTTTCTACACACACACACACATGCATGCACATACAAATTTGATTGTTATTCATTCTTTTACAGAGGCAACTAACACTTTTGCCAGATTTATTTATCTGATTAGAGATGATTTTTTCTGACTTTCTGAACACCTATTTTAAATAATTCAGAAGTTGAAAAAAAAGCTATGCTGCATGCCCAGTCCCGATATTTTTTTTTCCTTAACTCACGTGGAATTATATTCCATTGAAATTAATAGGGTTGACCAGTAAATTCATTAACGAATAGGATTTGAGAAGGATGCTCCATTGATTTTCATTAAGGATTTCCATGTAATCTTTTCTCTACTTATATAAATGAGAAATAATTTTCCATTGAATAAAAGATAGGCAAGTGGTGGAGTTGAACTGACACTGCATTTACTTCTGTGATCCTGATGGTCACCGTAATCTGTCCTTTTCCAAATGCTAATAAAGCACTAGCGTAGGAATCTCTTCTGGACAGATTTATTATTGACCTGACTCAATTATATTACTTGTCCTAGCACTACATGGCTCCAAATCAATTTTTCTTGGAATCATTATTAATCATATTACATTTCTTTTATAGTTTTACTCTGAAAAACAAGTACCTGTAATGGTCACATTTTTGTCCATGTTCATGTGTACACGAAAAAATATAAAGTCCCACTTTGTATCTTAGAAAAGATTTTTTAGAAAGTATTTTATCACATTATTCTCTGTGGTGTTATTCTAGCATAGCCTTGGGGTGTCACTCTATGTGACATAAGTGGACAAAAGCACACATTTGGGGGGACTTTTCTTGGTGTTCAGACATTTTTCCGAGGAGACCTGCCGAGGTATCCCACTCTCCTCAGATCTTTTCTCCCCCACCGCATGCTCACTGGGTCTCAGAGACCGCTGCATCTTCTTAGGCACAGGAAGAAGAGGTCCTCAGGACAGGCTCTTCAGGTCTGAAACAACACTTCTCCTGCCATGGAGGTGAAAAGGGACAATCATTCCTTTTTCCTCATCTAGAATCTTTCCTCCCAGGCCCCTCTGAAACTAGGAGTTCTATGCAATCTTCATTGCTGAGGCTCTCGGAACCTTTTAAAAAATGAAGAAATGTCCTTAAAAACTTCATAAGTTATGGCACATTTGAACAATTACATTTCACAATTAAAGCCCTTTGATGAAATTCTGTCTTTTGCTCCTGTCGGTATTCTCCAATAACCCTGTTCAGAGATAACATTGAAATCCTATGTGAAGCCTCTTTTGAACTTGAGGCCTGGGCTAAATGCCCCTATGGCCCCTGCACTGCTGAAAGGCCCTGCTTCCGTGAATGTTTGAAATGCTAAATTAACTTTAAATAGATCTTCATAAATGGTGATAAATTCAGGGACATGTTCTTCTTGGCTCTTCATTCATCAAAGTCCTAACATCCTCCATGCAATGTGTAACAGTAGTTGCAAATAAAACCTAGAAATAAGGAATAGAAATTGAGAAATATTTTGATTCAGCTACTTGAAATACCATTCTACGAGCACTATAATTAATCATATAAAATGCTATAATCATTCATAAATGTCTATTTCCTTGACCTACTTTTCAAATCTAATCACTTCTCTGTTTCCAGGATAGAAATTAGACTTTGAATATACAGTACAGAACATTTCCAAGAATACTGGTAAGGATAACACTTCACATGAAAATGTATTCTTAGAAATATCTTTATATTGGGGAACGATAAAGACTATTTCCTTAGAGTTTGTTTATGGACACAGAAACACTGCATTTTGTTATTGATAAGAAGCAAAAATTAATATGAAGGAGTATCAGTCTTGCTCCCTCTGAACTAAACACTAAAAGACAACTGCCATGTGACAAGCCACATATATTGCTTACAACGGAAATAAGCATGCAAAGGAAGGACTAGAACATAGCCATAATAAACCGCATAAACTAATGACCTAACATTATTTATCAGGTAAATAATTTGAGGTATCTATTAGAAATGTTATTTTCTATAAATATAGACTTTTTTCTTACATTTATATAATGCTTTATACTTTTCATTGGGTTTCTGCATCCATTATTTTAGAGAGTAGCTAAAACAGATTTCATGGTAATGTTTTGATAAATGGATCAACTGACATAAAGAGATGAAATGAATTGCCATTGCTACATAGTAGAGCAAAGAGCTGGATCTCAAACCTGGATTTCCCAAATCCTGGTCTATTTCTATAAATCGAATGGACTGTGGTGGGCTTATACAAGAGACAGACAAATGCTTAGGGTCCAAGGAAAGTAGGGATGTTAAAATAGATTTTTAAAAATTTCATATTTCAAAAAAATCCCAAAGTATCAGTGTTATCACAGAACAAAGTCAGCACTTGTGAAACTTCCTCAAAATTAAGTTATAGCTGAAGATTTGTTGTTGTTATTGTTATTTTTTAACTTTGAATTAGCTACGGTTGAGGGCTGGGGATGTTGTGATATAACAATTTTTCACCACTTACCACTTCCAAAGACTTTTTTTTTAAATTGAAGTATAGTTGACATACAATGTTATGTTAGTTTCAGGTGTATGACACAGTGACTTGACGTTTATATATACTACAAAACGATCACCTCAATAAGTCTAGTAACCATCTGTCACCACAGAGTTATTACAATATTATTGACTGCAATCCCTATGCTGTATATTATATCTCCATGACTTATTTATTTCATAACTGGAAGTTTGTGCCTCTTAATCCCTTTCACCTATTTCGTCCAACGCCCTACACCTCTCCTCTCTGGCAACTACCAATTTGTTCTCTGTATCGATGAGTCTGCTTCTGTTTTGTTTTGTTTGTTCATTTGTTTTGCTTCTTAGATTCCACATATAAGTGAATCATATGGTGTTTGGTTTTCTCTGACTTATTTCCCTTAGCATAATACCCTCTAGGCCCATCCATGTTGTCCAAATAACAAGATTTTATTCTTTTTTATGGCTGAGTAATCTTCCTATATATATATTATATGTATAAATTATATATATATATATACACACACACACACACACACACACACATCTTCTTTATTCATTTATCCATGGGTACTTAGGTTGCTTCATATCTTAGCTATTGTCGATAATGCTGCAATGAACATAGGGGTGCATATATCTTTTCCAATTAGTGTTTCTGTTTTCTTCAGGTAAATAACCAGAGTGGGGTTGCTGGATCACGTGGTAGTTCTATTTTTAATTTTTTGAGGAACCTCCACACTTTATCCATGCTAACACTTGTTATTTGTTGTCCTTTTGATAATAGCCATTATGACAGGAATGAGGTGATAACTCATTGTGGGTTTGATTTGGGTTTCCCTGATTAGTGATGCTGAGCATCTTTTTATGTACCCGTGGCCATGTGTATGTCTTCTTTGGAAAAATGTCTTTTCAGTCTAAAGACCTTAATTCATCTGTGTACTGAACAACATTGATATTATTTTCAATGAAAATACCACATTCGAAGTCCTTTATGACTGGAATTCATCAGTAATACAGAAAAGAAGTCGTCAAATGATCATAAATTAGAAGTAGAAATAACCTGTTCCATCAAAAAATACGGTAATACTTCTACATAAAAATAATTGAACTGCAGCATCTTTTGATCAACTAAACAATAAAATTGGCCCCTACAGCAAAGATAATATGACATTAGTAATCTAATGACAAATTGATCCACCTGAAGAAGGCCTAATGACCAAGCGCCATAAGGGCACTGCTATTGCTCTTCCATTTGTGGGTTAAAAAAAATCAACTATTGAGAACACATTTCTGAAAAGTTTACTGACAGGTATTATAACTGAAAGGAGGATGAGCATTTTACCTGGGCAATGTCCCTGCCTTTCTGAAGAAAGAAGAAACAGTACTTTTTAAAAGCCCTACAACTATAAAGCCAAATTCTCATAGTTCTTGAGTGCCTTCCACCTTCCCCTCAACACAGCTCAGTTAAGGTAAAAATGTCAGTTATCCAAAAGAACTGAAATAAAAAATCAACCCTAGTTAAATTAATTTGCAAATCTCATCTTGTACATTTGAAAATATATAATTCCTAAAGGTCTCTTACGTTTGTTTTTGAATAGCAGAGATTTATCTTCAGAAATAAATCTTCTTTCCTACTTGGATCTGAACATATGAAGTAATATAAAGTTTTAAAAAAATTAAAAAGTTAATTAATCAAAACAATGTAATAAATCATAGTCTTGCTGTACTTTTTCAGACTGTGGCTCACAGTTACTTGATGCAAGTTTATCTTAGTGACTCAAGCCATCAGAATTTGGTAAATTGAGAGTAAATTGATAACAGAATTTTAAAACCAGGCTATTTGTCCTCTTTCTTCCTCCCTCTCAAGCATCCTTCCTCTCTAATTTTAACTGTTTAATTTCTGAGCATTTTCAATAGAAAGCCACTCTAAATTTACTCAGCTCGTACATAAACCTGCAATTCTCTGGTTCCTGAAATGGTAGGGAATCGATGATTCTCAAAATTAAGATTCTCATTAATCATACGACAACTATTACTTGCTTTGGATATTTTACACCAAAGGAAATGCTTCCTGAACACTATATATGTATGTATATGTATACATATACATATATATGTTTCAGTTTTCTATTGTTTAATAAGTGGATTATGCTAAATAAGCATTATATGGATTTTATCATTTAATCCTCACAGCAATCCCATGAATAATTACTATCATCACTATTATCATCTCTGTTTAACAGATGAAGGAACTAAGCTCCAGAGAGGTTGTGTAATTTCTCAAATGAGTAAAACAGACAGGGCTCATGTGATAAACTTGTTTCAGAGCCTATCCCCTTTATTCACTATATTTTACAGGCTCTCCTGGTGATCAGTATTAAAAAAAGAAAGAGACAGAGAGACTGTCTCATCCATAAAGAGTTGGAATATTAACCTCACAGCATAGGTTAATTATGCTAAAATGTTTACAATGTTCCCTGGTGTGAGGTTCTTTGTAAGTATAAAATGCTCTAACCATTTGAGGTCACCCTTCTGAATAGGAGAGGCAGTCAAGCACTTGTACCTTGTCTCAGATTACAAAGTTCCACAAGAAACACATCCAACAGTACAGCGACACAGAGCTCCACCTGGAGGAAATCAACAGGCCATCTGTTCTGTTCCAGCAGAAGTGATGGCTAAAGTGATGGCTTTGCAATAACACCATAATATTTTAACAGCCAGGAACTAAATGCACAGGACTTCTGCTTTCAAAAGAATGTACAAGAAGGAGTGTAAGTAGCCTATTTCTAAATGAATAAGATTTCTAATTGTTAAAAGAAATTCACCAGTAGAGAAGTCATTCTTGGTTTAAGACTCGAACCTAATGCATGAGTTGAAATAGAGACAGACCACGACACTGGTGAATCCTGAGTGTTAGCAAGCACTTTTTAAAGCAAAACAAAACAAAAAAGCTAAACCCAAAAGATGTATCAACCATTTTGTCCTAAATTCACTAAGGTCTTAGCAAGAAAAACAGAATTAATGTTACTAAATATCAGTAATTTAGAAAAGTAGTAAGTGAATGTTGAAATTCATTATGAGTTGCATTACTCCACAGCTTGATGCCCTGGCATAGGGTGCTCCATTTCAGATACTGAGCTTCAAAGCAAAATAAAATTGGTCTTATCACACTACTTTGTAAATTACCTTCTCCACTTTTGCTTTATAAAATGAATTTAGAGAATAGCAATAATACCTTTATTTTACTGGAATAATAACATTAAAACCATGTTTTTTTGCCAAATATCATGCAGTACGCTCATGGAAGAATTTGCCCTTGGGGCCAAACTTTTGATCTTTCTCTTATGAACACTCTTGATATTATGAATAAAGAAATTAAAAATAATCTCCTAGTGAAATTTATTTTACCATATTTACTATTGTAATATTTACTATTGTGATATTTTATCACAAACATAACTGGATAATGAAGCTACAGAAAATTTATTTTTAAAACATTTACTTATTCAACAAATATCGAATCCATAGGCACTATAATGATCACTGAATACTGTTAAAATTTTAAAATTTATTTTATTTTAAAAAATAAAAAGTTTCATTAGAATTAAAATACAATCAAACAGAGCCTATAAATCCAAATGCTATTAAAGACCATATGTCTTGATTCATAAATACAGAGCACACTGTAATCCAGAAAGACCCCTATCTGAGGAAGGGAAATCTTGGTTCTGGGCAACATCTCCAATTCATCAAGGGTCACTCTGCCTTTATCTGGTTTACACACTGTAAATCTTTGAACACATTTGAAGGGAGGAAATTAGGAGACTTTATATATATATTAAGAGAAATTAAGAAATATTATACACATATATTTTATAACACACCTAGAAAAATATCTGGGCCAAATATTACAGTATTTGTAAGCTTTATATATATATAAATTTGCCAACACCATAACATTTGGTCCAGACATTTTTCTAGATGTGTTACAAAATCGAAATGTCCAGCCAATGGTTTGCCCTTTTATTTATATGGGTTCTCTTTTACCCATTTCATGCATCAGCAAAGATGAGCAGTGGACATCATTCTTCTTCTACAGAGGAAATTATTAATTTGTGGAGGTGCATACAGAAATAGTCATGCAAAGAGAAAGACATTTTTCAACTAAACATTTATTTATTCAACAAACGTCCATTGAATGTGTAGGCACTGTAATTATCCATGAATCCTGCTAGATACTTTTCTGTGCCACTAATGTGCCTGGATACATCAAATTATTGGAATCACTTATTGGTAATTGTTTGGTTAATTTTGAAGTGATTCTGAAAAATACTTTGATCAGGTCTCAATACAAATACACTTAGATAAAAAATTCATTCATAGTAATAATCAGTTAGATAAAAGCTGGACATTTGGCCTGCCTGAGCAAATCTGCATATACTCCAGACTTCAGCAATTTTTGCTTCAGAACCCTAACTACTACTTCAGAAAGACTTTGTGCTATGTGGTATCTGTCTGACCTCTAAACAACTGTTAAAGGACCAACTGAAATCCTGTTCCTTAATAACATTTCCAGCACCAAATCCAGGATGCAGCTAGATTTGCCCTTCCACCCTCAAACCCACCACTGCCCCCTGGTGGAGGATTCCCACATTTTGTGTAAGTTCCTATCAGTCCTGCAGCATTGCTTGTTCTGCTATGACTCCAGTACTGTCATTTACTCCAGCATGCTGTTTCAGTTCATACCACTGTTCACTATTTCTTTCCCTTCTTTCTTCTCTGATCATATTCTACCTTCAATCTTCACACCCATCCATCAGCTCCCCTGGCCTTTTTCATTTAGTTAAGGGGGATGGCCTGGCCCGGTCAGGAATATCTTGGGTTGATTTTTAAATAGAATTAAGCTGGCTAGATAAAATACAGCACACCCAATTAAATCTGAATTTCAGATGAACACGCAATATTAGGACTAACTTATATTAAAAATTATTATTTATCTGAAATTCAAATATTACTGGGAATCCTGTACCTTATTGGTTAAATCTGGCAACATTACAGGGTACATATATCTAACATGAATGAAAATATAGGTTAGAGCCTGAAGATAATTCTAAATTAAGAACAAATTGTTATGTGAGGAAAATCTAAGAATATACCAACAGCAGAATTGAGAGGCCAGGTAGGCAGAAGTACTTATGGGGAAGTCTGCAGGCCATTTGAAATCACAGTGCCCATTTAAAGCAATGTTTGCCAACTTTTTAGACCAACAGCATGGATATAGATATATTTCACATCAGAAGCTAGCACATATACACAAATAAAATAAAACTGCTCGTTTCTATTCTCTTCCATTTCATTTTTTAAAAGTGATCACAACCAACTAAGTTGATCACTAATGGGTTATAATACGTAACGTAGAAAACAGAAGTCTAAAGCAGAGGAATGCAGTCTATCAACCCAAAGATACTTGTTGTAGTGTTGAGTGAAGATAGCTGGTTTGTAGTCAAATTTAACATGAATTTTGGCAAATCCAAAGGTGATCTAAAGCCGGTGGGGATATTTTTAGACAGTTCAGGTCAAATTCTAGACAGCTAAAAGCCAGTTAGAAATTTGAAGCACATGCTTTAAACGTGGAGTGAGAGGAATGAAAAGCGAATGCGGTGCAGTGGCATAAGTCAGCATCCTCCAGGGATGAGGAAATGGTACAAGGGTGGCGCAAAAGGCTAAGGCGCTCAGCTTCGGTGAAGGCACCGAAATCCACTACCTGATGAAGAGAAACTAGAGGAGGAAAACAGAGAGAGGTAGCAGCGTTCCAGGGCAACAGCGGATGACTTTGGCATGACGTCACTACACGTCAGTAGATCAAGGTGTAAGCAAACAAGAAACAGAATGTGATTTAATTTAATTATAATTAATTAGTTTTTACTGGAAACAGCTATTGCTTCATTGATTACAGTTCAAATTTAGCTGTTTTGCTTTGCACAAAAGAACTTTATTCTCTCCTTTTTTTATGATATGAACATCTTTAATTTGGAGCTGTATTTCATGAAAACTAAAATAATTATCAATTGAGCAAATGCAACAATATCAAAAAGAGAGACAGTCAAGTAAAGTGGCGGTAGATCTCTAAAGTTGTGGGTGCTATTTTTGTATTGCTTCACATGTTAGAATATTTGGCTGTTAAGTAGCAGATTCTGATAACAGAGAATTCCTTATATTAGATGAAAGAAATGAGCAGATGGGCACTGAAAAGTTTTTCTTCATCCATGTTTTTTAATGGTAAAATAAAGACAATCCCTAAATATTGCATGTAAATAAAACGACTCAGCAAAGCAAATGTTTAGACAGTTACTTGCAGCATGAAGAGCTACGTTAAAATATATGATTACACACAGGAAGTATGGGGAATTTACTTCCTCTCTTGATTTTTCCAGAAGAGTGTGCATACTGTGATATATTAGTGTTTTGCTTAGGGGAGAAGAAGGAGAATTCAAGCTTCCCGGTCTAGAATTCATCGGCCCATTCAAGCCCCCCCTGCCTCCCATTGCAACTCCCTCTGTTAAAGTTTATCTTTACTACCCTCTGCTAGTCAGTGGGGAGACAGCACTTGTTTTGAAACAGGTAGCCAAGAATACTGTTGTTGCAGTCTCTCAAAGCAGGCAAGAATGAGGCATCTTAGGGGAAATGGGTGAAAATGGAGATGGTTAGACTCCCTGTACTACAGAATCCAGTAAGTTGCACAGCCCTCATATATTTGCGCAGGCAAAGTGCAGAGTCTGTGAGATAATAATGTGCCACAGACACAGAATTCATTGTTTGAATTCTTGAATTGCTCAACAACTGGAAAATGATGAAAACACTTCTCTGAGATACCAAGTAAAGAAGTGACCACATATTTCCTTCAGAAAATGTCTCTCAACTTGGGGTGTTTACTGTGCTCTAGAGGTGACTTTTGAAAACAGAGAACAGGGATGCATTTTGATTATCACAATAACTGGGGCTTGTGTTGCTGGAACTTAACATTCAGGGGTTAAGGATATTAAATGGCTTGGAGTACTTGGGGCAGTGCCAACTGTCTGCCACAAAAGCCAATAGCACCTTATTGAGAAATATCACCTTAGACTATATAGATAATTATACAACTAATTGACATATGTAACAAAAGATACCATGTTTACATGTCCTCTACTGAAGAGAAAAAGTGCACCACGGTAGAAATTTCTTGGTCCAAATTCCAAATTCTCAGCAGCAGCAGCTAGGTCACTGTCAGCTTCTTCCAGGCTTTACCTCCTCTCTGATTACTAAGGTCAAGGAGCAGAGCCACGCTCAAACATGGCTGTGGTGTACGTTGATTGGGAGAGAATCTTCCCAGAAAATTGAGGGTGGAAGGGAGGATGAGGAGTAGAGCAGATAAATACATAAAAAATAGGTAAAGGCTGGTTTATTTTTATTTATCATAAAATGATTAAAACTGCTGCTGATAAAGCCACTGAATAATTATCTCAATTCTGAGGAATTCATGAATGAAGACATGGCTGAGCGTTATCCATAGGCTTCTGAGGAGCACAGATGACACAAAGAAAGAAAGAGACTTTGCAATATCTAGTTAATAGGAAAAAATCTGTTTACAGTATCGGTCACTCCACAAACAGCTCTATATTTTTAAAAAACATCATGTTTCTATTCATCTCAATATAATAACACGTTTGAAGCAATTATTACATTAAAAACTTTACATATATTACTTCTGAGCCTCAAAACAACTCCAGAAATAATACATGTCAAAATCACACATATAGAATTCACCTAATCAGGACTTAACCCAAGTCTATCTGACATCAAAGATGAGACCACCTTTGATTTCTTTCTGCAACCTCAAGTCAGTTGCCCACATCCTATTCTTCCTTCCTATCATATTTTACCCCAATTAAATACATATATATGTATTTATAAAGATGCATACATGCATACACTTTAAGAAATTTGGCAGATTTTATTTACTACACCATCCAGTACCCAGGAATACCTAAACCTCTGGATCTGAGTGAGAATCACCCACTAGTAGGCATTAATCTTCCTGAATAGTTTTAAAAGTTGCATTGGCTCATTTTCACCACAAGGGTGCACTGAAGTAGCAATTTACTAGGCTGGACATAAAGAGCAAACGACGTTTTTCCAAAAGGTTAATTCCTTTTCAAGGAATATATCTATTCATTGGGACATTATTGTTTAATACAAAAATTATTAATGGTAGGCTTTGTGAAATTACTCAATGATAAACTGGTTTGGGTGAGTTCTTAGGTCTTTTGATGTCTCTACTACCAAAAAAACAGCTTCTGAGTGTAAAGGATTTGCATTGTTACTCTGCCCACCTGAGCTCATTCTGACTACACGTATATGAGAAATAAATCCATTTTGATGAATGAAAGTACACTATTCTTCTGTTTTAGGATTGCTATTTAATAGGATTAAATAGGATTTAGGATTGCTAAACCGTGCTTATACAGTGATATGAGAAACAGACATGGTCCCCCACCATCAGGGACTATATGATTTTTTTAAACATCTAAACTAGCCATGAAAAAGAAAAACAAACAAGAGGAACATGACAAAAGTAGCATAAAATATCTATAACTGAATAATGTTTTATATTCATAAACTCTCCAAGATAAACTAGTTATAAAACATATTTCTAGATCACTGACTTATTGTATAGCAGTATCACTGAGCTCAATATTAAAGAATGTCTACAAAAAATATTTGAATTTGGAATAATTTTAAGGTTTTTTCTATCTCTATTAGATATTAAGAACAGTTGTTTATTTAAATGACTCTAGTTTGTAATAATAAAATGAAATAAAAAATGTCATCTGCATAAAAAAGGCAGGGATCCATATTTGCTTATTTGCTGTATTAATTTACTTCGATTTTTTTTACATTAGGTCGAAGAAGATAGCTTACAGGCATGAAATGAATTTCTAAGCCCCACAGAATATTTTCCTTGCCCTTTCACTTCAGTAACAACCTATCCACACACTTGGATCTGTGTCAGGAAAGGGAAGAGTTCAAAATAGTAAGAGGAAGTGAGAAGGGACACAGGAACCTGACATTTTTATATGCTATTAGTGAATCATGACTAGGTAGTACTTTTACTGGGAAATCTATTTATAATTCGTAGTTTTTCATCTAATACTTTCCATCTATTTCAAAACAATACTCTCAACCTTTAAAAATATCTCATTAAAAGAAATAGTACACTCTTTTTTTGAAAATATTTTCAAATTAGGTAGGTAGAGGTTTTTCATCCTCGTCTTAATGATGTGAGTTCTCAACTTCTAAATATCAGGCACGTGCCAAAGGCTGTTATGAATGATGCCACACTAGGATTTGCACAAAAGTCAGGCAGATCCTATGCTACTTGGGATGTCAGTAGGTTTATCTAGGGCATGCCCCACATTCTCTTTCTGTATACTTCCCTGTTGCTGAGTTAAACCCAGCTAGATATGGGAGACCAAAGCAAATCTGTAAAATGGTCATACAAAGTGTTGATGAGTGCTAGCAGCTTAATTTGTCTCCCTAGCTTCCCTTGCCCAAGGATATTTGAAGTCCATATAAACATATAGGGATCAACAGTTTAACCCAAATGAATTAAATTCTAATTGTAAAACTTGAGGCACTGTGATAGGAAAGGGAAATACATTTGGAGAGCAAAGCCTTCCTGCCACTAATCACAGATTTATGTAGACAGCTCCCTATTTCAACAGCGTAATATCCAGCAAATTCTATAAAACGATGTCTCAGACTATAGGACTATAAGACAGGCAACACCGATCTTCACAAGATCGTTTATGTTTACAACAAAGATGCAGAAGAAAAACAATAAGCAAATAGGCTATGTAGCAAAGTCATCACGTTCAAGTCAAGAATAAATGCAATGAGGTATAGTCATATCTGCTGTGCTGCAGCTTAAGTTCTAACTTAAGGAGCTGCCCATTCATAACATGGTTTAGATTACTGCAAAATTTTTAACAAAAATGAAGAGCAGCAAAAACATGCTGGCACTTGAGAGTCAGTTTTATGCCCTTTCTTCTTTGATTGCTATTTTAAAATCCTAGAAATATGAAATCCAATGGCTACAGATCCTTTTCACTATTGTTCTTATCATCATCATCATTTACAGGAGAACTCTCTAGATAATAATGCAGCCAAATTGTTCTACCTCTAGGCTATGCTTATCAGCCAATCTGCTTTTATAAGAGCAGGATGCATTCCCTATGTTTGAACATTTCTGTTGCCAACCAATTTACTCACTTTGGTTACCATCTTTATCGTGTCCCTTAGCACGGTAATGGCCCCGTACACACCATTATCACTGGTGTTACTCCTTCAGAGTCTGAAGAAAACTAAAATACAGCCCCTTGATTTTATACGTGAGTAAACTGTGACCTAAGTCAAAAAAGAGGTTAAATGAATTGTTTGGAACGCTTGAATTTTAGTTTAGTGCTATTTTTTCACACCACATGGCTACAAATTTTGCTCATTAGTCTCATCATAAGTTGACAAGAATTCTGGGAATTTTTACATAACAAACTAGCAGAAACTGGTGTAAGTTAAAATATCCTATTTAGAGATAGAGATGCTGAACCAGTAAGTATTTATAAAAAGAACAGGACAAAAATGATGCTAACTAAAGTTTTAAGGTTAAGTGTCCCAGATCTGATAGAATAAAGATTTTCCTTTCTAATTTTCAGAGTAGGAACATAGAAGTTCTGCATGATATGTTATGTTTCTACAGTATGTCCATGGAAAGGACTATTCAATTCATACTGAAAGCAAATTCTTCAAAGAAAGTCAATATTTAAATTTTTCTGATAATTAATTTGAAATTAAGTTAACAGACTTAAGCTTTGGGGAAAGCATATGAAATAACTGAAATTCTCATAAACTTCATCTGGCAGGAGAGATCCAAAACACAAGAACTCTGGCCTTTTTATGTCTTCCTTCAGCCTAGTCAAACTTTGGATAAAAGTTACACTGTGTGTGGACTTTCTGGAATAGCGACATCCACCGGATGCACATGAAACAAGGCATGAGTTATTACTATTCCTATCTCCCAACATGGAGGCATCCGGACAGGCAGAGGAAATTACACCCATAATTACATTGAGGGTAATGACAGAGCTATGTTCGTTGTCTGGCTTGTCTTTCTACCTAGAACATGAGCAGTGATTGAACAAAGAAAGAGAAAAAACATTATTCAAAAGTTCACCATATGCCAATCACTTTACGCATCTTAACTCATTTATTTTACCACACCATGTATACCATTATCTCCCTCTAAACAGGAAAAGAAAAAAAGTAAGTAACCTGCCAAAAGTGACATAGATAGGAAGAGTTATATTTGAAATTTGAAACTGAGTTTGTCTGGCTTCTAGCCTATTTTCTTTTAGCTATAGCATATGCTCTCCACGCTGAATTAAATGAATATAATTATTGGCAGCTATGTATGTGAGTAATACATGTAAGTTTACTGTATCACACTACAAGTTGTGTGTGTGTGTGTGTGTACATATACACATATATATGCAGATCATTCTCTCTGTTGAAAACACTGACTTTCCCTCTTAGTTCCTGGATTTCCACCAGTTACTCTAATTTTACATGTAGAAGGAAAGGATTTTGAAACTTAATCCTTTAACCAGACTCTGATTTAAGAAACGTTTCTGAAAAGGCAGCTGTGCTTAGCCTCTGACAGAACATAAGGGGAAAAAGACAACCAGAGAAGATGATGCACTCCCTGAAGGTGGAATTCAGGCAGAAGTGGAGATGAGTCAAGGATTGGAGACAAGACAACATCCTCTTTAGTTTTTTATAATGTTACATCACTAATTTTGAAGTGACTTTCCAAATTGCTAAGCACACCTGCATTCAATTCTCAGTACAAAAATATATTTTAAGTTCAAATATAATTGATAATTGAATGATGCATACCTCTTCTCCATTCTGTTAATGTAGATAATGAGGAGTTTACTATAGTCAAAATACATTGAAGGAAACACATTGAATGCACTAGTAACAGTTAATACTATAGACAGAGATAATTGCAGATAAAAGACAAGACCTAAAAGACACTAGGAGTCAACAATAACTGAAAATAGTAATTATGATAGCCTTTACATATTCCTAAAATGTGTCATTTTATGTGGATCTTTTGAAGAACTCATGAGTAATAGAATATACGCCCTCCAATTTTATCTATAGTTAGACCAGATTGCAATAAAATTTAAGTTGTATAATGCCTAGATATTTCAAGGAATGATATACTGCAGATAGGTAAAAACAAGTAGCATTCAAAAGTTAATCCAATATTAAAGGACCACCATTTCCTGCAGAGTGAAAACATAGAACGATTTGCAAAAAAGGCAAAGTAAATAAAATGACCACTAAATCTATTGATAATATTATTAAGACGATATGAGACGCTTTAATGATTAGTTGTATAAGTATGGTTTCTTGGCCATGTAGGAAGGGGAGAAAAAGAAGGTCAATAAACATAATCATGCATGCTCTATGAGCTAATGTGTTAGAAGTAGAAAAATATCTAAAACTTAATGGGAACCATTATAATTGGAATAGGTATCTAGCTAATTCTACCAATGACAAGCCCATTCCAGCAGTAGCATTGAGAGCTAAACTCTGACCCAAAGTCTAGGGCCCTAACAGCACTAAACCATTGCATTTCAAATTGAATTTAGTCTTATGCCCCATTAATTGAACATTTATATTAATTTTTAATCTTAGACTTAAATTCATTGTAAAGTCATGTTCACAATTTTGCTGACATTGCAGCAAGTCCATTTTTTTCTATGATGTATTATTACTCCATAAAATGGATATGTTTCCTAATTAGGATTCACCTGAGAGATACCAGAAGGTGAAACGTTAGGCTAAAAAGAACCTTCATGATATTAAGAAAAGGTGAGAACACTTTAGATGTGGAAATAAAAAGTAAACTTGAGAAAGAGAAGGATCTTCAAATAGGACGTTTTCAAGAGGGAATGAATGATGTTTCAGATGCTGCTTATATGTTCAAAGTTGATATCCTACCCCAAAATGCAGAAAATGTCTTCACAATGTTAGAGCAAAATGACATATGTTGGAAACATGTTCACCAATTTATTTGAAGTGTTTAACATGCATAATGGAAATGGATCAGATTCTCTATATTTCATTTAAGAAAACAGGGTGAGAGATTTGGGTCTATGTCATGTTTCCATTTTAACTAAAGGTCTCTAATAAGTGCATTTCAAAGATTAAATCATTTTTAAATTGCTTTTGGCACCTAAACAGATTTGGCTGCCACACTATTACTAACAATGAAGCCACCTGCTTTTTGTTTGTTCGTTTTCATTTAATACAACTGAGCTTACATATTCCTACCTTACAAAGTCCTCTCAAGTTCAGGTAGCTATTTCATGAAAATGAATTATCATCAGAGCACACAGTTAGTGATATTAGTAGATCAATATAGAATTTTTTTCCTATTAATACCAAGAGATACAGCCCTGGCTTAGGAGACAGGCAGAATGAGTATGTTCATTAACATTAGTCTACATAAAAATATCTTAGAAAGCTAGGTCATTGTCATTAGTCATGATAAGAATGTCTCCTAGGATATGTAAGTCAAAAGAAAGTTTATGTGGCAGAATTATGTAAGGAAACTTACAATAGTGCCTGCCCACAAACCATGCAATTTAGAAACAGCCAAGAAACAAAACCATAGAGAAGGAGAGATAAATACAACATGTATTAGGGGTTATTATGCAACTACAAAGATTCAATATGACCCTGGATATATAGCAAAAAATAGTTATGGAAAAGAAGCTATTTCTTATGCTCAGTAGCTAATTTTCAAACATATGTACCTGTATTTGAAACTTTGAGCATTTCACACATTTTTCTGTATCTGAAAAAAAAATGGATCCAGACTGATATTGTGTATCAATACAGCTGAAAACAGTTAATATAAAGGTAGCCAAAAGCAAAGTTCAATAAGAATTTTTAAAAAGGACATTATTCTGATTTCTGATAAAGTACTTCTGATGTACATTTTGTTCATATTGGAAAAGAATAATTTACTGTTCAGTTTTCCTAGAAAGGATGAAATATCTATAGTAAGATGATTTCATAAAATTTTTAATTAAATAAGAAGCTAGATCAAAGTGTCTAGATCAAACTGTAACTATAATTAGAACCTTTAAAAATAATATATAACTCCATTTTGACAATATATATCTTTCAATATCTAACAGTTAATTAAATCTGTTGTCCACATAATTTAGGATAAACAAATTATGTATTTTCATTTTAAAATGTTCAAGGGCATTAGATCTATGAAAATAACACATATCTTTTAATAGTCTACTCTGGAAACTTAAGAAACGCATAATCTTCAGGACAAATGTATTTAATCTAAGGTGAGATAAGAAAAGCACATAAAATTTTCTTATCCATGTGACCATAAGTTTTAAATAGGAAATACCTGAACATATTAATAGGATTTGAAGGGGAATAATATTGTCTATATGTTAAGACAATAGTGGTAGTACAAAAATTCATAGGTTCCAGTCTGTAATTCATATATTATGACTTGAATATACATTATAAATTGAATATATAACACATATACCTTTCCATTTGTGGGCATTTGACTGGGACTACCACATTTTACGTATATTTAAAGAAAACAAAATGAGAAAGCTAGAGACAGCTTTAAATTATATGCAATAGACTTAGTGAACATATGACCAAAATAGAATCAGTAATAATAATAGCTTAAATGTTGAGTGTGACCATGATATGGTCTAATTTATGTTGAAGATAGAATATTTATTTAACCCATTTTTAACAAGCATACATAATATCAAATTTCAAAATGCATGTCTTTTTCTTTTGTTGTTGTTTTTTTTGTTTTTTAACTTACTGCTTTGTAAGTTCTCTTTTGTCCAGCGTGTTTCCGAATTTGTTCTCCATTCGGCCCTGTTTCCACATGCATCGAATAGATAATGTCAAAGAAATCTTCAACCACAGCTACCCGCCGCAAAGAAAGCTTCTCATCTACCCCTACGCCATCCTGGAAACAAAACAAAACAAAGCAAAGCACAAATTAATAAACAAATGTATATTTAACACATACAGTTAACACATAAAGTTGATTAAACAAAAACATTTTGATAAACTGAACCAAATCATCTAGATAGGAAACTTCAAAAAATCATGAGCGAATATCTCATTATTATGTACATTATTTACATATAGAACTTTAATAAACATGAATAAAGACATTTAGCATAGTTAATCATGATTATTCATAAACGCCATATTTTAGAGTTTTATAATGACTTATTTGTAGCCATCAGTATAATGTTCTTAAATTATTCTAAAATATAGTTTAAGGCCTAGTAATTTTTTATTACAATAATTTCATTCTAGACATTGATTCATTCAACCAATCAATATTTATTGAGTTGCTGGGTACTGGAAGTGGTTATTAGAGAAATAAAAGAAATAATATGGAATCTCTATCCTTAAATATCATATAATCTAGGAAGGAAAATGCATCTACTATGCTATCAGCATTACAGTATGGGACAGTATGTGTTAAAAGTTAAAAATGTGAGATCTACAGATTATCTAGGTGTGAGCTTTGGATCCTCCACTCAGAAGTTGTGTATTTTTTGCAAATCACTTAGTCACTTAACCTCTCTAAATTTCAGTTTTCTCAAATTTCAGTTTTCTCAACTGGAAAACAGAGATAATAGAGTTTACGTCACAGAATTGTAAGAATTAAATGAAATAACATATGGAATGGATGTAACACAATGGTCGGCATATAGTGAATGGTTGGCATATAAATGGTGACTTTTGTCACTTTGATGATCATGAAAAAATATAAGCAATGTACTAGAGGAGTTCAGAGAATAAAGATGTCATCTCTTGCTGAAGTAACTTCTTGGAAGAAACAGAATTTGACATGGGCACAGAGTTCAGGCAGGGCATAAGCCATGTGGTGGGAAGTGTAGGAAGGAGCCAAAAGTTCCCATGGATAACAGAGAATGAGAAATGTTTGAAATGAGACAGAAAGAAATTCAATCCTACATGAAAGAGTTTCCTACATGCAAACATACACGTGAACGTGTGCACACGCACACACACACACAATGCTCTTATTTGGACCCTGAGGCATAACCAGAAGTGACATGACATAGCCATTAATACTGGTATACAGCACAAGAGGGTGATTAATCTGAGCAAAATCTTTACACCATCAATGAGTCAACTGGCAAAACCTCTTTGAACAGTAGTCCCAGAAGACTGAGCTAACCGTAAAACAGAAAGCAAGTCACATGGTGCTTTTACTTAGATTGCTTTATTTGTTTGGTTTTTTTTCTGATTTATAATAGGCCTCAGAAGTAGAAGTGTCTAAAGCAGCATATTCAAATCACTATATATGTATATGAGTTGTATGTTAGGCCAAATAGCAAGGTATTTCACCATTGTTAAATCTGAAGTGCTCCCTCACAAATTATCCACGATGCATGTGCTTCCTCATTAGATTTCAGACCTGTCTCACTTCTCTCCTTTAATATCTCGAGGCGTCTCTTCTTGTATACTGGGCCTCACAGATAATCCCTCATTGCCTTGCGAAGCAAGACCAATACGTAGTGAGAGTACAGAGAAGTTGCGTGAAGCATGTCAGTAACTGGCCTGGAAAATTGTTGCAGCTTAGAGGACAGTGCCTGAGAAGCACCATTTCAGAAGCCACCCCCTAACCCCCTGGCCTGCCCCCTACTCCTCAGAGAACATCTACTTTTCCTAAGCTAGAAATCCAAATTCTAGCTCTACCCACCAGCAAAAACACCCATAAAAATTTGCCTTCTTTTCGCCTGATCATAAAATTTGTATAATTTTCTCTCAGTTCCTTTGCTGAATTACCAGAAATATAGTAATTTTGTACAGTTAGTAAACTAGGAATGATGTAGAAATCACAGCCTATTTATTCATTCCTTCAACAAGTACCCCACAAAGACCAAATATTGAAAAGCCCTCTGCTAGCTGCCGAAGTTACCAAGGTGTATGAGACAGACACTCCAGGTCTCTGTGGAGTTCACAGCCTAGTACAGAAAACAAATATCAAACAAATCATTGTGAGAGCTGTATAATTTCCTGTGGCTTATGTAACAAACTACCATAAAATGAGTGGCTTAAGACAAGAGAAATTTATTCTTTTATAGTCCTGGATGCTAGAAGTCCAAAGCCAAAGGTGCCAGCAGAGCTTCATTCCCTCTGGAAATTCAGGGGAATATTAATTCTTTGCCGCTTCCAGCTTCTGGTGGTTGCCAGCATCCCATGGCTTGAGGCCACATCATCACATGGCCTTCTCTTCTTTGGAGTGTCTCTCCTTTGTGGTCTCTCTCATATAAGGACTCATTTTATACGATGGTATTTAGGGACCAACCAGATAATCCAGGGTAATCTCCTCATCTCAAAATCCTTAGCTTAATTACATCTACAAAGACCCTTTTTTTTTCAAGCAAGGTAATATTTACAAATTCCAGGGATTAGGACTTGAAATCTTTAGTAGCCATTATTCAACCAACTACAGGGAGCATGTATTAGAGTACAGAAGGTCCAAGTTGTGCTATGGGAGCATATATTGGAGATGCTTCACCATCATTGATTAACAGTCAATATTCTTTCAAGAAATCACAAATTCAGTGCTAATCAAGATAATATTGAAGTAACATATATTGGAGAAGGGAAATCATCTATTATCTTTCTATCATATGGACCTGTTTTCTTGAAACCATGTTTCAAGCTCAATTCATCCACACTCTTATTAAAACTCAAAAATGCCTTCGGGGCTTGGGCCTACAATGTAAGTGAGCCAAATGTTCATGGTAAGAAAATAAGGAGTAATGAGGTCCTTCAGGAAATGGAAGAAATATATTCAATAAGCTTGGACCTTAGCAATCTCCAGTACCATAAACACAAAGATATTCACATATAGACACATTATAGTAGAAATGTTGAACATCAAAGACAAGGAGAAGATCTTGAAAGCAGCAAGAGATGCAAGACTCATCGCATACAAGGAAACCCTAATAAGACTAAAAGCTGACTTCTCAAAAGAAACATTCCCAGATAAACAAAATGAGAATTCAATGCTTGCAGACATGTCATATAATAAATACCAAGGAAAGTTTTCCAGGGTGAAAGTAAGTGGTAAGTAACATCAGACAGTAATTCAAATCCACATGAAAATACTAAGAGCTCCAGTAAAGTTATGTAAAGGTAAATAAATAAAATATAAATAAATAAATAAGCAAGCCAAATACAACAAAATTACTTATTTATTCCTTTCTTGACTGATTTAAAAGGCAAAAGCCTAACACAATATGTAAATAATTGTATCACTGGTATATAACATACAGAAATGTAATATATTTGACAACAACAGTATAAAAGAAACAGGAAGAAAGCTATATTGGAGTTTAGAGTAAGAAAATAACACAGAATGCTAACTGAAATTCACAGGTATAAAGGAAGAGAATCAAAAAGGTTAAATAAGAAGGTTAATATTAAAAACTCTATAAATATATACTTCTCTACTTTCTTCTATCAGGTCTTTGAAAGACATAAGATTACATAATGCAATAATTTTAACAATATATTGTTGGGTTTGTAACATATCAAGATATTATATGCATAACAGTCATAGAATAAAAAAGAAAATTGAGTTATATAGGAGTAAAGTTTCTATATTAGATTACAATTAAGTCAGTATATATCTGACGTAGATTTTCATAAATTAAAATGTATACTGTAATCCCTAGAGCAACTGAAAAAACTTCAAAACAAGTAATTTAAAATCGTTAAAGGAATTAAGATTTTATAAAGGAAAAGATGTACTTAATAGAAAATTAACCAATAAAAGAAGAATAAAGTTAAAAAGAGACAAGAATATACACATCATAAAGCAAAATCACCAATTATATCAATAATAACATTAAATATGAATGGACTAGGTAACCCAAACAAAAGGCAGAGATCACCACATTGGTTATAAACAAAATACTACTATATGCTATCCAGAGGAGACAAAATTTGGGTCCAAAGACACAAATAGGTTGAGGGTAAAAAGATATATTATGCAATCAAGAATAAAAATAGATAAAAGAGCTGGAACAGCTATACTAGTATTAGAGAACACGTTTCAAATAAATGTTACTAACAATAAAGAGGGATATTTCACAATACAAGGGTCAATTCACTGGGAAGATATAATAATTATAAACATATATGAACCAAATAACAGAACTCTAAGTAACATAAACACACACACACAGACATACATTGATTAAGCAAAAACTGACAGAATTAACAGGAGAAATAGACAATTCACCTATAATAGTTGAAGACTTCAAAACCCCACTTTCAAAACTTGAATAATAAGGAAGAAGATAAACAAGGAAATAGAAGACCTGAACAACACTATAAAAAATAAACCTAATAGACATACATAGAATGCTCTACACAACAGTAACAGAACATTATCTATGATAGCCCATATTCCAGGACATAAAATGGGTCTCAGTAAAATGAGAGGGATTGAAAACACATTTTATATGTTTTCTGATCAAAATGGAATTAATTACAAATCAATGGCAAAAGAAAAAATTATGAAATCTACAAAGATGAAGAAATTAAACACACTTCTAAAAGCAAATGGACTAGAGGAATCAAAATGAAAATTAGAATATACTTTGAAATGAATAGAAACAAAAACACAGAATGCCAAGACCTATACTTAAAGGGAATTTATAACTGTAACTGTCTATTTTTAAAAATAAGAAAGTTCTCAAATCAGATACCTATTTTTCTACCTTAAGTAAGGAGATATTTCAAAAGAGGAGAAATAAATTGAGATTAGAAAACAATGGATGAAATCAGCAAAACCAAAGGGAAAGTTTCTTTTTTTTTGAGGAAGATTAGCCCTGAGTTAACATCTGCTGCCAATCCTCTTCTTTTATGCTGAGGAAGATTGGCCCTGAGCTAACATCTGTGTCCATCTTCCTCTACTTTATATGTGGGACACCTGCCACAGCATGGCTTGATGAGCAGTGCATAGGTCTGCACCCGGGATCCAAACCGGCAAACCCTGGTCTGCCAAAGCAGAACATGTGAACTTATCCGCTCCGCGACACCACTGGGCCAGCCCCCAAAGGGCAGTTTTTGAAAATATTTTTTTTTTAATTAGAAAACTTTAGCTTTACTGGCCAAGATAAAAAAAGAGAGAATATTCAAATTACTAAAATCAGGACTAAAAGAAGAAGTATCACCACTTACTTACAAAATAAAAAAGAATTACAAAAAATACTATAAACAGGAGCCAGATACTTCTATGCATCATCTCACTGGAGGTTCTAGTCAGGGCAATTAACCAAAAAAAAATGAAAGAAAGAAAGAAAAGTCACCTAGATTGGAAAGGAGGAAGTAAAACTATGTCTATTTGCAAATGACATGATCTTGTATACAGAAAATCCTATGGAGTCCACTAAAAAACCATTAGAACTAAAAAATGCATTGAGCAATGTCAAGGTTCAATAGCAAAGACTGGAAGGAACCTGTGTCCATCAATGGATGAATGGATAAAGAAAATATGATAGATAGATATATACATATACACAATGGAACATTAGCCATAAATAAGAAGGAAATCCTGCCATTTGCAACAACATGGATGGACCTTGATGGCATTACACTAAGTGAAATAAGTTAGAGAAAGAAAAATACTGTATGATCTCACTTATATGTGGAATCTAAACAAACAAACAAAAAAACCAAACTCATAGATCCAGAGAACACATTGGTGGTTGTCAGAGGCAGGAGGTAGGGGTGGGTGAAATGGATGAAGGTAGTCAAAAGGTACAAACTTCCAGTCACAAAATAAATATGTCCTGGGGATGTAATATACAGCATCGTTACTATAAATAATAATACTGTATTGTATAATTGAAAGTTGATGAGAGAATAGATCTTAAAAGATTTTATCACAAGAAAAAAAATTTGTAATCAGGTGTGGTGATGGATAACTAAACTTCTTGTGGTGATCATTTTGCAATGTTTACATATAGTGATCATTGTGTTGTACGCCTGAAACAACAAAAATAATGGTAAAGATTTTGAATAGACATTTCACCACAGAAGATGTTCAAATGGCAAATAAGCACAAGAAAAGATGATCAACATCATTAGTAATCAGGGGAATGTAAATCAAAGCTTCACTGAAATACTACTTTACATTCACTAGGATTGCCATAATCAAAAATAAAAAGTATAGGTCAAAATATAGAGAAATTAGAACACTAATGCATTGCTGTATTGCAGGAATGCAACATGACACAGTGGCTTTGGAAACAGTTTGACAGTAACTTGAAATTAATCATAAATTTACTAGATGACTTAGCAAGCCCACAACTATGTATATATTCAAGAGAAATGAAAATAAACATTCACACAAAATGAATTGTACAAAATATAGCAGCGCATTCATAACAGCCAAAAAGGTGGAAACAATTCAGATGTCCCTGAACTGATGAATATATAAACAAAATGTCATATAACCATAAAAAAGAATATCGTTCTGTCATAAATGGGGTGAAGTATTTATTCATGCTATGCCATGAATGAGTCTTGAAGACATTAAACTAAGTGAAAGAATCCATACACACAAAAAACACGTATTGGATGATTCCTTTTATATGAAATATCCAGAGAAAGCAAATTTACATAGATGCAAAGTAGACTATTGGTTGCTCTAGCACTAGTGAGGAGGGTTGAATGGAAATTGACTGCTAATGAATATAAGTGTCTTTCAGAAAGGACAACAGCATTCTAAAGTTAGATGATGATGATGGTTTTACAGCCTGTAAATATATTAAAATCATTGAACTGTACACTTTAAATGAACGAATTATGTTGTTTGCATTATACCTTAACAAAGCTGTTAAAATATGTGGTTTCCAATAGTTTTGGAATTTGAGCTCAAAGATGCAAAAATAGAAAAAGAAGAGCTCATACAATACAAATTCAAACAGTCCACAACCCATGGACGTAGAGTGGAAATGGAAGTGACTCAATCACCAAGGCTTACAGTGGTGTACTGGTAAATGTTTAACAATTGTCTCTCGAAAAAATACATAAGTACATCAGGTTTTTATGAATTTTAATGATATAAAGGTGTGCAGCATACAATTTATGAATAATAATAAAATATATAATTTTTATGGTAAATTCCATATAGATAACTAATTCTCATGAAATGCTTTCACTGACTTTTGCAGATCTCTTTTTCAACATAACAGCTTATGGTCTCAATTGAGCTATGATGTGTCAACTGGAATTTCATTGCAGACTCCTTTCCCAATAACTTTGTTTTGTAATTTAACTAGGTATGTGATCTACTGTTGTACTATTTTCCCTTGTATAAATTTTATTCATTAAATCAAAACTTCTTTCAGCTTCAGCACTATGACAAAAATCCAGTCTTAATTTGTGGAATTTTTTGATTTCTGTTGTAGAAGTACTTCTACCATGACATACTTCAAGACACCAATGTGAAGTCACTGAACCCAGAGTTGGGAAGAGATAATAGTGCACTGTGATATGGTATTTTGACTGTATTGTTATTATAGACAGAATAACTACCTCAAGAGTATGGATAATAGGACATTGTAGTAAAATAATTAGTCAGTGATAAGTTTTGAGTATTTATCACCTCTTAATATAAATTATTTAATGTCTATATCATTTAATTTTTAATAATAGCTGTGTTTCACAAATGGTTTGTAAAATTCCTAAAAATTTAACAATTAGCTCTCATGAGCTAGTTCAAGCAAGCTCCAGGATACTATTGTTTTCACGTCACTCAAGATGAATGAATGACATATTTGATGGATCAAGTGAATATTTTATAGTAGTTCCTGTGTTCAACCATTGACATAAAAAGCCTTAGATAACAAGAACTCAAAAAACTAACCGATCTAACACGACACTTTAGGGTGCTATAAAATTATATGGCTACTATTGGAAAAACTTTATATTAAAAGTTAAAAGTTTTGCTAATAGGATAGCAAAACTAATAAAATTTATAAATTAAGTATATGATGGCAAGTATGTGCTCAAAAGAATTGCTTTATTTAATGCCCTTATTATATTATATTAATACAAAAAATATTGAAGAAAAACAAAAGTTTAGCTCAAAAAACGAGTCACCCTTAACTTCCTGCTAGCTTACCAATTATCAGTTGGTGAGATGATACACACAAACACAAAAACATAAGGTAAATATGTGAAATTGATAAATGAGACACAAAGTTTAGAGATACTAACATTATTATAACGAAATCAAAATGTCATTCATATTAGAAGACTATCATGAAGTTTTATATGTCTCCTCTTGGTCTTACTGGATCTATTTGGAAGATACTATTCCTAACTTTCTAATTCAACTTCTTTTGAAATCCCTTATTTCCAACTACATTATGAAGCCAGCCAAGAAGAACCGATAAAAACAGAACCATTACAGGGTAGATATTTCTCCTGCAATCCATCTTGACTCCCGTTCCCCACAGGAGATGGTTTCTGCTTGGGACGTAATATGGTAAGATATGGATAGACATCGACACCAGTGCGTCACTCAAGCACATTCAGATCAAAACAGGATAGTTTGTGAGAATTTTCCGTCAATTAAAAAAAATTGAAAGTCAAATTTTTGATATATCAAATATAAGATCTACTGAAATAATTTTTATTTAAATTATAAGAGAGAGTTCAAACTAAGGCCAATATCACATATTTACTGTCTAGGAATCAATGAATAAAAATAGTTATCACCTTGACTTCCTCAGCCTAACTGTTATCAGATATCTTTACTGGCAAACTATCCTGTTTTGAAGTGCTACCTAAACTAAAAAGTACTCTTACTCCTATTCTATTCAGTTGACTCCATATGCTCACTTTCCTTTGGCAAATCAATTGTCCCATGCTGAGACACAGCAACGAGGGATGAAAGAGGAGGAAGATTCAGTCTGTGAAGACTGAACGGTATCCAAAACATAGCTTACTGAAACTACCTAAGGTCACCCAGATGTCATGGAATATAGTTCTGCAAGAGAGACGCAATCAGGGAGCCCGAGAGTGGGGCAGGACGAGGAGATGTAGATGTTGGCAAGGTTTACTATGTGCAAGATACTGTGACAGATTATTTTAGCTAATTTAAAAGAAAATACTTTTAATATATGTTTCCCTTTCTGAAGGAGCTTGCAGTCTACCACTGGAAGCTTTATTGGTATGCCAAAAGAGACTGTAATAAGTAGAGTATGATAAACCCAATAGGTTCCAGGACTGGTTCTCACCTTGGCTGTACATTGGAATCACCTGGCTAAACTTAAATTTCTGATCCCTGGGTTCTTCCCCTAGAGAACGTGATTTAATAGGTCAGAGGTGCACCTGGGCATGGGGATTTTTAAAATAGCGTCCTCAGTGATTGTAACATGCAGCCAAGTTTGAGAAATCAGGAGAGGAGTTAGTTACAGATGAGAACAATACAGAAGGATGGGGTAGATCGAATACAGTCATGGATAACAGATTCAGTAGTAATGTATTATTTTACATGCAATGGAAAAACACCCAAGGGTTTCTTAACATGAGAATACCAAAATCAGATCATGGGTTAAAACAACTACTATAACAGTAAAATGTAAAGTGTATCCAGATCGAACAAGGGAGGTAGTGAAAGAGGGGTGAGGGAGGGACAGTCGAGAGAAAATTTGGGAAGGTAAAATCCAGCCATTGTTGCTAACTGTTTAAAAGTGAGGGTGAGTTAAAGAAATCAATTTATGGGTTTAAGAGGCAGAGAAATGAATGAAACCAAAAAAAGAGGGGAAAGTGAAGAGTAAAATGAAAGAGAGAGGTTGGTAGACGAAAGAGAAGCTATGGGACTGAAAGAGGAGGAAATGAGCAGCAGCAACAGCTGCTCCCGTGCCCTGCGCCCAGGCAGTCCCTGCTAATGTGGTGCAGGCGTGCCCCTTTACCGCTTTTGGGGGGTAGACACTGTTACTATTCCCCGTTACACACAGGAATCTCTGCACAGAGAAGAGAAGTAACTTTCTCAGATCACTAGGCTGCGCTAGGATACAAACCCAGGGCTCTAGAGCTGAAGCAGTTACCCCTATGAAGAGGAAAGAGGCATGAAAATATGCATTTCCGCTCTGATTCAAGCAGAATGTGCTAATTTTCAAAGTGGTCATCTGCAGCCCTGAACTTTCTTTTCAACCTCAGGGAAGTTCCTGCCATTTAGCTCTCAGGGCTTCACTGCACTCATATGTTTAAAATAAACGACAACAACAAAACATCTGGTAAAGTAAATAATTTGTAAGAAAGCTTCAGCTAAAAAAATCGTTGATTTTATGTATTGATTATTGAAGAAATTCACCCTAATTATCTATAAAATAGTATGTTTATAAACCAAATTAAGAACTTTTAAACTGCAGCATTCTTTAACACCTTCTAAAGCATGAGTTACTGACTGTATTTTTAAAAAGGAAAACAACAAGATAACTTGCAGAATTTTAAATGAACAATATTTCTGGGAAAAGAAAAAATAGTACAAAGTAAAAGTAGCATAAAGAGGAAAATGAAGTATTTCAACCTAAAATACTTCAACTTAAAAAAGGATGGTTTTGTGAAAGGCAAACCTATACAAAATTTATTAATTTTGTACCAGCAATTCGTTTGCAAAAACAGAGAAAATTTAACTCCGCTTCTTTCCAAAATTGATGAGTTACCCAAGAAAACAGTATTGAATTCCAATTTATGTTTCTTCAATGAGAAGATAATTACAATTATTTATGGAGAATATTCATCCTTTCTTCAGCACAAACAAAAGTCCAAGTTACTAGGAAGCCAGCCCCAGTCAGCACAAAGAAGTCTGGAAAAACACTGCTTTGCCATATGTTCAGATGCTGGCAAAATGAGCTTCACTTGTCACATAGGGTCTTACAGGAGTGACTTTCCACCGCTTCCCTGATGCGTGCTGTTGCTGCCATTGAACTACAAGTCACTTTCGATTCTGAGGTACTGATTAACCAGTAATTATTTAGGCTGCATGATTCCTTGCTTTTCCATTATTTCAGTGCACTAACATCTATTAACAATTTATGCAGTAACCAAGAAAAAGGTAAAAACTAAATTTCTCTCCTTGAAAACTGACTTGTTTAATATAGATTTATATAAATGTATCTGAAGATTTCATTATTTGAGCTATCTCTTTGGCCATAACTGTGGATCATTCAGTATTTGGCTGTGATTGAAAAGTACAACTACCTCTTCTCGTATTTCCCCTTAACTAACAGACACAATCATTACCTAAGAGGGGTAAAGGCCTTTCTGTGCCATTAGTACTAAGAACCAGAGCAAGGCAAATAAAAATGTGCTTTAGAGATGCTAATATTCATTGCAAACGATAAAAAAAATTAATAGGTTAAAAGATGTGTGGTGTCCATGGCCAATAGCCTATAACGCGTGAGTATATTTGGAATATACTAACAGGATAAAAAAATAATTTGAAGGCTTTAGAGTAAAGAAGGGAATTTTGTGAGTCATAATCCCAGAAAAAAAGAAAGGCTTTCTTTTAGGAAAACTCTGAGATTAGTAACTAAGTTAGGCAGATATGGCCACAAGTGGTAATTTTTGACCTAATTACAAGGCAAGGAATTAAAGCCTAGAAGGATTCTTCACTTCTACACTGATCAGAAGAGCTACAATAGTTTCACTGGGACGTAAACGTGAAGATTTAGCTAGTGAGATGTGTAAGTGAGATCTTTGCCAAAACTATCACACTTCCCCAAGAAATCAAACACATTCTATGCCCTGTGTTGTTGTCGTTATTATTAGCATTATTATTATGGTAATGGTATTGTCACCTAGATTTGCAATCTAAAATTCTGAATCATTCTCTTATCCAGTAGTCAAATAATTCTACCTCTGGACTGTCTCTCCAAACCACTCCCTCGCTCCTTTTCTACTGGGCTCCTGATCTGCTAGCTAGCCCAGGAAATTACTTTTAGAGCCTAGACCAGGAATTGCAAATAGGTTTCATTACACGTGCCAAATGTATCTTTGGTAGTGGCTATCCAGTATGTAAAGCTTTGTTTCGCCTATGTGGTAAGAGTACTTTCACAGGTTAACATTGTCTACTATGGGCTCAAAAATATAAGGTGGCACACGTATTGAGTTTCTGCCAACACTGCCTTAGACTACGGAAATAGCATTCTCTTTATCACTTTACCATTAATTTCTCCCTATTCGAATCTGTCCTCAATTTTACAAAATAGCCTTCCTTAAAAAATTATAACTACATCAGCTTATGATTTATAAATTTCTACTAGACTCTTATACCTAGAAGATAAAATTCAAACTCCTTAATTTATTATACATTTAAATGTTCTTAATATGGCTCCAATTTACTTACCACAACTTACTTTATCATTCACCATTCCAACATTCTAATCACAATGGACTTCTCAATTTTTCCCAAAAATTTCATAAAACTCATGACTTCAGAACCAGCCTGGTGGCGCAGTGGTTAAGTTCGCACGTTCCGCTTCGGCGGCCCAGGGTTCACCAGTTTGGATCCCGGGTGCAGACATGGCACCACTTCGCAAAAGCCATGCTGTGGTAGGCGTCCCACATATAAAATAGAGGAAGATGGGCATGGATGGCTCAGGGCCAGCCTTCATCAGCAAAAAGAGGAGGATTGGCAGATGTTAGCTCAGGGCTAATCTTCCTCAAAAAAAAAAAGAAAAAAAAACCCTCATGACGTCCATTAGGATCTAAGCTTTCTGAAGACAAAGATGGTGTTTGTCTTTTTCTCTGCTATATCACAAGGACCTAGAATTGTACCAAGCAGAGAACAAATGGACTGTAATTTTTAATCAGATAAATGAATAAATTCAGGAATTAATAAATGTTCTTTTTCTCCCTAGAATATCTTTCTCCAACTGGCAAATTCCTATTTGCCCTTCAAAACCCATCTTATATGTCCAGTATTCCATGAAGCTTTCCCTGACTCCTTAAAGCTAAGTTACTCACTTAGTCCTCTGTGCTTCTACCTCGCTTTGTTCATTCCCATTTTTAGCATGTAATATGCTATTTTGTTTTTTTAATTTTTTAATTTGTCTAATTTATGTACAATGAAATGCTTAGATCTTAAGTATACTGTTCACTCAGTCTAGGTAAATGCATTAAACAAACATTTCCATCACCCTCGATAGTTGTTTCATGCTCCTTCTTAGTCAACTCTTTCAAAGCAATGACTGATGATTTCAACCACCAGAGGTTAGAATTTCCCTGTTCCAAACGCTTATATAAATGGGATTATAGAGTACGTACTTGTGTACTTGTCTATATCTCACTTCTTTCATTTAACATAATAATCTAGAGATTTTCTCATGTTTTTGTGTCCATCAGGAGTCCATTCTTTTTATTTCCTAATAATATTCCATTGTGTGGCTAAGCCGCAATTTGTCCATTTTCCAGTTGATGGGCATATACGTTGATTCCAGTTTAGTGATAGTATTATGAACAAAGCTACTATGTTGTATTTTAAATTATCTCTCCACTATAAGATCCTTACTCTGCACAATGAGCTTATCAAGAGAAGATGCTTGGTGATAATTACTTTGAAATTTTAATACCTAGAGTGGTCCTTGTATATAGTATTTAATTAGTAAATGTCCAATTAGAGTATAATTTGTATCTTATAACCTGGATAATTTGTAGAATTTCTTTGCCAAACATTTGGCACATGCTTTAGGTATTGGGAAGTGATACCATACTCTACCATTGACTTCCTAAGTTTCCTCGAGCAATTCTCCTACATTTCTCTGGGCCTCGGTTCCCCATCTGAAACATGAAGATAATTACAGTACTTATCTTTCTGGCTTGATTTGACAATTACTTGAACTTTGAATGAAATTTAATAAGCACTCAACAAAGGTTAGTGTTACTTTATTATAGACAATGTGTGGCCTTCAAATATCTGACTAAGCCTTTTACATAAAGGGACAGAGTCTGGAGGATAGTTCCTTAAAAAAATGTGGGAAAAAGTGGGAAAGAAGAGTCAACACGATATTAGAAGAGAAGAACAAAGTTGAAGGACTGACACTCTCTGACTTCAAGACTTACTATAAAGTTACAGTAATCTAAACAGTGTCATATTGGTGAAAGAATAAACAAATAGATCAATAGCACAGAATATAAAGTGCAGAAATAGACCCACATAAATATAGTCAAACTAATCTTTGACAAAGGAGCAAAGACAATACAATGGAGAAAAGATAGTCTTTTCAACAAATAGCGCTGGAATAACTGGACATTTGTATGCAAAAAAAAAAAAATTGATTCTAGACACAGACCTTACACTCTTCACAAAATTTAACTCAAAATGGATCATAAACCTAAGTGTAAAACTCAAAACTATAAAAACTCCTAGAAGATAATATGGGAAAATAATCTAGATGACTTTAGGCATGACAATGATTTTTTGGTACAATACCACGCATATGAAAAGATGTTCCACATCAGACACCATCAGAAAAACACAAATTAAAACAAGGAGATACCACTACCCACCCATTAGAATGGCCAAAATCCAGAACACTGACAACACTAAATGCTGACAAGGATGTGGAGCAACAGGAGCTTGCATTCATTGCTGGCGGGAATACAAAATGGTACAGCTGCTTTGGAAGACAGTCTGGCAGGTTCTTCCAAACTAAACATGCTCTTGCCATATTATCCAGCAATTGTGCTCCTTGGTACTGACTAAAAAAAGTTGAAAACTTATGTCCACAAAAAAACTTGCACATGGATGTTTAGAACAGTTTTATTCATAATTGCCAAAACTTGGAAGCAATCCTTCAGTAGGTAAACAGATAATAAATTGTAATACACCCAGTGCTAAAATTAATGATCTATCAAACCATAAAAAAGACATGGAGGAACCTAAATGCATATTACTAAGTGAAACAAGCCAATCTGAAAAGGTCACACACTGTATGACTCCAACTATATGACATCCTGGAAAAGGCAAAACTACAGAGAGAATGAAAGGATCAGTGGTTGCCATTGGGTTGGGGGGAAGAGAAAAGAAAAGGTGAAGCACAGGGCAGTGAAACTATTCTCCATGATACTGTAATGGTGGATACACATCATTACACATTTGTCAAAACCCATAGAACGTACACCAAGAGTGAATCCTAATGTAAACCATGGACTTCAGATGATAATGACACGTCAGTGTGGATTCATCAATTGTAACAAATGTATCATTCTAGTGTGAGGTGTTGATAACAGGCAAGGCTATATATGTGAGGGAAAGGGGCATATGGGAAGTCTCTGTAGTTTTTTCTCAGTATTGCAATGAATCTAAAATTGATTAAAAAATAAAGTATTTATAAAAAAAAAAGGAAAAGGCCACGCACTCCTTTTGAGAATGAAAGCTTTGCTTTCCTGTGTGACCATAGTCAAAAGTTATTCAAGTGGACCAAAAACCAGTTCAAGGCATTTTTTGTAAAGTAACCTTGGCCAACTGAAAAAAAATCAATTGAAAATTCACAGAAAATTAAAATATACCAACAAAATAATCTTTTTATTTAATTAATTTATTTTTTTAAAGATTGGCCCTGAGCTAACATCTGTTGCCAATCTTCTTTTTCTTTTTCTTTTTCTTCTTCTCCCCAAAGCCCTCCAGTACATAGTTGTATATTCTGGTTGTAGGTCCTTCTAGTTCTGCTGTGTGGGACACTGCCTCAGCATAGCTTGATGAGCCTTGCTAGGTCCACACCTATGATCCGAACCAGTGAATCCCTGGGCTGCCGAAGCGGAACATGTGAACTCAACTGCTCGGCCACAGGCCTGGCCAAATATATCTCTTTTTAACTGTGTGTATTTCTAAAAATATTTCTCCATATTTTTAGAACAATTCCTATTGAAAAATAAAAATCTTCCAAGGATATAAAATATTCACTTCCATTAATATTCCTTTTAAAAAGAAAGAAACTTTCCACCATAAAATAACTAGGAAGGATTAATAGCAAGCATGGTTTAAAATGCAGAACTCTCAGAGTAAGGCAAATTTCTAGGGTCATGTGAGCAATGGGCCATAAGACTTGAAACAGAAACCTCCACTAAAAGCAGGACCCTCAAAAAAAAGTCAACACATATAGTGAAAGGATGGGGTAGAAAACAACCCTGCCCATTTGTAAATAGAGATAACAAGGAGATGTCTAACTTTCATTTGTCTCTTTGTTGGGAAGAAAAAGTCTCACCTTTCAATGAAACAATGGAGGAAAATTGATGGAGTTATTAATCCTCAGATTCATGAATCCCAAACAGAATTTTGTTTTTTAAAAAAATCCACTACTTGAATACATTGTAGTAAAACTGAATATAACCACAGACTGACCATACTAACAAGCAGCCAGAAAGATAAGAGCAATCACTCTTAAGGACCAACTATTAGTCTGACTGCAAACTTCTCAACAGTCACAAAGCCAGAAGACAGCAGAATATTAGCTTCATGGTTCTAAAGGCAAACATATAATAATGTAGAATTGTATAATCAGGTAAATCATCATTCAAGAACAAGAGAATTTTCAGACAAACAAAAGCCAAAAGCATTTACCACCCTTACTAAGGAAACCTAAAGTACTTTAGATACAAGAAAATTGCTAGACAATTCTAGATAGGAAATACTAAAATTACAAGTATAATTTATTTGTAACATGTTAGAGATTTTTAAACAATTTTTCCCAAAGCACTTTTTAACAGAGAAGCCATATTTGTAAGGAGTCAATAGTCAGGAATTATTACACCCAATATTTAAAAGGAAAGAGAGCATGGGGTAGTTAAAAGAAATGTGCCAAAATTAAGAGTTAGCTTTGCTCCTATATCTAGAAAACAACTGAGTTGTTTCCATTTGTCTATTAATAATAATGCTGCTGTGAACATTTTGCTCATATTTTTGGTATACCCACGCACTCATTTCTTTTGGATAAAAACTAAGAGTAGAATTGTGCAGCCATAGGGTATATCTGTGTTCACATTGCTCTATTTCCAATATTTACGAAATAATCACAAGTTTCTAGAGGTCTGGAGTCAAAAACAAGATGAGCTAATCTTTTAAAAGCCTTTAACTTGGATATCTCCCTCCAATATATATTGATCTTCTGTGCTGTGCCTTTGCTTAATTCCATAATATCATGAATATATATTAAAACTATTATGCGAAAATAAGCTATTTGTTGAGTGCTTAATATGTACCCCAGACCACCCTAAACACTTTACATGTACTATGTCTTTTAATCTTCATTATAATCATCTATTATTCACATTTCACAGATAAGGAAGCTGAGGTTCAGATAAATTAATACATTCTCCACCATCACATATATAGGAAATGGAAAGCACTGCAAGAGATAAAATAATGAATATGGCACAGCCTGGAGATCATTTCAGTAGGAACTTAGGGTCAGGGCATCTCCGGAAAGAGTGATTATCCTCACTAAATGCACAGAGGCACATACGAATCACAATGTTTATGAAACACTAAGTGTGTTAATATAGAGACTATATTGTAATAAAGAGATTTCAAAATACTGTAGGTTAAATATGATAGAAACGTATTTCTCTCTCCCTTTCTAACAGTCCAGTGGGTCAGAGCCAACATGGTAGCTCTGCCATCAGAAGCACGTGGCTGCTGAGGATTCTCCAGACATCACTATTTCCCACTGAGTAAAAGTGAAAGAGAAAGTATAGGAAATAATCTGCACTCATCATGTCTGCTTATGTACCATCAGTCCAAGGTTAATCACAGGACCACACCGAGAGGCACAGGAAGCTACAAAATGTAGTCAGTAGATTGGTCAAAGGCAGTCAGTTGTCCAGTTGAAATTCAGAGGGTTCTATTTCTAAAAGGAAGAAAACAATGAATAAGAAGGACAAGTGGAAGCCTCTGCCTAATTCACCAGTCAAATCTGATGGAAACATAGGACATGTGCAAAGATGTAAGAGGAAAAGGCCTGGAAAAGTAGGTTACAACCCAATTGCGGAACACTTGAATGCTACTCTGTAGAGAGTGACCTAATACAGTAATCAGCGAGAAGCCTCTTTTAAAATAAATATTTTTATTTAAATATAGAGTCAAAAATGTACAAATCATAAATGTACAGCCTGATGAGTTAAACACATCCATGTAAGGATCTCTCAGATCAAGAAATATAAGAGTAGCGGCACTCCTTCACGCTTCTTCGCAATCCCCAACCTTGCTCACCTTCCCAATGATAACCACGACCTTAACTTCTCAAAATAGATTAGAGCTGCCTATCTTGTTATGCCATTATTTTTGTGGGATTTATACATGTTGCAGTGTGTAGAAGCATTTTTTATATATTACTGCTGCAGAGTATTCCATGAGAGAATACGTCATAATTTATTTAACCACTTTCCTCAAAACAAATATTAGAGTTGTTTCCAGTTTTCAGCTATTAATAATACTGCTTAAACAGTTTCTTTCATGCTTTTTCACTCTTTTTGGGGGGGGTATATACCCAAGGAGTAGAATTGCTTCATAGAGTATACATATGTTCAACTTTTGTACATCATGCCAAGAAGTTATTCTCAAGTAGCTGTACCAATTTATCATCCCTCTAGCAGTAGATGAGCATTCTACTTGTTCTACATTCTCACCAACACTTGGGAATGTCATTCTTTTTCACTATAGTCATTCTAGTGGGTGTGATTTTCATTTCTCTGGTGACTTTCTAGTGGTTTTAATTTTCATTTCTCTGATGACTATTGAGATTGAGGATCCACTCTTACATTTATTAGTCATTTGGAGAGCCACTTTTGTTGAGTATCTCTCCTACTCACCTGTCCAATTTTTTATTGGGTGGTCTGTATTCTTAATTTATAGTTCTATATCTGAATATGAATCCTTTGCCAGTTTGTAACTTTCTTCTCAACAAAGAGCTTTTCAATCTTTTGAATGAAAGAGTAACATAAATAGCTCCATACTTTGAGAAAATCAATCTGCCATGAATATGTGAAAGTTGAGCAGAGAGAAGTTTAAAAAACAATGTATATATATTCCTAGAGAAGGTATTGAGGGCCTAAATTAGACAGAGGACAACAAAAAGAGAAAAGAAAGGAAAAAGATGAAAGAGACACTTTATAAAGGATTAATTCAACCATTTATTTATTTAATAAAACTCCATATTCATTTTTCTTGCAGATCACTCAAACAAGGAAAAATAAAATGACAAACACAGGCTTAAAGAAACCAAGATTTAAAAATCAGAATGGAGCAGAAAACTCTTTCCTCAGGAGAATTTTCCCAAGAAGGGATATTTGAGGAGCACTAACCCTAGGATACCTGTTTGTCAAAACATTTCCCATTTCCTCCCCCCTCAACACCAGCCACAACACCATTCATTATGGACAGCCATTCTTAGACTTGCTTATAAATTAGAAGCAAAGACTGAAGAACTTCCCCCAAGGAGCTACATTAAAATGCTTATCAGAGTGAGATCTCAAGTCCTCTATCATTAGCATCGGCACCAACATCATCATCTAATATTTACTGAACACTTAGCAAGCACTGTGTATTAAATGCATTATTTAATCCCTCTAAACTCCTGTAAATAAGTATTACTACTATTATTCCTATTCTAAAGATAGAAAAGATGAAGCAGAAAAGTTAAGTAATTTGCCCGAAGTGACACGGAGCTTGGAGATAAGCCAAGGCAGCTTCACTCTAGAGTCAGCTTTCTTATCTATTGTTCTCTACATTCTCCTTGCCAGCTACCATGTAACCATCATTGACAGTTAAGGGGCCATAAAATAATAAGGATCATAACAATTAGCATTCAGTAGTAATGACCTGGATGGAAAGTCCCATACGGCATGGCGCACTCTAAGACAAATAAGACTGAGACTCAATCTGGAAGATAAAGGAAAAAGACCACTGAAAATACCTCACGTTTGTTCACTTCTCACTCTCTCCACTGCCGCACTTGTCATCACTAATCTGGAACACTTCTAGAGTCTTTAATCTCCTCTCCCCCTCCAATTCATTCTCCACCACACTGCCAGAAGGAGCTTCTCCAACTATAAAATGGTTCATGCCACTCTTCTTAAAAACATTCAGTGACTTTCTATTGCACTTCAAATAAATCCAAACTCCTCAACAGGACCCACAAAGCTCTGAAAAATCTGTCCCCTGCCTCCCTTTTCACTCTCACTGCACCCCACCTGCCCTTCTCACCATGGACACTGGCTTTTATGTCAATTCCGTGAACACAGCAAGCCCTTCTCCACCATGGGATCTTTGCAACTGCTGTAATCTCTGCCTGACCTGTCCTTTCTCCAGCAACTTAAATGTTTAGCTTCTTCTCATCCTTCGTCTCAACTTAACACATAGAGCTTTCCTTTATTATATAGCACCCTGGTTACTTTTGTAGTAGACTTTCTTAAAAACTATAATCTTATCACTTAGTTGTAAACTGCATTAATCTGTCTTTCCCACCAGAATTAAGTTTCATGACAGGGTTTGCCTGGCACATGCTAGATACCAATAAGAAATTTGATTAGATAAATGTAATAATCAATAAATAGCTCCACATTTCTTATCTTGGGTAACTGGGGGGGCAGTAAGGTCATTAACTGAGATATGAAACACAGTAGGAAAGACAACGTTTGGAGAGAACGTAACTCAGTGAGGGACAGGTGGAATTTGAGATGTCTGCAGGAAAGATAAATAGAAATGTCCATGAAGTAGTTAGAAAGAGGAGCTTAGTGTTCAGAGGAAAGACCGAACAAGATAGCAGATTTAGAAGACAAAAGAATAATAGGGAAGATGGAGCTATGGATGTGGATGAGAAGGCCCAGAAAAATATGCAGAATAGATAAAGCAGAAGACCAACACACAATATTAAAAAAAACAAAATGGAAAAAGAAAAAGTGAAAAATTGAGAAAGAGCCTTCAAAGAGGTTAGAGAAGTGCCAGGAGAAGATGGGGAGAGATTTTTCAAGGAAAATGAAACTAGATCAAGAGGGTCAAATTCTTAGGAAGAGTAGGATGACAAATGAAAGGGGGAGAATCAGACTTGGTATTTAGGAAACTCTGGTGACCTCTGGGAGGCGTTGCAACCAAGCAGATTAGGACGTGAATCAAACGTGTGGCAAATTCACAGCTTTACCCAGGGCTTGGACTATATAAAAATCTCTTTTAGTGACTTTGAAAACCCCATGACACAGAAAGTGTGACAAAACGAAATTATTAAGTATCTCACCTATCAGCTTTAGGAAAGAAATAGTTATCCAGCATTGTGGGGATTTTCTAAAGAGGTAGTATAAAAGTCAGTTGAAAAGGCTGGTCTATTCAAAATTGCAGAACTATGTACGGAAACACATGATTATCAGTAGCAAAAGCTACCGGGGTGCTTTCAGAGAATGAAAGCTGCACCAGATACACATTAAACAGGAAAGAAATTTGAGAACCAAGGGGTTGTGACCAACAGCAGTTCACAGAGCCTGCCAAGGGATGGCTGGCAATTCAAGATCACAGATGCTCAACTTGCACTAATCAGGGAGAGTCCTTCTTGCTAAGTGCATTCATGTCGGTAGTCAGTAGAGATGCATCCATGCACTAAATCTTGAACCTGAGCTAAGTGTAAGTATTCTAGGGCATTTAATTTATTCCCCCCTGCCCCAGTTCAAATGCAAACCCCATGCTAACATAACCCCACTTGCAAAGCCAAAAACTGATCTAAAACATGGATGGAATAGAGCCCAGAAAAGAAAGATTTCAGCACTGGATTGGCACATAGAACTGGAAAAAAAACAAGGAAGGGGCTTCTGAACAGCCCATTCTTTCTGTCCCCACATATTCAGACACATAATTATTCCATTCATTTGTCATAAAATGGTTAATTTCAGCAGGAGGATATTCCTATATTATCCATATCCTATAAATGAAAACTAGGAATTTCATATATCTACTGTAATTTGTTTTAAAACAAAAACTTAAAATCTCTTTCTGTTGATAATTAATTTGGCCAGATCAATGATCCGTGGAACTAAATAGCTGTTAAAAGAAGAGGTGTGTGGCAGACACAGTATAAAGCAAGCCACTTTTTCATCCTCCGGATCATTTATTGTATAAGACGCTGAGATATAAAATGCTGGGTGGAAAGCCGAATAAACAAAGGCACGGTGGAGGAACCCGGGGCGAATTTTCGAAGTGGGCCCTCTCATTTCCTGTTTGTGGGAGGCAAGCAGTGGGAGCTGCTAGGTTAGAGTTCCTGGAAGAGACTGCTGGGGCAAAAGAAGGCTCCGTCGCTGTTTCTTCTACATAGGCGGCAGTAGCGGAGCAGCCAGTACAGGTGAGGGTGCCCTGGCGGTCTCCATGGCAACGCTGGAGGGATGGAGGTGAGAAAGGCGCCTCCCCCCGGCAAGCCGAGGCCTCGCCTCCCCCGACCTCGAGCTGGCTCTCAGCTGGTCCTCCAACCACGCACCTCGTCAGCTCCCGGCTCCACGAGGGGGAGCAGCGCTCCAGCCTCCCCTGCGTCCGCTGCCAACATCACAGTTGCCTTGGCAACGGCTGGGGGAGGAAGGCCAAGGCCCTTTTCCCTCTGGCGTTCCCCGCCCCCGGTGCCCGGAGAGTGAAGGCCTGGAGGAGATCGAGTCCTCCTCAAGCCGAGCTGGGCCTTGTGGGGCACGAGGAGGAGGAGGAGGAGGAGGTGACGACAAGGGCTAGAGAACGCCGCCCAGACCAGACAGTCGCCAGAGTAGTGGCTCGGCAGCCCCAATCTCTCCGGGGACCTAGAGAGGAATCTCCTCTCTCCTTGCCTCACCCGGACAGGGTCTGGGAGGCGCAGTCAGGTGGGGTCTATGTGTGTCACCTTCCTAAAGTCCTAGACCCCGATAGAAGCTGGCCCCACCCCAATCCATCCTACATCAAGCCCGATGGCTGTGGGCTCTCTTCCTCGGATTCCCTCGGCGTCTGCCCACTCAGCACCACCCTCCGCCAGCCCTTCTCACCCACCCAGGGTTATGCCCAAGGCCTAGGACACCGAGTCCTCTCCCTTTTCTCTGCCTTTCCCTGGCGTTTGGGGAGTGAAGGATAGAGGCGCTTGGAGCCACGCAGGAGGTCACCAGTGCAGCCAGCGGCCCTAGAGGACCCCAGGCTTCCCGCAGCGTCTGCAGCTCCGCTTGCCCAGGCCTCCCATGGGACAGGGACGAGCGGGGGCAGGGGGGTGGGGGGCTTGTCAGCAGGCGGTGTCCTGCCACCCCCAGCCAGGTAAACCGTGTCCAGAAGAGGCACCCCTGAAGCACGATTCAGAATTGCATACAGAAACTGATTTTGCTCAGACTAAAAGAACTGAATCGTGTGTTTATTTACTGGAGCAAAACAAGCACAGGTGGAGAAGGGTGTCTGTTCTGGCAGCTAAGTCAATGAGGACTGTTGCCTTGCTTTCAAATGCATCAAAAGGAGCCACAATTTTGAAAGAAGGAAACACTATTTTTTAGATGTAGACAAAGAAAAAGCCAAAGAAACTACTTTTCATTCTCTAATTGAAATTTTGAGGGCAGTTTTTCAATAGTTTACAATATGGTTCTGTTCTCTTCTTGAGCAATAATTAATATTTTGTTGCTATAATGAAGACTTTTCATAATAAAAGCTTTTATTATTACCTTTTTAGTAAGAGCCACAAAATTTGAAAATTCATAAGCAATACATGTGTTGCTGAATATACACTATCATTGATTTTTCCGAACATTTATGGAGATGCTTGATGAATTAGTGTATTGTTAGATACTTGTTGGTTATCTAGAACTTACAGCAAAGATAATATTTAACTGGAGAAAATACCTAGGGAAACAAAAAGCGTTTGTCAAATAAAATTGCTTAATAGTTTCCCTAAGGAATTTTGAAGTGATTTGTTATATATGTATGTATATACTTGGATACTAAAACATAAAGGATCTTTGAATTAGAGTTTTGAGATTAGATACATTCCTTAAAATACAAACCGAAGTGTTATCTGATTGTTAATTCAGGTATGTCTTGGTGTCTTAGCACTGAAATGCTCGACATTATAAGGCAGTTATTTCCAAAGATGATTTTTCTAAAGAACTTCATTTTAAATGTGATTCAGTGAGCAGAAGATTAATAAAGATAATATATCTTTAATTTACTCATCTTCCAAACTACCAAACTGGCAGAAGTGTTTTTATTATCTCCCTAAGGATATTATCCATGCCCTCAAGAGCCAAATTTGCTCCTTTTTTGCCCACATTGATTAAAGGCAAATGTATATTTCAACTGGGAGACAGATTGTATACGGCATAGAATGTATATGGACTGATGTTTAATATCTCAATTTATGTCATCAGGATGTCACAGAAGGCTCATGATCAGAGCACCCCTCTTTTCAGTGTGTAGATTGATTGAATGGAAGTAAGTAGAAGAGCTTTTAGCCTTCTGGACTGCCTGTTTTGCCATTTGAAAAGGTTAGCCTGGCTTCCCACTCTTTATTATTTCACATGGCATTAGAAGCTCTCAGCAGGTCTGGCATGCTTTCAGCTAGCTCTCAATGTTTGCATATTCAAGTACTGTTCCATTTCCTCAAGGTACAGTATATATTGGGGCATTAAAATATGGAACATAACACAGAGCACTAACTACAGCTTTCACAATGAATAATTATCTGATCACTGAATATTAGTGTACACTAGAATTGAGGAAACTGGAAAAAGAGAAGTATATTAAGAAATGATTCTAAGGAAACATATACTTAATGCAATATTTGTTAATAGATGTCTCTAGATAATTGAATCAGAGGTGATATTTTCCTTCTTTTGCTTTACTTTTCAAGAACTCTATAATAAGCAGGTATTAACTGAATAATAATAAAAAACATTAATATATATTTTAAAAATTGATAAATGTCTGCACTTTAAAAGCATGTCATACATTTATTTTAATCTGTTAGTTGTGACTAACAATTTTACATTTTTGCAATATTTAAAATTTTTAGGTTGTACTATGTAGTAGGAAAAAAAGCCAACTGAATGAAAATTTACAAAATATGTCTTTCCAAGAGTTGGGAACGTTTCACAAGTTCTTAAAACTGAATACAGAGAAATTTCTATGTAAATCTCCAGCTTACTCACTAAACAATGTTATATTACAAGAAATTGTTGCATTTAAAATATTCACTAACTTTATTGGAAGACTGTCAAACCTCCAAAGCATCATATGATGGAAAGCTGACAATTTTTATCCACTGCTCCGTCAGAATATCATCACATCATAGCTTATCTGGGCCAGTAGGTACCAACTAATTTATGAGTTGGAGTTAAAGTGTTTGATAGAAAAGCATTTGAACAACAATGAAAAGATACAACATAAAAATAGCCACCTTGTAATTCCCACTTCAACAGAGTATGGCAGTTTAGCAGATGAAACTGGCAGCTGGATTTGAAGTAAATAAACAGATTCTGTCATAGGTGAACAGGGAGGAATTTAAAGATGTTTGTCTTTTACAGAAAGTGAATTACATAAAAATCTGTCCATCTCCATTTCCCCAAAATCTCATTGTCAGAGGTACATCATTTGAACTTGGGCTAATAATAAATGTCTATCAAAGCAATAATATCCACTAAAGCAATAGAATGATATTAACTAAAGCTTCTCAATTTATAACAATCAAGCTGTTACTCCAACAGATACGGAATAATTGATATACAAAGATCTGTTAAGCTTTAACATAAGTCATCATTGGGGCCAGCCCTGTGGCATAGTGGTTAAATTCAGTGCACTCATCTTTGGCAGACTGGGGTTCACAGGCCCAGATCCCAGGCACAGACCTACACCACTCGTCAGCCATACTGTGGTGGTGACCCACATACAACACAGAGGAAGACTGGCATGGCTGTTAGCTCAGGGCTAATCTTTCTCAATCAAAAGAAAGAGGAAGATTGGCAGCAGATGTTAGCTCAGGGCAAATCTTCCTCACCAAAAAAGAAAAAGTCATCTTTGATTTCTTACACTTTCCACATATCCAGTTACTAAGCATAACTATTAAACTGTTGATACTTGCCTATATCTCTAGCTTGACTTACTTATTCAATTTGCTACTTGTTCCAACCTGTTTCATTTTTTACTTCCACAATTCATTCTTCTCAGAGTAGCCTAAAATATCTTTCTGAATTGAAAATCTGAGACTACTTATTTAGGTAGTGTAGAGAGAGAGAGAACACAAATATTTTAAATGTATTATTGAGCTCACACATAAGTATGGGAATGCCTCAAGGACATAAAATTAAAATTTAAAATAAATGGTAAAATGAAAACAGAGGAGTAAGTTATAACAGAAAACTAAAGCTTAAGCTAATCTGGGAGCAGTTACTATACCAGGAACCTACAGCTTCTGAGGAATGAAGGGTCGGGGAAGAAGAAGAGACTAAACCTTGGATTCTGGCAAAGTAGAGTATACGAAGCTGATTTGTGAGTGCAAGGAATTAGAAGGAAAGGAATGATAGAAAAATGACTGCGTTTTGGGCAATATCTTCACATCCAGGTTTCAGTTCCCCAATTCTTTTTTCTATCTATTTTATATCTACATGTTATCTAATTTCTATTTATAGACATTTATTATGAGTTCCTGCTTTCTAAATTGGTTTTATTTTCCAAATCTGCCTATTCACCTTTATATCACTTCTTTCCTTCTAATTTAAGAAGATAAAGTATTTTCCTCAAATTCATGATGTCATGAATTCAGAAATTCAAGAAATATATGTCAAAAAGGTTAATTATTTTAAAATCTCCACCTAGACACATTGTCATGAATCTGGAGAACACCAGAGAGAAAGAGAAAAATTTAAAGACTATCAAGAAAAAGAGACAGATCATTTACAAAGAGAGGACAATGGAACTGACAGCACATTTCTCATCAGGAGATAGGATACGAAATAATGACCTTTTTAAAAGGGGTTTAAAAAGTTACAGTAACAAGTCTAAATAAAAAGGAACTTCTAAAATTTCTGGGAAGAAAAAAATGCTCTAGAGTAAAAACCCAACAGAATAGAAAAAGAAATACAAGAAGAAAGTAGTGAATTTGAAGATGTATCCAAAAACAACTGGATCTATGAAATAAAGATAAATATTTATGTGTTATGCATAATATATATTTTAAAGAAACAGTTATATAAAAGAAGAAAAATAATATTGTCTACATTCTGGGGTTCAAAAGAAAAAAAAGACTAAATTTAACCTGTGATAGCAAAAGATTATAATTCATGACATTATCGTAGGAGTCAACTGATTAGCAGGAAGGTCAAGATGTAGAATGTAATAATTATGCATGGTCAAATGTAAATGGCAATCACCAAGATAAATCCAGTGTATAAATTCCACATCAGTAAAGAGGAAAGGGAAATAAAAAAATAATTTAAAATGTCAAAGTGTTGAAAAAAGGAACTTTAAAAAAAAGCAAGGGAAATAGAAAACAAAGAATGAGATGGTAAAATATATAGACAGGTATAAATAATCACAATGTCTTTAAAAAATGAAAGCAAAATATATTGTCAGACATAAAAAGCCAAAAGAATTAATTACTAACAGACCTATACTACAAGAAATGTTAATATCCTTCAAGCAGAAGGCAATGATACCTTGCATTATTCAGTGAGTGGTGTCTACCAGTTTGCTTGCCCCTTCAGAGTGATCTTGGACTCAAGTGCTAGCCTAACACCCAAAAATTTTGGCAGGAAACTTAAACTGTACTATTCAAATTCAGTGAATGGAAGTGACATTAGCTAAAATGGCAGAATAAAGACCTCTGAAAATCTGCTCTGTCTAAAAGTCACGAAAGAACTGGCAAAAAATTGTCAGAATCAACTTTTCCAAAATACTGGAAATTCACCAAAGGCTCACAAAACCCAGCAAGCATTTATGAAAGAAAAAGAGCTGCAAATTAGAAAGAACAGGGAAATTTATGGTGTTTTAACTTGCTCTAGCTCCACCTCGTAATGTGTTGCTCTGCCATAGCATTAAAAAATGACAGCCCACATTATTAGTGCAGCCTAGTAGCCACCAGAGGGAAGAGAATGGAACTGGAGCTTTTCAAAGCCTTAGTACCAAAGAACAGCCACATTATTTTACCTGTCTAGTGGTTCCCTAGAAGACCACACTTAGCAGGCTGCCTGAAGTTGACCTAACTTGGAACTTACCCAATGGGAAAAGCCTTCTCCCTGGAGCATTTATAGAAAATAATTACAGGAAAATGTTTTGTCTTTGCAGCTGCCTATGACAGTGGATAACATTTGAGTCAAACAATAGACTAAACAAAAGCTTAAAAGTAAAAACTACGGAATGAGATGTATACAAGGTTTTGAAAGGCTCCAACATATTCCTTCAGAATCCAGAAGGACACACACATGCATAAAAACGTGTACATGCAGGGGCCAGACCCGTGGCACAGCAGTTAAGTTCACATGTTCCACTTTGGTAGCCTGGGGTTCCCTGGTTTGGATCCCAGGTGCGGACATGGCACTGCCTGGCAAGCCATGATGTGGTAGGCATCCCACATATAAAGTAGAGGAAGATGGGCACAGATGTTAGCTCAGGGCCAGTCTTCCTCAGCAAAAAGAGGAGGATTGGCAGCAGATGTTAGCTCAGGGCTAATCTTCCTGAAAAAAATAGAATGTGTGCATGCACAGGGAAGGCCTAAGAAGGCCCTAAGGTCTCACCTTTAACTGACCTTGAGGCTCTGCACCAGCAGTAAGTAAAGGTTAGGGAAGAGTTGTCAGTTACCTGGCTGAGTGTCGAAGGTTTGCCCTAATGCACAGAGCCCCTTAGCAAATATTGAGAGATTTATTGGTTGCAGGAATTTAAGGAAATCACTAGACTATCATTAGACTATTAAGCTGAGAAAAACTTCAGTGGCTACACATGACAAGCAATACAGACTTTACAGAATTAATTCAGAAATTCACTAAACTGAAAACACCTATAACAAGTAGCAACAATAAACCCTGGAAAGGGGAGAAAATGCTATTTCCAGATTTTCCACATAATGTTATTTAAAATGTCCATTTTTCAATAAGAAATTGAATAATATATTCAAAGAAACAAGAAAGTATTACCTATATGCAAGAATAAAAGCAATCAATAGAAACTGTCTCAGAGGAAATCCAGCTGTTGGATTTATTAGAAAAAGACTTTAAATCACCTATTTTAAATATGTACAAAGAGCTAAATAAAATAATATATAAAACAAAGAAAACTATGAGAACAATGTCACACCAAATGTAAATAGCAATAATGAGATAGAAATTATTTTTTTAAAGAAGGGATCAAAGTGAAATTCTGGATTTGAAAAGTAGAATCACTGAAATGAACAACTCACTAGAGGGGGCCCTGACAGAAGAAAGTAGAATAAAAAAAGGCAGAAACCATTTGAGCAGGCAGAAGAAAGAATCCATGAACATGATTAATTGAGATTATCCATTCTGAGGAAAAGAAGAAAAATAAATGAATAAAAATGAATGGAGCCTTAGAGATCTGTGGGACATCATCAAGCATATAAACAAATGCATAATGAGAATCCCAGATTGAGAGAAGTGAGGAAGGGGCAGAAAGAATACTTGAAAAAATAATGGAAAAAACTTCCCAAATTTGATGGAAAAAAAATGAATCTACATATCCAGAAAGCTCACTGAACTCCAAATAGATTAAATTCAGACAGGTTCACACCTAGTGTTATAGACGAAATTTTGTCTGTCCAAAATTCATATGTTGAAGCTCTAACACCCAAAGTGATGGTATTTGGATATGGGGCGTTTGGAAGATAATTAGGGTAACACAAGGTCATGAGGGTGGAAACTTCATGATGAGATTAGTGCCCTTAGAAGAAGAGATATCAGAGAGCTAGTGCTTTCTTTTCCCACCATGTGAGGACACAGTGAGAAGGTGGCCATCTACAAGCTATGAAGAGACCTCTCACAGAAACTGACCCTCTTGGTACATTGGGCTTGAACTTCTAGCCTCCAGAACTGTGAGAAAATAATTTTTTGTCATTTAAGCCACCCAGTCTATGATATTTTGTTATGGTGGCCCAAGCAGACTAAGACAACAAGATACTTCATTAAACTGTAGGCAGCAAAGACAAAGTGAGAATATTGAAAGCAATAAGAAAGAAGCAACTCATCATAAATAAGGAATCCTCAGTAATATAAATAGTTGATTCCTAATCAGAAACCAAGGAGGCCAGAAAGCAGTGGCCAGAAAGCAGAAAGTCCAAAACCACTATTCAAAGTGCTAAAGAAAAAAAACCTGTCAACCAGGATTCTATACCCAGCAAAACTATTCTTCAAAAGATGGAGAAATTAAAACATTCCTAGGTAAATCAAAACTCAAATAATTTGTTCCTAGCATATCTAACCTAAAATAAAAACTGAAGAAAGTTCTTCAGGCTGAAATTAGGCAGTAACTTGAATCCACATGAAGAAGTAAAAAGCTCTGGTAAAGGGAACTACACAGATAAAAATAAAAAGAGAAGTAAATATAAAACAATGTATGTTTTGTTTATAGTTCCTCTTTCTTCTATGTAATTTAAAATACAGCTGCATTAAGCAATAATTATAAATGTATGTTGATAGACCCACAAGATATAAACATGCAATTTGTGGCAATAACAGAATAAGGGCAGGACTCTTTAGGAGCAAAGGTTTTGTATACTATTGAAATTATGTTGATAAAAATCCTAACTATATTGTTATATAAGAAATTAATGGAAATCTCTACAGCAACCACTAAGAAAATAACTCAAAAATATACAGTAAAAGAAACAAAAAGGAAATTAAAATGGTACACAAGAAAACAACTGTTGAACACAAATGAAGACAAGAAAGAAGAAACTGAGAAACAAAAAAGACATGACATATAAACAAATAGCAAAATAGTAAACAAATAGCAAAATAGTAGAAATAAGTCCTCCCTTATCAGTAATGACATTGTGTAAACAGATTAAACACAACAATTAAAAGACAGATATTGGCAAAATGGATTTAAAAAATCATCCAAAAATATATCCGTAAGAGACACACTTTATATTCAGATACGAAAATGTTGAAGGTAAAAGGATGAGAAAAGATATATCATGCAAAAAGAAAGCAAAAGAGAAGTTAAGAGACTACACCAATATCAGACCAAATAGACTTTAAGATAAAAATCAGCATTAGAGGCAAAGATGGATGTTTTATAATGATAAAAGTGTCAATCGTTCAAGAATATATAACAATTATTAACATATATATGCCAAACAACAGAGCCACAAAATACAAGAAGAAAAAACCAACTGAATTGAGGGGTGTAATACATAATTCAAAAATAATAGTTTGAGACTTCAATACTCAACTTTAAATAATGGATTAAACAACTAGACAGAAGACCAGCACAGAAATAGACAACTTGAACAATGTTATAAACCAACTAAACCTAACAGACATCTACAGAGCACTCCACCCAATACAAGCAGAAATACATATTCTTCTCAAGTGCACATGCAGCATTCTCCATTATAGGCCATATACTAGGCCATAAAATAAGTCTCAGTAAGTTAAAAATTATTGAGATCATACAAGGTATGTTCTACAACACAATATAAAGAAATTAGAAATCAATAACAAAGAAATTTGGAAAACTCACAAATATGTGGAAAATAACACACTCATTGATAACCAATGAGTCAGTACTTTGAGATGAACAAAAATAAAAACATATCAAAAGTTATGAGATACAGCAAAAAAAAGTGCTTTGAGGAAAATTTATTATAGTAAATGCCTACATATAAAAGAAGAAAGATCTCAAATAAATAACCTAATCTTCCACCATAAGAAACTAGAAAAGCAAAAGCAAACTAAATGAAAGGCAAGCAAAAATAAATGAAATAGAGAAAAATAAAACAGAAAAATCAATGAAACCAAATGTTGGTTCATGAAAAAGATCAAAAACACTGATAAATCTTTAGCTAGACCAACCAATTACAAAAAGAGAGAAATTACTAAAATAAGGAATTAAAAAGGGAACATTCTTACTAACCTACACAATTAAAAAGGATTATAAGGGGATACTGTGTTTACCAAATTTAGATAATATAGATTAAAAGTGGATAAATTACTAGAAAAACAAAAACTACGAAAACTGACTCAAGAAAAAGTAGAAAATCTGAATAGACCCATAACAAATAAAAAGACTGAATTTGTTTTTAATTCCCACAAAGAAGAACCCAAGACCTTAATGTTTCACTGGAAAATTCTACCAAATGTTTAAAGAATTAATACTATGCCTTCTTATACTCTTCCAAATACATAAGAAGAAGAAACACTTCCCAAATGATTCTTTAAGGTCATACTACCCTGACACTAAAACCATACAATGACATCACAAGAAAAAACTACAGACGAATATCCCTTATGAATATAGATAGAAAAAATCTCCAACAAAATACTAGCAAGCCAAACCCAACAGCATATAAAAAAATTATATACCACGACCATGTGGGATTTATCACAGGAATATAAAGCTGATTCAACATACAAAAACTAATCAATGTAATGCCTCATATTAATAACAGGAGAACATATGATCATGTAAATAGCTGGAGGGAAATCATTTGACAAAAATCCAACACCGTTTCATGACAAAAAGCTCAATAAACTAGGGATAGAAGGAAATTTTCTTAACCTGATAAAGGGCATCTATGAAAAAACAACCGTTAATATTATACTTAATTTCCCTCATGCTCAGAAAGAAGACAAGGGTGTATATTTCTGCCACTCCATTCAACATTGTAATGGAGGTTCTAGCCAAGAAAATTAGGCAAGAAAAAATAATAAAAAGCACGCATATTGGTAAACAAAGAGGTGAAACTATCTATATTGGCAGATGACATGATCATGTATAGCGAATATCCTAACAAATCCACTGAAAAACTGATAAAATTAATAAATGAGTTTAGTAAAAGTTTCAGGATATAAGATCAACATATGAAAATCAGTTGAGTTTTTAATATGCCAGCAATGAAAAATCTGAAAATAAAATTAAGAAAATAATTTTCTTTACAATACTGCCAAAAAGAATTAAATACTTAGGAATAACTTTAATAGAAGAAATAAGAGTATACTGAAAACTTCAAAATATTGTTGGGATAAGGTAGGCTTAAACTTTATCTTATACCATACACAAAGATCAACTCAAAATGAGTTAAAGACTTGAATATAAGGCCTGAAACCATAAAACTCCTAAAGAAAAGATAGGGAGTGAGCTCCCTGATATTGGTCTTGGCAATGATTTTTTGGATTTGACAACAAAACCAAAGGCAACAAAAGCAAAACTAAACAAGTGGGACTACATCGAACTAAAAAGCTTCTTCATGGCAAAGGAAAACATCAACAAAATGAAAAAACCTACAGAATGGTAGAAAATACTTGCAAATCATACATCTGATAAGGGGTTAATATCCAAAATATATAAAGAACTCACACAACTCAATAGCAAAAAGCAAACAATCTGACTCAAAACTGAGCAGAACATCTGAATAGGCATTTTTCCAAAGAAGACATCCAAATGGCTAACAGGTATATAAAAAGATGCTCAATGCCACTAATTATCAGGGAAGTAAAAATCAAAACCACTATGGGATATCGCCTTACACCTGTTAGAATGGCTATTATCAATAAGACAAGAGATAACAAGTGTTGACAAGGATGTGGAGAAAAGGGGCCCTGTTCACTGTTGGTGGGAATGTAAGCTGGTATAGCCACTTTGGAAAACAGTATGGAGGTTCCTCAAAAAATTAAAAATAGAACTATCATCTGATCCAGCAATCCCACTTCTGCATATATATCCAAAGGAAATGAAAACAGGATATTGAAGAGATAGCCGCACTCCCATGTTCACTGCAGCATTATTCACAGAAGCCAAGGTATGGAAACATCCTAAGTGTCCATTAACGGATGAATGGATAAAGAATATAAGATGTGGTATATAAATATACTCAATGGAGTATTATTCAGCAGTCAGAAGGAAGGAAATCCTACCATTTGCAACAATATGGATGGACGTGGAGGGTATTATGCTCAGTGAAATAAGCCAGACAAAGAATGACAAATACTGCATGGTATCACTTATATGTGGAATCTAAAAAGAAAAGTCAGACTCATAGAAGCAGAATACAAAAGTAGAAAAGTGGTTGCCAGGGATGGAGTTTGGGGGAAATAGAGAGGTTGGTTAAAGGGTACAAACTTTTAGGTATAAGATGAGTAAGGTCTGAGGATCTAACCCAAAACATGCTAACTATAGTTGCTAACAGTGTATCATATAATTTAAATATGCTAGGAAAATATTCTCACCAAAAGAAAGAAAGACAGAGAGAGAGAGGGGGAGAGAGTGAGGGAGAAAGAAAGAATTGTGAGCTGAAGGATGTGTTAATTAACTAGATGGGAGGAATCCTCTCACAATATATATGTATATCAAATCACCCTAATGTATACTTCAATATTTTACAATTTTATATGTCAATCTACCTCAATAAAGCTGAAATCTTTTTGTAAAAAATTTGAAAACAAATCTTTTGTTAAAAATCTTTGCTTTAGGGCTGGCCCGGTGGCATAATGACTAAGTTCCTGGGCTCCACTTCAGCAGCCCAGGGTTTGCAGATTCTGATCCTGGGCATGGACATACACACCACTCATCAAGGCATGCTGTAGTGGCATCCCACATACAAAAGAGCAGAAGATTGGCACAGTTGTTAGCTCAGGGACAATCTTCCTCACAAAAAAAGTCTAAATCTTTTTTAAAAATTAAATAACAAATAAATGGAAATACATCCCAGGTTCCTAAATTGGAAGACTTTATATTGTTAAGATGGCAATACTCTCCAATTAATCTACAGATTCAACCCAATCTATATCAAAATTGCAAATGCTTTTTTTTTGTTTTTAGAAACTGGCAAGTTGATCCTTAAATTCACATGGAAATGCAAGGGACACAGAAAAGCCAAACCAATCCAAAAAAGAATAAAGTTAGAGAAGTTATGCTTTGTGATGTCAAAACTTACAGCAAAAGTACAATAATCAAGACAGTATAGTACTAACATAAACATATAGATCAGTGGAGTAAACTGAACATTTACAAGTAAACCATACATCTATAGTCAAATGATTTTTGACAATGGTGCTAAGACAATTCAATGAGAGAAAGAATAATCTTCAACAAATTGTTCTGAGACAACTGGACATGCCCATGCAAAAGAATGAATTAGATGCCTATCTCATAACATAGCCAAAAATTAACTCAAAATAGATTAACAAACTAAATATAAGTGCTAGAGCTATAACACTCTTAGAAGAAAACAGGTGCAAACCTTTATGATCCTGCTCTAAGTACCAGTTTCTTAAATATGACACCTATAGCATAAGAAACCACAGAAAAAATAAATAAATTGAAGTTTATCAAAACTAAAACATTTTACATGTCAAAACGCTATCAAAGAAGTAAAAGCCAACCCACAAAGTAGAAGAAAATATTTGCTTATAATACATCAGATATGGGTATAGTTCCAGAATATACACAGAAGTCTTCTGGCTCAACAATAAAAAGATAACCCAATCTTTAAAACAGGCAAATAATTTAAATAGATGCTTCTCCAAAGAAGATATACATATGGCCTATAAGCACATGAAATAATGCTCAATATCATAACTCATTAGGGAAATACAAACTGCAAGACGATACTATTCCATATGCACTGGGATGGTTATAATATTTTAAAAAATGGAAAATAACAACTGTTGGTAAGGATGTGAAGAATTTGGAACACTCATCCATTGCTGTGAGAATTTAAATAGTACAGCTACTTTGAAAACAGTTTGGCAGTTCCTAACAAGTTAAACAGAATTATCCATAAGACCCAACAATTCCACTCCTTGGTGTATAGCCAAGAGAACTGAATACATATGTCCACACCAAAATTTGTACACAAATGTTCATAGCAGCATTATTCATCATAGTCAAAAGGTAGAAACTACGGCAAGTGTCCATCAACTTATGAAGGAATAAACAAAATTTGGCATATTCACATGATGGACTATTATTCATACATAAAAAGGAATAATGTACTGATACATGATACAACATGGTTGAACTTTGAAAACATTATGCTAAAGTGAAAGAAGCCCAACATAAATGCTGCATATTTTGTATCATTCCATTTATATAAAATGTCCAGAATAGGCAAATCCATTGAGACAGAAAGTTGATTAGTTTCCAGGGGCTAGGAGGATGGGAAAATGGAGAGTGAATGCTGATGGACGTGAGCATTTATTTGAGGGACGATGAAAATATTCTGCAATTATATACTGGTGGTGGTCGTACAGCCTTGTGAATATACTTAAAACCACTGATTTGGTCACATTAAAATGGTGAATTTTATGATATATAAATTACATCAATAAAATATCAATGCAAGATTACATGTGTGAATGGTTTCATATCTTCATTGATTTATTAGAAACTAAGTGCAGGAAGAATAAAGCCTGGAAAGTAACACACAAACATGTTTAACAGTGAATATTTTTGCATGGTTGAATTAAGGATAACTTTTTAAAATTCAACTTCCTCTTTTTAAATTTTTTAAGTAATTCAATTAAATTTATGATCCCATTATAATACGAAATGAATTTGATAGAAAAAATGGACATCCATTTGCTGAAAAGCACATGAAATTTGACGCACCCCCTCATACTTTATTAACTAATAATGGATCATAGAATAAATGTAAGATATAAAACTATAAAATAGTTTACTAGAAAACATAAAAGAATATCTGTTTACACACCACAGCCAGGTGGGATTTGACCCAGCTGTGGAAAGATGATTCAACATTTGAAAATCAATTAATGTAATCCCTCTTGTCAACAAACTAAAAAAAAAGAGATCATATCAACAGATGCAGAAAGAGCATTTGACAAAAACCAACACAGATTAATAGTAAAAAACTCTCAGTAAACTAGGAATAGAGGGGAACTTTCTCAATTTGATAAAGACTATCTGCAAAAAACCTACAGCCAATATCATACTTAATGGTGAGAAACTCAAAGCTTTCCCACTAAGAACAGATACAAGGCAAGGATTTCTCCTCTCATCACTCCTTTTCAACACTGTACTGGAAGTCCTTGCTAATTCTATAAGGTAAGAAAAGGAAATAAAAGGTATACAGATTGGGAAGGAAAACAAAACTCTCTTTGTTCACAATGACATGATCATCTATGTAGAAAATCCAAAAGAATCAACAAACTACTCCTGCAACTTATAAGCAATTACAGCAAGTTTGCAAGATACAAAATTAACATACAAAAGTCAAGTGATTTTCTACATAATAACAATGAACAAGTGGAATTTGAAATCAAAGATACAATATCATTTACATTAGCACCTCCCAAAATGAAATACTTAGGCATAAATCTAACAAAATATGTACAAAGTCTATCTGAGGAAAACTACAAAACTCTGATGAATGAAATCAAAGAACTAAATCAATGGAGAGATATTCCATGATCATGGATATGAAGACTCAACATTGTCAAGATGTCAGTTCTTCTCAACTTAATCTATAGATTCAATGCAATCCCAATTAAAATCCCATAAAGTTATTTTAATGATATCAACAAACTGATTCTAAAGTTTATATGGAGAGGCAAAAAAACAGGATAGCCAACACAATATTGGAGAAGAACAAAGTTGGAGGAATGATGCTACCTGACTTCAAGACTCACTATAAAGCTACAGTAATGAAGACATCGTGGTATTGGTGAAAGAATAGACAAAGAGATCAGTGGAACACAATATAGAGCCCAGAAATAGACCCCCATAGATACACTCAACTGATCTTTGACAAAGGAACAAAGGCAATATAATGGATAACAGATAGTCTTTTCAACAAAAGGTGCTGGAACAACTGGACATCCACATGCAAAAAAATGAATCTAGATACAGACTTTACACACTTCACAAAAATTAACTCAAAAAGGATTATAAACCTAAATGTAAAACACAAAACTATAAAACTCCTAGAAGATAACATAGGGGAAAACCAAATGACCTTGGGTATGGTGATGCCTTTTTAGATAAAATACCATAGGCACAATCCATGAAGGAAATAGTTGATAAACTGAACTAGATTAAAATTAAAAACTTCTCCTCCGCAAAAACAATATCAAGAGAATTAGAAGACAAACCACAGGCTGGGAGAAAATATTTGCAAAAGACATATCTGATAAAGGCCTGTTATCCAAAATAATCAAAGAACTCTTAAAACTCAACAATAAGAAAACAACTTGATTAAAACATGGCCAAAGACTTTAACAGACACCTCACCTAAGAAGATATATAGAGGGTAAATAAGAATATGTAAAGATGCTCCATATCATATGTCATCAGGGAAATGCAAGTTAAAACAACAGTGAGATATCACTATGCACTTATTAGAATGGCTGAGATCCAGAATACTGATAACACCAAATGCTGGCCAGGATGAGGAACAACAGGAACCCTCATTCATTGCTCCAGAAAATGCAAAATCGTAGCTACTTTGGAAGACACTTTGGCTTTTTCCTACAAAACTAAACCTACTCTTACCACTTGTTCCAGCAATTGCACTCCTTGGTGTTTACTCAAAGGAGTGAAAACTTATGTCCACAGAAAAAACTGCACGTGGATGTTTATAGTAGCATAACTGCCAAAACTTGGAAGTAACCAAGAAGTCTTCAGCAGGTGAATGGATAAATAAACTGTGGTACATCCAGACAGTGGAATATTATTCAGTGATAAAAGGAAATGAGCTATTAAGCCATGAAAAGACATAGGGGAGATGCCTTAAATGCATACTACTAAGTGAAAGAAGCCAATCTGAAAAGGCTACATATTGTCTGATTCCAACTATATGACATTCTGGAAATGGCAAAACTATATAGACAATAAAGAGATCAGTGGATGCCAGGGTTGACGGAAGGAGAGATGAATAGATCACAAAGGATTTTTAAGGCAGCGAAAATACTCTGTATGACATTATAATGATAGATATATGTCATTATACATTTGTCCTAACCCATAGCATGTAAAACACTAAGAGTGAACCCTAAGGTAAACTATGGACCTTGGGTGATTATGATCTGTCAATGTAGGTTCATCCTTGGGACAAAAAAAAAAGTACCATCCTAGTGAGTGATGTTGACAATGGGGGAGGCTATGAATGTGTGGGGGCAGGGGTATATGGGAAATCTCTGTACCTACCTCTCAATTTAGTTGTAAACATAAACTGCTCTCAAAAAAAGAAAGTCTTAAAAAAGAGAATATGTGTTTAACTTTGGTTTAACTAAAGAGCCCTTCGGTGTGACATCAAAATATGATCCTTGAAAGAAAAATTGATAAATTGCACAGAGCAAAATAGAAAACTTTTTCTCTGTGAAAGATATTGTTTAAAAATGTGTAAAGATAAGACAGACTGGGAGAAAACATTTGCAAATCACATTTTTGACAAAAGAGTGTATCTAGAATATACAGAGAACTCTCAAAACTCAATAATAAGCAAATAAATAACCTAACAATAAATGAGAAAATGATCTAAATAAACACTTCACTGAAGAAGATAATGTGAATGCAAAGAAACATAGGAAAAGATGTTCAATATTACAACTCAGTAAGAAAAAAGGAAATTAAAACCACAATGAGATACTACTACACATCTATTAGAATGGAAAAAAAATCCTGATAATGCCAAGTATTAGTGAGGAGTGGAGCAACTAGAACTCTACACTTTGCTAGCAGGAATGCAAATGGTACTGCTACTTTGGAAAACAGTTTGGCAATCTGTTACAAAGTTAAACATGTGTCTATCGTATGACATTGCATTCTCATTCCTAGATATGTATCCAAGAAAATGAAAACATTGGCACACAAAAAAACTGTATGCAAATGTTTATAGCACTCTATTCATAATCACCAAAAAGTGGAAACCACTCAGATATCCTTCAAAAAGTAAATGGATAAATTATGGCATATTTACTCAAAGGAATAGTACTCAGCCCATTTAAAGGAATAAAGTATTGATTCACACACTGTGAATAAATCTCAACTTCATTTTGCTAAATGAAAGAAGCTAGAGCCAAAGGTCTACATATTGTATGCTCCACCCATATAACATCCCGTAAAAGGCAAAACTCTAGGAACAGAGAACTGACCAAGGGTTGCCAGGTGTCGGGGCAGGGAGCGCCCCCTCAAAAGGAAAAGAATGAGGGAATTTCAGAGATTATGGCACTGTTCTACCTTATGGTTGTGGTGCATTTGTCAAAACCCAAAGAACTGTATATCACAAAGAGAATTTTACTCTATGTAAATAAAAATATAAATAAAAATGCATAAAGCATATCTTAGGAATAAAAACAAAATATGCAATTGATAAGAGATGAAAAGAATTAAATAAATGGAACCGCATAAAGGAACTCCATTCCAGTGCACATATGGGCACATACACTTACATACACACAGTACGCCTGGAGAGAAGAGTGGTTTTTGTCTAAACATTGAACATATTGGCCCTGCAAAGTAATTTCAAAGCTTCAACTGAGTTCTTGTAACCACAAAGGAAGGCTTAGTGCTAATTTTGAGTAAGTGCTGAATTGCTCTGAATAAGAAAATGATTTATATCTTTACTATTATTGTTCCAATATTATACAATAATATATATTATTGTATATATGTATATATACTGTGTGTATATATGTATATACATGATATATGTAATAGCATATTATAATTATGTTTCTAAGAAGGACATTTCAATGAAAAAGATAGTAACAGAATGGAAGATGGCAAGCAACATGAAGAGGAGTCAAAGAGCACTTATATGAGGATAACTAATACTTATAAACTGTTTGTATTACTTTGACATTTTCCCAAAAATGTTAGTAAAATCCACAACAAAGACAGAACATGGAGTGTGGCAGGTGACAGTATGGAATTCAAGGACAGGGCTGAGTTCCATGTTTGGGTGATATCAGTCTGATTTGGTAAAGGAAAGCCACAAGGGACAGAGTGAATAGCAAGAATTCTGAGAAGGCAGCGATTCAGGTCCAAAGGTGACATGGAAATAAAAAGCTCTCATGAATTCACAAAAATTTGGGGAAGAGTATTTGACTTTTCAAATTTCAGAATGAAGGCTCAAACCAATCTCATTTAGACGTGAAGCGGAAAGAAATTTCTAGCTGACATACAGGTTACATACGGAACATATGGGAGTAATCAAACTGTCCACTGTCAAACAATTTACGAAAATAAATCACTAAAAACCAAGTGTTTCTATAAAAAAGAAGTGACGATGACATAGAAGTCATAAATTGATGAGACCGAAATTAGGGAAACCAGAAGTTAGAAGTCAAAGGTAGTGAGTAGATTTCAAAATATACTACAAAGCTACAGTAAGCAAAACAGCATGGTACTGGCACAAAAATAGACACATAGATCAATGGAACAGAATCGAGAGCCCAGAAATAAACCCATACATATATGGATAGCTAATATTCAACAATGTAGCCAAGAGCATACAATGGGAGAAAGGAGTGTCTCTTCAATAAATGGTGCTGGGAAAACTGGACAGCCTTATGCAAAAGAATATAATTAGACCATTATCTTACACCATGCACAAAAATTAACTCAAAACGGATTAAAGACTTGAATGTAAGACCCGAAACCATGAAACTTCTAGGAGAAAATATAGGCAGCACACTCTTTGACATCGGTCTTAGCAGCATATTTTCAAGTACCATGTCTGACCAGGCAAGGGAAACAAAAGAAAAAGTGAACAAATGGGACTACATCAAACTAAAAAGCTTCTGCACAGCAAAGGAAACCATCAACAAAATGAAAAGACAACCTAACAAGTGGGAAAAGATATTTGCAAACCATATATCGAATAAGAGGTTAATATCCAAAATATACAAAGAACTCATATGTCTCAACAACAAAAAACCAACAACCCAATTAAAAAATGGGCAAAGATCTGAACAGAGATTTCTCCAAAGAAGATATACGGCTGGCCAACAGGTACATGAAAACATGTTCAACATCATTAACTATCAGAGAAACACAAACCAAAACTATAATGAGATATCACCTCACTCTGGTCAGAATGGCTATAATTAACAAGACAGAAAACAACAGGTGTTGGAGAGGATGTGGGGAGAAGGGAACACTCGTACACTGCTGGTGGGAGTGTAAACTGGTGCAGCCACTATGGAAAGCAGTATGGAATATCCTCAGAAAATTAAGAATAGATCTACCATATGATCCAGCTATTCCACTGCTGGGTATTTATCCAAAGAACTTGAAAACAGAAAGGCATAAAGATACATGTGCCCCTATGTTCATCGCAGCCTTATTCACTATAGGCAAGACTTGGAAGCAACCTAGGTGCCCAGCAAGGGGCAAAGGGATAAAGAAGATGTGGTATATATACACAATGGAATACTACTCAGCCATTAGAAATGATGAAATCCAGCCATTTGTGACAACATGGATAGACCTTGAGGGTACTATGCTAAGTGAAATAAGTCAGACGGAGAAAGTCAAATACCATATAATCTCACTCATAAGTAGAAGATAAAAACAACAACGAACAAACACACAGCAACAGAGATTGGATTGATGGTTACCAGAGGGGAAGGGGGGAGGGAGGAAGACAAAACGGGTGATTAGGCACATGTGTGTGGTGATGGATTATAATTAGTCCTTCGGTGGTGAACATGATGTAATCTACACAGAATTTGAAATATATTATGATGTATATCTGAAAGTTATATGATGTTATCATGTGATGTTACTGCTATAAAAACAAAAATTAAAATTAAAAAAAATAAAGCTGCAAATTAACGAGCATTCAGATAATTAAATTAGGAAAAGAAATGGTTATTAAAGCAGCAATGTTTTGTGAATAAAATTTATAAATCATTTGGCAAATAAACACAAAAAAGTTCTTATTTTGTGTGGAAATAAAAAAAAAAGGAATAAAAAAAAGGTAATGAGTAGAAACCTCTGTGAAGGCTGAACAGTATCTCAGGTTAGGGGTTCAAAATTTTCTTACCTCTCATCTCACCTACTCTCCCACTACACTCACCATTTTGTCCCTAGTTAAGGCTTTCAGTGACCTCACCCTCTGTTATCTCTCCAATTATCAGTCCACTTTCAGTTTCACTTGCTTCCTTACCCTAGGCCCCAATGTTCAACCATTAAAACAATGTCTATCTTAAAATCTGGATAACTTTCTGTCAAGAACTGTGAAGGATCTGAGATTTTGCCCTACTTGCAAGCTAACAATTTAACCTGCCACAGTTTCATGGATGGTGGCAGAAGACACAAGAGTCTTGCATTAGAGACAAAGGACCTTGGTTGCTTATAGGAAGAGCAGTAGCCAGAGTATGAGCATTTGCATCAGTTCCCCAAGCTCCAATTCTCATAGAGCTACAGGAAGAAGGCCTGATGACACTTGCACATGAAGTGAGGTGTATTAAAGGAAAGAAGCACTGAGCTCAGGGAACCTGAATCTTTTTAACGGACAGCAAGCCTGCCTGGACTTTGCCCTGTCAGAAGATAACAACATTATTACACTAAACAGTGAACAGACTTACCCTTTGCTCCAAAGAAAGGCACTATCTCTATCCTCCAAGGCTGTTCACTCTACAAATATTATTTGAAGATACTCCTGAACAATGACAGTCAGTGTCTCTGCTCACAAGACATGCAGAAATGCTAGCAACTCACGAAGAGTTGCCTTTCAACACTCTCCAAATTTCCTCTCTTGGTTTTGGGGTCAAAAATTTACTATAGAAAGTTAGTAAATCACATCTTATAGCATCCTTTATGAATTCACGCAAAAGAATTTCAGGTAGCCCTAACAGACACCATTATTATTTTTATCTTTTGTTTATATTAGAGATGTCTGATTGCTCACCTCTGATTCACAGAGAACCACTGACAATCTGCAAAAGATGGCCTCCTTACTGCATAACTACCCCTAACTGGACCAAATCCCCCTTCCCAAGAATTTGAAATTGAGACAAAAGACAGCCAAGAATTGGTGCCATGGCAAGACAGTACCATGTGCAACCTGAAGGCACAGAAGATAACTAGCAAAGTCTTACATTTTTTTAAAGAAAAAAGGTAATCTTCAGAGAGAAGAATGGAACATTTATGCAGAAGGAAGCATTTCCAAGCCAACATAAATCCCACAAAGGGGAAGAAAAACAAGCTTTCTAACTCCCGTCAGGCCCAACTCTACTCTCCTCAATCATGTTCCACAAAAATTTCTTGTTTCCCATGAAGTTCCCTTCATATCTCCAAGTACTTTCATGTCTTCTTTAGCTTGTGAGAGTGGGTTTGTGGTCTGCATCTATCAATTCTTGAATAAGGCCTGAAAATAATTTACCTTCCCAAGAATGTCATTAAACCACTCAAATCATGATCCAATCTCCTACTTCACTAAGGAGATAAAGGCAATTGTCATCAGCTCCTCTTACTCTACCTCAAAAGATCTGCAGTATCACCCATCTTTCTAGAACATACGTGTGGTAGCAATTTTTATTTTACACTGTATGCCTAATATGATACGACAACTAAGAGTCCTTTGATCAAGGAAAATATTTTTCCCTTCCTTCACGTTAGTTATTAGGCTTATAACTAGCTTTACAACATTATCAGAAATAATCACGCTTGGTTTTGGCAAAGATATCTTCAGTTCTGAAAAATGTCACTTTACTTTTGGAATCTTTTTGGCCTTTCCTGACAAAATGATGCATCGTAATATGGAAAGTGTTATTTTACTCTTTCTCTGAAAGACAGTTTTGGTTGCTCTTCAAGGAGATCACTATGCTTTCCTTTTTGGAAATTTAAGCAAAAATTTTCATGATGTCAAGCAGTGTTTGACAGTTTCATTATTGCCAATGTGCAAGGGAAAGAGGGTAAAAAGAAACACAGTCAAAATCCAATTTTCAGATATTCATCATCACATTTTCCATGTAACTTTTCTTTTTGGGATGCTTGGTGGAAATACTACGCTTGCAAATCCATTTATCCTGACATACAAACACCCGTGTTCTCTATTCTGTTCACTTGTGCATTACATTACTTTTATACCTCAACAAATGATTTTATTCCCCTGGTCCACTTTTGTGAATTTAGGATATAATTCAATATAATAATGTACTAATTTCACTAATACAAACAATAGCATGAAAGCACTTTAGCCAACCTGACCTGCTCCCTGTTAACCAAATGTTAGCCAAGACCAAGTGACCAATACATTCCTCATAGCACCTGAGCAACCAACGATATAATAGTGATGATCCATTATTGAGAATGCAATCTGATGATGACGAAATCATAATTAATCTTGCATGTCATATGTATTAAACGTATTTCAACAAATATTTCATCTCTTTTATCTCTGGAACAGCTAAACTGCCTGTAGGCCATTTGATAGTCAGCCAGGTTGTAAAGTAGGTCAAAGATTTTGCTCTGAGAAACACTCACTATTCTGTTAGTTAGCTACCTGAAGGCAAAGATTTTCGCCCATTCCTTTGACTGTCACACACCTAGACCAGCTGAGAACTAATATATGCCCAGTAAAATACACAGTACTTACCTGTGTATATTTCTTTTGTCTTTTCTTTCCTCCCCCTAACATCCTTTTACTCCAAGAAGACAACTTTTATAAGCATGACTTGACAATCCAATTTGGCCTCTCTCAATTTCTAACCCTTATTGCTACTTCCCTGCTAGAAAATTTTCACTTGTGTGGTAAAAATCTTCAAGTTCAATCTTTCCAAAATAAACTCATTATTAAGTACTGCTTAATAGCAGACACAACTCTGCCTCACATTTCGCCTGCCACTTGTAACACTATTGAACTAGCAATCCAGGCGCAACTTCTGAGTCTTTTATTTCTTTCTCCCTTACCTACTGTCAGTATTAAAGCCCTGTTATCCTTTTAAAAACATGGTTTCTTTTATAATCATGTTTAAATTACAACTGTAATATAAGCTTATTTTAAGAGCTAATGTTATCCAAAGCTGCGTAATAAAATAGTAGATACTTTAACCCCAATCTCCGCATCCTGATCCTTTTGCACAATCAGCATTTAAAGACTGGCCTATGGCACAATGACTATGACAGCAAATTGAATTTTCAAGCTCAAATTCATGCCACACCTCTCTTTCCATTTCTATTTCAACTATCCTTGTTTAGGTCTGCCCTATCAAAACGACAATGTTCTCTGTGCTTGGGTCTCCCCACCTTGCGTATGATCCATTCTGCTCACTTCCACCATACTGATCTTAAGATCATGTTCTATTTTGTCACTTTCCAGTATGAAAAAAATTCACCAATGGCTAGTTAAATAAAGTCTAAATTCCTTATTTTAAAATTCAAGGATCTTCTATAGTTGCTAATGCATAAAATAACAAAAATTTGGACAAGGAATTAGGTGAGCAAACTTATCCACTGCTAATTGCTAGTAATTGATGCTGTCAGTATTTTGGATTTATGCAATTCTAATAGTGTGTAGTGGTATCTCATTGTTGTTTTAATTTGCAATTCCTTAATAACGTATGATGTTGATTATTGTAACAATTTTTGTACACATTATAATCTCCCTTTGGCTCATAAAATGAGCCAAAGTTACTCATATTTTTGTCATCCACTGAATGTAATATAATGCCTTGAAATAATTATTAAATAAATGCTAGGAATGGAGTAAAAAGTTGAAATAAATTAAAAAGGATTGTCTCAGTTGGTTGGAAGGATGAATTCAGTCGCAGAGGAGTCGAAAATGTAACGCCAGAGTTAGTCATGGCTGGAACTGTAGTAATTTTGTATATTTAAAAATATATATTTGTATACTCTTTCTTTGCAGATGATACTCTTTCTTGTAATGAAATAGATCTGTGAGCCCACGATACATGGACTTAATGTACCACTACTGGCGCTTTGCTTGTATAGGCTGAGAGATTAAAGGAAAACTAAGCTATATTTCCAATATGTTAACTCCTATTCAAGACCTCCCAGACCTGTCAATTTGACTTTCAAAGTTAATTAATTCAGCATTTATTGAATGTTTATTTACTAGGCACTATTCTAGAACAAATAATATGCTGGTGAGCAAAGTCAAACAGTTTCTATTAATGATAAAGTTAATGAATACCAAAATATACATTTAAGTTCTTTCCCCCGCACCTAATAAAATATTTCAGAATCATATGCCATTTGGTATATTTTAAATTAATGTTATTCTAGTTTAGAAATAAATCAATCTGAAAAGATTAAGGCTAAAATCCTTTAAACTGAGTTCAAAATATTTACTTCATTTCCATTCCTCATACGCAAAATAAATATATATTTTTAATTTCCATATGGCTGAGATATTTGAATCCAGAAGACTCACATTGACATCTGGAATTAGAGATTCATTTTTAACTATCTTTTTGCTTATTGTTATGACCTCACGAGGTTTCCCATCCAAACTACATACTGGACAACTTGTTTTTGAAAGTTACAATTTAAATAGTAGAGAAAAGTACACACACAAACACACACACATACACACACATAAAAGATCTACTGCACACAAAGAGTATCCAAACAAATTTCAACATCTCTGTTTTGGCAGGAATTCAGATTTATAAACAGCAGACTTCCGTCTGGAATTATTGTCTATATAAAGAGGCAAAACTGATTGATTGATATTCATTCACCATAATTTACAAGAACCGAGAATGCTTATCTCTTGAGAAGGATGGCTAGAGGCCATCTATAACAGATCACATGCAAATAAAAGCTTTAATATAAGTCAAAATAGTCTCTTAAAATGTAATGCAACTGGACAAATGGTATAAATGCTTTTCTATATCTAATACTCCTCTATAAATAATTGTCCAATAACTATAAATTTAGCAAAATTCTATTATGTTTATGTATACAATATTTATGTGAATGAATGTGCTCTCCTTTATATATAAAGGTAGAATTTCCCAGTCACCACGAGTAAAATGTGTGCTTTGAATTGTTGGTAGGATTTATCAATTCATAGTGAGTCATCCTCCTTGCAGTATATACTCATAAACTGAAGGAAAAGGGTCAAGGAAAGAGTCCAAAGACAGTGTTAATATACAGAAACAGCGAATGGAATTTCAGGTTTTGATAGTTTAAAATATAAATAACATTTTTTTGAATATATGTATAACTATGTTTTAACAATAATTTTAAAGTTATTTTGCATGTTATTACAGGCGTATATTTATTTCCCACTCTAAAGAAGTACTATGATATAATTCATATCTGTATAAATAGGAATTACTTTGTATACATACCTTACATTGTTCAAAATTCATCTACCTAGCTACCTATCCCCTTCTCTTTCTCTCTCTCCCTCCTTCTCTCTCGCACACACACACACACATGTGCACTTTTCTCCTGCAATTATTAGCTCCTACAAGGGAGATGCTGTTTACTATGATGGCTAAGACATTATATGTACATATCTCCACAATGTCCAGATTGTATACTAATGCTGTTAAATCTTGGCTAGAATTTTACCTTAAAAGATTAAGAAGCCTTTGTCGACATCTGCAAAAACAAAGAGCTGTCAAGGTATAGCTCTTTGAAACTTACTGTTTTTAATAAAAAAAAAAAAAAAAAAGAAAAGCAGAATAAAAAAGAAGAGAAGAAAAGCAGCAAAACTTTTTGTTGGACTTGTATATTTATCTTATAAGTTAGTTGGGAAAAAATATAACCATTCTCAGCATCACTGAATTTCTTTTTGTTCAAAATTCTAGTATTAAAAGATAGTACACATTTTGTTTTACCTTCTTCATTTTCCAAGAGCTATTATGTTGGCTCTCTCATCCTCAGTAGTTTTTGGATGATATGGTTGTGGATCATTTCTGCATATAATTTAATATAGAAACTGTTCACCTAAACGCTAATGTCTTTTAAAGTGCTAAGATTTAAGATAGAGATATTTAACTGACTCCAACTCAATTAATTCAAATTGATGAAAAGTTTACAGTGAAAAAGGGTTTTCAAATGACTTACCAGAATCTTTGAATGCAGCCTTGTGTTAAGTCATTTACAAATAAAATTGAAAATGACACTTTATCAGAAATTATTGAGAAAGTTTTCATGAAACACTAAAGCTTGACTGCATCATTTTTCTCAAATGTGCATTTTATGGCTGTTACTACTGACAATTGGCATCACCTGAATATGCTCTTTCTCATTACTCTTTCTCAAAATTGAAATTAATAAAAAGAATCTAAGGATGAGTTACAAATAACAAAATTAACATTTATCAGCATAGAAACCTAAGCAGCTAAGTAAAAACAGAAGTTGCCAATCTTGAGGATTCTATTAATGCAAAATAATGAGAAGGCCAAACTCTGTGTAAATTTTCTGTGTGTACTGATAGATGAGGGCCTCTTAAAATCATTCTGCCATGTTTTCCTTTATTTTAAGTCTCAGTGTTTGTAAAACAAATGTTAGTTTTCTCAAAAAGAATGTTATTTAACTTAAATAAAGCTATGTACCTGTGTGTGCCAGAATAAGCTTTTATATTCCCACTGCATTGAGGCCAATTATACCCATTTTACAAATGGTTGTATGCATTTTATTTTCCATTAGCAATGGTCAAGACATCTGAGACCTTAATAAGTGTCATCTTGTCTGGAATTCTTTACTAGCATTGCTTCAGTAAGGTGAAATGTCATGACATTGGCATCAGGTACACAAGTGAATCAATCTTTAATTTTAAAAAAAATCCCTTCCAATATATAAAGAATTCATTTTTCTACTTTCCAAAGTAATCTGCATCCAACTTTCTACTTTAAAAAAATAGATAGGGGCCCACCTGGTGGCACAGCGGTTAAGTTCGCACGTTCTGCTTCTCAGCAGCCCGGGCTTTGCTGGTTCGGATCCCGAGAGCAGACATGGCACCGCTTGGCAAGCCATGCTGTGGTAGGCGTCCCACATATTAAGTAAAGAAGATGGGCATGGATGTTGGCTCAGGGCCAGTCTTCCTCAGCAAAAAGAGAAAGATTGGCAGTAGTTAGCTCAGGGCTAATCTTCCTCAAAATAAAAATAAAATTAAATAGCTAACTATAGAAGACCGTGTAGGAAATACCTATATTCACGAAGACCTAAAAAAGGTAACAAAATATCATTTTTTAACCCAAAAAATGGATCATTATGTGCACGCACCTCTCTTTCTTCTTATGATTGAAAAATGCGTTAACTTTTAAATAATAGAGCCCCTTCAGGAATGTCCATGCTGAACATTTTCTTTCCCTCACGTTCCCTGAGGACACAGAGACACTTATTTGCACTCTTGTATCCAGTTCATGAAATCTTAAAGCTGGGAGGAGATGGCAGCTTAAACGTGTGCGCATACTTCCCCTCATAGACTACTAAAGCCAGCCAACTAGATTATAAAGACTCTATCATCTTGTTTTAATCAAAGTCTGAAAACATCACGACATTTTATGGAATGGCTGATCAGAGGCATTTGAGACTGGAAACCACAAACATTCACAACATTTTCAACTGGGCAGAGTCAGAACCACAAAGTGATTTTAGCCTTCAACAGAATTCAGTAAATAATAAAGTAAACGGCCCGTCCTAGAAGTGAAGTTGACATTATTGAACCGTTGTCAGTAGAACATGAATTTTGATTAGATGTTCACAGCAGGGAGTTGAGGGCCCTCCAGCAAGCACTTCTGAGGAGATTTAGTTACACTTTGTTAACTGAAAAACATGAATTTGCAGCAAATTTTCATACAATGGAAAGATTATTTGGCATTTATAGAATCCAGCAGAAAGGCACTTTTCTCTTGCAACAGTTTAATTTATTTCCATTGACTTTTGCCTTTCTCCATGTAGAGAAGCCATACTTAAACGTTCAAGACACTACATAATATTCAACCAATGAGTGTTTCCTTTCAACTGAATGATTGCAGTTTAATTATATATGGTACAAAAAACACAACATTGTGATTCAGATGTTTCTGATAACAGTCTTTAAGAAGGTTTTGTTAAATTATATTATAGGCTGATATTTTAGAGGTTTTGGAGGTAGATTTCTGCTGCCCTTGCAGTCCCTCAAATGTCCTTAAAGAGTAGCCATAGCTAAGGTTTTGAGTTCTGTTGTTTTTTAAGGAGTGGAGAATATAATGTGGATTTGTACAGGTCCATTACTCGGACGGCGAAAACAATACAAAAGAGCACTAACTCATAAAATTCCAGCATGTTACATGGGAATTAAGCAGGTTTCAATGATGGCCAATATACCATTCCATTTCATTGTGAATTACAGTGAAGAAAATGGAAAGAACCCTGAAAATATTATCTTTATCCTTTTTCTCTAAAGTTCATCCTTTTAAACCAAGAGTAGATGACAAATGGCACTTCAGAGTTGAATAGATCCACAGGTAAAATTTAATCCAATCCCTTTATTTCATAGTTCAGCAAGAGAGGCAAATTAATATTTGACTTGTCTACAATAAACACAGGTGTGGGCTGATAATACTATAAAGAACAAAGCCAGAAGTTTTTATTCAACATTAATTGTATGTTTGCCTTGTGCCAGGGGATATACAATAGTGGGGAAAAACTTAAATTCTGCCTGTTGCATGAAACTTATCTCATGAGATGACAAGCTTTAATTATCACACTAACAAATATATTGTCATAAAGTGAGATAAGTCCTAAGATGGAATGTTACTGAGACAGAAACCTATCTTAAGTCTGCAAGGCATTGCTTGAGATGAGATCTGAAGAATGTACAGGAGTTAACTAGGTGAAAGGGGTTGTGGGAGGGTGATTTCCTGGCAGAGGGAACGACATATACAAAAGCCTTTGTAGGGGAGAGAGCATCATGATTTTAAGGACATGAATAAAGATAGATCAATAGAAATCACCTAATCTGAAGAGAGAGGAAACGGATTAAAAAAAAATGAACACAGCTTCAAAGATTTACGGGAAAATATGAAAAGTTCTACCATATAGATAACTAAAGTCCCAGAGAATGCGGCACAGAAATATTTGAAGAAATAACGGGCAAAAACTTCTCAAAGTTGGTAAAAGACATAAAATTACAAAAAACTTTATGAGTCAAGAAGCTCATCAGGGGTTGGCCCCATGGCCAATTGGTTAGGTTTGCACACTCCACTTTGGCAGCCCAGGGTTTCACCAGTTTAGATCCTGGGTGTGGACCTAGCACTGTTCATCAAGGCATGCTGAGGCAGTAGCCCACATGGCAGAACAAGAAGGACCTACAACTAGAATATACAACTATGTACTGGGGGGCTTTGGGGAGAAGAAGGAAAAAAAAAGAGGAAGATTGACAAGAGATGTTAGCTGTTAGCTCAGGGCCAATCTTAAAAAAAAAAAAAGAGTTCTTTAAAAAAAAAAAAAGCAGCTTATCAAACCCCAAAGAGAACAAACACAAAGACAACCCCACATAGTCATATCATAGTGAAACTGCTGAAAACCAAAGATAGAAAGATCATCTTCAAAGGAACTAAATTAAGAACAACACATTCCATACAGAATAATAACAACGTGGATTACTGTGGATTTCTCATCTGAAAGCATGCAGGCCAGAAATCAGTGAGAAAATATCTGAAAGTTCTGAAAGAATTTATAAGTTTCTACTTTTTTATTATTTACTTCCTTTGGATTAACTATTATTTTTTTAAATATAACTTCTTAAATTTAACAAGCTATCTCATTGATTTTTAGTTCTCATCACTCTCTATAAAGAGAAGCATTAAAAGTGATAAATATCAATTTGGCTGCATCACAAAAATTCTGATATAATTTTTTATCATTTAGTTTAAAATATTTCTAATTTCCATTTTGATATTTTCTTTGATGCATGAGTTATTTAAAAGCGTACTTTTAAAAATATCCAAATAAATTTTTTAATAACTCATTTTTAATTTTGAATTTAATTTTGGTCAAATGGAATGTATGAATCCGAATTTTAGAAATTTATTGATACCTTTATATTATAATGCATATCCAATTTTTACAAATGATTTGTATATTCTTGAGAACAATTTGCATGCTGTAACTGCTAGGTACAGGCTAAAGATATATTCATTAAACTGAGCTTGTTCTCTATTGTACTAAATCTTGTATTTCTTTAGTAAAGGATACTCAAATCAGACAAAAATTAAATGGGAGATATCTGATAAACTTCCAGCTATTATAATGGCTTTGTCAATTGTTCCACATAATTCTGTCAAATTTTGCTTTATATATAATAAATGTTATACTATTAGTAGCCTACAAGTTTAGAATTAAGTTATTCTTCTATGTTTATATAATGGCTCTTCTTATCCATAATAATATTGTTACTAACAATGAAATTCTATTTAGTCTGACATAAATATACATTTACCTGCTATGTTAATATTCATTTCAATCTTCTAATTTTAACTTCTAATTTAGTAATCTGGTGTATGATTTGTAAAGACCATAGTAGCTGGAGTTAGATTTTTTTATCTAACATGCTAATTTTTCCTTTTTAATCAAAAAGTTTAGTCCATTTATTTTACTGCGTATAATGATACATTTGGATTTAATTCTATGAGTTTATTTTGTACTATTCTTTCTCCTTTACATATGTATCTTTTTTCCTCCCTCTATTCTATTTTTGAAATGTACTAAAGTGATTTTTCATATTTCACTTTTGTTTCTGTAACAAATTGAACATTATTTCTATTCTTGTAGTGATTAAATTTATAATAATAAAACGCATGTTCAATAAATAAAGCCCAAACTTAAACAATATTTCAGCCCTCCTTTTAATCAATACAAGCTTAAATTGTAAATCCCATCAGTCATCTTCCATTTAAAGTGTTCTTTTTGTCCAGGACTTTGCTGCCACTTTTTCTTTATTTCCCAGTATTACGTATTAACATTACCATCTTACAATAATACTTAGTATGCCCTCATGTTTTCTCATTTTTATGTTCACCATTTCTTTTGACATCCTGATCATTCCTTTTGAGATCTCTGTATTCCTTCTTCCTAAAACAAATCAATTAAAATTTCTTTGGTGAAGGCCTATTAATGTTAATGTCTCTCACCTTGTTAATGTTAATGAAAATGTCTCATTACAGTCTTCCTTTTTCTCAGCATTTTGAAGTCATTTGGTTTCTATTATTGCTCTTGAGCAGTAAACCATCTATTTACTTAATTGTTCTCAAATAGCATTTTTTCTGTCTGCTTATAAAGTGTTTCTCTGTCTATGGTTTTCTGATATTTCACTACTATATATCTAGTTATGAATTTCTTTTTTATCTTGTTTGACATTTGCTGTATTTCAATTTGTAGTGTAGTGTCATCTCTTTCAAAGATTCTTGGTAATTCTAAGCAAATATACATCTGAAGGTTCATCTTCCTTTATCTTCTATACTCTACCTATTGAACTCTAATTAAATACATTTTTGACCTTCTCATTCTATTCTGTGTCCTAACCTCTTTCCTATTTTCTCTCACTATGTCCATCTATTAAATCTAAAGAAATTAACCAAATTTATCTTTAAGTTCATAAATTCTCTATTAAATTATGTTTAATCTACTGTTTATCTTCTCCACTGACCCTGGGAGAATGCCAGGTGAAGACTGGAGTTGCACTGCCACAGACAAGGAACACTAAAGATGGTCAGCAAACCAGCAGAAGCTGGAGAGAGGCAAGGAACAGATTCTCCCTCCTAGCCCTCAGAAGGAGTCAACGCTGCTGACACCTTTATTTGGGACTTCTAGCTTCCAAAACTGTGAGACAATACATTTCTACTGTTTTAAACCACCTCGTTTTTGGTACTTTGTTATAGTAGCCCTAGGAAACAAGTATAGATTTTGATAATTTTTTTTTTCATTTTTAGAAGTATCTGGTTCTTTTAAAAATCTTCTCTTTTTTTGATAAATATCTCATTTCTTTCTAGTATTTTGATTCTATATTTTGAAAGGCATTTAAATCATATTCACTGTATCTGATGTACACGACAATTCTAATATCTTAAATTCTTGAAAGTCTAATTCTCTTTGCCATTTCTGCTGACTCTTAGTTATGGATATTTGTTTCATAATTTGTAATTTTGGCAAATTCAAGTACAGTTGAGCTTTCTCTGTTGGAATTCTGGGAGGCCTGTGTTGAAAGTACATCATTCCAAAGAGAATGTGCATCAGCATCCGCCAGTCCCCCTCAGGTGCTCCCAACCCTGATTCACTTATGATAATTTCTTAGCTTGGGATCTCCAAGACCACGCTGCTGCTGTATACTTGAACTCCAAGTCAACATACATGGCGGTCTACAGTTACAAATTCTCATGATAAGTTTTCTTTCCTTTCCAGAGCCAAGCCTGAGACAGAGAAGTTTCCTTGTTATATTCTAGACCATCCCTCATGGAAAATTAAATTCTTTGACGATTTTAGCTTTCGGAAGGATCTTAATTCCAATTTCCTACCTTATGTGGTCCCACAGCCATATCTTCTGGTTCGCATACAGTTGTTAAAGTGCTAAACTCTAGCTTAATTAGTACTTTAGAAAGATGAAATCTGATTAAAATAGGATGGTAGCTTTAAATGAAAAGAGGAGCAAGAGTAATCTAAAAGGGATTTGAAAGGTAGCATAATCAGATTTACCTGTCCACACACAAAAGTTGAACTCCTTAAGGGAAAAAATCTAGATTTATTTATCTTTGAATCCACAGTATTAAACGCGGTTTTTACTACATTCTCTACCAGACCAATCCATAAAAACCATATAAAACTTTTACATAATATCAGAAGATGAATCCTTCAAAATTCTGTAAATTTATGGTTCTAATTATCATGACACAAGTGTAGAAATCAGTGGCATAGGTTAATATTGGTGTTGAAGAATAGAAAACGGATATTCTAGAAAGTTCTTTTTTATAGCATAAGGTAAAGAAAAAAATCACTGACATCAGTTAACTCTAGGAGGTGAGAAGTCTTCCTACAATCACAAAGCACCAAACTTTTATTTAATTGAGCATTAAAAAATACTGTTTCACATCAAGCTGGTACAATTTAGAGACAGACGGGAGGATTGCTATCAATAACAATGTAAATAGTGACTGGTGTCAACTAATTCTCCCCAGCCTATTCACATAACTGGATACCAACAACAAGAGCAATCTTAAATTGAGGGGAAAGAACGGTATATATTTACCGTGACTTTTGTAATTCCTACTTTTTTTTTCAGTTTTCATTTTAGTAGTTGTTATGTTGTTTTCCAGCCCCTGGCACCATCCACAGAGTGTGATCACAGCAGTAAGCAAAATAAGAGTTGACAGGGAAATTAATGTGTTACTTTTCATCAAAGGAAAGAAACAAATACTACTGTGAGGAAGAGCTCTTTAGAAACTTCATTTTGAGTCACGGCTTTCACCATGTTGTAAATTGGACCACAGAGCCATGGTGATTTGACAGCACTTCATGAGCTTTCTTCTCGAACCAATAGATCCTTAGAAACAAACCAAACAAAATGTGTGACATGGGGCTGTCCCAGTTCGGGTGCCAATCCATGATGTAGTTCTCACTATTTGAGGAGAAATAATGAAAATAAAGTAAAATCTTGAGTTTTTCATTAAGTTAAATTTATTCAATTTAAACAGCTGTTCTTGATTCTCAGTTTAAACCCTTCCCAGTTTTTGTCGTTGCTGTTGTTGATGTTAGGTTGAAATGTCTTCTATTTTTTAATATGTTGGTATAATAGATGACAGAGTTGTTTGTTTGGGGTTTTCTTAATGTTCTTATATCCTTATAGGACAAAACAAAAAGTTGGCAAATATATTTTGGTCTCATGTTTAAAATTTTTTTAATTTACTAATGTATGAAATGAAAAAGTCATCAGGATCCTGTCTGAGAAAGCAATATATTGATGTATTACACACAATCCATTCAGGTCAGACTCTCAGGCCATGCCACTGTGGTACCAAAAGTCAGCCGCTAAAAGCAGAGAGCTGATCAGTTGAGAGGAATAAAAAACATTGTTGGAATGAGTAAACTGGCTAATTCAGTGGAAGCATTCAGTGTAAGACGTTCTATGGAGCAAGAGGAGTTCCATAAGGAAAGGGAAATTTTTTTTTCCCCAGAATGGAACTAACCAACAGAACGATTCCTTACGATGTAGAAGAAATTTCAAAACTGAAGATCAGCCTGTGGTCAAAAACAAAGGTTCATTTCTGTCTTGAACAAATTAACTTTAATGATATACTTCTCTTCTAAGTTTCAACCTACATTTAGCGTTGATGTTTTGTATGATAAGATAAAGATAGAGAGGCAGAGAGATAGAGACACAAAGAGAAATAGAGACAGATACACACACAACACTCACACACACAAAGAGAGAGAGGAAAATGATATTCTACTGGCTTTTTACATTATCATTTTCAAACACAATTTTCACTTAGCAATCACTTTTATAACATGTATTATGTACCATGCATTTCTCTAAGTTTTTTACAAATTTAATTCATTTAATTTTCATAAAAATCCCATGAGGTAAGTAATATCTTCAGTTTACAGATGGACAAAGTGAGGCACAGAGATATTAAGTAACTTGCCAGAAGTCACACAGCGGATGTATAATAGAACTGGAAATCAAACCCAGGCAGTTGCCTGCCCTTAGACTTCATGTTCATAACCACTACCATTGCTGCCACCATGAGTTAATGGTAGAAATTTTATAACCCAAGGAACAGAAAAGCAAAATAATCATATCTAAGAATTGCACAAAGTTCATAATATAAAGTATACCAAATAAATCCTAATTATTTGGTACTTTTCTTCAGCATTCTTTCTCCATTAGACGTAAAGTATTGTATCTTTCTCTCACAGTTCTACCTGTTAGCCCACCTAAGTGAACACTGGGCCATCCAATATTTCCGAGTTCAAAAATTTTCATCAGTGTTCTCAGTTCAGTAACAATCTCTTGGAATTTTTCAAAATCCTTTCAAGTCCAGAATTACGTTTTTAAAATATTTGTAAATTTTCTATTTAAATAATAACTTAATATATCTGTATCATAAAATGTATATCTTATATTTAGTGCCATGAGAATACCAACATTCTATATTAATGTTGTCCTGGTGAAGAAATAAACTACCTCTCTTCTCATCTGGATCTACATTTATTCCATGTGGAAAATTTTCTCATGACCTAGATTTGTGTAAATATCTCTTTATTATCAATAAATATATTTGCTTATTTTACTTTTTTGGAGCATTAAAAAAAGTTAAACAATATTATTACATTCTACTTGTCCTAAGTCTAGTAATCAATTAGAGATTTAGGACCAACAAAGTTGATTTCAACCTGTATTGACTAAAAAAAAGTCAAAATCTCACTTTTGCTACAATTTTATTCTTTTTGTTTTGTTTTGCTTTTTGTGAGGAAGATGGGCCCTGAACTAACACCTGCTGCCAATCCTCCTCTTTTTTGCTGAGGAAGATTGGCCATGAGCTAACATCTGTGCCCAGCATCCTCTACTTTATATGTGGGACACCTGCCACACCATGACTTGACAAGCGGTGCAAAGGTCTGTGCCTGGGATCCAAACTGGTGAACCTCTGGCTGCCGAAGCAGAGCACATGAACTTAACTGCTGCACCACTGGGCCGGCCCCTACAGTTTTATTGCTTAATTAAATGTTTATCAGCATTTAGTATGAGTTAGAAACCTCATAGAATTCTAGGGATACTAAGATGAATGTAAGCGCTGCTGCTGTTAATGGCGTTGAAGTCTGAGAGACAAATTTTGGCATGTCTCATTTATCCCACGAGACCAAAATTATTTGAGTAATAAATGACATATCTACATAATTTACTGTAATCTAGATTATTCACTTCAATATCTTTGTCCTAGAGTTAAAAATCAAATCCTTCCTTTCATTGTCTATAAACATTAGCTTTGAAAGTATTTGTTCCTACAGCTTTCATTTTATGAAGATAGTTGCTGGCTGGCTGATTATTCACGTCAATTTTTCTAACCTTGACTATAGAGGAGAGCACTGTTAGGAAACTTTTCAAAGGAAGTGAAGGACAGCCTTCTAGGTAATAGATATTGATGCTGGAGATAAATAAACTCAATAAACACTCATTATTTTTACAAAATAAAAATTGTCTGAGAAAATATCACAATGATACCTCGCTATGGTCATGTCTGTGTCATAGTTATCCTCAAACACCACTGGATAACTGTTCAAAGAGAAAGTGTGACTTTATGATGTTACTGTATAAATCATTATTACCATTACATTAAAAAATGGGTGGGATAGGAAACTATATCATGCACACATAGCTGGTAGGAAAGTAACATGGTAAAGACATTCTGGAAAACAGTTTGGCAGTTTAACAAACCAAACACGCAATCACTCTGTAACACATCAATTGCACTCTTGGGCATTTACCCCAGAGAGATGAAAACTTATGTTCACACAAAAACCTGTAGCCAAATATGTATAGCAGCTTTATGTGTAAGAGCCCCAAAGTGAAATCAGACTGGATATCCTCCAACAGATTAATGACTAAACAAACAGTGGTACATCCATAGCATGGAGTACTACTTAGCAATAAAAAGATACAAACTATTAATACACCCAGCAACTTGGATGAATCTCCAGGAAATTATACTGAGTGAAAAAAAGCCAATCCCTAAATGTTATATACTGCATTATTTCATTTTGAAATTACAAGTGTTAGAAACGTAGTAATTGTCAGTGGTTAGGGCTGGGGGTCATAGCGGGGTGGAGGGAGCAGGAGAGAGGTAGGTGTGGTTATAAAAGGGTGGATTGAGGAATCCTTGTGTTGCTGGAACTGTTCAGTATCTTGAGTATGGTGATGGATACACAAACCCACACACATAATGAAATTGTGAAGAACTTAACACACACAAATGAGTACGAGTAAAAGGGGAAATCTAAATAAGATTGATGGATTGTATCAATGTAATTATCCTGTCTATAATGTTATACTATAGTTTTGCAAAATGTTAACCATTGGTGGGATGTGGGTTCAGGGGATCTCTCTGTAATATTTCCTAAAGCGTGTGTGAATCTACAATTATCTCAATAAAAATTCCAATTCACAATGGGGGATTAGAGAGCTGGCACACTCTCTCTATTCTCTGTCTGTCTGTCTGTCTGTCTCTCTCGCATACACACACTTTTCTGCCTGGAAAGCAGCATTTCTACCAGAACTAGAGCTGCTCCAGCAGGTGCGGATGGAAGCTATACATTAAAGATGGTAAATAGGAAAACAGAAGGAGCCTTGGTCCCTTTTAACACCAGGACTCCACCACATGATCCCTAGACTAACCATCTTTGGCCTTCTTTCGAATGAGAAGAAAATAAACTTCTACTTGTTTAAAAAATGAACATAATGTGACAAGTGCCAGTAAGGCAGTAGAGACAATATATCCCTCTCCTCATTACATCCTCCCTCATCTGATGCCACCTTGCATAGTTCTGATTCATTAAAAATGCTATTTGCCCCTAAAATAGTTCTCAACAAAACCTAAATATGTGCATACAAAATACACATATATAGCACCCTATTGCTCCACAATGGCATACATGATATATCTCCCATGATCTGACTGTTATATACAGTCTCTGCAGTAAGAAGGGAATCTGTACTCTTTGATAGTGAGTTCTAGACCCTTTATTGCAAATAATCTCAGCCAGTGATTGGTTCTTGTGGTCTGCAATGAGCTTCTTCATTTTTGGTAAGGAAGATTATCACTGAGCTAACATCTGTGGCAATCTTCTTCTATTTTGTATGTGGGGCGCTACCACAGCATGGTCTGGTGAGCAGTGTGTAGGTCCACATCCGGGATCTAAACCTGTGAACCCTGGGCTGCTGAAGCAGAGCACACAAACTTAACCACTATGCCACTGGACCAGTTCTTGCAATAAGTTTTTTTTAATCCACTGGTCTCTGAGGCAATCTTTATAATAAAACTTTTATAGCATTTGTCTTATATCCTTCTTTTTATTTCAATATTTTGAGATTATCTAATCCTTGGATCTTTATAATTTTAAATATACTGTATTCCAAAGCAATCATTTGGTTTACATGAAGAGACACAAAATGTGTTTTGGTCATAATCTATCCTGGATAATGAGTAGGAAGAAGAATGGGTGAAGGAAAATACGATATCTTTATATTCTCTGTAGACATAGATGATATTTCAGAATTCATGTTTACAACAGTGGTATTTATTGAGGAAAAGAAAAGGTGAGAATGACCAGAAACAGGGAAAAATGGATATTTAAATTCTTAGCTGTCAGAAACTGACATATGAATCATATGGATTGACTCATTTAATCTTCACAATAATTATGTGAAGTAGATATCATTTACTCTTCCCATTTCATATATGTTGAAAGAATTTTTGAAGGGTTAACTGATTTCCTTCATTTGCATTTGTATATGTATCCTGGTCCTTTCCCCAAACCAAGTTGTTAGGGCATTCCATTGTCACTGCCCTGGGGAAAGGTTATTATGATAGCACACATTGTTTGAAAACTTTCAAGTCTTGGATTTTAAGTTTCAAAAATTTACTTGGAATTGCAAATTTACTTGGAATTTTTGAGCTTCAAAAACCTAGAGTCTGGGGAAATCATCACATAATGTTTATGCCATAAGAAATAAGTCTGAATGAACGTTGATGAAGTAATAAACAGTCTTCACACTTCCAATGAGTCAGTGAGTGAAGAAAGACATGGAAGGAAGAGAATGTAACCTACATATCCATAAGTTCCTGAGAAATAGCCCTGTTCTCTATGCCACCCTGAAGTCTAACTCTAAGAGTTCTGGGAAGCTAAACTCAGACAGCTTTGGGAATTTCTGCAACCCCAAATGTAACACGTGGGTAGCATGTTTTCAAAATTTTTCTGCATTTGACAGTTCGTAAGCAATAGAATAGACATAGCTAAATGTCAATTCATATTGGCGTGAGACAGTCTCCAAGGCTCCCACAGGAGAGTAGGTGAATTCCTCTCCTAACATCAAGAAGGATACCAAAATATCTAAGAGGGTCCCATATTTGCATATTTCCTATATTCAGAAGCAAGGTGTACTACATTACCAATATAAATTATAGGAGTAAATTGTATGGGGAAATGTCCATCTCAGCAGATGCCAGTGCCATCAGCAGATAACCAGGGTCCAGTTTCCTCCCCACTCTGAGGCTGACACTATATGAACCATCCTCAATCCTTAGAACCTCAGGCAAAGAGGTACTTCAGACGTACTGAGATTACCAGGAATTAAGTAAAATTACGTTTCTGCTTTCACTGGGTTTCATTTGCTCTTCTTTTTCTAGTATCTTGGATTGAAGCTTAGATTATTGATTTGAGATATTTCATCTTTTGTAATATAAGCACTTACCACCATATATTTTCCTCAAAGCCTTGCTTTAGGTGCATCCCATACATTTTATACACTACATTACCATTTTCATTCAGTTCAAAATATTGTCTAATTTCCTTTAGGATTTCCTCTTTCACTCACAAATTATCTTGAAGTATCTTGTTCAATCTTTAAATACTTGGAGAATTACCAGATAACTTTCTCTTATTGATTTGTACTTTAAATCCTTCATGGTCAGAGAACATCCTTTGTGTGTTATAGATAGATAAATGTATCACATCTACATAAATTTAAAACCCTACCAGATAACGCTATAATTTTTGCATTCAATAGTCATGCATATTTTGAAGAATTTAGAGGATGAAAAATAGTCTATTTACTATTTCTATTGCTCTTCCTTTATTCCTGAAGTTCCAAATTTCCTTCTAGTATCATTCGTCTTAATCCTGAAGAACTTCCTTTAGCATTTATTTTAGAGCAGGTTTGCTGGAAAATATGCATAGTTTTTCTTCATCTGTGAATGTCTTTGTATCACCTTCTTTCCTGAAGGATACTTTCACTGGATATACAATTATTTTTTTCAACACTTTAAAAAAATTGCACCATTGTCTAGTTTCCTCCATGGTTTCTGATGAGAAGGCTGCAATTGTTTAACTTATTGTTTACCTACATATAGTGTGTTGTTTTTCTCTAATTGCTTTCAAGATTATTTTCTTTCAGTAATTTCATTATTATGTATTTTATAATAATTTTTTTGAGTTTATCTCGTTTGGGTTTCACCGAGCATCTTGAATTAGTCTGTCATCAAATTTTGGAAACTTTCAGCCATTACTTTTCAACTATTTTTTTTCTACACCAATTCTTTCCTTTTCTTCTAAGATCTCAGTGGCACAAATGTTAGATTTTTTTTTTTTTTTTTTTTTTTTTTTTTTTTTTAAAGATTTTATTTTTTCCTTTTTCTCCCCAAAGCCCCCCGGTACATAGTTGTGTATTCTTCGTTGTGGGTTCTTCTAGTTGTGGTATGTGGGACGCTGCCTCAGCGTGGTTTGATGAGCAGTGCCATGTCCGCGCCCAGGATTCGAACCAATGAAACACTGGGCCGCCTGCAGCGGAGCGCGCGAACTTAACCACTCGGCCACGGGGCCAGCCCCGAAATGTTAGATTTTTTGATATTGTCCCACAGATCTCTGAGTCCATGTTTATTTTTTTCAAGCTTTGTCCACTCTGTTTTTCAGATAAGATAATTGCCATTGATCTATCTTTAAACTCACTGACTCATCTACCATCTCCATTCTACTCTTAGGCCCACCTGGGGAATTTTATATCACTTATTGTATTTTTCAGTTCAAATATTCACATTTTATCCATTTTTTTTTTTGTAGTTCCTTCTTCCTTTGCTGAGAATGTCTGTTTTTCCATTCATTTCAAGGTATTTGCATTTTCTGCGTAGAGCATGGTTGTAACAGCTGCTTTAAAGTTCTTCATAATTCCAACATCTGGCTCAATTCAGAGTTGGCATCTGTTGATTTTTTCCTGTTAGAATTTGTTGAATTTTCATTGTTTTTATCTGCTAAACGCCTTTTGAATATTATGTTGTGAGACTCTGGGTCCTGTTAAAATCTTCCAGAAAGTGTTATATTTTTATAGCATGCAGTAAACCCTATTACATTCAGACCATCACTTCTGTCTTGCCTTCTCATCAGTGATCCCAGTATCAGTTCAGTTTTCAAGTTTTGCTATGCTTCCTTGGGTGTACTCTGCATATGGGTTGCTCAGGAGTTAATCTGGGCCTTGTGTGGTGGTTTATGTCATACTTCAGTTCTCAAAGACTTGGCCATGGTGTTTTGCATACAGTCTTCACATTCATAGCTTGACAATGAATTCCATTCACACAAAGATTTAGGGGATCTCCTCTCTGGTATTTCCCTCACACCCTCTTTTTCCCAAGAGCCCCCCTTGTTTTCTGATTCTTCTAGCCTGAAAAATCTCAGTTCCTCCAGAGCTAGCCTTCTGCATCTTGCACAATTCCACGAGACTGGGGCCATCTTCAGGAAAATGTATTAGGAAAAAAGGGACAGAGATAGCAGTAACGGCATCTCACACGTGCTCTTAGGATGACATGGGCCCTTTTTTCTTCTCCCTGCTCTTTTGGCCAAAGATACAGGTTTTCCACTCAGCCTTTTAGGTTCCTCTCTGCCAGCAGTGCCACCACACAGCAGCAGTGGAGCTCCATGACTGGGGTTGCCCTCATGGTCAGGCTTTCAGTGAAAATAAGAGAAAAAAAGTGATTCTCTCACATTCTCCAGGTGGCAGGGTCCTTTTTTCTGGTCCTCTGGACAGAAAGAAGTTTTCCTTGTAATTTGTATTGTCTGCTCTCACCATTTAGTCTCTTCATGACTGGGAGTACCCTTCAATTAAATCCAGGAGATAAAAAGAAGCAAAAAAAAAAAAAAAAACCCAGAAAACTCACCCCTTCTACTTTGCACTTATAGTTGACATCCATCCCCATTCAGCCTTTCATTGTTTGTTTTTCAGAGTTCTCAGGTAGTTGTATTTTATTGTCTCTTCAGTGTTTTCAGTGTAATCAGTGGAAAAGACAGTCCATAATGAGCTTACACCATTTTGGCCAGCGCCACAAGACCATATGATAGCTTTTTAGAAATAAAGAATCATAAGCCCTGCCATGACCCAGAATCCATTTTAACAAGATCTCCAGGTAACTGGTAAGCACATTAAAATATGAGATGTCCTGAGATGGTAGACAGGAACAAGATTCAAAATAGCTCTTGGAACACAGGAAGATTCATGTAAAGTCCTTCAATGAGGTTCAAAAAATCAATTCTAACACACAAACACACATTATTTTTTTTTTGGAAGATTAGCTGCCAATCCTCCTCTTTTTGCTGATGAAGACTGGCCCTGAGCTAACATCCATGCCCATCTTCCTCTACTTTATATGTAGGATGCCTACCATAACAAGGCTTGACAAGCAATATGTAGGTCCACACCTGGGATCCGAACCAGTGAGCCCTGGGCTGCTAAAGTGGAACATGCAAACTTAACCACTGAGCCACTGGGCCAGCCCCCACACACACATTTTTAAAGTACAAAGGTGGGGCCAGCCACGTGGCCTAGTGGTTAAGTTTGCAGGCTCCACTGCAGCTGCCCAGGGTTTGGCCGGTTCGAATCCTGCACATGGACATGGCATCACTCATTGAGCCATGCTGAGGCAGCATCCCACATGCCACAACTAGCAGGACCCATAACTAAGAATACACAACTATGTACTGGGGGGCTTTGGGGAGAGAGAGTAAAAATAAAAAGTCTTTAAAATAAATAAATAAATAAATAAATAAAGTACAAAGGCAATTATCATAATTCACTGTGAAGGGGAGCTTAAAAGAAAAAAATAAATAAAATGACACATCATATGGAAATGGTAAAGAAAATTATGGTACAGATAGTTGATTAGGTATTTGTGAAGCCATAAAAATAATTATCAGGACTATGTAGGACATCAGCATCATGGCACAGTGAGTTGTTCCCTTAAGTGTCTCTCCAACTTACAACCAAACAGACATTCATTAACCAACAGAGGATTCCCTACAAAGCACAATAGGACATCTGAGAGATCCACGCAGCCATACATCTGAAGGTGAGGGTACTGGATACCTGGGAGGAAATGCAAGGAGGTGAGGGGATCCCTTCTCCAACTTGGCCGCAGAGATCTAGTTCGCAGGTCCTCACACAGCAGCCAGTGTGCAACTATAAGAAGAAGCAGGAGGCCAGGCAGGCCTGCACATGAATGCTTTTGCTTTCAGAGTTGCAGCTCCACCCAGGGGAATGCTCCACATTGAGTGTCACAGCTCAGCCACCACATGGGCATCACCACCAAGAACAGGAGCCCAGGTGAACATCCCATGAGTGCAGAGCAGGCCCACATGTGTGAAAGAAAGTGCCCCTCCCCTCCCACTTAGCACAACAGCTCAGCCGGTCCCAGCCAAGGCAGCAGTCCCACACCACATTGCCTGCATGTGTATGTGTCACCCACCAAGTAGCTGCAGCCAGTGGACAAAGAAGATGAGCCCTATCAGCAAAACTTCCAGCATACATGGCAGGTTCAGAAAACATAACTCCTGCCCCACCCCACAGCAGGGCAGGTGGAATCTGTGACCTGATACTACTACAAATGCCTCTGCAAAGGATCAGTTCATCAAACACCATGAAAAATTACAGCAATACTTCAGAGCAGAAGGAAAATGACAATCTTCAGAAACCAATCCTGAAGTCACAGAAATTTACTATCTAAATGACAGAGAATTCAAAAGTTATCATAAAGAAACAATGAGTTACAAGAAAACTCAGAAAGACAGTTCAGTGAACTCAAGAATAAAATTAATGAGCAGAAGGAATACTTCACCAAGAGATTGAAACTCTAAAAGAAAACCAAACAGAAATTCTAGAGATGAAGAACACAATAAATGAGACAAAAAAAATGTAAAAACCTGGAGTCCTTAAAAAACAGAGTTGACCTTATGGACGACAGAATTAGTTATTTAGAGGACAGAAATACAGAAAAGCTTCAGGTGGAGGGGGAGAAGAGAACAGACTTAAAAACAATGAACTTCTTCAAGAAATATCCAACTCAATTAGGAAAGGAAACACAAAGATTGTAAGTATTCCAGCGGGAGAAGAGAGGGAGAAAGGAGCAGAGTTTGTTCAAAGAAATTATATCTGAGGACTTACCAAACCTGGGGAAAGAACCAGACTTACAGGTACATGAAAACAATAGAACATCTAATTACATCAAAGCAAAAGACCTTCTCCAAGGCATATTAACAGTAAAACTGGCAAAAGTCAATGACAAAGAAAAAATATTAAGAACAGCAAGGCAGAAGAGATAGGAACCCCTATCAGGCTTTCAGCAGATTTCTCAGTAAGAAATCTCACAGGCTAAGAGAGATTGGAATGATATATTAAAATACAGAAAGACAAAAACTTTCAGTCAAGAATACTCTCTCCAACAAACTACCCTTCAGATACAATGCAGAAATAAAAGATTTCTCCAATAAATAGGAGCTGAGGGAGTTCATTGCCACTAGACCTCCAATACAAGAAATGATCAAGGATGCCCTCATACCTGAAACAAAAAGGCAAAGGTTTACAAAGCCTTGAGCAAGGAGACAATTAGACAGAAAAAATCAGAAAATTGCAGCTCTCTATCAGAATAGGTTAGCAAACACTTAATTATAACATAAAAGATAATGGGAAGGAAAGCATCAAAAATAACTATAAACACTTTGATTTACTCACAAACTCACAATACAACACAGATCAATTTGTGACAATAATAACTCAGAAGAGGAAGGGGAAAGGGATTGAACCTTCTTAGGCTAATGGAGATAAGAGGCTATCAGAAAATGGACTGTCTCATCTATGAGATCTTTTACATAAACTTCATGGTAACCACTAAACAAAAAATCATAGCAGAGAGACAAATCACAAATAAAGAGAAATCCATCACAGGAAACAACAAAAACTGAAACACAGTGAGACATACAAAGGAAGAGAAATAATGGAGATATAGAACAACCAGAAAACAAGATATAAAATGGCAGTATTAAGCCCCCATATATCAATAATCACTCTAAATGTAAATGGATTGAATTCTCCAATCAAAAGACACAGAGTGGCTGGAAGGATTAAAAAACAAGCCAATATGCTGTCTCCAGGAAACACATTTCAGCTCTAAAGACAAACACAGGCTCAGAGTAAAGGGATAGAAGACAATACTCCAAGAGAACAGCAAACAAACAAAAGCAGGTTTTGCCATACTTACGTCAGGCAAAGCAGACTTCAAGATAAAAAAGGCAATGAAAGACAAAGAGGGGCAGTACATAATAATAAAAGGGACATTCCACCAAGAGGACATAAAAATTATGAATACATATGCACCTAACACAGGAGCACCAAAGTATAGAAAACAATTATTAACAGATCTAAAGAGAGAAATTAACAGCAACACAATAATAGTAGGAGACCTCAACACCCCACTTACATCAACGGATAGATTATCCCGAAGGAAAGTCAATGAGGAAATAGTGGATTTAAATGAAAAAGCAGACCAGATAGACTTAATAGATGTATATAGAACATTTCATCCAAAAACAGCAGAATAAAACATTCTTCTCAAGTGCACATGGAAGATTCTCAAAGATAGACCATATGTTGGGAAACAAGGAAATCTTCAATAAATTTAAGAAGACTGAAATCACATCAAGATTCTTTTCCAACCCCAGTGCTATGGAACTAGAAATCAACTACAAGAAGAAGCTGGGAAAGTCACAGATATGTGGAGACTAAACAATATGCTACTGAACAACCATTGGATCAATGAAGAAAGCAAAGGAGAGACAAAAAAATATCTAGAGACAAATGAAAATGAAAATACAACATACCAACTCTTATAGGATGCAGCTAAAATGGTTTTAAGAGGGAAATTCATAGCAGTACAGGCCTACCTCAACAAACAAGAAAAACCTCAAATAAGTCATCTTCAACTACACCTAACAGAACTAGAAGAAGAAAAACAAACAAAGCCCAAAGTCCGCAGGAGGGAAATAATAAAAATTACAGCAGAAGTAAATGAAATAGAGACCAAAAACACAGTAGAAAGGATCAATGAAACTAAGAGCTAGCTCTTTGAGAAGATAAACAAAATTGACAAGCCCTCAGCCAGACTCACTAATAAAAAAAGAGAGAAGGCTCAAATAAAATTAGAAATGAAGGAGGAGAAATAACAATGGATACCTTAGAAATACAAAGGATTATAAGAGAATACTATGAAAAACTATATGCCAACAAATTGGATAACCTAGAAGAAATGGATGGATTCATTTACTCATATAACCTCCCAAAACTGAATCAGGAAGAAATAGAGAATATGAATAGACCAATCACAAGTAAAGAGATTGAAACAGTAATCAAAAACCTCCCCCAGAAAAGAAGTCCAGGACTAGATGGTTTTTCTGGAGCATTCTACCAAACATTCAAAGAACATTTAATACCTATCCTTCTCAAACTATTTCAAAAAATTGAAGAAGATGGAATGCTTTCTCACTCATTCTATGAGACCAACATTACCTTGATACCAAAACCAGACAAGGACAACACAAAGAAGGAAAATTATAGGCCAATATCACTGATGAACATAGATGCAAAAATCCTTAACAAAATATTGGCAAACCTAATACAACAATACATTAAAAGTATCATATACCATGATCAAGTGGGATTTATACCAGGTATGCAGGGATGGTTCAACATTCTCAAATCAATGTGATATACCACATTAAAAAAATTAGGAATAAAAATCACATGATCATCTCAATAGTTGCAGAAAAAGCATTTAACAAGATCTAACATCCATTTATGATAAAAACTATCAACAAAATGGATACAGAAGGAAAGTACTTCAACATAATAAAGGCCATATATGACAAACCCACAGCCAACATCATACTCAATGGGGAAAAACTGAAAGCCATCCCTCTGAGAACAGTAACAAGACAAGGTTGCCTACTCTCACTACTCCTGCTCAACATAGTAATGGAGGTTTTGGCCAGAGCAATTAGTCAAGAAAAAGGAATAAAAGGTATCCAAATTGGAAAGGAAGAAGTGAAACTATTGCTGTTTGCGGTCAACATGATTCTAAATATAGAAAACCCTAAAGAATCCACCAGAAAACCATTAGAAATAATCAACAACTACAGCAAAGTTGCAGGGTACAAAATCAATTTACGAAAATCAGTTACATTTTTATACACTAAAAACAAACTAACATAAAGAGAACTCAAGAATACAATCCTGCTTACAACCACAGCAAAAAGAATGAAATATCTAGGAGTAAATTTAACCAGGGGGCCAGCCCCACGGCTGACTGGTTAAGTTCACACCCTCCACCTCGGTGGCCCAGGGTTTTGCTGGTTCAGATCCTGGGTGCAGACATGGCACCACTTGTTAGGCCATGCTCAGATGGCATCTCAAATGACACAACTAGAAGGACCCACAACTAAAATATACAACTATATAGTGGGAGGATTTGGGGAGAAAAAGAAGAAAAATAGCAAAAATAATTTAACCAGGGAAGTGAAAGACATACACTGAAAACTATAAGGCATTATTAAAAGAAATCAAAGAAGCTACAAAGAAATGGAAAGATATTCCATGTACAAACACCCTGGTCCAAAACTGGGCAGAGGATATGAACAGACATTTTTCCAAAGAAGAGATACAGATGGCCAACAGGCCCATGAATAGATATTTAACATGACTAATTATTAGGGAAATGCAAATCAAAACTACAAGTAGATATCATCCTACATCTGTCAGAACGGCTACAATTAACAAGACAACAAATGTTGGAGAGGATGTGGAGGAAACTGAACCTTCATCCACTGCTGGTGCAAATACAAACCAGTGCAGCCACTATAGAAAACAGTATGGAGATTTCTCAAAAAATTAAAAATATAAATACCATACAGTCCAGCTATCCCACTAGTAGATATTTATCCAGAGAACTTAAAATCAACAATTCAAAGAGATTTAAGCACCCCTATGTTCATTGTGGCATTATTCACAATAGCAACCCAAGTGCCCATCAACTGATGAATGGATAAAGAAGATGTCATATATATACATACAATGGAATACTACTCAGCCATAAAAAAACACAAAATCTTGGGGCCCACCCGGTGGTGCAGGAGTTAAGATCACAGGCTCCACTTCAGTGGCCCAGGGTTCACCAGTTCACATCCCAGGCTCAGACCTACACATCACCTATCAAGCCATGCTGTGGCAGGCATCCCATGTAAAAATAGAGGAAGATGGGCACGGATGTTAGCTCAGGGCTAATCTTCCGCAAAAAAATAAAAGATAAAATCGTCCCAACAACATGGATGGACCCTGAGGGTATGATGCTAAGTGAAATAAGCCAGACAAAGAAAGACAAACACTGCGTGATTTCACTCATATGTGGAAGATAAACAAACAGATAAAGAAAACAGATCATCAGAGAAGAAAGGCATTGGGGGTGGGCAAAAGGGGTAAAGAGACACATATATATGGTGACAGATAAAAATTAGACTATTGGTGGTGAGCACGATGCAGTCTATACATAAACTGATACATAATAATGTACACTTGAAATTACACAATTTTATAAACCATTATGACCTCAGTAAAATAATCAGAAAAAAACGTAAAAGAAAATACTATGTAGTAACATTGGGAAAATGTTGATGATAATTTTAAATGAAAAAGCACAATTCAAAATTATATTAAACTATTATTATAACTTTAAAGAGTATGCCAGGTACCATATTTTAGAAAATAATCAATTCAGAAGAAAGCAACCAGAATGTCAAGGAAAGTGGAAACCAAGAGAGAATGAGTGCCTGAAAGGGAGAATTCTAAGTGAGTCAGATTACAGTGGACCCTGTTTTGTTGCCTCCCTGGCATCCATTTTCCCCTCCCTTTCTCAATAGTTCTCCAATGTTTTTTTGGAGATCTCATGAGTGTATATAAATTGATTAGACATAGAGACTGTGAACTCAACCAGAACTCACAAGAGTTTATAACATAAAACCTAAAATTACTTAACTTATACTTAGAAACGTAACTTAAATATTCCCAACATTGGCAACAGTTCGAGCAGTGCGTTCTCTCTTTAGGCCAAGCCACGAAGGAACCCAAATAATCAAAAGGTGACCTGTTCAATGTGGATTTAAAGAGGATATAATAATACCAGGTGGTTAAGTTATGCCATCATACGCATCTGGGTGGAAACATTTTTGTCCACAGTAGCAATACCTTCAGGAAACACTAAGTTCTTCTGTCATCACGACAGTATATTATTTTATCAGCACTGCTAATATGTGGATATTTAACTCATATTTCTACGGCTGACCAAACACCACTTCTTATAACATTCTTTCCATATTAACATATGAAGCTTAATTAAGTTCTTACACTTATTTTATCATTTTATGAAATATTTAAATCACAATTATAAAAGTAAATGAAACTAGCAAAAAAGGATGTGGGAAAAATACAACCAATAATATGCATACAACTCAATTTCATGTGCACAAAGTGCAAGCAACTGCAGGGTAGACTACTGTGAATGAGTCTGCCCACGCTCTGGGAATCAGTACGTTGTAGAGGGAAGAGAGAGTTTTGATTAATTCATTAGTCAGCGAGCTCCATTAAGAGCTCTTTTATTATATTTTCAAGCAAAATGCCATCTAGTTTTACAGCTTAGGAGCCATTCTGTCACTTTAAAGTGACTTTGAATATCACATATTGATTAACCGTGATTTTAAAGTTTAAACTCTATAGGGTTATCTTATTTCCCTTATTTGAAAATTCTAGGGGACATATTACTGTTATATGCTATATATCAACAACAGTGCCATGAAAATTATCTAAAGGGCACTTATAACACCTATTTTATCAAGTAGAGAGCATTTATAATGGAATGGACATATGAATTGTTTATATGAGGACAGAGCTGATTTAAGAAAAAGTTTTTTCTCATTATAGTAGATAAGCATGCTCCCTCTGCTATCTTATTAATTATGAATTTGTAGATAAATCCTCCTTTAGTAGATAGTTCAAGGTAAATGTCATCCTACCCTTGTTCAAATTAATGCTAAATCTAAATTAACATATTCCAAATTAGTGAGACCAAACAAATCGTCAAATCAATTGTTTTGTAATGGTAGCTTTTATAGAGAAAAATGAATTAAAACAAACATAGCAAAACTCCTTTCCTGACCTCAAGTAAACCCCAACGAGCATGTAAACAGAGACTACTAAGAAAACAATGACCTATATTCGAAATTCAAACAAACCCTTGATATTAGATTTGAAAATCTCTTCTAATTAGGTCAATTGGTTAGAGCATGGTGCTAATATGACCAAGCTAGACATTAGATCCTCATATGTGCCACTTAGCTTTGCCCCATGTCCCTAGATTAAACCTCTAAAGCCCTCTAGCCATCTGGTAACTGCAGTTAGGTCCCCCCATAAGTGTCCTCCCCCACACTCCATTACCCTGGCACCCCAGCAAAAAAAAAGAAAACCAGTTCAAAAACATTGGCCAATCTTAATTCAATGACTACTACCTTTATACATAACGATCAGACCCAAATATTCAAATAATATGTTCTGAAAACACATTAAACTTTAAAGAGGAAGAAAAATAACTACTAACAACAAAACACCAGCTCTCTGCCTGTAAGACAGGTTATTCCTTCTTATAAGCAAAATTCACCTTCCAATTTGCTGAACTTATATTCTGAATTTCCTTCTCACCCTTCCATTTTCAACAGCTCCAAACACTTGAAAGATCTGTAATTGTGAGAACTACCACAAATGAATACTTGATTAAAGTTAGGAAGAGTGGGACATAAGAGCGTATCGAATAAACCTCAAACAGAGAGAAAAGAAGAAAATCAAAATAAAGATTTTCCCTTCTCAACACAGAGAGGGGAAAATGATTTCCAGTTCCCACTTGTATATTAACAAAAGAAGAAGATCTACCTATTAATGTTATTTTCTATATTCTACTCCCAAATGTTAGGCAGGCCTTCTTTAAAATACATAATGTTATATTGAAATAATTATTTAAAAATAAAATTATAGAATGGTTATGTCTAATGAATGAGAATGAATGTTATTTCTGTTGTATTTGCTTCTGTGTGTTATTTTCAAAAATACTTAAACATACATTAATATAATCATGTGAATAATACTCTCTTTTGATATGTATACTCTTCTGTCTCCATGAAAAACCTTAAACAGTAAGCCATCTCATATTCTATCGAGGAGATAGATGGAATACAATGAAATAAAAAATGTTTAAAGATAAAAAGATTCAGAGAAAAATCAAATAGATATATGGGTATATATACATATATATATATATATATATTACTAGCAATATGCATATTCCTAATGCAAGCCATCATTAACTATTTCAAATGATCTGTATATTTTACTAAATTATGTACCATCTCATCACAAACTATAAGAACGGCAACACATTAGGCATTACGTGGAAAGAATATTTAAATTATTCCCAGCTGAATCTTAAACCAGAAATAATCTTAGCCAAATATGCTTTTTAAAAGTTGACTTGTTTTAACTGCACAAATGCTTTTGGGAAATTTTACACCAAAGAACTATATGTTAGTTTTCTTTTGCTGTCTAACTGCATTTGGGTGGTTTAAAACTTCACACACTTAGTATCTCACAATTTCTGTGGGTCAGAAGCCCAGCACATTTTAACTGGGTCGTCTGCGCATGTTCTCGTGAAGCTGAAATCAAGGTGTTGGCCAGCTGCAACCTCATTTGGAAGCCCAACTACGGAAATATCCACTTCCAAGCTTTGGTTGTGGGTAGAATTCATTCCCCTGCGGTTGTAGGATTTAGGACCCCATTGTTTTGCTAGCTGTTGGCAAAGCATGCTCTCAGCTTCAAGAGGTTGCTGTCATCTCTTAACCACATTGTCCCCTCCATCTCAGCGATAGAGAACCTCCCTCACACTGAATCCATCTCAGGCTGTGAAACTCTCTACTTCTTCTGCTAGGAGCCAGGAGGAAAAAATTCTCTGCTTTTAAAAGACTAACATGATTAAGTCACACCCATTTGAAAGAGCCGCCTTTGTTAAAGTCAACTGTCCCACATAACGTAATATAACTATGGGAGTGACAGCTCATCATATTCACAGGTTTCACCCACACTCAAAGGGGAGGGAATTAAACAAGTGTGAGAGTCATTTGGGAGTCATCTTAGAATCCTGCCTACCACAGTGTTCAAGAATTGAAGAATCATAGTGAAGACCCTTAGTGGCACAGAAAGGCATGTGGCTATAAAATCAAAGAAAAATGAGCAAGAAACAACTTGGAGTAAGATTAAGAATATTGCCTTAAAGAACAAACTCCATGTTTCAAAAAATATTTGAAACATTAACTTTACTGTGTAAAGGTCTGTGCTTGAATAAGTATTCTGTATAGAAATCTCCACTTGGGTTTTTAGGATTTCCTGGGAAGTCTTTGTAGCCGTGGATGTAGTAACAACTAGGAGGTCAACAATTATTTCTCCTCAGCTCCAAAAAGAAAAACACCTATTTATTATAAGCCGACATCCATATTCCTTTTAGGTGCCTTTAAATCTATTCTGTCTTAAGTTTCAGAGAATCCTATTTTTAACATTTTATTGGAATTAATAAAGTCGGAGATTTGTATAGCATGATTCAATTACACCGCAACATCAAGCTATTGAATTACATTGATTTACCGCTTGATAATTTGATTTTAATACCTGTATAATATTTATTTATAACTATAATATTTCAAACAATATATTGAGTCAAAGGAACTATTTAACTTTTATTCTTTACTCATCTGATTTATATTCTGCAACATAAACCACTATGATACATCAAGTCCCCACCTATATGACCTAAATCATGACATCTCTGCTCAAATACTTTTGATAGCTGCCATTCCCTACAGAATGAAGTCCAAACTTTTTAACATGGCATTCAAGGCTTCTCATAATTTGGCCCCAGCCTATTTTTCCAACTTCATCTTCCACTGCACCCTACACTTCAGCTGTTCTTGACTGCACACCACCTCCTGAACATGCCTTTGATGAAATAATCTCTTCCCTCATACCAACACCAAACGTGTCTAATTGTTTTATGAAGGTTATGGACTTGTATGGCTAAGATATAATTCTAATGTTGTGTCAGTTAAGTACAGGGCCAACCCCTGTAATAGCAGAGGCGATATTTTAGCTGAAGTGTAAGGTCTTAACCACAATGTACTACTGTGAGGGAATACTGTACCATGGATTACAGTAATTGTCTCTGAGTTGGTAGATGCAGACCCCAGGAAATGCATGAGATGACCTATTGAGGTGAAGAAGAAAATATTAAAACTTATATTTATATGTATTTTAATCTCAGCCCTGTATACTTACATTTTTAAATATGTTTTATAGTGTGTTAAGTGTTGATATAGTAGTATATCTATGTAATTTATAAAAATTACATATTGGGAGAATATTCAATTTTTTTAACAATTGCAGTGCATTATTTAAAAAGTCTGGAGAACAAAGCTAGACTTTGGAATCCAACTGAAATAGTTTCTCATCCCAACTCTAACACTTTGAAACTGTGTGACTTTAGAAAGTCACCTTAACTTAAACCACAATTTTCTCAAGTGTGTCATAAAAAGCATTAATACCATAGGACTATTAGGAACATTAAAGGGGACATTTTGCTTAAACGTATTAGCCAAATCCTTAACCTATAGTTAGAACTTGATAAATGTAAGGCATTATTATAACATTATTATTAATTGTGTTACATTCAGTACTTGCATTGCCTAAAGAAGAAGTATGCTCATTGAAGAGCTCTAGATGACAAACAAAGTCACCCATTTCTTAGCCTTAAGAAGTGTTCACCCTTGTGCAGTGTTGGTGGGACTATAAAATGTTGCAACTGCTCCTGAAAACAATGTGGAAGTTCCTCAAAAAATTAAAAATAGAACTACCATATGAGCCAGCAATCCCACTTGTGTGTGCATTGAAGGCAGAGCCTTGAAGGGATATTTGCACACCCATGTTCCTAACAGCACTATTCACAATAGGCAAGAGGTAGAAGCAACCATGTGTCCATTAACAGATGAAGGATAAACAAAACATGGTATCTACATACAATGGCTTATTATTCAGCCTTAAAAAGGAAGGAAATCCTGTCAAACTCTATAACATGGATGAATCTTGAGGATATTATGCTAACTGAAATAAGTCAGTGATAAAAAGACAAATACTGTATGATTCCACTTACATGAGGTCTCTAAAGTAGTCATATTCATAGAAACAGAATGTAGAGTGGTGGTTACCAGGGGCTGGAGGGAGAGGGGAAAAGTGGGAGTTGTTGTCTAATGGGTAGAGTGTCAGTTTTACAATATGAAAAAGTTGTGGAGATCTGTTGTACAACAATGTGTATATACTTATTACTATTGAACTGTAAACTTAAAATGGTTAACATGTTAAATTGTATTTTTTAACTTCAATTTAAATAAATAAATAATTTTTTTTTAAGTGTCCAAAATGGCTATGGAACTAGCTGTTGTGTGGTCGTAAATGAGAAGGTCTCACTATGTGGTATCAGGCTGGGAAGAAATTTTCTTTTATTTCATTAATACTGAGCACCAAAGATGCCTCACACATTATTCCAGGCATTGGAGATCAAATCCCTTTGTTCAAAACAGGTTTTAGGAGAATTACCAAATTACCAAGCAATGGGTATATTGTGGGTATGATAATGGTAAGAATATGATGAATTCAAGAGATATTAAGTTGGTAGAATCAACAGTATTCTGTTGAGTATTGACTATAAGGAGGGAGAAAAAGGGAGAAATCAAGAATGTGACACAGATTTTGGGCTTGGATAGGTGAGCAAACTGTATTGCCATCCATGGAGAAAAGAAATTTTTTAAAAAGGAGGTGTCAGCTTGAAGGACCTAGGATGGGGCAATGGATGAAAGAAAAAACCATTTTTGTACACGCTCAGTTTGAGGTGCTTGGGGATATCTTGGTGAAAACATCTGAAACCCCAAAATACAAAGCTGAACCTCAGAAGATATGCGTTAAGTCGCCAGAACATAGACACACCTGAAGCCATGGACATGAGTGCAATTACTCAATGAGAAAAGGAATTCAAAGCATATGTTCGTGAAATTATTTAATTTCAAGGATAAAAAGGTAAACAATTGATGAAATCTGGAAAAACAGGTGTGGGTTAGAATTTTACAGAGCAAATACAATATTTACAATGTTCTGGTGGAAAGACTGAAACAAAGGTGAACAAAGGCAAAGGACAAATATTTTCAGTTGCACGCAAACTTCAGAGAATAGAACACATGAACCTTTCTTTAGGAAAAAGAAAACGATGATCAGGAATTATAGCTCATCAAGTGAAGAATGAAATAAAAAAATTCAAAAGTAAAGAAGACCAGGGAAAAGAGTAGATGATAAGCACTTAAATATGACAAAGGAAAAACAATTGTGACAACCAAATTATGTACTATAACATAAATATAAAAAACCTTGACAATGAAAACAATTATAATATATGATATAATGAATAAATACCATAAAATATATAATTATATTATAATGAATGTACTATAATATAAACAGATGTAACAAGGTGAGAAGAAGTGAAATCTACCATTGAGAAAGTCAATAATATGTACAAAATTGAAATCTGTAGTTGAAAAACTAAATGTAATTCAATCTCCTAACGTTCTTCTTAATCTTTTCTATTAACTTCAAGAATAAATACCTCTAAGCAGAAGCACTTATCTATTAGCAATTTTTTGAATTTATGTATTTCTTTTTCTTTTGTTACATTTTGGTAAAATTATATTTTATTCTTCTTACTTAAATTAGCATCTAATTATCATTCCAGTTTTGGAAAATTCTTTCTGCCTGTCCATATCAATCATTGTATCAATCAATCATTACATCTAATCTTCTTTTGTATATATGTTTAGAGAGACATCGATAATGATGCTGATAATTACCTAATGGTGGTTAGATCTGGGTGGAGATTTAGCATGACTTTTTAATATTTTTCTTTCATTTTCACTTAGATTTTTTTAAATAAAGAGAATACATCACTTTTACAAAAACAAAGTCATTTTATTTTCTAAAAATGGAGTATGTTGGATAAATAGCTGAATAATACAACCATACGTATATGTAGCTTGTATTTTAACTCATTGTTGCAGTGTGATTCTGAGTTCATAACATACAGCTCACTATAATTGCATCATGGTGCTCTTGCTTAGAACAGCTTCTTTCTTTGAGCATTTACTATGTGCCAGGCATATGCTACATATGCTTATGAATTATGGTTATTATTAATTCTTATCCAAAACTAGTTAGGCAAGTATTATTACTGACATTTACAAGAGGAAACTGCATCTTTAGTTAAGAAACTTTCCCTAACTCCCAGTTCCAGTAAGTGTCAAATCTAAGATTTAAATCTTGCACTGTGCCATGTTTCCTGGCATCTATGCTATCCATGAAGTTTATTTTATCCTGTTATCCCAGAATTATGAAAATGGATGTAACCTAAAACATACTAGATTCTCTTTCATCCTTCCCAGTTAGATATAAAAAGTCTTAGCACATACAACAGCTATTAGGGCAAGGTCTTATCTTGACATGGGATCGAAACACTTGGAAGTTCTGCTGCCATAGCTATCTTTTGCTTCATCTCTCCTCTCTCCTATGCAGAAAGTCTAGAGTGTCAAATCTTGAGAAGTAGAATCTCAGCTGGCTCAGGTTTACAGAGGGAGGATACGTGGGTGCCGAATCTTGCCCCTCACCCCCAATGTGGTTACTAATAAGACAGGGAAGAACAAGCGGAAAAGTTACAAGTTGGTATATTAGGAAATAAGTGTGGGACAGTCTTCACGGTTCCTCCTCAGATTCAGGGGAGTTATCTACATAAGCCTCTTGCCTCATGCCCGACTGACCTCGTAAAGGTACCCATGCTTCCCTGAGAGCCGTACATGGGCACTGCGCTAGGGACTTGCCATAGATGATTTATTCCTGAAAACCACTCACGAGGAACCCCTAAAGTCAATTAATAAGGCACGTTGCCTAGATCCATACTTGGGATCTATTTGACCCCAAAGACCTATGCTATAGAGTCTCCCAAAATACTTGAATGAAGAGAAAAACACATTGGTTATGGACAGCAATGCCCAGTGCAGAAGTATAGAAGGTAAACAAAAATTTGCTTATATCTCAGTGACTACTATTATAATTTGTCTCTGTGTCAGAGATACAGAATATCATAACATACAGTTGGCATGTTCCTCAGCTTTGTTTTCTGGAATTTCTGTAGCAAATTCCAGGTCAAGGCCTAATATATGTGATGTGTGCCTTAGGCATGAAGTTAGACCAGGCAGAAATGTATACACACTCCTTATGAGGCATTATTTCCTTCACTCTGATGTGGCATAAAGAATTTATAACTAAAATCATAGTCAGAGAACTAAAAAAACAGTAACTATTTGTGAGCCAGTCTATGAATATTCATTCTAATCACTGTACAGTAATCAATGAGTAGTATACACAGCAGGAACAATGTGGAATCTGAGCCTACAGATTGCAGAAATGAATAAATCATTTTTTAAATGACATAACTATAGATAATGTATTTTTCCTTCTTGATGAAAATTTATTTCATGCTACCTAGTGGAATAAATATAAGGAAAAAAATACACCAAAGGCAAAAATTAGACCTCAGTGTCTCTTCCTACAAATACAGATCAAGAAAAGCATTACTCACATTATTCAATTACACAGTTGAGACAGTCATTACCTCGTTTGCTTAAGACTGAAAGAGGAACAAAAATGTGACTTTACCAAATTTCCAGATATTTTACTCAATACAGTGGGCTTTCTAAAAATACACAATAATGCTTTAATCATATTATTAATGGAAAGGTTTAATGAGTTTTCTGGTTATTTTCTAAGTTTACCTTTCATAATATCAAGTGGTATAATGGGTTTGGGTAGGTAAAATCGTAAGGGTGATATTTCAACTAACTGATGCCAGGAAACAAAAATGTCAATCAGGATCAAAAGCTTCTAGAAACAAACTAAACTAGAACTCTCACAGACATAAAATAGAGTAACCATATTAATGCTAATTTCAAATGATCACTGATTAAACATATGTGGTTAATGTCAGACATTTGCTGTGTCTTTTTCAGAACTGTTTTAAATTATTCATGATTTCTTTCTTCTAAATTCCTGACACCTTCAATGAAAGAACATATAAAAATAATCGCGGTAGCAGAAAAAAACTTAGATGTGATTCTCAACAAACTGTATATGTGTGTACACATACACGTGCGTGCTTGTGCGCACACACACGCGCGCAGGTCCCACTCTAGACCTAAAATGGCTGAGTTGCAGGACGTTGTTGCTTAGTGAGCAAAGAGTATCTCCACGGCCACAGAGTAATCTAAACAGTGACAGATATGTCCCCTCAGCTTTAGGCATGGCCAGGACAAATATTAAAAGGCATGTTTATCTTTTCCAGTATTTTACATTTTTATTTTAAGTCAGTTGTCACTTGCTTGATTTTATCATCAGTTAAGTGTAGGCTTTAGGGGAAAGCGTATTTGCAAAGCTACATCTATTCTTTTAGGAAAATAAGAGGGAGAACCACGCTTCTTTCAGACTAAAAATCCTGTTTCAATTAAGTCTATGTGTTCTAGTACGACCTCCCAGTTGCTATCAGTCTCCCTTTCTTTCACTAAACACAAGTAGTTAATTAGCCCCAGCCTGTCCTCTCCCCTTCCCTCTTTCCCTTTTTGCAGTGTAATGATGTCTAATTATCAGCAGCAGTGGGTTAATGCAACATCAGGTGCAAATCTCTCTCACTGACAGCACAGCCAGCCGCAAACAAACCTCAAATAGCTAGAATGATTGTTAGTCTATTTGAAAATGCCAAATTCATTACTTTATTTCAACCAATATATGCCTTTAAAGCAAAAAAGAAAATGTGTTTCTTTGTCTTTCGGGTGATTGTACTCTTGCTATTTTACAGAAAAATCCACATATTTTAAAGGAAGAGATCATTTGAGATGTGGGGAAACACATGATAAGAGATCTTTTATTTATTTTTTAACTCATTGAAATGATGATTGGCTGTCTCTCAGAGAAGGAGGAGCCTATAATTCTAAGTCAGGAGCAGCATAAAAATTTCATAAAGAGCAATAGAAGAGCTCATGAATTAAAAACCTCTTCAACATTTCAAAACAGGCTTGAATGAAGAGCGGGGCTCTTAAATACTACGTGGAAACCATTATCTAAGGATATCACCTGATGGATTACATTTTCTCTCATAAATATATGGAATCTTTCCGGAAAAGAGAAACGTGTTACTTTATTATTAACCCGGGAGTTGTTATTCTAGATTAGATGTTTCAGCAGTAATTCTTTCACAATTTTGCATTAATTTTTGAATGGAAATACAGGTATCTGAACATGTGGATGCTGGTTTGAATTACTGGCATCCATGTTTATCTTAGTGCCTCTCTAACTATTACAGAGTTTATGTTATTTAGAATTTTTAATCGTGTTAAAAGGGCACATCTGCTTATACATATAGTGGCTGAAACCAAATCCACGCAGGTATAAACTCATTGTACCAATACACAAGTGAAGCTATCTGACAAGTAACAGAGGGACATAAGTTTAACATAAAAGGAACAAAAAAACTTCCCAGGTAGCAATTTTTTAACATATACAATATTGTTAAATATTTAGGTAAATATATCTTAAACGATTATTTTATTCATTCAATTAGCCCAGTACTGCCCAAAGGAAAATACATTCTCATGTTTTGAATTCTAATTTACTTTATCTAACAATAAGTTATTTTTTTAAATCAGGTTCTTAATATTACTCCCAATACACATGAATCAAAGTCCTTCATTCTTTGCAACAGACTTCTGGCTCATCCAGATGTAAATAACCTCAGTTCTAATCCATGCCCATCTAGTCCTCATTATTTAGTTAAACAAGACAGTAATCTCACCATTGTCTTTAGCAATGCCACATGTTAAAGGAGAAGGCTGCATTTATAGATCTATCTCCTAGAAGCCTTTCAACAAGAGTACATTTATTAAAAAACAACTGAACTTTTATGTGTGTTTCCACTTTACCTTTATTTCCATTTCCCATTTCCCATATAAATTCCAAAATAAATATACTTCCTTCAAACCACAAATCTCGGAAAACCATAAACTGTTTTCCAAACCTACACGAGTCCTCCAAATAATCCTTTGAAAAATCTTTCATGCACATATTTCCAATTTAATATACCTCCGTTTGAGATAGAAGAATACATCTTTCAAGACATCTCCTTTCTAGCATCCTCCAGGAATTCTGCACGAGAAACAGTTGCCAGTAAGGGAGGGAGGAAAAGGAGCAAATGCTCAAGAAACCCCAAAGCGAGGCAAAAATGCAAAGGATGTCAGGTACCCTCCCCCCCACCCTACTCCAGGCAAGTACCCACCGTAGCGTGATGAAGAATGAGGTGTTACAGATCTGATCTGCACTCCTACTTGTAGCCCACACTTCCCATCTCCTTAAAAAGGAAACTGACGCTGCTGCCTCTCCCCAGCCTCACAGGCTTCTGCCGTGTGAGGCTGAGATATACTGGGCTCTCAATGTCAGTACCTCGCAGCGCCTGGGCTTAGAGCTTTGTGGCCATGAGACTAGAGCCATCCCAGAACGAGGAACAAATACGTACACCATTTGCGCCCAAATCCATCTCTCTTTGTTGTTCATCATGTAGCTACGGCTTTATTTGTGAAAGGGAGTAGTCAGGAAGGGAATGGGGGGCGGGGAGGAGGAATCTCCAGGACCTTATCTACAATCTAAATAGTCGTGGCAAGATCTCTGGGAATGATCAAGGCGATCGGACAGCCCGGTGTCTCCCAGGCGGCGGTCTAACAATAAAACCTGACAGTGTCCGGGGGAAAACCCCACATCCGTGGCTAGCAGCACAATCGGGCTTTGTGCCAATAGGGAGACACTGTAGACTATCGATCAGAATCGTCTATTATCAGAGCGTGCGGCTGGGGTCCCGGCGTGGCCTTTATGCGCGGTGGTGGCGGCGGCGGGACACGCGCCAGGCGCTCAGCGAAGGACATGGGACAATGGCCCAGCCCGAGGACGCGGGACGCCGCCCGACCCGGGGATGGAAGCTCCAGCAGCGTGTCCGGGAGCCAGGAGGCGAGGGAGGGCAGCGGGCTCTGGAGGTGCGCTGCCGCTTTAAAATAAAGGACCACAAAGATTCCGCGGTGGGGGAAACGCGCCTGGCTAATGCGAGTGGGGACGACTTGGGGAGGGAGTTGAGAAGGGTGGGGGGCACACGAGCCAACGGTGGCTCACGGCTCTCCCTTTCTCCCCCCCTTTCTCTCCCCTCCCCGCCGGGCTGCTCCGGCAGACAAATAACAGAAGAAGGAGAGTCACTCACCGTGGTCTTGACCGGCACGTAGAGCACTTGCTTGGCGCCGCCGCCGCCCCCGCGGACCTCATCCGGCTGGCCCAGCTGGAAGCCCTTCGATTTGACCCAGAATTTAAATTTGGCGTTGTCCGTGGAGCTCGACTCGGAGCCGTTGAGGAGCTGGACGATCCGTTCGTATTTTTTACGGGTCACCGTCTTGGTCTTGCCTGAGTCCCCGTAAGTCCTGAGGCACCAGTCCTGGAACTGGCGGTACATGTCGCGCTCGCTCTCCATGTTCCCCGCGCCCGGCCGTCGGCCGGATGCTCCCAGCGCACTTCGCACCTGTTCACCCCGGGCTCATGAAAAATGCAGCCCGGGCCGCGACGCAGGGACGCGAGGTCCCGGCCGCCGCCGGAGCCTGCTTCTGGTGGGGGGAGGAATGGGGAGAGGGGAGGAGGGTCCAGTCGGGCACCAGCAATCACTGCCCTGTGCGACCAAGTCTCTGCTTCATTGGTAATTGCAACGGACGTCTTGGACGCTTTTCTCGCTCTCTTACAGATGGGTCTCTTTAATATTGTGTGACTAGGACCATCCCAACAGCATCTGGCCCAGAGGAGCTGGGTTTTGAATAATTAAAATCCCATTCCTTGGTTTATTAAAAATCCGAATATTGACTTGGGGTGGTCCCTCGATGCCTCGCCCCGGGGCTGTGTCCGGGGCAGGGCAGGTGGAGCGCAGCGCCGCCTCCTCGCGAGCGCCCCAGAAGCTTCCCTGGCCGCTCGCCCCGCGGTCCAGGAGCGAGGGCTGCGCCTCTCTCGAAAGCAGCCGCTCGGCCGAGCGCCTGCGAGCCCCGAAGGGCACCCGGGACCCGGGCTCTGCTTCCTCCAGGGTCCTGTTCCGCTTCGGCCTTCCCTGCGTGGGGCGTTAAAGGACTACAAAGAGAGAAAGTTCTTACCTGTCATGTTGTTAAGCCTATCAAATCCTGCTACACAGGAATTTTTTTAAGGTATATTTAAAACGGCTTAAAATGTCATTTCTTCAGATGCATTTAGGCTAAATTCCGGCCCCGCAGGTAGGCTCCAGGAGTTGTCTCAGAATTAGCAAAGCATTCATGGAGCTTTGGCCATAGTTGTATAGGATAGACTGTGGTACCCCAAACAGATATCCGTTCTTGGGGGATGTGGGTAAACGAAGGCAGGCCGCTGGCAACGGGTCTCCCGGATAATGATGGGGTCCCCGGACAGGACTCCTCTGGTTTCTGCTGAACTGGGTACAAGACATAGAAGTAAGTTTATGATACAGATGCAGAAAGCCCTTTGCATGAAATTGAAACGTAGAGAGATATCATTTTCCCCTTGCTTGGTTACAGTTTGCAGTTCACACGGGAGGTTTCGGATGTCTATTTTCCCCCTGCCACGTCATGGACACCCCCTCCGCTGCTCAGAGTAGCCAAATATGAGTTCCTCTGGACGATTTTCTCAAGCAAATGAAATCAGCGGTGCCTTCATTCAGGATTTCCATCCGTTTGTTACAGAGCTGGAAATAGGGGAGTTCCCATCCTCCTCGCGCTGAGATTGCGGCCGCTCCTCTTTATTCTACTCTCTGCGGAGGCCCGCGCCCGTCCCGGGAGGCGGCTCTGCCGGCAAGGCGGCCCGACCAGTGCCCGGCGCCTGGTCCGCGTCCTAGCCCACCTTCGCCCCTGGTCGTCGTCTCCAAGACGAAAGCCCGGAGTAGGAACGCCGAGTGTTCGTACCCACTGCGCTGCAGCTGGTCCTGGCACTTGCAAAATGGTCAGTGGCTCCTGCTCGGCCAGGCTGAGTGTGTGCGTGTGTGTGAGCCAGGGCGCGAGGGTGTGCGGTGTGCGGGGGGTGCGCTGTGTGTGCGCGCGTCTCCGGGAAGGTCTCGCGGCGGCTGGAGCCGGGACTGACAGCCCGGGCGGAGCGCGAGCAGCTCCACACACTAAACCTCTCGCCTCTCCCCTCACCCCCCCCCACCCCTCCCACTCCCCTCTCCTCCCACCCCCCCCCCCGGCCCCTTCCAAGCTCTCTGATTGGCCAATGGGACAAAAGTTTCTGTGGAGACGGCTGGGCGCTGACGTCACGGGCAGAATTGTCCCATTTAGGGATCCCGGGGGCAGTGCGCATGCTGCAGGCTGCAGGTTAGAGGCAGGAGGAGGTAGCAGCGGGCCCGGCGGCAGCCAGGTGGCGGAAAGGAGCACTCAGCATCCAGGTGGGGGGACGACTCCAGCAGGGTTTCCATGGAGATTCCTCTGGGTCTAGCCTAAAAACAGCAGATCAGCTGACACCATTAGCTCAGGACCTAATTACTGCTTATTGGAGCAACAAATGAGGGAGAGGGCCAGCTGCAAAGGAAGAGTTTTTATTCCCCCCTCCCCATCTCCTCCTTTCTCCCCTCAGTCGCTCTTGAGTCCCGGGTGAATTCTCATTAACTTGCAAGATTCCTGCAACAACAGCTCCCCTTCTCTAGAGGCCACCCTGACTGCTTTTATTCTCTTATTTCCTTCTTTTGTATCAAAAAAAAAAAAAATGCTAAAATAAGTCAGTTGTCCTGAGTCCTTAAATTTTTGCCCAATAAATGTTAGAACAGTAGAGCTCAGAGAGTACACTGTCCAATGAAAATCACAAGAGGATCTAATCTAAGGGGGGGGGATCTCTTTCAGTTTATTGAACTAGGTATTTACCTTTAGGCCTTTCACCTTTAAAAACATTTCATATCTTAAATACATAAATATTTGGAACAAGCGATTGGACAGAATATTTTGAGTCACCCTTGGAAGTGCGATATACCTCGCAGTAACACTCTGTTAAAAGTTTCCATGTGGAATCAGAGATAGAGGATGATGCCACGTTGGGAGATTCAGATTTTGTTGTATATTGGTCATGTTTCCTAGAAGATTCTGGAAGTGTAGTTGGTCCTAGGGTGGTCATTCATTCAAGTATAAGCTGGTTCTATAGAGTTTACTTTCTCTTATGGTTATAACTTAATTCGCAATTCGGAATTCCTTTTGGTAGCGCTTTCATCTGAAAAGTCAACCCATCTCCTTTCAGCCTCATTCAGGTACTTTCAGACCCATGTAGCCTTCCTTCCTTGACTACTCAAGTTAAAATAATGTCTCTCTAAACTCCTCTGGACAGTGTCTTTCAAACTTCTTTGTAACTTTTTCTCATAGTAAGACATACTTTTTACTTTGGCATACAGTGCATACATACATCTGTCCTCCAAAAATTTTATGAAAAAATATATTTTATTATATTATTACATGTAATATGCATTGATATTTGCCATTTTCCTTCTATTTATTATTATTATTATTATTATTTGGTAAAGTATGGTCCTAACTCAATAAATTTATTTTATGATCTGGCAAAGGATGACTGGCAACCTATAGTTTGGAAAACGTTGTTTTAGATCATAAGAACTACATCACTCCTTGTACTATATTTATATATTCATGTGAGCATATTTTGTTGTTTAGATAGAATCTTGATTGGAAGACCCTTGAGAATTTGTATTTTCTTGTTTTCCAAGTAACTCCAGCACAATGAACAATGAATATAACAGGTGCTTAATAAATACATGTTGAGTTAGTTAATCAATAAAGGAAGGAGAAAGAGAAGAAGGGAAGGAAGGAAGAAACACGCAGGCATGATCTTTGGCCATCCCTGTTGGCTTTTGCTGAGTGGTATTTGGACGAAGTTGGTCCGTTGGTCCCCACTTAAGAAAATGCCAGGATCTTACCACATACATATGTCATTATATTTATTATACTTGACACTTATGTATGGAAATTAGAGTAGTTTAGACATAAAGAACTCACAGAATACAAGAGAGGATGTCATCAACCCCCAGCTGTGTTAACTAGACTTAGTGTATAGGCAAAAAAGAAAAAACCCCACAAAAATTGAGAGATCATACAAGATCTAAAAAGAACGAAGAAGTAAAATATTAACTATTGAAAGAATATTCACACTGGACTAAAAAATCGAGAGTCCTAGGATTTTAAGGACGAGGATTCTCGGGGGCCTTTGGATTCTCTTGTCTCCAGTGGAACCCCAAGTATGCTCTTCTCTGTACTGTACTTATTATTAATTGTGCAGGCTGGGTCAACATCTTTTGCCATATCTTTCCTACCTAGGAGCATGGCACTTGACAAAATCTAAAATCTGCTTCAGCAACTTGCTCTGGACTCATTTCTCTCCTCTACTTTTTAACTTCTGTCATGCCAGGTCTTCCCAGCTCCACCTGGAGATGATACTCTCCTTTAGCTATCTGATTAATTTGAACAGGCTGCCTAGAATTTAATCTGGCATTTCCCCCAAGACGCTTTCTTTAGAGTTGCCTCTCTACAGAGCATCTCTCTCCAAAAAGTGACTCTTCACCCCCATATCTGAACACTAATCCCTAACCCCAGCCCAGGGTCGTGCCTGCCATTTATAGGGAGAGGAGGTCAGAAATTGTTATATCATAAAATTATATTTTAGTGAGAAATAATCCAAATTTTGAGCTATAATCAACATGATTTTGTTATGAAAGTAAAATTTCTTCTAACTTCATGGTCAGTTTGTGTATGACATTTTAAAAAATCTGGAAAATCTTGCATTTTAGTATCAATCACAAACATTCATGTGAGGTTACATTTTCATCAGCAAAATGTTACAGTGCAAAACACAAATAATCTTTAATCTTAAAGATTCAAAGAATAAACAAGACTATTCATTCATCCACATAATTATACTTTCATTCCACAAATATTTACTCAGCACCAATTACTCTGATAGGCTTTAGGGTTAAATTAGTTGACAATACATACATATATATATATATATATATATATATATATATATATGGTCCTCGTCTAATGGAACTTAAATTTTTCTAAGGCAAACAGATAATAAACAAGGAACTAAGTAATTAGCACCTGAGATAAGTGCTAGGAGGGAAAAAAAACTGTGCTATAATAAAAAGCAATGGCAGACTGGAGGAACTCAGCAACTCAGGGAAGATCTCTCTGAGTAGGTAACATTTATCATGAGACCTGAAGCATAAAAGGAGTCAGCCATATGGAGAGCCAGGAAGGAGAACTATAGGCACAGCATAAAGCTTCTAAAGCAAGAGTTCTCAGCATGTTTGAAGAATAGAAAGAAGGCTGGTGCAACAGGAGCTTGTTGAACTTGAAAGAGAGAGATAGGCTATGAGGTCTGAGTAGTCTTCTGCAGCCAGATCTTTTACGACAGTACCTGCCGTGGTAAAGAGTTTGCATTTTATTATCGGTCCAGTGGAGAATCAATAAAGCAGGAGAATCATGTAATATGAGGTGCATTTTCATGTTTCACTGGCCACTTTGAGGAGAAAGGATTGGAAGGAGGCAAACATGGAAGCAAGACCAGTTAAGAAACTACAGTAGTGGTAGTAGCTTAGGTGAAATGTTATGGTTATGGATTAGAAAGGTAATGGTCCAGGTAGAGAGAGAGAAGTGATAGATTGAAGATGTGTTTCAAAGATAGAAGAAGGCTTGCTGATGAGTTGCACAAGGCAGGTGAGGGAAAAGATTGAGTCAAGGATGACCATATGGCTTTTGGCTTTAGTAGTATGGCTAATGAGGCCATTGTCTTAGAGAGGGGAGTTTGAGAAAGGAACAGATTGAGAGTTGGAGGCTGAGGTAGGAGCAGAAGTAGGTTGGAGTGGAGAAGCAGGAAGAAAATTTAATTTCAAAGAAGTTAAATTTGAAATACGAGGGGAGTTGTTCATGTAGACATTTGAATATAGAAGCTTGAACTACAGAGAAAAGTCTGAGCTGGAGATATAAATATGGGAAATTTAAAGCTGTAGGAATGAAGGGCATTACCACTACCCACAATCCTCCATCCCCCAAAAGGGAAGGCCTCCATCTTTTGGTATTGATTTTGTATACACTAATCCCCTATGACTTAAATAGAATGTCATGTACTGAACAGCAGAAGTTGGCTTTTATTGTTATAACACTGATAATGGGAAAGCCTGAGACAAAGAGCAAAGCCATTTGGATCAATCCTTGACTAGACTCTTATGAGTTCCGAAATTTATATTGCCTTAAAATCATTTAAAATTTAAAAATGAAAGATTGAAGGCATTGGTTAGACCTATTCTACATTACATCAGGACCTGGAGATGTGCTAAAATAGGAATCTAAAATTTGAGGTTGGCTTGTAAGCAAATCTGTCATTGAAGGGATCCCGTAGAGACTTTGCCCGTTAGTTGAGTCAGTAAGAGAACTTGAAGCCCATAGCTAGACTAGAGATTGTGATGGATGGTACTCGCCAGTTTGAATCCTGAAAGTTCTGAACATCTTTATGCAATTAGGTGCTTGACAGTCTATTAATAACTCTTCCAAGGAAAAGAAATTTGTAAAGGAAGCAAATGGCCAACTCAGTCAGCAACTTGATTACCATATAGCATGGTAACTTGTTAAAATGAAACAAAGTTGAAGCAGAAGTGTATAGCTTGTGCAGATAGGGAAATTTGGGACTACATAAAGACTGTCACAAATCTGGTTTTATTAGTTGACTTCTATTCTATTGACTCTTCTCCCAAATAATTTTGAAAAGAGCCTGTCTTTAGTATGCTATAGTTATCCTTTGGTTGAGAAAAGAAACGCTTTTGAGAGAGTTTAAATATTGTCCTGATCTTTATCACCGTCATTACTAAGACATAGAAAAACGTTCCTTTTTATTTGTAAGCTATAGTATCAGTATCCTTATTCCACTTTCTCACCAAAATAAAAAAGATTAGAGATTTAATGTTTCTTGTTTGGCCCCAGATTGACTGCTATTTATGTTTGGTATGATCATCATTAAATGTGATGCATTGGTCAGAAGTTAATTTCTGTAAATACCTAAGTGTGCAAATTAAGAACAAATTATATTTGTCTGGTGGACTTGCTGAGTTTCCCTTCAATTCCTGCCTTTAACATCTCTGTATGAGCAAGTCTATGGCACAGCCAGTTCCTGCATTTTGACAGCCACATATGGATTAATTCAACATTCATCCACCCAACATTTTCATCTAGCTGTTAGAACTATGACGAAGTCCAAAGTTAACAGTCTGATGTTCATGTCCCTTGTAACAGAGAAGAAAATACATTTTTTTTCTGGCCCCAAATATTGCTTTATTTCCCACTAGCCATATGGCTTATCTTTTCTTCCAAAATATATGTCTTAAAACAGTAATCCACATATTCATCTTCAACCCAGTGGACAGTACTATTGTAGAATTTCTACATTATTTTTAGAATAGTTATTTTGTCATGGAAAATAAAAACTCTTTGGGGAAGAGGAAGCAACCTACCTCTGCCCAACTCCCATTATACTTTACCATATTTCCAGGTTTTGCTCTGATTTCTCTTGAGTGAACCAATTAATATCTTACCATCATCATCTAGCCCTTATATCTTATTTATAATACATTATTAGTCATTGTAGGACATTTTTTTAACTTGCAGGATAAAAGTGACAAGAACAGACAGAGATTTCTTGGCTAAAACCACAGACTCTAGAAATAGTTTTCACAGGGGAGATATCTGAGTTCAAACATCAGAATCTGTAAAATAGCTGTAACAATGCTAAAATACTGTCCTTTGCACAAAAGGGAAGCTGAAGAAATAACTACCTCTAGTTTCCCTGGGACTGTACTAATAGTCATTGAAAAGCAAAGCAGAAAAAAAGTTTTAGATTTCCCTTTTCTTTTCTCTTTTAAAAAGAACTTCTTCCAAGTCTTTAAGAAACTCTTTAATTAGACTTCTTGATCAAAAAGCAGAGTAACCATTTTAGAGGTTCCAAAAATTTAAGTTCTTTTTATACTATATATTGAGTCTTGAAGATGAGTTAACTTTTGAAAAATGAAGTGTTCATCTTATGTGCAAAAATACCTCTTAGGCAATTCAATTTAAACTGTCCACTTTGGTGATCTTGCTAGCCTGGAAAAGCAGAGCACCAACTTGGAGGTGACATACTTCCATTTACCTTAATGAATTGTGAATTGTAGATTGACCTAATCTTCAAGGCAGAGTTTTACACATTTATGCATAATGTACAAATTGTCTAATATATCACGCAACACAGTTTATTAAGAACAACCTCACTAGGTACAATGAAGCTATGAGCCAATCAAACCTTTAAGACTCATTTTTAGCCGTTAATTTGTAATTCAGTGTGATAATTGGAACAAACTGCCACATACGAGGGGAAGATAGAGCAGCTCCTTGAAGATCAGTGGTAATAAATGGTTTACAAAGACAGCTACGTTTCTGCTTATGTTTATGTGCATATGTGTTCTTGTAGAAATACAAGTATAGGGATCACCCTGTGACCCAGTGGTTAAAGTCCCACACTTTCTGCTTTGGTGGCCTAGATTCCGATCCCAGGCACAGACCTACTCCAGTTGTCAGCCATGCTGTGGCAGCCACCAAATACAAAATAAAGGAAGATTGGCACAGATGTTAGCTCAGGGCTAATCTTCCTCATGGAAAGAAAAAGAGGAAGATTGGCAGTAGATGTTAGCTCAGGGTGAATCTTTCTCAGAAACAAAACAAAACAAAATAAATATACAAGAATTTTGAAATAGCAATAGTCCTTGAAATTCCAAGTTTTCTTTCACTCAAATAAAATCATCTGAGCATACCATTTTGTTGGAGTATTAAATTTACTAATCCCAAATAAAATGAAGTAATGTCATGCCTTATACTTTTTTAAATTGTTTCAAAATATTCATATGATCATTATTTTCTGAAATAGCAGAAAACGATGTCATTTATAGGTATCAATCAGTTCATTAAGAAATATATAGAGATGATATTGGTTGACTTTCCTATTAATACCCATCAAAGTAAAGGCATAATATTGATTTATACATTTTAAGAATAAAATTAATGTGGATATCTGCTTCTCGTGCTATGGCTGACTACAGACTCAAAAAGGCCCTTCTTCAAGAAAATAATTCAAGGATGCATAATGAGTAGGTTTGATTGCATGAATGGGCTCACAGAATGTGGAGAAAGCATCTCACTCACCCTCAAAAAAAGGTTTATTAAAATCTAATCAGTGAGCAGTCAACACACCCAAGGGGCTAGATTATCTTATGAGTAAAATCAACATCAACATTATGGTTGGAAGACTGAGCACTAGATAAGCAGCACACTGCTGGAGCTGTGCCTGAAGCTGCCGTGTTAAGGCAGAGACACTTGAAGGGTGCTAAAATAGTTATGAGGATGGCCTTGCCATCCAGCTTATAGTAACAGTACATATAAATTCTCTGGAAGGGAAACATCCACAATTTGAGTAATCAGGCTTGTCTCAGATTAAGATCAACCGAATATGAACATACAATTAGAAATGTCCAAAAACAAGAAAAGCAACTATCATCTATGAAAGCCAGCACAAGTAACAAAACAAAACTAAACCTTCAAAGATTTTTATTCAAAAATAGACAAAACTAACCTAGGGTAGTAGAAGTCAAGATAGTAGTTACTTTGGTTGCACCGATTGGTAGAGGACTCTAACAGGGTTTCTAAAATACTAGTAACATTCTGTTTCCTAATCTATGTGCTAATTACACAAGTGGTTCACTTTGTGAAAATCCATTGCATTATATACTTATTATTAGTGTACTTTTCCTCATGTATGTTAATCTTCAATTAAGAAGTTTACTTTTAGGAAGGAATAAACATGAAGACTCTAGAGCAATTACTAACAATGTTTTTTAAAACTATAATTGATGTTCTAAGAGTAGAGGTAAAATCGGATCATAGAAAATGCTTAATTCAAACCAGAGAAGACAGAGAAAGAGGGAAGAAAAAGAAACAAAGAAAAATACAACAAATAAAAAACAGATACAAACATGATAGATATGAATCCAATGATATCAATATAATCACTTGCAATGTGAATGGTCTAAATATGCCAGTTAAAACACAGAGATTGTCAGAGTGAAAAACAAAATAAGGCTCAACTATATGTTGTCTACAAGAAACAGAGTTTAAATATAAGAATTCATGTTGATTAAAAGTAAAAGAATAGAGGGGTCGGCCCCAACGCCTAGTGGTTAAGTTCAGCATGCTCCACTTTGGTGGCCTGGGTTCAGTTCCCAGGCGTGGACCTACACACCACTCATCAGCAGCCATGCTGTGGTGGCAACCCACAATCAAAATAGAGGAAGATGGACAACAGATGTTAACTCAGGGTGAATCTTCCTCAGCCAAAAAAAGTAAAGGAATGGAGAAAGATGTACCATATTAACGTAATCAAAAGAAAAATGATCAACTATGTTAATTTCAAACAAGCAGACTTCAGAATAATAAAAATCATCAGGGATAAAGAGGGACATATATAATGATAAAGTTATCAGTTCTCCAATTAGACATAACAATCCTTAATATGTACCTAACACCAAAATATGTCAGGCAAAAACTGATAGAACTGCAAGAAGTAAAATAAATCCACTGTTATACTTGAGACTTCAGCATCTCTCTGCCGCTATTGCTAGATAAAGCAGGCATAAAAATCAGTGTAGATATACATGGCCTGAACAGCATTATCAGTCAACTTGACCTGTGTGACATTTATAGAACATTCCATCCAACAGCAGCAGAATGCACATTCATCTCAAGCTCACATGGAAAAGGTATACCACATTCTGGGCCAAATGACAAAACCCACAAATTTATAAGAATAGAAATTATACAAAAACTATGTCTTCAGACCATATAGAATTAAACTAGAAATTGATAACAGAAAGATAGCTGGAAAAAATCCCTAAATTTTGGAGACTAAACAAAATACTTAACACAAGTTAAAGAAAAATTCTTGGGAGAAATTTTTAAAATATTTTTAACTGAAGATAAAATTACATCTTATCAAAGCCCTGGAATGCAGCAAAAGCAGTGCATAGAGGGAAATTTATAACATTAAACATATATATTTGAAAAGAGGAAAAATCTAAAGACAGTGACCTACTTTCTACCTTAGAAAATTAAGAAAGAAGAGCAAATTAAGCCAAAACAACAAGAAGAAAGGACATATTACAAAATTAGGGAAGAAATCAATGAAATTGAAAATAGGAAAACAGTAGAGAAAAATCAACAGAACCAAAAACTGGTTCCCCAGAAAATGTAATAAAAGCAATAAACCTCCAGCAGATGAACCAAGAAAAATACAGTCACGTGTCACATAATGACATTTCAGTCAACAACGAACTGCATATATGATGGTAGCCCAATAAGATTAGTACCATATAGACTAGGTGTGCAGTAGGCTATACCATCTAGGTCTGCATAAATACACTCTATGTTGTTCGCATAATGATGAAATCACCTAACAACACATTTCTCAGAACATATCCCTATCATTAAGTGACACGTGACTGTAGAGAGAATACACAAATTACCATATTCAGAAATGAAAGGTCACTACTACTTAACACACAGATATTAAAAGGATAATAAGGGAATACTATGAACAACCCTGTGCCCATACATTTGATAACTTAGTTAAAATGGACCAATTCCTTGAAAGACAGAAACTACCAAAACTCACACAAGGAAAAATAGATAATCTGAATAGACCTATATCTATTAAGGAAATTGAATCAATAATTAATAACCTTCCAAAAAAGAAAGCACCAGTCCCCGATGGTTTCACTGGTAAATTCTACTGAATTCTACCATATAAAGGAGAAATGATCCCAACTCTACAATTGCTTCGAAAAACTAGAAAAAGAGGGAACAGTTCCTAATTCATTCTATGAGGCTGTCATTACCTTAATACTAAAACTAGATAAAGACATCTGAGGAAGGAAAAACTACAGAGCAATGTCTCTCATAAACATGAATGTAAATATCCTCAACAAAATGTTAGCAAATCACATACAACAATATATTAAAAAAAATTATACACCCTGACCAAGTGGGATTTATTCCAGATATAGAAGCCTGGTTCAACATTTGAAAATCAATTATTGTTATAAAATTAATTAGATGTTATCACATCAAGAGACTGATAATTAACACAGACCAAACATTTGACAAAACCCAACACTCATTCATGATAAAAACTCTCAGCTAACTTGGAATAAATGGAGCTTCCTCAGCTTGATAAAGAACATCTACAAAACCCCTAAAACTAGCCTCATACTTAACGGTGAGAAATTGAACACTTTTTCCCAAACTTTTAGGACAAGGCAAGAATGCCCCGTCTCACCACTCCTATTCAACATTGTATTGTAAGTCCTAGCTAGTTCAATAAGACTTAAAAAAAGAAAAGAAAAGAAAATATAAGGTACACAGTTTAAGAAGGAAGAAATAAAACTATCTTTTTCACAGAGGCATGATTGTCTATGCAGAAAACCCTAAATGGTATACAAACCGAAACTCCTGGAATAAATAAGAAATTATAGCAAGATTGTAAGATACAAGGTCAATATACAAGAGTCAATTGCTCCTATAAAGCAGCAATGAAGACTTTTAATTTGAAATTTTTAAAAATACCATTTATAATAGAATCAAAATCCTATGACATGCTTAGGTATATATCTAACAAAATATATATAGGATCTACATGCAGAAAAGTACAAAACTCTTGAGTTATTTTGTAGAAATTAACAAATTGTAAAATTTATATGGAAAGGCAAAAGACTGAGAATAGCCAACAGTATAATGAAGAAGGAGAATAAAGATGTAGGAAACACAAGACTCAATTTTAATACTTATTATAAAGCCACAGTAATCAAGACAACATGGCATTGGCCAAGGAAGAGACATATTAGCAGAATCGAGACCCCAGAAATGTACCCAAGCAAATATACTGACAGAAGAGCAAAGGCAATTTAATGGAGAAAAGATATTCTTTTCAGCAAATAGTGCTGGAACAATTTAATATTTATAGGAAAAAAAAAGAATCTAAACACAGAATTTACATTTTGCTTAAAAAGTAACTCAAAAAATATGATACAACTTTATGTAAAACCTAAAACTATAAATCTTCTAGAAAAAACAAAGGAGAAAATCTATGTGACATTCAATTAGGCAGAGAGTTTTCAGATACAACACTAAAAGCATAATCCATGAAAGAAAAATGTAATTTAGACTTTATTAAAAATAAAAACTTCTGCTCTGTGAAAAACACTGTTAATAGAGTGAAAAGACAAGCCACAGACTGGGTGAAAATATTTGCAAAACACATATCTGATAGAGGACTTGTATCCAAAATATAAAAAGAATTATTAAAACTCAGCAATAAGAAAACAATCCAATTAAAAGATGGACCAAAAAATTTAATTGTACATCTCACCCAAGAAGGTAAACATATGGCTAATATACACATGAAAAGATGCTCAACATCTTTTGTCATTAGTGAGTTGTTAATTGAAACTCAATAAGACATCACTACACACCTATTAGAATGGCTAAATAAAAAAATCTGGCGATACCGATTGCTGAAGAGGATGCGGAGAAACAGGAATTCTTGTTTATTGCTGGTGGGATTGCAATGGTACAATCACTTTGAAAGACAGTTTGGCAGTTTCTTACAAAGCAAAATAGGTTTGCCATATAATCCAGCAATTGCACTCTTAGGTTTCTACCCAACTGATCTGAAAATTTATGTCCACGCAAAAGACTACTTGCGAAAATTTATACCAGCTTTATCACCAAAAACTGGGAGTAACCAAGAGTCCTTCAATAGGTGATTGGGTATACAAATTGTGATACATCTATACAATGGAATATTGTTCACAAATAAAAGAAATGAATTATTTTTTCATTTCATAAATAAACATCTCTACAATGGAATATTGTTCAGAAATGAAAATAAATCTTAAATGCATACTGCCAAGTGAAAGTCATTCTGAAAAGATTACATACTGTCTCTCCCTAATTATATGACATTATAGAACAGGCAAAATGATAGAGACAGTAAAAAGATCAGTAGTTTCCTGGTGTTTGGAGGGGGGATGTTTGAATAAGTGAAGAAAAGGGAGTTTTTTTAGCAATGGTAAAACTATTCACTATGATAGTATAATAGTGAATACAAGACACTATACCTTTGTCAAAACTCATAGAATTTAGGTTCACTAAATTAATGTATGCAAATTTTAAATCATTGTGGAAGTCAAGAGATCCAAGGATGGAATGCAGATGATAAAACCAACAAATCTAACATTTGTGTTAACAAGCGTCTGAGTGTAGTCTCACTGAAAGGGAAAGAGATACCAAACTAAGAAAGCTTTTAAATTAGTAGAGTCTGCGAAACTAAAGGCAAAAGAAAATTTATCCAGGTGATAAACATGTTGAGGGTAAGGTTTAACAATTCTGATACTTCTGTACAGATATACCTGAAGTGAAGAATTGAGTAAATGGATGTCAGGTGGTTGGAGCCAGATCTCTCACCGTGGGTGTGGGAGTTTTCAGATGAGCAAAGGGAGAAGGCTAGAATGACCTGTATGTTAGGATTAGTGGGTTTAGAGTTGGAGACATCAGTATGAACTCATGTTTAACTTAATATAGTTATAGATGTTTGCATATGGAAAGATGTATGTACACAAGTTAGTATATACACATATGTATTTCCTTGCTCTGTTATTTGAGAGGGCCTAGAATAACAACACCCCAGTAGTAATGAGCATACCTAACACCCACGTCTTGGTTTTTAATACCTTTCTAAAATAGAAGGAACCAGGGCTTCTTAGAAAAATGGCTGTTTATTGGACTGAGGCAAGAAATATAAAAAATGAGCCTAGAGCATCTTATAATGCCAGAAAGTAAGTGCAAAAACAAAAGAACGCAAAATAACAATAACAACAAAAAAACGAAGATAAGGTATGTCGGGGGATACAGGAGCTAACTGTAAAAGCTCCCAAGGGCCAAAGCTGGAAAACCTGAGCAACCAGTAAGGTGCTTTGTGCAGTAACGTACCCTATGCTTTGTGAATGAATGAACTAAGGACATCTTCTAAATTACCTCCATCACTCCACTGTCAATAAACTGCAGCTCTTATAAGGATAGAAGAACACAATTGTCTTTCCAGTGCTCGCCATCATTACAAAGAGTTCTTTAAACAACAAATGCTGTTTATATTGTCCTTGAACACCATAAGAATCCTAGAATGACACACAGACCTGAGAAGACTTTAGATACATAAAAGTGAAGAAAAATTAAAAATCGTCATCATCACAACAAAACTAAAAAGAAAAATCAATACTCTTTGTCCATCACCTATTCTAAAAAGGCTCGCTTCAGGGTAAAGGAAGGTCATTCCAAGGCACCATGATGCAAGGTCAATGCCTGAGTCAGAATCAAACTTGCCTTTTTAAGACTTTCAGTGGAAAATCCCCATTTCCTTTCTACTACATAGTATTTTCACTTGAGGTCTGTTTCAAGCCTTTGAAGAATGAAAGGCAAAACCTATCTCTCAGTCACTTAATGCAGAGATTACTGAGAAATATAGTGGGTTCCCAAAGGAAAAGAGAAATTTCTCTAAAAGAAGATTTTAAGTTGATTAAAACAATGACAACAAGAAGCACGTTTCAGATGTATGCCACCATGCATCTACCCTGAGATCATTAATGCATAACTCTCCCATCTGAATAGATGGGTAAAAGAGCTGATACTTATTCTCAGTCTACGTATATGACACAATCATATCCAAATGTTCTACAACAGTCAGTCCCTACTGCTTTCATTGTTTTCCTCAGATGTCACTCCATAGAACATATTCCAGATCCTGAGATACAGAATCATCAGTTTGAATTTCGTGGAATCCCCTGCCGTCTAAACAGTCTGGTGGTTTACACTCTGTGGTATATTTACAGCTGTTTCTATACAGACTCCAGAAGTATTAAATTAGAAATAAATACCAGAACTATAGCACCAAAATAAAAATATTTGTGAATATCTCTAACAAAATATGTACACGATCGATATGTGAAAAACTACAAAACTCTGATGAAAGTAATCAAAGTAGATATTAACAAATGGAATGATATCCTATGTTTATGGATTGGAAGACTTACTATTATTAAAATGTCAATTCTTCCCAACCTGACCTATAGATTCTATATAATCCCAATCAAAATCCCCATAAGATGTTTTGTAGATATCAGCAAGCTGATTCTAAAATTTGTATAGGACATCAAAGGAAATAGAATAACCACACAGTATTAAAGAACAAAGTTGGAGGACTTAACATTGTCTAATTTTAAGACTTGTTGTAAAACCACAATAATCAAGACAGCATGCCATTGGTGAAAGAATAGACATGTAGATCGATGGAACAAAACAGAGAACCCAGAAATAGATCCAAACAAAATATAATCAACTGACTTTTGCAAAGGTGCAAAGACAATTCAATGGAGAAAGGTAGTCTTTTCAAGACGTGGTGCTGGAACAATTGAATGTCCGTAGGCATGAACCTAGACACAGACCTTACTTTATACAAAAATTAACTCAAAATGGATCTTTCCATTCCACTATCTTTCTTTTATTGATGTCTAATTTAATTCCATGTGGTCTGAGGACATACTTTGTATGATTTCTATACTTTTAACTTTGTAAAGAGTGTTTTATGGTCCAGAACATACTCTATCTTGGTAAGTGTTCCACATGAGCTTGTAAAGAATGTGCATTCTGCTGTTGTTGGATGGAGCGTTCTAAAAATGTTGCTTAGATCCAGATGATTGATGGTGTTCTGAAGGTCATCTATCTTCTTCGTGTTTTATGCCTGCTCTTTCTATCAGTTACTGAGAGAGGGATGTTGAAGTATGCAACAATAATAGTGGATTTGTCAATCTTTCCTTCAGTTCTCTCAGTTTTAGCCTCATGTATTTGGAGACTGTCAGCTGTAAACACATTAGTTATTGACCCCTTTACCATTATCTAATGCCCCTCTTTATCTCTGATCATTTTTCTTGCTTTGATATGTGCTTTGTCTAAAATTAATATTAGGACCTTAGCTTTCTTTTGATTAGTGTTAGGATGGTGTATCTTTCTCTGTCCCTTTACTTTTAATATATCTGCACCTTTGTATTTAAAGTGGGTTTCTTGTAGACAACATGTAGTTGGGTCTTGTTTTCTTATCCACTCTGACAATTTCTGTCTTTTGATTGGTGTATTTGGACATTCACATTTACAGTGATTAATGATGTAGGGGTATTAATAGCTACCCTGTTTTTGTTTTCTATTCATTGCATTTGTTTTTTGTGTCTTCCTCCATCTCTTTTTGGGTCTTCTTTAGTTTTAATTGAACATTTTATGATTTAATTTTATCTCCTCTCTCAATGTGCCAATTATACTCCTTTTAAAAATTTTTATTGTTGACCTAGTATTCACAATATACATTTTAAACTACCTTCAAATAAGACTACACCACTTCATGAGCAATGGAATTATCTTGGTATCTTGGAGTATGATTAGTTTCTTCCTCCCATCACTTGTAACATTGCTGTCATTCATTTCCTGTATCCATATGCTAAAATAACTCAATAAATTGTACTGTTATTGCTTTAAACAATTGTTGTCTTTTAGATCAATTAAAAATAAGACAAGGAAAGTATTTCATTTTGCCTGCATTTATTCCTCCTCCAGTAGTCTTTATGTAGATCTGAGTTTCTAACCTATATTATTTTCCTTCTCTGTGAAGAATTTCTTTTAACATTTCTTTCAAGGAATGTCTACTCGTGATGAATTCTCTCAATTCTTGTGTATCTGAGAAAGTCTTTCTCCTCTACTTTTGATTGACAATTTTGCTGGATACAGAATTCTAGGTTGGTAGATTTTTTCCTTTTTTCTTTAAAAATTTTATTCCTCCACGGTCTTCTGCTTGCTTGATTTTTGACAAGAAGTTTTCTATAATTCTTATCCCCATTACTCTATAGATTAGGTATGTTTTCCCCCTCTGGCTATTTTCAAGATATTCTCTTCATCTTTGGTTTTCTGCAGTTTGAATATGATGTGCTTACCTATGTATGGGGATTCCTGTCTGTTTATTTGTTGGATTTATTCTACTTGGTGTTCTCTGAGCCTCCTTCCTCCTGGATCTGTGGTTTGTTGATTCTATAGACATGTCTTCAAAATCAATGATTCTTCCCTTGACACGTCTAGTCCAGTGATGACCCAGCCAAGGCCTCCTTCACTTTTGGTACAGCATTTTTTATTTCTAACATTTCCTTGTGCATCTTTCCTAGAGTTTCCATCTCTCTGCTTGCATTTCTCTTCTTGAAAGTTTTCTACTTTTTTCCATTAGAGCACTTAACATGTTCATCATAGTTATATTAATTTCATGTCTGATTATTCCAACATCTGTCATATCTGAGTCTGGTTCTAATGATTGCTTTAAATCTTCTGACTGAAATTTTTTTTCTTGCCTTTTGACTTGTCTTGGAATTTTTTGTTGAAAGCTGCACGTGTTGTATCAGGTACTAAGGACTGAGGTAAATAGGCCTTTAAAGGGTGAATTTCTGGTCATCTGAGTAGAGGTCAGGCTATGTTTAATATTTTGTGTAGCTGCAGGAGTCAAAGGCTTCATAATTCTCTAACATCTTTGTTTTATCTCCCTCCTTCCTCCTCCTCAGAGATAGTCTGTGTTTGCAATTCACTCAGCTGTAATCATTGCTATTATATCAGAGCCCTGAGCATGGTAGGAAGCTGTAGGTGAGGGGCCATATTATAATTTTTTAATTAAATCTCAGTGTTTTACTCAGCTTGTGTCTCCAGGCTGTGATCATCAAAAGTGTTTTCCAGTAGCATAGCTTTTTATTTCCTCTTGCCACCTTCTCCCTTCCCTGGCTGCAGCATTCTCAATCTATTTCCTTGAAGCTCTGGCCCATATTGACTGTTTTTTCTCTTTTGGGTGAGATAGGAAGACTAAAGGGTGCTGGAGTTAGGGAGCAACCGTTCCCCAAGCTGGGATAAAGCTCTGGCAAGGTCTTATACCTGGGAGAATAGGCCTTTGTTTTGAAGGAGGCTTTGGGCATGTTTCACAATGATTACTCTTACTCTCAGCTGCCAGAGCATTAAGGATATCTTTCTTGGATCTCATCTTGGTGAGATTATTAGAGGGAAAGACCAGGAGAGTGTGGAAGATCACCTAAGACTGTGGCCCCTTTGACTTTCTCACTCTCAAACTAGTCCACATTCAGCCTCTAGTAATTCATCAAAATTACTATTTAAGTGTTTCTACCACTTTATGGTTCCAGTGGCTTCTGTTCCAATTATCAAATCTTACTTGTATGTGACTGAGATGTGTCTGTCTCTCCATATTTCTGGCTGATGGTTTGTCCTGCTGCCTCAGTTCTATGATGAGTCTAAGAAAAGTCATTTGATGTTTAGTTTGTCCAGCTTTCTCTTGTTGTAAGGACAGGAGTGATGATTTCCAAATACAGTACATGTCAGACCTTGTCTTAGTCCAGTTGGGCAGCTATAACAGAATACTACAAACTGGGTAGCTTATAAACAACAAACCTTTATTTCTCACCATTCTAGAAGCTGGGAATTCCAAGATCAAGGTGCCAGCATGGTTATGCTCTCATGAGGGTCCTCTTTCTGGCTCATAGCTGGGACCTTCTCACCATATCCTCACATGGTGGAGGAGGCTAGGGATCTCTCTGGAGCTTCTTTTATATGACACTAATCATATTCAAAAAGGTTCCACTCTTGTGACTTAAGCACCTCCCAAAGGCCCCACCTACTAATACTATGACCCTGGGCATTAGAATTTCATGACGGCAATGAAAATAGTTTGTAGTTTTGCAATATCTATATTGTAGATTAGCAACTGTGTTAAAATGAGCCTTTTATTGGTCTTTATATTTAACTATATACACTAGAAACAATAGAGATGTAGTGACAAATTAATCCTACAATTTCAAACTATTATCTAGAACAGTGTTTGTCAAAGTGTGGTCCCAGGACTAGCAATGTTAGCCATACCTGGAAATTTGTTAGAAATGCAAATTCTTAGTCCCCATCTCAGACCTACTGACTCAGAAACTCAGGAGGATGGAGCCAAAAAGCCCTGCAGGTGCTTCTGATACTATCTCAAGTTTGAAAACCTCTGATCAACACTAAATTATAATCACAATTGTAACTGGAATACAGTTATAATTTTCTAATTAAATTGTCTGTTAGCTTGGTACCTGTTGTAAGATACTCAATTAGTCATTGTTAATGATTCTATTACTCTGGAGATTATCTCAAGCAGTCACAAAATGAGTTCCTAAAATCATACAAGGTTTGAATGTGTGAAAATAGAATGGCAAATTTACAAGTTTTATGTCTTATTGGGATTGGAAGGGAAGGCTCCATTTTATAGGATAAAATATTTTTTAATTATTTTTAATTTAATTGTTTTTTTTTAAACTTTTCATCTTGAAGTAATGTTATGCTTGCAAAAGTAGTACAAAGAATTTCAATATGCCCTTCAGCCAGCTAACTCAACAGTTAACATTTTATATAACCATAGTGAAATGATCAAAACCAAATAATTGAAACTACTATTAAATAGTCTGCAAACTTTATTCAAATTTCACCAATTGTCCCATTAATGTCCTTCTTCTAACCAAAGATTTAACCCAGGATTGTACACTGCTTTTAGTTGCCATGTCTCCTTAATTTCCCCTAATCTTGGACAGTTCTTTGTTTCCTTGCTCATTGTAACCTTGAAACTTTTGAAGTGTGCAGTCAGCCAGTGATTTACATTCTTCATTTTAGGTTTGTCTGACATTTTCTTGTGCTTAAATTCAAGTTATGCATTTTTGCAAGAATACCATTGAAATGATATTAAGCCCTTCTCAGTTCATTTTATCAATATATTACTGGTGCTGTTATCTTTGATCATTTGGTTAAGGTGATGTCTGCCTGATTTATCCATATAAAGTTATTATTTTCTCCTTTATAGTTAATAATATATATTACTATTATATATTATTATATATCATATGTATTATTAATTATATATATGTAATTGCATTCATATTAATTATAATATATTTAATTATATTTCATGTATTTATATATTTTATGTAGTTATAACATGCAATTATAATAATAAATTCATTACAATTTAATTATAATATACTACAATATCTATTTATAATGTATATAATAGTAAATTAATTATGATTATAATGTTATATATTAGATATAGTTAACAATAATCTTATGGGAGGATACTTTGAAATTATGGAAACATTCTGTTTCCCATGATACTTGGCCCATTAATTTTAGGATACATTGATGATTCTTGCCTGCAACAATTATTAGCATGGTATTCACCAAATGGTGATTTCTTTTTTTAATTCCATCATTTATTCTCCATTTGTTAATGGGAATCCCACTATAATGAAGAGCTATCCTTTACCCGCCTTTAATTTTGTATTCAATTTTATATTTATACCAGTATAAGCTCATAAAAATTTATTTTATTGTATGGGTTATACTCCATCACTATCATCATTATTTATTTTCTTCCTCAAGCTGTCCCACATGTAGCCACTAGGAACTCCAAGTTGGCTCCAGTATCTTTTCAACACACTGTCATCATTTTTTGAGCATTTGCTTACTTTTTGACACCACTCCTTATTCCACGTTCATTTTGTACTTTCTCTATCTTGACCCTGGAATCAGTCATCTCTCCAAAAAGCACTGGCTTATTTTATTAAAGAATGGTATTTAAAAACTAAGATCTGGGCCTTGGGTATGCTCATTGCTACTAAGTTATCCTTGCTTCTAGGCCCTCTCAATGGAGAGAGCTAAGAAATATATGTATACACACTTACACACATCAATCATGCATCTACGCCTATTTCTATATCTATCTAGGTTTATATATATACACATGAAATCATAGTTAATATTGACACCTCCACTTCTAATCCAACATCACATGGTTGATTCTCACTAGAATCCTTTCCTTATTTTTAACTACTTTCCATTAAAAAAAAAAAAGAAAGGGGGGAGCTGACTCAGTGATGTAGTGGTTAAGTTCATACTCTCCTTTGGCGGCCTAGGGTTCACAAGTTTGGATGCCAGGCATGGACGTACACAGTGCTCATCAAGCTGTGCTGTGGTGGCATCCCACACACAAAAATAGAAGAAAATTGGTATAGAGGTTAGCTCAGCAACAATCTTCCTCAAGCATAAAGAGGAAGATTGGCAACAGGTGTTAGCCCATGACCAATCTTCCTCACAAAAAGAAAAAAAAGAAATCTGGATCTCATTATCCACATTATATTTATTTTCTCAGTCCCAGAATACACCTAAAGTAGTTTCAGAATTTCTAACACATACCTCTGTGGAAAAAAATTAAAATAAATTACAATCTAAAATAGAGTATTCATGTGCAGTGCATTTAGACAAACATATTGTAAAGTCCTTAATATTTTGCATTTAGACAGTTGTGTATTTCCAGAATTTTGTATTGCTATTTAATATATAGTTGAATATCTTCAGCACAATGCGCATCCATTCAGGTCTAAAAATTTCCACTTTTAGCACCCAGTTATTAAAGATCATATTATTATAGATTGTTAAAGCTGTATTTACTTTTCTGTTTTTTCTCTCATTTTTATTTAGAAAAGAGAACAAATTGCAATAGCATATAAACTCCACAAGGGTGGGGATTTTGTTTTTTGGTTTTCTGGTTTTCTTTTTCTACGGTAGCCCTAGGACTGGAAGAGAACTTGGCATATACTGGCCAATAGCTAAAAACTGGTTGACTAGAGTATCCAAATAATTATACAGACATTTGTATAACAATGGCAATTCTGCCAAAATTAAGCTGTTGGTGGAAAAGCAATCACCACTAGGTGACAGTATAAAACATTCATACCTTAACTCATATACAAATGTTCAAAATTGGCCCTTGAAAGCAAAGTTAGGGATGTCACTATGTAACACACATAGCTTGACTTATGAAAATCTAGTGGTACGTATATAAGAAAAGCATTAAATCAAATGTAGAAGCCTACTAAGTGCTCATCTGTGATAACAGAGTGAAGGTTTTAGGAATAATAGTTCTGTTAGAAAAAATGGATTGGGTGTCAGAGAGCTTGGCGGGCAGGAGATGAGTAGCAGAAAAAGCAGAGAATGAGCTGGAAGCTGCTAAAGCCGCAGGGACAGTATTAAGGTATGCATTCACCAAGGATGACCTGAGGATTCTTATAGTGAATGAAGTTGTAAGTCATTGCCAAGCTGAATAATGAAGCAACATGTAGGAAACGTTGGTAATATTTGTCTCTTTTTTAAGAAATGAGGATACTGATATGAGTGCTTATCTATCACACAGCTCTTCTGCTTCCAGAAGCCCTGCTTTTGCTCACTACTTCAACCACCTTGCTGCTCCTAAATTCTTAGTAAAGATAAATATTGAATTTGAAATAGTGCCTAAAATTGCCCCAATTTGGGGCTTTTAAAAACTCCTAGGAAAACCAGCCTAGTAGCTGATTTTGTTTTGATCTAAAAATTATTTGTGAAGTTATTTTTGCATAAGAATGTTGACCTTTACACAATTATGTGAATTAGAATATGTGAATTGCATGCCCACCTCTTAATAAATGAGAGTTCTTACAGCTGGTCACTGTTTCAATGAGAAATTAAAAGCATGAGGTGAGACTAAAGCTTTCTTTCACCTCAAAATGTTCCTTCGTTAGTGGAAACACAGAATCTATTTGAATAAAGTGTTTAACCTAGAATTCTGCTTTCCAGATATTCCTGGAGAAAAGATATGACTTCACTGCAATTTGAAATTTCTTTCCCTTGAAGGCTCCAAGTGCATCTGCTGAATTATAAAGAAGAGTAAGAAGACACATAAAATATATTGTTTGGATTTATTTTGCTCCATTAGTCTCTTGTAGGGTAAAATTGATTGTTTTATGGAAGTTAATCTCTTACAAATTAAATATGATTTTAATTAAACATCTCTAAGAGTCAAAGGCTAATTGTCAGGCAAAATTTGAAGTAGAAAATAACCAGAAACTCATTATTTTAGGTTCTCCATTGTTAAACCTCATTGTGTTTGTCTTGACTAAGCTTTTGACTATCATAAAAGTTATTTACCTTTTTCTGACATGATCATGTACTTGGAATTTAAAAGAATATTTGAATTTTACCCTTCTAGCAGAGAACTTAGAATTTTCATACAATAGTTATAGACATTCGGTAGAGTAATACCTAAAGACAAATTTTATTAGGAAAATTTCTAAATATAACGTTTATTAATTTTTCTCATTATTCTTCCATTAATTGCTATATTTTTAATAATTACACATCCTTGTTAGTAGAGAATTAAGAAACAAAAGATAGCAAAGGCTCTCATGTGAAAAAATATTCCAAAGTGGAATAAAATATCATTTGTTCATAATAAAAGGAGTTCAATTTCTAGGTAAATAAATACAAGTACATTCAATATTGTGTAATTTTGCTACTTTGAAATAACAAATAAAAAGAATAACATACTAACAAATGTGATAAATAAATGGAAATGTATTTATTGAAATATTGATATTAAGTAATCATAAACCCATGCTTTGACATATTTCATGTACTCCATGATATAGTTACAACATATTCCAGTAAACTACAGTCTTTATGGAAACATTAACTTAATGCTTTGTAAAAAAGTAAGTTCACACACTGGGTTTTGACAATTTATTTTTTGAAGGACACAGCAAGTTACTAAAAATAATTGGATAAATGATAAAGCAAGACTATCAGTAACAATTAAAAATAAAATTATATTTATGTATTATGTGCTATGGGTATATTTTAAAGTACACATCCAGAAAAACACTCCAAAGTACTAATCAAGTAAAAAGTCTGGATTAAAAAGAAATTCCTCAAAGCTTTAACTTGCTATATCCAATGTTTAGAATAAACAATTGTTCGAATTTTGCCATGTATGTATATATGTATTTGTAGGTATATATGTATACATGTGTATGTGTGTTTGTGTGTGTGTGTGTATATATATATATATACATATATATATACACACACGTATTCTGACTCATTTGAAAGTGAGCTTCAGGCATGATAACATTTTATCACTAAATATTTTTGCATGCATCTGCTAAGAATAGGAATTGCTTCCACATTTTTACAACACTGTGATGGTTAATTTTATGTGTCTGCTTGGCTGGGCCACAGTACCCAGACATTAGGTCAAATATTGTTCTGGATGTCTCTCTAAGGGTGTTTTTGAATGAGATTTACATTTAAATAAGTAGACCTTGATGGGAAAAATGGGTGAAAACGATCAAAATGGAAAAAGAAAAAGAAATAAAGATAAACAGTTCTAAGAGTAATAGAGAAAAAGCATAGAACAGATCAAACAATATAAGATTTGGAAAAATCGTATGATAAAATAGAAGACAGAATTTACTGGATGATTTTTTAGTGATGTCAACAGGATGTGTGCCCTGGTGGTAAGGCAGTGTGTCCAAGGGCTGAAATAGCCTTGCTATGCCAGGCTCAGCCTGCATGGTTCAACTTGCATCGCCTGTCTTCCTTCCATATTCTCTGCCTCTAAATCCTCTTCATGGGAGCACCCTACTGAAAATGAACCGACAACAGTAATCTTCATAATCATGTCAATAAAATAGGGGAAACCATATTTGTGCCTTGTAAATTCATCAGTGCTTCACTTTGCTAGAAAGCTATTTCAGTAAACATATCAAAACTAGCATGTTGACTTTTACTCTTCAAAAATGCAGCTCTTTAAATGTGGCTCCAAGTGTGATTTCTATCTCCTCATTCTTAACCTACCTCTCACATTTTGTTCTCAATGTCAGTAAAAATTCAAAAAGAAAAAAATCCATTGTATTTTTCTCTAATACTCCTGCATTTTCAACATGTCTTGCCGACACTCAATGCCTGCAGGCAGGCATATCTGTGTATGTATATGCACACATTTGATGCCCACGACACACGTATTTGGGATCATGTTCCTAAGCCGCACAGCTTATCTTCCAATGATAATTGCTATAGTGTCTTAGTCTGTTTGAGTTGCTATAGCAAATTACCAAAAACTGTGTGGCTTATAAACAATAGAAATTTATTTCTCACAGTTTTGGAGGCTAGAAGTCTGAGACCAGGGTGCCAGCATAGTTGGATGAGGACTGTCTTCCAGATGGTAGATTGCCATCTTCTCATTGTATCATATGACAGAAAGACAGCAAGAGAGCTCTCTAGAGTCCCTTTTGTAAGGGCACTAATCCCATTCATAAGGGCTCCATCTTCATGATTTAGTAATCTCCCAAAGGTCCCACCTCCTAATACCATAAAAAAAATCAGTAGACTTTGAATAAAGTAGATTACCCTCTGTAATGTGGGTGGGTCTCATCCACTCAGTTGAAGGCCTAACTAAAGCAAAAGGCTGACCTCCCTGAACAAGAAGAATGCTGCCAGCAGGAGGCATTTGGGCTTGAACTGCAACATCAGCTCCTCCCGGTTTTGACTGCCTTTGAACTCAAACTGCAGCCCTTTCCTCAGTCTCCAGTCTGCTGGTCTTTCCCATCAGATTTTGTATTCACTAAGCATCTGCAATTGCATGAGCCAATTCCTTAAAATAAATCTCTTCCTATATGTATATATATATACACACACGTCCTATTGGTTCTTTTTCTCTGGAGAACTCTGACTAATACAAATATCATTTTCATATTTTAAAAGGATTATCAATTTTTAAAATTTCAGATTTTCATTTCAAATTTTCAATTTTCCCCAATTTTATCTAAAATATATTTTTAGCCTCTTTTTGAGCTTTGAGTCAATGAAAGTTCAAGCTTCCTACTTTTATTTTTCCTGTGTCATCTGACATTTGGAAGAGACTTAGCCACCATAAGCAAAGTCTCACATTCCGGGCTCCACATTTTCCTCATGGTGTCATTTTTCTTGTTTTTTAACCCCCTGTATTTCCTACAATCAGGAAGTTAAATACAAAGGCTTGATTTGGTTGAGATGTAGCGCTTTGAGTAAGAATACCTTGTACGTCCTGCCATGCTTCATCAGGAGGGATACGATGTCATGTGGTCCACTCGTAGTGAGACTACTTTTCATCACATGGTCAAGATGGGAACTCCGGGGTCTCTCCATTGTAAAGGTGTTCTTTTTCCTGTTCATTGACATTAGCAAGTGATTTTCTGGGGATTTGGTTTCAGTGAGTATCTGGTTCCTCAAAATTTCCTCTAATGATTTTAGCCTCTAGTGGTGATCCTCTTCTGAATTATTTGACTTAGGGTTACAAAATGTTCATTTTCTAATTCTATCATTCCCTCTCCTTTGTTAAGTGGAGTTTTTAAACTTCTGTTTAAAAAAGAGAGACAAGAATTCTATCTCATTACCATGGGCTGAACTGCCCTTCCTCCAAGAGTTATGCTAAATGCTTAACTTTGCTTATGATTACTAATTGTGAGGATAAAGAGTTAGTGTGATAATCTCCTCATTGGTAGCATATCTCTCACTCTCTGACTCCACGAGTTCATAGATTTCTATATATTCAATGGTTACAGTTAATTACATTCTGTATCATATTTGATGCTCAAATTGTTCCTAAACTGGTTCCTAGGTCCTTGTGACATGTCTCTATTCTTTGAGAGCTTGCTTTTTTTCTGGCACAATTGGATGTGTCAGGTTCACTGTGCACTTTCCCTGAGCCAGTCCTAGAGCAGCCATTTGTCCAAAATAGTATTTAGGAACCACAATGTGGTCATAGTCATTGGATATCTTTAAAATAATATTTAAATGCATGGCTGAACTGGCACAGACATAGGAGCTTGTGGAGGCATCTGGAGAGGTAAGGGAACATCATGTTGACATATAGCTTGGGCACTCTGTTTCAGTGGCCTGGGCCCCGTTCCTGGGCATGGACCTACACCACTCTGTTAGCAGCCATGCTGTGCTGGTGGCCCACAAACTAAAAAAATAGAGGAATATTGGCACAGATGTTAGCTCAGGGTGAATCTTCCTCAGGAAAAGAAAAAAAAAGGAGTTTGCATTTGAGACCACCACATAAAGCCTGGGATCCTGAAAGGTGATGCATGGTTGAATTAGAAAGGGAAAAAAAAGTTAGAAAGGGGGAAAACCCCACAGAGGGACATGGTAGGATATTTGCCTAGTTTGGCCATCAATCTGTATAGAGCTGGAAAGAAAAAGAAAATTTCCCCCTGAAGTTTCCCAAGCATAAGTGTACACTTACTTGAAATTGGGAAAGAAATTACTGAACACTACCTATCTGGCCCACAAAATCCAATTAAGTCAAATATTAAGTGATCCTAGGTCATTAGTGTCCACATTCACCTGCAGAAACCAGACCAAATCCTCTCTGAAGGAATAATTTTTAAACCTTAGTCTAACAAAATTCCCAAAATAAGGAAAGTAGCTACCATCAGAAAGAGAGAGAGTTTATTAGCAGGAAAAAAATTTTCTAAAGCATGAAGGATAATACCCCAAGCATGACATGTGTTGATATTATCAGGTAAGGAATATAAAACAAGTAGGTTTAAAGAAAAGAAAAGCAGGCAAAAGTATGACACAGAACAAGAGATTATCAAAGATGCTCAGGCATATTTTTCAAAGTTTCTAAAGAAAACTTCTAGAAATGAAAAAATACAATTACTAAAACGAGAAACTCAATAGATGGGCTAAACACAAATTAGTTACCATTGGCTGAAGAGAAAAGCCATGAAGGAGAAGATTGAATTTAACAAATCACCTGGAATGCAGAATGAAGATGTGAGGAAATGAAAACATGAAAGAGAAGGTAGGAGATATTGAGGATAAAGTAGAAAGGTCACTATATGTCTATTCAGAGTTCCTGAGAGAAGAATAGGGAGACCAGAAAAAAGGCAATATTCAAAGTGATAATGACTGAAAATTTTCCAAAACTGATAGACAGGAATTCTCAGGGTCAGAAAGTCCAATGAATTTCCGACAGGATTACTAAAAAGAAGAATACACCTAGACATAATATGGGAGCTACAGTGGAACTGGAGATCAATAAAGATAAAATGAAGACTTTAAAAGCAGTGAGAGAGAAAAGACTTTTTTTATGAAGGAGCAATGAAACAGTCAAATTCTCCAAACCAAAAATAGAAGCCAGAAGACATCAGAAGAGTATCTTCAAAGAAGAGAAAATAGATGTCAGCCAGAATTTTGTGTCCACCCAAAGCCATCATTTAGGAATGAAGGTGACATACAGACTTTTAGCAAACAAAACACAATGAAGATGAAATAAAGACTACGTTCAGGCAAAAACAACCCAAAAAGCCATTCCACAGATACCAAGAGAGGAAGAAAAGCTTCCAGCTGACACTGGGAGAGACAGCTGACTATGTAACCAGGGACACCTTAGGAGCTGCCAAGATGGTTAGGCAATGAGCACCAAGCTGAACCTCCAGCAAAAGGAAAAAGCAATTTTACATGGCCTTTCCATTAGTGAGTTTCTTATTGAAATACCTAGATAACTGAAAAGTTAGAATTGTCAATACCATGCTGTGATAGGACATGGAAGATGAAATAAAGGGAAATTTTTACAATGTAGAACAGAAATGCACACAGGCATGTACATATGTGTCTAAAAAGACAGAACTTTAAATCAATGGAATTCAGTATCTTGATTTTACCAATTTATTACTGAATAATTTTTAACAGTTACCATTGGTGAAGAAACGAGGAAAGTGTGCATTTTTCAAAGCCGTATTACTTTTTCAATGGAAAAGTGAATTAGCCTAATCTATAGTCATAGGACAGTTACAAGCTCACAAATGTACATACATAGACATAGAAAGCATGTTCCATTTAAAAGAGTGATTTGGGGCAAGGCTGAATCTGATGACCTTATGACCAACCTATACACCCTATTATATATATATATAGCATTACAGAGAATGAAGGGATAAATATATATATATGTATACACGCATATGCCCTAACACTGCATTATTTGATTTGATCAGCTCAATAATCCTGAAAGATAAATGGCATGAGAGTTGAGTATTTCCATATTACAGCTGAAAAAACTAATAGTAAAACAGATCAAATGATTTGCGCAAGGTCCTACAGCTAGTGGCAGGATGAGGCAGGTAGGCAGGTCATCAGATTCAATGACATTTGCTATATATTTTACCTTATGACATCAAACAAGCACCGGTAGCTGTGGTTTTATGTTCATTTACCAAGTAATTGCAAGTTCTCTGCCTTTTTAGCAACATCATCCTTGATTACAATACCCACACTGCAGATAATTGCCCTCAAAGATGTCCATGTCTTAATCCACAGAATTCATGAATATGTTAAGATTCATGACAAAGGGAAATTAAGGTTGCTAAACAGCTGACCTTAAAATTGAGCGATATCCTGAATTATCTGGATGAGCCCAGTGAAATCACAAGGGTCCTGAAAAATGGAAGAGGAAGGCAGAAAAAGACAATCAGAGGGAGACGTAACTATGGAAGAATGTTCCGAGAGATGCAAGATTGCTGACTTGAAGGAGGCCATGAGCCAAGGAATGTGGGCAGTGTCTAGAAGCTGGAAAAAGCAAGGAAACAGATTCTCGCCTAGAACTTCCAGAAATGGAGACAGCCCTGCCAAATTGGACTCTACCTACAGAGCTGTAGGATAAATTTGTGTTGTTTAAGCTGCTAAATTCATGGTAATTCATTACAGCTGCAATAGAAAATTAATACATATACCTTATTAGCTTACAATGGCAAATACTTATTCCTTGCTTGAATTACCTGAGGTCAGGAAGTCAGCTGTGGCTCCAATAGGTTCTGTTCAGCTCTGCCCTGTGAGTTTTCCCATTTTGGAACCCAGTTCAAAGAAGTAACTACTATCTGGGTCATGCACTTCTCAAGTATATGGTGGACACAAAAGATACAAAACCAAAACTAAATTAGCAAATTCAAAAATTTTGCTCAAGTGTTAAATACATCGCATGTGCTCACATTCCACTGGCCAGAGCAAATCACATGACCGAACTGAAAGTAGTGGAATGAGAAGTATATGGTTCACCTGGCAGAAAGGAAAGGGAACATGTAATTGATGAATGCTGTATATAATACAATGCGTCAGATATAAAGAACATTGCATCTAGGCTATGAGAAGCTAAATTTTCCTGTTCGCCTTTTCCTAAGCTAAATTGACCATTCCTGGGAAGGTTGAAGCAATGTGTTCCAGTGACTATTTTCCATGATTCTTCAAAGAGACAGTGTGTGTGTTCTTAAAGGAAAAATAGTACAGAAGGATTGTTAGCTACACATGCTTTTATGTCTGCAGCTTCAGGATTAAAGTAAGCCTACATGTAGACATTGCTCTACACTTAAATTCCCTCTCCCTCTACGCTATTTTCACTCAATACATAGTCACATGCCAGGGACTGTTCTAAACATGGGATCGAGTATTTTGCTGCAGAGAAGAATGAAGCAAATGGCTGGGGCAGGGCGGGGACGTGGGTGGTTATGAGGTTGATCCGAGGCAATGTTGCAAAGTAAGTGAAATGTGGTTTTGCCTTTGATGCTGGCCTCCCGGTTTGTGTGTTCATTTTCCTGGCAGTGTCTCTTTCCCTACACTCGTCTCTCATGGCAGGCCCTCATGCTACCCCATATCAGGCTGTCCAGGCCTGCAAAACTGCCCCATCCTGCTCATGGCTCTCTCTCTAACATTTGGTGCTCTCGAATATCTCATTCCTCTTTTTTGCTATCAATCAAAACTAACCTGCCCTTTGTCCAGTTTCATAGGGCTTTTTGAAGAATTGTGAATAATTCTTAGTTGGCCTTTTTCCAATCCTCTCCCCTCCACCCTACACGTTCATCAGGACCAATTCCTGGCAGCATGGACTCCAACAGGTCCAGACCTATCTAAGGAAAAGTGCAAACGTGTTTCCTGAGAAGGATACTACTTAACCTCCATTAACAAGGCTACCCAATAGATATTTATTAAACTTGCATTTCATTCAAGGTAGTGGGCAAATAGCAGGGGATACAAAACAGAAGAAAATGCAGTTCCTGACCCTGGGCAGCTCACTTTCTTGGAGGGGAGACACCCACATAAACAAACTTACCACAAACGTGGTAAGTGCTGTGTGCTGGTCCAGGGCGGGTTTGCCTTTTGATGCATGCCTCAACCTTGCTCTGTTCTCCATTGTAACACATGGGGCCAAGATCTGCAGGATGCGTTTCCCAGGATGCTCTGTCAGCAGGATTTCTGCTAGATTCAGCCAAAGGTAGGTGCTGGCTAAAGACTGGAGGGCATTAAAAAAGGGTGAAAAAAATAATAAATGAAAACAGATGCGTGGAGAAATTAGGCATGGAGAACTTGCTAAGATGACCCAGTTAGTGGATGCCAGAAGTGGAATTTAAAATGTGAACCAATCAATAAAAAGTCCTCTTTCCCACCTTCCTGTATTTAACACAGTAACCAAATTCTGCCCATTGCCCCTTAGCAGAGATGTGAGAAAGTGGAATAGGGACAGGTTGACAGACAAGTTCTAAAGAGATGTCCAGCTAGAGAAGTTCTTAGAACACGGAAGAAACAAGAGAGAACTTGCCTATATGAGATGTCCTTTGCAGTGTCCTAAAGTAATCAAAGAATGAGATAGAGGAAGGGAATTCAGGTAGGGGCAGTGATGGGAAAGATGGGGTAAGTTAGAAGGAAGTGGCAAATAGAAGGTTCTTTCAGCTTATCCCAGGTGGAGGCAAGAAAGACAGGTAAGAGGAAAGCACAGAGGAGGGGCATTGCATGGACACTTTCAAGGAGCCTTCCTGAGAGACGGGAGACTCTGCCAGCTTCATGTTCCAGGTAGAGCCCCTTAGAGCAGAACTGGGGATGCCTCCTTTCATGCCTTTGTGTTCATCACAAATTCAGTGATGGGAACTGGTTGCAGGACCGGCACTTTTCCCTGAGTTTATATTGTTAACAGCCCTCACTGCAAGTGATGAGCCTATAAAATAAAGCACAGGCGCTGTGTAGGGTTACGTAGAAACTAAAAATAGACACCTAAGACTTTGTCTTCTTAGGTAACACAGGCATTAGTTGAGGAAGAACAACAAAATAAACATGAATAGAATAATAAACGCATGAGTGTTTATAGAACGCTGACATAAGTGTAGTACCTTTGTCTGTCCTCCTAGCCTTGCTTCTGTTTCCCTGGGCATTTATTCTCCTCTCCACCTTTCCCTTGATCAGGATGTTAGAAATGGATATGCCCATAGAAAATAGTTAGTGTCTGGATCAATATAGTTCTGACTGGTTAACATATAATTAAAGCATGAAAGAAAGGAAAATTCTACATACTTATGTGTCTACATCAAATACAGCCATGGGAGGTACACAGGCCTGTGTTTATTTGAGGGTCATGCTATTAAACTGAAAGGAAGCCGTTGGAAACTACAAAATTCTACATATACACTATTGCATAAATATAAGAATAAGTGAAATGTATCAAAATATGCAGCCCTTGATGTGCACTATAAATTCTTTGAGGGAGGAGAGTTGATCTGCACAAAATAAGCTTAAGCGTGATGCTTACCCTCCCGGCTGGGAGCTTAGGAAGAGCAGGCCAAATACTGAAGGACCTCCGTTCTCCCTCAGCCAGAGGTTGTTCCCATAGAGACCACAAGGAAGGCACAGGAGCGAGTTGACACAGATGGTTGTGTACCACCATTGCCTATCCTGGCTGTTAAATCAGTAGCTGTAACAAGCCATAAAAAACCTCCATCCATCCAATTGATTTTCAGTATCTACTGTATGCCAAATAATGTGTCAGGCATTAGGAATATAATGGTGAGCACATTAGGTATGGTCCTAGCTTAGAGAATGATGAGGAAACTGAAATTTAGAGAAATTATAGTTTGTAACTTTCCAGAAGTCACACAGCTAGGAAAAGTGGAGCCAAGATTTACACCAGCTTCTGTGTGACCTTTAAAGCTCATTCCATTAACCACTAACCTATACTACTGTTTCTTTCCCTTTTACACTAAAGTTATCTCTCCTGTAAATTTCAGGGCAATGATTGGTATGAGGCAACTAGTTCACTTATCTAATGAATGTTTCTTTAAATATGAATTTGAAGGCCCCTGGAATTGTATCCGGTTGCAATTTTATCTTATCTGATGAGCAGCATGGGGCCAGGTCTGCCAAGCCTTGGCTTTACTGAATTAATCAGCCCGAGGCTGTCCCAGGGAAGCCAGCAATTCTGCAGTGACTTTCCCCATACAGATGGCCCCTTAGTCAGCTCTGAGAATGCACAGGGAAGTCTGGCTTGGTGTTTCAGCAGCAGACTGGGTGGACAAAGGCCTGGGTGGACACAGATGCCCAAGCAATTGTATTGAGCCTATTTCCTGTCATTTAAACCCAGTGTCATTTATTATTCAACTCAGAGTGTATTTGGAGATTCAATTTGTAGGGTGTATGACACACATAGTAAATTGGTATGTATTATCTCAGTTCATTTGCTGGAGGACAGGTGTTCACATCACAAGAACCAACAGCCCCATCGACAGTAATTGGTGCCTTGGCTGGCAGTCTGAGCCTAGAGGGCAAGGACTAAAAGTGCATGAAGAATGAACTAATAATAATTTCCACAAGCGGCATAGTGTGTTTTACTTGAGGCTCTCAAAGCACATTTTAGGCGTTCATTCACCCTCACCACAACACTGCCTGGGCTTGCTATTACTCTGCTGCTATAGCCAGGAAACAAAAGCAAAGAATGGCAGACTCAACTTCACAGGGGAAAACAATGGCAGGACGGGAATTAAAAACTCCGGAGGCCCGAAGCCTCGTTCTCTCTCCTCAGAGTCTCACCACCTCCATTTTCCTCTCATTTATTATTTAATGTCTTAGCCAGGATATTATTAAGGAACCAAGACTGGTGAATTCAATTTAGTTCAGGTTAATTACTTTCAAAATGTTTGCAAGTCTGCGTGGTGCACAAAATCATATTCAACACAAATTAAACCAAAAAAATTATATATAATATATAGATATATATATATATATACATTTCCCATGATAGTTACCATCTGTTTCAAATGTATGTAGCATACAAACAATAATCATAACAACCCATTGAACACACTCTCAGTAACACGCAGATTTTCCGGTTAAGTATTTCTGTGTGAACGAAGGACAGTCAATCTGGGTCGGATGTTAAGATTGTATGAAGCAAAGAAACTCCAGAGCTTAAGTATTATCTTAACTACATATCTAATGTCATTTCAGAATACTTTGCATGCTAAATTCACTTAAAAATATGAAATTAGAAAACCCTGTCCTTGTGGGTTTTGTTAATAATGAGCAGGGAGAAAAATGGAACTTTTGCCCTGGAGCTCAGGTGAAAAGACATAATTAAAAATACTGCACTGGAAAAAGTGATTTCTACTTCCCAGGTGGCATTTGCTCTCTGCATACTTCCAAATAGCCATCCATAACAAAACCAACTCACTCAATTAAGCTCCTTCCACTTATAACACATGCATTTTTCTTTATCGCCAGTTGAGAAATTCCAAAGGATAAATTGAATAAATGGAAAAAGAGATTGACTGCCATCTTCTCTTTTCAAGGATAAGTTATGCAAACATGCTATAATTGCAGAGTCTTCTGACCTTTGGGAAATTAACTTCGACCAATAAAATGATAAAGGTGTACAAGGGCACTACCCATAGTCACTCAGGCAGTACACAGTACAACTTCGGGGCGCCCCAACACACCCCAGGCTGAGCATGGAGATCCTGGGGTTGAGCAGGAAGTGGCTCTGCATTCTGACTATTTGGGGAGAAAAAAATGTCATTCCATTAAACCCAATTTATTTAACTTACCCAGCCTAAGCAGACAAGCAGAGTATAAAATTATCTAAAACTTTTCACAGAGGGGAAGCAGTTATCAGCTTTTGTTTGACACAAGTACCAAGATATAACGAATGACCTCTACCATGATGATGACAGCCCTGGTGACCTATTGGATAAGATTTGGCGCTCTCACTGCCGTGACCCTGGTTTTTTCCCAGTTCCCATGTGGCTATAATGCTGAAAGCTATGCTGGACAGGTTTCAGCAGAGCTTCCAGACTAAGACAGACTAGGAGGAAGAACCTGGTCACCCACTTTTGAAAAAACTGACCATGAAACCCCTATGAATAAGCAGTGGAGCATTGGCTTATGTAGTGCAGGAAGGTGAGAGGATGGCACAAAAACACCAGGCAGGGTTCCGCTCTGCTGTACACAGGGTGGCTAGGAGTTGGAATCAACTCAATGGCACTAGCAACAAATCATCATGATTTTCTCAATAAAATTCTCATTTTAACCTAAAGTGAAAATGGAAAGAAAGGAAAAGGGGGTCCTCAGAATAGCACCATATTGTGGGGAGAAAAAAGTCTCAAAAAGCCAAGTATTTGCTCCAAGTTAGTAATCAGAGGACACAGAGCAGAGTGACTATACGGACTACGATTTTCTAATTCCCGGTGAGTTCTTAGATTTCATACCATTGAGAGGCGTGACCACCCTATTTAATGAGCTTTTCCCAAAGAAAAGTTCCATAGCTGAGTAGGACAAAGCTCCACTTGCAGAGGAAGCCACATCTGTAGTTCCTGGGACCAGGAACAAAAAAAGGCATCAAGCTAGGAACTCAGTATCTCCCTAGCCTCATATTCTGCTCTAGTAAATAAACTCTTAAACATAGTTCCCAGCTTGTATCCCATCTACAGTGACAGCCTACTGTATTTTTTTATGTCTCAGGCCCTCCCTTGAAATTTAGTGTGCCTACTTTCCTCATTGCCTTCTCCCAGTCCCCTGCCAGGACCTGCGTGGTTGCTGGACCATAGCACCTCCCATGGTCACCATGATCCCTGGCTCCATCCAGTCTGTCCGCACTGGCAGTTGTCATCAGAGAAGCCAATTCCCCAACACAAGAAAGAGGAGCAATCAAGAATATCAAAGCAAGGAGCAGGAAGGAATCTGTTTATATTTACTATATTATCATTGATACTAATTTCTGAATTGTCTTCCATATGGTCTTTGCCTTCATCCCACTTTTTGGCACCTGATCATTTAATTCATTTCCTGGCTACATGTGGCTTTTCATGGGTCCCTTCTCTTCCTTCGATGGACACATTTATCTTCTACTCATTAATTCAGCTTGCGTGGGTTTGCAAGCATATGTTCACTGAAAGAAATTTAAATAATTGTGACCTTAAACTCAAGAGAACAAAAACTCTAGTTATTTAAAGAATTTAAACATAGTGTGCTAAATGCCTGTTCGATTATCTGAAGACCAGACGTGTCTTTATTCATTCCAAGGCTAAGACATGTCATATGGATTTTGATGATTTTTATTTCCACTAAGAACCGAAGATTGCCTGATGCATGCTTGTCACACCTAGGACAGTGACTGACACATAAAGGCTCTCAATAAATACTTGTTGAATTTATAAATTAAGTAAATGAAAAGCATTTGGATGGCAGGTTTCCTCTCTTTTCAATATTTTCCTTTCTTTCTCTTGCATTCCCCACAATACCAACCAGAGCTTTCCATACAAAGGTGATGAATGTCAAATGAATGGATTGATGAATGAGAGTCCCAATAACACCAGTTTTAAAATATCTGTATGATAAGATCTCAAATATGTCTAAAAAAATATGTAAGCATAAAAAAAACATTTTGTGGAGAATGCAGCACAACTGGTACAGTAGTTATCCCTGAGTCGTGTGATTATATTTTTTCTGTTTCAATTTTTCTAAAATTCATATGGATAACTTTCATTTATATTACAAAAATCATTGCACTCATAATAAAAGGAATTTACATAATATCAAAGGTGTTTAAATATAAATTTTGTTTTCATTCCAAACCCTACTCCACAAAGATAAATATTACTAACACTTTGGTATGAGAACACACACAAACAATATATAAATATAAAATGGTTCCATCATACTATATACATATTGTAACCTGCTTTTTCATTCAATGATACGGGGTTGGGGGTATTTGTGTGTATACACTTTACCCTGTTTTAAGAGCTGCTAATTATTTTGTTGAATTGCTGTGCCTTAATTTATTTAATCAATACATTTTTGGCAAATGATTAGGCTATTTTCAACTTTTTGACTGTAATAAATACACCATTTCACACTGGTTCAATTATTTTCTTATATGAAATTCCTATGAACATATTTATAATTCGAAGGGTCTAAACATAATTACAGGTTTTGATGTGTTTTGTCAGATGGCTCTCCAGAAATGGTATATCCATGTACATTCCAAATATGTACAAGATTTTTGTTTCCCTATAACATTTACTAAAATCAGACATTATAAAACATTTAAATCTTTATTCATTTGATAATTTAAAGATAGCTAATTACTATTTTAATTTGTAATTCTTTGGTTATTATTAGCGTTATGTATCTTTTCATTTTTATTGGATGTTTGCTCTATTGTGAGTTATAGTTTATGCCCTTTGCCTGTTTTTCTTCAGAGGTGTTTGCCTTTTTTTTAACTGATTTATAAGAAGCCATTTTTTAAAAGGATAGGAACTCTATATTCCTCTTACATATTGCAAATATCTTTCTCAATATTTCATTTGTCTCTCAACTTAGTTTCTTTTTATTTTGCCTTATATAAATTAACTCTTTTTATACTATGCAGTCAAAAATATTAATGTTTTCATTTCCTTGTCTTTGGGTTTTATATTTTGCATAGAAAGCACTTTCTATTTCAAAAATATTTAAAATATTCTCCTACAGTTTTCTAATGCTTTTAAAACTTTTCTAATACTTTATATCTTTTATATTTATATTTTAAATCCACCTAGAATTGTGCATGTATCTATAAGGAGATGCAGAGATCTGAATTAACTTTCTTGCAAATGAAGATCCAATTGTGCCAACACTATTTATTGAATAATCTACTTTCTTCACTGAATGCTTTTAAGCAAGAAAGTAACATAAAGTTGTATTTTTGGTAGAATAAATACGGGCTGATGTAGAAATACACTGGAGAAGAGAGCTGAGATTTGATGTTTTATGGGTGTGGACAAGTAATATGCAGGCTATACTGAATTCAGTCAAGAGTTTCCCAAACTGGTATATTTAGATGTTATATATTTATTTAAACCCAAAACATAAACATTCATGTGCAAAAAAAAATGAATCTACACCCATAATTCAAAATTCAAAAATCAATGGGAAATGGATCATAAGCTGAAGACTATAAAATTTTAGAAAATAAAATATAAAGAAAATTTTTGTGACGTTGGGTGAGTTAAGGACACAAAAGCACAAATCTAAAAGAACCATAAAAGAAATGATTGATAAGTGGAATTTATCAAAATTAAAAATTTCGCTCTTCAAAATACACTTTTAAGAACATAAAAAGACAAGCTGCAGGATGGTAAAAAAATATTTGCAAACATATAACTGATAAAGGACTTTTATCCAGAATATATAAAGAACTTTCACAACGCAATAAAAGCGGGCAAAAGCTTAGAACAGATGGGTCATGCAAGAAGAGTTATTGACAGCAAACATGCATATGAAAATATGTTCAACATTAGTTTGAGGAAATGCAAATTAAAAGTATATACATATCACACACCTATTAAAATTACCAAAATTTTAAAACTGACAGTATCAAGTGCTGATGAGTATAAAGAGCAACCAGATGTATCAGATATTTCTAGTGTAAATGCAAAGTAGTACAGCTACTTTGGAAAACAGTTTGGCAGTTCTTATAAAGGTAAATATACACTTACCATTATGACCAAATAATTTGACTCCTAGGTATCTCTCAAGAGAAATGAAATGTATATCCACACAAATACCTGTGCCAACTATTTATCATAGTTTTATTCATAATCGCCAAAAACTAGAAACAACCTGAATGTTCATCCACTGGTGAACAGATAACCAAATTATGACAGATACGTGCAACAACGTGGATGAATCTTCAAATAATTATGTCAGTGAAAGAAGCCAGATACAAGTGGCTACATTCAGTATGATTCCTTTATAGGACATTCTGGAAAAGGCAAAACTATAGGGAAAGAAATGAGTGGTTGCCAGGGGCGAATTGTGGGGAAAGGGAATTGATTTCAAAGGGGCACAGGGAACACTGTGAAATCAATTAAAATATTCTATATTCTGATTGTTGATGGTTATATGACTGTTTACATTTGTCAAATTTCATCAAGGATGAATTTTACTGTATTTAAATATACCTCAAACAATCGGACTTTAAAAATCAGATAAGGAAAACATTTTATAAAAAGAAAAAGAAAACAAAACGGGACATTCTGAGGAAGTAAGTTTAAGCTGAGGCCTGAAGGTTGAATAGAAATGAGCCAGCTAACGGCTTGGGGAAAATATGTTGGAGGCAAAGGGAATAGGTCAGGCAAAGCCCCGAGGAGAGAGCATTTGAACGTTAGAGGAAGTGACCTGAGGTCACTGTGGCGGAGGTGTTGTAAAGGGGCACAGTGTGACAAAAAATGTGAGAAGAGAAATAGACAGCACCAGATCATACAAAGTCTTATACCAACTACTCAGGACTCTAGATTTTATCCCAAGTGCAATGGGAAATTGCCAGAAGATTTTAAACAGAGAAATAAATGTGATCTGATATAAATTTTTAGATCATTCTAGATGCTTTGGTGAGAAGGATTGGTGAGGGCAAAAGTAGGTGTGAGGAGACAGATTAGGAGAACATTGCAGAGAGACCATGAAAGCTTGAGCCATAGTGGTGCACACGTACACGGGGAGAAGGGCCGTATTTGGGATACATTTGGATTCTCAACTCCACCAACCCTGAAAATGGAGTGGATAAAAACATCTACGTCATGGAGTTGTTATGAGAACAAAAGTACATAATTTATTTGCAACTTTGTTCAGCATATTATAAATGCTCAATACATGTTAGCTGTTATTTTAAAAGATGAAAATAAACTAAACACTGCTTCCCTGGTTTCTGCTTTCATCTCCACCACCCTCACAGCCTTGTGTATGCTCCTGGGAGGCCCTCAGTGCCTGCACATCTCCTTCCTGTACGACCGTGTCTTTTTTTTCCTCCGACTTCATTGAGATATAACTGACACACAACATTGTGTAAGTATAAGGTGTACAATGTGTTGATATGATACACTTATATATTGCAAAATAATTATCACTGTAGCATTAGTTAAGATGTCCATCACTATGACCATGTCTTTATCATATGTCTATGTGGAATTGGTCCAGTCCCTCCTTGACAATAAGCTTAATGCTAGCTGGTTTTCTCCCAAGAATGTGCAATAACGCATGATCAAAACCATGCAAGAACCAGTCCTTCACTTCTACTTATAGCTTACAGACACAAAGTAATGTCTAGGTAGTGATTAACTGACCTGGTTTTGTTCACTTTATTTTTTCCCTGTCTTTGAACATCTGAATATTCTTTTTTGGAAGGGTGGCATGGTACAAATCTGTTTTCCTTAGTTATATGTGCTTACTTTTACAGGAATGTTAAACCCATTTTTATTTTGCACCCCCCTAAAAAGGCTATTATAATCAGAAATATAAATGATATGGGCCTGAACAAGAAGAATGAAAGTGAGAAAGGAAAGAGGAAGATCACTATGAATTTGGAAAGAAGATACAAGGAGACTGGGTGAACAATAAAATACAGAGGGTCGTGAATATGAAAACGACAAAGACAATTTTCCCTTCCTTTAGGGCTGAGTGAAATCCGTCACCACTGACATGGATAGAAAAGTGAGGAGAGGGGTCTTTTTAAGGCACAGAAAGAAATATAATGAATTCTCTTTAGAGACACATTGAGTTTGAGGTGACAATAGAATTCTCAAGTAGAGGTGTCCAGGGGAAGCTCTAAGCTATCACATGGGGTCTTAGTCCCCCTGATCACTCTAAATGAGACAAGTAGGAAGCTGAGACTACACAGAGCCTCTAGAAGGATGAAGGGGCTAGAGATTGCCCAGCAACCAGAGATAGGAGGAAGATAATTTGAACATCAGGCAAGCTGAAGATTGGGTAATAGGCAAAAGGTCAGACAGACGAGTTGGTATAAAACAAAAGTAGTAGAAACCTAGCCCCCAAGGATTGCAGTTCAGAGTTAGAGTTTCATTTTTTAGGAAAACTTGGAGTATCCATCTAGACAACAAAACAAGGACTTGTATATTGAGGTATAGGAAATGCACCAGAAGATTCAAATCAGTATCCCCCTCAATCAGATACAGTGAAATTCACTACTCTATGTTGTTCTCTAAGTATAGCTTTAAATATCCACTTGACAGTGATGAGCTCTAAAACATAAAATAATTTATGATCTTCCTTCAAAGAAAAATGTCGTTAGCCACAAAAATTGTTTTTGTGCTTAAGATTTGTACTTAGCTTTTGCCTCAGAAAAGCAGAAAGTGAGCACAGTAGACTTTGAAATCTTCACTCTTACTGATTTATTTTCTTTCAGTATTACTTAATGGCAGTTTTGTTCATGAATTCCTTTTACTTCAACCATTACTTCTTGGTTTTTAGTGATATTTGTAGCATCTCCTAACTTAGAATCATTTGCAAGTTTAATTAACACGCTGTCTCTCCTTCTATAATTAATACAGATTTTAAATCAGACAGGCCATTAAACTCATATCACTAGCCATCACATCTTACCTTGAAACATTGCCATTTATTATTATCTTTGTTTTTTATCTTTCATCCAGATTTTAGTTCTTGAGACAGTGATTGAATCTTATCCAATCTCAGTAAATTTAGCAAATAGATTTCATGAGACACATGGTCCTGAATGTTACCCAAATCATGGTTTAGTAGATGTTTATTATTTTGCCTTTTAACAGAATCAGAAAGACAATTGCATTTTGTACATATGGTTTATCCTTTAAAACAGTGGCATTTGTAATTTTTAAGCAATAATTGCCAAGATTAATCATTAGCACTTGATTATATACATTGTTTAATCACTTTTATTTGTTTTATGTTTGTAAGTTTCTGTTCAAAAAGAAACTTGAGCAAAAACCTACTGAACAAAAAGTTGTGTATTTATGGACTCTTTCATTCACTTGTTTGTTTATCAATATGTATTAAATATCTACTACATTAAGACCATGTCTCCTTTTCTTTTCATTTATAAATATTTGATTTTAAAATGTTATCAATGATCTAATCACACCAAAATCTGCTATGAATATTTGTTTAAATATATCAGGAATTATAAAAGACATAAGAAAGTGATCTTTCTCATTTTTGTTACCACTCTAAACACTTTAACATGGTTTGGTGAACTAGTCTTATCTTCTAATAGCAGTCATTCTTTTTATTAGCAAATAGCTTTAAACAAAACTTAAACCTAAACAAAACTTAAACCTGCAGTTTTTTAAGACTTTAAATTTTTTAAATTAGGCATATTCTATCATGAAATGTATGGAATATTCAGACTATTTTATGCCAAGAGTCAATGTGTGTTCCACGAAAACTGGAAAGAGGCTTATCGATATTATTAATGTATCTAAATTGAAATTTGAGGATGAAAATGTACATGCAAAAGTAAACAAATACCATGGAAGATAATAGCTATTTCACGGAATAATAATAATAATGACCACTTACTGAACTTTCACTATGTGCCAAGCATTCTGCTAAACACTTCACATAAATCACCTCATTTAATCTATTCGTAGTATTGTATAATTGAGGAAACTGAGAGTCTGAGACATTAAAAAGTTCATCTAAGATCACTCAGCTTGTAATAGTTAGAACCTGGAGTTGACTCTAGGTCTGTCTCATTCTGAAGCATGCGTTCATAACCACTCTACTACCCGAGTTTCATTGTGAGGAAAGTGATGTTTATAATTCTACAGAGAAATAGCAAGAAAGTCCATAATAAAACTTACATCCCCCAAATTATTTATGTAACTGAGAGGTTTCACTTTATGATTGAGCAGAAAATGCAGCCTCTCCTCTATATGCCCTTTTTCTAAAATTCTCCATATACGTACAAAATTCCCTCAGAACTCTCACTTGTATTCAAAAGAACAATTCAGTTTGCTTTCACTTGGGCTGTGGAAATGTAACTCAAATCTAACGTAACGCTTCAGTAGGGCAAGTGGGGAGGGGGACTCCTTAACGATTGCCAGGATCTGGTTACCCCAGCATGTGCTCCCACTCACCTGCTTTCTCTACCGCCAAAGATAGAGCCCTGCATCATGGCTGAAAGACAGACAATGCATAGAGACCTGGGTTTTGCTGGTGCTGCCCTGACTTCTTTTTTTTTTACGAAGATTAGCCCTGAGATAACATCTGCCGGGAATCCTCCTCTTTTTGGTGAGGAAGGCTGGCCCTGAGCTAACATCCGTGCCCATCTTCCTCTACTTTATATGTGGGACGCCTACCACAGCATGGCTTGCCAAGCAGTACCATATCCGCACCGGGGATCCAAGCCCATGGACCCCAGCCCCCGAAGTGGAATATGCGCACTTAACCTCTGCGCTGTGGGGCCAGCCCCCATCGTGACTTCTATTTTGCCTCAGACACTAGGGCTGAGACAAAGCCTCCAGCTCGGGCAACCTCCACTATTGCAGATGCAAATTTCTGTCCAATCCAAAATATTTCTTTCAGGTGAGATCAAGGATGATTCCCATTTCTGGATTAGGCTCATTTAAGCATGCAGTACTCAGAGCAAAACCGGCTAATATGCCCAGTATTGCAGCTCCTAAGATGCACCCACATAGACCTTCCCCAGCGCATAAGCCTACCACCTGATAAGGTTACCCTATAAGAACAGGTCACAGAACCAGATCTACCCTTTGATTTCCTTATTAATGATACAAAGAATTAAGCCAATGAGAGTAGATTGACTGTTAATGGGAAAGTGAGAGAATTCTTGGGGAAAATTACAATATCACATTGGAATTTATGATGATGCAGAGAAACCATAGTGGCTATGGATCCATTGAAAGCAAAGTTTTGGGAAAGCAGAGTTCAAAATTCAAAGAAAACAAATGTCTATTTCATGGCCAAAGAGAAAGAAACTAAAGTTCAAGAAGGATGAGAATCTCTAAAATGAAATTCTGACATGAAGGAGTAGTTCCAATGGAAGAAAATGAGCATGCATATTTAAGGAAACCAGAGAGATTGCATTAGGAACATTAAGATAAATTCTTATATTAAAAGGATAGGAACATAATATGGAAAATGTCACAAAAAAAGCTAAAGTAAAATCAAAAGTTTTTAAAAACCTATAAGAAGACTTTCAGAAATGTTAAATCTCAAAATGACACGAGGCTTAGGGGGAAAGCAGCAAAAAAAAATATACACGGTTTAAAAAAAACTTTGAGACATAATTTACATATGGTAAAGTGTAGACAGATTAAGCATACAGCTTGATGAATTGTACATGCATCTACATCCAAGTAGCTACACCCAAATCAATACAGAGAGCTTTCCACACACCCGGGTGACTCTCCCAGCTTCCTCCACAAGACAGCAACCCTCCAAAGGAAATCACCATTTGGACTGTATCACTGTATGTTAGTTTTGCATATTTTTGAAATTTCAGGTAAATTAAATTATATAGCCTCTGGTTTTAGGGTTTTGTTAGATATAATAATATTACATCCATGAGAGTCACCCATATTGCGGGTTTAACAATAGTTCTTTTCTATTGCTGTGAAATATTCCCTTTTACTAAATATACTACAATTTACGTATACATTCTACTTAAGCTGAAGGCCTATTAACTAACAAGACATGTCATCTGCTCCATTCTCCCTCTCCTCTCCTCGTCTGCTGCCCAGCGAACAGGACAGGATTACCGCAATCAACACTCCCATTCTGAAAGGGGCAAAATGGCACACGACAGTCTTTGGTTAAAAGTTATTCTGAGATCTTGAGACACAATGTCTCAGGGTGGGAAATATTCCTTGATTAGACCTTAGTTTTGGTTTAGAGGGCAGCTCCCCAGTCCAATGTTTTATGTAGTTCTTCATTCTGCCCCACTTCCTTTTCCTTCTTGGCCACACCTAAACAGGTCACATCTGTGAGGATTAAGCAGCTTTCTCAGTCTACTTTGTTCCCAAAGAAGATAGAAGGCCTGAGGTTAGTTTAAGACTTGGTCACTGTCAATTTTTGTCGAAGTTAGTATTCCTTTGGCAGTAAAACTTTCAAATATATAGCTTTTGATCTATTTGATTTTCTTCCACATGCCAATAGCCACACCAACAACTCTTTTCAAGACATGCTCTGGACTTAACTATATGTTTAGTAGTTCATGGGAAAGCCAATTCTTCAGTCTCTTTGCCCTGACATATTTTGTCCAACTGGAAGAATTAACTACTTGCCATTGTAATAAACTAAAAGATTTTAACAAAGGGCATGACAGCCATACCCATGGTTTTGGTTTACCTGTTAAAGATGTAAAAAGGTTGACTCTCCCAACACAGTGATGTTCCAGAATTTATGGCCTCTTCATGCTCCTTTCATCCTCACATTTGATGTGACAAATTCTTTTTACAGATCATCTCTTTCTTGTAGATTCTTTTAAAGATAGCAAATAGCAACCAAGGCACACTATCAACATCAATATTCTTTTCCCCCACCCCTTCCTAAAGCCACAGGCTCTCTTGATACATTATCTGCTCTCCAAGTTATGTCAGTGCACTGTTTTACCAAATGTACTGCTTCTGCACAATATGAGTTGATCTCTTTCCAGTCTCAAAACACAATTTCCTTGCTGCCCACTGCCAGATCCTGCAACCAAAGTCACATCATTTGGTTTTTTATCATGGCAGCACCCCACTTCTAGGTACCAATTTTTGTGTAGGAGAGTGTAGGAAAGTATGGGGTAGTAATCTAAAACCATAAATCTCTTTGTTTAAAAAAACAAAATTACACACCTCACTCACAGTATATGTCCACTGTAAGTCAATGTGCTCCCTGTGTTCTTCATTGCAGGCCAGTTGAGAAGTTCTTATCTGAGACATTGATAGTCTTGTGGTTAAGAAAAAATAGAACAAGGCAGAATCACATTTTGTTCCTTCCAGCTATTCTCTGAAAGTGACACATGGCACTTTCGTTCATACTTCGTTGGCCACAGCAAGTCCCATGGTCAAGCTTGATGTCAATTGAATAGAGATAAATGTTCCTTCCATGGAGAAGGACAGTGAATGTTTTTAACAAAAAATACAATCAACTATAATAAGATGTAACTTTCTAGCAATTAGAACTGAATAGCAGTGTAGTGAGCAATAAAAGTATCTCAACAGAAGATGAAAATTTTCACCATCATGATAAATATAGCTACCATTTATAAAGTACATAAGATCCTTGACCCCTGCCTCCATTTAATCTTCATAAAACCTAAGCAGTGATGGAAATTGTGGCTCAAAGAGGCACTTTACCCAAGATTACACAGCAGTAAGTGACAAAGCTGAAATCCATATCCAGGTTTGTCTAAATTTAAAGCCCGTGCTTTTCCCATTGCAAAACACAATAAGAGCTACAAAATGGTTTCATAAAGCAAGCGAGGGGTTGGATTGATATTCTCTTACACTGGCTTCACTGAGATTCTTTGACTGTGGATATTTAAATCAGAGGTTTTAACGAACTCTTTATTAGGGCTAGGATTCAGCAGATGCAAATTGGCGAAAGGATATCAACAGTTAAGTATTTGAAAACTTTGCTCTGGTTGGTAAACAGCACTGTCCAAAGCCCCCCAGGTACCCCTTTTAGACATAGTTAAAGACCCCATGACTGCATTTTCTTTTTTATCTCCCCAAACCCCCCTGTACACAGTTGTAAATCTTAGTTGCATGTCCTTCTAGTTGTGGGATGTGGGATGCCGCCTCAACATGGCCTGACTAGTGGTGCCATGTCCGTGCCCAGGATCCGAACCCTGGGGCGCCACAGCAGAGCGCGCGAACTTAACCACTCAGCCACAGAGCCGGCCCCACATGACTGCATTTTGATTCAGCAATTAAAGGGTTCATTCTACTCCACTAGGGTCTCTTTAGAACACTGGCCTAGAGCCAGGGCCTTGTCCTTGGCACTCGGTCAGAGCCTGTACCTTACTGGTTGTTAAATATTTTGAATATCACCCCACTCAATAACTCTGTTGAGTCATAAGTGGACTAAGTAGAGATTAAAGCTTATTCTGAAGGAAAAATGAAAATAAGCTATTAGATCAGAAATATAAAAGGGTCATATGTTTAAAAGCCTTAATTACAAAAATCATAATTTAAATTATTCCATTGCAATGAATCAGATTAATAACTAAATAGATGCGTGTTTTCATTTATTGAAGACAGAATGGGAACTCTGTTCAACTGATTCATGTCATCTTTCTTACGGGCTACTTTGTGTGGTCGTTGATACTAAATAAGGTAAAATTTAAGTATTCTTCCATCAGAAATTCATGTTAAATAAGAATCAGTTTCATAAACTCAAAATATATTTACATTAAAGGCTTAACAGTAAATATGGAGAACATTGACAAGCCTCCCTATGTCAATGGTTCTCAATCTTGGCTACACATTGGACTCACTTGGGAAACTTGTCTAGGCCACATCTCAGAACAATTACCTCAAGACTCATGGTGGTGGGAGACCGGTATTCGTAGGTCTTAAAGTTCCCCCAGGTGATTCTAACGCAGAGCCAAGGTTGAGCATCACTCTCCTATATCCAAAAGGCTACCCAGTCCTTCCTTATGGAGATGATGCTCTTTAGGTTGGATCAACTGCATTTCCCTGCCTCTCAGGTTTCTGACGTACATCTGCAGATAGCCCCTGAAAAAGGGGGGCAAATAAACCAGGAACTAGGGTGACAAAAGTCCTGGTTTTTCAGATACTGATGGCTTCAGAAGATACAAGACTTTCAATCTTAAAACCCTACCCAGAACAATATCCTCTGCCCTTTTTCTGGGAGCATAGCTTACTCAGGTCCACTCTCTGGGGTCTGGGATCAGGAAATAAAGTGACAAAATTGTAAAGGGAGTGAAAAAATTTTATGTCCCTTCATAAAGAATTTACAGTCCATAAACAGTATAGAATTGGTGACACCTATGAAAACTCTAGAGGAGGGAAGTTTTCCCATCATCAGGGGTTTTATTTTTTGAAGCCTATATTTGCACATATAATAGCAGTCAGCTTTCCTTACTCTCATACCCTCAGGCACTTGATTCACTGGCCCCTGCTAGGCTAGAATTTAGCAAGCTTTGCCAAAATAGACCAATTTCATCAGCATAAAAAAAATTACTTAAGGAGCTAGACTGTTTTCAGTGGGGGGAAAGCTGCAAAATTGTTCTGTGACTTCATGGCTTTTTGTTTTTGTTTTTTTGTTTTTAAACCAGTTACACCTAGCCTTCTAATGTTTTGTCTCACACGACTCAGCCAGCAGCACTTGCACATAAAATCATTTGCTTTCAATTTGCATCAAGTGCAAAGGAAGGTGTCTGCTGGCAGTGGGGGAAGTTTTGAATCATATCGTAGGACAGTTTATATGCAACACCTGATGACAGCTCTACTAACATCAGCAGTCTACTCTATTAAGGTTAACTCTTCTCTGAACAATAGTGAATGGGCCACAGACAGCTGTTGGGTTGCCTTAAGCATGACATTGACTAGTGATGTGCTTTGAGACAATCGACATGAATAGAATTTAGCTGCCTTCCCTCTAAATGTTTTCTGCTGAGGTATCAAAGCCATCTGCATACCTGTAGTGTTTCCTCAGTCCTACCCTCTTTCCTGTGGCACAGTGATGCCCTGGGGAACAACAGAGGTGAGCACTAATGCCATTAGAACTTGCCTGCGACTTTTTTTCACTTTCTTTACTGTCACTATCTCCCTGCTATTCCTTCCACTTTATGCTTATCCGTTCCCCTCTTTATCTTGATTTTTTTCCCCTTTTCATTTCTTGTATCACCTTTTCTTTTACACCAACGACTTGGCTTTAGAATCAAACTTGTTTCCTTGGGTCAGTGAACAGACCAGTGGCGTGAGCTCAGACACAATCTTTGGAGCTTCTTTATAGTCTTCGATAGCATCTTCCTAGGAGCTGTGCTTCCTGCCTGTGTCTCTTTTTCTGGTTCAGGCTTTCCATATGCTTTCAAGTTCCAAGAACACTGGCTTCTAGATTCATGAGGCATTGTTATGTTTACGTATATTTAAGCATCGTGGAATCATGTTCTTCAGACAATGAATTGCCTATCCAAGCCAAAGAAAAAGTTCTATATTTTGGGAGAAGATTCCAAAAATAAATGATTTTCCTCAAGTAGAAATAATGGCAGACATAGTAAGGGTAATTTGTAGATTATTACACTTAGGTTTTCTTTCATTCCACGTGCGTTTATTAAACACTGCTCTGTCAGGTACTCAATTGGGTGCTGGGAACACGAAGATCAACAGGTTATGGTCCAAGTTCTCAGCAAAACCTCAAGTTCATCTGGGAGATAGACCTACAAACAACTAACATTTCATTTTCTCTTAAAGTTTCTATTTATTTACTTATGAAACTAAAATTTTAAAAGCTTTGATTTTAATATGTTTCCTTAAATATCTTTTTAAAAACATTGTAAGTATGAGATTTCAAAAACACTCTATCAAAATTGACACTATACCTTTCAGATATGGACATTAGTTAGATATCTTTTGAGGATTGGTATTCAAATAATATAGGATGTTTGTAATTACTATCATTCATAAAGTGAAATAAAGGGACATTGAGATAATTGGGAATGTTTTAATCTTTTGATAATGTTACTAAGTGGCAGGAAATGTATTACATTTTGATGGAAAAGTTCGATTTATTTTTATTGATTTTTTTACTCTGCTTATAAAAAATCTCACTATATATGTCAATAGGTATAAGTCATGGAAAATAGTAATCTAATACTTGGTTGAATATGAAACTGTAATTATTGTTTATAAAATATTGTATATATGTGTGCCTGTGTGTGTATGTGTGTGTGTCTGTAAGGAAGATGAGAAAAAACAGGTATTTCAAATATCTGACCTCATATTAAATTTAACAAACAAGTAAAAACACAGAGTATAAATCTTAGGTCTACTTTGCATTATCATTCTCTTTGGAAAATAGATTAATATTTAGCAGATACTTTACAGAAGCACCACTTTCAATATTTTACTGTAAAGACGTTAGAAGATTGAAATGTTTTAATAAAGAGCCTTTTGTATTCTTTTTACAATTGACAGACTGGCAGTGGAAAAAGTGCTGTCTTCCTCATGTTTTCTGTAGATGGCATGTCTTGAAGTCCACTGATTCTGGATGCCTCTGTGATCTGCTGTCTTAAAACATATCTGAGATAGGATCCTCCCCCTGATATTCCTCTTGGAGCAGTCTCTTTGGGGCTCATTTTATGAAACTTTTTTCAATTTTATACTTCAGATCTGATCTCGAATTACTCTATTTGATTTACATTCTTTTAGAATTTTTCAGGATTAATTCAATCTGCCTTTTATAACATACTCTAGTATTCATCACTCAAAAGATACTATTGAGGGGAAGTTTAATTAGATGAGATTGATTCTACCACACACTCAATTACACATGCTACAGATATGTGTATGCAGCTAAAGGAAAAATGGAGAAATATGTTTTTCTCTCTCCAACATACTATTTAAATAACACTGTTAACTTATTAATCAGTACCGGGAGCTACATCGAATGTGTGGCTTTGGTTTTCTGAATTCTGATTGATACTGAAAATCAAGGGGTAGTTCCTTTGAATTGCTACTTGCTCATTTAGAACAGATGCAAATCTAGCTAGAATAAAATAAAATCTTCCTGAATAATCAATTCAGCACAATTATTTATAGAAAATCAGGCTGTCTCTCTAAAACTTAAGTAATCGTACTGCAGCATGGATAAGCTGGTTATTTAAATTAGGATTGCCACAGAGTCTGTATGATTATCCAAATATTGTATATTAATAAATTCTAAAATACTCTGAATATACCACAAATAATTTTTGTTTTTCAAATGGATACAGAGTTTCCAGTAACTTCTAGATGTGGACAATGAAGGGAAAGCATGAGAATTTCGTCTCATATATGCCTTCACAAATGGTTCCACTTTTTATACAGATATCAGAGCCTAGCATTTGGGGAAGTGAAAGGGGGCAAGTCTATTTGGAGAAAAAAATCTAGGAGAGGGAAGAAAAACAGAGCACACGGCACAAAGCAAAATCCAGAGGAGTCAAGTAAAATACACAGCTGGAGCAGGAGGATCTGAACAGAGTAACGACAAGTGAACATAAGCATGAAAATGCATGCCCACGCCCACACTCCATAAAGGGCACACAAACAGAAAAAAGTTAAATTAAAAGACACTTATTGTCTTGGCTTGAGTCACTCCACAATGCTAGCCTGAGACAAAAGTTTGCATTCAGGTAGTTTATTTTGGAAACTGATCTCAAGGAACAAGAGTGGAGCGCAGACAGGGGTAAAGCAGGGAGGGAAGGAACGCCCTCCAAAGGATTCTGTTGAACTGGTTCCTACTGTGGCCACCTGGGGCTGGATCCTGTTGAGGACCTTCCAAAGAATTATAGGATGAGACTCAGAATTGTCTGCTCAAGGGAAAAAGGAAAGGTTTATCCACTAGTTCCTGCACCCACATCCCAAGATTGCCTGTTGCACCTGTACATTTGCATAAGCATCAGAATGGCCGAGAGGATTCCATAGACATCCAGGCAGTAGCGACAGAGAAGCCCATGGCAGAAAGTGAGAGATACCCAGTCTGGTTGAATTAAGGTGCAGTCAGATTACACTTGCTCCTAAAAGGTACCACAAGAGCAACCTGGATAAAACGATGGGCAGAAAGGATCTGAAGCGGGACATGGGAGGTGTCTAGGACAGCCCATCCCTGCACTGCTGAGATGCACTTTGTCCTTATACTAAGTCCAGTCTGTCACAGAACATTCCAGATGGTGGTCACCTGCAATATCTGCAAAGACTTAACATACAATGACAGTGGGAAAAGCTTCAATCCCAACTGCTGCTACCGATCCCAATGCCGTAATTGATATTGATAGCTTTCTCCTCCATCACCCAGTTGGATTTTCCTTGAGATTGGCTTGCTTGACTAGTGAAAAAACTCAGATCTTAATTTCCGAAAGGTCGGAACCTTTATTGCTTTACGCCTGTTGGGCTATGGTTGTTGATGCTGTCTGTTTACTTTTATCATCATGTATGGAAGAACCAGGTACCCTCCAGGAAGGTCTCTGGGTTTCAGAAGTAGACCTAGTAGCAACTGCCTAGAAGCAATCCTACTTCTCCGAGTAATCAGGCTCAATTACCCTTACCAATATGGAAACTCTTTTATTTGTCAGAAGATCCACCAGCACAAGCAGACAAAATGACAAAGTGATAGTTATAGCTTTAGGTTCAGTGAAATCTTCACTGTGTCCCCTAATGGAAGCATCCCCCTCTCCCAAAGAAACAGGAATTCTTTTCCAGTAGGGCCTAAAGTTGCTGGGACAGAAAGCACAAATTTCGTAGGTGGGAAGCTGGGGAGATGATAAGAGAGGCCAATTCTCCTGCCACTACTTGGGTCTTGGATCTGTGAATTCTAGCTGTTGGAAACACAGTGACTTAATTTTAGCTTGTGGTTCTATGTATATACCACATCCTGGAAATTGGTGCTACAGCCTTGCAGGGCATTGTCCCCAAACTGGTGCATTTGTGGAGTCTTTTATAAGCCATTCCATTGTTCTATTTTGCTGTCTGCTTTCAGGTCATGCAGTTTATGGTAGGACCAGTGGATCTATGGTTATACATTGATACCAATCATTCACTAATACCTTCATTAATTGTAAAATATGTCCTTTTTCTGGGGTAATGCTTTGTGGCATCTCATATTGTCAAATCAGGCATTTAGTAAGCTCTCAGATGATGGTGCTGGTAGAGGCAAACTCATAGTTTCAACTTGGAAAGGACAATCATTGCTCCTTAAGAGTTGAAGGAGTCTGATGTAATCAACTTGCCATCACGGAATGATGCCATATTGAGGGTTCAGTGTCAGTCTCTGCTTTTGGCAGCTTGGGCAATGAGCAGTAGCTAAAACTACATCAGTCTTAGTGAGAGGGCCCAAGCTTTGGGACCTGTGCATAGCCTCCATCCCTGCCACTTGGGCTCCATTTGTGTGATACTGACAAAGCACAAGGATGGCTAAGGACAAACTGACTAATAGCCACTGGACAAGTTGTTCCATCTCCCAGGTTGGTGAGTGCCTTCTCTACCACAGATTATCTCTAGTGGGTATTATCATGAAGTGCAGAGGTCCTTATGCTTTGTGTCAACTCCCATATGTCCATCCCTTGGGGATAGTAGTGTGGTGGCAGTCCATTTTCACCAACATATACAGCCAATCCATTTCTGAACCATTTTGGGGTTTGTCCTCCTCTGTTAGTTGGTAATAGAGAACCTCTGCCCCACACCATGAGGCCATAGATGTGAGTTGAGAGAGAGGGGAGGTGGTGCAACCAAAGTAAGTGATAAGGGAATCTAACCCACTTGTTCATGTTATTTAACATACCTCTGGACTAACAGGCCAAAACCAAATGTACTATTTCCACCATATTTTTGGATTGCTATTGTACCTGCTCAAATTTTTTACTTGCTAGGTATAATAACACCCAACTTATGATGGGAAGATCTGGCCACATGATAACTTGATGTTCCATGATCAGGCACTAACTCTATACTAGAGCCAAGTAGCCTGCCAGAAGCTGCTTTTTCAAATGACAAGTAGTTCTCTGACCCACAAGAGATGGTCTATATGATGTTGCCTAAGGATCCCAGGCATCTACACCTTGACTCTCCTCTTTGAACTAGACAGAAACTATACTCGGCCTCAGACCTGTTGGTCACCTGGACCAGTTGCAGACTCCTCTCCTACTCTGGGTCCCGTCCCAAAGCTTCAGCCTTCAAAAATATCCAGTAAGTTGGTTATAGGAGTAATCCTAAGTACAGTATACACAGCCTCTAAGATAGAAAAAAAAAAAGGGCTGTATCTCCTTTTGGTGGGAGTACGTGGGCAACAACTTGTTCTTTTACTCAGACAGAATGGCAGTATTCCCCAGACCATTGATCTCCTAACATCTTCACTAATATTGGAGGTCCCTGAATCTCCATGGTGTTATTCTCCCACTTTCTGGCCTACATGTGTCTTACTAGGGAATACACAGTACTTACTGGTTCCTGATCACCAAGTTTAATTAGCACATTGTCATGAATACAGTTGACCAATGTGATATTCTTCAGAAGATCAGATTGATCAGGGCCCATGAGAATTATATTGTAACAGAGAACAAGGGAGTTAACGGAGCTCTGGGGCTACAGAGGTGAGGTCTTCCCACATAATAGGACTGCTTTGGATCTTCTTTACTAATGAGATTGGGGGAAAAAACGCCAGTTCAATAGGCACACATTTAATGTTAGAGACTGTTCTAGTAAAGATTCCATATCCAGCACAACAGCTGTAATTAGACTACCATTTGATCAAGTTTATGGCAACCCACCATCATGTACCACAACCCATAGAAGTTTTGCAGAGGCATTGCAATTAAATTAAATAAACATAATGGGAACCACCACTTCTGCATCCCTTTAAGTCTAATGTGGGTAAATCCTAGGGTGTGATTTACTATCTCGGCTGGGCTAGGAGTTAGGGGGAGCAGTAAGACAGTTTCAGGGGCTCCCACTTGGCCTTTTCTACAATAATGGCTATTACTCCATAGGTCAGGGAACCAATGTAAGGGCTCTACCAGCTGCTAAGAATATCCTCACCAATCATGCTCTTAGGAAGTGAGTAAAAAAACACAGTGGATCCGTGAACACAACAAACACAGCATCACAGAGCCTCAGGTCAGGACTCTATCTCCTAATCTCTAATCACTCTAACTTCTGAATCATGTTGGACTGTTAGGTTTCTGAGTGTCAGGTCAGATGTGAGATATAAAAACGCTCAAAGTTTCCAAGTACGTCCTCTTCCCCAAGTAAATGGCTGAAGGCCTTTTGGGGGAAAGGTTATGGAAATGATTACTGTATATATTTGAAGCAGCATTGCATTGTAGGGTTCTTCCTCAAGGAGACCCTGCTTCCACCTCAATCAATCAGTCTGGGCCTGAGAACTGCTTAGATCTGTAAACTGATGGTGTCGTGCCCTGACTTGAAGCAGAGTCAGAATTACCAAGATTTTCATAGGTGGTAGATTGGGCTGAGTGGTATGGAAGAGGAAGCACTATCTTTATTAACAGCTGGGGTGATTCAACAGTACAAGGACGATGGTCGCTGTTAGAACTGTGGACTTGACTGGCTTATATAAGTCCTTTGCTTTGAGAGGCTTTGAAAATAGAAAATGGCAGGCTCAAGTCAAACCACTAAGTAGAGACACATAAAAAGAGGCCATAAAGGAGAACTTTCTTATACTCATATTCTTGGTAGCCTGCTCATTTGGATCTAAGCTTTCTAGCTGGCCTTGCACTAGCCCATGACCTTGTTAAGATGTTGAGATTGCATGGATAAAAATACTATAGCAGAAACAATTGATCATCTCATAGCGCTGATCACCACGTGTTCCTGACATGCGTTGGTGCTTTTACAGGAATGGCTCTCTCTCCCTTCCAGACTGCATATTCCCTGGTCTCGTGTCTGGGATGAGAGCTGCATCGCTGCAGTTTGCTCTGGCACATTGTTTGGCACATAGCAGCATCTCAGATGTTCTCAAATGAATAAAGAAGAAATGAATTAGTTGGTGAAAAGTCATGGTTTCACATCTCAGAGTAAGGTGTAAGTAAGTAAATAGCTTTGGAGATTGGATGAGCCTATAATTACAGGATCACCTGTTGGGTCAGGTTTTCCTCAACTGACTGCCCTTTGTTTGCGTATTGTATAACACCGCAGTGTGGGTGGAGTCACTTCCAGGGTGAAAATGCCATCTCCCAGTTTTGGACGATGCAATGCATGGGAACTGTGAACCAGAAAACCAAAAGAAAAGGAGATGAGTATTTTCTCTGTTTAGATAGGTGTCTTGACTATTTTTAAAGAGTGAGTCGATCTCATTGATCACTAAAAGAGACGTAGTATTTGTTACAGAGGAAAAGGAGAATTTAAAAGGAGAGAGAGAGAATGGAAGAACTGCCAGGAGACCCTTTATCACACCACCGCTGCCGCTGCCTAGTTGAGTGCCTTTTAGTCTTTTCACCTTATGAAGCCTCAGTTTCCACATCTGTGATTTAAGAGTTTAATAAGATGATACGTAAGGCTCCCTCCAGCTCCAAGATTAAAGGACACCGTGGCTCCCTACCTCACAATCATGCGTCTTCATACTATCACACCCGCTGAAAACGTAGTTCTATAGCTTAACCAGTGTGACTCGGGCCCCAAACAATTCCTTACAAAGGGAAGGCAGCAGTTACCCTGATGGGGATTAGAAGGAAAACCTGAGTTCTATTTCCCATTTTAAAGCCTCTTTCCTGTTTGCACAAACCTGAACACTATTTTGTTTCCCTGTTCCTTGAATGTGCTCTTCCGTCCCATGCTCCCTATTTATAATTCCCCCATAGGCATCAGTCAACACCCTCATAGGGAATATTTCATCCAGCCAGGACTGCCATGAGCTATCCACAATTTTGCTGATGGTCAGTAATTTTAAATGACTGATCCTGCCCACTGCCTTTGAGATAGCTTCCTTACTGTAGAACTCACCCCAAGTTTTTGTTCTTTGAATACCTTTTGGAAATTTAACTTGCACTCCTTCTCGTGCTTGCTTAGACAAAAGTTCCTTACGTCATTTTGCTGTAAAAGTGGAGTCTTCTGGCCTCCATCACAGCCCTCTTGACCTCTTCTTCACTTCTTCTCCCTGCCTTTCAGCCAGGCCCTCGAGGGGATTCTAATGTCTTATTCATTGGAGTTCCTTGTCCTCAAGCGCATGCTGTCACTCTCCAGCACTGTCCTGGTTGGCCAGGGTATTTCCTGTTCTACAGAGAGTTAATCTTTAATACCAATGTATTGTGCACTTTGCAAGGGACAAGGTGTGGCTGTTAGTACCCAAGGGTGCCAAGATATTCAGCATCTCTCCCTTTTCCCAGTATTTTGACATTTACCAAAGTATAGACTAAATTCTACATGATTTGAAGCTACTTTAACTTGTTCCATTGCAAAGGCGAAGTGAAAGCAGGAGGTGTCTGGTACTCCTTGTAATTAGCGGGTAATCTGAGTTACTGATTAAGTGGCTAAGAGAGGCACTTCGTACCCTGAAAGCTGGATCATGCCACAGCAGCCACCACAGCAGCCTGTAGTACAATCACTCTAGGGCTTCGAGAAGGCTCGTCAAAGCTGTGTACAAAGACTGCCCTCTGGGAACCAGAGACTGCTTTAAAAATCATATGTCCAAAGCTTGGTAATTTCTGACTTTAGATTTATATTTAGTATTTTTGGTTTTTTATTAGTTGTAAATGAAGGAGGAAAGGTGCTGCTTTCTCTTTAATACAACATCACGTTCATATGCACAGATGACAATAAACTCGATCTAAATAAGCAAATATGTTGCATTCTAGGTCTGAAATTTCACTATTTTCAAACCAGCACCTGAAACACAATATTTTGGTTTTGAATGAAATAAAAAGGATTAAAATTGATTTCGGAAGTAAATATAGAAGCTGTGTTTTTGCAAAAGCCCACTTGAAGAGAAAGCATATACGAGGGAGAAAGACAACAGATCCTTGCAGCTCTATGTGTATAATGAACACAAATAGTCATAATTATCCCCGCCCCGGGGACTTAACCCCTTCGGGAAAAGGCCAGGCTTCCAGGCTCCTTATCAAACTAAAATCATTTTGAAACATATTTACCATGTCCCCCAGCTCTGTTTAAAAATGTTTGTGGATGGATACTGTTTGTTGTTGTTTTCTTCTCCCTTCATTTTGTTTTCAGTGTTCATAAGGACAATTAAAGCCTGGGCTGTAAGAAGGCATCTGCTGTAAACAAGTTCAGACAAAGGAAGCAATTTCTCTGGCAAGTAGGGGGCACGAGGAGACGTAGAGGCCTGCGCTAAAGAAAGCATAGATAATACCAGGAAATAAACCCCTTTTTACCTCCACATCACTCCTTCACATACTCTGTGGATTTTAGTGGCTAAAATTATCAGCTTTATAAATTGTTTTTAGAAATATTAGACATCAAAAATATTGCTAATCTCCAAAATTTGCATTTCCTCTACACTTATGGGTTCTAGCTGCATCCATTCATAGATTTTCCAGTATCTATCTATTCTGGGCAGTATGGACCTCTTATTCTGGATTAAAAGCAAATAGCTATCTCTGTCCACATCCACAGAAGTATATCTTTTTAGATTCCCTTCTGCAGTGCATGTGCACATGTACACAAACACACATGCACAGACATACACACATGACACACATGAACACAGTGCACAGACGTGCGTGGAGACGCACATATCTACACATGTGCAGACATTCACATATGTGAGAGAACATGCACACATACAAATCACACGTGTGCAGACAGGCACAGATGTGCACGCACACACTCACATACACCACGGGCACACACCCTCAGGGACACACTCACGGATGTGCATGCACACGCACATGTATGCGCACACGCACACACGCAGACACACACACATGCACTTTCCTGGCTGGTCACTGAGAGAAGGTATCTGTCTTCCCATGCCCTGTTTTAGGCGGCTGGGCTTCTGAGCTCATGCTCATTTTCATCACTGAAAATAATCATCTTCAGCAAACTCTGCTCTGTGCCTCAGGGAAAGTTCATTCCTATTGCTTCCTCCATAACCCCTTCCCATATTAGGCCCCAAAGCCAGAGCCATTTCAAAGAAAAATCACTATCCTCAAACTGGGCAGCATCCATCTGTGGCCAGATTTGAGGACCGTGCATTGCACATCCTTCACTGAGGTACAGGAAGGTGATGCAGAGTTCGTACAGCCTTCCTTTCCAGGAGCCCGCTAAGTCGTAGCCTCCCCCACTGCCCCTCCCACCCAGAAAGCCAGTGGAGCAGCTACTGGAAAACTAGTCAAATTCCTCCCTGCCCTGGGCAGGGATTGTGTCTTATTCATCTTTTCACCCGCAGTTCCCGGCATAGTGCCCATCACAGAACAGAATCTAGCAAAGATCTGCTGAATAAATGAAATTCCAGTGCTAGCTCCTTTTCCCTCAGTTCCTCAAACCCAGGTCTACATACTCAGGAGTATGTGCCTGTGGGTCAGGGAACATGAGAAGTCACACGATAAACATAGTACATCTTCCCAGAAAGTCCATTTTATTTCTAAGTCATGTTTAAAAGATTATTTTTCTATTAAAGCAAACATTGGATAAGGAGAATCTAATAAACATCATGTTGGTAGTTATGATAAAGATCTTGGGCTTTGAAAGCAGTTTTAAATTCTATACCTACCACTGATTAGTAATGTGACCTCTAGTACAATTTTAAAAATTCTCTGAACATTTTCATTCTCAGGTGTAAAATGGAGATAATAACTGTGTCATAGAGACTTTAGAATTCAAATAAGAGTGTGTATGCAGTGGAAGTTAATAATGATACTGGAGACAGTCGTCATAGCACTAAATATGACAGCAGTCACATAGTAAAATTGGTAGTCTCCACAGTGATGCTGATCTTAGCAGGGGCAATTGTGACAGCCACAGAAATAAATAGCAGAAGGAGGGAGGGTGAGAGGGGGAAGTGATTGAATAAACAAACAAAGTGAGGTGAGTTAACCTAAATATAAAGGAGCCAGCCCTTCAGGTCAGTAGCCACCAGTGGGAAGCACCTTATCCTATCATTTTTTTTTTATAGACTAGGAAACTGAGGTTCAGAGAACTTCACAAAGTGACTCTCCCTAGCCCATCACAGTGACTGACAGTGTCGAGTCTAGACTCCATTCTCGATTCCAGTTCTACAGCTTCTAGGCTGCAGTGTAATCTCTCATCTCTGAATGTAATAAACATTATTCTTATGCGGTGGCAAAAAGATACACACGTACTCAGAAGTAGCTGATCAGGGTCACACAAGCTGTAAGAGATTGAATCTGGACTATAGAGTCCTCAGATCAAACTACAACTCTGCCATTTCCTGGATATCTGACTGTGGCCAAGTTATTTAATCTCTCTGAAAGTTGTTAACCACATATGGAGTGAAGAGGATTATATCTACCTTGCAGGTTGATGACTGAATTAGAGAAAATATATCAGAGTGCCTGGTGGCACATAGCAGCAGTCACTAAATGATAGCTTTTATATATTTATCCATTTTCTTCATCCTATTACTAATTCTTAATAATCTCTCTAAATATACTTACCAATCCAGCAGGAAAAATAATTATCACGCCATAATGTATTCTGAACATGTCAGAAACTAGGGTAATAGAATAGATTAGAAATTCAAGGGCTTTGTGGCTTCATCCTGACAGTCACTAGAATATCAATGACCATAATAATGATAACTGACTCTTCAGTGCCTAAATTTCTTCACCACTACAGGGTACATAGTATGGGGGGAGGTGGGAAATAATTTAAAAATTTAAAAGGCACAGAAGTTTCTTAAGAACAATCGTGAATAATAACTACAAAGTGGACTAAGGACTTGAAATAGCTGGATCATAATATTCTCATTTTGAATGTAGTTTTCTTCTTTTAAAGATTTCCCTGACTCTCTGAAGAGCATGATATCATATTTATGTCCTGACCTGGAAATCAAAAGACCTAGGTTGAATTTGTGGCTAAACAATGAATTGTGGAATAACCATACAAATCTTTTCTCTGCACTTCAGCTGGCTCATCCCTCATCACCACCAAAAAGAAAAAAAATGAACGAAAGAAAAGAAAAAAAAAAGAAAAAGGAGGCAATAGAATTTCATAATAAAGGACAGTTATTTAAATAAAAAATATTTAGTATTATTAAAAACTTACTAAATTGTTCTTATTTTCCTCATTTCCCCTCTGTCTGGTGAAAACCCCTACATGGAGCAGCACTGACTGATTAGAAGAAGCTAGAAACTGGGACTGGAAATCAGAAGGCATTGGCCAGAGTCAGATCGGCCACCCTCTGTGCAACCGTGACTAGTTTCTGATGCCATCCATCCTGGTCTCAGACAGGTTGGACTCCATCTCTAAGGTCCTTTCCAGCTCTAACCTTTATATGCTCTGACTCAGCCCAGTAGGGTGCATAAGGACTGACACCTTAACTCTTCCCCTAAGGCCCAGTCCACTGGGGAGATCCCCCAGCCTTGCTACATGCTGATATTAGAACAGGGGCCAGGGAGCGGAGTTATGAGAAAGCAACTATTGTGAGGAAGTATACCAACCGCTGGTGTACACACACCTTCTCCAGATATTCAAACACTAATCTAGATCCTGCTGTGAAATCATTTTGCAGATGTAATTAACGACCCATATCAGTCAATCTCAAGAAAGAGAGATTAGCTGGGTGGGTGTGATTTAATCAATCACAGGAGCCCTTAAAAAGTGGAGAGATTTTTTTCTCTGGCTAGTCTTAGGGGAAGAAGGCAGAAAGAACCATGTTGTGAATTTCCTAGAGGGGGCCACATGGCAAGGAGTGTGGCCTCTCGGAACTGAAAGGGGCCCTGGCTGACAGTTAACAGGAAAATGTGGACCTCAGTCGTACAACCACGAGGAAACGAGTCCTGCCAGCAACCATTGAGCTTGGAAGCAGATTTTTCCCCCAAAGCTTCCAGAAGAGAACTCAGTCCAATTTGCACCCTGATGTCAACTTTGTGATACTCTTGAGCACAGAACTCAGTCATGCCATGCCCAGACTTCTGACCTGCTGAGCTGTGAACTGATAAATGGGTGCTTTTCGAGCCACTGAGTTCATGGAAATCTGTTACACAGCAATAGAAAGCTAATATACTTCCACAACCAGAGAAAAATAACAGATAATTTAATAGTCTTTTATCAAAAAGTACTTCTTGAACGATCAACTTACAATTTCCTCTTCATATAGCTCACCTGAAATGCTGTTCTGCCTTCTGTGAATTGTCTATCCGAAATCACCAGGTCAGCTTTTCTCCAGGTATGCTGAACTGGACCTTCCTTTATCTTAAGGTAACTTTCTCTCAGAAAAAAAAAAAGCACATGGACCCTAGAGGTGAAAAGGCATTGCTGCTACACAGCATTTCCTAACTGAGCTCTATGTGCTTTGTGCAGATTTGGAATTTAAATTTGAATGACTTCATCCCAGGACACCATCCCTTAGATCTTGTTTTTCTTTATCACATTAGTACATTTTAATCGGGTTGGTTAGAATGAGTGAGCAAGCTGTTGGTCAGGAAGCTGCGGTGTCCTGGAAATTCCCCAGGGATTCATTTACGGAGAGGATGACAGCGGCTATGAATGGGCAGAGAGAGCAACAGTGACCTGAAAGGGGCAGGAGTGTGTTTAAGCCAGCCTCCTATTGTTCAGAATCAGGCAGGTGCTGCCAGGTCTCCTTTGGGTCCCCGTGGCTGCAACTGCACAAGCCAAGTCACGGGCACCTACAGGCCCCCGATGCGGGAGAATGATACAGACAGGACGTAGAGAAAACACTAAAGAGAACAGTTTTCCCTAAGACCATCAAAAGCTGAGGAGTGGATGTTTTGGGTTTTTTTTTTTTTTTAACTTCATATTTGGATCCACCCTTTTCCTAAAAAGAAACGGCTGGCGATTTCACTAAAGGCACGACCAGAGCGCCACCATGTGGTGGAGCCTTGTGAACTGACACGGGCTGACAGGGTTTGCAGACTGAGGGAGTATCCTAGAGAAGAACACTTCTAAGAATGGGTTGATACATCGTGACAGAAGCCAGGAAACTTAATGCTAAAGATCATGCCTGCCTTCGAAAGCTTGGTAATAGGTTTAATTTTTTTTTAACCATCATATTCCTAGGAGATGTGACAATGACTCTCACTTTCATATTTAACTACAAAGTGATCATCGATGCGGTTTTTAAAGTGAAGTTCTTTTATTTAATTGCTTTGATTATTTTCAGAAAGAAAGAATGTGACTAGAACTAGCATCCATCCCGAGACTCTGGTTCAGGTGTAATCATATTTATGCAAAGTCCTTGCAACTATCAGCTAATACTTTAGTGTTCTTGATGATGGTGGTATTAACGGAGTTTTGGTTTATTTGCTCGGTTGTGGGATGGTGGTTGTTGTTCTTGAGCAGATAGAAAAAATGTCACCCCACTCCTCAATTAGAATGATCAGTTCCTGTTATTTTGTGTCCTTATAGTGCTCTGCTCTAGGTTTAAATTCTGGAAGAGAGTATCTGATTAGCTTTGCTTCTGATCAACTTTTATCCACAGGGACCTTGACTTATAGTCCGACCAAGACGACATGCAATGAAGGGGTAGTTCCCAAAAGGAAAACCAGGCTGATGGTAGCAAGAGGACAGGCAAAGAAACAGCAAATGACAAACACACTTTGTGCCATTTCAAGGACTAGTCCATCCCTGGACACCACCACAGACCAAAGGTGTGGCATATATGCCATAATGTCCAATGTCTACTGACCCATATCCTTGCTGAATGATACAGAGCTCCTTTTGATCTGTCTGAAGTCTCTGGTTCATGGGCATCCTGCCAGTATGGGCACCCCAATCACAGTTTCATCATCATGGTCTGAGGTCACCTGCCACTTGATTATAAGCCTCCCAGAGAAGACACAATATCTGAGGGCCATTTCAGACCTGAAGACATTTGTGTTTTGTTTTTAATGCTGCATATTGACTTAAGTCTCAGTTTTACCCTACTTCAATGGAAAACATCAGGAAAATACCCAAAAAGTACCTGAGATCCTCTTGACACCTCAGGGAAATGATTTTCCTCTTTTGTGAGGAGATTAAGGCATCAATAATACTTGCTTCTGTGTAAAGTGGGCTAATATCTTTGTTCCCCCTCCAAGAAAGATTTTGCTTGGATGAAAGAGACTTATGCAGCGTCTGAGAATCCATTATTAAAAATTTTCTTTGACATTTGTGCTATGTTTAAACGTGCTTTGCCAAAAAAAATTGCCCTTCCTTTGAGGACTCATAACTGCTTAATCTTTAGATATTATGTAGTCTATATATAGATTAGGGAGAACTCTTGTGATCGGTGTCCCAAATCAAGAGAAAGAAGGTTGTTATAAAGTGTTATTTTGGCCCCTTAAAGTATTACCTGGATGAAACTATGAAGGGAGTCTGAACATTTCTGACCGCCATCTCTCCACTTCCCCAGCAGTTGGCCAGTTGTACCTGAACAGGCTCCTTCACAAGCCTCCAACAATCCTTGATGCTTCAACCTCCATGGTTGAGTTTCTTGGCATTTCATGATTCTTATTTCATTGCAGTCAAAGAATCAGTATGTTCTGGCTTCAAAGAGATGGCCCAGAATGTGGGCCCTCAGATGAAACTAGACTTCCAGTCTCCTGACCCAGGCCACAGCTCTCTCCACGGACACTCTGCCTCTCCTGTGATCTCCTACTGATGTCTGCACAGCATTACTTTTATGTTAGAAAATCATGGAAATAAAGCTGATTAAAATCATGGAAATAAAAATTATTAAAATTGCATCAAAATAGTTAAAATTAAACATTATTAAATTATTTAAATAATATTAAAATATTAACATTTAAAAGGATATTTAATCATCCCTTAAATATATATATGCTATGAAATAGCTTTAAAATCTCTTCACAAACTGTTCCTATTAGGTTCCACCAATTTCCAGGCAGAAAAGGGTTCCAGGATTCTCTTAGTACTACAGGTTTTAATAGTTGATTTCGGAGACATTTCTTTTCTTGGAGAATTATTTTTTTAAACTATCTTCAAGACAAATTGTCATGTTATAAAATCTGCTAAGCTACAGGGCAATTTTTCATCTCTGTAGTTGATTCATTTTAGTATTTCATCTAAACGCTGCTCTTTCCAACAGCTTTTTTTCTAATTTCTATAGAAAAGTCATTAGAGGGAGTAATTTTCTCCAAAATATTCCATTATTTCTAGGCGAACAGCAAAAACAAGTTGTTGGCTGAAGTCAGAATAGGCTGAGGGGCTGTATCATTGATATATGTGTAAGCTGCCTTTGTCAGGTTCTTGGTAATTGCTATGTAGGAAAAATTGTACACAATTGAAGGGAAAATGATTATGTGTCCAATAATCTAACCACTGCTAATGATTAAAAATGCTTAAAATAAGAATTTTTATTCACCTTGTACTTTTTCTTCTGATAGACTTTCCATCCCTGACTTTTGAAGATGAACAAGTTGATTTATACCAGTTTTACAGAGCAGAAGCTCATTTTATGACTCCCCATGGGGTAAAAGCCAACTCTTTGAATTGACATATGAGGTATTTTTCAACATAGCCTTAGACACTTTTACTCAGGTCATTTCCAGTATTTTTTGTGGCTATCTTCATGTTGCTATTACCCAGGAATGAATAGATATGCTCTCTTGCTTCAGATCTTTCATCATGCTATTTCTTGTACCTGAGATACCTTTACCTTGCTCATCCCGCATCACCTAGATCTGGCTCATGGACCACATCCAGCCTGTTTCTCTGCTTGATTTCCGGGGGGTTTTTTTTATCATGAGGAAGATTGGTCCTGAGCTAACGTCCGTACCAATCTTCCTCTACTTTGTATATGGGATGCCGCCATAGCGTGGATTGATGAGCAGTGTGTAGGTCTGCTCCCAGAATCCAAACCTGTGAACCCCAGGCCACTGAAGCAGAGTGTGTGAACTTAACCACTATGCCACCAGGCCAGCCCCATGCTCTTCCTGTTTTTGTAAATAAAGTTTTATTAGAACACAGCCATTTACTTATGATCTATGGCTGCTTTCACACTACACTGCCAAATTTAGTAGTTAGAACAGAGACTGTCTGGCCACAAAGCCTAAAATATTTGCTCCCTGGCCTTTTACAGAAAAATTCACCAACCTCTGACCAACATCAATACTATTTTTCTTGTGAAGTAATCACTCCATTTTACCCTCCTAATCAATAGATCATTTCTATAATCTTACAGCATTCTTGGCAAGACACTAAAGAGTAACTACCACTGTTTGCAAATTTGTTTATGTGTCTATCCTTCCCAAAGCAACCGTTTGTTCCTTGTAGACAGGGACTATCTTATTTATTGCTATGTGGCCCCAGTGCAGAGCCTGAAATACAGAAAGTGCTCAGGCAAGTTTGGTGACATAGTGAATGAAGTATTTGAGGAGCCAACTAAAACCCACAAAGCAGAAAATGAGAAGGAAAGTAAGATGTTCTCCACTTTGTTTCTTTAAGTATGTTACTCATTATAGCTTTACGAGGATTAGAGGTTTCTTTGGGGGGCAATTGTTCTCTAGCTTTTATGGCTTCCATAAAATAAAATCAAATGGTGCCATAGTCAACAAAGGCCCAAGACTGCACTATTTCCAGGAAGTTCAATGTGAAAAGGGCGGCTATAAAATATTGTGGCTGATTTTTAAAAACACCATCAAACATATCAACTAAATGAATATAACTCCTTTCAAAGAATTCATGGTAGGAGACTATATACTTCTTCCAGAAATGCCACCATTAATTGAAATTTATTCAAATTACCTGTCTGGGAAATTCCTTCCCAGTCTGTGCCATGTGCATTTAACAATCTCCAATGGTGATAAATCCTCAGGCTTGGGGTGAAGGGGTGCTTATGTTTTTGAATGTTCCATAGTCATCTAGTGACATGTGTTAGGAATAAGGTAGTTGATAAAAGTTGGCAAATGCTCTTTTGAATCCAACAAGAAGTATTATTATAAAGCAACAAAATTGAATTTCTTGTACAAATTTGTAATTGACTCATTCAACAAACACCAGGTTCTTATTGCATGAGACATTGCGTTCAGAAGGCAATCCCAAATGGGGTGTTTCAAAAATGTTCTGAGAATAGCAACAGCATAAGAATACTTGTGAGGCTCTGGAAACCTATAATGAATATTTACAAAAGAAATCTAGCCACACGGACTCAGATACAACTGGAGGACTGATGCAAGCTCTTACTTAGACCATCAGACTACAACTGGGCAAGAGAGCATCAGCCCTTACCACCGGTGGGGAGAGTGCCTTCTTCCTTTCCTGAGGTCAGTCACAAGAGCACAGACAGCACTGGATTGCTATGTAGGATCCAGAAACAGAACAGGTAGGGTCAGAGGGGGAAAAACTGAGGCTAAGAGAAAACTGGAGAGTCAAGTTGGAAAAGTCGAATCTAGAATTAGATTTCAGGCCAAGTGTTAGGCGTTAACAGAAGAGCCAGAAGCTGAGTGAACACAGAAGCAGGAGGGGACAAGGGTGAAAATGAGGGAAGACGGTCCGAAACTTTATGAACAGTGGGGTTCCTAGGGTTCCCTTTTATTGGATTTTGACAAAGTGAAAGGTGTGTGGGTCAGCATGGGCTAAAGGCACAAGGTCAGAGCAGAAATGAGCCTCCATGTTCAGATTAGAGGAAACAGGTAATAAAAAACATCAAAAGCAGGGCTGGCCTGGTAGCATGGTAGTTGGGTTCGTACTCTCCTCTTTGGCATCCCAGGGTTCATGGGTTGGGATCCCAGGTGCGGACCTATACAACACTCATCAGGCCAGACTGTGGTGGCATACCACATACAAAGCAGAGGAAGAATGGCACAGATGTTAGCTCAGGGACAATCTTCCTCACCAAAAAGAGAAAGAAAGAAAGAGAAAACACCATGAAAACCATCACTCTTACTAGCAACCTGCTACTTCTATCTTTTTATGTTGGAAAATGTATTTAGAAATATAAATTTAGGCCATTTCCTAGGATATAGCCTTTAAAAATTAGTAAACACCAAATACTTCCACAAAGAAACTTCTCTGATATTTTCTTCTCTGCTGTCTTTCCCTCTTTCTAGCCCTCAGAAAAGCCCTGTAAGGCAGATACAGATAAGAAGTCTCTGTCAGGAGGCACTCCCTTTATGACCCATATATTTATAGTCTCAAGCACTGTAAGACATATAACTCCTCCAATAACCCACAGAAGGATTTATAGCGAGGCTGCTCTCCAAAAGAAAACACCTCACGGGCACAAATCATTATCCCATTTTTATTTTGTGGTACAAATGGAGGTTATGTGCACCTGCAAGGGAAGCACTGGGACACTGCAATTCAGAACCAAAGATCTGTGCTTCCCAGTTACTCTTTGTACTGACGAGAAACTTCAGACAAATAGAACTGCCATAATGTTTGTTTTCCTGGCAGCCAAAATTGTAATGTTCTTACTGATATTCAATTGTAGCAATGTCTGCAGCATTCTTGAAGATTAAGAGAGAAAAAAAATGACTAAGCAACCAACAAAGCAGGAAGAACATTCTGGACTTTATAAAAAAGAGGACACAGGGAGTATCTACTTTTTAAGCACCAGGGACTGTCTTAAGCCTGGCCTGACTTACAAGGTAAGGAGGAACGTGCCCAGTGGGGTCACTGTTGGCAGATACGCCCACCTTGTCAGCTGGAACCCTTTTCCATCGCCCACTGCCAGTCTCTCTCTGAGAAACAACTCCACTCCACTCTTATACTGAACTAATTAATCTTTAAAAAATAATCAAGAGGAAGGAAACTTGAGAGGACATCTGGAGGTAGATTTCCACCCAGGCTAATTACGACACCCCCCAGGAGCTATCAAAGACTACAGAAATAAAGGGAACAAAACTCCGGGCTCCACCCCCAGAGAATATGGTTCACAAACCTGGGGTGTGGTTCACGCTTTGGCATATTAGAGGACTCCCCAGGTGATTCTGAAGATCAGCCAGGTTTGGGAACCACTGATCCACTCCATTCTCCCACACAGGAAGGGCCACCCCCAAAGAGACGAAAAATTCCTTTTTTAAAGCAAGGGGAAATTCCCTGGTTGTTCAGTGTAAAATATATTTACATTTTAAAGACCACCTAGAAATAACCTAAATATCTAGATTCTATTTAAATAGTTACCTTTAGATTGATTTCACCTCGCAAAGTAATTCATTAGTAAAATTACACACGTTCTCTTTTACTGTTATTTGTTTCTATCATGCATTTTGAAAAAACATAAATAAAATACAGCAAAGCACAAAGGTAAAAACCCATTGTCCCCAAAAGGAAAATGTTGACTTATTTTTATATTGGCCTCATATCCTTTTTGTTATTGTCAGTTTGTTTTGAGAAATAAAACGTAAAAGGAAAAGTTAGGTTTTAACTTTATGATAGATAAACACCATCATAGATTTTCTATATAAACAGTTTACAATTTTATACTTTCACCCCTCATCTGTATCCATTAACAATATACACATGTGGATTTTTTTAAATTTACATAAATGATATCATACTGGATTTAACATTCTGAGACTTGCTTTTTTCTTTCAACATTATATTTTCAAGATCTATCCATGGGGATATATATATATAGAACTCATTCATTTTAAATACTCTATGAACCTTCTGTCATTATAAATATACCACCACAATATATTTATCCACTTCCTTACTGATAGATATTTTAAAAATTGTTGTTTTCACTCAAAAAATGCTGCTGGAGCACCCATATATTTCCTTCTTCATGTACATGTACAAGAATTTCTCTAGGTATTTGAGCTTAACTGCCAAGCTGTAAGGCATATGCATTTTCAAACTTACTAGAGTGTCAGATTGTTCTCCAAAGTACTGATAACAACTTTGATCAGAGCATTTTGTGGTGTCCAGTTTCCAACATCTTTGCCAACATTGACATTATCAGTGCTTTACAAACTGTGTGAATCCGATCATATGTCAGTGTTGTTTTAATGGGTATCTCCCCAATTACTTGTGACTTGAGCATATTTTTACATATTTGCTGTGATTTCAACACTCGTTAACACATTTATCTTCTGAGCAAAATTTTTCCCTTAGAGAAATATCTGGGCCTGACATTTCTCTGCTTCTTGCCCCATTTTTCCTACCCACTCACTCAGTTGTTTGTGTTTCTTACCAACAATAATGAGCCCATTCAGAGTTGGAATTTATCACGATGAGAGGATTCTGAAACAACTCAATGAAAATAACAAAGCCACTCAAAACACTCTACAAAAATTTGTTGAGGACCTACTGAATGACAGCATAGTATCATGGTGAAGTGTGCAGTCTTTGGAATTGAACCACATGCTTTCAAATCCTGGCTCCGCCATTTCATAGCTGAGTGACCAAAAAAATTTTCTTAACCTCTTTGAGCCACAGGTGCCACATATGTAAAATGGAGGTAATAATAGTACCTAACAGTCGAAAGTTGTATTAGATAATACACATAAAGCATCTAGTGCAGTGTTCAGCATATAATATTTAAATATTACTTATTACTATCATTGTAAGGAGGATTATTATCATTGGTAGGAGGATAGCGATGGTGATTGTCAAGTGTCGTGTTCCCCAGAAAGTAGCCTCTAGGTGGAGCTCAGCATGCGGATGGGTTATTAGGACGCTCTCTTGGGATTACCACAAAGGATGGAAGGGAGCAGCCAGACAATGAGACCAGGACTGAGGAATTTTTTGCCGTGATTCAATATCCATACTTACAACTTATCAGAAATATCAAAAGTATTGCCCTTGCATCATACTAATTATAAGAAGAGGGAAAAGGAAAGAGAAAAAGGAAGAGGAAGAGGCAGAAAAGAATATTCTCTGGAGCTATTCTAAACATGTTACACACGTTAACTAATGTAATCCTCACAAAATCTACACAGACAATCCTGAGTTAACCAATGACAAAAATGAAAGAATTTAAATAACTAGCCCACAGTCTCACAGCTAGGAAGAAGTATAACTAGAATTTGACCCCAGGCAATGTAGTTTCAGAAAGCATGTTCTCAACCGCTGTCCAGCAAAGCCAGAATGAATGCAAGACCACTAGCAGGCTTTTTAGTTTATCATTGTCATCTCTACGATTGCTCTCTCCTAAACATTTTACTATATGTTTACTTACATTATATAATTTAATCTAATCCTTGTAGTAACTCATGAAGGGTTGCATTTTATCCCCATTTACAGCTGAAGAAACCAGGCGGTGTGATGTTACTTTCCCAAAGTCACACGAGTTAATAGCAGGGCCAGGCTATTACTCCACGCTTGTTTGGCTCTGAAATTCAGCATTCTTTCCCACTATATCGTGGCTTCATTTTTAACAAAGGACTTTCTTTGCCAGCAAATTGATGACTATATCACACCTCTATGTCATGTCTTCCCTCAGATAAATAATGTCAGGTGTTCAGTTCCTTATTGTTTACATTGTCACATATTGGCGTCCTTTGAGTATTCTCCATGTACATTGCCTGTTTAATTACAGAATCAGAATTGAGCATGTAGAGATTTTGACAGTTTTGAGTACCTAATGGGAGAGGTGCCAAGTGTTTCATACCTTCCTAATTCTCATTTAGCATTTCAATGCCATAATTACCTTTTCAAGAACAGAATCGCTGTACTGACTCATGTGTAATGTGCTTTCTGAAGTGACCAGTAGACCTCTTTCTATGGTGCTCTTAGTTCAGACATCATACACGCTCTGTTTGTGTAATTTGCTTTAAAAGTATCCTTAGAAATTTTACTCCTTGTCAAGTTTGTGCAGCTATTACCTATTCCTAATTATCCTATTTTAAAAGTAAGGTATTTTACTGATACATAATTAATAAAAAATTTCAAAATCTTTCCTTATGACACTTATCCAAGAGAAATTTTTATAGAGATAAGATATCAAATAAGGGAATTTGTACATAAATCCTAATATTATTTTTCTTAAAAGTTGTACTCTTTCTAAAACATCTTAACTCAAATGAGGCACTTCAAATACTTCTTAGAAGTGTGTGTGTGGGTTTGAATATGTTTATTTATTCACATGTGTACAAATTTATGTAACAGGACTCTAAGAAGCTAGAACAGTCTAAACAACTTGCAAACTTCAGCCTCCTAAGAATGTCTTAAATATATCTATGGAAGAAACTATCTTGTTTCATTGGAAAATCACCACCATGGGCCTTTTAGTTTTGCTAAAACAAGCACTACACATTTTTCTTGAGGAAGACTCTCAATGTAGTACAATCTAAATGCAGTTCTTTTAGTATGAGACAGTAAATATTCTGGATAGTCATGTGAATTAGGTCTCTACAGACACTGATACTGTGTTGGAAAAAGGTTTTTCTTTCTGTGGATTTGGACTGCCCTGTACTTGTTCTTAGATCCTCCACCTTTTTATTCAAACAGTTAGCATCACAAAAATCATGAGCAGAGACCCTGGGGACTCCATATGGACATGCAGGTGTTCTCCTGGCCTCACACTGGAGGAGAGATAGGATGTGCTTGAGGACAGATCTGTGCTTGATGCAGCTCCACACAGACGGATCTGTTGATAACCTACCATTCCCACAGGATTGTGGGAAAGATTCTGAGGTCAGACTAGTTTATTCTGATGAGTTTTGGGAGTTCCAGGACAAGGCCACACCCCTCTGGGTAGAGATGTAGTTTACTCCTACGGGGATTAATCCATCTCCTGAAGTGGCAACCATGCCTTTTCTATTAACATCCTCCCCTGATGCCACCCAGTCTCAAGCGTTAAATAAAATATACGGTGAAAACTTGTTAATTTTTATCGTCAATACAAACCCCTTCCTTAAACTCCAGATTCATAAATCTGATTGTCTACTCAAGATAGTCACTTAGATATCTAATACATCTCAAACTCAACATGTGTTTAAAACCGAACTCTTCATCTTCCCTAGCAAACTTATTTTTCCTTCAGTTTTGTATTTTTCAGTCCCAGGCAATTGTATCCCTCCAATTATAAACCAAAACCCTTGGAGACATCTTTTATCCCTCTCTTTGTCTCATACCTCACATCTGAACCATCTCTCAACTCTACATTCAAAATATATCCATAATCCCATCGACACTTACCACCATGACTGCTACCACCCGGTCCAATACACAAAAATATCTCCTCTGGGTTATTGTCTGTTGATCCATCTCTCTGCTCTGCCCTGACTCCCCCTGCAGGCTGTGTTCCCCCCAGCAGCCTGGTGATCTCATTCAGATCATGTTACTCCTCTGCTCCCTGCCCTCCCCTCTCACTCAGAGCACCTTACAATCGCCTACAAGGTCCCTTATGATTTGATTCCCCCAAGCGCACATTTTCTTGGGGAAGCACAGACTTCGGAGAGACACAAGGAGCCCCTGAATTTTCTCTGTGAGTGAAGCAAATTCAGCAGGATAAATAAAGGGAGGCCACACCGGTTTATGATGGAATTTGAACCACCAGTTTGGATTTAGGGAATTGGTCTAATTGAAGGTATGACTAGCCTCCAGAACAGATCCCTGATGAGCAAGGTCCCAGCATATGCATGTTCACAATCGCTGATCTAAAGAGTCCCCAGAACAATCCTAGGGGCCTGGTCAGAACCCCTGGTCTCCAATTGGCTTCCAGTGTGGGGCCGTGGTCATAATCAGAAAGATGCAACCAAGTGGGTACTTTCACCCTTGTACTTATTTAGAATAAAGTAGCTCCAGGGGGAAAAATTAAAACTAAATGTATATATTCTATCTGTGAGGATAAAAGGCCTAACTCTTTTTTTATGATATTCAGGGCATAAGAATTTTATGGCCAAGGTAGATTTTTAAGAGAGGTGAGCTACACACACATAGCTATATATACAGCTCTTTGAATGAAAAAGCTTGAACAGCTACTGCCAAAGAGGAGGGTGTGGGTGCCCAGGACTCTGAACAGAGGGGAGGGTCCTAAGTGACCAAGGAGCCACGTAGCATTGTTTACCTCTCAGTTTGGGGTGTGTCCATGGCTCTGGGAGTAGAGGGTGCCTCCCATTGGGAGTTCCATCTGCCATCCAGGTCACCCGTAAACCCAAATGCTATGGCTTTAGAACTCTAGCTGGGTGCACTGTGAGAAGAGATTCTGAGAAGACCGGTGAGGGGGCTGGGCTTTGTCTCTGACTACAAAGAGAAAAGGGACCCGTGCGAGCAGAGGCGGGATCCACCATCAGCAATGACCATGGCTAAAAAGTTACTTATATTTCACAGGGACAGCGAAGTTCCACTCACCTCTGGGCTTTAGAGAGAGAAACTGGGAGAGAGAAAGAAAGAGAGAAAGAGAGCACAAAGGAAATAAAAGTATATAAATAGTTTCTGACCTTTCATCCCAAGCATTAACCCACAGCCCTTGTTGCCTCCTCACTTCCTGCCCACACAGTTTCCACGATGGGAGGAATGAAATCTCCCAGGAAGCTGTGCAGAGACAGTTAAAATGCTCGAAGAACTGGAAGTCTCATTTCACATCCGGAGAACAGTTAATTCCATGTTTCTCATCCCCATTACAGCCTCACATACGGGTCCCTTAGGTCATCTTCCTCCTTCTACTCCCATTCACTACTGTTCTATTCTTCCTCCCAGCTGATTCATTCTGGACCTAAGAAACTTCTCACCTAAACACCCCATTAAGTAATTTTGAGCTTTTACAAAATACAGCTGACAACTCCAATCTGAGAGAATTAGACTCAGTTGGTTTTAGGAAGAGCTCAGACATGGGTGATTTTTAAAGGCCCCATTGGGGTGATTCTAATGTCATCAGGTGAGAATCATTACTGTCCACCCACACCCTCCTCACCTCCTAGTCTTATCTTAAAGTTCATTTCCCCCTCCAAATACTGCTCTCTTTTGACCTCTTTCAAGTTTAGACCGTTTTTCAGAAATCCCCAATGCCTCAGGACGAGTGGACAGGACCTGTCTTCTAGCTACTAACTGTTGAGTAAAGTTCCCACAATAAGCCCTCCTCCATGGAGATATGAGTCACCTGGCTACTACACCCTTTACCCTTCCTCGTTGATATCAATTATCCACCTTCTGGTCATTTTCCAAACCATCTTCTGCCATCCTTCTGTGTACTTCTATGAACATGTAAGCCACCCAGCTGTCGTCCTGGCTTCATGTTTCTTTGACCTCCACAATTAATCCCAATTATCCCCTTATCCCCTTCCCTTCAGCATGACCACAGCTTGGGCTTCATCATTACCCACAGCTGCTCTACCTCAGGGTGTATGCACCGGTACCCAACCTGCGGAGCATAATCCACTGTCCTTGCAGCTCTCACCAACCATACCTCCAATCTCCACCTTGTGTTTGATGCAGTCTCTGCACTTGCCCGCTTGCCCCTGTGTCTCACCCTGTGAAGGGCTTCACTTCCTTCTGCATTCAGCCTAGTCCACTAGGCACATTATATCAATCATTTCCTCACCATCCTGCTCCGTCCCTTTCTGCTTCTTTAGATGCATCTGCCCCCTAAATTTCCAAGCTTAAATCAAGTCAACCATCTGACTACTCCACTCCCACCTGTGATATACGCATCCATGGCATCTGATCTTGGTCTTATGGTCACAAAGAGAATAAATATATTCCTAACATTTGCCAAAAGTATGTTCCATTAGCCACGAAAAGTAAATAAAATGTAGTAAAAGCTTATATTTAACGCAAACTGTCATTCAGTCTTCACATCAACCTTAAGAGGCAGTTGCAGTTATTATGCCCATTTTACAGATGAGGAAAATGAAGCTTATATGAATAACTAATCTAAGGCCACATAGGTGTCAAGTGGTAGAGCCTACATTCAAAGCATTATCCATTTGACTCTTGAGTCTGAGTTCCTGAGCTACTATTTTAAACTGCCTCCCTCCATGCTGTACAATTGATCACAAAGGGGTCCAAATAAGGAGACTGATATTTAAATTTTGTTTCTCTATTCAGTCATTTGTTTAGAATTATGATTTGGTTAGATGTTATGTCACAAAATTACTCACAAGGAAAACTAATCAACATTTTCTGTTTAAATTAAATCTACAATGTTAGTAAAGTTTGTATGTACTCTCTCCTAGCCTCATGTCGCTCCTTATCTCACTGATCTCCGTGTGTAGAATATAACTCATCTACCTTAAGATCAATCACTTAAATTCTTGCTTTCTTTAGAACTAGGTAACAGTGTTACAGATTCAAAAGAAAGCAACCTCTCATGTCAAAACCACACAGGTAGTAAGTTCAGGTACAACTAAGGAACTGAGAAGGCTTACATGTTTCAGAAACTAGTTGACTGACCACTCCATTGGTTTCTCTCAAGAGAAAGGAAATGTGTCTAGAACTACCTATGCACTAGGGTGGACAGCTCCCCTTCTTTGGGCTCCATCCATTTTTCAGCAAGCTTCCCTATCATCTGTCCCTACTCTTATGCCCACAGTCACTCTGCTCTGCACCTTCTTAAGTGGTAGATGTGCCAGTAACCCCTCAGACTGTGAGAACCTAGGAAACAATCAAAGATAAGCCATTAAAGAAAAGCATTTTTCCCCCTGCCCTGAGTGTTAACGTGACTAACCATCAAAAGCATGGGCACAAGGGGAAAGAATCTGGATCCTACATCCCATCTCATCTCATATGTGATGTATGAGCATGCCGTTTTAACTCTCTGAACTTCAGTAGTGTCTCCTCTTCCAAATGGGAATAGAACATATTACCCGTAAGACGTGGGTCAAATTTTTTCCTTGAAATACCTTTACGAGATATGATTGGGTATAAAAGAATACCATTCATACTTCAGAATGAAGTCAATGAAAGCTCTATCAACGTTTCTATCCACAAAAAATGAATAGCCTTTTACTTCCTTGTAACGAATTACCACCTAATCCAAGTTGATTTACATTACGAATTTTCTAAAAACTAAATTGGATTCAAATTTTCCAACTCGCTTTCACCATACCCATTTAATTCTTCCTAATTTCATATTATTTTACAATATTTTCCAAGGCAATGAAAGATAGATGGTGGTAATTCCTTTGGAGGTTAAATAATTGGTGAAAAAAATCTACCAGGACACAAAACAGACCTCCAACCCTCAAATGAAGTGTTCTTCCCAGCTACTCAAGCTCGATTGTGCTGACTTACTTCAGGGAATTTACATGTTATCAGTTCCAGCAACATATGGGTAGTGGATGATTTCCGCCCACACTTTGTGAGCAGCTTCCCTCATAAATCCCAAAAGTTAATCATGACAAAAAGCAGTCTTGTCTCTTCCCTTTACAAGCCTGAAGCACTTTGTTCAGCAACCACATTGCTAAGGTAGAGATAAAGGAAAGGAGCGGTGAGGGCAACAAAGAAGGATCAAAAATGTGGAAAAATGTGCACAGAATTAAAACAACCATGGTAAGGAGTGACTGCTCATGGATCATGTTATCTTACTACTCTGGAAATATATTGCCAGTTATAAGAAAGAATTAGGAGTCAAGGTGTTAGGGAAATAAATCCTGATTCATTGCACTGTGTTGAGTAACTTCTGACTCCAAATTCCTGTTCATTATTAATTCAGTAATTGTAAAATGAATGAATGAAGTCCCTTATTTAGTTAATTGTACACTTGATAAATGTTAAGAAAAAAGACAAAACAAAGCAAAACACATAAGCACTATCTTCACAGTGCAAACTGCATTCAAATTAAAAAGGAAGAAAAAGATCAAGGGTCAGGGATTCTGCATTCCAGACATAGTCCACCTTATCCTCATTGTGTAGTAGCAACAAATTTCTCTTTGATAGTCAGGAAAATAGACACCACCCAGTACAGTAATCTCCTTCTTTGCTTGTTGGTTCAATGGCATCAGATGTCCAAAGCGATCAGATAGAAATTATATCCTCTACTGGAAGCATTCCTCTGTTTGGAATTATAAACTCTAGCAGGCAAAGCCCAAAGTTTTATCCCATATTTTCTGGACTTGTGAATCCTGCCTATGGGAGAAATAGTACCAAATATGGATACTGACCTAAAGCATATGCCACATCCTAGGGGACATTGCCCCTGCCACACAAGGTATTGCACTCTAGGTGGTGCCATAACTGAGTCTCTAAAAGGCCATTCCACCATTCTATCAAGTCAGTTGTTTGGGGGCAATGATGAACATGGTAATGTCTGTGAATTCCGTGAGCATGAACCTGTTGCTGCATTTCATTTCCTGTGAAGTGATTTTCTTGGTCCTAAGCAACGCTGTGTGGATGCCATGATAGCAGATAAGACATGCTGTCAGTCTACAGAAGGTAGTTCTAGCAGAAGCATAACCAGCAGGGAAGGCAATTTGGAAGGCAGTCTGAGTACTCAGCAATGGCAGTAGGCAGGTTGGCCTTGGGGAACGGAAGTTCATGTTGCCGAGCCCATGCATAACTTCCCTTCCTGCCACCCTGGCCTCTTTTTCCTGAGCTCAATGGGCAGTGACAGGAGTGGCTAAAGAAGGAGGCTCACTGACATTCGCAAAGCATGTTATTCTATATTCCTGATTATTAAAATCTCCTTCTGCTGGGATCACCCTTTGGTGAGCATTCACATAGGACACAAATATCTTCATGTTGGGTGCCCATTCAGATAGGTCTATCCATATACTTCTTCCCCAGACCTCCTTGTTACCAATTTTCTAATCGTGTTCTTTCCAAGTCCCTATCAAGCCAACTCCTTAGCCACAGTCCGGAAATAGGTGTATACCCCAACTCTGATCATCTCTCCTTTTAGGAAAAATGAACAATTTGAATTTCTGCCTTTTATGACACTTTCAGGGCCATCTCAGAGTGGGGCTATCATGCTGCAGCCATTCATCTCTGTGTGGGGCTGATATATTTTGCAGAATCATTTGTAAAACCAGGCCCAATTTCTTTCTTCCATAGACAATTTGTCATAGGGAACTCCTTATGAGAACACAGGTGGAGAAGACTAGGAGAAAGAAGGCAAAGTAGTAAAAGTAGAGGCCACAGGCATCTGGGCCACTTCTGCATTCAACTTACTTTGGCCTTCAGGAACCACATGAGCATAATTTAGTTTATGCCATTCCATTTGATAATAGAGTGCTGCTTTGTGTGCCCAAATTTGTAGCCTGGTGTGTCAAACAACTCCAGTTGTGATAGGCAGCTCAGGTTACGTGGTAACTTGATGGCCTATGGTCAAGTGTTCAGTCTCTGTTAAGGCCTGGTGGCAAACCAAAAGATGTTTCTCAATGGGAGAAAATTTTCTCTTATAGAAAATGACAAAGCTTTGTTCTAACGTTATGATAACCTTCTCTGTGACTCACCTAAGGGATTCTGACAAAGATTCCATACAGCATTCCTACCCATCAATGACATTTCAACTCGCACCCAACCTGCTAGAGGATCTGTTGAGCTGGAAATTCCCTTCTAAGATGGCTAACTCACATGGCTCTTGACAGCAGACTTCAGTTCTTTGCCAATTGGGCCTCTCCACAGGCCCGCTTGAGTGTCTTTCCCAGAGCAAATAAACTGACGGAGCGAGAAACAGCGATGCATTTTATAACCTAGTTCACACATCATCATGTCCACCATATTCTACTCTGAAGCATGACACTAAGTCCTCAAGGTGGGGTGAATGGGCCTTCACCTTTTGGAGGCAGGAGTTGAAAAGTTTGTGGACATATTTGAAAATTACCACCATAGCGTAGTTATAATATTGAAACATAAAAATCAGCATCCTTGTACAAAAAGCTTTGAACATATCTTTCACAATTTGCTTAGATAAAATTCCTAGAAATTAACTATTAGATCAAAGAGTAACAATTTTTTGACAACTTCTAATAAACATTGCAAAACAGTCCTGTAATGAGTCTTTACTAAGTTGAATGTGTATGGTTATTTCATTGCATTTCAGCTGATGTCAATAAAAACAAAAACAAAAACAAAAAGCAAAAAAGACTCATTTAAAAAACTTTTCATTATTTTATTATTAGTGAAGTTATATTTTTTCCTATGGTGATTAACATTTTGTATTTCTTCTTTTATGAATTGTCTGTTGATTTGTCTATTAGGATGTTTTATATATTGATTTACTCATTATAGATAAAATTATTAATCCTTTACCTGTCATTTTTACAACTGGTTTACCAATTAATCATTAATTTTATATTTTTCTTTAGAGATAAAAGTTTTTAATTTCGAATTGTCAAATAAACCCATTTTTTGTTTGTAATTTCTTGCACAGCTTCTCGGTTGCGATGTTAAGTCATCAATTTCAGCAAATGCTTTAAGGAATCTTCATTTCAGTACAACTAACTCCTTAATTGTTTATAATAAATATTTTTTCTTCAAAAGTTCTGGGCCGGTTACCTTATTTGCAGGGCCCTGTGCAAAATGAAAATGTGGGGCCCTTGTGCAAAAAGCAGGAAATAGGTGCAGTTAAAGGTACTGAAATATATTTCTCCCTCCTTCTATGGTATTTCTCTTAACTTGTCGTGGTGCTTTTAGCTTACTATTTATTGTTATGCTAATTAAATAAAAATTTAAAGTATTAACATGAATTTTAGGGGCCTGTCCTATGGCATAGTGATTAAGCTTGGGCGCTCTGCTTCAGAGGCTCAGGGTTCTAGGGTTCGGATTCCGGCACAGACCTACACACCACCCGTCAAACCATGCTGTGGTGGAATCCCACATATCAAATAGAGGAAAATTGGCACAGATGTTAGCTTAGGCCCAGTCTTCCTCACCAAAGAAAGAAAGAAAGAAAGAAAGAATTTTATTGTTTGTCTTTATATTGCTCAACAGCAGTTTTAAATGCAACTATAAGGGCATTTAATCTTCATGTTAAGTCATTGAAACTACATAATTCATGTTTATAGCTCATACAACATGTGCATTTTGTTCTTACCAAAATGCTGGAGATAATGCACCAAACTAACTCAACTGTTTTTATTTTGCTTCTTGATATATACACATCCTTCTAACATTCTCTACCTTCAGCTTACTGATGGGTAAGGAAGGATTGAAAGGACAAGGAACAATGGGTTGTCCTATGTTTGCCTTTCCCTCTATGTCATCATTTCCTTTTAAGTGGTTGGCTAATATGAGGGATAACATGAGTAAGAAAAGATGTGGTAGGGTTCCTCGGTTATTTGTTCTTAGAATGCCGTTGCTTTTTTCTGTTTGAAGTCGGTTCTGGTTCCAAAGGAAAGCATGACCTCTCTGGCCCACTGGGGACCCTGCTTGCTCTATGTAACTTGTACTCCCTTTCAGTCTTGCTAAAACTCCATGTATTGTGGTTCCACCAGCATTCTGTGCTTACAGGGCACCTTGAAGGCTGTATGCAATGAAGAGGCAAGGAAAGGCAAATAGGTCTATTGCACATATCTCCTCTGCTCATGGACATGCTTTATTGTCCTGCCGGACTTCACTTACAAATCACAAGTCAAAGATAAAATTATTGAGAATTTAAAGACAGGAACAATAGAAGATTAAATCAAATGTGAAGCCCTTCTGAGCATGGGGTCCCATGTGACCATGCGTTATCATGTCCCTGAAGCCAGCTCTACAAAAACTGCAACCAACTTCTCAGCATGTTTCCCACCAAAAAGAAACTACATGAAGTAAAAGTAAATGATAGTCATAGCTAATAAAAATCTACTACTAAAATAAAATGAGAAATTGATAAAAATTTAAGTTTAACGTTCACACACAATAAACAGAGAAAGAGGCATATGGAGACTGGCTGACACCATCAATCAAGTGGTTTGAATTGACATTCATAGAATACTTCATCCAACAAAAGCAGAATATACATTCTTCTCAAGTTCATATGGAACATTGACCAAAATAGACCATATTTTGGCCCATTCACAGTCCTCATCCATGAGTAGCTGTTTTTCACCTATCCAGAATCCTCACACAGGAAACTCAGACACTTACCCATAGCCAGGCACACCAAGCCCCAGTGGGATCTCTGGACCGCTTAGCCCGCTGGGTACCTTACTGCCCTCCATAGCCAGGGGTCTGAGCCCAGGGGCACAACCCTATGGTTGAGTCTGCTGGCAGGCTCAGTTAACAATGCCCTCCTTAAAGGAGCCCTGAGCAGGTGTGAGGAGACCCCAGTCAGGCCATGCTGGAGAAGGCCCAGGGCAGCCCCCTGAGGTCCTCAGCTTCTGCTCCCCATGATCCAGGGAGAGGGGTAGCCCAAACCATCCAGAGATCTGGGAATGGATTAAAGTGCGGATTGGGGCACCCCCTCCCCCCGTTGCTTACAGAGAAATTTATAGCATTGTATGCATGTATTACTAAAGAAAAAAGATCTAAAATCAATAATGGAACTTAGTCTTAAGAAACTAGAAAAAGAAGAGTAAATTAAATCCAAAATAAGCACAAGAAAGGACATAATAAATATTAGAGCATAAATAAATAAAATTGAAAACAGGAAATCAAAGAGAAAAATCAATGAAACCAAAGGCTGGTTCTTTGAATAGATCAATAAAATTGACAAACTTCTAGCCAGGCTAACAAAAGGGGAAAAAGAGAGAAAATACAAATTACTAATATCAGAAATGAAAGGGAAACTATTACTACTGACCCCACGGACATTAAAAGAATGATGAAAGAATATTATAAACTCTATGTCCAGAAATTTGATAACTTAAGTAAAATACATCAACTCCTTGAAAGGCACAATCTACCAAAACTTATCCAAGGAGAAATAAATAATCTGAACAGACCTATATAGATTAAAGAAATTGAATCAATTAGTAATAAACTTCCCAAACAGAAAACACCAGGCCAGCCTAGATGGTTTCACTGGTAAATTCTACCAAACCTTTAAGGAAGAAATGATACCAGTATTCTACAATTTCTTCCAGAAAATAGAAAGAGAGGAAACACTTCCTAACTCATTCTGTGAGGCCAGCATTAGCCTAGCACCAAAATCAGCCAAAGACATTATGAGAAATGAAAACTGAAACCATTCTCATAAACACAGATGCAAATGTCCTCAAAAAAAATTAGCAAATCAAATCCAACAATATGTAAAAGGAACTATATACCATAACCAAATGGAATTTATTCTAGGTACGCAATGCTTGTTCAACATTCAGGAAAAAAAAAATCCATTATTAATGTAATCAACAGACTAAAGAAAAAAATCATATGATCATATCAATAGATTTTTTTTAAAGCATTTGGAAAAATCCAACATCTATTCATAATAAAAAGTCTCAGCAAAGTAGGAATAGAAAGGGACTGCCTCAACTTGATAAAAAAAAAAATCTACATAAAACCTACAGGTAACATCAGACAATGGTGAGAAACCGGATGCTTTTCCCCTAAAATCAGAAACAAGGCAACGACGTTCCCTTTCACCACTTACATTCAACATTATGTGTAATTCCCAGCTGGTGAAATACGACAAGAAATAAAAGACATACAATTGGGGAGAAGAAAATAAAGCTTTGTTTGCAGATAACGTGATGGTCTTTGTAGAAAACCCCCAAGAATCAACAACAAGAAAATCCTGGAACAAATAAGCTATTATAGTAAGATTGCAGGAGAGAAGATTAACATACGAAATTCAATTGTTTTTCTATATATCAGCAATGAACAAATGGAATGTGGATTTAAAAATATAACACCATTTTACATTAGCCCAAAAAATGAGATACTTAGGTATAAATCTAACGTAATATGTGTAAGATCTATATAGGGAAAACTACAAAACAGTGATGAAAGAAATTAAATATCTAAATAAATCAAGAGATATTTCATGTTTGAAGATAGGAAGACTCAATAGAGCTAAGATGTTAGTTCTCCCCAACTTGATCTATAGATTCAATGCAATCCCAATCAAAATCCCAGCAAGTTATTTTGCGAATATCAACAAAATGATTCTGACATTTATATTGAAAGGCAAAAGACACGGAATAGCCGGAACAATTCTAAAGTGGAACAAAGTCAGAGCACAGACAACTTCAAGACTTACTACAGTAAACAAGACAGTGTGGTATTGGCAAAAAAAATAGACAAATAGATCAATGGAAAAAAACGATGAGCCCAGAAACAGGTCCACATAAATATAGTCAACTGATCTTTGACAAAAAATAAGGGCAACTCAATGGAGAAAGAATAGTCTTTTTAAAAATTGGGGCTGGGACAACTGGACATCTACATGCAAAAATAAAATTAATCTAGACACAGAACTTACACTCTTCACAAAAATTACCTCAATATGTATCATAGATGAAAACGTAACATGAAAAACTATAAAACTCCTAAAAGATAACATAGGAGAAAATCTAGATAACCTTGGGCATGGAGATGATTTTTTAGACACAATCCATTACAGAAATAATTAATAAGTTGAACTTTATTAAAATTTACAACTTCTGCTCTATGAAAGACAACGTTAAGAGAATGAAAAGACAAACCACAGAGTAGGAGAAAATACTTGTGAAACATATATCTGATAAAAGAATTATGTCCAAAATATATAAAAAAACTTTTAAACCTCAATAATAAGCAAACAACCCAACTGAAAAATGGCAAAAGGTCTGAAAACATACCTCACCAAAGAAGTTAAATGGATGGCAAATAAGCATATGAAAAGATGCTCCGTATCATACGTCATCAGGAAAATGTAGATTAAAATAACTTATTTAATGTTGTTTAGCACACTTATTAGAATGGTTAAAATCCAAAACACTATCACCAAATGCTGGTGAGGATGTGGAGCTACAGGAACTCTCATTCATTGCTGATGGGAATGAAAAATGGTACAGCCACTTTGGAAGATAATTTGGCAGTTTCTTACAAAGCTAAATATAGGCTTACCATACTATCCAGCAATTGTGCTCCTAGGTATTTACCCAAATGAGCTGTAAGCCTATGTCCACACGGAGGCTTGCACAATAATATTTCTAACAGTTTTATTCATAATTACCAAAATACTGGAAGCAACCAAGATACCACTCAAAAGGTGAATAGATTAACTGTGGTACATCCATTTAATGGAATATTATTCAGTAATAAGAAGAAATGAGCTGTCAAGCCATGAAGAGACATGGCGGAACCTTAAATACATATTGCTAAGTGAAAGAGGCCAGTCCAAAAAGGCTAGTACTGTGTGATTCCAACTATATGACATTCTAAAAAAGACAAAACTATAAGGACAATAAAAAGATCAGTGGTTGCCAGGGATTTTCAGGGAAGAAGGAAGGGATGGATGGGTTAGTGGAGCACAGGAGATTTTTAGGGCAGTGAAACTATTCTGTACAATATTGCAATGGTGAATACATGGCAACATGCATTTGTCACAAGCTATAGAACCATACAACACAAAGAGCGAACTTTAACGTCAACTATGGCCCTTAGTTGATAATAATCTATCAATATCGGTTCATCAATTGTATCAAATGTGCCACACTAATGCAAGATGTTAATAATAGGAGAAACTGTGGGGTGAGAGGGTTTGTAGGGGGCATATGTAAACTCTGTACTTTCTGTCCAATTTTTCTATAAACCTAAAACTGCTGTAACAGAATAGAGGCTGTTAATAAAAAATAAAAAAGGATCTATTAAAGATGGTCCTTACTATTTCTTCAGAATCCATAGACTTGCTAGAAGTATTCAGTCCCCGAGAATTAAAGATACAGTTTAATCATTGTGTCCAAGAATTGGAATGTACATTCAGAGATCATCTTGTTTAGACTCCTTACTCAGTAAATCTCTTCTCCAGATACATATTACAAAATACAGAGAAAAATATAACACATAATAATAAATAACAAAATCAACCCTAAATAACAAAAACGCAACACATAATCCAGGGTAATAAACAAACCAGCATTAACACAGATAACAAAATACATACAAATCAGAAACACCTTTGAATAGGTGTGCCTATATTTCTATGGGAAAAGAAAGCAGAAATCCTTTAACTCAGGGCTAGCTGCACAAAAAGAAGTATCTGAGAATTTTGGTGCTAATCCCTCTAACCTATTTTCATCAATCTGAGAGCAGTCCACAGAACTTCACAAACAAAGAGATTGCTACAGGCAGCAATGCTGGCCCTGGAATAGGACTCTGGCTGAATCTCTCAGATGGCTTTCATTAAACGGATAATTCTACATAGCATTTCCAATTACTTTTTTTTTTTTTTTAACACAAGCAGATCTTACATTGAAAATACTCACATGGGATTCGTATCTGGTATTTGTTCAAGGAGGCGTGAGAAGAATCTAGGAAATTTGCCACTCTCTACAATCTGCTATCAGACAGATATTCTTTACCATCAAAGTTCTGAGAGACAATACAGTTGAAAATAAGCAGTATAACAAATTTCATTGCTTCACTAAGATTCACTTTTGCCTAAATATCATCTAAAGATGTTAAAAAGGAAGATTTCCTGATTGCCCCCAGAGATGCTGCTTCAATAAGTTTGGAAGAGGATCTGATTATCTGAAATAAAACCCAAAATAAAACTACTCTCTCCTATCCGGAAATCAATAAAAATCCTGGTGGACCAGAACAGATAACAGCAGTCACTAGCTGATATTCAAATCAGATCTCTCTCTGATCTCCCTCATCCTTACCTCACCTCCCCAGCGCCAGAACCGTCCTGATGAGAGTGAGAGGCAGGCAGAATAGGGTTGCCTCCCACTTGACTTCTTGGTAAATATTCGCCACAACCTTGTCAGTTAAAGCAACTCCTAGGCAACTTGAAAAACTTCTGTTCCTCTGTCACCATTGAGGTAGCTCACTGCTTCTTCTACTTTCAATAAAAAGCAAGTGGAGACAAGAAACATTAATACTTGATATTTTATTTTGTCCTCGCTTTGTAAACCATCTACAGATCCCTGATCACATGGACTTGACTGTCGTGTGGACGGTCCGCAAACCCCGCATTATTTCTTATCTGCCCCAATAGCAATTTAACATGGACAAGATGATGCAGCCAATGGTATCTATACCTCTCCCCACCAGCTCAACACATTTCCTCTAATCTTCTAGCATGCGTGCATCCTTGATGTTTGTGGTTTAAAGTGCTCTTTATCCCAGGAACCTTTGAGAATATACATGGACCTCAACTCTACCTGTATTGAGCTTCATGATTCACAAGTTGAATTTATAAAGTGCCTAGAACAGTGATGGTAGTATTCCTTTTATTATTTATTTATAGTGCTTATCTTCTTTTGGCATTCATTTAATATTAACTATTCCCACTTACAGAGGATTTGAAGCCAAGAATTTAGATGGGTTGGTTCTGCTTCCACAAAGTTCTAATTCAAATAGATTTCATTCCAGCGATAATATTTGTTCATAGGACAATAAACACCTAAAAGAATATTCTATCTTCTGTGGAGATGTACAGACAGGGCAGCCTCTATCCTGTTTTCATTTTTCTTAGGGCAGTTAACAATATTCAGTAAACAAAATGTCTGCCAGGGGGCAGCAGAATGTAATACTTTCATTCCCAAGAGATTCCAGATGATTTTATGAAAGCTACAAGCATGTTATGATAATTAAGTTGAAATTAAAGCCTCATGATAACCATGTTACACCACAGTTAGAAGTAAAAGTTTGTGTGAGGGTTCCTTATTAAATCATGTGAAGGACCTGAGTAAACTAAAACTACATTTGCAGACATAAAAATCAAAGAGAAATCCTAATAGGTCGATGTTGCTTAAATCATTTGCTACCTAATTCTGTCCATAACTTCCCCAAGTTTCTTTGCTGTCTTGAACCATTTTTGGACAGTAATATTGCTTTTTACAAGCAAAACAGGATCTTTTTAAATTTTAAGCATACCTGGCTATGTTCTCAAAAAATGTGACTAATCTTGAAAGAAGTTGGGAATTGTTATTTTTGTTGCTTATGACACAAAAAAATGCTTCCATAAGCCGTAGCAAAATTATTGTAGTAAATTACTTCTGAGTGTGGCTTTAAGTATATATGCACTACAGAACTGCACTATAGCAGGACACCTCTGGGAGAAGGGAGAGGCGTGGAGGGAAAGAGGAGCCATATTGAATCCCTCTGAAATCATATCATAAGTTCAAGTAATATTTATTCAGAATCCCAGGCAGTGTACTTTTAAGCACATCCTTTGTCTGTCTGTGTATTGTCTTTTATAAGCATGGACTTCAAAAGAGACCTGGGCTAGTCCTTCAGGGAACTCCAGTAGTTGAAGCTGGTGTCCCAAATTTTATAAAGTGGGCCTTTGAACTTACTTCTTCTTAAGTCATTAGTTTTAATCCATTTGAAAGCCCTATTTATTTTGTTTACAATGTTCTGCTCTGAGTAAAGCCCTTTAATAAAATGGTTTCTAGGGACTTTTGATTAAAGATACTAAAGTAATCCTTAAAAGCCATAAAACCACAGAGACAGAAAGAACAGGAGAATAACTGAAACAGAATTCTGGAAGCCAGAGAGCAGATACATACGGGGTAGCTGCTTAGAAAACTTGAGAAAGATGACTTCTAAGCTTCAGTGGTAGAAGTTGTGCAGTAACATGAAATAATGACAGAACTTCCAAATAGTTCAGAAATTGATGGGTGTGAGGGTAATGGTGCGGTTGAAAAGCAGGGGATTGTTCAAAGGCCATTTTAAGGAGGAAACACTCAGCTCCCCACCCTTACTCTGCACGTCTATGCGACTACCTTTGCCCCACCTCAACAGAAAACTGGAGATTCATTCTTTGGAGAGGAATAAAACAGAAGTCCTGTGAAGGAGAGATATTTCTATAAGCTACTGGTGTGGAACAAACCACTTCCAAAAACATAGTGGCATAAAATATCATCTATTACTATACCCCACGGTTCTGTGGGCTGACTGGGTTCAGTTGGGCAATTATCACTGGGGCTCTTTAACACAGTTCTAGACACATGGTGGCTGGCCTGGAGTCTCTGATGTCTTGAATGGGTTGGATGTCCAAAAGGAAGTGTTCACTCACATGCTTGGCTCTTTAGCTGGGATGACAGGAAAATCTAGAGGATGACCAGACGCTCTTCTCTCCACACAGCCTCTCCATGTGGCTAGCTTGTCTTTGTCACAGCTTAGCAGTCTCTGGTTAGCTGAAATTCTTCCACAGAGACTGGCTTCTTTTAAAGCAAGCATTCTAAAAACCCTAGGTGAAAACTAAAAAGAGCCTATGGCATACAGTTGAAAGTCCTGCAACCTCACTTCTGCCACATTACGTTGGTCAGAAGAGAGTGGCAAGGCCAGTACAGGTTCAAGACAAGTGGATTTTATAAAAATGTGAATCTCAGGAGGTGTGGTTCATCAAGGGTTGGGGGCATCTTTAGGAACTATCTACCACAAGAGAACAAACACCAGGTACAGTGAGATCTGGAAGGTACTAAAGCAGAGAAATTAAATGAAATATTAAACCATTCCTCCCTTTCCTCATTTAACCTTCAGAATGTCTCAGACCATCTAAGATTGAAGTGCACTGATTGGCAAGCCTGGAATACACACATAGTGTGTTAATTCAGCTTTTTATTCCCTACTCCTCAATATGAGCTAACAATTAAGGAGCAACAGACAAGAAAATAAACCAAAACAAACAAATGAAAAGGAAGTGAATAAACAAACAATGGGTAAAGAATACTTCAAATCATATCTTTAATATCATCAGAGAGAAAAGACAATATAGTACAATTGTGAAACAAAAGCAGCATGCTATAAAAAGTAATATTCAGTGGCCCCAGCCTGGTGGCATAGTGGTTAAGTTCAGTGCTCTCCACTTCAGTGGCCCAGGTTCATCGGGTTAGGATCCCAGGCATGGACCTACACCGCTAGCAGTGACCCCATATAAAGTGAAAGAAGATTGGCAACAGATGTTAGCTCAGGGGGCTAATCTTCCTCAGCAAAACAATAATAATAATAATAATATTCAGAGAATGAAAAAGAACTCTTGGAAATCACAGACACAGAATTAGACAGTGTGTGGCTGGGTGGGTTTTGTGAGTTTGCATATGATAGAAAAATGTGAAAAATTAAATAAAAATATTAGAAGATACAGACTTGGAAATAATGACATGGAAAATAGAGGAAAAGTTAATATAATTAGAAGATCATTTCACAAGTTCCATGATCCGAATAACAGATGTTCCAGAGAGAACAGAACAAAAAAACAGGTAGGAAAATTTTCAAAAAGCAAGTCAAGAAAATTTTCCAGAACTGAAGTAATTGAATTTCTAGTTCAAAAGGGTTGTTATGGATTGAATTGTGTTCCCCCAAAGGAAGTTGAAGTCCTAACCTCCAGTACCTGAGAATGTGACCTTATTGGGAAATAGAGTCTTTGCAGATATAATAAGGTTAAGACGATGTCATTAGGGTGGGCCCTAGTCCGTTATCACTGGTGTCCTTACAAAAGGGGAAATTTGAACATAGATGTAGATGCATATAGAGGGAAGGGCATTTGAAGATGAAGGCAGAAATTTGGATGAATCATCTACAAGCTAAAGAATGCCAAAGATTACCAGTAAACTTCCAGAAGCTGGGAGAGAGACATGGAACAGATTCTCCCTCACAGCCCTCAGAAGGAACCAACACTGCTGTCATCTTGATCTCAGACTTCCAGCCTCCAGAACCGTGAAACAAGTTTCTGCATTTGGTAGTACTTTGTTATGACAGACCTAGGAAACTAATACAGGGGTCCACTGAGTATCCAATAATATAGATGAAAATAGATCCACAGAAAAGCACATGACTGGAATTGCAGGAATTTGAGGAAGACTAGAGAGAAGATTCTAAAAGCTTCTGGGGAGACGAGTGTAGGAGACTAAACTACCAACTAAGTGTTAGGGTAGACTAAAGATGTGGATTGTAAGCATTTCCTTTCTGAAGCATCAATAGGATGACAAGAGCCCCTAAAACGATGAAGTAAACAAAGAAAGGGAAGATATGGGATTCAGGAAACAGAACCTAGCATGAGAGACAAGTAGAGGGTGTTCCCAAGATGGTTGTGAGGATTCTTCAGGATGAGGGCTGTGTGGTGGGCTTAGAGAGCAACCAGTTTGGTTTAGAGCCTGTCAGATGACTCTAAGCAAGGAAAGAAGGAGGAGAGAGAAGATCTGACTTGTTTGAGGACTTCTATTCTTGCGACAGAGGGCAGTGGATGAATAAATAATCATTCCTGGAAAAAGAAAACTCCAAGGAAATAACAAAAAGTTGTGCAAGGAAGAAAATGAAATCATACTAAACTACTGCTGCAAATAAGGATTTAAACAGCCATATGGAAATAAACACTGAATATTGATTTAAATAAAAATTATAACTCTAGTTAGGGAGAATAAGGGAGAATTTTGAATATGTGGGGCGGGAGGTAGAGATAAAAGAACACTAAATACTCATCTTTCATGGTAAAAACTAGTAGATAAAGCCTGGTATTTTAAAAATAGGAGTAGAAACATAATTTTTAGGGGTATGAAATAATTACCCAAATAAAAGTGGAAAGTGATTGGCTTTCGGGAGCCAGAATGTGGGAATAGGTGGGATACAGCTGTTTTTCATCACAAGTCTTATAGAACTTCTCTACCATTAAAATATTGTGCATATATAACTTCACAGGAACGAAAAAGGATTGAGAAAACCTCTTCTGAATACTTCTATATTTGAAGGGTAAAGGTAAATCTATGGCCATTTACTCTAGGCCAGTGCTTCTCAAAGTGCAATATGCCCAGGAATTGCCTGATATCTTGTTTAAAACACAGGGCTGGAGTAGCTCCTGATACTGTGCATTGACCACAAGCTCTCAGGCCCTGCCAATCCTGCTGGTCCATGGACCATATTTTGAGTAGCAAGCCTCTAGGACAGTATTTTCAATGAGAGCTACGTATTTTAGTCATATGAACAGCTTTTTAAACAGCACAGATGGTTAGGAACTATTGAATTTTTTCAATGATCCTCATATTGCTAGAGCTCAAATCTCTCAGAATGACACACAAGGCTCCTTCGTACATAATCCTTGCCCTGCTCTGCTGCCACAACCCCATTTCTACCAAAAACTCCAACTCCAGCTCCTGATATCAGCCAAGTAGCCCAAAGGGCTTGCTGTAGGAATGAACCCAAGATGGCCTCTGCGTATTGGCCCCCAGCTGGTTCACTTCTTCACAGCAGGCTGAGGTCTGTCAGCTCAAAAGCCAGCCGGTGCCAAATTCAAATTTTTATACATGCATTTATTTTTAAAATAGCCCAAACAAGCAGATTTTTAGCCATTTAGAGGCTGCCTGCTTTGCATACCTCCACAAACTTCACCCTACATCTGCTGACAGTAAATAAGATAAGCCCAGGCCATAAAGACCTCAAGCTGCGGCTGCCCCCTGGAGCTCTTTGACTGAGACAGAACCCCTACGCTGCTGAGCTACATCACCCAGGCACGAAGTAAGTCCCCTCTCCAGCTCTCCAGTCTCCCTCTCCTGCGGTCCCCACCCACACTGAGTTCCACTGTCCTCCTCCCCTTCTGAGTAGCAACACTAGTGGCCAAGCCTTTGGACAGACTCCTGCTGTGAGGGACTTCTGGATGTTAACCTGTCAAAGTGTCGCCCATAAAGCTTGTATGTGCTACTGCCACCTCACGGTCTTACCTTTTTCCTTGATTAGCCACGAAATCTCTCACCCCACCCTACAAGCCCTTAAACACCTGTAATCCACTCTGCTTTAATTGGCTGATTCTTCTTTATCCTTTAAGTCTCATTTTAGTTATCGGGTCCTCCAGGAAGGCTTCTTTGGCCTACAACATGGAGAATTAATGAGTGCCCTGTCTTGCAACACCTCTACGTGGAACATGGTCAGGAATCAGAAGTTCCAAGAGTTATTTTCACCTCTGCTGCTCTCTAAAATCCTATGGGGAAAACCTCCCTTTCCCCATACATAAATGGGGTCTGGGTTTTCATTCAATCAACCAATGTTTATTGAGCAACAGCTACACACCAAGTATAGTCTCTGAATTGGATTTTCAATGGTAAGAAAGAACTCAATGAAGATTCTGCTCTCATGGAGTTTAAAGTCTACTGAAGGAGGCAGGCATTAATTAGTTACAAAAATAAATATAAGTGCAATTGGGATAAATACTCTGGAGGATGGTGCTTAGAAGAGATTACAGACCACAGTTCAGACCAGCAGTACAGAGTACAACACAGACCAAAAAGAAATTTAATTTCATCTTCTCTTGAAATTAGGATCCCACAGTCTGTTCCTCTCCTTCTAGACTATACCTTTGGATGTCCAAGCTAAAATCACTATGCCTATGCTTTACAGTGAAGAACTCTGAGCCTTCGAACTTGCTTATTTATAAATTGCACTGAACCCAGATGGCCTTTCAAAGAGAACTCTTGGCGCTGCTGGAGGTGCTCTCTTGGCCAAACCCAGCGTGGAGATGGAATTGCCATACATCAGGCATATACCCTGATGAAGACTGTACATTTTCTTTCCTTCATTTCAAAAATTTTTCTACTTCTAAAAGTGACACATCATAGGATATTTTGAAAATGTAATTAAGTTTAAAGAAGAAAATAACGATCACCTAGAAGCACCACTGATAGATGAGCATGGTTGACATTTTGCTGTATTTCCTCTCCTTGTTTGTTTCTATGCCTCTGTGATTGGAGAAGTGTATTAGCTGCTGTCCCAGCTGAATTTCTATTCCAGCTACCGTCTCCTTGCTGGACATCTAAATCTCCTACAGGTTTCTAGAACCGTCAGTTAGTGGACTGCCTGTAGGTAACAACTGGATGGGGACAGATGCTTTGAGGCACGAAGCCGGTAGTTGGTGAAACTCCTGAATTAGCCAAGAAGACTGCTTGGCATTGAGTCGGTGTCTACTCTTTCCTGCAGTTGTAAACGAAGGCTCTATTTTCCTTCGCAAGGACTGGGGTCTTTCATTTCCTTCCTCCCATCTGCTTGTTCTCTCAGGCTGCTTCTCCCTGTTCACAGCTCTAACTCTTTCAGGGAGTAGAGAAACCTGCTCCTCGAGCAGGCCTGTGAATATTCTTTATGAAGCACCTCAGTAGCTTGCAACTTCTATCTTTGGGATTTACAGTCTTGAGAGCCGTTTCTGACGGGTGATCCATGCCAATCACGTGAAACGGGCTTGGAAAAAGGCCCTGTGCCAGAATGAGAGAATTTTATGATCTAGGGAGAAGAGAATTACAACCTAATACAGATTAATAATCCTGCCACACATGTATCTACATTTTATTTTACATCATCAAAAGCACACATAGCTAATTTTGTGTCTTGATTTTTTTTTATTGAATACTATATTGTAAACATTTTATCCAAGTCATAAAATATTCTTTGAGCTCTCCATTTTGACATTTGTAAACTCTCCCATCCTCTGGTCTACCAGCTGCTTAACTGGTTGCCAATCAATAATTTCACATAGTGGTAAAAAGCCTAGGCTGGGACCCCAGGCTCCAACCCACCACCTCTGTCACCTTGGAAAAGATACTTAACCCCTCAGAGCTTTCTCTGTAAAATTATTTCTCTGTATATAGGAATATTAATATTACCTATCTCATAAAATTATTAGGAAATTTAACAGTTAATATACTTAAATAGCTAAAAACAGTGAACAGGCAATACATGTAGTTTTTCATTTCTGTAAACAACTATGAATATATATGTGCATATAAATTTTTGTCTTTCTTTTTTTTTTACCTTTTTAGGTAGAATTGTTGAAGATGTATTAACAGACCAAAGGCTATGAATTCTTAAAGACTCTAGATATATTTTGCCAAATCGTGTATCAGAGAGATTATATAATTTTACACCCACACGGCAGTTAAATCTTCTCCCTTCACTAAATTCTCCATCGGCAAGGAGAGTAATCTTTTCAAAAACAGGCTGGAATGAGTCCCTCCCGGAAGCTTTAACCTTGCTTTGAGCTCCCCGTATACGCTGCCCCACCCACCTCTCCACCTCCTCTGCTGCTGCTTTACAGCCACATGGGCTTCCTTTCCCTTCCCAAACACATCAACTTTCTTCCAACTTCCAGATTGCAAGTCTTTAAGCACCCTATTCTCTCTGCCTCGAATGCTTTCCCTCCTCCATGCCACCCCCATCTTCTAACTTTGTCTAGTTAACTCAGTACTACACACATACACTTAGTACACACACACACTCAAGCATCAGAACACATTATTCTCCCTTTTGTATCCTCTCATGGCACTGTCTTTTGCCCCATAGCACTTCATGCAAATTTAATTAGTTAATTGATTAATTATGTAATGATTTCTTTAATGTTCTCTTATCTAAGCACCATGAGAACAGGAATTGTGACTGGCTTCTTGATGATCATTGCATTCCTGTTGTCTTTTACAGGTGCAAAGTAAATACTAGATAAATACTTGAGTGAATGAAAGAAGAAAGGAAAGAAGATACATATGACTGGGTCTTGTTTATCCTCAAGTAATATTTGTCTCTAAAATTTCCATTCACTTCTTATGTGTATTTTATACCTTTCTCCTCGTTCTAAATATCCCATCAGAAGCACGGGCTTTACCCACTTGACTTCAAGCCATATCTTCTCCACGACCCAGGCTCACGACAAAGGCTTTTTCTCTGGAAAGACTGAACTGAGAGGCTCCAGCCTGAGACCCAGAGGTCGGGTTAGGGTGACATACTGCACCATGGTGAAACAGTGAGATGGACTGAGAGCAAGAAAGAATTGTTGGAAATTAAGCAAAGAATAGCAGAAATCAAAAATTCAATTGAAGGTTTGGAAAATAAATTTGAGAGAATCAATCTGAAAACAGAAAAAATAGCAGAGAATGGAAAATAGGGAACCAGATAAGAAAAACAGACGATCAACCTAAGATGAGCAACATCTGAACAATGAATGCTCTGGAAAAAAAAAAAAAAGGAATAAAGATTGTTTAAAAAGAGAACACAGACAAGAGGAAATTATCCAAAGAATTAATAATAATAAGTATGAAGCTAGACTAAAACATTTTCCAGAAATTCAAGATCTCAGGGATGAACTCTCCTAAATGAGGGCATAAGCCAAGGATGAAGGAGATGTGAGATCCTCGGAATAGAGAATTCAAGCCAAGAGAGAGAAGGGAGTTCCAAGGGTAATGGTGAAGGGAGATCTGCAACAGCTGGGCAGCCAACTCAAAGAACAACCAGACCAGACGAGAATAGGAAGAGACGACAAGGCATGACCTGATGTGGTTGGCAATGGTCAAAGGAATTTTACACTTCTTTCAGAGAGTTTTAGGATAAATAAGTGACAGTGTGTTTCATCAAATCTAAGATATCGTAGATTCTAAAATTACCATCGCTTTACATACTATGAAGAAAAAAATAGCTTACCAATTAAGTATAATTAATATTTTATTTATATTTATTAATATTTAGACTCCTGTAGACATGGATTTACATCACACTGACTATATATAAAGAGGAAATACAAACAAAATAAATTGATGAAGGTATTTCTAAACTTTCATTTTTGGAATTCTAATATCAGATATGTTAACATGTAAAACAAAAAAAGAGCATGCCTTAGAATCCATAAACTATACTAGGAGCAAAAATAACCTGCAAAAACAATGAAAAATAATATTTTCAAGATAGGAAATGTAATAGAATATCATGTGGTTCAGCTGGAGTAATATTTATATAGTGATTCTCATTTAGAATGACATTGGGATTAAGAAATATATAAAATAAAGCTGGAATTTTTATTTTTAATTTATTGCTATCTAAATATCTTTAGATGTTATGACCTTACCAAACTTGAAGAATATTAAAAGAATTTAGAGTGTTATCAACCAGAAAATCCAATCAAGTGATGAAGCAACCTGACTGTGGAGTACGGGGATGGAAGGATTTGGACTCAAATTAAACTTAAAAATTAAGTAATGAGTTGCTGGAATCCCAGACACATGGAGCAGAAGATCAACCTTTTTTTTAAGGGCTTAACTTAAAAAAATAAAAATTTTAGGCTTTAGCCTGGGCCGGTTCACCGGCCCAGTGGGCAGTCCACTGAAATGGGAATTCCAATTTGCTTAGGAAGAGTTCATTGTTTCCTTAGTGTAAATCCTTAACTCTGGGAAGTTTAGGATTAAGTATAAAATAATATAGCAAATTTAACCCATAGCAAATACATTAATACCTTTATTTTAATTTGGTACTTAAGAATTTGGCATTCCAACAAATTAGTTAACCCAACAGATTAGTCCTAATATTCTGGAGTACTTGATTTTGTCTTGAAGTTTTTAGTTGGAAAATATAAAATAATTTTAGAAAATATATCAGCCATGTTGGAATGTTCAGGATAACTGGAGAATCACCATATTTGTAAATTTACTTTGCTAAATTTATTAGGATTGTTTAAGTTCTTGGTTTGGTTTATTAGTCAGCAATATGAAATACCTAAAAATAATAGACAGGAAATAAAGTTTAAAGCTGTTTATGGGATTTTACTAAACTAAGTTTGTAAATGGGACCAAACATTAATAAAAGGTCTCCTTATAAATAACTATTAATGCTAATAGACTATGAAAAGAATAATAAAATTTGTAAGTTGAACTTAAAAGCTTAAAGTAAAACATTTAAAAAATTATAAGATTAAAAACTTGAATCACAGAGACCAGCCCGATCGTGTAGTGGTTAAGTCCACATGCTCCACTTCAGCCACCCAGGGCTGGCAGGTTCAGATCCTGGGTGTGGACCTGGCATCACTCATCAAGCCATGCTATGGCGGGATCCCACATAAAACAGAGGAAGATTGGCACAGATGTTAGCTCAGTGACAGTCTTCCTCACACACACAAAAAGAATTGAATCATTGTTTGAAATCCCAAATAAACACAAATACTGTTTTAAGTGTACACAGACTGCTATCTTGAGCACACATACAAAAATGCCCACTCACAGTCCCGATCATGTGAACACTGCAATACTGACAACCCCAAATTGCACAATAACTGTATTTGGAAAATGAGAAAAAGCAAAGTTGTGTGTAGGTGGGGGTGCAGCGGTATGAGGGCTAATTGGTCCTCTTTCAAAGAAGGAGTCAATAAAACATATCTGAGATGGAAAAATAAAGAAATAACAACATGAGCATATTATTTAGAAATATGGAGGGAAATAACAGAAGAACAGTTCGCAAGTTGAAAGTGGTTCCCTCTAGAAAGCCTGAATTAGAGGTGGGGAGGAGCGAGGCAGGTAAACCACTATTTTTCATAACCTTGTTTAAAAAGGAAAAAAAAAAAAACTCTGAATACGTATTACTTTGATAAAAATAAAAGTTAAATTTTACCAAAAAACTCTGGGAAAGTCATTCAGTTTTGAATTCTAAATACATTGGAATTTTAATCTATTTGGCCATTTTCTAAAACCAAAAATTCCAGTTTTCTTGAGGTCTTCATTCCCTTTTCCTATTCCCTTGCCCCTTCTGGGTAGCTCTAACCATGAGCCCAAAGCTCCCTCAGGCGTTTATCACCAAGGGGCCTGATACAGAGAAGGCCTTGGCTAGTAAAGAGTTAAACATTTGATGCATCTGGAGGCAGATATGTCCACCCATAGGATTCCAGTACTCACTGTACAACCATTTGTGCACTGGGGGCTTAACACAATCACAACCACACTCTCCCAGCTAAAACCAGATTTTGACAAATTAATAGTTGATAGTACATTGATATCGCGTTTATACTCAAATCAATACACCCTCAGAGATCAACATGCTTGTACCTTCTTCTTGGGTACTTAACTCCTTTCTCAGAACTTATTCACCTGTTAATTCAAATGAAAGTTTTTGATTTAAAAAAAGCAATACTCACATCCCCATATGGACTTTCTTTTGCCAATATAGTTACTAAAATATTCAATACAAAGTTATTCTTTTTTCTTCCCATCCTTCAAAAACTTTACATGCAGACAAACCAAGGAGATTTAAATCATTGCTCTTTATTATTTTATTTTATTTTATTATTAGTTTTTTAATTTTTATTTTTTGTTGCACTAAAATTGCATAAAAACATTATATAGCTTTCAGATGTACATCGTAATACATTTCAAATTCTGTGTAGATTATATCATGTTCACCACCCAAAAACTAATTATACTCCATCACCACACATGTGAGCCTAATCCCTCCTTTTGCCCTCCACCGTGCCCCCTTCCCCTCTGGTAATCACCAATCCAGTCTCTGTTGCTATGTGTTTGTTTGTTGTTGTTTTATCTTCTACTTATGAGTGAGATCATAAGGCATTTGACTTTCTCCCTCTGACTTATTTCACTTAGCATAATACCCTCAGGGTTCATCCATGTTGTCACAAATGGCCGAATTTCATCATTTCTTATGGCTGAGTAGTATTCCATTATGTATATATTCCATATCGTCTTTATCCTTTCATCCCTTGATGGGCACCTAGGTTGCTTCCAAGTCTCGGCTATTGTGAATAATGCAAATCAAAACTATAATGAGATATCACCTCAATCCAGTCAGAATGGCTATAATTAACAAGACAGGAAACAACAAGTGTTGGAGAGGATGTGGAGAGGAGAACCCTTGTACACTGCTGGTGGGAGTGCAAACTGGTGCAGCCACTATGGAAAGCAATATGGAGCATCCTCAGAAAATTAAGAATGGATCTACCATATGATCCAGCTATTCCACGGCTGGGTATTTATCCAAAAAACTTGAAAACATAAATGCATAAACATACATGCACTCCTATGTTCATTGCAGCATTATTCACAATAGCCAAGACTTGGAAGTTTATTATTTTAAAGTCACTGTTAACATAATGAGCAGAATCCTGACCTCTTTATTCTCATTCCTTTGCCTAGACTTTTTTTCTGTTCTCTACCTACCTGGCAAACTGGTCCTTAATTTTCAAGATTCAACATAAGTGTAACCTGCAAGTCTTTCTTGATCCCACCAGGGAGAACTGGCCACCACTCCCAGTGTGTTCCCTCTGCCTCCCCCATCCTGCCTCCATTCAGACTTTCATCCTAGAACCTGAATATGTGGTGAGCTTTATCAGACTCTGGGCTCCTTGAAGTTAGAGACCACATCTTGTCCATCTCTGTATCCCCAGCATATAGGACAGTGTCTGGTACACAGCAAGCACTAAATAAATATTTGAGGAATAAGTGAATGATAGGAAGTGCAATAAATTAGGAAGCAGAAGACCAAGGATCTAATGCAAGTTTTGTAATCTGTTAGCCATAGAACTCTCTAAGCTTCAGGTTCTATTTTTATAAAGAGGGACTAATACCAGTTGTTTTATAGTTACAGTGTGGTTGTGTTAAAATGAAAGAATAAATGTAAAAACACCTTGAAAATTGTAAACAATTACACAAAGTATTGTTACCTTACTTCAGTCATTCACACAACAAGTACATATTGAACACCTATTTGTGCTAGATTGTTCTAGTAACTGGGATACAGCAGTGAATAAAGCATAAACTATCACTACCCTGAGGAACATAATTTGGGGGTGGGGGGGAGGAGAGAGGCAGAGAATAATCAAATCAGTAAAATATACAGTCTGTTAAATAGTGATAACTACTACAAAGAAAAATAAAGTAGAAAGGGGAAATAGAGAGCATGGGAGTGCAATTGTACAAAAAGTTGGGAAAGAAGTCCTCAAAAGCAAAGGGACATTTGAGCAAAGATTGGAGGGAAAAGCATCCAGGCAAAGGAAACAGCAAATGATTCAGTAGAAGAGGAAAAACTGAAGTTGCAGGAGTGCAGGGAGAATTGCCAAAGGACTGAGCTTGAAGAATCTCACAAGAACGGAATCTGGTAGAGGAGTAAAGATGGTTCGTGCATGGTAGCAGGAGGGATGGCAGAGTATAGGAGCAGGAACACAGGTAGCTGGACAGAGCGGGTAGTATGACCTTGTGGGAGTTTTCCTTTAAGTAAAATCAGAACCAGGGTGTCAATCGAAAGCAAGGAAAAGGAAGACAGTGTTAGATGTTCAAATAGAGAGCAGAAATAGGCTTTCAGAAGAGTATGAGAGAATGGAGAAGGGACTATGGTATAATTGCCAGAAAATATGAAGGAGCCACTTACAGTCAGGGATCATAGATTTAAGATATTACCAGCTGTCATGGTTGTGTTTTTCTTTAGCATCAGTCAACGCTGCAGGGAAAGGCACAGTGGAGGCCAAGTATTGGATTTAACTGGACTTTGATTTAGCTAAGGGAGTAGGATGCAGTGAGAGGCAGGGAGTTTGAGGGTGTGTGCGAGGAACAGTGAACAGTAGTAAGAGCAACATCATTCTTCCTCCTTTATCTATATAAATAATGTGTTTTGCTAAATGTATTAAATATAGAATTTCAGAAATAAAATATTTTCAAATTATTTTTGCAACCAAATTAATTAGTCCTATAATTTGAGGCTTAAAATTTCTTATAAGAAAAAAATGAAGTGAAAGAAAAATAAGCAGAAACTAAGATTTCATTCATTCATTTCACAAACGCTTGCTAATCATCTATTATGTGACTGACACCATGTTAGATCTGGGGGTCCAATGGGGCACAAACAGTAGTGGTTCTTTCTTTCACAGATATTACAAGTCTGGTGGAAGATACACATCTTAATCAAAATAAATTGCAAACAAATTAAACAAAACAAATTCACACACATTAATTATAAACAGAAATGAGTACTGTGAAGGGAAAGAACACCATTTTACTAGAGCATTTGACACAAAAATGCAATTAAATAATGAGAAAAAGAGAATACAGGAAGTTTCCGAAGGAAGTGATACATGTTCTAATATCTGCGTTAGAAGGAGTTAACCAATGAAGAGAGGAGGAGAGAAAAAAGGAGAGCACTCCAGGTAAAGGAACTCTCTAGAAGACTATAAGCTCTCCCTCAATGACTAAAGTATCATTTTCACCTCAACCTTCCATTGGGAAAAATATCCAGTAGACTGAAATACACAAAGCAGTAAGTTTCATAAAAAGCCTGGGACAATGTCTTCTTTATGAGGATCACGGGGATGCATTTTTTTGATTTTGTTCTTAGAAGCAATATTGTTGAATGGCAAAAAAGCAGAGAGTCAAAGCCAGACTAGCTGGATTCCAACCCCAGATTGCTATTTAGTAGCTACTTATTAGTGGGAGCTTGGGGAGCTGAATCAGCCTCTCTCTGGGCCTTAATTTCTCATTTGTAAAATGAGAGTAGAAACAGCAGATCCTCATTGTACAAATTAAATCAGTTAAAGGATGTAAATGTACTTAGACAAGCGCTAGGTATACCAGAGATACAGTAAGTACAGTAGGAATATTAGCTATTATCAGGAATAGTTGGCCTTATGTTAGGAATTTAATATGTTTTTGTCCCATACATGCTACGAATTATGAATTATATTACAAGTCAGATGCACACTAACATGTGCGTCAATCTTTATATTTAATGATAGAGAGCTTAAAACTGACATGCTTTGACCCTCTGGCATAGCATGGGTATGCACCCATATTTTGACAAGCCTTTAGACTTTTTTTGTTACAGTTGAGTATACCTATTGTCCTGGAAATGTTTATCAAATGGAATGTTGAACTGAGCAAATGTTCAATTAAGTGTAGAGTGGGGGTCATCTTGCTGCAATAAAGTGAGAGAGGCATAAAGAAAAATTCGACTGGCACCAAAAAGATGTTTACAGAACACACCAGACCTTTGCTTCATTATTTCATAGGAGAATAAGGTATATGCAGTAACAGTCCTACTCAAGCAATGACCGCTTAAGGGCAATCAAGTCCTCTATGATTGCTTTAAGAAAAATGGGAGAGTTATACTGGGGCAGTGATTGTGATATAATTATTAGTGACAGGATTAGTCTTGTTTTTATTCTTTTAATCCCCTCAAGAATGCCACCAAAAATTATAGCATTTAAAAGTATGACTTAAACCTGGAGTTTAAGAATCACTGACTTGGAACTCAAAGGAGGTGTATCGGACCTCACTAGTGTGCATTGTTCTTTTGGCTTAATTTCTGCGTCCATTTTATGTCCCTATCAACTTATAGCTTTGTTGTATTGTCTATGTTATTTTGCTATTTTTATATATTTTTATAAGTCGTCTTGTGGTAAGCATAATAAGAGTCCCCAAAGATGTCCACATCCTAAACCTGGAGACTGTGAATATGTTCTGTTACGTGGCAAGGAGGGAATAAGGTTGTAGATGGAATTAGGGTTGTTAGTCAGCTGACCTTGGGCTGGGGAGATCATCTTGGATCATCCGGGTAGGCCCAGTGTAAGCACAAGGGTCCTCAGACATGAAGGACAGAGGCAGAAGAGTCAGAGTCACAAAGATTTAACGTGAAAACGCAACCCATGGTTGTTGGCTTGGAAGATGGAGGGTAAGGACGATGAGTTAAAGGAATGTTAACAGGCTCTAGAAACAGGAAAAGGAAATGGATTCTTCTCTCTGGCCTCCAGAAGAAACACAGTCTTGCTGACACCCTGATTTTAGCTCAGTGAAGCCCATTCTAGACTCTGACTCAAGAATTATAAGGTGATAAATTTGTGTTCTTTGAAGGTACTAAATTTTTGACAATTTCTTATCACAGTAATAGGAAACTAATATAGTCTTCAAAATTTTTTGGAACTTGGTGATTTTTAAATAAAAACATAAATAAAGTTTCATTAAAATACATTCACCAATGTTTTTAAAAATATGTTAACAAAATGTGTCTAAGTTCAAATATTAAATCAGAGTAGGAAATTCCAAAAAGTAGACAGCTCCTTTTAAATTCTTAATTACCTTAGAACTGAAGTTTTAGATATTCATTTATTTACGTTAGGACACTTGACTCTCGTGCAGATTTACTGCCCCTCCAGCCATTTACATTTTTGTGTCCCATTATTCAAACTCGCCGTGATCTCTAACTTGGAACACTGAAAAGCATATTTTCCTTTTATTGCTTTAGCAAATTTTTCTGTGTGTAAGTGCCTGAAAACTCCTTGGTGCTCCTTCAGTATTAACAGACATTCGCTCAAGGCCTTTAACACACTCTGCCATCTGCACGCTTTCCTGTTCATTGTTTTAAGAAAGAGAAGAGAGGAGGGGGAAAAATACTTATGAAAGTAATAGGGAAATGATAAAGAAATGAGGAGATTTGACCTTCAAATTGATACACTTTCAAACATGTTTTTCTTTAGGGAAGGTAAAGGCATTTGCTTGGAGCCTACATTCTGGTACAGTTCTGGAATGTGGGTGGCATTAGCTCTTATGAGCCAAACTTATTCTCTGAGAAACAGAGATCCTCTGATTTGAGAAGCCCTGAGCTGGCATTTTTCACCAGATTTAAATTCAGCATAAAAACTCAGTAAGAAAAATGTTAAAGGACACCTCTATGGAAAATGCTGTGTCCAAGCTCATGGGATAGAACAACATGTTTGAGGTGAGTCTCTGCTAAGATACACATCCTCCTGGATCTTTCGAAAGCTTTCAGGTATCCCATAAGAGAAAAAAATGTCTGCTACCGGGTTTAGGTACGCTTAATATTGCTTGCCATGTTGAAGACAGATTTAGGAGACATTTTTCTGCAATTTTCAAGCAAATCAAAAAAAATACAGTAGGGCATTGTTCTTTGAACACCCTCACATACACAAATTAGTGCTGATCACATGGCCACATCTACACAGCAACCAGGCCAAAAATAAAATTGGGCAGATTGGAAAATACAGACATGATCACAATCCCTTCAATCAGGATTTCAGACAGCAGTAAGAAAATGAACATTTTTGCATATAACCCTTTCGTGAACCATCATATTTGGACAAACACATAGCCATTCATCAGTTTGTCTCCTTGTGCATTAGCAGATATTTCTCAGGCACCCATTAGATGTAGCCTCTGCAATGAACTCCAGGGACACACGGCCACAAGTATATGGCCCTGGATCTTGTAGGCCACCAAGGGACAAGGTGGACAAACATTACACTCTAAAGAGATAAGTGTTATTAAAGAAACATGCACAGATAGTTACTGAAGCAGAGAAGCGTATGCTTATATCATGAGGAGAGGTGGATATTTATTATTCTTCTTGCTATTCAGCATCTATCTTAGTTTGAGTTCCTTCAGAAGCTGAGCCTGAGGAAAAGATTCAAGTACAAGGTGATTATTTGGGGTGTAAAGGAAACATTACCAGGTGTGTGTGGCAAGCAGTTGGATCAGAGAAGGGAAGGCAGCTAATAAAGGGTATCTTATCAAGCCAACTGCCACAGTGAGAGATTAGAGTGTAATTCCCACTTGAGAATTCTAGGAAATGATATAAAACACACATCTCAGAGTTATACCACTCAAGGAGAGAGGCAAGAGAGGGAGAACACCCATCAGTCATTGGCTGAGTCCTACTCCTGAGACATTTAGCTCCCCCTAGCACTTCTGGCCAGCCCTGTGAATGAGCAGAGCCCCCTTTACTGGCTTTGGAAATAGCCTTCCAGCAAAGACACTAGTTGTTGGACATCAAAGTTAGCCAGAGCATCCTGAAGTGGTAAGGTTCAAGCAATACGAGTGAGACATCTACAGTTTCTGCTACAGCACTGAACTATTTCCTAGGTTTGGACAATTCCTAATCCTGTGGCTCTTGGTACGAAACAGACTACTTAGCACCGTAGAAACAAAATGTGAAATGCATGCTTTCCCAGCCTCCCTTGCAGCTAGGGCACAGGCATATGAACGAGGCTCTACCAACAGACATGTGAGTGATTTAAGCAGGAAGTTCATCAAAACTCTCTCCTTCCATCAGAGGTGATGGTACTAATTTATTAAAATCAAATTTAGCACATCAAACAGATGGCTTTTCCCAACTCTCTTTTGTCTCTAACTTTCTTGTTTTTTCTGCTAAACATGCACAAGGCCAGCTACAAAATTTATAGGACCCAGTACAAAGTGAAAATACAGTCTTTTGTTCAAAAAGTAGAAGAAAATTGCCATTAAAGGTATATGTAAAGCATTTTTCCTGTCTTCTGTGCTTGCTCTCTTTTTCTCTCTCAACTTGTTATGCTGTTTTTTATTTGCTATTTAATGTCATTCTAAATATAGTGAAATTAAAATGTTAAATTTTTAGCATAAATTTTATCATTCATCTTTATATCATACAATGACAATTTTAGTCAAATACCAGAGAATTTAACTTGTATGTGACATCACCAAAATTATAAAATTCATATTTTGTGGCTTCTCCCCAGAGGCTGCCTTGAGCTGGCCAGAGGAGATGAAGACAAGCCAAAAGCAGGAAAGTTGGAAGGAGGAAGAGATGATCCCTCCAATCACAGCCTTGGAGTGAAGATGCTCACGGGCACCTGGGGACCCCGCCTCACCACATGGGGCATTTACATCCCTTCCTTCCAGCCTTATGACTGCCAAGATGCCCTTGCACCACCTGGCCTCACCTGCTACATCCTGGAGGAAAACATGGTCTGGGAAAGTCCAGCCAGTCATCTCCCTTTCCTACAGGCCTGTCACTCCAAGCCACACAAATGAATGAAACCCAATGATCTTTAAACCTCCATGCTGGGAAGCACCAAATACCTGGATCCGAGGTGGGCTTTAGGCTAGTCCCCAGTGACATAGGGCCTCTGGCTGGTCACCCACCAAATACTCCATGATACTGTCAGACTGGGTGAGGACTACTGTCACCATTCCCAGCTGCAAGACATGACAGGACGTACATACCCAACCCTCACCCCTCTCGTGCCCGTGCCCGAGCTCCTTCTCAGGACAGAGGCAGCAACAGCTGTGGGCTGGCAGCAGGGAGCAGAGGTCAAGTGAATGAAATATGAGGAAATGAATTAGTCAGAAGATAGATGATAAATTAGAAGCCAACTTGGAGGATTTCAAGGAGTGGTAAATGCTATCTATGTCGATTACAGGGAAAAAATCAATTAAGACTCACACTGAAATTTCTCCATTTGATCTGGCAATTGGAAGGGAAATAGGGGGAGAAGTCAGAGAGAAATTGTGGGCAGAGGAGGATTTACTGTGAAACTAGTGAAGTTGGGGAGCAAGTAGCAGAGAATCTCTGCTTGGGAGGAAGGAGGTGGGGGGAGGCGGGACTGCAGGAGAGTCAAGGCCCAGGCCTCAGTGCTTTTTTCACTGTCTGATCAGCCCTCAATTATAAATTGAAAGATAAATTTGTTAAGAATATCAAGACAGCAATGCAAGAGCATTAAACCCTAAGTGTGGGGACCTTCTGAGCACAGGGCCCTGTGTTAGTGTACTGGACACTCACCCATGAAGCTGGCTCTTTGTATACACACAACTCTCTTCACCACTAGCAAGCTTCTTGAAAGAATAGCTCACACTCCCCATCCTATCGTCTCCTCTCCCATTCACATCTCAAGTCATTGTAATAAGCTCCATCTCCAAAATCAGGAATGGATCAGGCTTTGTGGGGCCTAAAGCTTACACGGTTTTAAGGTCAACTTTAAGAAGACAGATGACAAAGTATAAACATGAGACAGAGATATAAAGAACATGCATCTGAGTGATCCTGATGCTTAAACTCCACTAGTTTCACAGTAAATCCTTCTCTGCCCACAATTTCTCTCTAACCGCTCCCCCCATTTTCCTTCCCATTGCCAGATCGAATGGAGAAATTTCAGCCTGAGTCTTAATTGATCTTTTTCCCGGTAATTGACATAGATAGCACTGATCACTCACTCCTTGAAATCCTCCAAATTGGCTTCTAATATCTCATCTATCTTCTGACTAATTCATTTCCTCATCTTTCATTGGCTTTCTCCTTTCTATCTCTTCCACCTGTGGTACCTGAATAACTTTTCACATACATATTTGTTTTTAAAGGAAAGATATTGCTTAAAACCGTGATGACATAATATAGATGGAAGTGCTTTGCAAATAGTAAAGCACTATAAAAATATGAAATATCATTATTACTAGGTGATTGACTCTATAATTTGCTCAGCAAAGACTTCATCTTGATTTTCCAAATGATCTTCTCATATCCTAAAAGAAATATGTATGTTAGGAATTCATGCAAGTTGTAGAAATGACTTTATGATTTATACAGTATTTTTATGTGTTTTACATATTTTGTATTCCCCATTACAAAATAAATAACACAGAAAAATTAAGGGAATGATGTTTATTATGTGTATATCTCTGTTTCTCCTGTTATATGAGTGAAATTTTTATTTTTATGGAAATTAGTTGCATGAAACTCAAGCAAAAACATCTAAATGTGACAGATATATCTCCCTAGCCAGAAATTAATCTGTCCAAAAGAAAAACCAACCAAAACACAAGAATTTCTTTTTCCTTATCTTAGTTTGTTCATTTATGGGACTCAAAACAATGACTTCATTTTACTGTAAATTCTTTTTCTGCTTAATTTTTGAGTAATTTAGTCTCTGCATTAATAGGGATCAACTTTAATAAGGATCAAGTTGTCTGAAGGCAGACAAAACTTATAAATCGTTATTATCTCCTTGTCTCAAAGTTAAACCCAGTTTCAAAAACTATCTCCACGATAAAAAAAAAAAAACCACGAAGCTTTATGAAAGACTTCATATGAGACAATAAAAACATTCTTCATGGTTAAGACATTAATTACCAAAAGGAAAATGATAGTTTCCTATTTATAATGCTGATTTATTTTTCATCTAAAGAGTGGACTAGACATCCATGATCTTCCTATTTGTAAATCCTTCATTATAATTAAGAAAACAAGTTTTTGTGGCAAAACATTCTTTTTAAAATTACCATTAAGCTTACTACTGCCTTTATTACAAGTTTTGTTCAGATTTTGTTTTTGTTTTTACATCAGAGAGAAAAAAAGTCCTATTGGTTTCCCTAACCTTAAGTTTTCCAGAGGTATCGGCTTCAATGCTGGTGTTGTTCATCTCTTGCTCATAAAGTAATGAATCATGGTTCCTGAATGCCCATATGGGAATGATGACTTCCTTAATAAACTTAATGAGTTTGGAAACTCTATCACTGAATAATAACAAAGAGAAATTAACAGCATTGGTAGCTATTAAGATTTCGTATTATGTTTCTGGACTTCTTCAACAAGCCCATTTTGAGTAAAGGCACCATGCCAGCTGTATTGCATTGGGTTATGAAAAAGTCAGATTTTCCAAGGACTACTAATTTAACAAGTATAGATCTGGTACCCTTTGATGGGAATGGATATCTTAGCAAAACTTGCAAAGATATCACTTTTTCCCATAAGGCAGGTATAATCTACGGGGTTTTACCAGAATAATTATGTACATTTACTGGCCCCTCAACTGTAAAGCTGCTAGCAGAACTGAGGTCATATCTGTAGCTGTTATTAACAGTCATAGCTCAAAAGGACTGTAGCTCCTCATTTTCATTAGTTGCAGAATAACACCTGGCTTCCAAACAAATATTTCAACCCTTTCTACTCATAGCAGGAACTGACCTTGTAAATAAATGCCCTGTACTAGAGAGAAGACTGACAAAATTATCAAGAGATTTTTGTTTAATATGTATCTGTTATCTTCTAGAAAAAATAATATTTTAATTTGTTCAATCGATTATTTAACAAATATTCATTGAGCTCCTATCATGTATAAGGTCACATTGTATACATATTTATGTTAGAGAAATTCAACTCTATACATTAAACATTAAATATCATGATAGCATATAAACATATGCAGTACATTTAGTCGGTTCAACTTGGCCTCTAAAATGAAAGCAAAGTACCTCACCTGTTCTGCAGCCAATCATCTGTTTCAAAGCTGCGGGAAAAACTAATTTGCTGGAATTATTGAAAGATGTTATGTCTGCCTTCAGTTTTTGTTGTTGCTGTGTTTTGGTGAGGAAGACTGACCATGAGCTAACATCTGTTGCCAATCTTCCTCTTTTTGCTTGAGGAAGAATGCCCAAGAGCTAACGTTTGTGCCAATCTTCCTCTATTTTGTATGTGGGATGCTGCCACAGCATGGCTCAATGACCGGTGCGTAGGTTCACAACAGGATCCAAACCCGTGAACCCCAAGACGCCTAAGTGGAACACATGAACTCAGCCACTATGCCACGGGGCCAGCCCCTGCCTTCCATTCTTTATTAGTGATGTAAGACATTTTTAAGAGTGTTTCCACAGGTTCAATTTTTGCTTTATATGCAAACTTTAGAACATAAGCTCTCACCCCCAACCTGCTGCTGATCTTCCTTTTACAATGAGATTCCACTGTATGTTAGATATTTAGTATGGAGGGCAAGGGTCTTAAAAACACCCACTCCTTTCCCTCAAGGACTTGTAAATTAGGAAGAGGAGTATATTTTATAAGTCACTTCTCTATGTGAGGCAGTATCAATCTGATACTCGCAACACAAGACAAGATTCCAGTGACCTCAGGCTCTAGCCTCCACCAAAATCCATTTCATTTTTAAAACTGTCTTCCACTAAAATTTTGGAAAAAAGAAAAGCTATAAATAATGAGAAAGTTTGTCACATTACACATGTAGTTAACAAGAAAAAAATTCTCTCAGATGTTTTACTTATCCATAAAGAGTTTTGCTGGGTTGGCATTCATTAAATCATAGCCCTCTGCTTGCTAGTATAATAACAGGCATCTCCCTTCAGCATATATATTGTTACAAACTTTTGTGTGACAATCTGCCTGAAAGCCTGCAAAATTCCATATATAATTATATATATTTTACCCCAAATTATATATTGAGAAATGTCTCCATTAAAAAGTTACACAGAAAGTTTCTGGGCCCTTGTCTCCCTTGTCAACTTCATTTGAAATAAATCCAATTTATAAAATAAGTGATTTTTCTAACTTGATAATATAAAATTGAACTCTAGACCAAAGAAGTTGTATTTACTTTCTTCTTTCTGTTCCCTATGTAAGTTTCAAAAAGTGACCATGAGTTTTTGATGAAAGGAAAAACAAGACATAAAGAGCCACAACTTGTTTAATTTTGCACAATTGAAGAGAACTTTAGTTTTTACTTTAACTTCCAAAGAGTTTTTCCTCTGTAGTTTAAAAGGAATGTATATTTTAATGTGCATTCTAGTCAATTTTATTTTAGATACCACTCATCCCCTTACTAATTTTATCTCTCATTTAGATTATTTCTACTCCCATCCAAAACGCTTCTCTCACTGCACATATTGAAATGTTTCTGCTCATGAGATGATTATCTGAAAGACAGGACTTAGTCTCCCAGCTGTCCTTCTCTTTGATGACCCCATAAAACAAAAATGTTAAGTAGCTTTGTATGCCAAGGAGCCAGAAATTCAAAAATAGATAAAACATAATCCATCACCATCAATCAGTGATAGAGACACACAATAAACAAATAGTTGCAATAAAGTATGAAAAGTAATATAGTAGAAGTATCCACAAGATACTTTCAGAACATGAAAGAAGATGTGACCAACCTCTCCCTAGTTTGGGGTATAAGGATTAGGGAACACCTCACACAAGATGACGATGAAGCTCAACTTCTGTTTAAGCTCCACTTAGGTTAAAGCTGTCCAGTCTAAACGAGAGGGGAAGAAAACACATGCCAGGAACCTCATGGCACATTCAGTGCTCTTAGAGTGGCTCAGTCCGAGGGTCAGCAAACTATAGCCCATGGGCCAAATCTGGCTCACCACCTGTTTTCATGCAGCCTCTGAGCTAAGAATGATTTTTACATTTTTAAATGGTTGGGGGAAAAAATCAAAATAAGAATGTTTTATAGCACATGACAATTATATGAAATTTAAATGTCACTGTTCACAGGTAAAGTTTTATGGGAATACCTCCATGCCCATTCCTTTGTGTACTGTCTATGGCTGCTTTTGTGCTACAATGGCAGAGTTAAATAGTCATGACAAACAACCTTTTGTCCACAAAGCCTAAAATATTTACTACCAGGCTCTTTACAGAAATTGTGTCATGTCCTGGTTTAGTGTGACTGGAGCAGAAAGTCCTGTGGAAGCAGCGAGACATGAGGTAAGAAAAAAACCAGTAATGAGGGTCTTCCTTCCTTGATGTCATGCATGTAGACTATAGGTGATGGCGAGTCAGTGAAGCAGGAATGTTTTAAATAGTATAGCAGGAACACTGGATTTCCATTTCTGGTAGTTTGAAGAGCAAAGCTAGAAACAAAGGAAACTGTTAAATGGCCAGTGCTATGATGGTGAAGGTCTGAACTGGAACGATTACAGTTTGGATGTAATTGGATGTAATTTACAGGATGTAAAGGGAATACTTAGGAGACAGAATTAATAAAACTTTATCAGGAACTCAACATAAAGGGTGAGAGAAACAAAAGACTTTAGTTTCCGATTTGGTCTCAGGATGATTGGTACTGTCATTAACTAAGACAAGGGCTAATTATTTGTTCCTTTGTTCTATCATTTAGGAAAACTACGTATATACTGTGCGGCTCAGACTCCATCCTAGGGATGCTCATTCAAATTGATGTTTTAAAATGAGAAAGTATAAAATGCAAAAAAAAAAAAAAGAGGATGCATGGGAACAATCAAAGAAGACTCAGAGATGGGAAACTGCAGCACTTAATTGTGAGTGTCAAGAAGGGTGGTTAGGGGAATGCTTCAGGTAATTTAAATAGCACATGCAGAAAGCCAAGGGATTCTGGAATTGAAAGATATTCAATATACTTGGAGCTCATAAGATGCTTAATAGTAAAATAAAAATGGAAAGTTAGTTGGGACCATGTCACACAAAGACTTGTTTATCAAGCTAAAGAGTTTAAAGTTTGTCCTGAGAGAAATCAGATTTGTTGAAAATGGAGAAAACGTCACAAGTAACTTAATCAGAATTGAACTGCAAAATATCATTCTGATTGTGGTTTAGGGAACATTGGGGGAAAATGTAAAGCCTAAGACAACAAAACCAATTAGACTGTTTAATAACGTAGATGAGATATGACTTCAGATCTGGCCTGAATTGAGACAGTAGGAAAGGGGATGGACAAGAGTGGGAGTATTTGGGAGTGTTAAGAGTAGACATGTATTTGCTGATGATGTAGTGAGAGGGTGTAATGCAAGAAGTCCGGACACCCAAGTATAAGAGGGTGTCATTCACTGAAATGAGGACAGATTCAGAGGCACAGATGAGTTTCCTTTTGGATAGGTCAGGGTATACATGAGTCTGAACTTAAAAGGAGATGTCTGGTCTAGAGAGGGAGATTTGGGCATCATTAGTGCAGGAATGGTGAGAGTGCAGAATGGGCCTGAATGTGATCACCCAAGAAGAGTTACAAGCAAGGAGACAAAAGGACTGGGGTCAGAACCCTGGTAAGTATCTACTTTTAAGGAAAAGACCTTATGAAGGAGACCTCAGGTTTAGAAACTTCTTGAATTCTCAACAATTGTCTTTCTCTTTCTCTTGTCGCCAGAGTGACATATGACCTCCTTATATTTGGATAGGGGCATCTGGTCCCAGTATCACCCTCTATTGCTAGCCTCTGCCAGCGGCAGGATTGTCTCTCCTTGTTTTGATAGTTGCCCTCAACTTGCTCTGCTGATGATCCAAACTACTCTAAGAACTTCTGCTTTTTCTTAACGGACAAAGTATCATGGTCATTGGATTGGAGGTTACTACATAAAGGTCTTTCCTAATGATTTGGCCCAGATCTTATCTTTTATTACTAATCCTCTGAGCTCAGTTAGGGGAACTCCCTGAGAGGCATGGGGATTCTTACTTCTCAGCTATCTCCTGCACCCTACTTTGGGATGTTGGAACTTTTGATCTGCATTATGTCCCACACGACCTGAAAGACTTGAGGAGGCACCTCATCTCTCATCCTCACCACCTCTACTCTGCTGGCCTTTGGGCATGCTGCAATATTGCCTGTCCCCGGAATTCAGCTCTCCAGACCTATCCAGGACTTTGATTGCCCCACCTTCTCCAAGGTTCCCCCTCTGAAGAAGAGGCCAGAGGATGGTAGTACAACTCTACACTGACCTAAATGTTCTTTCTATCTTAATCAATGTTGTTTAGACTCTACCCCAATTCAGAAGAATCTTAATCTGCTCTCTGAACAGTGGAAAATTATTTTTTGTCATTACACATTTTTCTCTTCTCTCTGATTTAAGATACAGAACTCAATGCCCTATTGAACCAAGCTTTATTCTTAACACACAAAGAAGAGTCTTAACATTCCAAAGCATTTTTCCTTCTCAAGTGCTTACCTCTTGCAATTTAGAATTGCTTTTAAAATACTGCCTGCTATGGACTTATAAAAAAATGCGTAGTGAAACTCAAAGTAAAAAAAAAAAACAGATTCTTTTTGGGTCCTTTCCTTCCTTTCCTAGGTAATAAACCTTAAGGTCTTTTTTATGAATACATATATTTATCTTAATTCAAAATGTCTAAAGCATAATACATGAGAGTCCATTTTACAGTCCATATAATTTTAAGATTTACATACCTACAAGGATATGAACAAATCTTACTTTACTAGAACATAAGTTTAATGAATTACTGGGACATATTGGTTTTGACACCCACATACTCATGGCAACAAATAATTATGATTTTAGACTTTCAGTAAAAACTTTTGTACAATGATAGGAAATGTACAGAATGTAGAGAAGACAGTAAAACGAATGTATCTGTCTTATGCAATGACATCATGAATGATATAGCATTATAGAGTAAATTTTACCACTATAGTCCGTCCAGCCTGGTCTGAAACGATGAAATTAGATGAATAGTTCCGAAATCTTATTTTATTTTGTGCTTTATAAATAAATGCTACTTGTTTTCTTCCTTCTACATATTTAAAAAATAAAATAGGACACTAAATCTTTTCTTTAAAATAATTGAATTTTGAATCTAAGTTAGCAAAACTTATTTTTAACATTAATGTAAGAACATTAATATACGAAGATTTTTATTATTTTGAAATCTGATTTTAATGTTGGAAAAGCTTCAGGGGAAAAGGAGTCACAGAGGCAGAAACCCACATTAGATAATATTTCAAAATATTAGCCCTTATCCTATTTTACATGGAAAATATCTTTTTTTTTCCTTAAGTAGTTTTAAGTTTATAGCAAAATTGAACAAAGTACAGAGAATTCTCATATACCCACTCATCATCCCTCCCCCAGTTTCCCTATTTTTACCTTGCTTCAGGGTGATAACTTTGCATTGATGAGCCAATATTGATTCATTATTATTAATTAAAATTCACAGTTTACGTTGTTTCATTCTTTGTGTTGTACAGTCTATGAATTACGACAAATGTATAATTATGTGGATACACTATTACAGTATCATGCAGAATAGTTTTACTGTCCTGCTCTACCTATTTATTCCTGTCTCCTTTCTCTCACCCTGACCCTGACCTCCTGGGAATCACTGATCTTTTTTCTGTGGCCACAGTTTTGCCCTTTGCAGAGTGTCATATAGTTGGAGTCATGTAACATACAGGCTTTTTAGATTGGCTTCTTTAACTTAGCAATATGCATTTATCATCTTCCATGTCTTTTCATGGCTTGAGAGCTCATTTATTTTTATTGCTGAATAGTATACCATCATATGAATTTACCATAGTTTGTTTATCCATTCATTGAAGAACATCTTATTTGCTATAAACATGCGTGTGCAGGTTTTTTTTTCATTTGTTTGTCAACAGGCATATGAAAAGATGCTCAACATCATTAGCTATCAGGGAAATGCAAATCAAAACTACAATGAGGTATCACCTCACTCCAGTCAGAATGGCTATAATTAAGAAAACAGGAAACAACAAATGTTGGAGAGGATGTGGAGAGAAGGGAACCCTTGTTCACTGCTGATGGGAGTGCAAACTGGTGCAACCACTATGGAAAGCAGTATGGAGTATCCTCAGAAAATTAGGGATGATCTACCATATGATCCAGCTATCCCACTGCTGGGTATTTATCCACAGAACTTGAAAACACAAAAGCATAAAGATACTTGCACCCCTATGTTCATTGCAGCATTGTACACAATAGCCAAGACTTGGAAGCAACCTAGGTGCCCATCAAGGGACAAATGGATAAAGAAGATGTGGTATTTATAAACGATGGACTACTACTCAGCCATGAGAAATGATGAAATGCAGCCATTTATGACAACATGGATGGACCTTGAGGGTGTTATGCTGAGTGAAATAAGTCAGAGGGAGAAAGTCAAATACCATATGTTCTCACTCATAAGTAGAAGATAAAAACGACGACAAACAAACACATAGCATTGGAGATTGGATTGGTGGTTACCAGAGGGGAAGGGGGGAGGAGGGAGGGCAAAAGGGATGATTAAGTTCACATGTGAGGGGAAAATATCTTATTCCTCTCATCCTTCAACCTGGTTAAGTTTATCTGCTCCTTCAGCACTCAACCAAGTGAAGACTTCTTGAGGATACTCACCTTTACCTCCCCAGCTATACCGTGTGCCTTGGCTACATGTATCTATGGCACCTAGCACATACCTCTATATGACCTTTACCATACTGTATTACGATTGCTTGTACACAGTTCTGTCTTCTCATATACAATGCAATCTCCTTGTGAGTGGAAAGAGTCTTATTTATTGTTCTCTACCAATAACTAGCATGTTATCTAACGCAGTAGAAACTCAATATGGTAAAGACATGTTCTCCCAAAACATGTCTTCTATAAATCCAAAATTAGAACAATGAATATATAAAAATCCACATAATTTTACAAAAATGTTCTCACTAGAGTAGAAGAAAAAATTCATTTTTCCTTTACTTAAACATTCAATAATAACTATACTCAAAATCAGGAGCTGACTTACTGATTATAACTTGATACTTCACTCAGTCTAACACAAAATTTATTCAAAATCATTGTGGTAACATGGTGTTAAAACACAGGACTTCTGCAGAAATGTAGGTGCAAATTCTAGCTGATGGCTTGGATGATTTATTAGACTTTGCTGAAAATCTGACTTTGCCAGATTTTCTTTACTCTTGATTTTTTTCTTTAACTTGCTACTTCCCTGAAAAAATTGTAAGGATTAAATTTGTCCCTTATAAGATAAAATTAAATTTTTTTAAATCCTTAAAAACAGAAAATAAAATAAAATAAAAATAAATGTGTATCTAATTGGTGGCATAATCACATGGAAAGAAACTGTTCCAAGTGACATTAAAACACAGAAATTTTACTGCCATTGAGATATAATTTAAGGATTAAAAAAACCCTGTTAAACGAAAACAAAATCTGGACAGCCAGTTTTTGACAGACGAGCCAAGAACATGCAATGGAGAAAGGAAATTCTCTTCAATAAATGGTGCTGGGAAAACTGGACAGCCACATGCAAAAGAATGAAAGTAGACCATTATCTTAGACCATACACAAAAATTAACTCAATATGGATTAAAGACGTGAATGTAAGTCCTGAAACCATATAACTTCTAGAAGAAAACATAGGCAGTACACTCTTTGACGTGGGTCTTAACAGTATCTTTTTTGAGTATGTCTCCTCAGTCAAGGGAAACAAAAGGAAAAATAAACAAATGGGACTACATCAAACCAAAAAGCTTCTCAATGGCGAAAGAAACCATCAACAAAATGAAAAGACAACCTACCAACTGGGAGAAGATATTTGCAAATCATATATCTGATAAGTGGTTAATATCCAAAATAAATAAAGAACTCACACAACTCAACAACAAAAATACTAACAACCCAATTAAAACTCAGGCAAAGGACCTGAACAGACATTTTTCCAAAGAAGATATACAGATGGCCAACAGGCACATGAAAAGATGTGCAACATCATTAATTATTAGGGAAACGTAAATCAAAACCATAATGAGATATCACCTTACACCTGTCAGAATGGCTATTATTCAAAAGACAAGAAATAGTAAGTGTTTGAGAGGATGTGGAGAAAAGAGAATCCTCATACACTGCTTGTGGGAATGTAAACTGGTGCAGCCACTATGGAAAACAGTATGGAGATTCCTCAGAACATTAAAAGTAGAACTACCATATGATCTAGCTATTCTGATTCTGGGTATTTATCCAAAGAACATGAAAACACTAATTTGAAAAGATATATGCATCCCTGTGTTCATTGCAGCATGATTCACAATAGCCAAGACTTTGAATCAACCTAAGTGCCCATCAACAGATGAATGGATAAAGAAACTGTGGTATACATACATAATGGAATACTACTCAACCATAAAAAAGAATGAAGTTTGCAACAGCATGGATGGACCTTGAGGATATTATGCTAAGTGAAATAAGATGGAAAAAGTGCCAAATACCATCTGGTTTCACTCATATGTGGAAGATAAAAACAACAACAAACAAACAGATGGATACAGAGAACAGATTGGTGGTTACTAGGGAGAAAAGGGGGTTGGAGGAGGGCAGAAGGGGTAAAGAGGCACATTTGTATGGTGACAGATGGAAACTAGACTTTTGGTGGTGAACACCATGTAGTGATACAAACTTGAAAAATTATATAATGTTATAAACCAATGTTACCTCAATAAAGACAAATAAATTAAAAAATAAAAAGCTAAAAATGAAAGGACATACATTTAAAAATTAAAGTCCATTCCCTCTTTTCATCCCTCATAAAGATAAAGAACAGGTCACAAGTCTCAAAAATTAATTCCTCATATAGCAATAAAAAGCTCCAAGCGTTATGAGGCCACATAGTTGCTTTCTTTTCTCCAGGCTATGTAACACCAATTCTTTGTCAAAGTACTTGTTTGTTTTAGTTAAAATAATAGGATATAATTTTTCAAAGCTGTATTTTATTTAAGGAATAACTCTTGGACAAGGAAGGCATTATGGCTGTCAGAAAATAAAATATCTACTTCACTTTAAAAAGAAAAAAGAAAACAAAATCTTAAACTTTTTTCACTAGTCATATTGTTGGCAGTAGTGCTGATAGCTGGTAGGTTGATATTGCTATTCTTGAAACAGTTATATGTGAATTGTGGAATAAACTGAGGAATTATGTGATATTCTAGTTATAGTCCTGGTGTGGCTGTAAACCAGGATTCTTAATTCTTATTGTGGGGGTGCAAAAGAGGTGCAGACAGAAGATGCTAGGCAAAATCACCAACACGAGCAACAATAACAACAAAAAACACTATAGCCCTGAATTTGAATTAGATGTGTCAGTAGAATTCATGAGGACATACACATATATGTTTATATTAATATTTATTTATGCTTATATATAATACATTTTTGGGTGGATGTATTTTCTCACTTTATCTCCTGAAAAAAAAAGTTGAAAACAAGGATGACCCCAGTAGCTATGAGCATCCTTAGCACCCAGACTGTGATCTCTAAATACATTTACCAATAAAAGGAAACAGAGATCCTTAGAAAAATGGTGATCCAGATCCACAGTAGGCCATGTATAAAATAAATCTGACACACCTTGCCATATCAGATAGCAAGGAAGCTTTCATCGACTACTAAGATCAATAGGACTTAGAAGTCAGCTTAAAGAGTACAAACAGGCCAAAAATGGGCTATGTTTAGCTTCAAAAATGACACATTTCTGTGCATTGAGAAACCAAGTATGGTTAAGTTCATGAGTTCACAGTGGTAATAAAAGAAAAAAATCTAACCGGTCACCTTTGGAAAACAATGCAGAATCAATTCATTCACTTGAATATTGGTAGATAAAGGGAACATACCAAGCATTTATCCTATGTTTCCTGTGTAAAGTATACCACTGGCTAAAACCAAATAAGAGTTTATAAAAGTATTCCAAACAAAAAACGACCAGAAAAAAACGATACTTTGCTAGTTTGGGAACATCACCATTTTCTGAACTCCCAATTAAATCTAGGCACTAACTCTCAACGGTTACTGACATTACCAACAGAGAAAGAGCTAGACATTGAGCGCCTCCTGATGGAAGAATTCACCATCTTGTCTAGGCAATCAAACCGAAATCTGCTCAAGCCTCTGGAGCTAACTTTAATTTACAGGACATTTGGAATACAGAGCAACATGCTGGACAGCTCCACAAGGACACAGCCTGCACAATCCAGACGACAGGAAGGTCTACAGAGGTGTGTCAACCAATCACAAAATATGACTTACTCGAATCCGGGTTCAAATAAATGGAAAAAGAAAAATATATAAGCGATTACGATGGCTATGAATAATTAAGTAATGGGTTAGTGCAAAGACCTCCAAAATTTCTATTTTTCTCTATCACAGAATATATGACCACCCAAGGAAAACATAATTTTGGTCAGTAATTAGTAATTAGCATGGTCAGCATGAACCACGTTCCCAAGAAATATAGTTTTTTCTCTTACATTGCCTATGGAAGCATTTTATTAGTTATGATAATTTATGTTTTTAATCTTTTCAGTTAATATACCCAGAGGCAATGGAATTGGAACTGCTAAGAAGGCAGAAGCGAATACAATATTATGCATAAATCCAAAAGTATTAAAAAGCAACTCTATTCTTTGGTTTCTGAAACCAAGTAGGTCAAAATGTTTAAAGAAAACTATGAAACCTTCATTTTCCGTTCTGATCACTGACTTTTGTCATAACAATTATGAAAAATCACCGAAATTATGAGTTTTAGTGGGTAAACCTATTGTTTATAAAAATGGGAATATTGAACGTCAGGTTAATATGTCCCACTTAAAACCAATTTATTCCAGAGTGTCAATTATCTCTTTAGAAGTAAGGTTGAATTTTCTTACATTTCTGGGAAATTATTTTTCCAAGTACAGTACTTTCACAAATCTTATGGCTTCAAACTTGAGAGTAGTTTTAATTTTCTAGTAACATTTAATTGAAAATAAATATTCCACACAACATGTAACCTACTATGTTTTCTTTGTCTGTGAGGAGGAATACCACTAGACGTCTCCCCCCATTTAAGGCTTAGATGCCTCTAGTTTCACTGACAATCCCGGCACTAGAGCCTCCGGGTTTCTAATTCCGGGCCTCTGAAGATTTTAGGCAAGGGTAATTCATTTATTCTGAGTTATCAAGCCAATTTTCAGTTCTTTACTTTAAAGCTGTCCTTTCTCACTGGGAGAAAAACATAACCATTATTTTCCTACCAGAACTCTCCTTTGATGCAAGAAATAAGTATATACACCAAAAACACACTAGCCTCCTATTTATTTTTCTATAAGGAAATAGCAGTTCGTAGCTGTAACCATGCACTAGCTTCTCCATCTGATTTGAAGTCATCCTTAACTCTATTTGTATCACTCAAATACTTTCATGCTGAGAGCATGGTGAATTATAAACTTTATTGGTAAATTAAGTAATATAAATATTTCTCCTAATGGCAAACTAGCTAACTCCACTGAATTCCATTGCAACAATATCTCATTTAAACAAGTAAATCACTTTCTCACATTTCAAAGGATCTCTTAAAACTAAACTAACTTTCTTTCTCTAGGACTCATAGACAATGCCACCATGGTCCCCTTTTAGATAGGAGAATTGAATAATTCTTCAATGAGACCATTTTCTCCCTTACAGAATATACAAAGAGCTAAAATTTCTCTTAATGAAATATCACTCATCTTTTAAACTCATTACTACTTATTTACTAATACTTCACCATTTCAGTGAATTTTTAATTATTTTTGAAGCTATTAGTAAAAAAGAATAAAGATATTTAACAGAGATGACTAATCAAATATTTAAAAATCACATCATTTCTAAGTACAAAAATCATGATTCATTAATATCACAACAGCGTACGGCTCTTAGTAGACTTTCAAACAGTATATTCTGAATGAATATGTGAATAAATATCGTGGCAATTATCACACAATATAATATAACGAGTTTTAAATATACAGACATTTAGCCAACCGCATTGTGAACCCCCAAAGGGCAAGAAAAGTGTTTGATTTCTAGAACAACATCTAGAACGTAGCAGATAATAAATAAAAATTGAAGGAACAAAAGAAATGAGTAAGCCTCACCTAAGAGAAAATTATCCATTAATGTTTTTAGACGCAACCTACCTTTGACTAACTTTTATATGATTAAATACAATGATTATTTTGTATGAAGTCCAATTCTTTATCAAAAATATAATTTGGTGGGTTTTTTAATGAAGATCAGCCCTGAGCTAACATCTGCCATCAATCCTCCTCTTTTTGCTGAGGAAGACTGGCCCTGAGCTAACATCCGTGCCCATCTTCCTCTACTTTATACATGGGATGCCTGCCACAGCGTGGCTTGCCAAGCGGTGCCATGTCTGCACCCGGGATCGGAACCGGCGACCCCAGGCTGCCGAAATGGAACGTGTGAACTTAACCGCTGTGCCACCAGGCCGGCCCCTATAATTTGGTTTTTATATTACCTTTGGATGTTTTTAAATTTGGGGCTAATCGTTACTATCATTAGAGAGACACAGAAAATGACATCATAATAATTTTACATAGAATATCCTCTGAATGCTCCAGAAGGATGCTGTTGTGTATCTATTTCAGATTTCAGTAGTGTCATCCAACTGTCCAGCTTCCCCAACGTTTTCAGTACTGGAGATATCCTGGGTCTATCAGAGTGAACAGCAGAGATCAATGCAGAAAAACCCATTCAGGTGAGCCTCTGTTACAGGTGTGGTAGCAGGCAATTAATGCATACACATTAACTGAGCTGAATGAATAATATGATGATACAGAGTTATCAGTGATGAGGCAAGCAAGAAGCACAGAGTTACTGGGGAGTTTGAGAAGATAGTACTCCATGTGTCAAAGACGGGAGTTAATGTTACAGGAATGCAGATATAAAACATTATATGTAGGGAGCTACTTGAGTATATGAGAGGAAAAGACAAGCTGGAGGTGATGACATTAGAGAAGCAGACACTCAATTCAGGTATCCCAGCTTTCGACAAAGGTGGACAAATTGCCGAGCACTTGGAATGGAAGACCAATAAATAGTGGTCCAAATCGTCAGTTGGCTTACGGTCTAGCAACCAAATTTTGAAGCGTGCAAATAAATAATCACCATAATATGTTACAGATGCTGTGATAGACTTTATATATGAAGCAGAGGAAATGGCAGAAAGTAGGGAATGTGAATTATTCCTGGAATGGGGGGAGATTGAGAGAAAAGACTTCCTACTTAAAACCCAGTGGAATAAACAAATGAGTAAACAATTAAGATGCAATGTGGTAAGTGCTAGGACAGAAGTATGCCCAGGATGCATACTATGATTACTAAATCAGCCAGAGAGGTCAGGCTATAAAGCAGAAAGTTTAGATGGACCTGTTAAAGACGATGGACGTTTCATAATCTAAAATTTTTAATTAAATTTCCACCTTTTCAAAATTATCAAACAATGTATGCCATAGATTCTTTCATCATATCCTTGAACTTCATCCAACGTCTCAATCTTCCCCCATCCCTGAGCCTGATCTGAGAGATGGAAACATGGGAATGGGTTGAGCTCAGTGAGTAACCAATACAGATGAAGTATAACGCTTTGGCTTTTAGGGTCTTTGGTATCATAGAAAGATATCTGGTCTTTGTCCCTGATTCCTGGCACAGAGTTCCTAAAACCCTTGGAATTTCCTGAGTAATAAGAGTGGTAAAGGTATCTTCTTTTCTAATGAGGTGACTCTTGGCAGGCCCCAAGGTAGCTTCAGGATGGAGACTAGTTGCCAGAAACACCAGGCCTTGATTAGAAGCTTGAAACTTTCAGCCCCACCCTCCAGGAAGGGGGAAAGGGACTGGAGATTGAGTTAGTCACCAATGGCCAATAACTGATTCAGTCATGCCTGTGTAATGAAACTTCCATAAGAAATCCTAAACAATGGGGTTCAGAGTTTGCAAACACATCCACATGTAGGGAGGATGGTGCATCCCAACTCCACGGAGACAGAAGTTCCTGTGCTCAGGACCCTTCCAGACCTTACATACGTCTTTTCATCTGGCTGTTCATTTGTATCCTCTACAATAAGCCAGGAAATGTAAGTAAAGTGCCTTTCTAAGTCCCATGAGTCATTTTATCAAATTATTGAAATTGAGGAGACAGTTGTGGGAACCTCCAATTCACGGCCTGTCAGTCAGAAGGATGGGTGGCCCAGGACTTACAATTGGTGTCTGAAGTGGGGGCAGTCTGTGCGACTGAGCCCTTTAACTTGTGGGATCTGATGCTGACTCCACATAGTTAGTATCAGAACCAAACTGAATTGTAGGACACCCAGTGGGTGTCCGGAGAACCAGAGAAACGATTGTTGATGTTGGAAAACACTCCATGGTCATAAGTACTCAGAATGTCAAAATGTTTTCAAAATCAAAATGTCAGGCACCAGAAACACTTTCAGTGGGAGTGAGCTGAGTCCTGAGGAATGACTTAGAGTTTGGTTAATTGAGGGGGTCAGAGGAGGTAAAAGAAAGTCATCGCAGGACAGGATAGGTAATGATGGAGGAATGGGAGAGAATGTCACTTGTCCTGCTCCCAGTGGCTGCAATGTGAGAAGCCAGGGCAGGAACTCAAAAGAGGTAAGATTGGAAAGATAGTCAGGGCTGAAGTGGTCAGCTAGGGGTTTTGTGTTATGTTCTCAGCTAAGTATGACTATCATCTTGAACACTCCTGGAGGATTGTAAGCAAGGAAGTGGAATGACTATATTGTTTTACAAATATTAATACAAGACCAAAACCCCTCCCATTTCTTTGTCAGGTCTAGAATTATTGTACGCATTTATTGCGGATCACTAGCTACTACTGTTATCACAGGTCCTCAAGGATTTTCCATGGAGACTCTTCAAATGGAAACACTTAGCTGTGATTTGAGATCCCTGAAAGATTTTGCAATCATCTCTGGGAAAATCAGCATCCTTAACTTAGCCAGTACCAGATATTCGCTAGAGTCTCTTTCCCATGGCAGATGCTGTGCTCTCTCCACATGGAACTTGGTCCATAAGAAAAAGGAAGTATACTCTCTTTTGTTTTGGCTTTGGCCCAAGGAAAACAAGTCCGTATCAGGCCCTCTTGGTTCACGGATTTTTGCTCAGTACACTTGAAGATGCCTAGCTTTAGCAGTTGAAGTTGAATACCATGTACATATTCACTTAGTCTGACAAATTACCGTATATCAGGGATGGAAGGATAGCTGAGATCCTGAATTCCCAAATCCTTAAAGCCCCCATCAGCTTCAGTAATACCATCCTACTAGTTTACTAAAGGGGAGGATATGGAGCTCAGAGAATATACTCACACAGTAGTTCTCAAAGTGTGGTACAGAGATCCTTAGGGGTCCCTGAAATCCTTCCAGAGGGTGCTTGAGGTCACTATTTTCATAATAATACTAAAGTGTTGTTTGCCTTTCACTGTGTTGATATTTGCACTGATGGTACAGAAACAATGGGTGGTAAAACTATTGGTGCCTGAGGGGCTGGCCCCGTGGCCGAATGGTTAAGTTTGTGCGCTCCACTGCAAGCAGCCTAGTGTTTCATTGGTTCGAATCCTGGGCACGGACATGGCACTGCTCATCAAACCACGCTGAGGCAGCATCCCACATGTCACAACTAGAAGGACCCACAATGAAGAATATACAACTATGTACCAGGGGGCTTTGGGGAGAAAAAGGAAAAAATAAAATCTTTGAAAAAAAAAAAAAACCTTTTGGTGCCTTAGAACAAATCAAGGCAGTGGCAGCAGGCGATACCAGCAGTCATTGTATTCTTCACTGCACGCATGTGCAATGAAAAAAGCAGTCAGGTTCATGTGCAATGAAAAAAGTAGTCAGGTTCACTTAAGAATGTCCTTGATTGTGTAGTAAAAAATATGATTAAACTTAATCCGTGAGTACACGGCTTTTTAATGTTCTGAATAACTAAATGAGAAGCATCCATAAAGTACTTTTGCCACATTCCAAAGTACAATAGCTATTGCAATGAAATGCCCTTTGAGTGCGAGGAGCTCAGCTGAGCTGGAGAGAGAGAACTGAGCTGTCATGTGTCAGAATGGCCCACTGAAGCAACAAGCAGCTAATGAAAGAGCTAACCACTTACTGCGATGGTGGAAGGAAGAGGCTCAAACAGGAGACAATGCCGACTCCGCTGTTTTGTTTTCCCCAGTGGAAAGTCACACTGGTCAAGGGTCAGGTGAACCAGCACAGATGTGGGGTTGTCTCACTGTTGAGGGGGACCTGAACAAAAGGCTCTGGCAGGTTTATGGACTCTGAGGTCTGGAGGGAGGGCTTGGGTCCGGCTTGGAGTGGAAAAGTACTGGTACTGAGTCAGAGTGGAGAAAACTATCTCCAAGGATTTCCCCTCCTCCCCCATAAGCAGATGCACCTGAGGAAGACCTCTGCCCAAAGCCCTAGATAAAGGGATCTAAGAATGAAGGTGTCCAGGCTAGGAAGGTGAATATTATGCAAAAAGCATGACATACTAGGGGGCACGTGTCCTTGTCTGCAACTCTCTTCAGAGATTGCAGTGCACTGGCTGTGCACCAAGTGTGCGTGCAGAGGGCGGCATTCTCCTGTGAAGCCTGCCAGGTAAAGCCTTTATAATGACCTGTGGTCAGCCCTGAAAAATTGCACAGTGGTTTTTCACCAGGAGCCTGACTCATTAAGGATGTCACAGGGAAAAGTGATTGAGTTGCAAGCTGAACTAGCTCTGTTTTTATGGAGCACCATTTTTATTTGAAAGAACAACTGACAAACTGTGATTATTGAAACTTAGGTATTTGGCAGACATTTTCTTGAAAATGAACAAAGTGAGGCTGTCACTTCAAGGAAAACAACTGATAGTACTTGTTGCCAAGGATCGAATGCAAGCTGCCAAGCAAAATTTAGAATTTTGGAAAACTCGTATCCACCACTGTGAGTTTGACCACTTCATGACAATTACAGACGTTGTAGAATGAGTTCAGCGGTGATGTTAATGATTACAATTGTTGTGGCTTCCATTATGTCCCTCCCAACCCCCAGTACCTCAGAATGTGGCCTTATTTGGAAATACGGTCTTTATAGAAATAATCAAGTTAAAATTAGGTCATTAGGATAGGCTCTAATCCAATGTGACTGGTGTCTTTATAGAAAGAAGAAATTTGGGTACAGAGAAATACGTGCCCAGAGGGAAGACAACGTGAAGACACACAAGATGGACACCACGTGAAGATGAAGGATTGGAGTGACGTGTCTACAAGGCAATGAATGGCCAGGGATTGCCAGCAAACCACCAGAGATAGAGACAGGCAAGGAAGGATTCCCCTGCAGGGTCAGAGGGAATGTGACGCCACCGACACCTTGATTTCTGACTTCCAGCCTCCAGACCCGTAAGCCAATAAATTTCCATTGTTTTAAGTCACCCAGATTGTGATACTCTGTGAGGGCATCCCTAAGAAACTAATACAGCAATTTTTTCAGATTGTAAAATGAAATACGTCAACGTTTAGAAAATCTGTACACTAAGGGTGAACGGTATTTTCCAAATATCAGTGTGTGAAGTTACACAATCATACATGGGCAAACTCTCAATTCAAGGTCTTAACGTAGCGGAGTACATTGATGTGGTTTGACATAACGCATTACAGCCAAGCTTTAAAACACTACCACTTGTTAACTTTTGGTATCTTATCATAGAAGAATATCTGCAATTATCCTAAAAAGCTATTAAACTATTTCTCCCTTTTTGAACTACATGTCTACATGAGGCCACGTTTTCTTCATATACTTCAAACTGAACAACATGTTGCAACAGATCGATTACAAAAGCAGATATAAAAGTTATCTTAAGCCAGATATTTGTAAAAATGTAAAATAAACTCTCTCTTCTCATTATTTATTTTATTTGGAACAACATAGTTTTCAAATAAAAATATGCTAATTATGTTCTTATAATGAGACTACCAATTTTTGATGAATTTATTAATGCTTTTAAGCTTCCTCAGTTTTAATTTCTAACACAGCAAACGTTGATAGATTGAACCTCAACAAAGCTTTTGGGGATCCTCAGTAATTTTTAAGAATGTAAAGGGCTACTGAGAGTAAAAGTTTGAAAACTGCTTGTCTGGCAAATGCTCATTTTTATGACTCGCTGAAGTCTGGATACCTAAACCCCATCTAATCTCCCTCCCACCCCTGCGAACTGAGTTAGGCCAGTTGTGAGCCCAGAGATTCCCTTCCTTCCTCTTTCTTAGGCCCAGTTGTGTTTTCTGATTATTCTGCTTAATGAGTGGGGATGGGTGTGTGGGCCCATTGACCGCATGTGCCATATGGGAGATGTGTCTTAAGAGAGACAGCCAAGCCTAGGTGGAGAGAGCATCATGCTTTCCCACAAAATCCACATCCAGCTTGCAGTGGGCTCTTGGGGAGTGGCAGAGCGCCTCTTGGCAGTAAAGGAAGAGAAGGATCCTAGGAGCCTTCCCATCACCACCACCATCAACAGTGGATCCTATACAGGTTCCTAAGACCCATGGCGAGAAATTCTAAAGGTCTACATTGAACTCCAGAATCAGTATTTTCAACAAGCAGCTCAAATGATTCTGAAGCAGGTTGTTCTTGGACCAAATGTAAAAAACAATGCCAATGGGTAGGGTATGCTTCTAACAGCTACTAAATATGAGCAAAACTTGCGGGTGAGCTCAGTGCTAACGGCTAGGTGATTGTTGAGACTAACTGCTCCATTACATCCAGAAAGAACACTTGCCTTGTGATTTTACATAGATCAAGGGAGATGTGTGCTGGCTGCCAGCAGGTCATGATAAGAGATCTAGTTAACTCATAGAGGAGGAAAAGGTGGGTCATCAGTCTGGGACCCTAGCTGGGAGAGTGGGCCCTTGAAACAGACTTACCTGGAGAACAAAACTGATGCAAAACGAATGTCAATTACCCAGTTCCAGAGGGCCTGTCCATCTTCATTTTTTTTTGACGTATCATTTGCTATATTACATTTATATCAAGTACTCATGACAGTAATATCTGAGTGCCCTCTAGGCACTGGAGAAATACACAAGTCATTTAACTGTCGAGTGAAACACAATCCTTGTTTCTCTTCCCAAAGAGACAGAATGACAGCGCAATTGTGGGTAGAACGTAAGTTGAAAAATCACTAACACTATATTGTATCCCCATACAATTTGTGTGAACGATTTTTAGAAAAGGTTGAGAATACCAATATCACATGTAGTAGAACTAAATATTGCACACTCATGCACCGCATAACCACATTGTGGTCAATGGCAGACCGCATATACAAAAGTGCTCCCCTAAGATTAGTACTACAGAGCCTAGGTGTGCAGGAGGCTATACCATCTAGATTGGTATAAGTTCAATGACAAAATTGTTCACACAACGATGAAGTTGCCCAATGATGCATTTCTCAGAACATATCCCCATTGGTAAGCAATGCATGACTGTAGCTACCTTATCACAATTAAGCAAATTAGCATTTTGCTTTATAAATCAGCCTTTTGTGTCAGGTTACTGTCCTAGGCTTTCAGAGTCTGGCTGAAAATCCTGTCTTCTTCTAAGATTTACACCCCACTCTGAGCCTTCATTCTACCTTGTTTAGCAGACTTATCATTCTAAAACAAAGTCTATTTCAGGTCTCTTTATATTGTGCCCTGCTACCACACTGCTCTCCTTTATTGATCACCTTCTATGTGTTGGGTATTCAGTCAGATGGTTTTCACATATTAATGCTTTTCCTCACCACAGACCCGTAGTGCTCGCCTTATTCTTCCCCTGTCACACTTGAAGAAAATGAAGCTCAAAGAGCTTAAGCACATTTTTCCAGGTAAAGAAGTGATCATCTGTCTGAGCTAGAACCCTTGCCCAGTTAGAAGGCTCTGGCCCCTAAGGCTACATTCTAGTCCTCCCCCCACCCCCAGCCTGAGGATGCTTGGATAAATTGATAGTATCAGGTTTCTAAATCAAAAAGGCTGAGATCAGTTCCCCTGGCTGTAACCCCTGAAACCCACAGCTGGCCTTGCCTATTTCCTACAGTAATACAATGGGATTCCACTGGAAAACAAACTACATAGGCAGGACTAGTTAATTTGACTTCACTAATGTCCCATCAAACCACTGAGTAGAGTCAGAACTCTTCAAACAGTGCCAAGGATAACTTTGTGTCAAGCCATTGAATCACACAGCAGCACAATAAAAATAAGAATGACTAATACTTTTTGGTCTCTGTCACGTACTCTGCCAAACAGCAAAAAATAGAAAGATGTTCCTCAAAATGTCACATTGGGAATAGTTCAGAAATAGTTCCCACACTGTATGTGTAAATATCCCTTCAGAGTCTGGGAACTGCTGTTCACACAGGGCTGTACCTGAAAATCTTACTGTTTTCAAGTCTGTAAGATTCTGGACCTTTTTCAATAATCTGATGTGCTGTGATTTTGGGAAGAAACCCAACCATTAAGCTTGAGGAATTTAAATTGTTAGAACAAAAAGTATTTTTCAATGTGTTTCCTAGTGCTGAATTGGATTTTCAAAAATAAATTGAAAACTCTGGTATTTGTCTGTGGTACTTGCTTCTTTTTTTGAAGAACATCTGTAGTAAAAACAAATAACCAACAACAAAACAGAATACACTATCCTTTGTAGGTGGACCCCCAGAGTTACTCAAAATCTCTCTGAAGTTGTCTTGTGTTAACATTCTTCAAGTTAGAGCACTCAAGAGTAATGAGTCTTTTTATATCTATTACCTAATCAATAAGAAATAAAACTTCCAGCGCTAACAAATTGCCATTTCAGCAAAAAGATTTATTCTGCTTGGTTTGTATTTCCTCATTAGTAAAGTAAATGCAAGAAAGTCTCATTTATCTGGATTTTCCCCCCACTGAACGAAAAGTAATTTGGTGAACCCAGAGTTTTATTTTCCATTGCATTGTATTTTTTAATTAAAACTGGCCAGTGGAACCTCTCCGTCCCCAAATCACTGTATGTATTAAATTTTAGGAATCCTAAAGCAACTAGAGAGAATTTCATTTTTAGAAAACTGCAAGGCATTAAAATCAATAAATGGGCTGATGTTGCAATTAATATGCTAGAAGCCTTTAATGGAAAAAAGGAAGATTTAATGTTAGCAACCATTACTACTCTCGGTTAAAGAAATTTCTAAACCTGTGTCTTATTAAATAAACTATGTCATCAGGACCATTGAACAGTAGTTGTGCTTTTATTATAGTTAATGTTAATTAGTCTGTTTATTTTTGGTGTGATTATCATTAATTTAGAGATTTGGATTCTGTTCCCCATATACTTCTGTATATAACTCATAACTAAGCATATCTCCACTGGCACGGAGAAGCACTCCAGGAAGGCTTTTACTTCACAATGTTATTCAGTAGCTAATATAGGATAAATTTATCCGGTATTTGGCCAGACATCCGACTCTCCTATAGTCACCCCCATCAACTCCTATATTGCTTCTCCACAAAGATGGCAAGAACTCAGGCATTTAAAAAAACACTTTGACATTTATTTTATGTTCTAAAGCTATCAGTTATTTTAATGATTACAAATCAAAATATAAGAGGCTTAAGCCACATGTGAGACACTGCAAAGCCTGTGGCAGTGCCAAGACAACTTCAACTTGAACCCTGGCATGATGGAAATTAGGGTCTTGCGGAGATCGTAAGATTTCCATCCAAATGCCCAGAGGCCATAGTGATTCCTAGATGAAACTCTGTGTTCTTTGGGGCTGGGGCAGGCCTGGATCTATAGCCTAGGTCGGAAACTCATAGTCATAGGAACTTGGGCAAATCACTCTGTCTCTCAATGTTTCAAATTCCCAATCTATAAAATGGAAATAATAACTAACAGGCGAGATTGTTTGGACAATTAAATGGGATGATGTACATTAGAAAATCTGGTGTACTGCCTTTGTATAATAGGGGTTAGAGGGGAAACCTGCTCTTCCCTTCCTTCGTGCTAGGTTTACCTCTCACCAAAGTTCAGACACATTCCCTGTAGAACACACGTTCAGGTCAGTTTCTTTACCCTCAGAGGAGTTCCATGAACTTGGATGGCAGCAAAAATATACTACATTTTCGCTAACTAATTTCAGTTGGAGAACCAAAATTTAGCATTTCCATCAACGACGACTGTAGGCAACAAGCCACAGTGGTATTTGCTGTACCTATGACTTTGTCACCAGTATAAATCACACATATTTTCTTATCACATTATTCTGTTGTTAAGATCTTATAATATCATTTGTTTATCATTACTTTGAAATTAAAGTAGGTATTGGACTCAATGTATATCTTTTTATTTAATATATTAATCAGGAAGCACATACATAACTATGACACAAACTTTAAACATTTCTTGGTAACTGTCTTTTAATATTATTCGTTCCCTTTACAATCCTTGATATGTTATTCTATGCATTTAAAAGCATTATTCTGATGAAGTGGTCCAGGATGTTGACACAGAAAGTTCCTGAACTCACCTCCTCCCATGAACACACCACATCTATAGCTACATATGGAACAATTCCTTCTGAAAAGGACTGAAAACTAGCTGAATGCTCCTTCACATCAAATGAGAAAAGGGCCACATCCTCGGGAGTAAAAGAGGCTGACATGTGGTCTCCCCCAGCCCTCCCAACCCCCAACACCTCCCCTCCCTCGAACTCCCCCATCTCCACCTCATTAGGAGGGATCTCACAAATCCAGATCTTATCCTTCAGGAGTGAAGTTTTCTTACTCCACATCAGACACTCCAACTCTTAAGACCAGCACCTGAAGACAAGACCCTAAGACACCTGGCTTCGAAAACCAACAGAGCTTGTGTCCTTGAGACCCCACGGACTGTAGCAAACTGAGAGACTGCTCTTGAAGGGCTCATACACAGACTCACTTGCCCCCAGCACACAGACAGCAGTTTGGAAGGTGCCCAGATTATACGTGAAGGAGATTCATTTGCTAATTGTAAAGCATCCACTGGAGGGGCAGAGGCCTGTCAAGATTCTCTCCAGATGGAGGTGCTGGTGGGGGCCATTTTTGCATTCTCCCTCTACCTTGCTAAAGCCCTGGGGCACGCGCCATCCCTGCTCTCTCTTTGTGCCTCCCTGAAGCTGGCGAGCATCATCCCTACCCGCTCCCTCTGGCACACTCCATAGTGCCAGTATCTCCTAGAAGGGAGCTTTTATACACATCTGGTGCCCCAGGACTTTTTTTTTTTTTTGTCTGGTGCCCCAGTTTTTGTGGTGGCAGCCCAGGGGACACCCCTTGAACACCTGACTCTGGCGGCCAGAGGGACTTGTGTTTCTGGCTCCTGTGGCACTGTAACAAGGAGAGTTCTTGGCAGACTACCTCCCTCAGGGCCACTGCACAGACAGCAGACTGAAACATACCCGGAGTCCTTCTGAGAAGGAGACCTATTTGCCTGTCCAGGAGCATTGGCCAGAGGAGAGGCTCCTGGTCTGCCACACGCCTAGAGGCCTACAGAGGAGCTCTCAGGGAACAGAGGCCAGTCGGTACAATCTTTGCCCTTTCCCTCTGCCTCGCTCCAGCTTGCCAGTAACTTCCAGAAAGGCACCCCATATCCCCCTTATCTGGCACCCTGGTTTTTGCAGTTGCTGTCAGAGGACATCTCTACATTACCTGGCTCTGGAGGCCAGCAGGGCTTACATTCAGTTTCTACAGGACTATAACCAACAGAGAAAGAGTTCTTTAAACAGCTTACCACCCTCAGGGCACAGAAAGGCAACAGACCTATGAGCTAAGTCTCTCTGTGACAGAGGCCTATAAGCTGATCATCATGGTTGCAGCCTGAAGGTCAGGCTTCTAATTAAACACACATCCAAGGGCTGAATGTAAACCTCTCCAGAGACCTGGAAGACTGAGCTATCTTCACGCCCTCCCTCTACCGTGCCCCAGAATGCCAGTGTCTCTTGGACGAGAGCTTTTACGTGTGTCTGGTGCCCCAGTTTTTACATTTGATGCCACGGATTTTATGGTTGCTGCATAGGAAATGCTCCTTGGTCTCCTGGCTCTAGTGGCCAGGGGAGCTTGTATTCTTGGGTCTCAAGACAATTGAAGAGAAAGTTCCCAGGATGCTGCACAGGCAGCAAACTGAAACATACCCCAGCCTTTCTGTGAAAGAGGCCAACTTGCTAGTCCTCAAGCTTTGGCCTCAGGGGCAGGCTTCAGATTTGCCAAACATCTAGAGGCTACAGAGGTGCTCTCAGAGATGGTAGGCCAGGGACACCATCTTTGTGCTCTCCCTCTGACTTGCTACAGCTCACCAGTACCTCTCAAAGGGAGCTTATACATTTGTCTGGAGCCCTGATTTTTGCAACTGTCACACGGGGAACAGCTCCGGTTCAGCTGGTCTGGAGGCCAGTAGGGTTTATGAATGTGGCCTCATAGAACAATATTATATATTTACATACTTTAAAAGCTGCTGCCTGAGAGTCTGGCTTCCAATCAGCCTGAAACTATGTGCTGACTGAGGTCCTTCTCTCTGGAACACTGACAGGTCTTGGCACACCCTCAACAACTAGAGATATTAAAAATAAATGAATCAGGCCTCTTGGACAATCACAAAGGTTCAAGAGACAAACAAGAGCTATGACAAGGTTGAACAATAAGTTTCATCTCCTACATGAGGCCACTCCTCCAAGACTGGAAGAGGTAGCTGTTTCTACTAATACATAGAAACAAACACAGAGAGTCAAGCAATATGAAGAAATCGAAGAATACATTCCAAATGAAAGTACAAGAGAAAACCACAGAAAAAAATCTTAATGAAATGGAGATAAGTAATTTGCCTGATAAAGAGTTCAAAGTAATGGTTATAAAGATGCTCACTGCACTTGGGAGAAGAATGAGTGAACACAGTGAGAACTGCAAGAAAGAAATAGACAAAACCAAACAGAAGTCACAGAGCTGAAGAATACAGTAATTAAATTGACAGATATACTAGAAGGGTTCAACAGTAGATGAAGCAGAAGAAAGGATCAGTGATCTTGAAGACAGGACAGAGAAACACCCAATCAGAGCAGCAAAAAGAAAAAAGATTTTAAAAAATGAAGATAGCTTAAGGGACCTATGGGACAATATCAAGTGGACTCACATTCACATTTTAGGGATCCTGGAAGGAAAAGAGAGAGAGAAAGGAGCCAGGAAACTTATTTGAAGACATAATGGCTGAAAACTTTCTTAACCTAGGAAAAGAAACAGATATCCAGATCCAGGAAGCCCAGAGAATTCCAAATAAGATGAACCCAAAAAGATTCACATCAAGACACATTATAATTAAAATATCAAGATTAGAGATAAAGCTAGAACCTTAAAAGAAGTGAGAGAAAAACAACTTGTTATGTACAAAGGAACTCTCGTAAGACTACCAGCAGGTTTTTCAGTAGAAGCTTTGCAGGTGAGAATGGAGTGGCACAATATAGATTCAAAGTGGTGAAAGAACAAAGCTTCCAAACAAGCATACTCTACTTGGCAAAGTTATCATCCAGAATTGAATGAATGATAAAGAGTTTTCCAGACAAGCAAAAGCTAAAGGAGTTCATCAACACTAAACCAGGCTTAAAAGAAATGTTAAAGGGACTTCTTTAAGCTGAAAAGTAAGTGTGCTAATTATTAATGAAAATATATGAAAGCATAAATCTCACAAGTAAAGGTAAATATATAGCAAAGGTGGGATTAATTGTGCATAAAACTAGTATGGAGATTAAAAGACAAAAGTAGTAAAAATAACTATACAATAATTGGTTAAGGAATACACAAATTAAAAGATATAAAATGTGACATCAAAAATATAAAACGTAAAGAGAAGTAATAATGTAGAGTTTTAAAATGTGTTCCAACTTAAGCTATTAACATAAAACAGACTGTTATAAATATAAGTTGTTATCTGGAAGCCTCATGGTAACCACAAAGCAAAAACCTATTATAGATGCATGGAAGATAATGAGAATAAAATCTAAGCATAACACTAAAGAAAGTCATCAAACCACAAAGAAAGAGAGGAAGAAGAGAAGAGAAGAACAGAGAAGAATTACAAAACAGCCAGAAAACGATTAAAAACATGGCAATAAGTACATATCTATCAATAATTATTTAAATATAAATAAATTGTCCAATCAAAAGACACAGAGTGGCTGAATGGATAAAAAAAATAAGACCCATCTATATGCTATCTACAAGAGACTAACTTTAGATGTAAGGACACATACATACTGACAAAGAAGGGATGGAGAAAGATTTTCCATGAAAATGGAAACCAAAAGAAAGCTAGGGTAGCTATACTTACATTAGCTTAATAAACTTTAAAACAAAGACTGTAATAAAAGACAAAAACGGGCATTACATAATGACAAAGGGGTCAATCCAACAAGAGGATATAATATTTATAAATATTTATATACCCAACATAGGAGCACCCAAATATATAAAAAGCAAATCTTAACAGACTTAAAGAGAGAGATAGACAACAATGAGATAATAGTAGGAAAATTCAGTACCCAACTTACATCAAAGGATAGGTCATCCAGACAGGAAATCAATAAGGAAACATCAGCCTTAAAGGACACATTAGACCAGATAGACTTAATGGATACCTACAGAACATTCCATCCAAAAGCAGCAGAATGCAAATTCTTCTCAAGTGCACATGCAACATTCTCCAGGATAGATCATATGTTACAAAACAAGTCACTAAACTCAAGAAGATTGGAATATCAAGCATCCTTTCTTACCACAATGGTATGAAACTAGAAATCAATTACAAGAAGAAAATTGGAAAATTCACAAACATGAAAATTAAACAATACGCTACTGAACAACCAATGGGTCAAAGAAGAAAATGAAAGAGAAACCAAAAAATATCTTGAGACAAACACAAATGGAAACACAACTTACCAAAACCTATGGGATGCAGCAAAAGCAGCTCTAAGAGGGAAGTTCATAACAATACAGGCCTATCTCAACAAACAAGAAAAACCTCAAATAAACAATACAACTTTATACCTAAAGGAACCAAAAAAAGAACAAACCAAGCTCAAAGTTAGTAGAAGGAAGGAAATAACAAAGATCAGAGTGGAAAGAAATGAAATAGAGAATAAAAAGAATAGAAAAGATCAGTGAAACTATGAGCTGGTTCTTTGAAAAGATAAACAAAATTGACAAACTTTTAGCTAAACTCACCAAGAAAAAGAGAGGGCTCAAACAAAGAAAATCAGAAATGAAAGAGGAGATGTTACAACTGATACCACAGAAACACAAAGGATCATAAGAGATGACTATAAACAATTATATGCTAACAAATTGGACAACCTAGAAGAAATGGATAAATTCCTGGAAATGTACAACCTTCTATGACCGAATCATGAAGAAATAGAAAATCTGAATAGACCAATTACTAGTAAGGAGATTGAATCAGTAATCAAAAAACTCCCACAAAACAAAAGTCCAGAAACAGATGGCTTCACTGATGGGTTCCATCAAACATTCAAAGAAGAATTAACACCAATCTTTCTCAAACTTTTCTGAAAAAATGAAGAGGAAGGAATGCTTTCAAACTCATTTTACAAGGCCAAAATTATCCTGACACCAAAATGAGATAACGACATCACAAAAAAGAATATTACAGGCCAAAATCCCTGATGAACATAGATGCAAAAATTCTCAATAAAATATTAGCAAACCAAATACAATACATTAAAAAGATCATACACCATGATCAAGCGGGATTCATTCTAGGGACACAATGATGGCTCAACATCCACAAAGCAATCAATGTGATACACTACATTAACAAAATGAAGAGTAAAAACCATATGATCACTTCAATAGATGTAAAAAAAACATTTGATAAAATTCAACGTCCATTTATGATAACAACACAACAAAGTGGGTATAGAAGGAATATATCACAACATACATACATAATAAAGGCCATGCATGACAAGCCTATAACTAACATACTCAACAGTGAAAAGCTGAAAGTTTTTCCTCAAAGATCAGGGACAAGACAAGGATGACATCTCTTGCCACTTTTATTCAGTATAATATTGGAAGCCCTGGCCAGAGCAATAAAGCAAGAAAACTAAATAAAAAGCATCCAAATTGCAAAGGAAGAAGTGAAATTGTCACTATTTACAGATTATGTGGTACTATATACAGAAAAAATCTGTTAGAACCAATATACAAATTCAGTAATGTTGCAGGATACAAAATCAATATACAAAAATCTGTTGCATTTCTGTACACTAACAGCGAACTATCAGAAAGAGAAATTAAGAAAACAATCTCATTTACAATTGCATAAAAATAATAAAATGCCTCGGAATAAATTTAATCAAGGAGGTGAAAGACGTGTACACCGAAAATGATAAGACATTGATGAAAGAAACTGAAGAAGACACAAATAAATGGAAAGATAGTCTATGCTCATGGATTGGAAGAACTGATATTGTTAAAATGTCTATACTACCCAAAGCAATCTACAGATTCAATGCAATCCCTATCAAAATTCCAGTGGCATTTTTCACAGAAATAGAAGAAACAATCCTAAAATTTGTATGGAAACTCAAAAGACCCTGAATAACCAAAGCAATCTTGAGAAGGAACAATGCTGGAGGCATCATGCTTCCTGATTTCAAACTATGTTACAAAGCTATACTAATCAAAACAGTGTGCTATCAGCACAAAAACAGACACAAAGTTCAAAGAACAGAATAGAGAATCCAGAAATAAACCCACACATACATGATCAATTAATTTAAGACAAAGGAGCCAAGAAAGTAAAACGGGGAAAGGACAGCCTCTTCAATAAATGATGTTGGGAAAACACCGTATGAACAGCCAATGCAAAAGAATGAAAGTGGACCATCCACAACAATTACCTCAAAATGGCTTAAAGACTTGACTGTAAGACCTAAAAGTATAAAACTGTTAGAAGAAAACATAGGGCATAAGCTCCTTGATATTTGTCTTGGAAAAGACTTTTTGGATCTGACTCCAAAAGCAAAGGCAACAAAAGCAAAAATAAACAAGTGAGACTACATTGAACTAAAAAGTTTCTGCACAGTAAAGGAAATAATCAACAAAATGAAAAGGCAACCTACTGAATGGGAGAATATAGTTGCAAATCATATATCCAATAAGGGATTAATATCTAAGATATATAAAGAACTCATATAACTCAATAGCAAAAAACAAACAATCTGATTAAAAAATAGACAGAGGACCTGAATAGAAATTTTTCCAAAGAAGGTATATAGATGGCCAACAGGCACATGAAATGACGCTCAACATCGCTAATTATCAGGAAAATGCAAATCAAAACCACAATGAGGTATCACCTCACATCTGTTAGAATGGCTATTATCAAAAAAACAAGACATAACAAGAGTTGGTTAGGATGTGGAGAAAAGGGAACCCTCGTGTACTGCTAGTGGGAAAGTAAACTGGTGCAGCCATTATGGAAAAGAGTATGGAGGATCCTCAAAAATTAAAAATAGAACTACCATATGATCCAGCAATTCTACTTCTGGGTATTTATCCAAAGAAAGCAGAAACACTAATTCAAAAAGATAAATGCACCCCATGTTCATTGCAGAATTATTTACAATGTCCAAGATATGGAAAATAAAACCCAAATATCCATCAATGGATGAAAGGATAAAGACGTATATATGTATATGTATGCAATGGAATACTACTCAGCCACATAAAAGAATGGAATTTTGCTTTTTGCAACAACATGGATGGGTATTATGTTCAGCGAAGTAAGTCAGACAGAGAAAGACAAATACCGTATGATTTCACTTAAATGTGGAATCTAAAAGAACAAAACAAAAACCAAGCTCGCAGATATAGAGAACAGATTAGTGGTTGTCAGAGAGGAATGAGGATTGGAGGTGGGCTAAATGACTGACAGGGGTCAAAAGGGAGAAATTTCCAGTTATGAAATAAATGAGTCATGGGGATGTAACATACAGCATGGTAAGTATAGTTTATAATACTCTATTGAATATTTGATAGTTGTTAAGAGAGTAAATCTTAAAAGTTCTCATCATCAAAAAAAATAATAGATAAATGAAAATAAAAAATAAATGAATTATTCTGAGAAGAGGTCCCTAGGCAATACCAGACTTTACAAAAGAAAATAGTTCAGACCTCCGTGGCATAGAGGGAAGCAATATCCAGTCTCTGCTAAAAACTGTGCTAATAGAGACCAAAACAAAGAAGCCACAGAGTGAGTAATTGGGAAACAACCCTTAAAGACAGGAACAGATATACCAAGGGGTGGTAAAATCCCCAGACAGAAATTAAAGATAAGAACAGAAGGACAGAGCTTAAAATACTGACGGCATTCTTGGGTGCATTTTAGCTGATACTCCTTGTAAATAGCATCTTCATTCTTCCAGAGCTGAGGCCAAAACAATTAGAATCTTCGTGACTGTTCCCTTTCTTTCCTCACCACACAGGAAATGTATTTTCAAATTCTGGCTGTCCTATCTTCAAAACGCATCTCAATTCTGGTCTTCTCACCCAATTTCTCCTCTGCTACCTGGATCCACGCCACCATCATCTCTCACTCAGATAATTAAATAGACTCCTAATTACTCTTGCTATTCCAGGCAAGGCCTGAAACATTCATAAAGTTTTAGAAGCACATGGCAGAGGCAGAGGTCTAAAAATACCTCTTTCAAAAGTCTGGAGACGTTTTCTCATAATACATCCCTGGGGTTCAAAGGAGAAGTGGAAATTAAAAGTTGCTGAATTTGATGCATAAAAAATATACCTCATCCATGGCCTAGAGGTCAAGTTCAGTGTGCTCTGCTTTGGCAGCCCAGGGTCAGTTCCCAGGTGCAGACTTACACGACTCATTGGTGACCATGCTGTGGAGGTGATCCATACACAAAATAGAGGAAGATTGGTACAGATATTAGCTCAGGGTGAATCTTCCTCACAAAAAAAAAAAAAAAAAATGTGTGTGTGCGTGTGTGTATATATATATATACATATATATGCCTCAAAATAAACCTGTGTCTGGGCCTGTCAGTGTTGCAAATCTTTTAAATTGCATTGTCACCATGTCTCAAATGCCACTCATGAAGAGAGAAGAAAATACACATAGGTAAATTCTAATTCCCCAGATATGATGAATCTCTCATGCAGGAAGAGTATTCCCAATTATTTCCAGAAAACTGGCTTAGGGTGACTGGGATTGTGGAGAAGTAGAAATCAAGATTTCCTCTGTCTCCCCTCCTTCCCTCAGGTATCTCTGTGTCTCTGCCTTGCCAACATTAAGTAATGGGTTCTGGCAATGTCTATTTTCCTGATACTACTTCATTAGGCAATGGCAATGGGTGTTTCACTTTTAAATGTCACAAGAGTCAGTGTTCAATAATTATGTGCAACCTGGAAACTCGTCAACGCTGAGACACATCAGAGCCCAGAAGGAAATGCACCCATTCCCATGAACTTCAGCCCCAGATGCGGCAGCTGAAGAGCTCTGGATATAATTTGGGACGGGAATAGAATAGGGAGTAGGTTTCAGTGTCAAATACAGAGCAACCTTGGAATCTTCTAAAATAAACTGTTGGGACACATTTCTGAGTCTTCTGATATAAAGTATTCACCCAACAGTATTCCTGGTGAAATCCATACAGATGTGATGTTTCAGAAGTCGCCTCAGGAGGGTGGGAGGAGGATTTCCCAATAGCATACGGATCACCTTTCCCAAGGAGGACAGACACACCTCTGGGGTAACCAGGGGTTTAGTGTTTAAGTCCAACAGGTTAAGAAATCAAAAAGCCAAGTGATGGTGGTGGGAAACGTTGTGGTTTTCATGAGAAAGGACTATTGCTAAATACTGCTCATTTCTAGGCTCATTCTTTAGCCTTTCCCACAAAATTGAAATAAATTACCTGACGGTGAGTGTCAGAGAAGAATCGGGTGTTTGAAGCCCATTTTCTTTTTTCCCCTTTAGCATGGAAGTCAGCCGCTTACAGGAAGCACAGAATGGAGTCTTCCTACACACTGTAAATTTTACTGGGATGGTATTGTCAGTAACAAGGTGGGTAAGTGCTGCTAGAAAGCATGTTTTTGCTTTACCAGTAATTGAGGGGCTATTTGATTCTCATTTGCTAGACTGCTATTTTTCATTTGGTTCAAAATTCAGGTAGGAAAAGACAGCTGTTATGTACTGGCTCCCCTCAAATCCTGTGGAATAGCTGTTTGATAAATAGCTCCTTCCAATAATCCAAGAAAGAAAGTACTACGTGTCCTAAGAAAAGCTGACAGCTGTGATGCTTGAGAGAGAACTAGATCCTCTTGGTTGCTTGGTGGACAGAAAATTTCACTAAGGGAGTAAACTGAGATGGTCCTTGAACAGAGGAAGAATTTACACATGAGGAGTTGGAAAAAAAAAACATAGGCAGTTGAATCCAAGCGCTTGAACAAAATCCGGAAGGTATGAGAATGTGGAGCATACAGTACTTATGGAGCAGAGACTAATACACAGCAGGATCCTGAAATCCAGCTCAGTCTAAGCACACTGAATTTTGCTCAGTGAAAAATAGGGAGCCACTGAGGACACATTGAAGGTCCCAAATGTAGTCAGAATTTATCTTTGGATATGTGTGAAATGTTAAAGGAAATCCTTATGAGAGTGTATTTATTGGGCATACATAGTAAAGTTGGAATAATGCAAAGAAAGGTAACCTGGTTCCTGCTTGAAGATATTGAAATTCATAAAACTCCCTAACATGGTATGATCAATTCCATACTATTGAATATTATGCAGCCATTAAGATGATGCTTTTGAAAAGTACTTAATGACAGAAGAAAATGCAGAGCATATGTTAAATATTAAAAGGAGGATTCAAAATGTTAAAATAGAAGCTTAATTTTTTAAAAAGAGAGAAAAAAAGAAAATATGTGTGTATGTGTATACAAATGCAAAAATTGAATATGCCAAAATATAAAATGCATTATTTCTGGGTGTTAAAATCATGATAGATTTCTTTCTTTCTTTCTCCTTTTTTTTGCAAATTCTCCACAAATTTGTAACTCTGTAATAGCCCTTGTAATACCCATCAAGGCACAGAGTACTACTAGTTTAAGAACTGTTTCTATATCTGATTTTGTACGCCAAGTTGATGCTGTCCTTACTACTGCATATTTCCTGCAATTCCTGTAGGCATAGGTTAATGATAGTAGTAGAAAAATAATGGCTTACATGTATTTATATATGCTTTATTATTTATATACATTTTTGGATAGGATACAATGGCCTCTGGGCCACTGTGTATACTTGGTGCCATGCTAAAACCAACTATAGGCTTGAAGAAATTGTATTCCAGACAAAAATCCAAGTTTCATAGAGAGACCTCCTCTTATATAACTGTGAAACTTAGACTTTCTCAGATATCACGGCCAATTCTTTAATTTTGTTGTGTCAGTGTAAGTTAAGAATCCTGTTAAAATCAAGTTTCCTATAAGTTCTAGAATGTAACACTGAGAAATATGGTGGGAAGAGCAAGGCTTTGGAGATAGAGACATAGAGATTAAATATGAATCTATGTATTTCTAACATTTGATAGCTGTATGACTTTGGGCAACTTCTCTGAGCTTTAGTTTTCTCATCTATAAAATGTAAAGAATAATTCCTGTTTTGCAGGATTTGTATGAAGATTGAATTAAGTAACATAAGTGAGCATTTAGCACAACTTACTAGGAGCTTTAAAAAGCTACCTCTATTCCATTCTTCTGCTGGATAGGTTAACCACCTAATGTCTGTCATCACCACCATAAATGGTTCTCACCCATAGCTCCCTGATCACCCTAGCTTGTGGGTTAGGCATTCAGACTGTCTGTTTGAGTGATCCTTATGAATTACCATAATCTGTTACAAAACCATCCTTGCCTGGCTACTGAAGATTGAAATAGAATAATTACCTTACTCAAGAAAGAATAATCAAATATAGATTAAGAATGGTTTATTAGGTGGCCAGTATAAGAACTTTGCCCAGAAAGGTTTATGGTAATTAAAAAACAACAATAATATACAAAATTCTATCTTAAAAGTTTGATGGTGAAATAGATATTAAAAACATACCATGGGAAAGGAGTGCCCATATGCTCTAAGTCAGTAAAAGGCAACAGTAAGCAGAAGACATGCAACTAAGGGGAGAGTAATAGAAAGAAATGAGTTGAGGGTCCGGCTCCATGGCCAAGTGGTTAAGTTCGTCCACTCTGCTGCGGCAGCCCAGGGTTCGGATCCTGGGCGCGGACATGGCACCGCTTGCCAGGCCACTTTGAGGCGGCGTCCCACATCCCACAACTAGAAGGACCTGCTACTAAGATATACAACTATGTACAGGGGGAGTTTGGGGAGATAAAGCAGGAAAAAGAAAAAAAGATTGGCAGCAGTTGTTAGCCCAGGTGCCAATCTTTAAAAAAAAAAGAAAAAAGAAATGAGTTGATAGTGGCAGAAGCAGTGGAAGAAAAAGAGAAAAGATCAGTGGCTTCCATGAATTTTATGTCATGTAGAACGTAATACTCCCCTAATTATAGATCAGATAGATAGTTTCTGTAATTACATAGTTTTTTGGTGATGTCAACAAAAATCCAAGCTAGGGTAGGGATAAGGGGTGGGTGCGGGAGGGGAGCAGACAGAGAGTAGAGATTTTAACACTTTTACCAAAGCTGCCATGTTCATTTTTCAGGGATAATTACAACTGGAAATTCAACTCTCAAACACTAAAATTATTAAAAAATATAAATAAATCTCATGCTAGATGTCATATTCATATTGCCTACTTTAAGAATTCTTTAACTACAGTGTATGTCCATACATTGCCAACATTGCTATATGTTTCATGTAACTGTTGTTGTCTATTTTTACTTTCTCACAAAACTGAGAAAGATTATGCAGTGCTTAGAGTTAGGTGTCCATTTCTCCTCTTGCAGTGAAAGTTTACATAAACTTTTTACTGAAGTATATCCTTGGATATTGTTAAACATAGTTATTATGTAAGCTTTTCATGTGGTATCAGTTGTGGGAGGAAAAGATAATTAACAATAAAGTAGGTGAGATTTGTCTTCCAGTGTATTGTGTGTCTCCCCTCTGATTATTGAAGGCAAAAGCTGTTGTCATTCTGTGTGCTTCTTTCTTTGTGGTTTGTAATCGTGTAAACCAGTGGGTCTCAGATTTCTGTATTTTCAAGGCCAGAAAATATTTAAAGAGAAAAAATGAGGACCAAGATTATTGTAGCTGCCCCTGATGCAGGAAGGGTTAATAATCACTGGAAAAGGCTTGCCAACAAACTGTGACCTGGAGGTGAGAAGGCCAGTTAGCCAATGACGGGTAAGACCTCCAGGGGGAGGCAACCTAAACCAGGCACTGGTGGCCCGGGGGCACAGATGGAGACACGATATCGGGAGCAGGAGGGGCCATTGCCTAGGAGGCCTTGCATGCTCCGAGATAAAATATACGAGCACAGCAATAACATGATAATATCAAAACAGAGGCCGAGGGAGAGCTCCTTGAGAAATCACTAAGAATTCTTGGCATTCGCTAATTACATTGTCCAGAACACCTGTGCATGTTTAATAGATGTAAGCTATGTATATATTGAAACGCTGGTTATAATAAACTCAGAGTGGCCATCAGCCCTGTCTGCATCTATAGTGATGTGTACATTGGATTACGACACTGACAATTATACTGTAATTTCATAGAAGAAATTTATTTTAAAAGCATAAGTTGGAATAAGTAATTGAATTAATTGAGGCATTAGAGAAATTTCCTTGTGTCTTTATTTCTTTCATACCTCTCGCATCAATACAAATATTTTCAACTTTCACTAGTCTATGACAATATTTGGAATCACTAAAAGTAGTCTTTATTTTCTTTTGAGATGCAGAGAGTAACTGTGGGGAAAATTAACAACTTCTAAAGATTCACTTAAAATTTGCCTATAAGTATTTAAGTATTTTTGGAAAAACTTTAGAAATTTATTAAGCTAAGTTGCTGATTTATAAAACCTGTAAATGCTGGCCCAAACATACGTATCTTTTACTCAGCGGTTAAAAGAAACATTCAAAATCTCTAAACTCAATCATTAAAACAACCAGGCAATGATACAGATACTGTCTTTTTTATTGAAGGAGTCAAATTTGCTATAACCTTTGGAATTCCCATGTGCATATTTTAAACAAATATTGATGAGACATAGTCATACAAAAAGTATTGAGTCATATTAGTTGTACCGATTAGTCTTTCTATCTCTAATTAAGGGGAAAATATTTTATTTATGCCCAAACATCCTAATTCTTGAGGGTGATTATATGATGCCAAACATTGAACTGAAAAATGTAAAATTCAAATGTTCAGATGTTGCAAATATCCATAGTAGTTGTGAGTGTTAAACACCTGAGTGCTTGATAGATTTTTTCTATTTTTTCTGAAATTTTGGTCTATGAAGGACCATTACCAATAAAATTGAGTTTAATTATGATCTGTTTTCATTAATAGTGCTCTAAAATGTTATTTTCTGGTTTAAGAAAAAAATTGATACTTTTCATTTTTGAAAAATAATTATTATGTATATAAGATTCTCAGTTGATAGATATAGTTTTACTTTCAGCATTTCAAATATGTCATCTGACTTCCTTCTGACCTCCATTGTTTCTCATGAGAAAATACCTGTTCATCTTATGAGAGTTTCCTCACATGTGATGAGTTGTTTTTCTCTCGCTACTTTCAAGATTTTCTCTATATCTTTGGCTTTTAACAGTTTGACTTCACTCTCCCATGGTAGAGCACTCAGAGAAGGAGTTTCCCTGACATGGGGACAGAGGCAGAGGAGCAGGTTGTGGCTAAAATGCCACAGACTCTCGCTACTTTTACAGTGATTGAATGGATTTTCTTGATTGACTATTTCTCCATTTGCTAGATGTCCTTATGATAATTTCCAGAGACTTTAAATGGTTGGTTTCTTTAATGCTTCTATCAAGTAAAATGGTTGTTTGTGTGGAGGTGTCTGCAAAGCTCCTCACTCTGCCATTCTGTAAGTCCTACCTTCCAAGATATGGTCTCTTGTAAACAAACAAACAAACCATAAGCTGTAACATATCATGTCATTGATTTTGCATTGTCTTTTTCATGGTGTGATGTGTGATCTCATTAGGTCCGGCTTTATTTTAGTTACTGTTAATAGTTCCCATTCTTGGAAGTTTTTCTGTGAGGTGTATCCAAAGTCTATCATTGGCATAACTTCCCTTTTTGTTTCATCAGCTATGTCTCCTTAGATGGCTTCTGCCAATACACTAGTTAGGCCTACCTCAGCGAGTTTAGAGAAGGGCTTAATCATACTTCTGGTCTTCAAAACTTATCTTCTCTGCATAAAAACCAGTGTGCCTTTGCAAGTCTTTTAGCCTCTCTAAAAATAAATCTCCCCTGTAAAATGAAGATGATATTAGTAACTATCTACAGGGATTATTGTCAGGATTAAATGAGATGGAGTGTTTAAACCAATGTCTTGCACACAGAGAGTACCAGTAAGTGCAAGCCCTTGCAGATCAGACTTGGATACTGAGGTGGACAAGAGTATGATACATCTCTCATTCTTTTGAGTTATATTTCCCATAAAAATAAACAATTTAATCACAGAAACATATGCTTAAAATATACCAATTTCTATGCACAATTACATATGATGAGAAAAAGGTAAAACCAAAAAACAATGACGTAAATAGTCATGATGGTAGATTGAATTGTTTTGAGATTTACACACATAAAATGTTGCTATTTTTTAATCTTCTCTCACCTTGAAATATCTCAAGTTTATACGCAAGTTTGTCTCCCATCTGTTACCAGCCTATTCTCAACTGGTGTTAATTAAATAATCTTATCTGTTCATCTCAGCAAGTATCAGAAGAAGAAACGACTTCTGACTTCTTCAAGAAAAGTTATATCTAGCTTTCCCAGTTCGGAGCCTCCGGCATGCCCTCTTTACTACCATCACCCTGATGTAATCGCACAATTTATTTGTCAGCTCTACCAGGCACTTGAAGTACTCGTACCTATGTCTGAAGAATGCTCTTACTCAATCTGGGTAGATAATCACTTCAAATAAATATTAGGTTCATATTTCCCTCTATATACTTGAAGTTCCAACTCTTACAATGTAATTAATGGCATTCGTCTCTCCCTTGGGAATCCATTGTGGTTGGTAAAGTGTGACTTTTGGCTGTTAAGTATAGTAAAATCTTGATGCTCTCTCTAGCACAAAAAGGAATAACATATAATGTTTCTAAATTTCTTGTGAAACGTTTCCATTTAGAAATTAGAAATTATGCTTCCTTGCTGTTTTAATGTTTTATGAAAGAATGGAGAAGACTGTGACTTTGAATCCAAGAGAGTTCAACAAATTTCATCCCTTAACTTTCCTCCCAAATTCTGAACCAACTATGTAAGCAGAAATATGAGAAGGCAGGTGGGAAAACAAAAGTATTTCTTCTAGTTTTGATAGAATTGATATGGAGAATGTGACTTATGTCTATGGAAGATGGATAAAAGATGCTTTTGAGCCTGAAAATACTAAATCTGAGTATTGGACCAAAGTCAGTTTAGTCCTGGAACCTGAAAGCTTCCACATACAGGGACCTACTCAGTAAAACTCATGGAGGGAGAGAGCAGAAATAAGTCCTGGCCTAGAAAACAATTGTGTCTGATTTCTCCTGGTCCCTAAAACAAACCCAGACTCCTGTGAGTGAGACATCTGTGTCTAGATCATCTAAATTCATTCTGGTGATCAACACAGTGACTAATTCCCGACCTAGGCCACTCTGTCATGTCCACCTACATCCCTCACAACCAAACACCTTTTTCCTTACCTCGCTCTTCTCCCTTCCTTTTGCTAGCACTCTGTTTCTGGAAGAGCCTAGCCATCTTAAAAATGAAACTTACACACCAAATTTAAACGCATAGATGACAATAGCAAACAGTTTTATAGTGTTTACCATGTGCCAGACACTTTTTTAAGCATTTTCCATATATTAATACAGTTAATCCCCAGGAAAAAAAACCTAGGCAACAGATACTAATATTATCCCACTTTACAGATGAGGAAACTGAGCTACACAATAAATAAGTAACTTGCACTAGGTTGTACAGCTAGTAAGTGTATAGATTGAAACCACAGGCTCAGAGTTTATTTTCTTAACCATTGTCCTCTAGTACCTCTCTAAAGAGACTGATAGACAGCAATAGATAGCTAATAGATGCCAGATATAAGGATAACAATTTCTTCCAAGCATCAAATCGCAGTACATTTTTTGTCATTTCAATTATGGTAGATAAATTATTGCATTGATAAAAACTCTGAAATTAATTGTGAACTACATAGACATAGAAGATTAAAATGGTAAGGATGGGGATGCTTACTACTTGATTGTGGTGGAAATGGATCTTCCCAGGAAAAGGCACTCATTTCTTTTCTGTGATTTCATTATTTGATGTAATAGAATATTTCTAATTTTTATATTACTATGAAGAAAACCCTAATTTATGTTTTGTAATTTACGTAGCTGTTTTCATATAGTTTTAACAGTTACCAATTTTTATTTTATTTCTAGCCCATGGGAAGGAAGAGTATGGAGGGCCTAGAGGAAGTCTGTGGTGCTAAGCGGCTAAGTGACTCTTCTGTTTATGTATGCCCTTCCATTCTGTGCCTTTGCTTATGAATGTACATCTTGGTACTTACGCATAAATTTTAATAGCATAGTTAGAGAACAGCCTAAACTTATTTACACAGTACTCTTTATTTCTTTGGTTCTTTTCTATCTAGAAGTATGATACAATTCAGCAGGAAAATGTATGAAGTCAGGAATAAATTTTTTGACTATACAGTGTAACAAATGTAAAATTACTTAAATCTTTTGACTTCATCCTGTGAGTTTTTTATTCCAGTCATCAGTAATCTTCAAAAAGTTACATTTACTTTTCCAGTTCTCATATTTTTAAGGCAATTAGGCAGACTTTTATCTCTTCCTTTTAAATGAATCTTGCGGAATGTGATCATAAACAGCTTTGAAAAGTTGCTAAGATCTTAGACCATTTATTGGAAACTAATAATAAACCTAGTTATTAGGGTTGTTTTTGAAAGTTATGATACCTAATTACTCAAATTTGAGTCTGAGGAGTTTCTGAATTGTGTATTATAAGAATTGATGAACTTAATTTCCTTCTAAAAGCTCCCACAGGCAGTACATATCTTTTATGAAGACAAAACAGAGAACTAATAATTTACTTTCTCTCTATTTAGGAAAATACAAGTATGAAAAGTCTTTTCCCTTTAGTGTACGAGAATTTTTAACAAGAATATTCTGTTAATCAGAAGTGGTTAAGTTTTGCTTTGTTTTGTTTATTAGATCACATCCAGGTCAGTAGTTCAGGTTTTCTCCATATACTGACAATTCCACTTAGATTCTTCTTGATGAAAGCAGAAATAGTACACATGTGACCAAATAAAATCAGCCATTAGAAATGGATATGACTTCTCTGTCACTAAATATAGTATTCAATACCTCCCTATCTGCTTTGGGGTCAAAAGGAAATAAAAATTTCAGATCCACCATAAACTTCAGATAAGGGAAGACAGATAAAAGATGGTGAGTTGCCCTGCAACTTGTGGAAAAGGTGGTTCCCACCCAATCTGCAAACAAATAGAAATTCACTACTAGTTCGCTTGAAAAAGACAAATTACCCAGAATTTATGGGAGAGTAATTTCTTTCCTTTAAGTCATGATAATGAATCTCCATTACCCAACATTTTTAGTTTACCCTCAGTCCTCAGAAAGTGGAACAATGATTCTCAGCTCTAATGAAAAATAGTTCGCATCTTCTTTCTTTAATTCTCTTACATGCTGGGAAATGGGATTCTCTTTGCACTCACCTTTGCTGAGTACACAATTTTAGAGATAAATGTGCCACATGTTAACATTATTTCTAAAGATTATTACTAAGTTGTGGAGTAAGAAATTAAAAAGATAAGCAGGTCTCAACTTAAAAACCACGTTATGGGGGCCAGCCCAGCGGCCTACTGCTTAAGTTCATGCGCTTTGCTTCGGTGTCCCAGGGGTTTGCAGGTTTGGATCCTGGGCACAGAACTACACACTGCTCATCAAGCCATGCTGTGGCAGCATCCCACATATAAAATAGAGGAAGATTGGCACAGATGTTAGCTCAGGGAGAGTACTCCTCAGCAAAAAGAGGAAGATTGGCAACTGATGTTGGCTCAGGGCCAATCTTCCTCACCAAAGGAAAAAAGAAAATAAAACCACATTATGGTCCAAAACATTGTCCTTTGATTTTGTTTGGTTTAAAGTTTGAAATATATTTTCTCATAGAAGTAATATTACAAATAGCCCCCTGCTTCCTAATTAAAACCATGAAGGTTTACTCTGTTAAGGTAGGCAACTAATAACCAATAAACATATAGATTTATAATATCAATAATACAGGTTAAGTTCATATCTTATATTGCATTCTTTTTTTTTTAATGCTACCTGCATAGCCCAGGATTTCTTTTAAACAAATACCTATAAGAAATTCTCACATCTGTACAAGAGGAGATCTGTATGTGGTTGTTAAATCTGGCATTGTTTATAATACAAAAAACTTGGAAACCACAGAATTGTCTATTGACAGGAGAATGGAACTAGATAAATATTACATATATATTTATTTATACACAGTCATAAATTATTTACACAATGGAACATTGTACAAACTTTAAAGTAAATGAAGTATATATCTGTATGTACCAAGACATGTTGTTGAGAGGAGAAAAGGGGGTGGAATAATAATACATACAATATAATATAATATACATAATACAATACAATGTAATAAATACAATTTACGTAATGTTAGAAACCACCTGAAAGGTATATATTATTGATCAATATGTGCTTGTGTAGTAAAAGTATACAAGCACAATGGTAAGAAGACTCACCCACTTGAGGACAGTGCTCATGTCTAAAAGGAAGGGTGGCAAATAAGTTTGAGATTGGAGGAGAGAGCGTTTCAAACATATCTGCAATATTCCCTTTTTAAAAATCTCACCTTTTCAGGTGGCCCATGAGGTCAAAATTATTTTTGTAATAATTCTAAAGTCTTAGTCCTTTTCATTGTGTTGACCTTTGCACAGACAGTACACAAACACAAACAATGGTGAGTTCAACTGCGGGCACCTGAGCAGGATTCAAGGCAGTGGCCCAAAGTGTGTCTATAGTCACAGATCTGCATTCACGGTAAAAGTGTCACATTCACTCAAAAATGCTATCTAAGAAGAAAAGAATTAATCTTATTACATCTCAAATCTTGAGTACACGTACTTTTAATGTTATGCGTGACAAAATGTAAAGTTCAGAGAAAGCACTTCTGCTGCTTTCCAGAATGTGATGGCTGTCTTGAGGAAATGCACTTGTAGGATGATTTGAGTTGTAAACTGAACAAAGTAAATTTTTTATGGAACATCTGTTTTACTTGTAAGAATCATCAACAGATACACCATGGTTACTCAGACTAGAGTATTTAGCAGACATTGTTTTGGACATAATAAGGTGATCATCTCATTTGGAGGAAAGCAACAGATCATATTTGTTACCAATGACAACATTTTGCTTTCAAGAGAAAATTCAAATTTTGGAAAACTTATATCTGCCACTATGAGCTTTCCAGGTTTGCAACACATAACAAATTTTCTGGTAAGATAGGTGGTGATATAATGAACGTGGTTTTTAAAATATAGTATAATGAAATGTGTCAACATTAAGAAGATTGCAAAATTCCAACCACCATTGCATGATGTTATGAAATTTTGCATGGGTGAAATTTCTATTCAAAGTACAAAATTGACCAATGGATTTTAATGTATAACAGATTAAGCAAACTTCCCTGATATTATGTCAGATAACACATTGCAACTAATCTCTAAGAAACTACTACTTGGGTCTGGCCCCGTGGCCGAGTGGTTAAGTTTGCACGCTCCACTGCAAGTGGCCCAGTGTTTCGTTGGTTCGAATCCTGGGCGCGGACATGGCACTGCTCATCAAACCACGCTGACGTGGCGTCCCACATGCCACAACTAGAAGGACCCACAATGAAGAATATACAGCTATGTACTGGGGGGCTTTGGGGAGAAAAAGGAAAAAAATAAAAAAATCTTTAAAAAAAAATAGAAACTACTACTTGTTAACTTTTGATGTAGTATCAAAGAAGAATATTACTACTCTCTGAAAGGACTATTGAAACACTGCCCTCTTTTCTAAACACTTAGCATATACTACAGCCGAGACAACAGAGAGCAACAGATTGAGCGCAGATAGGAGAATCTAGCTGCATTCTATTCAGCCAAACATTAAAGAGATTTGCAAACATGTAAAACAATACTGCTCTTCTGATTAAATTTTCTCTTGTTTTGGAAACTACGAAAAATACAGACTATAGAATACACAGACTACAAAAATTTTAAAAATAAGATAAAGAGGAAAAGAAAACTTGTCCATGATCCCATCACCCATGTACAATCACGGGCAACATCTGGATATGTTTCACTTTAGACACTAGGCTTTTAGCTTTGACCCCCAAGAATGTTTGTCCCCCTTCCTCCCTGAAGGTCTCTCAAGTACCTGCTATTGACTGATGAGGGAGGAGGTAGGGGCTGGTCTTCTTCAAGTAAGCGTACACATGTATACACATAGACGTTATGATCCCAGGTTGTAGTGAGAGATGCTACCCACGCAGAGTCCAGGGAAGCATGAAAAATTGAGTACTGCAAACCCCAATTTAACTAACTTGTCCTTGAGCTCCTAGATGAGTTTAAACTTTACTCTATAAATGTGCTACATATTCTTACTGTGTATTGTCTCAGCTGGTACAGAGCGCCCATGGCATATCCCACAGGGACCCTTTGTATTTTCACACATTCTGTTTTTTTTTTCCCATCTCTCTATTGCCTTGATCCTTTTACTATTCCTTCCCCACAAACATGCACATACAATTTCTACACACACACACACTTTGCTTGTAGTCTTGAAAATCTTCACAGACTCCTTCTTTCAACACCTATCTCCTCTTCCAGAGGCTCAATAGGAAGAAGAGCCATTTACCTTTGTTCTCTGTATCCAAAAAAGAAAGGAAGGCAGAGAGTGAGAGAAGGAGGAGTCAGGGAGGAAGGGAGAGAAAATCAAAGAAAAGAAGAAAAAGAAGTTGTGTTCTGATTCCTCAATGAGGAGGAGTAAGAGGAGATGTCAATCCTTCCCCACACTTCGCTAAGTGGAATACTTTGACACATAGCAGAGGAGAATGGAAATTTCTTCCCCATTGCTTACTGGGTAAAGAGGAACTAGAAATTCCAAGCTGATAGTGCACCCTGTGAACCAAGCAGTGTGAACCTAACAGGAAGGTACCCTCCGCAAACATTTCTGGCCTATCATCATTATCTAAGGCCCTCAGGGAGAGATAAGGTCAGAGGTACAAAATAAATAAGTCAGGGGATGTAACGTTCAGCATGGTGGTTATAGTTAATAATATGTATTGCATATTTGAAAGTTCCTGAGAGAATAGATCTTAAAAGTCCTCATCAAAAGAAAGAAAAAATTTGTTAACTACGTATGGTGATGGATGTTAACTAGACTTATTCTGGTGATTATTTGGCAATATATACTAATATTGAATACTTGAAAAAAATATGATGTTGTATGTCAAACTTTAAAAAAAAGAAGATCCCATGAGAGGGGCCATATCTGCAGGGGTTTGCAGTTACACCCTACATTTGCGCCAGTCCCCTCCCCTAGACTAGCCCCACTCCATGCTGTAATGCACCATTCACCAATCTTTTCCTTTTCTTCTACTCCATCTGTTTTTCATTTCTACAGTGCCTTGATTTCTTCAAAAACTACTGTCCTTGCATTAAGGTCTGGCGAGGAAAGCAGGCCAAGTTCCCCAGCATTTTCGATGGTTGATGAGCTGCCAGTCTCAGGAGCCACCAGTCCATTTGCATTCCTCCTCTTCACTCTCATTTTCCTCCCCAACTCCTTGTTCCTACATCTGGGGAGAATGGGGGCCTCTTTAGGGCTCCATTTGGAAGGCTGCTTGTTAACATTGTTTTGGAGTTAATATAAGGACTCTTGGCCTAATGATTACACACACACTGCTAGTTTGTGTATAATTTTTCTTACATTTAAATATTCTTAAAAACAATGAGCTAAAAAAAGGTTGTACTAATTTGTATTTCTGCCAAAAGCACATGAGAGTTCTTATTTAACTACAGCCCCCAATGATAGGTATTATTTTTCTTTATAATCTTTCCTCATTTGACATGTAATAAATAATATCTGGTATCCAGTTATTTTCATCTGCATATTTTAGTTGCAATTGGAGCTTAATATTTGTTCATGCATTTATTAGTTCTTGGATTTCTTCATCTATGCATAATCTACTCATGCCATTTGTCCAGTTTCTTTGGGAAGTTTTTTGTCAACTTATGTGAATTCTTCACACATAAAAGATATTATTCCCTTTTTTGTCATACTTATCACAAATATTTTCCCTCAAATCAATGTATTTCAAAAGCCCATTGTTTACAGTATCAAACACCCAACACATATGGTACTTGGGTGTTCAATATTTAAATGGTCCTAAGGCAATAGTATGCCATGATCAGTTTTGAAGTTTGCAGCAAGAAGGTCAGTTTAAGAATGGTATACTTTTGAGCTATTTTTATTTACATCCAAGCTAATTCAGTTTTATCTATATTGTATTATTCCCACTCACTTAGATTCCCGTACACTTTTCTGATAAGAAGAAAAAGAATGGAGTGAGCCACCCCTGATGGCCTAGTGGTTAAAGTTCGGTGCTCACTGCTTCAGAGACCTGGGTTCACTTCCCAGTCATGGAACCACACCAGCCATCTGCTGTCTATCAGTCGCCATGCTGTGGTGGCAGCCCAAAGGGAAGAAGTAGAATGACTTACAACCAGGATATACAACTGTGTACTGAGGCTTTGGGGAGACAAAAAATAAGAGGAAGATCAGCAACAAATGTTAGCTCAGGGCAAAAAAAAAGAATGGAGTTAGTAGCCTTGATGATAATTGAACGTAACATTGACCTTTGTCCAAATAAGTGGTCTCTCACTGGAAATATCATCTGTCAGGAGGCTACGGCAGAACAATAGTTGAGAACTGCTCCTTTAACTAATGGAACTAACTACCGGAAGGCCTACCTGATACATGGTGAGCCCTTGTCATACTTTATGCTAATAGGTTATGTAATTGCCTGTCTTCTCTACTAGACTGTAAGCTCTATGAGAACAGACTTGACTGTCTTGCTCATCCTTGTACCTCGATATATAATTGCTAAATGCACGGATGAATGAATAGTTGACAATAAAACAAGCACATAGTATATTTCCCTATGTGCTCTCATAATGCTTAAAACAAAAGCAATAGAAATTGGCATTTCTGTTTGCCTGTAATGGACTTTGGTCATGCAGCTTTACCATGACTGTTTGAATGAATCAAATGTTACAGAAATAATCTTCCAAACTCTTAAAAATAATATTATTTACTTATTTATCTTTCTATTATTCTATTTGTTCTGTACACCTAATTTGGGACACACATTGAGTAGAAAGTAAAAAAATCTCCTGAGAAATCTTGCTAAACATTGATGAATTGTTGAACTGGTGAATGGGTTTCCTCCTTATAACATAAATAAATGCTCATTTCTGTCAAATTAACACAAAATCTTGAGTTTAGACTCAAAACTGATTACATACATACCCTTCGAGTAAAGACCCAATGCAACTAAAGACCCTGGTGGTGTGCTATAGTTACATTGCTTTATTTATCTAGTTCCAATGGAATGTCTTGACCAGGGATCCTGAACACTGTCTGAACTTGTTTATAATATGTTGTTTCCTTCTTTGGTTTTCCTTATAAATTTACATTCCCTTCCCCCTCTTATTACCCTTCCTTGCATTCATTATTCCAATACAAGCAATTAAAGAAGGAGACAGCAGGATATTCAGGCCATCCCTCTCAAATGAGCCACGGCATGGAGCAGCCACCAGGCTACCAGGTTTGACCAACCTGGGCTGCTCCCGGAATGCCGTTTCATCAGCTCTCCATGAACTGATAAGATTCAAATTTGTCAAACTCACAAGACACTGTTTAGAAAACCAGAATGCTAGTTTATTAATTTAAATTAGAATGCACATCAATACCTTTGCCCACTAGCCAGGGTACATCTTTTCCTATAAATCAGACATTTAGGAAGTTAATTAGAAACATGTATTCAGTGAACATAAAATAACAGATCGTTGGATTTTCTTGAAAATTATTTCACTCAGGTTTTAGGGACTCTCAGTGCCTCACAAGAGAGAAACCCTCTTCAGAGACAGAAAGCTCAAGCCTGCCAAATTAAGACTCAGAGTTTCTCTCTTCTCCTAGAAGGGGGCTGCGTATGCATATTCGTTCTACCTGTTTACTTCATTTCAACAGAACATGAAAAGAGCAATTTATATAATAAAGCATAATTCAGTGCACATTTTAGTAGGTTACAGCATCCTGTGTATTACTGGCATTCAAGCTCTGTTTTTCTGTATTTATATTTTGTATAGATGTGTAAGTAGTCAATAGATGTTAGCTGCAATCATTATACTTTTGTATATCAATGCATGTAGTGGATCTAAGATAACTGTCTACTACAATCTTGATATAAACCAAAAATTTGGTTTGGGGCCAAATAATCCACTTAATAGACTAAATTTCTTACTAGCATATCATTGCATAATATGTATAGTATACATATTATACATAGTATACATAATATGTATAATATAACATATTATATATGTATAATTCATTGTCATGTATGTATAGAAAATGTAGACAATGCTTTACTTCTCAGTTAATGTTTTTATATCATCTTAATGTCAGTCATTTTTTAAAGTTCAATTTAGCTGACAGAATTATGTTTATGAATCATTTGAAGAATGTCTATCAAATGTTGAGACTCAATTCTATGATGATGATGACTATAGTCATTAATAATTTATCTCCTACTAGGTTCATGATTTTATACTAAGTAAGCTAGGAGAGGAATATAAACATTAGGAATGAAAATCACATTATTGTACTCTTCACATCATATGTAAGATGTAATGGTAACAAGCCAGTGTAAATTAATTCAGTAGGCATCCTAAAACTAAGTCTAGAACACTGACTTGGCATTCATATTATTTAAATACTTCCATGCAATTTAAAGTCAAGTTGGATAATAACCTAGTTAATTCTGTTATACAAAATTTCTCATGAATACAGCTAAATATTTCCAACCCTATAAGATTTATGACCAATGTTACAATAAATTGTGGCACATAAATCAGTTGCCACCCTGGCATCCATTCCTTCTGCCAAATTAAGTTCCCCATCAACAGTACACTGATTTCCTTGGACAGTTTGCTCCTCCCAAATCCTCAGCCATGTGGCTGGGATGTGATTGACTCCCATGTCCAGCCTTTGAATTAAACGCTATAATTGGTTTAAGAATGGAAATTTTCCACATTCTGGACAAATAAATAGAAAAATTCCCATGACATGTGCACAAATTATGCTAATTGATCTCCTTTTAGATGTTATGCCCTAAGGGTGAGAGGCTTACCTCAGGCATTTTGTGACCTGAAGGGGAACCATCATGTAGAGCCTGAGGATAAAGGTGGCAGGAGTGGAGGCAGAGCAGAGACAGGGAGAAGCCAGGCCTTGGTGATATTGTTTAAACAGCTGGCTAGTTCAGTCCTCGCCCTGAGCTAGCTGTACCACGGGACTTTTAAGACAAAGCCAGTGTATAACTCCTTTTCATTTGTTTGTTTTAGCTGTTTGAGTTTTGTTTTCCATTGCATGTAACTGAAAGATTTCTAACTGACATAGAAACTGACAGAATTGACTTCAGAATTATGTGGAATTATGATAGATATGCAATTAAGAGATAACAAAGCAGATAACTCATTTCTGCATTTAAAAAATATTTATTGAGTGCCTATTCAGTCCAGGCAATGTCATAGTGCTGAGGATACAGGGGTAAACAAAACATGCATGATCGCTTTCCTCAGACCGTCCTGCCTACAGTCTAGCAAGCAAAAAAGACATTTAAAGCTAATTATACACTAATTCACTCACTTTAATTTTAAAAGGGCTTTGAGGAAGAAGCATAGAATCTCGCGGTGGCTTGTCACACGGGAACAGACTTGGTCTGCGGTACACTAGTTCCCCAGGGCTGCCATAACAACCACACAGTTGATAGTTTGAAACAACAGAAATCTATTCTCTCACAGTTCTAGAGGCTGGAAGTCCAAAATCAAGGTGTTGGCAGGGCTTTCTGAGGCTCTAGGGAGGAATCTGTGCCTCTTCCTAGCTGCTGATGGCTGCCAGCAATCTTTGGCATTCCTTGGCTTGAAGCTCCATCACTTCGATGTCTGTGTCCATCACATGTGCTTCTTCCCTGTGTCTCTGTGTCTCCAGATCTCTCTCTCCTTAGGGAATTAGGATTCCAACATACCTTTTTGGAAGACACAATTCAATCCACAACAGGGGGGTCAGGAAAGACTTTTCCAAGGAGATCATCTTGAACTGACATGTAAGGAAGAGTAGGGAACAACAAGGACAAGTATTCCTGGTATATGTTGCATTTGCTGCTATTCCATTATTTCTGCCACGGCCCATCATTGCTCCTATATTATCTTCCAGTCTTCTACCTGGAACCTTGACATTTTAAGGTAGAGAAATTGTGGAAAGGTAACTCCTAATGATGATGATGGTGATGATGGAATCTCTTGGGCAGTCAAAGAACCATGTGATAAATGAATCCTGCTTGTACTTTTATTCATTAAAAATATTTTTCATAAAACTTTTGTTTAGAATAAGTGGTAGAGCAATTAGAAATTTCTCTCTTTTTTTTTGAACATGAAACTTTATTTAATAGTTGTTTTTATTCTGGAAGAAATAAGCACACAATCTATTTTCTACCGTTAACTTTCACTGCTGATATTAAACTATTAGCACATAAATTTTGTTAATTGCAGAAATTACTTTAAAATATTCTCAACTAAATGTTCTCAGAACAAAATTTAGACACACTGCTATTAACATTTCCAAAGGAGCTCTGGGTTTAGTCGGCTTAAATCAGTGAGTTCTCACACTGACTAAGAGCTTTTATTCAGAACACAAACAGCCTTGTCCTGTGACCGGCACACTGTGCTCCTGTTGTCCCCCAGGATAGAAATCAAAAGAGACAACAAACAGGAGTAGAAAAGTAAAAGTTTATGAGCTTGTGCACAGGAAAGGCACAAAGGAGCTGGTGTGGAAAGGAAAGGGGCAGGTGACTGGCTCGTTAGAGAGTGGGATTGTGGGGTTTGTCTTAGGCAAAGGCTGGGGAGGAGGGCCTTGTCATAGCATGTAGGGGCTTTCCTTGCACCTGTGCTGTTGTTCGACATGCCACTTCATGTGACAATGCATGTATCATTAGCAGGCTAGCTCTCCACCCCTGGCTGTGATTTTTACTATGCTGATGGGGCTAGGGTCACCTTCAGTGGACTCCTGGGAGCTCGGGTGCGTCCCCAAGCCCAAGAGCATCTTGAGGCTGTGGAATGTGGCTCTAGGTGGCCTCTATCTGATTCTCCTAGCCTGTCAATTGGTTAGGGCCAATCTTCTTAGGGCCTTATCTTGTCAGGCCCCAGGGACTTGCAGATGATCTTGTCTCATTAGGCTGGTTCCTGCCTCAGCCCCACATAACTTTCCCTCCTCACTCACCCATTAGTAGCTGAATTCATTATCTCTTCTTCCACAGGTGATTGTTTATGAGCTTTATTAAACACTTTACAACTTACTGACCATGGTAAAAATAAATTAAGTTTTGGAAAAAAATTACAATTTGAGTTGTATTCATTATTTTGCAATCAGAAAAAATGTAAATTTTTCCTATGATTTGAACAAACGTCACCATGAATATAAAACATTTTATTAGGTTGTGAAACAAAAATATTCAAAAGATTACCTAGATATAGAATCTCATATCATTTATGGAATCAAGTATTCTACTACACTCATTTTGCTGTCTAATTTCCACAACAACTTTCTGAATAAAGTATTATTACCTCTGCGTCATGGATGAAGAGAGCTGAGATCTAAGTCACACAGCAAGTGGATATATTAAAGTAGACAATAAAAACCTAGGTTTGTCTAAATTTAAAGTTGGTGCTTTTTAAATTAATGCCACTCTTATTTTTTCCCAAAGTCTCACATACAGAGAAAATAGCGCATATTTTTGAAAGCATATACCACATTCTCTTTTAACCTGAAATCCAATAGCTGGTGGGGGACTACTTTGAGTTACGTGCTCTCATAAAACCAATGTTCTAGGAGGAAGTCTTCCTCATCAGCATTAATGAGCATATTTTTTGGCACCTACAATGTGCACAACACTGGAAAAAATGCTATCATTGGAAACATGGAAAAGTTAACTCTGCCACAAAGGGATTTACAACCCAGAAAGGAGGTTGAGACACATAGAGTTATTATCTAACTTAGAATTCTTAATTGACTGTCTATTGTTCCTAAGATAAAGTCTAAACTCATTAACAAGACTGCATAATCTTGGTTCACCTCAAATTTGAGTGTTTCCACAGATGATCCTCTTTCCCCGACCCCAAATTCTAATACAGAGCCAGACTGAAATTCAAGCTCATAGCCTGTTTCCACCCTCACCGATATCTCTGTCATCTCTGGCAATCATTTGACCAGCTTTACTCCTATCACCCTTGACTAAACTGTGGCTCCACCATGATAGTGCTTAGAAGATAGGATATCTTCAACTGTTTATAGACTTGCAGAGACTGTAATACCTTTTTTGTTGGGTTGTTGGTTGGCTGGTTTTTTAAAGGAATTTGTCCACTGAGCAATAGCTTTTCCATAAGTAAGTACAAGGCTTCCATGACCCTCTGCGTCAGGGAAAAGTTAGAATGTCTCTTCAGGGTATAGTCAATCACGGCAAACAAAAAAGTCTTTTGAATATTTTTATAGAGAATTGGTTTTTAAATAATTCTATGTAATCAAAGAGAAACTCTACATCAAAAAAAATCTATGGACTGATCATACAACTTTAGACTCTATATTAATTAAAGAAAGTCATATTTGTTCATCTCTTCTAATTCTCTCTCTCATGCAATAGTCTTTCATAAATATTTATGAAAAGTTCATTGATATACTAATTATACTCTCTCATAACCATTAATATGCTAGTTAATAATAATGCAATCAAACAATTAATGCAGTGTAACTTCAAGTTTGGAATTTCTTGGTGAGACCAAAATTTTAAAGTTTTAAATTACTATTTAATGCTTTTTGTCCTTTTTGGATGCTGGCATTGCGTTTCTTTTAAATAAAGAACAGTGGTGTGTCTGGGCACACGGCAGCCAACTTGAATTTGAGTTAGAATAGTCAATATCTCTAACAAAATGTCCAAATGGAATTACTCCGCCTCAGGCTGAGCCTCAACGTCTGAAAACAATACAATAGGCACTCGATATTTTCCAGATCTTTAAGTGAGAGACTATATGCAAAACATGCTACGAGATTGTGAAACTGGCTCTACCAACTTTAGCTTATCCCCCTCCAATTTTGTATAAGAAGGGAGAAGAGAACGCCTCCAGAGAGCGTCCTTGAAGTACTAAAGGCTTCCTTCACACTGTAAATGAAGACTCTGCAAAGTAAAGAGATCAGTAGAAAGTTAGCTTGGGGGTAATTAGGGTCTGTATGTATCCTCCAGCCCCACCCAGCCCCTGCAAGAGAGGATGAGCATGAACTGACAGAGGGGCTTCAAGGGGATCACTTTGAGATGAATGTCCCATGGAATTCTGGGCAAGCAAAAAAGGAGGAGGTAGAGAAGCTTTGGGAGTGAACGGTATTTCAACAAACTATGGGACAAGGAAGCGTAAATTTTCCCTTGGGTCAAGCTAATTACGCTAATCCTTGGGAAAACACAAACTTGAGATCATTTTAAAATGATTCTTCTCAAGAGGATTACTTTTCTGCAGAACAATAGGATCCCAAGAAAGAGAATCTGTGTAGGGGAGACGGCAGAAAATCAGGAGATGAAGGGAGAATGAAAAATGGCGGGCCCTAAGAGAGAATTTCCCTGGACAAGGGACGCCATGGAGGGATCTCTAAAAAGTACAAAAAGTGCATTCATGAGAGAAGGAGTTGGCAACTGTGCATCAGCCCCCAAAGAAACAGCCATGCAATATAGGACTTTTTCTCCTACCTCCTTCTTCCCTTGGGCTCAACCCTGCTGGGATCAGAAACACTGGCTACTAGATAGGAGAAGTCTATGAAACTAGGATGGAGGGGGGAAGAAAAAGAAACAAGAGGAGAAAAGTCAGTCCTACTCCATCCTTCACTGTAGGCTTCCCAGTCTGAGCTGGGAAAGAAGAGAAACTGTGAGTGACTCTAAAATTTTGCTTATTATACCAGAGAGATGTTTAAATTTGCCCAGATGAGATTTGTTCTTGTGACTAAAAAGGATGAGAAAAGCTATGGAGCTTGTCAGAGGTGCAGGAAAGCAAAAGAATGAATTCACTGAGCAAGTTTAATGACTGTGGTAAAAAGGAAAACATCTTATGCTTTCCATCCTTACCAAGTTCAGTAAAACAATTACAAGTTTATCAATCATTTACTATGTACCAGGCACCACAATGCTAAGTGACTCTCTCTCTCTCTCTCTTTCTCTCTCTCTCTCTCCATATATATATATTCCCTTCAACTTCCTTGGAAGATGGTACTATTATCCACTTTTACAGGAGAGGAAATAGAGCAGATAAAAATATCGTTCAAAGGGGGCTGGCCTGGTTGCATGGCAGCTGGCTTTGTGTGCTCTGCTTCAGCATCCCAGGGTTTGCGGGTTCAGATCCTGGGCATGGACTTCCACACCGCTCATCAAGCCATGCTGTGCTGGCATCCTACACACAAAGAACAGAAGAAGATTGGCACAGGTGTAAGCTCAGGGACAATCTTCCTCATACACACACACACGCGCGCACACACACATACACAAATATATTGCTGGAGGTGACCTAGATATTACAGTGCTACTCTGCAGAGGTGATATTCCTACAGATGCTGCCTTCATCCCCACCTTAAGCTCAGAGTATCTGAAGTTATGAAATAAATTTTCATCATTCTGTTTCCGCCTCTGGAATGTTCTGCTGAAGCACAGAGGAAAGAAGCTTTTGCGTCTAATAATAAGTGCACCTATATGAAGCCTATATGCTACGTGCCAGGTACATTATATATGAACTCTAATACCCAAAACTCCAAAAGAAGTTATTGATTTTATTTTAAAGACTTACTCAGAAAAGTTGAGTAAATTCCCTGAGATTTCACAGCTAGCAAATGATGGTGCCAGGATTCAAATGTAGGTTTATCTGATTCCAAGAACTGTGCTCTTTCCACTACTCCATACTCGCTCTTGTTAAAATACAAATCCCTGACTGAAGATATAGATGCTAAAGATTTTGTCAATCAACTTCAAATGACCCACTTGATATATTTACACAGATTGAGTAATTTTCACATATTTAACATTTGAGACATATGGGAGAATTATTACTTAGATTTTACTGATAGGATAACTGAGACCCAAAAAATTGAAATGTCCATGGACACAAAAGAAGTGTATGACACAGGCAAAGGTACAGTTTCTATATCCTGATTTGCCTGCCTTCTCTACTTCCCACACTGATGGAGGTTACTGAGTATACGTCAACGGATACCCAGGTGGTGGCTGTCAGGACCAAAATGGTGAGAGAGAGAGTGCTTTCAGTACACTTACTTTCCCAAAATAATAAGAAAGCACCGCATAGACATCAATACAACTTATTAATAAGTAGAAAACTCCACCCTTGTTTAGGGATTGTTCTCTCAATACCTTTCAAATGCCTTTATCATCACACTGGGCAAGGAGTTCCCCTCCACTGGAAATTTTCCAGGGTCACCACCAGTGAATTCTTATGCAACTGATGTGTCATCTTTTTTCATCTTTTGTCCAGGATTATTGATGCACCACATTCCAGCTGGAGATTGAATGATCCAATCCCCAAACCCAGCTCATTGCCTATTTTCTCAGACCACTCCTGGTACTTACTGTGTCAGCTCAGAGTCTCCAAGAAGCAAATGTCAATACAAAATTAGGTACACAGCGTATTCTTGGGGAAAACACCTGTGAAGGATAAAAAGGAGAGGGAACAGGCATAGGTGTGGAGAGCCTTCAGAATATAATGGAGACGTGACACCTGTGGAAGGAGTGAGGGAAGGGAGGAGGATTGGGTAGGAAAAGTCTCAGATTGGGTTGCAATACTGACAAAATCCCAGCAAGGCTGATAGGGAGTCCCAGAGTAAATATTCCTCATTACAGTAATTAGAAGAGTTCCATATTGAGTAGGAATTGTCCAGGATGCTCTTGCTATGCTTGGTAGTTGGTCGAGAGCAGCCCAGGAAGCCCAGGAAGAGCACAGCCTTGGTATGAAAGCTGCAGTAAATCTCAAAAGTGTGGCAAATAAAGGGGTCATCTAATTACACACCTCACAGTAGGCTCTTATTGGGAGGTGATTTTCCAGGGGTCTCTCATTTTTATGCAAATCTCGTGAAGCAAGGTACTAACTGCCCGTTTTTATGGACTATTTTTAAAAGATATGTGAATAGCAAACAACCTTGGAAGATAGAGATAACGTCTCCATGTGGAGCAAAAGGCAATCATACTTAGTGCCCAGCATAAAAGATTCTGGTTCCCTAAGCTCAGGTTTTTTATCCTGCAATGCAACCTCTGGCATCCATTTGGGCTCATCTATTTTGGTCTCCTGGGACTTGTGGTCAAAGGGAACTGTTGCAAATATGCTGATGCTCATGCTGCTTGCCGTGCCACGGGTAATAACGTTCTCTGTGTCTAACCCAGCATTTAGAAACTGTGATAGGCTAACGCCTTGGAAGGAGGGTAAAAACTCAGATCCTTCACAGTTCTTGATAGTTCTCTCTTGAAGGCTGTTTCCTGAGGCACACTCCCATAGCTGCCACAGTTATGTTTTCAATTAAAATATTTCCTCATTTCTCTCGTGATTTCTTCCTTGATCCATTGAGTATTAGGAAGTATGTTTTTGGAAACAATCTAAGTTTCCATCAATGAATGAATGGATGGATGAAAAAGACTGTGGTACATATGTACAGTAGAATATTATTCAGCCATTTAAAAAAAGAAGGAAATCTTGCCATTTCTGACAACATGGATGAAACTTGAGGGCATTATGTTAAATGAAATAAGTCAGAGAGAGAAAGACAAATACTGTATGATCTCACTTAAATCTATTTTAAAAAGACCTGAAATCATAGACACAGAGAGTAGATTGGTGATTGCCAGGGGCAGGAGGTGTGGATGGGGGAAATGAGTGAAGGTGCTCAAGAGGGCCAAAGTTCCAACTATGGGATAAATAAATTCTGGGGCTGTAATGCAGAGTACGGTGACTTAGTTAACAATATCGTGTTGTATACTTGAAAGTTGCTAAGAGAGTAAATCTTAAAAGTTCTCACCATACAAAAAACATTCTAGCTATGTGAGGTGATGGATTTGTTAACTAACACTATTTTAGTAACCATTTTGCAGTAAATGTGTGTATCATATCATCATGTTGTACACCTTGAACTTACGCAACGTTATACATCAATTATATTTCAAAAAAGCTGGAGGGTGAGGAGAAGTATGTTGTTTAATTTCCAAATATTGGAGGATTTGATGTAATTGATATTGCTGTTATTGATTTTTAGTCTAATCACATTGTCATCAGAGAACATATTTTGTTTCAAATCCTTTTAAATTTGTTGAGATAGATTTGTTTTTTGATCCGACTATGGTCTATCTTGGTAAGCATTCCATTTGCAATTGAAATAGATATGTAGTCTACTGCTATTGGACAGAGTGTTCCACAAATAACTATTTAATCCAGTTGTTCAAGTCCTCTAATGTCCATAGTCATTTTCTCTCTACTTATTCTATAACTTACTGACAAAAAAATATTGGTCTTTACTTATAATTGTGGAATTTTCTATTTCTTTTTCAATTCATTTCAATGCTATAAGATTTTGCTTTATGTATTTTGAATATCTTTTAGTGAGCATACACATTTAAACTGTTTATTCCTTATTGGTGAATTGGGTTCTTTATGTAATATCTCTTTATCGTTTGCTCTGATTCCTTGCTCTGAACTCTAGTTTGCCTGATAATAATGTAAATAGTTCAGCTTTTCTTTGATTAATATTAACATGGTAAACTTTTTCACTTTTTAACTTTTAACTTATGTATCTTTACGTTTAAAGCATCTTTCTTATATACAGTTTATAGTTGGGGCTTGCCTTTCTATCCAACCTGACACTCTCTGCCTTTTAATTAAAATGTTTAGACTACTTACATGTAATGTAATTATATTTATACTTGGGTTTAAAACTACTATCTTACTATGTATTTTCTGTTTATCCTATTTGCTCTTTATTCCTTTTTCTTACCTTTTTATGGATTGTCTATTTTTTTATGATTCCATTTATCCCCAGTAATATCTCAGCTATCCATCTTTATTGTGTTTTTACAATAGCTGATCTAGTGTTTAAAATACGCTTTATATGTAATATGATTTACTTTTGGCTACTTTTTTTTTTAAGAAGATTGGCCCTGAGCTAATATCTGTTGACAATCTTCCTCTTTTTTTTTCTTTTTCTTTTCTCCCCAAAGCCCCAGAACCCAGTTGTATATCCCAGTTATAGGTCACTCTAGTTCTTCTATGTGGGATGCCACCACAGCATCACTTGATGACCAGTGCTAAGTCCGCACTCAGAATCTGAACCAGTGAACCCCAGGCCACCAAAGTGGAGCATGGGAACTTAACCACTCAGCCACAGAGCAGGCCCCTTTGGCTACTTTTTAAAATGTTTCAATTTTTCTCTTTATCACTGGTTCTCAGCAATTTGATTATGATATCTCTTTGATGTGGTGTGGTTCTCTGCAGTTTATTCCCTGAAGATATACTGATCCATCTCCACGTGCAGCTCCATCTTCTACGGTGTTCTGACACAGTAACCTCTGCCTCCCTAAACACCTCTGTTTCCTAAACTCAGTAAGCCCGCTGAACTTGGTCTGGATTCTTCTTTTTAAAAGGCAGCCTGGAAACTGTATCCAGGCGGTAAGCCAAGAGCAATTATAGGGATAACCTCATTTGTTTCCTTTCTTTCAAGAATCACAGTCTGTTGCTCTTTCTTTTCCAGTGTCTGAAACCCTTGTTTCAATATTTTGTTCATTTTTCTTGTTGTTTCTGGGAGGACAATTCCCATAGCCATTAATTCTTTGAAGTTGGAAGCAGAAATCTTGCTTACTGAAAATGCACTCAGCAATATAGAAGTACACAAAAATGAAAAGCAGAAATCTTCTTCCCTGCTTCCCTGCAGTAAATTTAGTATATACTTTTAGAAATTTCGTTCCTATGCAAAATAATTATATATACAGTCATGTGTCACTTAACAATGGGGATACCTTCTGAGAAATGTGTTGTTAGGCAATTTCTTTGTTGTGTAAGCATCATAGTGTGCACTTACACAAACCTAGATGGTATGCAGCCTACTGTACACCTAGGCTATATGGTACTAATCTTATGGGACCACCATCATATATGCAGTCCATCATTGATTGAAACTTCATTATACAGCGCATAACTGTATAGATACATTTTGTTTTACAAAAAAGAGATTATATATGGTTTTCTTTTGAAATATAGTTATTTTTCTTATCAATGAACACGCATAAAATTTTATTTCAGCATATACAGTTATACTGTCAGATTTTAGACTACTGAATTGTATTCTGTTGTATATCTCTCCCTCAATTTACCCAATTCTTCAATGAAGGGCATTTTGATTGTTTTCACTTTTTTGTCTACTAAAAATAACGATGCAATATATAGTCTTACCTTATTACATACTTTTGGTCACATGTATATGAATTCTAAAAAAATTCTTAGAATTGCAGTATCAAAGAGTATGTGAATTTAAAAATTTAATAAATATTGCCACCCCCAAACCCCCTCCCAAATACAGTTATGCTTCATCTAAATGGCAGAATGGGGTTCTAGGATTTTAAAGGAGTTGCTTACTACTCTTCATGTGCTCAGTTGAATCAAAACAAAATCAATTCAAATGTTGTGGTCTAGATGTTAACTCTCTGTACTCATATAGTCATAACCTACATTTCAATAATATAACATGTATAGGTTTGCACATATACAGGACCACTGATTCAACATGCTCCACATTGGAAAATCCACTCCACATGTGCTGCCCAAAATAACAACTAAAAATAATTGTGAGTAGAAAAAATTCAAGCATGTGATAAAGGAGAAATTGATTCACATTCTTGAAAACCTTGTTTCTATAATGGTATGTAACTGCTTCATATTTGGGTATGTGTATCTTAATATATTCCTTTCATAGAATGTGTCATTTTACCAGAACAGTGCACTTTAATACTTTCCTTTCATTTTAATAGTACCTTGTGCTATAGCTTCACTTTTTATTTTATCTTAGAATGCTATATATAAACCTGATGTCTCACCCCACATGCACAACTGATTCCTTCATTAGGCCAACTGGAGTTCAAGACTTGAAGACTGAGCTGAATTAAAGCCGTGCTAAATCAATTCTTACTAGTCCCCCGGTAGTATGTGCAGAAAGAGAGAGTGAGAGAGAGAAAGTATGCCAACTTCTCCCGGCTTTTCAAGGTCTAGATGACACATCAAAGAGGATAAAACATGACATTGGTATTTTATGAAAGCTACTATGAATTGCTCATTGTCAGCTAGGATATCTCTGCTTCATGCTCAAGGTGACAAAAGGGGAGCATACATGGAAAACCACCACAATTCTCTCTTCTGATATAGAGAATTGGTTATGAATTACTTATTACAAAAATGTATGAGTTTAACTAATATCCACTTACATATAGAACTTCATTTCCGTATCTCAAAGATTTAAAAAAATACCTCCAAAATTTATGGCAAGAATTCATATCTGCACATCTGAGATATTCATTTGTTCAAGAAATGTTTATTAAGCATCTATGATTGTCTAGACACTATTCTAAGCACCAATGGGATACAGCAGTGAACAAAACATGCAAAAATCCCAGTCCTCATTAAGCTTTCATTCTAATAGAGGGAGACCAATCAAAAAATAAAAATGAACAAGGATATTGTTGTAGACAGAATTCTAAGATATTCCCCAGTGACCTTTGCCCTCGTGTGTTCCCATGGCCTTGGGTTGGGGTAGAACCTGTGAATATGATGGACATCACTCCTGTGATTATGTTACCTTATAAAGCAAAAGACATTTTGTAGATGTAATTAAGTTCCCAAATCAGTTGAATTTAACACCGGGAGATTTTCTGGATGAGCCTGACTTAATCACACAAACCATTTAAATGTGGGACTTGAGGTCAGTAACAGGGAAGTCAAAGATTCGAAGCATGGCAGGATTCAATATGAAGAAGATTCTCTGATGCTGATGATGTAGGGAGCCACATGGCAAGGACCTGAGAGCATCCTCTAGAAGTAGAGAACAGCCCCTGGCTGACAGCCAGCAAGAAAGCTGGGACCCACTTCTACAACTGCAGGGAACAGAACTTTACCAGCAACCTGAGTGCACCGAAAAGCAGATTTTCCCCAGAATCTCCAGACCAAAGTTCAGCCCTTCTGATACTTTGATTTCAACCCCATGAGACACCCAGCAGAACATTCAATGATGCCATGCTGCACTTGGGACCTAGAAAATGTTTGCTAATAAATGAATATTGTTTTAAGTTGCTAAATTTGTAGTAAACTGTTATGTAATGATAGAAATCTAATACAGTCTTTTAGGAGCTAATCAATGCTATGCAAGAAACAGAGGAAAGATGTAACGGGATATGCTGGAAATGGGAGTGGAGTGGGTGGAAATGAAAGTGTTAGAGTTGGCCAAATTTGAGCAAAATCTAGCATAAGGTGAGGGAGCCAAGCCTTGTGGATATCCAGAGGGAGAAATTTCCAGCAATGAGAACAGCTACAAAGGCCCTAAGGCTGAAGCGTGCCTGGGATATTAGCAATCAATTAGCAGAATCTGTGGGTTAGTCAAATGAATTATAAGGGATAGATCCTGCCCGCCTTAAAGAGTTCATCCTTTGAATAAAAGAGCAATCCCTCGCTCCCTCCCTCCCTTCCTCCTTTCCTTCCCTCCTTCTTACTGTCCTCCCTTCGTTCCTTTCTTCCACCATTTTTTCCTTCCTTCTTTCCCTTCTTCTATTCTCCTTTCAATAAGTATCTGTTATATGCCTATTTTGTGCCTGGAACTGTGATAGAGAGTGGAGATACACTGAATAAGATAGACACAGCCATTGCCCTCAGGGAGTTTACTATCTGTCGACCTTGAAGGGGCGGTCACAAGCAGTTTGATAAGTTGTATTAGGAGAAAAGTAAACTATAGGACTAAAGAACAAAGGAGGGTGGCCAGCCCAGGTTTGGTGACCCAGGAAAGGTTTCTCTAAGCATGTGGTATCTAGGCTGAGACCTGAAAGAAGGCTGTTTTCCAGGAGAAGAGGGCCATATGGGAAGCAGTGTTTCCTAGCAGAGGGGTCACTAACAGTTTCAAAGGCCTTGAGGATGGGTGGACCATGCTCACAAGAGGAACTACAAGGAGTTCAGAGTGCCTGGAGCACGCAGTACAAAGGACACAGGATGAGGTGAGATGAGGAAATGTTAAAAATAAGCCTGGAAAAGTAGGCTGGGGCCAGAATATACAGGTCTTTTGAGCCATGTAACTGAGTTTGGATTTTTCCCTAAGAGCAAAAGAAAGCCATCAAAGGATTTAAGTTGGGGAGTTCGCCTTTTAGAAAGATTGCTCTTGTTGTCATGTGGAGTATAGATGCTTATGAGTCGTGACTGCAGAGAGGGAATCCAGTTAGAAGGGAGGTCCAGCTAACCAAGAAAGAAATGGTGAGTACAGGGGCATTACAAATAGGTAGAAAGGGATGGATTCAGGACAGAGTTGGAGGGAAATTGATAAGAACATGATGTGGAGGGACTGTAGAAGTTTTCTGATTTGGCCCACTCTGTGAGCATCATTAATTGAACTGTCTAATATATCTGAATTAGCTGCATGATCAAATACGTTATCAAGGTAAGTGGTACTGTGCAAAACCTGTAGGAGCTGAGAAGAAAAGAGGAATTTGGACAAGGGCTATGTTAGAGAAGTCTTCTGAGAAAGATGGAGCTTGATTGGGACTTAAGGATAGGTGGCATTTGATTGTAGGAGGGGCAAAAGGAAGATACTCCTCTGAGTAGAACAGTCTGAGCCAAGGCAGAATGATAAGAAGGAACATGACTGGTAAGAGGTCAGTACAGACAGACCTGAGGGCATGGAGGGTGCCTATGGGAGAAAGATCATTCCTCTAAAGAGGGTGAGATTACAGAGGAACTTCAGAGACAGGCTTTGGAGCACTGGACACGATCTACTTTGAAAGCTGGTTGATCAGTAAGGAGTAACAAAGCAGGAGCTGTGTGTTTTGAAGGTTAGTCCAGTTTCAGTCGACTGGATACTCTGAGCACAGAAAGGGGTATCTGGATGCAGGGAGAGCACATAAGTTGTTTCAAAGCTCCAAGGACAAGGAGATGATGTCACACATCAGGGCATGTTTCTCTGTCAATTAACTAGCAAGGAAGAATAGATAGTCAGATTTTTAAACCAGAACTACATGTTTGGCAGGGCTAGACACTGAGCAGATAAACCCACCAACATATCTGGGGTGGATTCTATGTGGCAAACAGAAGTTTCATAAGGCAATCCAACAGGGACCGAATGAGATTTGCACATGGGTTAGTGAGGAATCCAGGGTCACAAGGTATTTAGAGACCTGAGCATGCAGATAAGCAACACTGAGAGTTCTTATCAGGAATGTCTGCCAACAGTTGGCAAAGCTCCAATTAACAAGTAGGGATCAAGAAGAAAGACCTAACCTTAGAAAAGATACTGTCAAGAGTAAAGCAGGCACCTTGGTCTAGGAGGGACTGGATCACTAGGCAGATTATTAATGCAGAGGCGTGAGGACCAAGAATAAAACCAAGACCCACTCACTGTAACGAGGGACAGCGTGAAAATCAGGGTTAGGGAAAGATTTAAAGGTGAGTTCAGATTTGGGCACAAAACCAAGGAGAGAGGAAATAGTGTGGAATAGACTAATGCTGGCTGAATTTCTTTATATTCACACTGGTTAAAGTGAAAATGCATACTTAGAGTTCTTAGAGCCAAGTTGTGCTTACCAATTAAGTAGTGCCAAGAGTTGTTAAAAGAGGAAGAAAGCAGAATTCTGGAATCAGTTTAGGGCCTGATAATAAAAGCCCAGAAATAAATAGCTCCACTTTAATAAACATCTACTATATGCCAGGCACAGAGCTATCATCAGGACCTTTATTATCTTTAGTACTCACATAAGCCTTGTAGGGAATTAATGTTACCTACATTTTCTGATGAGGAAACTCAACAGCAGAGAGATTAATTCATCAACGAACTTACACAAATAGTACATGGCAGAGCTGGAATTTGAGTGAAGGCCTCTGTAGTTTCCAGATCCAGTCTCCTTCCAGCACTAGATACAACATGGCTTTGATGTTAAAAGCACTGCATACCAGTGAGTATGCGGTGAAAGTAGAGATTAAGGAGTGCATCCAAGAAGTCTGCCCAAGGGAGATACGACAGGTTGAATATGGAAGAAGATGTAAGGAAGAGAGGAAAGAATCACAGAAGATGCTCAAGCTTTTGACCTGATAGATTATATGATTGGACAAGAGCGAAATAAGAAACAGTGAGGGGAATTGTTTTTCGTGGTCTGTGTGTGGATTGCTGATGAGAGAAGGAAGTGGTGAAGGAGGAAGATGGACTCAATTTAATTGACAATATTTTAGAGGCATTTGTAAATAACTAACAACATTTAAGAGGAGACATACATTTAGAAACACATTTTAATTCAATTCTATTTATTAGCACAGTGTCTTGACTGGAAGAAATTAAAAATACTGGTCTCTGCGAAACCTGTGGCTGTTTTCATGATCTAGAGTATGAGAAAAGTGCCATAAATGTTTTTTGTATGTGTGTTGTCTTTAGATGATATGCCATTAGAGATGACAGTCAAATTATATATATAACAGGTTATATACTATTTGTGTGTGTATGCATTTATAATTATCTATAGAACATTTTCACTTGAACTTATTATACCCAAAATTGGGTCTGTTTTCCCTTTCCACCTCTTCCTTCTCCCACCAGAAACCCACACACACACATATATGTGCTATATACTCTGTTATATATAACTTGACTGTATATCCTTAATGGTATATAGTATATACTCTAGGGTATACACACATCTATATGTACACCATATGTATATATGAATATGTCTATATATATATATATACTCTGCAGAAATTAAAATATGGACCTTTAAAACATAGTTTTAGGAGAGTATCAAGTCTATGTAAAAATTCACTAGATTTTAATATTTTTAAATTTCAAGGATATGGAGAGAATTAAGAATATATATATTCAGGTTCGATGCAAATATAAGAAGAAAGATGTGAGAATTAGAAAGAAGTGTTAAAACCCCTGTCAGGGCAGTCCCTGATTACAAGAGTACAGTCTTGTTGGATATATCAGATGTGCCATTTGCATACAGGAAGAGGCCTTTTTTGGGGCTCTATTCTGTAAAGGGTACACTTCAGTATTCTAAGTATTAGGATAAAATGTCTGATTATCATTCTTTACTATAAAAGCCATAAACTTTTATGCACATATAGGAATTTAAGGAATAAGGGCCGATTCTTAGAAATCTACTAGGGAGTAAGCTTCAGACAACCCAAAGCACTGAAGAGATATTAACACAAGGATTGGCGATTTGAATGGGGAACTGTGCAAATATTTTGCATAATTATGAAATTACCTTAACGTTAACAAAAATCAAGAAAATTGAACATAAAATGAAACCACTGAACTTAAACAGGAATACAGTTTGTCAAAAAATTACACAGAGAGACACAATTCCAAGTGATTTTGAAGCATACTAATTTGTCTCAGATATAATATAATCTAAGACAAAAAGAACTGCTGAAACAATAATTCAAGTGTTTTAAGTAATCATATTGCTGGTGGCAATGCTGCCATTGGGGTTCTGAAATCATTACATGTACATTCTCGCATTACAAAACAAAATACATAGTGCTTTACTTCTTATTCCCTGTGAACTTGAGACCCACATTCTGTGCAGGGGAAAAGTGATTCAAACATAGATCTAAATTTGAATTTGACGTATAAACAAGAACTCATGATGTATTTTATTTTTTTCTAAATTCTGCCAATGGAAAGGCCTAGAAACAATGAGCAAACCAACTGTAACAAACATCCCTAATGCTAAGATTCTGATATTCAAGAATCATTTTCTAATTAAAAAAAACAGGAAAAGAGGGGCTTGCCCATGGCCGAGTGGTTAAGTTTGTGCACTCCACTACGGCAGTCCAGGGCTTTGAGGGTTCAGATCCTGGGCGGGGACATGACACTGCTCATTAGGCCATGTTGAGGTGGCATCCCACATACCACAACCAGAAGGACACACAACTAAAATATACAACTATGTACTGGGGGGATTTGGGAGAAAAAGCAGGGAAAAAAAAAAAGAAGATTGGCAACACTTGTTAGCTCAGGTGCCAATCTTTAAGAAAAAGAAAACAGGAAAAGAAAAGAAACAAGGGTCCTTGGAGACAGGGTTCATTTTGGATCTGGGGTCAGAAATACACAAGATGAGTTTGAAATACCAGATAGCAAGAAAGCTATCAAAGACTACCAAGGTCATGTCAATAAGACTTATAGCCAACTTGAAGAAGCTCCCACTGGCCAAAAATGGGATAATTTGACTTTCAATAAAGATAATAACTGAAACACATTAATATATTTAAATTCATGGATTCATGATGGTGTTAAAATAAACTAATTGGTCATCACTAGATGATATAGTAAATCATCTCAATATTTTGAAAATAGTAAAGAAATTAGAAGAATTGAGCATTTCTCCTGCCTTCCCAATATGAATTGTACCAATGGATAACCAAATAGTAGATGAAGGGAAATTTTGCTTTGGATTTTTTTTAACAGAAGTATTCTAGACAATAAATTAAGAAAATATAATAGGATACAGTTACTACCATTTGCAACTCCAAAGTAGATGTTTCTTTATGGAAGAATACACCGCCACCTATGAAATTGTCTTTAAAAATAAAACGCAACTAAGGGCTGGCCCCATGGCTTAGTGGTTAAGTCCTGTGTGCTCCACTTCAGCAGCCAGGCTTCATGGGTTTGGTTCCCAGTCATGGACCTACACTACTTGTCAAGCCATGTCGTGGCAGCAACCCACATTCAAAAAATAAAATAGAGGAAGATTGGCACAGATGTTAGCTCAGGGTTAATCTTCCTCAAGCCAAAAAAAGAGGAAGACTGGCAACAGATGTTAGCTCAGAGCGAATCTTCCTCACCAAAAAAATAAATAAAACACAAGTAACCTGAATCTGATAAAGCTTTTACTACTTTCCAATTACTAATTTATAGGAAATACAGAGTTTAGAGATATGCATTATAAAACACTATGCAAATCAAACAGCAAATTTAAAATCGTGGGAAATTCTTCAAACAATTCACTGACCCCGTGTCTTCAACAAACAAATTGCAAGGGAAGAAAGAGAAATGAGTGAGAAACCTATGGATTAAAAAAGAATTAAAAGACATGATAATTAGCTGAAATGTGAAGATCTTCATTCAAACTCTTAAAAATGTAATATAAGACAATTGGAAATTTGAACACTACGTATTTGATGGTATTAAGGAATCATTAGTATTTCTTTTATTTGTAACAATGGCACATGGCCAGATATTCTTAAGATATCCTTGATCTTTTAGAGACACCTGCTAAAATATTTATGGAGGAAGTGATATAATCTAAGATTTCTTCAAAATAATATGGAAAGAGAGCAAGTGGGTGGAGGTATGAACAAAATAAGATTGGCTATGTGTTGATAATTACTGAAACTGAGTTTGGGGTATATGTGAGTTCATTATGTTATTCTATCTACTTTTGTGTACATTTGAAATTTTCCAAAGTAAAAAATATATGGGTTATTTGGGGAGGAAGTTTAGCCTGTGTGAAACCATTGGTGAAATTATCTGAACATCAGCTTGAACTTCAGAGTGTCTCTCACTAGAAAGGATCATAGCTATCAGCTACGCAAGTGCTCTGTACAATGATGATTGACATGCATCTGCTCCATGCGGAATAAATAAGTAGATTATGTGGAATCTGATTTTCTAAAGAAGAGGATTTGGACCCAAATCAGGAAAGACATTTTTCTAGCTACTCTTAGATTAAGATATCATTAATACTCTAATTAGAAGTTATACCTGGCAATGTCCTGGCAAGAAACAGATAAGATAGTCATCTGTTAACTGAGCAGATTTTCATAAAAGGACTATGTGCAGAGGAGTGAGCAGAATGACAGGGATCAATAAAGGGTAGGAAACACCCAGGAGGTAGAACAATGGGAAGTTGGGACAAGGCCTGGGCCTCAAGGGCGAGGAGAGAAAATTGTACAACATGAATCCTGTGAGAGCTGGAACCTGTAAGTGGTCTGCCCAACAGGAGCTGTAGCTATGGAGTAGGCAACTCCTGCCACATCCACCGTGGGACAGCAGTGGAGAGGAGATAAATACCGAGCTTGTCTCTCCTGCTGCCCTCTGTTCTCCTGCAGGGCCTTCCAACTGGAAGCCAAAGGGCAAAAGGAGCTGATGCTATGCAATCCTTCGAGGTCATTCTGCCGGGGCAGGACATAGAAAGACAGACAGTGGAGCTAGATCGGGACCAACTGACAACAACCAGTGTAGGTTACATTGTTCGTTAACACCAAGGCCACGCTATAATTCTATAAACCATTTGTTTGTATTATATATGTGCACATACTGACTGCATAGTTTCATATACCACATATATTCATGTTTAAACATATGGAAACACATTTCAGCTCCTTAGTGTGTGTGTGTGTGGAGAGAGAGAAAGGGATCAATCCAGAGCATGGATTCATTTTACCTTTACATCCAATCCTTCAGTTTTAAGACACTAAAAATAATTCGCAGAAAAGGAAATACAAATGTCTGATAAACTATAAAAAGATGTTCAACATTACCAGAAATCTGGGAAATGCAAATTAAAATAACAAGATACTATTTTTTGCCCATCTAATTGGCAAGTATTTAAACGTTTTAAAATAGCAAGGATTGGTGAAGGTGAATGGTAGTGGGAACTCGCACACGCTGCTACGGAGAGCGCAAATTTGTTTAGTTACTTGTTCACTTTGATGGTGTCTGTAACGGAGACAGGACAGCAACATGGTAAGAGCTCAGACATACTCTGGGTTCAGAGCTCTGCTCTGCCACTTAATCTCCATGCAATCTTCATTGCGTTATTTAATCTCTCATACCTTGGTTTCCATCTTCTTATTAAAGACACTTAAGCTCCTTATGCCTCAGTTTCTCTATCTGGAAAATGGGGAAGTAACAGCATTTACTTCACCCTCATAACAGTGTCAGGCTCATAAGTGCTCCATAAACACAAAAAACACCAGTACACCACTAGTCAGTAATTTCTCTTCTTGTATATTTGCATAAAGAAGCTGACACAAGGATATTATTCCACTATTATTTGTGCTGTTTGTTATAGTAAATAAACGGAAACAATATTTGTATTCATTGCTAGCTATGGAAAAATTCCTGACACATAATGTTGAGTGAATAAAATATCAATGAAAAATCTATGTTTTCCATGGAGCTTTATTTGAAGAGCTCTGTTATAGCTGCTAACAGCTACAGCATATTTATATCTACATCTATATAACAGTTTCAGAAAAACTCTGGGGGAATATATTCCAACTGACAACAATTGTTATTTCTGCAAAGGAACTGGGATTGGGGTGAGAAGAGATAGTCAAGGAGCTTTATATTTATCGGTCATGTTTGAATTGTCATCAGGAAAATTTATTCACGAAGCCCTTGTGTGATTAAAAATGAATACAGTTTTGAAAAATAATTCTGGTCCACCGGACTCAAAACCAATGCTTGTAGTCACTACATAGCAGAGAACGCTTTTCATTTGCCAGGAAAGCCTTTCTTCTGTGGCTTCTTCTTCACTCAAACCATAAAAATTGTTGTCATGTTTAAAATTGTTTAAAATTGCTGCTTTGCTGGAGTTTTTATGTTAATCATTTATTTGCCACTCCATGTGAGTCCTATCAAGATGCAGGAATGGTAGCAATGATCTATATATCCTTCCGATGATCTATAATGTTTCAATCTGTTACTTTCAAACATCATTTTTTTCCTTGAAAAAAGAAAAGAAGGACAATAACTAACACTAATATACAGCTACAGTTCATAGTTACCTAACATTTTCACATAAGTAATAGGGGTTTTAGAAAGGCAACTTAATAATTTTCCCCTAAAGAGTTGTAAATAAGATTTAAAAGGTGAAATATGGAGTTAAAAATCAGAGATGGAGACAGAATAATTCTGACTAATTCAAAGTCCAGAATGAATGGTTACCCAAACTTTCAGATGAAATCTGAAAAAAAAAAAAAGCAAGATGGGAAGGAGATGAAGTTTGGTGAGGAAAACACAAAATTGTAGTTAGATGTTAAATTGCTTAACAAGTTTCTGAATGATATGATTATTAAAATGTGTATGCAAATATTTGAAAGTAGACAGTTAATTGTTATTATTTATTATTTTAATGATGATGTTTTATGTTGTAGAATAGCCGAAGATGATTCAATCGTATGTTTATTGACATTTTCTCTTTGGGGTCTCCAAATCAGGGAAAACATGTTTTTTTTGTAAACAACTGTTAAGCTTAAGGTTCATCTGGGGGCAACACCCAAATCGGAGTTCTAGGATTTACAAGGAAATTGCCTCATACACAATCAAGAAGGCTGGGTGATAAACCCATAAGTCAGATGTCAGCACAATTTTCAGTCAGCTCAATTTATCCCTTGGATGTTGATGTCCTCCTTGATTATTTATTATTAATATAACAATTTGAAAATTATAAATCATTCATGGATCCTGACATTACTTTTATTTTGTTATTAAAATGTTTGCCTTTTTTTGCACAGTATAGTAATGCTATTATATTGGAGAATTAATGATATAGAGTAAAATTTCAAGTTCTGTAATTTCTTGAGTCTATGTTTTTTCATTCATTACAGTCTTTTTATATTTGTCAACAATAATACCATAAAAATTTTAGTTCTCCCTTGGATTATCTCCTCACCCCAAGATCATTTTACCCCATAAAAAAACCACTAGTGTTAGGACTAATAATTCCAAATTTACTTTAAAAATGTGGTGACACTATTTAATATATATATATATATATATATATTCTCTTTTTTGAGGTTATGATAGTTTGCAACATTGTGAAATTTCAGTGGTACATTATTATTTGTCAGTCACTATATAGGTGTGCCCCTTCACCTTTTGTTCCCACCACCCACTCCCTTTCCCCCTGGTAATGGCTAAATAGTTCTCTTTGTCCATGTATTTGTTTATTTTCCACATGAGTGAAATCATATAGTATTTGTCTTTCTCTGTCTTGCTTATTTCACTTAACGTAATACCCTTAAGGACCATCCATGCTCTTGCAAATGGGACCATTTTGTCATTTTTTATGGCTAAGTAGTATTCCATTGTATATATACACCACATCTTTATCCAATCATCTGTAGATGAGCACTTGGGTTGCTTCCACATCTTGGCTGTTGTGAATAATGCTGCAATGAACATGGGTTGCATATGTTTCTTCAAATTGTTGATTTCAAGTTCTTTGGATAGATACCCAGCAGTGGGATAGCTGGGTCCTATGGTATTTCTATTTTTAGTTTTCTGAGAAATCTCCACACTGTTTTCCATAGTGGCTGCACCAGTTTGCATTCCCACCAGCAGTGTAGGAGGGTTCCCTTTTCTCCACAACCCCTCCAACATTTGTTATTTTTTTGTCTTGGTTATTATAGCCATTTTATCGGGTGGAAGGTGATATCTTAGTGTAGTTTTGATTTTCTTTTCCCGACGATTAGCTATGTTGAGCATCTTTTCATGTGCCTATTGGCCATCTGTATATCTTCTTTGGAGAAATGTCTGTTCATACCCTCTGCCAATTTTTTGATTGGGTTGTTTGATTTTTTTGCTGTTGAGTTGTGTGAGTTCTCTACATATTATGGAGATTAACCCCTTATCAGATATATGATTTGCAAATATTTTTTCTCAATTGGTGGGTTGTCTTTCCATTTTGATGCTGGTTTCTCTTGCCTTGTAGGAGCTCGTTAGTCTGATGAAGTCTCACTTGTTTATTTTTTCTTTTGTTTCCCTTGTGCAGGTAGACATGGTATTTGAAAAGGTCTTTTAAGACCGATGTCAAAGAGTGTACTGCCTATATTTTCTTCTAGAATTTTTATGGTTTCAGGTCTTACCTTCAAGTCTTTAATCCATTTTGAGTTTATTTTTGCATATGGTGTAAGATAATGGTCTACTTTCATTCTTTTACATGTAGCTGTCCAGTTTTCCCAACACCATTTATTGAAGAGACTTTCCTTTCTCCGTTATATGTTCTTAGCTCTTTTGTCAAAGATTAGCTGTCCGTAAATGTGTGGTTTTATTTCTGGACTTTCAATTCTCTTCCATTGACCTGTGTGTCTGTTTTTGCACCAGTACCATGCTGTTTTGATCACTATAGCTTTGTAGTATATTTTGAAGTCAGGAATTATGATGCCTCCAGCTTTGTTCTTTTTTCTCAGCATTGCTTTAGCAATTTGGGGTCTTTTGTTGCCCCATATGAATTTTAGGATACTTTGTTCCATTTCTGTGAAGAATGTCATTGGGATTCTGATTTGGATTGCAGTGACTCTGAGATTACTTTAGGTAGTATGGACATTTTAACTATATTCATTCTTCCAATCTATGTGCGTGGAATATCTTTCCATTTCTTTATGCCATGATCAATTTCTTTCAGTATTGTCTTATAGTTTTCATTGTACAGGTCTTTTACTTCCTTGGTTAAATTTATTCCAAGATATTTTGTTCTTTTCATTGCAATTGCAAATGGGATTGTGTTTTTGAGTTCTCTTTCTGTTAGTTATTACAGTATAGAATGCAACTGATTTTTGCATGTTGATTTTGTACCCTGCAACTTTGCTATAATTGTTGATTATTTCTAATAGCTTTCTGATGGATTTTTTAGGGTTTTCTATGTATAAAATCATGCCACCTGCAAACAGTGAGAGTTTCACTTCTTCGCTGTCTATTTGGGTTCCTTTTATTTCTTTTTCTTGCCTAATTTCTCTGGCCAAAACCTCAAGTACTATGTTGAATAAGAGTGGGAGAGTGGGCAACCTTGTCTTGTTCCTTTTCTCAGGGGTATGGCTTTCAGTTTTTCCCCATTGAGTATGATGTTGGCTGTGGGTTTGTCTTATATGGCCTTTATTACGTTGAAGTACTTTCCTTCTATCCTCATTTTATTGAGAGGTTTTTTTTTTTATCATAAATGGGTGTTGGATCTTGTTAAATGCTTTCTCTGTGTCTATTGAGATGATCACGTGGTTTTTGTTCCTCATTTTGTTAATGTGGTGTGTCGTGTTGATTGATTTGTGGATGTTGAACCATCCCTGTGTTCCTGGTATGAATCCCACTTGATCATGGTGTATGATCTTTTTAATGTATTGCTGTATTCAGTTTGGCAATATTTAGTTGAGGATTTTTGCATCCATGTTCATCAGCGATATTGGCCTGTAATTTTCCTTGTTATTTAATATATTTTTAAAATATAATTAGTGAATTTTAGCAGCTCCTAATCAATATATTCTGTAAAACAACTGTTTTCATCAGGGATGAAATATTTTAAAAATAGATATTTGATTTAGTTTAACACGTGTTTAATCTGCTGAAAGACATTGAACAAATTCCAAGCAGTTGATGTAAGTAAACTTCAAAATAATTGATTCTACTTTCCTCTAAAACTTAAAAACCAGATAAGTACATTATGTGGTACTTCAATTGATGGAAGTCAAGGAGTACCATTCTAGACTAATTGATCATCTCTTTCTCGTCTTATTTTCTTCAACTCTACCAGTGGAATCCAGCACTTTCTCATTACTGCCACAATCTCTGGGGCCCCGCATACTGTCAGCAATGTTAAGAAAGAGGAATTTTTAAGGAGGAAGGAAAGCTTTCTCTGAGAACCTGATTATGACTTTGAAATATTTCTGGAAGGATTTTGGTTTTAGTCAATCTATTCTCATTTTCTGTTTCCCTCTTTCCATCCCTCTTTCCTATCTAAGCCCCAGATACCATTTAGTATTATTGAATATTAGCAACAGGTGATACTGAAAACACACCACAAATTATTCAGAATAGCTGTACTGTCTTATTTTGTTTTTCAAATTTCAAATAGATTATTATTTTGTTTTTAAATATTCAGTAAAAAAAAACAAAGAAGAAAGTAAAAATCACCTTTAATCTCATTGCCTAGAGGCACCCACAATTAACATTTTGTTATAGATCTTTCCAGGGTGTGTCCTATAGATCTGTGAATATAGAGATACTTAAATTTTTTAAACAAACCCAGAAGCAATTTTTGTATAACCTACTTAGCAGGTATATTCACTTAATCTATTGTAATTTTATTTACATGTGAACAAACATTGATTTACAAGCATCATTTTAATAGCATCATAGTATTACATTATATATAAAACATAATGCGTAACATTCTGTATAACATATAATATGCAATATGCAATATAAAATATAACATTTTAATATATAAATAAACTTTAAAATTTGTAAATAAAACTTTTATTTAAAAAATTTTTTTCGCAACCTTAATGTTACCTATTAGAGAACTAGTTGAGTTTTACTTAAGGTCCCACATTTACTCAGATCTGCAAACAGGCCTTCAGAGAATTACATAGCCTCTGGTAATAGCTATCTTCTCCTGCTTCTGTTAGAGTGGTGAAGAGAATTGACTTAGGATTCTGTCTGTGCCCACTTATCCTCATCATTGAGAAAATTTAATGTTTCCTCCTTTGTTCGTTAATTCAGCAAATATTAAGCGCCTAAAATACAATAGTATTGACATCATATTTCTTCTTAAAAATTGGTTGGTATTACATTTTACCCACTTACTCTCGTTCCTCAGGGAATACCCGAGTAAGCCCAGAAGAACATAATTGATCATGATTTAAAGAGAAAGTCAGAAAAGCACAATGATTATAACCAACAGGCTGAACAAGGGTGAAAAAAATCAACCAAGTAGAAAACAGAAACCAATTAAGAGGAGATAGAACAATACTCATTTTTGTAGTCAGTTCTTCAGCAAACCCACATTGCTTGACTATCTGGTCCATGCCTGGAACGGTGCTAATTCTAGTGAGAGCAAACGTTTATAGTCAGGTGATAGTACTACGACAAAGGTAAACAGAGCACTACGAAAGCTCTTAGAAAAGGGAGCCTCCCATAATGGAGATAGAAAATGGTGGTCAGAGAGGGAGAGTTCCAAATAAGAACAGAGATTAGGCCTTTGGAGTGTTAAATTAATTAAACAAGGAGGCCATCAGACTGAGGTGGCTCTGATGCTGTGGTGGTGGCCTATGTGAGCAAACCAAAATCTAATCCTGTAAATGCCTCAAAGTTACGACATTGAAAGCTAAGGACAATCCATCACAAACAACCAACTAGGCTTTAGCTACAGTCAATCAGTAATTTCCTTACTTTGCTTCCACCTTTTCTCTGGAAGTCTCTCCCTGAGCTTCTGTCGGGAGAGTACTCCTAACCACTTCCGGTTTGGTGCTGCCCCATTCGAATCAATTTTTGCTCAAATAAACCAAAATTTTTAATATGCCTAAGTTTTTCTTTTAACAGGAGTTAGAAACTACAGTATCTCTTATTGTCTTATCAGACCCACAGGTTTTAAACTCCAAATGTAGTCACTATAGAGATGATCCCACAGCAGAGTAAGAAAGTCCTATTAAAATGTAGGTGTGTGTTTGTTAGCAACACGTTGTGTCTGGGAGCTATCAAATGAAGTTAAACACTGGGAGTGGATGAGGATTTGAGTCCAGTTTCTGTCATTCACTGTCTCAGGTGGGTGGACTCTCAGTTGTATCTACTTCACGGTTTTACTAAGAGAGAAGAAATTAAAAACCATCATGTGTGTGCCAGCATTTCATAAACCGTTAAGGTTACCAATGTAAAATCTGCTACAGTAAACACTGCAGGAGCAGCTTAAATGCTGACACCATCTAAGCAGTGGCATATTAAAACTACATTTAACACTACGTATTTTGTTCTGACAAAATAATGAGAAAGATATGAGACATGCTAATTTATTAAGCCAATATTTTATAGTCCTTTTGATTAATTAAAAGTACTCTGCCTGCCTGTATTCTTCTGCTTTCCTCAGGGACTCTCCCATAGACATGTTAATATAAGCCTAATCTTTCCAATATAGGTCATTTCTAGTTAAAAAATAAATATAGTAGAATAATATCAATTAGACAACAATAGACAGAGACAATATTTTATTATTTGAATATATGTATTCACCTTCCATATAGTACAAATTCTGATTACCATGGGTTTCAAGAGGAGTAGTCCTAGGAAGAAGGTCAGAAAGTGAGAAAGTGGGTTCTGCCCAGTGTGTGCATAGAAGCTCCCCGTAGAACACTCAGGAATACTGCCCCTAAGTCCCTGTTAAGTATAGTTGAGAGGTGGGGCTCTCTTCTGCCTAGCCCCTGCTAGTAGAACAGAGGTTCTATCTTGAAAGTAGCCTGCTGGGTATACTGGAGCAACAATCACCCTTCCCCTGATTGTGAAATGAAGGTTCCAAGCCAGGAGGCACAGGTCTCAAGGTCCCAGCGCTACTGGCTCCCACCCACTGAGTGCTCAGCTTCTAGAGTTGGGGTATCATTCAGTTACAAACTAGCCACTGTTCACACCCTCAGCTCCAGAGCTCTGGATCAAAGATTTTGCCTGGGGAGACAAACAGGCCATAAAACAGATAGCTCCTAAACTCTTTCCAAAGGAACTGACTTCATTTGCATCAGAAAGTGAAGAAGGTTAAGCCTAAATGTGCTCTGAAGAACAGTGGGAGTTGTGTTGAAAGGATATCGGGAGGATATTCAAGATAGAAGCTAAACTGTAGACCAGTTAGTTTGCAGGAGAGAACCGGGAATAACACACCCAGGAGGAGGTCTTCTGAGGTCAGAACAAAAATCAAACCCTGACGCCAGAACCTATTCCTTCAAAGAAGCCAGAATTTGATTATCATTTCTTCTTTAAATGTTCAATAGAATTCACTAGTGAAACCATCTGGTCCTGGTGCTTTCTTTTTCTGGGAAATCATTAATTATTAATTCAATTTCTTTAATAGTCATGGCCTAATCAGATTATCTAATTTTCCTTTTGTGAGTTTTGGCAATTTGTATCTTCCAAAGAATGGGTCTATTTTATCTAAATTATTAAGTTTGTGGACATAAGTCTCTGGGCTGTGACCTTTACAAGTGCGTCTCTACAAAGAGATCTTTCTTGGATCTTCATCATGAGAACCTGCGGTGGTTCCAGAAAGAAATGCCCCAAAAAGTGTGGGCCTCCCAAAAGATGCAGCCCCCAGGAATTTCTCACTCACACATTAGTCTACATTCAGCCTCTAACAATTTTCGTCAAACTTACCATTTAAATCTTCCTGCCAGTTTATGGCCACAGAGGCTTCTGTTCCACGTAAGTAAATCTTGGTTGTGATTCTCTACATTTGCCTGTCTCTCCAGATTTCGGGGTGATGGTTTGCCCTGTAACCCCACTTCTCTGATGAGATCCTAGAAAAGTCAGTGATTTTTAATTTATTCTTTGTGTGTGTGTGTGTGTATATATATATATATATATATATATATATATATAGTCGATGAAAATAATCCATAACCAATCTATAAATGAAAATTTGGGTGAGTTTATTCTGAGCTGAAATCTGAGGACCATGGCCCGGGGCCTTTCTTCCCCGAAGGAAGAAAGGGCACCAAAGAAGTGAGGTATACAGAGTGGTTATATACCCCCAAACAGGACGTTTCACATATGATTGAAAGGTCCCTCCCACAATAGTCACAAGATTGCCCTGTCGGCACAGCGCTTGATGGACACAGCAGGTAGTGGGTCTGCTATCTCAGAGGGCATAGCAGGAGGTAAGTCTATTGTCTTGAGCTGGGCGGTGACAGGTGAGCACAGCAATCAGTTTCTAGCCTAAGGAAAAATGCTTAATCCTTAAAGAAATGCCAAGGTTGGGAGGGGGAGGGAAGTTGCACCTTTATCTCAAGGGGCTTTGCTCTTGCCATAGGGAATATCTAAAGCAGATATACAATGCATGCTCAATGGCCTCGGTCAGGCCCTTTTGGAAAGACAAGGTCAGGCCGAATTAGGTTTATACCAAATGGCTTCCTCATATTCTCCAATATCTCTTATTGATTGCCATTTTTATTTGTCAATATGTATACACATATATATATGAATAGAAATGATGACTTCCAAGCTCTTTATATGTTGGATCTGAAACAGGAATGGTTAGCTTATTCTTTTTTATTGCTACGTAGCATTCCATTGTATAAATATACCACAGTTTGTTTATTCAATCTCCTGTTGATAGATTTGGGGATTGTTTCAAAATTTTGGCCATTATGAATAAAGCTGCTGTGAACATTCTTTTAACTGGTTTTTGGTGGACATAAGCAATCATTAATTCTATAATTCCAGACCCAAACTAAACAGTAGATCACAGCAAATGACTCACCCACAGCATAAGTGACTTTGTAACTCACTCAGTGCTGACTGACTGGACATTCTCTGCAGAAAACAGACTTAAGTAGAACATCAAACTTACTGTTGGTAGACTTCAGGCTAAGAACCCTGACTTCTTATAGGATAAGCCATGAAATCAAATGTGCAGAAAAATATCTTTATTTTCCTAAGAGTACATTTCTGTTGAGCAACCATTTGACCGGATGACAGCATATGCAATCGTAGTCACTTCCAAGTAAACTCACCCAGTCAATAAAGATTTCATATTCTTACTGATCTCTTCTCCCCAAGTTTCTCTCTCTGATTCAAAGCTCTGGGGTGTGTATAGTACCAGGACATGGGTGAGCAGACGACATCTTGTTCTGCTCTGTACTGGTCCTTGCTGAGATGAAGATTTCCTAAAAATGTCTTTGTATCATGGTGCTCTTTCTTTTTTGAAAATTTACGCACTGTTTTATTATACTTGATCAACTGAAAATATTACCTCCATAAACTATAACAGGTTATTATCAAATACCTGCAAATATTTTGTATTTAAAATTCAAATCACAGCATACAAGTTGCCAGGAAAATCATATCCCTTCTAACTTCAGGTTATAGCAAATCATCGGGAACACGTGCAGCTCGTTCACTTTATAGTAGTGCCACTTGCCTAACAAAGTATTGTACAACCGATAAAATCATCTGGAATAAATTAGCTCAATGTCATCACAGAATATGTTTTAATTCTCAATCTTAAGAATGTTAACCTGTATGTGACAGATTCCATCTACCCTCAGTGTAGAGGAGACTAATTCTCCTTTCTCACTATCATCCCTTTCCTCTTAAGGGCTATTCTCACTAAACATTAGTTGATCTTTTTATAACCAACTAATTTCTGCACCCCTCCCACCCCTCTGACACACACAGTAATAAACTTTGAGAGATTTAAAAATGTTACTTAAAGCCCAGCTTCTGAATTTTTACTGGAACTCATTATGACATTAGCAAGGCATAAAGCATGAGCACTTCTTTACTGGGATGAGGAAAATCTTAGATTCAGTGAAAAGTCAGTTCAGAACTTGTCACTAGCCAATCCAGAGAACAAATAGAGACTTGGGCTTCATTCGGACTTCCTTGAGATAGTATAAGAGGTCAAATTTAGTAGATTTTTGATCTTTACAAGAATTTAATTTATCATAAGCTTAGGTAATATGGTAGACATGAAATGAACCACATAATTTTGGAAATAGCCAAGTTCGTGCAACGATTATTATGGTGCTCATTAGATATTAGTAAGCATGAACCTACGTTTTTCTGATTCTTAGTTTCTTAAAATGGTGGAAGAGGTGAGAAGTTGAACTCAACTCTAAAGCTTCTTACCAGTCAAAAATTGTGTAGTATTCACCTAAATTTATCTCCATGGGAACAGGGAAGAAGAGAATGCCTATAAGGCTAGGGAAATGGCAAGAGACATGAGGACTGGAAAGTATATGGCACATTTGGGAGACAGAAAGTCAAGCAATTTGACTATAGCAGAAGAGGATTTATGCTGGGATTAGTATAAAATAAAGCTTGAAAGGTAAATTGGGACCCGATTAAATTATGAAGAGCCTTGAACACTGAGCTAAAGAATTTGTACTTTAGTCTATAGATAATGGAGAGCTATTACAGGGATTCAGGTGAGAGTGAGCATAATAATGGTCTTGAGAGGAATGATCTGGTGTTAACAATTGGGTATGGATTAAAGGGGAGTGAGGTTGGAAGAAGAAAAATCAATAGAGGGGATGTTCTCTAAAACAGGTGTGAACTAATGATGGTTTGAGCAAGGGTGACATCAGTCAGATTCACAGAGAAACAAAAGCATTTGGAAAAACGAATGTGAAACTTGCTGATATGATATATAGAGTTAATGAGAAGAAAGAGTCAAAGACAATTCCAATCGAATGTTTGGAGAATATGTTTCCACTTAGTTCAACATGGAAAGCATTCAGAGAAAATAGAAAATGTGAATTCGGTTTCAGCGACTTTTAATTTGAAGCATAAGTAGATATACAAAGGAAATGGGCTGTGTGCGGTGGACACTGCAGGACTGGGTGAGAGGTCAGGAATGTATCCATTTTAATTGCAGATAGAATATTAAAGTTTCAACTTGAACGTCACATTTGAAAACTGAAGGGATCTAGTCATTTATATTACTTATCATGTTTCAAAGTATATTCAAACATAGTGGTCAGATTCTGCATTTAATCATGTCTCTTTTATGTACATGCTTTGCTAGAATGTTATAAGCAATGTCTTCTGATTCGGCAGAGATCAGCTTAGTAAACCGAATGTTTATTATCAAACGGTAATTTGTATCATTTAAGTACATTTAATACCTCCAATAAAATGTGAAGAGTTAGTTTTCTTGGCAAAAAGAGTTCTCTGAATACATTATGTCTACATAGTATCAAAGTAACTAAGTGCTCCAAGGCAGTGGGAAAAGAATTCTAACTATTTTATGGAACTTATTGGTTAAATCACAATCAAAGCAGTTATCTACTAATTTTTTTTGTAGGTAAAAGCACAATATGATCTGCTTCCAAATCAATATACATTCACTTGCTTGCATGTTAAAGAGGCTCAGAACATGTAAGCAGTCAAGTCACGTAATTAATCTCGCCTCAGTCTCCTCATCGGTGAAGCGAGAAGTTGGAATGACAGCTAAGTCTCCTTTTAGTTAGTCCATTTTATTATACGTAAACACTAAATCTTGAGAAAACAGAAAGAGCTCATTATTGAACATGTCAGGTATACTTAAAAAATGTGCCATAAAGAACAATTGCCAAGAAAATCTAAAATCTTGGATGTTGTGATTGATATTGTCTGGAATTTATTTTACACAAAGCCTTTTATCCAGGAAGCTTAAAGAGCTCTATGGTTGCAGTAATCACAGTCTTAAAAGGGAGGGAATAGGAGCAAATATTCTAAGCCCCATCTCCGTTGACATAGCAAGTAAGTGGTATAATTTTGCAAGTCAAGTGTGGTCCTTAGATCAGCAGCACAGGCCTCACCTGGGATCTTGTTAGAAATGCAGAATCTCAGACTCTACTCCAAACCTACTAACTCAAAATCTCAAGATCCCCGGGTGACTCCTATGCATATTGAAGTTCGAGAAGCGCTGATATACCTCCTACTGGATCTACACCCAGTGAGTGGGGAAATTCCTATCATCCACCTGTAGGGATTCCCACCTCTGTCTTACTTGTCTTCAGTTAATCAAATTTTATGATGTCACTCACCCTAATGTCATACACCTAGTAAAAGAAGATATGTGAAACTGAAGTGATTCTTCATGAGGAAATAGTTTGAATTAGGCCTCATATAAGAATGGTACAAAAATAAATCCTGGGGATGTGATATACAGCATGGTGACTATGGTTAACAAGACTATTGTATATTTGAAATATACGTAAGAAAATAAGAAAGTACATCTTCAAATAAGAAAGTAGATCTTAAAAGTTCCCATCATAAGAAAAAAATTTGTAACCATGTGAGGTGATGGATGTTAATTAAACTTATTGTGGTGATCATTTCACAATATATACCTATGTCAAATCACTATGTCATAGACCTTAAACTAATACAATGTTATATGTCAATTATATCTCAACAAAACTAAAGGAAAAAAGAATGGTACAGACCATGTATGGGAACCTCCTTCACTCTATCCAAGGAGTGCCCAGAGAAATTCAGCTTAAAAATCTCAACCAAGGTCGTCATCATCTACTGCATCATTCACCAGGGCAAAACGAAAGTGAATCTGCAGAGCTGTACAAAAGATACAGACGTTCCTACTTGATTTGCAATAAATGTCCCACTCTTTTACAGTCTTGCTGTAGAAATTTCTTTAAGTCATACACGAAAGACTATTTCTTGCCTAAGCTCCATTAAGCTTTGTTAAAATATACAGTTGCAACTACACTTGGAAACTTGTAAAACAGAACTGACTGGAAAAGGCACTTATTTGATTTGCTATGGAGAAGAGAAGGATGAGCCAATAAGTACACTAGCATTTCTTGAGCATCTACTCTGTGCTAAATACTATACTTGATGTTTTATACAAAGAACCAGAGTCTCTAAAATGTTAAACTTGAGACCTGTTCTCTAATCATATAAATATGGTTTATTGGGATCTGTCAGAAATATACAAACATAACTTGTTGATCCTTTAGTAACTTATAAACAACTGTGTATTTAAAACTTTGCTTTACTCTAAAATTTTAACACTTCAAGGCCTTTCCCATGTCCCCAGTTAGACATTATTCAGAAAACACCCTATAAAAGTAGAGATCAGATCATCTTGTTGTCACAGTATCCAAAGTGCCTATCTTGGATCTTACACACATGCAGATCTTATCCGGGCTCCTATGATAATATTGTTTACCTGATTGCGGTCCCTGAAAGTATCTTGAGACAATAGTTGAAACCATCTTGCAATCTAAGTTTTACCATGATGCAAGACAGCATTTAGTCAATGTAATGTTTCATTTTTCCACTCAATGCATATCTATTGAGTCTCTCCTATTTGTCAGACAATTTTAACAGTACAGTGTAAAAACAAATAGGTAATCAGACATAAAATAAATAAATATAAATTGTGAAAAGTGCTATGAACATAAAAAGCATGAGATGGTGATAGAAGCTATGAGGAGAGGGGTTCCTCTTCTGGTGTGGACAAGAAGGATCCAACCAGAATAACCATCCTCCGGATGACAACTACATAGACTCTGAACAAAATACAGGCAGTCCTCACATTGACTACCGTGTGAACTGAAACTCATGCATATCAGAACTGTGTCTTTGCTTTACACAGGTCTATAGCAGCAGTCACTATGCAAAGTGAGAGGAAGGTTACAAAATTTACAGGTTTCAGTTAACATCCTACTGTGCATGCAAGGACTGCCTGTGTAAAAAAAACAACCATCTGAAGCCACTGTAGGGTAGGCTTTTTCACTGTAGGGTGAAAAAAAGCAGGTGGATCTTGAAGGAGGTCAATATTTGAAAAGGAACAAAAGGAGATTTTACCTTTTTTACAGCTCTTAGCCTAAAAGAATGCTTCAGGAGGCACCATGCACAGAGTGGATAAAATTCCTACAGAAAAATCTGCAAACTTTCTGACCCAAAGAAACAGAGGCAGACTTCAGAGAAACCACAACTTCCAGAAAATGAGGGAAAAACCCCTAGAAAGGAGAGAAACAAAGACCCCCAATTCTGTATATAAATTGTGCTCATCTATCTCGCAAAACTCTAACTCATGCATGTGTGAAGCAAACCACAGAAGTCAACTAAGGAAGAAAGAACTGAACTGAGATTTGAACTGCTGCAAAGGAGGCAGCGTTTGCAGGTGGAGTTCAACCAAGTTTATTGCCTACTAAAACAAGTGAAAAAACTCAGCACTCTTTGGAAGGATTTAAAAAGAAATACGTTCCTCACAAACTTACACTCACAGATAAACCTCAAAATTACTTAAAATACAGAGAACAAGGAATTTGTTGACTCATTCTCAAGAGAAAAGACATGGAAATAAATCCCAAAATGACTGAGGGATTGGGATTAGCAGATAGGAATTTTAGACCAGCTATTCTAAGTAAGCGCAATGACATAAAGAAAATATTCTCACAGTCACTAAAAGATGAGATCTCAGCAAAGAGGTAAAAAATGTCAAAAAGAACTGAAATTAAATTCTAGAACTTAAAAATACAATTTATGAAATAAAAACTCACAAGATAAGCTTAACAGCAGAAAGGAGATGACAAAGTAAACTTGAAGGTATATGAATACAAATGATCCAATCTGAAGAATATATTTAAAAAGTGACAGAGTCTCAGGGTCCCATAGGATAATATCAAAAGATTTACTATGCATGTAATTAAAGTTAAGTAAGAGAAGGGGAGTAAGAGAATGGGGCAGAAATAATATTTGAATACACAATGGTAGACAATTTCCAAAATTTGGTAAAACATATATTTACAGTTTCTAGATCCTCAGAAAGCCCAAAACAGGAAAGATATGAAGAAAACACTCATCAGTGCATCATAGTCAAACTGATGAAACCCAAGGATCCAGAGAAAATCTTGAAGGCAACCAGAAACTTGGAGATAATAAATGTGTGTTGTCATTTCAAGCCACCAAATTTGGAGGTAATTTGCCAGGCAGCAATAAAAAACTAACCCAACTATTATCGTTGGAGGTTTCAACACCTCTCTTTCAATAACTGATAGAACAAATAGATAGAAAATCAGGATACAGATGACTCTAAAATATTATCAACCAATTTGCCCTGAATATAATTTATAGAACACTTTAGTCAATAACAGAAGAAAATGAATTATTTTCAACTGAACACAGCTTATTAATTAGAATAGATCATATTCTGGACCATAAAATAAACCTCAATAAATTTAACAGAATTGAAATCATTCAAAGTATGTTTTCTGTCCACAATGGAATTAAGTGAGAAATCAATAACAGAACAAAGTCTGAAAACACCCCCAATATATGGACATTAAAATCACACTTTGAAATAAAATATATCAAAAAAGACATCACTGGGAAAATGAGGAAAAAATATTTAACCGAATATAAATGAAAACCAGTATATCAAAATATATGAGATGAAGCTAAAGCACTGCTTAGAAAGAAAATTATCCCATTAAACTCTAATATTAGGAAGGAAGAAGGGTCTCAGATCAATAACCTAAGTTTCCACTACAAGAAACTAGAAAAAGAAGAGTAAATTAAACCTCAAATAAGCAAAAAGAAGGAATAAAGAATAAAATTAATAAAAAAGAAAACAAACAAAAAAAAAACCAAAAGAGACAATTGATAAACATCAAAAGCTGATTTCTTGAAAGGATAAATAAAATTGATAACCCCTATAAGACTTACTAAGTTTTACCAAAGAGAAATGAAAATATAGATCCATAAAAATAAAAACGATCAGGCATATTTACTCAAGAGATGAAAATATAGACCCTCAGAAATGTATACAAAAATATTCATAGCAGCTTTATTCATAAGTGTCAAGCACTGTGAACAACCCAAATGTCTATCAACAGGGGAACAGACAAACAAATTGTGATATATTTACACAATGGACTAGAACTCAGAAAGAAAAAAGAATCAACTATTGGTACACACAATGGCATTGGTTTAACGAATCTCACAGACATAATCCTGAGCTCAAAGAGAGCCACAAAATCGTCTACAGCATATGATTCCATTTATACGAAGTTCTGGGACAGACAAATGGAAGTTAGAGTGACAGATATCAAACCAGTGATTATCTCCAAGCAGAGGAGGCAGGCAAGGATTTACTACAAAGGGGCACAAGAGAGTTTTCTTGGATGTGTTTGCTTTTCTTGGGTGTGGATGCGTTTATCTAAATCGTCAGACTGTTCGCTTATGATCACAGCGAGAGAGAGAGAGAGGGACAGGGAAAGGAGGCAGGACAGAGAGAGAGAAAATATGAAAGGACAAAACCAAAGAAGAACACTGGCCAAGAACTTGGGGGAAGAAATTAATCTGACCCAGGTATAAAAGCATAGAGGAGTTACAAAACAAGACCAACTTGAAAAACTCAGACGCGACCACTGAGGTGAGAAGGAGCAGTGTCTGGAGAACCCGCCCGAGCCTCCAGGAATGAACAGCTTTTAAGTTATTTACTCCACGTCCAAACACTTGCACTTGTAACAGTGTGTGTGTAATGTCTATTTTATAAATAACCACACTGGCTTTAGGTATGTACGTGTGCAACAAGAGCCTAGTTAAGATCCGTAAAGCCCCTAAACACGGAAAATACTATCGTATTCTGTCTTACCTACCCCCATTATGTAATTCTAAATTAAAATTATATAACCATAGACTGAAATATTTATGGATGAACATATACGATATCTAGGATGTGCTTCAAAATAATATGGGCCAAGAGATGAATGGGTATGTGGAAGGGTTTGGCCATAGGTTAATAATTGCTGCTGCTGGGTAGAGGGTACTATTACGTATGCTTGAAAGAAAGTTAAAGAAAACCGTGGTAAACATAATATGTGTGCTAAGGCTGACAAAGTTTTTATTTACTTTTCATGAATAACTACTTTGAAGCTTTAAAAAATATATACAACTATTTTAGTGCCCCTGTTACTAACGCTAAAAGCCCAGGCATAGCATACTGCATACTAGGTGATTGTGTTCTGGTTGGACTGAGAATTGCTGCTTATGACTCTCTCATCTCAGGAAGGTTTCAGAGCGTAAAGGGGCCCCAGGGGCAGTGCAAATAAAAGCTAAGAGGAGGAGCCAAATCCTTTGTCACTGCCTAGTAAGAAGCAGCCCAGCTAACAGGAGAAAGGACCAGAAATATTTGCACGTCAGAGGAGGCAGGGTTAACGGGGAGCAGGTCCTGGTATATTTAGTTTTCCTATTCAGGACGCGAAGAAAATTATAATCGGGATTTTTATTTTAGAAATAAAAACTAAGGTAGTAAACTTGAATTTCCTAAAGACTATTGATTATAGATTGCAGCTCTTTGATATGACCTATTGTTAAACAGATGTGTTTCATATATCAGGCAATCAATGAATATTTCAGTTGCTTAAATATTTGTTCATTTTCTTTGAACGAATATAAGCCATTCTGTAGCATGATGGGCACATAATTGGAAAAATAAAGCAGCTTAAAATTTTAGATTATCAAAAATTTACAACACTGAGAAAAAAGCCCAAAGAAAGAAAATCCTTTACACTTAAATACCTCCACATCCATTTTTTAAAGTTTCTGAAAGTAAGAAATAAAATTATATTACCCCAAATAAATGATACCACAGTAATCCTATCTGGTTAAGGTAGAAATTTAAGAGATCACAAGTAGTAATTACTCCTTACAACTAAACAACAAACTGATTTTGTTTTAATTCTTATTTATTTATGTATATACAAGGAAGATTTCTGTTATCAAACTTTAAATCATTATTATAAAAATCTTACTGCTGTACTAAGGAATATATATCTAAAGATTTGGAAATGAACACAGATTAATAATAAATAGAAAGAGCAGACATTACTCTTTCATATTTGGGGCAATATCAAGTCAAAACAGTAACCCATTTCCAGTTAATCAGCAACACAATCATCAAGTATTTACTGAATAACCACAAGATGCTGTGAAATGTACAAGAGATGTATAGGATAAGGAGTTCACAATCCTGATGAAGGAGTAGACAATTCTGGCGTATAGTACATAAGAAGTTATTAGATAACAACACAGCACATTATGTGAATAAGTTTCAAGACAGTGTTTCCAAGAGCAAGTCTTTCATATGAGTTCAAGGAGGATGGATACCACTGGGCTGGAGGATGCAATTTGTTTTTTTATTTTATTTTTTTTGTGTGAGGAAGATTGGCCCTGAACTAACATCTGTGCCAATCTTTCTCTATTTTATGTGGGATGCTGCCACAGCATGGCTTGATGAGCAGTGCTAGGTCTGCGCCCAGGATCCGAACCTGCCAACCCCAGGCTGCCAAAGCGGAGTGTGCAAACTTAACCACTACACCACAGGGCTAGCCCCATGGAGGATGCACTTTGAATGATGGTAAGAAAAGGACAGACAGAGTATTTGGAATAGAATACTTTATTTATGCTCTGCATACAATCAAAGTATTCTCTCTACTTCTACTGTAAAATAAGTAAATTGCTTCTATTTTCTTTGAAATAAAAACCAAAAGATCTTCATCTTCAAATAGCTACTATTTTCTTTAATGTAAACTATAAAATATTTTTTAAATGTCGAGGATCTCTTCCTCTAAATTTAAGAGACAGATAATGACCAATGCTAATTATCAATGGTAATTATCAAAAACTAATGACAATTAGTTTTCTTTGTTAAATTGAAGAAATATCATGACAAAGAGAAATATTCTGCCCTGGTGTTGATTAGGATATTTAAATGAACATCCTTACCTGTACATAATTCTGTCAGCCAAAATTTCTTTTGGCTTGTTTGTTTTAAACACACAAAGCAAAAGTTGTATGTACCCCAATAGCAAAAGCAAGCAGCACAGGTATCCAGTTCAGCTTGTTCATATAAAACGTACAAAAACATGCTCTGTCAAAGGTATTTACAACCTTAAAAGAATTATTTCCACATGCTGCATAGTGCCAGAACTAAAAATTTTAATTTTTTCTCACCATCATCTTCATCTTATACCTACAAGTGTTCTCCAAGCACCTCCTATATGAAATAAACATGCTTGATTCCCCAGGGAGGGAAAAAAAGAAAAGGTTGTTTTCATCATGGCCCCTGTCCTTGAGAATCTTAAAATGCTTTCTGAGGTATGTGCAAATAAAAAAAATGAAAATTTCAAAATCAGGAAATTGTCACGTACGTCTAGCAGGCAGCAGAGACAGTGCTGGCCACAGATTAGGAAGTGGGTACAAAGTAAGGCTTTGGTTATGCAAAAACATTGTAAAATGCCTGCTACTCCTGTTCCTTTCAGTCTAGCGGACTGACATGAAAAAAGGGGAAAGTAAGAGCAACATGTAAATGAAAAAAATCCTTGAAACCGTGTAGAATCTTCAAGCTGATCTGGTGATGCAAGTCAGGGACCAAAAGGAGGAAAGAACAGGGAAATCAAACACGATATTTGTGGCACAAATAAAAGATAAGCATCTTAATTAACAAAGAAATTTGCATATTAGTAAACATATTATCACCTCATAGGAATACACTTTAAACTATCTCAAAACGTATCCCCTAAAAGGTAAAATATCATTATTTCCAATATTAAATTTTAAGTATAGATCAACCCACATATTTGTTGTACGCTTTTAAAAAGTACAGTTTGGTTAGGTTAGTTTCATCCCCCCCCTCCATTTAGTTTTTCATAAATTACAAGGCTCCGCGGCATCAAGTAAATTATATGGTATTTACTGTAGGGATTAACTTTTAAATTAAAATGTGTGCTTGTTAACATGGCTCCTGACGGGCTACAAGAGATTTGGGCTGTGTCTATATGATATGTAAAGAATCATTTCAGCGGGAAATAATTGGTAGGCAAACTGATTTCACATAAATAAAATTGTTTTGACTAAGCTTTTCACTTTGTAACAGCTTTCTTTGGTACTATTAAAAACATTGTTTTATTTAGAAATCATCAAGGAAAAATTTGACATTTCCCTAAGATAACGTGCATAGAACTATTCAGATAATTCATCTTCAATAAATAGCAGTATTTTTGTCCTTCGTTATTTGGATTGGTCATTCCACATTGATCAAATTGATTTATTGCTGTTTTTGATTTATTCAATATTATTCTTGGTTACATAGATCAAGATATTCTGTATTCTTGGGCAAAACTAAAACATTCAGTCCCAAAGCAATTAAAAATAGGGTTAAAAACACTTCTAGCAGCAAAGTAAGTAGATTATAAGCACCTTCTGAAAAGCTGTCCTCTCCAGCTGGCTTTTTTTTGCTATCTCCACTGTGACAGTACACTTAAGTTTCATCTAAAACATTTATGTTTTGTTTATGGTCCATTGAGAAAATAAATTCTCCCAGGAGTAAAGGGCACACTAGTGTGATGCCATTGAGAGATGTGAACCACCGTAATATGTATTTAATGAACTGCCATTACAAGGTGAAATCACAGCTATTTAAAATGGCAACGGAGTTGTTCATTCTAACACTAGGAAACAAAATACACTTGACCACTTAATACCATTCTTAGGTTACGTTCTCTCCTGCAGTCCGAGGTGAACACGGAGAATGCAAACAGCATTTCTCCTGAGGATGTTAGGCAGACAGGAAGATCAACCAAAGAGACACTGTGGCTGAGCACCATAATAGGTACTGCCAGAAGCGGCTGAGTTATGAGGCACTGCCCTGTGTGCAGGAGGCTTCAGTCTAGCTGAGAAGACAGCGAGCATAGGTGGGATGAAAGGAAGAATACTTCTGCTCTCCTTGACTTGCAATTTCCCTAACAGCTGACAGGACCATGCGTCAAAGCAGAATTTCTCAGACAAATGGATACTAACTTTAACTATATAAATATGCATCTTGAAGTGATGCATAAAGAGACTGAATGAACACTCTTGGTGTTTGTTAATACAAGCACATACTTATCCCCTCAAGTTTTACAAATGCTTAGGACACAATGTACACATTTCAGTGGAGGTCAGAAGTGATGTTCTGTCTGAGGCTGATGAGTTCCAAAATGGGGATGTCTTGAAAAGTTAGAGGACAGCAAGGGGTTCTGATTGTCTTTGAGAGCCAGAGAGAAGGGAGGGCTTCTACAGGAAGAGGGTAACATTAAAAAAAATGGACAGGAACAAAATTTGCCTACTTGATAATTCTACCTGGGGTCCACTCTGACCTCAAAATTTGGTAGCTCTCCGGGCCGGCCCAGTGGCATAGTTGTTAAGTTCACACACTCTGCTTCAGCGGCCAGGGTTCACAGGTTCAGATCCCTGGCATGGACCCACACACCACACTCATCAAGCCATGCTGTGGTGGCATCCTACATACAAAAAAAAGAGGAAGATTGGCACAGATGTTAGCTCAGAGCTAATCTTCCTCACACACACACACAAAATTGGTAGCTCTCACAGCAAAAAAATATAACTATAGATTCCCCAAGTCACAGCTCAGTTGATCCATCTTCTTGACCTATGTTGGACAACTAATGTACTTTTCATTCTTGAAAGCTAATTAGTTTCTCAGGGGAGCAGAATTTATGTACATTTTGTGTCCTTCAAGCCCCCGTGTCATCCTTCCTTGAAACAGTAGTCTATACCCAGTGGGTAGAAGAGTTTCTAATTAATAAAACAATAATGTCTCTACTTGTTCAACTCTTTTGAATCTATCTTCCTTTATACTCTTGTCATTCAAGTCTTTGAAATACTCCAAAATTATTACTTCCTCATGCAACAAAACTATTACCAGCTAATACATAATAGTAATCATTCTGATTTGACCCATAACACGTGTACACTCTCTGTATTACTATGTTTGTAAAACACATACACACACATATAGTTTCACTATAACATATGAACATTCCGATTTTACCTTTGCCATTCTCATTTTAACTATAATCTATTGTAAAAATCAAGAAATTATAAGAGCAATATAAATGTCAGTAATTTATTTTCCTTGGTAAAAATAGCCTAAATTAGTATGAGCCACAAATGTATGTGCATAGCCGCATTAAACATATTTTTCCCTAAATGAAGATTTTCTGACACAAACTGCTAGTGATTGTTGAGCCACTGAAGTTGCAATGCATTTCTGAAATGTTATAATTATCAAACCCAAATATATCTCTAATAACTTTGTAAGGTAATAGATGGTTACTAGACTTATGGTGGTGATCATTCTGTAATATATGTAAATGTTGAATCACTATGTTATACCTGAAACTAACATAATATCCTGCGTCAACTATACTTCAAAGAAAGAAAGAAAGAAAGAAAAAATTGAAACAGACAAAAATCTTCCATGAGTATGCAGATCAAAAGGAAAGCGCTCTTGATATATTGCTGTTCAATGCGGACCTCTACCCCTTGAGCAGAAATCTCCCGGGGATACGGCAAAGCCATTAGTGTCTGCTACACGCTAAAGCTTCCAGTTTAACTCCAATAGCCTGTGTAAAATTCTGGATTGAAAAATCACTGTTGTGATCTATGCCCGGGAATCCATCTGGTTGTATTGTTTATGAGAAGGACTGGAGGAAGGTATACAGAGCAACATCTTTAGGGTTGACTGATCAGAAAATATAAATGGTATTTCCAAAACAGTGAGTGAAAAACTTCAGTGCTTCTGCATTCACTGTGTAAAAGTCTAGCGAGAATTATTGTATTCTTTTAAAATTAAGCCCACAAAGGTGCCAACCTCTAATTATTATTATGTTCAAGAAAGACTGTACGAAAAGCACTTTGAAAAACCCGGTTTCAAAATATAAACTATTATTATTCCTATGACTTTGCTTTAAATATTGCAAGCATAACTCTTTACTATCCACTTTAATATACCTGTGCCTTTAGTTTTCTATCTATCTCCCTGAATTTCAGTGTTAATTTCTTCTTAAAAAATATACATAACATTTATATATATACATTATATATATATACATATACATATATATACACATTATATATATATTCATTATATATATAATGACTATTTGATCCCATTGTCATTTTTATTATCACATTATATTGATAGGTCAATCTATTTCTTCTAGTGGGTCCTATGCTTGAATCTACTTTTGAAAAAATCCATTTAAAAAAGTCCACTCAATTTTCAAAATTGAGACCATTCAGGATAACTTCTAGAGGACTAAGGCCTGGTGTCTCTGCCATTAAATTCTTGAAAGCTTGTCAAAAAATAATGTTTGTGGGCTGGCCTGGTGGCCTAGTGGTTAAGTTCAGTGTGGTGTGCTTTGGCGGCCCAGCTTTGCTTCTCAGGTGCAGACCTACACCACTCATCAGTGGCCATGCTGTAGCAGCAACCCACATTAAAAAAAAATAGAGGAAGATTGGCACAGATGTTAGCTCAGGGCAAATCTTCCTCAAGCAAAAAAAAAATCAAATTAAGAAAAAATAATATTTGATAACAAGAAAGTTTATGGTTTTCTAAATTCGTTTTCCATGCAGCAAAATTTAGAAAATTTCAGCGTTCACTTGAAAGTTGATCCTCTTTTTCTTCTCCTTTTGTTTTTTTCTCCTCTTCTCTCCCTCTTCTTGTAATTTCTTGATTTCCTTGTATTCTTCCCTTTCCCTCCTCTTTTCACTGCTTACTCTTCTGCCTTCTCCTTGATGTAGTCTCTCTCACCTACCATTTCTCTTCTCTTTGGCTTCTTAGGAGGCAGGTTAGCTGCTGAATTTTCTTATATAAAACTGAACAAAAGCTACCTGCTCTTTGTGAGAACTTTTACAATATTAAAAAAATCCCCATTTAGTGTTTATGTGATTATGGTGCATGCATAGGTGAAGGGCAAAGTTAATATATTACCTTGGCCATTGAAATACTGTGGAGGTCAAAGATACATTGAAATATGGGGCACACAGGCAAATGAAATAATTTCAACATGGAACAGAAGTTAAGCAGGTAAAAAGAAAGGGAGTGTCTCTTGTACTTCGTGGTAATTCATAACACCAAAAACAATAAAGTTTCATCTCTAGATCATTTAGTATATATTTCCTGTCTCAACAACTAGACATAAACTAATGGAGGATAAGTTCCATGCATTAAATTTCTCTCTATCCTTCAAAACATAGCACAGCTCTTCATATACATCAGCCACTTAAAAAGGGTTTGAGTGAAATATACAAGTCATTATGAAATTGGTGACTACCCCAAAAACATTAACTGTAATTGCTTGATATTACCATCCAGAGAGTTTAAACAATGCAAATGAATAGGAATGCACATGCAGATACACAGATATATAACACATACACACACTCGCAACAAAGCAAAGAAAGAAAATTATATGAAACTGGAGATATATACAAATACACAAGAAAAACTATATGAAAACATATGTATATAGAAAAATAATTAATTTGCAATCTTAGATAGTAGGTAACTTAAAAACAATCAAGAATATGTTCATTATTTTCAGTAACCTAAGGTTCCAGGAATTGATCATAGTGAATAAGCAACCTGTGAGTAGCTGTGCAATTAATATTTATAGTGAGATATTGACTTAGGCGTACTTGGGTAAGTCATGTTATCTGACCTATGCTTCTTGTCTCTGAAGTGACAATACTATTTGCCTTCTCATCCACCTCCTCTGCAAAGATGCTCTGCAAATAAATGAGGTAATGTTTAGGAAATGTTCGCAGCTTGGAAAAGAAACCACTGCATACATCTCAGATATTATTACTATTCCATATTCAAGCCTGGTACATTATTGCCTCTGTTTTAAATTGAAATTGTACTGTTTGAGTCCTTGGGTTCTAACCAAAATCTGGGTCAACATAAAAGGATGATTATTTTTCATTTTAATTCTGAGGCTCTGTTCGGATCCCATGCACGTGTGAGGGCAAACTGTAGGAAATAAACAAAGCACATAAATCAAGCTTTGAAAGAGAAAAATCTCTATCCGGAAGGATTTTTTTTCTTCAATGAAGAGTGTGAACACTGTATTTCCCTGGAGGAATATTTCAGTCCAAGAAGGAGGATAGTGCATGCAGGGTGTGTGTGTGCGTGTGTGTGCATGTGTGTGTGTGTGTGTGTGTGCTGTGCGTGCGCGCCCGCGGAGAGAGGGGCGGGGGAGGCGGATGAGGAGGATGAGATCATAGTTTCAGGATCCTCAGGAAACCCTGGTACTGGCAGCAGCCAGCCTCTGCTGTGCCCACATGACCCACAACTCTGGCAGCGGACCCGGCACTTCCAACATTATTAAATAATAAGAAAGCGGCTCCTACTCCATGCCCAAACCTCCCTACAGACCAATGGACACCTTCTAAGAGTTTGGCGAGTCGGTGACTGAGGCGCCCGTCCATTCCAAGGTGTGTGCAAGGCGTTTTCTTCCTTGACAGCTCCGGAGTGGGGGAGGGCGCGGGGGTGGAGGGGGTCCGCGTGCCGGGCGAGGAGTGGGCGCCGGGCCGGGCTGCTGCGCGCTGCCCCCGGCCGCCCGGTGCCGCGGAGCCAGCCGCGAGGCGGGAGATGCACATGACGCGCAGCCCCAGATGCGCAGGGACCGCAGCCGCCCACGGCGCCGGGGCGCGGGCACCGGAGGCTCTGCTGCCGGAGCAAGGGCAGGCGCCGCGCACCCGGCAAAGTCAAGAGTGGAAGCGGGCGGCGAGCGCCGGCGGCGGCAGGGAATCGCCCCAGCGCCCACTCGCGGGGTTCCCACCTGTGCGCGGGCGCTGGCCGCGGCTAGCGCGAAGCATGTGCCGGGCGCCGCAGCCAGGACTGCGGCGCGGCGCCTCCCCGGGCGGCGGGCGGCGCCTCGGGCCCGCCGAGAGGCGGTAGCGGCTGCTGCAGGATGGCCGGCCCGGGGGCGCGGGGCCGCGCAGGTAAATCTCGGCCGCCCGCTGCGGCCCGGCCGCGCCGCAGCTCCCGCGGCCGCCGCTGCGCTGCTCTCGGGCTGGCGATGGCAGCCGGCTCCCTTGCGTCGCGGGTTGAGTTGTTTTTGTTGTCATTGCTGCCCTCTTGGTCGTCCTCTCGCGCCGAGCTGGTGGGAGGTGGCGTGGCCACATCCACTGGGGAGGACACTCACGTTGGGGAGCAGCCTGGGGGGTACTGCCCAGGAAATCCGCGATGGGTTCCTCTCCAGCCAGCGGCGTCTGCGCGTGTTGCAAGGCACTGCGGTGCCCGGGCGGCTGGCTGAGTGGGAGTGGGCACTTGGCAGTGGGGCGGCGGGGGCGGGTGGGTACGGAGGTGAGTGTCTTAGGCTTTTGTCGCCTGTTGCCCACTTTGGAGTTTTCCGCTGGACACAGGGCGGACGGGAGGTTCGTTCTGGTACCTGGAGTGGGAGGTGGAGAGGTGTCTCTCCAAAGACCAAAGCCAAGGAGAAATAAGGGGTGGCGGCAGCGGTGCCGGGGCTCCGTGGTACCCTGCCTGGGACTTGGTAGTAAAACTTTCCTTTTTGGCAGGCTTGGGGTATGACTTTAAGAAGATAAGTGTAGAACTTGGGGGGAAAATATGGGATAGACACTTGCAGTGAAGTTTACCACCATTAGGTTCATTCTTGCTCTAAAAAATGATGTTTTGAGTTGATGTTTATGTTCAAGTTTTCCTGTTATCTGTTAGGATCAGCTGATATTTATGTGTGTTTGTGGTTCCTTTTGAACATAACAACCTATGTTGTTGAAGTATACAGAGTTATTCATTTCTTTTACAAAAAAAAACCCATTTATTTTGCTTGTTCCAAAAGGTGGAAACTTTAGGGAAAAACCTCAGCTCTCCACATGTTCCAGGCATAGTTCTATGCGCTTTCTCTTTATTCACGCGCTTAATTCTTATGCCACCATGAGAGGTAGGTAATACTATTAACAACCTTTTACAAATGAGGAAATCCAGACAGAGAGGTCAAATAACTTACCCAAGGTCGTACAGTTATTAAATGTTAGAGCCCAGTTGGGCTTTTGGTGTGCTCTTAACCAACAATGTGGGGCAATTAACTCTTTTCCTAATTTTTAATACTATAATTATGGCACATATCCTTTGAGTCGTTTCTTTTTGCCACAATTAACTGTTTCCCGGAACAGTTAAAGATTAAAATTGTATTTATCAGCAAAGTTAAGGTTTTCAGCAGTTAAGATTTATCAGCAAAATAAATTATTATGAAGCAGATGACTGAATCTAAGTATTTGTTTGCAGTAAACTTTCTAAGGTATTAGTCTATTCTTTGCTCAAAGCGTGGCGATGGTTTTCTTCAGAACACCATCTTTCAGAATTTTTGAGTAAATTTAATCATCTTTAATCCAATCACTCTGACAAGAGGTTAGGCAGTTTTAAAAGAACTATGCACTTCTCTTTCAACTATCAGTGATTAAAAGCAGGCTATATTTTGAGGGTGTTCGTGTATATCATGCCTTTTAGCCAATCGTGTGCACTTTATAAAGTTGTGTAGCAGTGAAGACTAAAATCGAATTTTCTCATCAGTTCTAAGTCAAAATAGTTTAAAAATCTCCACTTGTCTTAAATGAACGATGATGTGAGGAAAGGTCTCAGTGGGATGAACTACGGCTGCGCATATTTAGAGACTTGCTCTTCATTTGAGCTTATCATGGAGCTCTCATAATACTCATTTTCTTGGACAGATGTCTCTCTTAAGTCTTCATCTGTTATTTTTTCAAGTAAATTTAATTGCTGCTTCACATGAGTTTCAAAATTATTTTGACATTCGTAGATTCCTTAATCTTGTCTTTCAGTTTAACTGAATTCAGTATAACTATTTCAAATTCACACTTATTCAACATTGTAAGTGAAAAGAGACTAGAATCCAACTGAACTGCATAGAAACATGATCTTTGGATGTGAAAAAAATTATCCTACTCTTCAGTGGTTAACCTCTTCTACACCCCGAATTATGGCTACATCTTTATTTTGGGGTGCTAGAGTGCAAGGCTGTGGTCAGAAAAGTTGCATGCCATCAGGTACAAGTGTTTTTGATACTGAAATTGAATTTTTCAAGTCTATATAAAATGTTGATTGTTATTAAGGCATAAATCCTATGATACATGCAGATATCCTTTCTTAACGGACTCAACCGTTCCCATTTTCTAGCTTCTGTTACTTATTTTAGAGGAAGTATTCCCTTGCTACTTTTACCTCACCTGGTAGATTTGACATGACATTTTTTTCTTTCAAGTCCCATCCCTCCGGTTTTGGGAGAATTGTCCTGTTGCTGCTTCTCGAGAGCCATTCTGTTCCAGGTGCTGGGTGGAGAACTAGGGGTCAAGGGTGAACAGGAAGATGAGATAGCTCGGCCAACACTGGGGGTCAGACATTCATAAAATAATTATACAAATAAATGTTTATTTACAAATTGAACTAAGTTCTCTGGAAGAAGGAATTCTATAAGAGTGTGTAATTAATGATTCTGGACCAGACACAGAGGTCAGAATAGGATGCTGAGTCAGTCACGTATTTGTGGAGGAAATGACATGTCAGGGGGAGTTTACTAAGTCAAGTGGTCTTCTTAAATGCTTTCATAAATATTTTCTGAATTATTTTGTGAATCAGAGACCTGTGTCTCACTCTGGTTGTCTCTATACTTCTCTATGCACCAGGAGACCTACTATTTCCCCTCATTATTCACCGGTGGACATGGGAGGTTTACAAAACTCCTATCAATACCTTTTTAAACACAAAGAGCATGTGCTGCCCATGTCTGGTTATTGTCCTATTTGCAGAGAGTTATTTAAGTTTAATGAAATATAGTCATTTTCTTTCTTTGCCTTGACAACTACATTCAAATTTTAAAAGATAGCTGTGTGTGTGTGGTACTTGTTAAAGTGGCAGAATGTCTCAGAATAGAAATGTAATTGATTCATCACCCACTCCTTAAGATTCTCTGAAGTGTCCAAGGGAAGAGAAGAGGCACAGAGTAGGGGAGGTGATATTATGTGTTGAATATCCTGGGGAAATGGGTATTCACAAGATAAAGCAAACATAATAACAGTTAAATTTATTGAATATTTATTGTGTGCTTGACATCATTCTATGGGCTCTGTATACATTAACTTACATATTCCTCACAGTGACCTTATGAGGTCTGCATGTATTACCATTATCACCATTTTATAGAAGGGGACACTGAAGCACAAAGAGGACAACAGTGATGACCACTGTTACACAGGCAAAGGTGAGCCCTGAACTCAAATATTCGGAGTCTAAAGTCCATGCTGTTAACTCTTGATGTGTAACACTTGGTTCATAATTTTACTGGTGCATTTGATTCCCCTCACTATTGAAAATAATACCACCTCTCAACTTGATCTTTTGGTTACTTTTCTCTTAATAAAAATCAGTGAAAAAAAAATAGAACTTCTTTGTATCAATGCTTTCTGCCCCATATTTTATAGGTAAAATATATATAAAGCCAGAAGAGTCATACGAATGCCTAGACAAAGACTGGTGACTGCTAGATTATGAGAAATTTCTCGTTATGTATTATATATTTTTTTAAATTCAAAAATAGTTATTTGAGCACTGTTTGAAACTCTTGAAATTTTTAATATCAAGAATATGTACTTTAGCATTTCAAATAATTCGGGAAATATCTTTAACAGCTGTAAGTTCTATGGCCATTAATAAACTTAAAATTTTTGTCACTTGTTTCACCTGCCACCAATGTCTTTGTCCAGAGTATACCCTGCAAAGAGGATATAAAGTATAACATAGAAACACCTGTTGAATTCTCTTGATAAACTTAAAAAGACCTTGTTAATTTTTACATTGAGATCTTTTAGCCTGACTCATAGTGATTATTATGATTTAAAAAACTTTGTAATTTAAAATATTATCTAAATAATGTTAACTTAAAACACGTGGCACGTGTTGTTAGCAAAGTGAAGTACAAATTGGTTAAGTGCGCCAAGGCATGTAAAGATCTCTGCACAGAGTCAGAAAATGTTAGTCAATGTTTTTCCTCCCTGCAAATGATGGGTAATATACAATTGATATGATTAATGTTGATATTAACCATGGATCACAATTCATACCTAGTGCACATAGACAAATGTGTAACTCTCTTCTTTGAAGCTGTTAGACATGCGTAAGGCAGTGCATACATTTTCTATGACTCGTGTATCCCTATCAAGAATGTGATAGATCATTTCTCTGTGTGCTCAGCTTCATATAAAGCTTGACATCATGGAGTAACTAGTAAACTATTGCTCTAATTTATACGACAAGGAAAGAGAGGCAAGACTTGATTGACTTTGTATGTGTGTGTGTATATGCGTTATCAGAGTGGAAGATGCCATCAAGTACACCAGTGAATAATTCATTAACTGGAGTTTACAATTTGATACCATAATGCAGAGTCCTATTGCAAATAGTTTTATGTATTTAATGTAAAAATATAAAATATATTACTCGGTTAAAATAGTTTAGGTTATGAAGTCATAACAAACTACTCTAAGTTCTCAGCGACTGAAAAGAACACAGGTTTATTTCTTGCCAATACTATGTGCCCACGTTGGTCAATAAAAGACTCTTTTTTACATCTTCCTCACTCAGGAACCCAGGCTGATAAAGGCCCTGTCATCCAAAACATCCTTATCCTTCATCAGGCACTTGGGAACATGACGAATCACCCACAAGTTCTTAAAGGCTTCTACCAGGAAGCAGCGCTTGCCACTTCCACTCATATTTTATTGGCCAAAGCAAGTCATATGGCCATTCCTACCTTGAAGATGAAAAAGAAGTGCAATACAAACACCTGCCCAAATGGAAGAAAACTGCAATATTAGTGACAGACCTAATGATCACTACAGAAAATTAGCCAGTTCCCCTCAATAGTTTTATCACGTAAAAATGACACGATTTAATGTAAGAGTAGAATCGCCAACTGCTGGGTTTTAGAACTTCAACCTAGGAAGGTAATTCCTGCATGACACCACCAGCAAAGAAATTAGAGGCTAACCTTGTGAAATTGATGATACCCCTCTTTTTCAGTGGGGGTCATATTTAGACAAGGAATGATGATAAGGCTATGGTTTATTTTGCGTGAAGGCATGAGATGGCCTATTTGACAGTAAGCAGAAGCCAAGACCAGTGCTAAGAGCACCCAAGCCTTGTTTTCTGAACAGATTTGATGTGATCAACATGATACAGAAAGCAAAACAGCTATGTGTGTATCTTTATTTTCTTGCCTGCACAAACATAGACAAAAGTATCATATGTACTATCATGTATTATTGTAAAAAGTAATGGAGATAAACATAAAAATCATATTCTATGTTTATTTTACATTGCCAAACATAACCTGAAAAATTAGAATATGTCCAATCCATATTTTTTAAATTAAACCTTCTATTTTGAGAAAATTGGAGATTCACATGCCATTGTAAGAAATAATACAGAGAGATCTCATGGACCTCTAATAATAATGTCTTAAAACTTAGTTAAAAAAGAAGCCAATTAATTAGAAAATGGGTGAAAGACATGAAGAGACATTTCACCCAGGGAGATACACAAATGGCAGGTAAGCACATGAAAAGATGTTCAACGTCATTAGCCATTAAGGAAATGCAAATTAAAAGGACAATGAGATGTCACTACATACCTATTAGAATATTCATTGCAAGTATATAGAAATTCATTCATTTTTGTGTGTTTATCTTATATCCAGGGACTTTGCTGAACTTACTAGTTCTAAAAGGTTTTTGTAATTTCTTAGAATTGTCTATGTAAACTGTTATGTCATCTGAAAATAAGGGCAGTTTTATTTCCTTCTTTCCAATCTGTATGCCTTTTGTTTTCTTTTCTTGCCATATTGCACTGGCAAGAACTTCCAGTACTACGTTGAATAAGAGTGGTGAGAGCAGACATCTTTACCTTGTTGCTGATCTCCTGGGGAAAGCATTCGGTCTTTCACCATTAAGTATAATATCAGCTGTAAATTTTCTTACACATGTTCTTTATCAAATTGAAGAATTTCACCTCTATTCCAATTTTTTCTAGTGTTTTTATCATGATTAGATATTAATTTTTGTCAAATACTTTTTTCCCTAAGTGATAGGATCACTTAATTTTCCTTCTTTAGCCTGTTAACATGGCAGAGTACACTGATTGATCTTTGAACCAGCTTTGCATCCCTGCGATAAATCCCATTCAGTCATTGTGTATAATTCTCTGCATAATCTATTTGCCAATATTTTAGAAAAGATTTTTACATCTATATTCGTGAAAGATTGTGGTCTGTAATTTTCTTTCCTGGTACTGTCTTTGTTATTGGTATCAGAGTAATACTAGCTTCCTAAAATGAACTGGGACATGTTCCCTCCTCTTCTGTTTTCTGAAAGAGATAGTGTAGAATTGGTATTAATTCTTCTTTACATGCTTGGTAGAATTCTCCAGTGAAACCACCTGGATTGGGAGATTTCTTTTTTAGTACATATTTTTTTAGTTATGAGGTCAATTTCTTTAATACTTTTATTAGTTTGCTAGGGCTGCCATAAAAAAATACCACAAACTGGGGGACTTAAACACCAGAAATATATTTTCTTACAGTTCTGAAGGCTGGAAGTCCAAGATCAAGGTGTCAGCAGGTTTGATTTCTTCTGAAGTCTCTCCCCTTGGCTTGCAGATGACTCCTCTCACTGTGTCCTCATGTGGTCTTTCCTCTGTGTGTGCACCATTTGCATCTCTCTGTTTGTCCAAATTCCCTCTCCTTGTAAAGATACCAGTCAGATTGGATTAGGACCCATCCTAACTGTCACATTTTAACTTACTCATCATTTTAAAGGCCCTGTCTCTAAATATGGTCACATTCAGTACTAGGAGTTAGGGCTTCAACATATGAATTTGGGGTCACATAATTCAGTCCATAATAATACTTATTAGCTATTCAGATGATCTCTTTCATATTGTTTGAGTTGTGGTAATTTAAGTTTATTGAAGAATTGGTTTGTTTTATCTAAGATGCCAAATTTGTGTAGAGTTGCTCATAATATTTATTTTTGCTCTTTTAATGTCTGCAGGGTCTCGAGTGATATCCCTTGCTTCATTCTTGATGTTGGTAATTTATGTCTTCTCTCTTCTGTCAGTTTTGCTAGAGGTTTGTCAGTTTTATTGATCTTTAAAAAGCCACATTGTTTGTGTCATTGATTTTCTCTATTATTTTTCTGTTTTTCATTTCATAATTTCTGCTCTTATAATTATTTCCTCCATTCTACTTACTTTGGGTTTATTTTGCTCATCTTTTTCTATATTCTTGAGTGAGAGCTTAGATTACTGGTATTAGCTTTTTCCTCTGTTCTAATATATGTGTTTAGTGCTATAAATTTTTCTCTCAGTACTACCATAGCTGTGTCCCATACGTATGCTATGTTGTATTTCCACTTTAATTCAGTTCAAGTACTTTTCCAAATTTCTTTTGAAATTTCCTCTTTGACCCATGGGTTATTTACAAATGTAGTGGTTGGTTTCCAAGTGTTTGGATATTTTCCTCTTATCTTTCTGTTATTGATTTCTAGTTTGATTCTCTTTTGGTCAGAGAACACACTGTATGATTTAAATTCTTTTAAATTTGTTGAGGTTTACTTTATTACCCTGTAGTGTTGTCTGTCTTGGTATTTGTTCCATGAGCACTTGAAAAGATTATGTATTCAGTTTTTTTGTGTTTTTTTTAAGATTGGCACCTGAGCTAACAACTGTTGCCAATCTTCTCTTTTTTTTTGCTTTTTTTCTCCCAAAAGCCCCTCGGTACACAGTTGTATATTTTAGTTGTGGGTCCTTCTAGTTGTGGCATGTGGGATGCCACCTCAGCGTGGCCTAATGAGCCATGTCTGTGCCCAGGATCCGAACCAGCAGAACCCTGGGCCACCGAAGCAGAGCATGCGAACTTAACCACTCAGCCACGGGGCTAGCCCCTGTATTCAGTTGTTTTGAGGTAGAGTGTTCTATAAATGCTCATTAGATCCTGTTGGTTGATGTTGCTGATGAGTTCTTGTATGTTTTCTAATTTTTTGTCGTTGTGCTATTGATTGTTGAAAGAGTATGTGAAGTCTCCAATTATAATTGTGGATTTGTCTCTTTCTCTTTTCACTTCTGTCAGTTTGACTTTACATATTTTGCAGCTCTGTTGTTTGGTATATACATATTTAGGATTGCTATGTCTTCCTGGTGTATTTATTATTTTATCATTGCATAATATTCCTCTCTATATCCTTACCAGATATATTTATTTGCTCAAAGTATACTGTATCTGATATTTATATAGATACTCCTTTTTTCTTTGATTGATGTTTTCATGCTATTTCTTTTTCCGTCCTTTTACTTTCAACCTGCCTATGTCATTAAATTTATTTGAATTTCTTGTACATGAAGTATAGTTGGGTCATATATTTTAATCCAGTCTGCCAGTCTCTGTCTTTTTTGTTTGTTTTGTTTTGGTGAGGAAGATCGGCCCTGAGCTAATATGTGTTGCCAATCTTCCTCCTTTTGCTTTAGAAAGATTATCCCTGAGCTAACATCTGCGCCAGTCTTCCTCTATTTTGTATGTGGGACACTGCCACAGCATGGCTTGACAGGTGGTGCTAGGTCTGCGCCTGGGATCCAAACCCATGAACCCCAGGCTGCCGAAGCAGAGCATGTGAACTTAACCAGTATGCCACTGGGCTGGCCCCCAATCTCTGTCTTTTAATTGGTGTACTAGACCATTTACATTTACTGTAATTTTTGATATGTTAGGGCTTAGACCTGCCACTTTATTTATTTTTCTCTCCATTTTTGTATTTTTTAGTTTCTCTGGGTTGTTTTCTTTCCCTGCCTTCCTGTCAGTTACTTGAGCATTTATAGAATTCCATGTTTTTGTCTATAGTGTTTTTAAGTATAGATTTGTTCAGAGCTTTTAGTGGTTGCTCTAAGTATTATATCATATTTGTATAATTTATCACTGTCTACTGCTGTTGTCATTTTATCAATTCTAGTAAAGTATAGAAAGCTTACCTTCCTCTATATGCCTTTACCCCTCTCCATTTATGGTATAATTGTCTTAAATATTTCATTTACATACATTCAGAAGCATATCAGACAGTGTTAGAATTTTTCCTTCAACTGTCAAATATAATTCAGAAAGCTCAAGAGAAGCAAGAAAGTCCATTGTATTTATCCATATTTTTGCTTACAGTGTTTTCTTCTTTCTTGATGTTGCAACATTCCTTCTCTTTTTGTTTCCCTTTTGTTTGAGAGCTTCCTCTAAGCATTCTTTTAGAGCAGACAGGTCTCCTGGTGACAAAACATCTTTGTTTTCCTTCATCCGAGAATGTCTTGATTTCTTCTTCATTCCTGAAGGATAGTTTAACTGGATATAGGATTCTAGGTTGACAGCCCTTTTCTTTTTGCACTTGAAAATGCTGTGCCACTTCCTTATGGCCTCCATGGTTTCTGATGAGACATCTTCTGTCAGTCTAATTAATTTTCTCCTGTAGGTAAAGTGTCATTTCTCTCTTCCTCTTTTCAAGATTTTTTTTTTGTCTTTAGTTTTCACAAATTTGACTGTGCTGTGTCTTGTCCTGGATTTCTTTGGGTTTATTCTGTTGGCATTCAAGTTTACTCAGCTTCTTGGATCTGAAGATTTATGTCTTTTTTCAAATTTGGGAAATTTTCAGCTATTATTTCTTGAAGCACTTTTTCTGCTCTGTCCGTTTTCTCCTCTCCTTCCAGGTTTCCAAGACATGAATGTTGGGTCTTCTGTTATAGTACCACAGTATATTAGTTTCCTATGGCTGCTGTAACAAATTATCACAAACTTGGTGTTTTATAACACATTTATCCTCTTACAGTTTTGGAGGCCAGAAGTCAGAAATCAGTTTAACTGGGCCAAAGTTAAGGTATTGGCAGGATTGGTTCCTTCTGCAGCCTCCAGGGGACAATATGTTTCCTTGTCTTTTCAAGCTTTTGGAGGCCACCAGTGTTCCTTGACTCACAATCCGGTGTTCACATCACTTCAATCTCTTGCTTTTGTAATCACATCTCCTACTTCCCTTTCTGTAGTCAAATCTCCCTGTGTTTCCCTTTTTTTAAGGAGACTGTGCTTATGTTTAGGGCCCACCGGGATCTGTGATATTCTCGCTATCTCAGGATCTTTAATTTAATCACATCTACAAAATTCCTTTTGCCGTGAGGTAACATTTATAACTTCCAGGGATTAAGACCAACCTGAATATCTTTGGGAACCCTTTCACACATGGGTTTCAGAGGTTCTGTTGTTGTTGCTGTTGTTTTCAGTCTGTTTCTTCTGTTGTTCAGACTAGGTAATTCCAATTGTTCTATCATCCAGCTCACAGATTCTTTCCTCTGTCACTTCCATTCTGTTGTTGAGCCCACCCACTAAACGTTATATTTGGTAATTGATTTGTTTGTTTTTTCGGTTCTAAAATTTCCATTTAGTTCTTTCTTATATGTTCTATTTCTTAGCTGACACTTTCTACTTTTTCATTTATTTCAAACCTGTTCGTAATTGCTCATTGAAATATTTTTAATTTTGATTTTTGTTGAAAAAGATTAGCCCTGAGCTAACATCTGCCACCAATCCTCCTCTTTTTTTGAAGTAGTTTTTATTATGGCTACTTTAAAAACTTTGTCAGAGGGCCTTCCCTAGTGCCATAGTGCTTAAGTTCGCATGCTCTGCTTCAGCAGCCCACAGCTTGCCAATTCAGATCCTGGGCGTGGACCTACACACCGCTCATCAAGCCACACTGTGGTGGCATCCCACATAGAAGAACTAGAAGGACTAACAACTAGGATATTCAACTATGTACTGGAACTTTGGGGAGGAAAAACTGTCAGATAATTCTAACATTTCTGTGATCTCATTATTGGCATTTATCTGTTGTCTTTTGTCATTCAGTTTCTGATTTTCCTGGTTCTTTGTATGATGAACGATGTTCAGTTGAAACCTGGCCATTTTCTTATTATGTTACGAGATTCTGTATTTTATTTAAACCTTCTCTTTTAGCTAATTTCCATTAATATCATCCCATTGGGCAAAATGGGGATGGTGCCACCTCTTCATTGCCAGGTGGGGGTAAAAGTGCAGGTTCCTTATTCAGTTTACCTGAGGGAATTCCACTTACTGTGGGGCAGGGGGTGAATTCAGGCTCCTCCCTAGGTCTTCTCTGATACCTCCCTGGCTGAGAATGGTAGGAATGCCTCTTTTCTGTTCCTCATATGGCCTCCACTGACAATATGGGGACAGGGAGTTCGCCTGATTACTGCTGGGCCATGATGACAGTCCTGACTCTCCACTAGTCCTCCCATGACACCACCCAGTGGAGGGGGGAGAGGAGACTTCGTACTGCCAGGTGGGGGTGGAAGTCCAGGCTCCCCACATAGAGTTGATTGACAACCTAGTGGGGGTGGAAGGTGAGGAGTCTCATTACCACCCCGTGGGAATGAAACTCCCAGCTCCCTGGTTGGCCTTCTGTGACATCACCTTGGTCGGGGGGAGGTGAGTTGGGGTGTGTTGTTACAGCCTGGTGAAGGTGAAAGTCTGGGTTCCCTACTCAGCCTTTGGTGGCATGAGTGTGATGAGGCCACAGTTTTTTCTCTTATATGGCTGGAATAAAGCAGTTGTTGTCCCATCATTCTTTGTTTTGCTCTGTTGATCCTTTCCTGGTCCTTTGGCTAGAGAAAGCATGCTTCTGTTGGCCTCCTTTTTTATATCTGTGCCTGTTGGCATTTCTGGCTTTCCAGTTCCTTTAGTTCTATGTCTGGGATGTATAAGGCAATACAAAAAATACAAGGAAGTCACCACCTTGACATTTTTGGGCCCTGAGGCCCCCTAGCTGGTTTGTCTTTTCTCCAACTTTCAGAGTCTTCGTATGCTTATTTTACATATAACGTATAGGATTTTTAGTTGTATGTAGTAGAAGGAATAAGAAAAAGTACTTCTCCATCTTCACGGAAGTCCAATCCACGTTTTTTATGCAAGTATAAACTGAAAAATATTACTCAACATTGATTCTCAGAGGATGAATCTCAGGGGATGACTGCTGATCTGATTCTGAATAATAAGCTCTTTGCAGGTCAGTGGGATGAGGGAGTCCCTAGACAAAGATGCAGATAGGATCACAGAACATTCCGTCAGTGCTAAGGTTCAGGGACCACGTGCGACTACTCTTACTCCTTCAAATCAGTGCCTTCTCCTCTCCTGGGAAACCATTGCTGCAGGCTGTAGCAAGGTTGGAACTTCCCCATTCTTATAGGCTGTCTTTTCTGGCAGGATTCTGGAACTACACCATCCCAGCCCTTACTGTATTCTTTCTAAGTGTTCTTTATTTCCAGGAACGTGATCCATCTGAAATGCAGTTTTAAACCAGAAAGTGTGTAAGAAGATCTTGCTAAGCTAGGAAGAAAATAGTGAACACAAAATCCATGGTTAAATTCTGAGGAGCACCTACAGGCAAGCATTTGTGTTATTTTCTTTTGAGGTAAATTATACATTAAAAATAAATGTATTGGGGCCAGCCCGGTGGCACAGTGGTTAAGTGCGCACGTTCCACTTCAGCAGCCCTGGGTTCGCAGGTTTGGATCCTGGGTGTGGATATGGCACCACTTGGCAAGCCATGCTGTGGTAGGCATCCCAGATATAAAGTGGAGGAAGATGGGCACGGATATTAGCTCAGGGCCAGTCTTCCTCAGCCAAAAGAGGAGAATTGGCAACAAATGTTAGCTCAGGGCTAATCTTCCTCAAATAAATAAATAAAAATGTATTGATTTTGTCAGATTGTTTGATCACTACACAGTAGATTAAGTACAAGAGATAGGGCTAAGAATTTTCTGCTTGAAACCAATATTCTGAGGAATAACAGTTGACAGGGAGGTCATCACAAAAAACAGCAGTCTAGGGAAATTCTCCCAAAACACAGATCAAGTTGATTGACATTGTAGTTAACCCTGAAGTTCTTGGTGTACTAGAGCAATAGTTCTCAACCTCTGGTCTTCAGACAGGCCCATCATCACAACCGTGGGACTCTTTGTGAAGGCAAATTTCTAAGAAACTCTAGAGATGGAGAGCCCAGCAATCTTGTAACAAGGCCTCCGGGTGATTCAGATGCACACTAAAGCTGGAAACCATTGTACTAGAGTAACTCCTCCAACCATTGCAGAATACACTAAATTTATGTTTTCCATGATCCTTAACTCATCTGTTTAGGTTTTTGGAAAATTTGTGTATTGTACTTAAAATGTTGTGTGCTTTAATTATAAATATTTTTTCAAGGAAATATAGTAAAGAAATTAAAAATTTATTACTCAAAATGGTCTCTTTAGTTAAATGCATTTAATGATTGGCACAATTATTTTATATCCTTAACTCAAATAGGCATAACTGCTCCATATGGGATTTTGTGGTTGAAACCAAAAAATTAAGCCACGCCTACACCTCTCTGCTTTTGTTCCTCTGCTGCCAAGTCAGACATTAGTGGGTTTTTCTAGCTGTTTTTATGTCCTTTTCTAGAGCTGACACCAGTCATGAAGATGTTTGGAGGCGAGGGTGGGGGCGTCTCTGCATCATTTGAAGAAGATGCATTTTAGGAGAGCTTGTCACACAATATTGTTAGAGACAGATGCATATGCAGATGTCCAGACTCATCATTGTCATTACCCCATCAGCTCTACCACGGGGATTCACTGTCTACTGCACGCTGGCGTTTTTCTCTGCGGTCATGTGAGATTAAAGGAAATCTTGGTTACAAGGCTGTCCTGAGGAAAGAGAAGCTGTGTTTATGAATAGAGATTTTATAATTGGGGTATGGTTACAAACCCCAGGATGGAGTAAGACAAAATCAGTAAGAAGCAAAAGGTTTAAAAAACTGTTTGGGGGTTGTAATAAAATATAGATAGATGCAGATTTGAGAAGTAGTCTGTGGCTTCTAGTCCTAAATATGGTTCGGTTTTATTTTATTATAAGGACAATATTTTGTATACTCTTTCAGTTAGCAATACTCTAAACTTAGAGAACATAACAGATTCAAGTTCACTTAATATCCACCACTTTCGGTGGCTAATATTTCAGCTTTTTGACTAGTTATCGTATTTTACTATGTGTAAATTTTAAGCCAATTTTTTTAGTTTCTATAAATCATAAATTTCCATTCCATATACCCTTTACTCAAGATACCTTTTTAAAGATGTCTTGTTCTTGAGTAAACGAGAGAAATGCCTTGTCAACAATTTTTCTGCTTTTGATTTAAAATGACACTCACTCTCGGTTCAGAAGAATATCATTCTCGTATCCTTTCAATATTCCCCACGACCAGTTGTATTATGTTTTTCATCCCTCCTGTTCCCTTTGTGCATTCAGTCTGGCTGTATTTCTCATTTACTCATTTTGCTTGGATGTTTCAATGGCTTTGCCTCTGCAATATTTTGGGGCTGCGACTTTTCCAAACCTTCATTACTCAGTGTTTGTTAAATAACACCATTTGGGCAGGTTGGAGGAACCATCCTTTAAACACATATTTTTAATTGGTGTAGCAGATGTTGTCCCTTACACAGTCCTCCTTCATAAAATAAAGGCCCCCGGCCCTGACAATACTAGTCAGATGTCTTCTTCCTTAAAGTAGTCACTTGGCTGGCATTTTTTAAATGTGGTGATTGCATCATCACCAAAATGCTTAGGTAAGGCTTAAATATGAAGAAAAATGGTTCTTACACAATAAATGGAGGCAAGAAGAGGGGGGTTTGGAAAGGTAAGAGGTGCACATTGTGTCTCCTGTGGGCTGTAGTCCAGATTTTCCCCTACAGAGTTAGCTTCTATTTATAAACACAAAATGTGTCAGGTGATTTTTTTTTCCCTGTGCAGATAAATTCTCCTTCTTCCTTTTCACCCAAACGCTGTGGAAGTAATGTTGACCGTTAGGATGTGTACAAAATAATACTTTCTACTAATGCTACTAAACAACTTTTAGGAAGTGATGTTTGAGTGAAGTTGGTTTTGAAAATTTGATCAAACTGTGAGTCAATTTCAAAAGAGGAAAAGATTTCAGAGCATCTGACTGCTCTTTTTTGTTTTCTTCAATGTCAATGTAGTGCTTTTTTCTTTTTCCCCTTTTTTCTGTTGTTGGTGGGTTTTTTCGTTTTCTTTGGTTTGGTTTTTGTTTTTGTTTGGCTTTATTGGTTTGAGAATTTGTTTTTCTCTTATGCCTTACTTTCTGGGAACATATGACACAACACCTCTAAGTTAAAAGTTCTCTAAATATTTCTAATATTTTAGATATGAGATTGAGACTTGCTTCATATTCATACAGTTTGAATCCTTGTATAGACGATGAAGAAAAACAGCTGAAGTGAGCTCAAAGAAAGTGGTATTCTGTCACCCATCTGCTATGGACTGGTGAATAAAGGCACAATAATCCAGTTTATTACTGCCACAGTAGTTTAAGGGAAAAAAAATAGCCCTGTGATTTCACATCAGTGAGCGTGTGGAATATTTTTTGGGTTTGGTTTTAGGGTTGAGGTTGGTGATCAAGGTGACAGAAATCAGTGCCTCTCTTTTTTCTTAGCTTTAATCCCTCTGCCCATTGGTGAACAGATGATAATCTATGCCAATTGTCTCTGTTTTTTTTCCTACAAATTTATCTATTCTCTCCGTCTCCTTTGTTGTCCGTGTGTTTGTTTGTTTTGTTTTATTTTTCTCTTAGCTTTCCTCCCTCCATACCCTCAGCCAGCATCTAGCTGAGTTGAATGGTCATGCAAGGAGACTCATTACGAGTGTTGTAAAACTGGAAGCATTTTAGTCCCGAGTTTGTGCTTCTCAAACTCTTACCAATCCCATGTTAAGACCACATATTTTAGTTTTCCCTCCCTTCTGTTCCATCGGTCATTCCACATTATTCACTTGGATTCAGTATTTTATGATATTCTGTGGGAGAACTAGCCTTTGGCTTAATTCATACTCACCATACCTTCTACGTGCCCCTCTGGTTAAATGTGGCCGTGAAAATTGCCATTCATTTGGGGTTTTTTTAGCAGTGTTTCTAAAAAATGTTCAAAGACCACCTGCGTCAGAATGATCTTGGATGTTTGTTAAAAGTACAGGTATCTAAACCCCATCTTAAACCCACTGAATCAGAATCTCTCTGACTTCAGGATTTGAAGGTTAACACTCATTATGGGGATCTGGACTCAGATCTGCACTTCACAACCCAGGGGAGCTTTTTAAAAATCAGAATGCATGGATCCCATGCCCAAGTTTCTAATGTAAGCAGCCTGGTGGGACTCTAACATGCAGCCTGTTAACAACCAGAAAATGAGCTGTGGAAGTCAGAGGAAAGAGCAAAGGTTGGTGTTGACAGCGAAGCATTACTTCAGTGAATTCATCAAAGTCCAGGGATTGGTCTTCATTTATAAATTCAGAAACCAGATCCTTCTCTCAAGGACATAGTCACATCAACCAAGCTTATAGAGACTGAGCTATAAATAAGAATGCCATTTTTAGACTTATCATTGTCACTAGGACCAGCATGACCAGGACATTCTTGCCCTATAGGCAAGAACCTCCATGGGAAGAAAAATTATCATCAGAAGTTGGCTCCCTGAATCTGGAGACAGATTAAGGGGAATTAATCGAATAAAAGTTTTTTCTAGATGAGAAAAGAGAGGCTACATAAGTCGGTCAATACAACAGAGCAACCAAGAAATAGAGCTGAAATTCCTGGGATCTGTGACTAAGTTATTCGTGAAAGAAGAAAGAAGCTACTAGATAACTTTAGAGTTGCCCGGGCCTTGCCATCTAAGTAAGCAATCAAGTGAGGACAGAAGTGCTTCCAGTTGGTGGAGAAGAAAGGAATGGGCAAACCACTGTTTGTATGGATAGGATGCTTTCAAGTCGTGATGAGTAAGGATGAGCAGCCACTGAGTGGATGAAGAGTGATACCTTGGTCTGACCTTGTGGTTTATTTACTGACCTCTCTATAGTTATGATTAAGTGAGAGATCTACACAATCAGGTTCTGTTCTCAATTTCTTTTTAAAGATGTATCACAGTCATATAGAAATAGCAAGTCATAAATATTAATAAGTAATAATACAAGCATATTTAAATATAGCAGACAAGTTTGCATATATCAGCCTTGTAGGAGTCCCCAAGACCTAAGGCAACTCTGCCCCGGAAAATATGAGTGAAATAGGCTTGAACTTCCACTAACTCCAGCTCAAGCATATTTCCTGTTATTTAGGGGGATTTTCATGGAGCTTACGGTTTCCCTGTGTCTCTGTTTTGTTTCTGCATCTGTTGAATGCCTGAGCACCACTCTGAGTTTTGTTTCCTAAGCACAATGAGGTCACCCTGCTGTATTCCACCCTTGATTCTTTATTCCCCAAAGTACCACCAGCTCCAGACTGTATATTTAGCAGACTTTGCTGCAGAATTTGGGCAATGGAGTTAAGTTATAGGACAGAAATATTAGATACACCTTGTATTAAAACTCTCTCAACCATTTCTGAGAAAAGTCATAGTTTGTGTTTTTAGCTTATGTGTCAGCATCTCACCAGGTGAGAAATGGGGTTATTTTTAAGTGTACAGATTAATCTCAAAGTGGCTGATACACCCTAGTAAATCATATTTCTGGCTCTCTGTTTTCACCAGTTTGTCTGCTAGGAACTGTCTATCAGATTCTTAGCTACTATTGAAATGTAACCCTTATACTCACAGACAGGAAAAGGAAATGGCTGTCTCATCTTTGAAACAAATGTCTGTCAACAGCAGCCACTGAACACCCCTCAGCACATACAAATGTTCCATCCTCCAGTGTTGAATCCAGCAGACAAATAGCATTGCTGCAGTGCATGGCCTTGGGGCTAATACTTAGAGATCATTTTAAGTCAGAGAACACAAGCCTAACTCCGCGTGGTGGTGGTGTCACCATTCACTGAAGGGTCCTTGAGGCAAGTACATGCTCTGCTAGGAGTGGAAGACCTTAGGGCTCTAGGTATGGAAAACATAGTCTATCCTTGAATGGATATCTTTCAAAAACAAAATTAAACTCAAACAACTTTTTGCAATACAAGAGATGACTAGTAACGATGCTTAAATAAACATGGTTCACATCTTGCAGGTTATGCTTTACCTGATTTTGCATATTTAGTGGAAAAAAATAGAAACTTTCTACTGTGATGAAAAGTAACCACTGCTTTGTGGAATACAAATTAGCAAGCCAGCATAGAAGAATGATACCTGTTTTGCATAAGGTGTGACCACTGCTATAATCATGGTGACTGCCGTGAATGAGGGTCACTTCCATGGATCTAATGATTCATGGACGACTTTAAAGTTGCTTGGTATTGGTGACAAAAGTAATAGCCACACTGTTTTAGGTTGTCATGCCTTTGCACAAAACATAGCTTTTAGAGCTCATTTATTTTCCAGAAGTCTTTGCCCCATTTCTCTTATAACTGCCAAGGTGTATATTATTGTGGGCTAGATCTGTTATGCTAATCTCCCATGTGCATGACCCCAGAAAACCCTGGTTGACATTGATGCAAATTCGTAAGATAAACACAAAACTTAACAGCAAATATATGCTAATCGTAAATTTGACATAGAATTGCTGCAAAACTTAAGAGCTTATATGGTCAAAACATGTGTCAGTCTTTACTAGTGATAGACTAAGAGAAAAATATGGCATATCTCAGATGCAAAAATAGTATTTTAATGCTAACATCATTTTCTTAGCAGTACATGAAATGTTACTCTGGCTCTGCCAGATGCTGAGCTGACAACTGAATGATTTGCTCTAAGTTCTCATTAGAGAAGACATCAGTCTATTGCAAAGTGACATCCCAGCCACCTAGGTAACTCAGTGCGGGACTGGAGGAAGATGGAGGCGTCCACTCAGCAGTGTCTAGCTGAAGGCTGGACCACACAGAGCAGGTGGAGAAACACTACTCCCTTGTCCTCAAGGAGCTTATATTCTACTTGGGAGATGCTATTAAGAAGAGAAACAATTAATGAAACATGACATAAAGAAAGGTAAAATTGCTTTGTTGTATGAAATTTGAGAAAATATGAAAAATTCCAAGAAGGAGGAACGCTATTGGGAGGTATGTGACAATGTCTCAGTAGCTTTCTTGGATTAGAGATCAACAAGCCCATGAACAAGTGGGTATCACTATTAACTATGGCCTACGACCCACCCCAAATCCCTGCAATAAAACCTACACAGGACTCCCAAGTCTCTAGACTCATGTGCAGTGAAACAGCAGGCCACGTAGCAGTACAAAGGTAGTAGACATCCGTTCTGGAGTCCCCTGCAAGATTTCATGCATTGTGCTTACCTTTTCTCTGGAAAGGAAATAGTAAAGAGGAAGGAGAGTAATATTTTGAAATAATGTGTGCAGTGAAATGCATCTTGCAAAGCAATTTTCCCACACGGTATCTCATTTCTTCCTCACAACATTCCTGTGAATTAGTGGTTCCTTACTCCTTTACACGCAGAACTGCGATCTGTCGAAGATCACACAGCTAGTAAACGGCCGAGCAGGAACTTGAGTCCTACCTGGGTGCTCCCAAATTCTGAGATCCTTGCCCACACCACAGTGTTTGAGTTATGACTCCTCACATGAGAGATTCTCCTGCCCGTAGGGAACTGGGGGAATGGAACAGAAAAAGTAAAATCTGGCCCATATTATGTATATTCTAGTTGGTCAGAATTTTCTCCACAGTGTGTATTTAAGGACTTTAAAGTTTGCTCTCAGCTCTCAAAGATTTTATTAGGATGAAGGATCAATTTCTATTTTTAAGAAAATCTGTGATCATATGATCTTTGTGCTAATCCCACATCAACTCAGAGAGGAGTTTGGGACCCAGGATAGATACATATGTATATAGCGATGGTTCAAGCTTTTAGCATGCATTAGAATCATCTGAAGGGCTTTTGAAAACACAGATTGCTGGGCCCCACTCCCAGAGTTTCTGATTTAGTAGTTCTGGGGTGGGGACCAAGAATTTGCATTTCAAACAAGTTCCCAGGTGATGCTGAGGCTGCTCAGCCAGGGACCACGAGTTTGAGAGCTATCAATCTGACATGTAAGGTCCATGCGAATTACACTGATTTTATTAAAAAGTAAATCATTTAAACATAATATCTAAGTCACTCTTGAAGAAATGGGGTAGTGATGTGTGGCCAAAGAGGGTATTTTCGTAGCCCATGAAATTCACTGTGTGATTGATATTGTGAAGTGTGGGGGCTGGGAGGGTGGCAGTGGTGTTCATGGGTCGATTATGCTAGAATATATACTTATACACTTTTGGGTGTTTTTTTTGACAATTCTTCTATTAGCGTAGACTCCCTTTCCCTTCCCCGATGCCTTTTTAAATTATTGCTCAAAATACCCCAAAACAGCTGGCTCAACTCACTCTACCTGCTTCTACCCTGAGTTCAGCTCTAAATAATCCATTCCGAATGGGATTTTTCCACTTACATTGTCAGCAGGTTCACTGGCTTTGATCACCTTGTTAGATGGCAAACTCCATGAAGAAAAGACTCTCTGTGTTTGACTGTCGGTTGGCTAAGTTTCTAATTGTTGTTCAGGAAATCTGGGTTATTGTGCTCCTCCAGCTTCAACCTCCTACACAGACCTTTCCTTGAAAAAAACACTGCAATGCAGAAGGATGTTAATTCCTCAATGAGTTATTTAAAAGATATTTGCTCACACATGCACATAGACACAACAAAACCATTTGTCAAAGTGTCTTACTATTCTGTAGTCATAGTTGTATGTGTGAAGTAAGCCTTGTCTTCAATTATATCCTGTTTACTATAATAGGCTAAATGTGTGTCGCCTTTGTTCTCTATTATTGTGTTTTAATAGGATAGTGCTGTGCTATGCTTCCACTTTTCCTGAGAAAGTGTTCCAAAGCACTGTACATTTGTTTGATGTGTCCTGTTTCCAGAGATTAAAGTGTCGTATCATCAACAAACGCTGTCCTAAAACCACCTTAGTAACCTGACCAAAGGGAAAGACCACTTTTTTCTTCTAACCACATCCCAGTGGTAATCTTTTTTCTTCTTCTTTAGAACTCAACTCTTATCCTCTACCTCTGGCTTAGCATCATGATGTGCTTGTAGAATGTGAAAACTGGAAGGAAGGATAATTACATCTAGCCCCATCCTTTCCTCGAAGAGAGGAGCTGAAGTGAACTTCCCAAGGCCACATGCTACATTAGTCACCCAGGCAATGACTAAAGGCCAAGATGGGTTAGTCTTTTAGCCAATCTCTTTCTGCTACCGTATCTGAAGTTTTAGCTTATGTAATGGAATTTAGCCGTGTCCATGACTGTTGGACGTCATTAACCAAAGCAGCTGCTATTGCTCAGTAAATTGTTGAAACTTCTCCTATTGAAGCTACTCTGAATTGCTATAATTCTCTTAAATTCCTTCATTTTAAAAAATACTTTTTATTCTGGGATAATTATAGGTTCACATGCAGTTGCAAGAAATAATACAGAGATCCTATGTACCTTTCACCCAGGTCCCCAATGATAAGATCTTGTAAAACTGTAGTGCAATATGAGAACCAGGAAATTCACATTGGTATGATCCACTGGTCTTATTCAGATTTCCTAAATTTTATGTGTGTGGATTTGTGCAAACACCACTACGGTCAAAATAGAGAACATAAAACATTATGGAGATTCCTCAAAAAATTAAGAATAGAACTACCATATGATCCAGCTATTCCACTGCTGGGTATTTATCCAAAGAATATGAAAACCCAAATGTGTAAAGATACGTGCACCCATATGTTCACTGCAGAATTATTCACAACAGCCAAGACTTGGAAACAGCCTAAGGGCCCATCAAGGGACAAATGGATAAACAAGATGTGGTATACATACACAATGGAATACTATTCAGCTATTAAAAAAAGATGAAATCTTGCCATTTGCAACAACATGGATTCACCTTGAGGGTATTATGCTAAATGAAATAAGTCAGACGGAGAAAGTCAAATACTGTAAGATCTCACTCATAAATAGAAGATAAAAACATTAACAAACAAACACATAGAGCCAGAGATTAGATTGGTGGTTACCAGAGGGGAGGGGGGAGAGAGGAGGGCAAAAGGGATGACTGAGCACATGTGTATGATGATGGATGGTAATTAGTCTTTGGGTGTTAAATGTGATGTAATTTACATAGAAACTGAAATATAATGATGTACACTTGAAATTTATCTAATATTATAAACCGATGTTACCACAATAAAAAAAATAGTGAAAAAAGAATAGAGAACAGTTCCATCACCACAGGGATAGTGCTGCCCTTATATAACTACACCTACTTCTCTTTCCCCCTCCCTCTCTCTGCCTCCTTCCCAACTCTTGGTAACCACTAATCTGTTCTCCATCTCTATAATTTTGTCATTTCAAAAATGTCATATAAATGGAATTGCACTATATGTAACTTTTTTTTTCTTGAGGAAGATTAGCCCTGAGCTAACATCTGCCACCAATCCTCCTCTTTTTGCTGAGGAAGATTGGCTCTGAGCTAACATCCGTGCCCATCTTCCTCTACTTTATATGTCGGATGCCTGCCACAGCATGGCTTGATGAGCGGTGCATGGATCCACGCCTGGGATCTGAACTGGCGAACCCCAGGCTGCCAACGTGGAGTGAGCAAACTTAACCACTATGTCACTGGGCCAGCCCCTATATGTAACCTTTTATGGTTGTTTAAAGAATTCAGCATAATCTCCTTGAGATCCATCCATGTTGTTGCTTGTATCCATAATTGGTTCTTTTTCTTTGCTGAGTAGTACTCCATGGCACGGATGCACCACTGTTTGTTTAACCATTCACCTGTTGAAGAACATCTGGGATCTTTTCAGTTTTCGGCTATTGCAAATATATATGCCATGAACATTCATGTATAGGTTTGAGTGTAAACTTTTCATTTCTCTTGGATAAATGCCCAAGAGTGCAATTGCTGGATGTTTAGTTTTATAGGAAACCACCAAATTATTTTCTAGAGTGGATTTTTACATTCCCACTAACATTTCAAGACAAGTTTCTCTGTATCCTCACCAGCGTTTCGTGTTCTCACTGTTTTATTTTAGCCATTCTGGGAGGTGTGTAGTGCTATCTCATTGTGGTTTTAATTTGCATTTCCTTGATGACTAATGATGTAGAACATATTTTCATGTGCCATCTGCGTATCCTCTTTGGTGAGATGTCTCTTCATGTCTTTTGCCCATTTTCTAATTGTATTGTCTTTTATTTACTGTTAAATTTTGAGAGTTATTTATATATTCTATGTGTTGGATATGTAGTTTGCAAATATTTTCTTTTAGTCTGAAGCTTATCTTTTTGTCTCTTTAACTGGGTCTTTCACAGAGAAAATAGTTTTAATTCCCATGAGATCCAGTTTACCCATTTTTCTTTCTATGGATCATGCTTTTGGTGTCAAGTTTAAGAACCTTTTACTGAGCCCAAGATCCTGCAGATTTTCGTCCCATGTTTTTTCCCTAAAAGTTTTCTAATTTCCCATTGTACATTTAATTCCGTGATGTATTTTGAGTTAATTTTTGTATAACATGGGAGGTTTAGGTTGAGGCTTATGTTTTGGCCTATGAATGTCCAATTGCTCCAGCAAGTAAGACGTCAATTTTGACATATCTTTTTTTTAATCCAACAAACAGTATTGTGAGAGGCTCCCATGTGTGAGACATCATTAGGCAGTAAAGACCAGAAAATTAATAGAGTATAGTCCCTGAAAGGTCTTGTAGCTGGGGAGATACTTATACAAATACTTTCAAAATTTTAGGTCAACGAATAAGGTAGAAGAAAAGGACTTGAAGGACGCAGGTGGATGCAGGCTGAGTAGGGGTGAGCTGTTGTAGTAGCTTCATGAGATCATTAAAGCAGGGCTGTAAAGACATAATGGAGGAAAGACATATGGGAAGTATTTGTGAGGAGCATTTACCCGAGGCTGGCAGAGGGTGGTTTAGGGAGAAGAAGGGATCAGAGGTTGACTGGGTGAATGGTGGCTTATCCGAAAAGATGGAGAAAAAGGAGTAGGCTTGGGTGGAAGATGATGAATTTGTTTTAAACTTCTTGAGTTGGAGATAGCCATTAAACATTTAGTGGAGCCGGCCTAGCTATAGCTTTCACGTATGAAGCTAATGTTTGTGGGTGAATTTCGTGGTGAGCAATGTTTGAAAATTGCCAAAAATCATTTAGAGCTAAGGTGCTATAAATTTAGATTATATTCTTTTAAGCCAAAGACAGAAATCATAGAATTCTAGAAAGAAGTGTTATGTTTAATGTAAAGGCTGTGGGATCTGGTGCATTTTAGGCTAGAATCTAAAATGGAGTAGTTCTGATTACAAACTGTGTAGGCTCAAGAAGTTTTGTGTTTGTTAAAGCTATTCTGAGCCTCAGTTTTCTAAGGAATGAAATGGGTGTATTCATAGCCCTAGAGCTTACAGGATTGCCACGAGGACCCAAAAAGATGGCAGGCCTAAAGTGCTTTATCTATAATGAGGATTTAGCACATATTAGTTCCTTTTTTCTTACAAGATACTTTCAAAATCACTTAGAAAGATGTTTTTCAAACTATTTTTTAAGGAGGGGAACCCTTTTGTCAAATGAAATCTTACACAGACCTGGAAAAGAGATTAAGCAAAGCTGTCTCCTCTTTACTGAAGTTCTCAATGGCAGCAACAATGTAGAAACTTAAGGCTTTTTGAAAATCACTAATATAGTAAGATCCTCAATTTAAAGATGAGAAAACTGGTCTAAAGAGGTAAAGAAAGTTTCTTCAAGTCACGTGATTTGTTGGAAGCTGAGCCTGGTCTGGACTCCAGGTTACAAATTCCCCGTTTTATACTCTCTGAAATGCTATAGTACTTGTGACTCAAACAACATTGACTTGCTTGGGTGACTATGGTTCCAGTTCCAAAAGAAACTGGTGTCTTAAATGTTCTTTGAAGTGTAGCGACATTCCTGTCACTTGTGGCCTCCAGAGCACCATTCAGAAAAGCAAGCTTCTTCTTCATAGGTATGTTTGCATGTATTTAAGAAATGGCCTTTATGGGCCCACCTTATATAAAAGATGACCAGGATGTTCTTTCCATCCTTCTCTCTTAACAGCCAGTGTTGGCAAACATTTCATGTCTTAGAGGGCTTAGAGATTGTGTCCTTGGGCAGTGGTTTCAAACATGGAGTTACCCAGGGAACATTTTTAAGTTATACATTCTGGAACTCAATCCTTGAAGGTTCTGGGTCAGTAAATCTGAAGTGGGTCTTTAGACTCTCATTTTGTAAAGCTCCCCAGGAGAGGCTAGAATTTGAGGACCGCTGCTCTGTGCTATAGCACAGGACCCCTCGAGTGGCCAGCGCTGTCCTCCTGATGTTACCTTTCTAGATACTATTGCCTTTGAACACTTAATAGCATTGTCCAGATTTTCTCTTGGGTTCAGAACTAGAACATGTTCCGCTGTGAGTCAGCCTGTTCCCAGTCATCAAAGCTTTTCCTCGAATAACATCTTAGAGGCAAAAGATGGTGTCAACTTGGCAATAACAACAATATAAAAGCCATCGCTTTTTGGGGATTCACTATGTGACAGATGAGTTCTTACTGTTTTGCCTGTATTTTCTGATGACAGAAGTCTGAATAATAGGCTTTTATTTACAACTGCCTACTCAATATTTCAAACAGGACTCTTGATTACTCCCTTCCCTGATGTATGCTCCCATCCTGCTCTTCCCTCTGTATGTTCCCAATAGTCAGCCAGCTGCTCATGCCCAGATTTAGGTGTTTTCTTGTCTCCCATTTCCCCTGGCACCCCTAACCAATCCAGCAGTAGATTCTGTTGGCTGTACCCTCAAAATATATCCCAATCTAACCACTTCTCATCTGCTCCGCCAAGAGCCATTCACTCCAAGTCACGATTATCTCTCATCTATATTATTTCAGTAGCTGGATGACTGGACTCCTTGCTTCTACTTTTGCTTCCCAGGGCTAGTCCTTCAGAGATGAAGCACGAATAATCATATAAAAGTGCAAATCAGAAATGTCATTCATCCATCAGCCTAAAACCTTCAGTCACTTCCTATCACACTTAGGTTAAAAATCCTTGTCCTTACCAAGTATTGCCTACAGGTTCTACATGATCTGGTTAGTCTCTCTCTCCAACCTCATCTCATGTCACTCTATTCCTCATCCTCCTTCCCTCTACTTCACTACTGTTCCCTAAATAAGCCAAGCTTTTTCCCACTTCAGGGTCTTTGCACTTGCTGTGGCCCCTTCCTGGACCAGACTTCCCCCCCAGAGCTTTCCATGGCTAACTCTCTCACTTCACGTAGGTCTCTGTTCAAACATCATTGTCAGTAAGGCCTTCCCTGCCCATTCAATCTAAAATAGCACCCCATCACTCTCCATCCTTTTTCCCACTTCACTTCTCTTCATAGCCTTTTAAATTACCTAATATTGTAGCATACATTTGTTTGGTTGTTTGTTGATGTCTCTCCCCGACTAAAGGTGTAAGCTCACTAAGGGAAGGGATTCTGTCTGTGTCTTGTTCCCCTTTGTATCCCTAGCACCTGGCACATAGTCAGTGCTCATTAAGTATTTGTTGAATGAATGAATGAAGGAGTAAATATAGCAGTTGTCATCCTCTGGGTTCTCCTGTAGCAATGCCTTTCATTCTTATCCCTCAGATGTACATGGAATTCCTGTAAATGTAGATGACATATGTCCTGATCTCTGTCAATCACTTTATTTATGATCTTGTTGCCTTTTGTTACTGCTCTTTAATATTTATAAAGAACAGAGCCATTCCTAGAACAGTTAGTCCTTAAAATACTTCATTACTATCCCTCCAACAAAATCCTGTCCTTTGCTTCAGCGCTTTCAGATTTAGGTTGAAAGAGGGCAATAGAGCCGGCATGTTACATCCGGTCATCAGTGCGCCGTAGACAGGGAAATTCTCCATGCACACTTACTGCCTCCCCCAGACCTTTATGGAACCATAGGAGAGAGGGAAGCGGACTTTTATGTGGGAAAATAAAAATGCTCACCCTGGGACGAATTTTCCTTCATACTTCTTACACTAAAAACGTATAGATGGATGATTTTCCTCCCCTTTTGTGTGTGGCTTCCTGGTCCAATGAGCCATTTTCTACAGGAAGTTGTGCGTGTGTTCTGTATTCACTGATGCCTGAAATACTAGTGCAGCTCTGCCCTTTTCTAATTCATGCTAGGAGCATTTGTTTTATGACACATGAGAGCCAACAAGTGTGGTCAAGTGCAAACAGACCCATATGCAGGTTGGGTGGAAGGGCTCCTTGTGGAAAGCTAGCTCTCACCACAGTGCACCCACACACAGACCCTTGGAAGGCTGGCAGCTCTGCTGAAGTAGAATGGGCCAGCTTGCCAGTGGGCACCATGCCATCAGAGCAGATGGGCCCAAGCAGGGGTGGGCAGCAGAGCACGCATGTCCGTTCTGGCCACATGCATATTTATCGTTTGTGTCTTTAATTTACAGGAGACAAATTCTTGAACAGAAAAGCTAAGTTTACAAAATAAGAGTCAGTCAGGATGGGCTTTCAGCCCTTAATTAAAACATTCAAGCAAAGAAATCAACAGTTTGATCTCATTTAGTAAAGCTTATAGAGTGACTTGTTACAGACCCTCTTCAGCCCCAAATCACTCATCACTGAAGGGGATGCCCTGTCTTGCTCCCGCAGTTTGTCACTTGCAAAGTCACAAGATAGCCTAATCTTTTTCCAAAAAGACCAGAGATATGGGAGAATCCCTGCATGCAATGCAGTGAAGTTTGCCAACATAATTGGAAAATGTTACTAGAATTATTTTCAAAAACTATTTTTCTCCTTTTAGTTTTCCCATTTTAATCAAACAGGGACTACATTTCCTTTCTTTTCCTGCTAACTTCAGAAGATGACTATATGGTGAGAAGACTTAAACTGCGCCATAAGCAAAACTATTTACACATTGGAAGTCTACTTCAATATTACCTGTGTAGTTTGTGCCATTTGCCCAAGTGGAAAACTTGAAAGAGAGAAGAATTATGATTACTAAAAAATATACAATTCACCTTAGATAATTTATAAGCATTGTATCCATGTAAATAGAAAACAAAAACAAAAAACCATTCACAGACCCTACATACAATTCATGGGCATGTTATATGATAATTTATATAGCACCTTATACTGTCTACACAGTTTTCACATATATTATCCCCCTCGGGCCTCACAATAACTTTGTGAGGTAAGTAAGACTGGCCTGGGAGTCTCGCTTTGCAGCTGAGAAAACCAACAATTGTGCAGATAAGATGACTCAAGCTCAAACTTCAAGATCCTTTGTCTTTTATCATTGTAACTTGAGTTTGGGGGCTATTATAAAATGAGAAATTATCTAGTGATGGCTTCTAAATTATCATAGTCTTTACAACCTTGCTTTCTATGTTTTTATTTTATGAATGAAATCTGACAGTGGAGACGTAAAGGGGACTTTTGTTTCAAGTATCTTGGCCGTTGACAGCCAAGTAGCGATTGGGGGCTGCTGTTTGACTTTTATTGATATTTTTGACAACAGTCAAGTCTTTTGGGGCTTTGAGTAGGTTACTGAGTTGCCTACCATGTGTTAAATTCTTGAATAATCATGCTGATTGTTGCTCTAATCTTTGGTTTGTGTATTCTCTATCAATTCTTCTTAGAGATATTAAAACGATGTCGCTGCTCTAGAGATCTGTGGGTTGAGCCATATGGTGCTTTTGCTGTTTTACAAACTCCAGTGGTGGCCTTTATGCAAAGTAACAGCAATAAGTAAAACTCCATAGTCAATTGCTGTGCTCTGTGGATCTTTTGTATGAAAATATCCTTGTAAAAATTGTAAATTTTTACTTTGTACTATTGTGCCTAACTTTGTGATTTTTTTCCCCATCCGGAAATACTATGTTTTTATTTTGACATGCTGCAAACAACATGCCGTAATTACCGTTTACATTTACCATTAAAAAGTAAGATTTTTGCTTTTGGACCTGAAGCTGATAATGCAATTTTCCAGTTTTGAGAACCGATCAAAAATCTTTTGAAAGTCAGCTCAGTTAAAGAAACCCAGAAAACCGCTCTCCTCATGAAGGTTGGTAGGATATCATCTGACTCCTATTATAAATAGCCTGTTTGAAGAGATAGCAGTAAGCTAAATTACAAACAGTTTTCCAAGTAATTGATATCCATTACTGGGTTTGGACAGAGCAGAATTATTTTTTATGGTGGCTGGGGCTCTGGTATGCAAAGATAGTGTTCCTTTTCTGTTGTCAGTGGCTTGCAGGAAAATTATAGTTTTTGAGACTTTGTAGAGACACAAGAGGAGTTTTTTAAAGGTTTATACATTTCTCAGAATCTAAAAGAAAAATATTCCAGGAAGCTGTGACAGCCTAGCCATTTGCGTCTGATAGAGGACTAAATTTAATCACTTGTTCAGAGAGCCTAGCACTTGAGAGCAAGGGAGTCTGGGGCATATTGGAGCTGTACATAATAGATGAATTATAGCATAGATGGGACGACAACTAAATTTCTAAACCCACTAATTCTTTAATTCTGCCTTGAGGTCATGAAAAGGGGAACAGTTAAATTCAACTCACACCCAAGGTGACAAAGTTTTGAAAGGAATCAGATAGGATGGTAGCTTTTTAGTCACATAGAAGCAACCATTCTTAGGTGGACTTAGATGGAGTTCTTTGCTGCTGGACCCTCAAAGTCTGCTTCAGACTTGAAGAACAATGAGCAAAGTGGGGATGAATAAGTACTCGACTCGCCAAGGCACCAGGGTGACCAGTGACCAGTGGTGTGAGCAGATCTACAGCATTTGCTTTCACTCCCCTCCCCAGAACATGGGAAAATGTGCTGAACAACCAGGGCAGAGATGTCATTCTTCTGCTCCCATTCCTTTCTCCACTGTTCCCTCTTCCATCTCTCATTCCAGTTCCCCTTGCTTTCTGTCTTTTCTCCAGCTTCAAATCTTCCTTTTGCCCTCTGCTGCTCTTGCAGCAGCTCCTGTCTGATCCCCAGAGTTCCTCAGGACCTCCCTTACACTATTCTGAATGGGATCTATCCCTGCTTGAGGGAGTGCTTAGGCTTTTGGTTCATAAGTTTTGGAAAAGCATGGTGAGACCAGTGGTTCTTCTTTGTCCTTCAGACCTTTTGTTAAAGGAGAACATAATCAGCAATCATATTGTTCCATAAGAGGCCATGCCACTATTCAAATAAAAGCACTCCTCTGACACGCAGTGGTACAAGTAGAGATAAATAATTCCTCAACACAGTTTTATTGACTCAGAAAAAGCCAGTAGGTTTTAGTGGAAACCAAAGAGAAAGAGATTTATAGTAATTCTTATGGAATTATATTTGGACATAATGAAAACAAAAAGGCAATAGAGTGACGAAGCAAGGTGCTTCCAAGAATTTTAAATTATCCATACATCTATTTTTTCATTTATGCGTTGATCCTTCCTGTGAGTAGGTTAATATCATTTCCACGTCACAAAGATGAAGCTGGGCTCAACTCCCCTGTGGTCTAGCCCAGTATTCACTCTTGTAGGTTTCTCTGTTTGCAAGATTGTAATGGTTTGTACATCCCTGAACTCAGCTCTCCTTTGGAACACTGAACCATGCTCTTTAGCAGAATGTTTGCTAGTAGAAAGGAGTGCTTGGTGACACCTGATACAAGAACAGGACCACACATATTTTTGGTTAGAAATCAAAGATCCGTTATTCATCTAGGCTTTAGGGTCTTGAGAGATTAGCAAAATTTCATGAATTTTGTTTCACACAAAAGAAGTGGGAGACTTAAAAAGAAATAGTTGTGATTTAAGGACTTTTGTCTTTTGTCTTCTGGAGAATGCCTCCTTCCACTGTTTAGGCTAAGAAGGATTGCTTAAAAAGCATGGGGACTATAAAACATTCTTAGGTGGTGGTCCAGTGTCGTGGTTAGGAGCAGGGACTCTAGACCCAAATGGGCTATCTCAGATCCTAACATCTAACCCTTCCAGGCTGTGTACTCTTGGGCAATTTGCTTCGAAAGTTTCACCTGTGAAAATGGGGATACTAATGGTACCTGCCTCATAGGGTTGTAGTGAGTATATGTATAATGAATGTAAAATACTGAGAATGGTGCCTGGCTCATATTAAGCATTCTGTAAGTAGTCACTATTATTATTAGAATTAACCAATAAAAGAAAACTGCTGCATCCTTATATTTAAATTGCCACAGAAATATTAATTCTAATAATAGCAATATATAAAATTGTAATTTTGTGGAACTGTCCTTCACAGAGTTGATTCAGTCCTATGCAAACAGTATCTAACTATCCCCGGCATAAGGAGTTGACCCTTCTACTTATTTAAGGATACACAATTTGTACATTTGCCCATTCTTAATATCTTGATGATTTCTCAGCGAGCAAGAGAAAAGTCACTTCTATGGAGGGTGTTTCTTTTCTTCGGTCTCCATTTTAATTTAAAGTTGGAATGCATTATTTTGCAAGTGTGTATGGTTTTCTTCTGCAAGAGGCTCTGGGATGATCTCTTGGTTCCTCTAATGAGGAACACACGCTAAAATCTTGGGGATTTCATGAAAGGCTCTGCTTGATTTTCCTGCTATTTTTCTCAGGCTTGCTACTTTTAAAGCATTTGGCCATCATTTTTTTTTTTCCTCTCTCTTCTTTTTCTACACCTGTCCTTTCTGTAACTCTGCTCATATCTGTAAACACATAGATATATGCATATTCGGAAATGTGATGTGTATGCATGTGTGTGCCTCTTGCCATACTTGGATCTAGCGGGCAAGGTTTTTTTGCTAACGAGTGCAGCAGTAAGACTGATTAGACAGGAACTCAAAAGGTCATTTAGTCAAACTCTTTTATTTCAAGTAGTTCTTCCCACAAACCAAGGAGAATTGTCTACTCATCAAGAAATAGATTTCTTATCTTCCTTTAGTCCCGTACAAAGGGTATTTTTAGTGGTTCACCAGATGCTGCCAACAGTTAATAAAGAATGGCATGTTAATAGTAGACATTCTAGATATAGACAGAAACCTCAGTGAAACAAGACAATGTTTCATTTTGTTTTTATTCAAGGTCCTGTGCTTCCAACAAAAAAGGTGAAATCATTTAAGTGGCAAAACAAATCTATATTTAGAGTGAAGATACATTGTTACTAGTTGAATGTCTCCAGTTTTGTGACTTGTATATTTGATCTACCATTTTTAAAAGTTATTTTTATTCTCCAGAACAAAAATAAAAGCCTGGAAAAGTAACCCTGTAGAGTCAAGTGCCTAACCCAAGGTCAGAGAAAATCACTGGTAAGACAAGAGATTGAAACATCCAATTTTCAGTTATTAAACTGTTACTTAGAGCACTAAGCCATAATAAATGAGTCCAGATACTACAGTTAAACAAAATTCCAAGCTTTGTGTGAGCCTGTAGCAAGCTCAACAAGGTCACCTGTCTTGGGAAATTCTTTGTAAATTCCCTCTTGAAGTGAAGTTCCTTAGACCCCTGTTGTCCGTTAAAAGTGCTTTTATGCCCAGCCTTCAGCAGAAGATTTGCAAGAGGAGTGTTTTCTCTTTTTGGAGTACACAAGAATGTTAATATACCTGCTACTGTGATTGATTTATTTGTTATTCAATTCTACTTTTTATTTCTTCTTTTAATGAGTTAGAGTCGCTATGCTTCTGTCTTAAAAACCCGTCTGTTTCTAATACACGGTTGCTCTGAAAGCATGCCCTTGAAACCTGGATTTCCTCTCCTGTGCATTCGACAAGACCTTGAAATTAGACAACTGAGTGAGCTCAGGGAACTTCTGCCAAATCTATTAGAATTGATTGTCAAAGTTACTTGGAACTAAAGGAGAGCATTAACTTCACCGCTTGGAGTTTGTTCCATTAAAAATTCTAGAATTCTCAATCCAGCTGGTAGTGCCTACTCCAAACAGGTGACCAGTCATGGGTTATTCAAATCAGTTCATACAATAGGGTGTGGCTACAAAACAGAACATAGGAGTTGTAGTAAAAACAAGAATCACAGAGATGGTGCCCTGATAGTCTCACCTTCAAAAGTGCCAAATATATTCATATATTCTTTCTGATTTAAATAAAGCTAAGTCAATGATGATTTATACTCTAACTGAAAGAGCTTTAGGTTGAATACTTTCTAAAAGAAAAGCACCTCCCAGAACTAATGCACTGGTGCCATGTTCTATAATGAGATCAGTCTTCTGGGGTGCAGGGCCTGCTAAGTTGTCTAGAAAAAAAATGCCTTTCCATCATCAGGCTTTATTGTACCCCTGAAACAAACCACCCATTGTGTAAGTGCTTCTGTATTTTAAATATGAGCCTATATTTTCCTTGAAGAGTTAGAAAATAGAGAATATGACTGAAACTTGAACTGATGGTTGAAAGTTTAGGGTCATTTTAATGAATTGCCCTATTTCCATGGTTGATGCCTGTGGCCAAATTTATGTTGTCACATCCAGTACCTATCCCAACCCTACTCCCTTGCCTGCCCCTATTCTGTGGGTTGTAAATGTTATAGATTGTCTTTTCTAGTCTCCATTGTAAGTATGAGTGACAATGTGACACAGTTCAACCCCTGAGATGTAGGTGGTTGTCCACTGCGCTTCCTCTACTCCCGTTCCTTTCATCACACTCTGATCGACAGCAGAATTAGTAGAGCTGCAGCAGCCGTCATGCCGCCACGAGGAAAAGACCTATAGAATTTGAGAGCTATTACATCCAATATGTTGGAGCAGCTAAACCCATGCTAGTGACTGCTTGCTTCTAGAGTCCTTCTTATCTGAATTTTTAGAGCTCTATATATGTATATAGATTGATATGTCCTCTGTCCTTTATCTTATTAAATATCATGGTATAACTTCATCATCAGAAGTACTCATTCATTCATTCATTATTCATTAAGTTATAGCATATGACTGAAGTCAGCATACAAGGTAAAATAAATTTTTAATGATGAGAAATATAAAGCAAAGAGGGTATAATGGTAAAAAAGTAAAATAAAACCACAAGAACACTAAATATATCTAAAAGTTTTATATATATTTTTAGAGATGAGACAAAAATTTGTCTCAGACTTTCCAGCATCCAGTGCAAAGGGCTACACATGATGAGTTACACAATTGACAGTGTCCGCAGAGAAAAACAAACCAGTTGCTTAGCAGAAAGCCAACTGCTACTGACAAGGAAATGATAGAGACATTTCCCCATGGACAGTCACAAAGTGGTCATTGTGTACTGTAAAGAATAAAATCTTCAGCTGTTTTCATGCAGTTACATGTTTTATAGTTTGTCTTTCCCCTTGGACTGTCTCTTAATATAAGCTGATGTTATCGTGCCAAATTGCATGTTAACAAAAACAACTTTATAAGTCCCAAGTCTGATGCAATATAAATTCATGATTCTCTGAAATTCTGGTTTAATCCAGGGTACAGCTAAGAGCATTTAGAAAAATGGATGTGCTTCAGAAAATCTTTCTTCAATAGTTTCCCTCAACCAAAGTTTTGAGAGCTATTAAGAAACACTGAGTCACAAAATATTTTTAATAAATGTAATTACGAGGGCTTTCCTGGATTCTCTGAAAAGATAGACATAATAGCCTGTTCCTTTCACCGAATGAGGTTATAAAAGGAGGCAAGTGCTGTGTGGATCACTCTAAGCCACTTTATCCTTGGAAAAATAATTGTTGATGATGGTGTTTGGTACTCTCATTCATGGCGGGTGGAGAGTGAGTTGGTCTGCCAACCCACTGTCTTCCAGGGCAGAGAAAACTCCCACAATGATCAATCAAATCCTGATGCTCAGAATGAAGATGTGAACATCTTCATCAAGGCTAATTTATCCTAATTTGAGACTTTAAAGAATGATGACACTTTAATAAAAACATTGTCTTTTAAATGAACCGTTGACTTAGTCCTCTTGTGTTTATGCTGCATCAATCTAGGTAAATTTCTCCCTCAAGAAAAATGGAATCCTTCTGAAATCATGATGAAACTGTGATGTATCCATCACTAGGAATTCTGTCTCCAATATCACTTTTAGTCTCTTTTCACAAATACCCTTCCTTTTCTTCAGTTGTCCTATCTCCATTTCTACCCAAACCCCCATCTATACTTTTTAGTATATTATCATACATAGAAAAACAAAATTAACAATTCTATACTAACATTACTCCTAATAATAGCTAAATTATTGGGGACTTATTAGATGCCAAAATCTTTTCTAAGCACTTTTACATGTATTATGTCATTTAACCCATGTAACAATGCCATAAAGAAGAAAACTATTTTTATTCCAATTTTACTGATAGAGAAGACAGTTTGAAGTCGCACTAAATAGTAGAGCCAAAATTCAAACTCAAGCTATTTGATCTAGCTTCCCTACTCTTAGCCACTCTGCTCTCCACCGTCGAGAAGTCCAGCTGACAGTGAAAGTACAGAACAGAAGTTCTTTTGTCATCGTTACCAAGGAATCCGCAGGGAATGCCTTCTCCTAAAATATCAGCAGCCTCCAGTCTCCTTCCCCGGTCTCTCCCACCTCCACTCCCAGAAGGCAGTCTACAGTATGTTTCAAATGTCCAGTTGGACATTTCTGTGCCATCATGCAATAGCTAGAACTTGAGGAATTTATTTGTCTAATGCTTTAAAAGTATAGTGGCTACTGGAAAGCCCATGATGTGAGGTAGAGGTGACCACACAGTCACTTATGTCAAGAGATTAATCTGAATGGGAACATGGTGTTAAAACTGAAGGATGGGGCTGGCCCTGTGGCCAAGTGGTTAAGTTTGCGTGCTCTGCTTTGGTGGCCCAGGGTTCATCAGTTCGGATTCTGGGTGCAGACCTACACACTGCTCATCAAGCTGTGCTGTGGTGGCATCCCACATAGAAGAACTAGAACGACTTACAACTAGGATATACAACTATGTACTGGGGCTTTGGGAAGAAAAAAAAAGAGGAAGATTGGCAACAGATGTTAGCTCAGGGCCAATCTTCCTCACCAAAAAGCATACCTTGAAAAAAAAAAAAAAACCTGAAGGACACATGAGAAACACAGTTTTGCTGGAAATCTCTACCTCAGGTTATAAATTTTGTGTTTGACTCTGAGTATAATTAATGATGCTTTTTTGGAAGCATCAAGACCTGACATTAGGGAGACAAGTCGAGGACTGATATCAGGAGATGAGGACTCTAGTCTGGTTCTTGACAGCTCTCTGCATTTAAAGTCTGGTTTAAGGCAGACTTTGTTTCCTCATCTCTCAGAAATATTCATCACTCTGCTAGGACTTCTCATTGTGTTAGCATTATGAAGACGTGATTAAAGAAACGATTTTTTCCCTTTTGAAAATTTAAAACTATGCTGTAAGTAAATGATGAAGACATATTTTATTCTTCTTTTTCCTTTCATTTGCACATCCATTATCCAGGTTATAATTTCTGCTCTTCTTTTTTTTTACTATCACTTCATTCATTGGGTTATGTTCTAAGTAAATGGTTCAACTCTGCAAATGCAAACACAAAGTGTTTAATAATTAAGACTTTGTAGTCAGAAAGTACAAAGCAGTTTGAATAGCTCACTTAGTTTCAGTCTAGTTTTTGGAATTAATCTAAAATTAATTCATTGTTCGCTGTCCCATCAGGTAAGAGTTCTAAATTATTTCTGACTTTGGGTTTCAAGAATTTTTAAAAGGCATCTGAAAAGCCCTGTAATACTTTGTTTCCACATGATTTTTAAATAGCCAAATGGAAGGTTTTTTCCCCTTTCTGCTAAAAATCCTCTCCCTTAGAGTTGAAAAACACACGAAAATCTTCAGCCAAAGGTTAAATCCTTTGAATGGAGGACCTTTCAGGGAAGTGCCCGAAGATGATGAAGAATGAAAATGCCTTCTCAAGCGTTTAATTTAATTTAATTCAACAGGCACTTACTGAGCAACTCCTAGGTGTCGGTTATTGTGAAACCCCTCTGGGGAATGCAAAGATGAATGAGACATGGCACCCGCCTTCTATTAGCGCACCATCCAGTGGAGAAAAGACGCATGCGTACATTACTCTAAAAGAGGGCAGATCGGGATAAGCGTGAAATGGAAGCACGAAGCGATGTGAGGGAGGAGGGAAAAATAGATTGCTTCTGACGAGGGCATTTTAGCAGGCTTTACTGAGGAGGTGGGATCATTTAAGCTGTTCCTGGAAAAATGATAAAGGGGTAGAAGGCCGTTCTAGGCTGAGAGAACTAAATAAGCAAAGAAATGAAAAAAAGTGCTGGGGCTTGGGCTCCTTTGAGGAACTATAAAAAGACAAGTTGACTGGATTGAGGAGTGTGGGAAGCTGCTGGAAGGCTCAGTTCAGGATGCTTTATGGAGGGCTTGATTGCCAGGCTGCAACTGCGGAATTTGAAATCCACCATATGCAATAGGAAACAATTGGAGACTTTTTTTTTTTTTTTTTTTTTTTAGCAATTAACACCCTGGAGGGAAGCCTTTATTTTTATGCCCCTCTCCCTAGTCCATGTTAGTGCCCCGTCCCTAATGTCATAGACCCTTATGCATACCAACAAAAATAGTGTGTATCACACTGCGTTAAAATTGTCTCCTCACTTATCTATCGCCCTCTTGGGCAGTAAGGCCTTTGAGAGTGGGATCTGTCTGCTTCTGTATCATCCGCATCTAGCTAGTACAATAGGAGGAAAATGATTTTTACTTGCTATATATATACTCATGGAATGAACACGTTAAAAAAATTAGAATCCATGTGGTCAGGGTTGTGTTTTAGGAAAAGAGATTTGTGACCGTGCATAGGATGGATTGGAAGGTGATGAGGTGGAGAGTAGACACCATGAGAGCTTTTGTAGCTCTCCTGGGAGGAAGAAAGAAGGGCCTGAAACAGGATATCCAGGATAGAGTTTAGGCAAGATTTGTTGACTTCTTGAGTTTGAGACTAAAGGAGAAGGCGTAGAGGGAATGAAGATTTCTTTGAGTTTTCTAGCTTGTGTAACAAGGCACTGACTCTGCTGTTACTAGATAGGGAATACGATAGAAGGAGCAGGTTTTGGGGACACACATGGGAGAGGGGGAGTATGAATTCTACCCTTGGATATGGTGAATCTGGGGGTTATCACATCAATGGCTACTATAGTGTTAAGTCTCTGTCACTTACAGAAAGTGAAATCAAAGGTAAGCAATAGAATTTAACCACCAAAATAATTGTTTACTTACCTGTAATGTGCCAGATGCTTTTCTAAGAACTTTATACATGTATAAACTCACTTCATCCTTACATAATCCAATAAATTGAGTATTATTATTCCCCACCTTTTACAGATAAAGAAATGCAGCCCAGCAGAGGTTATATAATTTGCCCAAGTTCATGTGGCGGCTGAGTGTTAGAGCAAAGATTAAAATCCACACAGACTAACCCAAGGGGCTGTGCGCTTCACCATTCTATAATACCATAACGCAGGAAGGAAGGACACTTTTGTTGGTGAAATAATGTAGAAGAGTTTGGGAGATGAGCAAAATGATACTGTTTTGTTCTCCCCAAATCTGGCTGTCGAAAATAGACTCACAAAGTCGTTCATCAAAATGCCACAGAGTGGGAGATGATGACGCCCGCCAAGTGTCACGGCCCCTGTGTCAGCCGTCTTCCACACTGATTAAGTATCAGCCATTAACCTCTGCTAAGTCTAGTTAGTAGCTCTCAAATGTGTGTAACTGAGACCAGAGGGCAACCAAGGTCCAATAAGAATGGCCAAAACAACCTTTCAGTACCCCTCTCTACAGGAAGATCTTCAGAGACTTGAGTTGATGTGTTATAATTTGCAGCATGTATTTTCTGAAAATTAGTCTCTTTCTCAAGGGAAAAAAAATATACACAGAAATCATTAGAGTGAGAGAGAAAGAGAAATCTGAAAATGTGTGTGGTATATGCCTAAGCCATTCAAGAAACAAAATACATGTTCAGTATGTAAATATCTGACTCCTTTCTGGACATGATGTTAAAAGATCTTGATTGTGGCACTTTATGGTCCAGATGAAAATCTGATGACAGTTGTTCTAAAAATAAGCCAGAGCTTTAGCTTTTCTGTGTTCCTTAAATTTGGTGAGACATTTTTGTTTGGATTCTGCAGGAGCAATTTGAATGGCTTTGAGAAATGAATGAATTTTAAAGAGAATAAAGATTTACCTGGTTATCAGTCTTCTAAGACCTTAACCATTTCAAACTCACTTTCTTTCGCTCAGAATGGGAACAGAAGGGACTTCAAAAGCTCATCCTCTATTAGAGAATTAATTAGTGTTTGAAAAAAAATATTTTTCTTCTAGAGAAAGGCTTCAAATATAAGGCATTGTTGAGTCACAACAATTTATGCCCTAGATAAAGAAGCAAACTAGATGGAGTCCACATCAGTTCAACACTTCCCTTGCTGTTACAGCCAGAACAATAAAATCTGTGAAATATATTCACACAGAAGTGCTAGGGAAAAATATATTATCCCTTCTAAGGGTAATTGAATATTAGAGGAGGGCCAAGAATGGATTAATTCCTTTCCTTCCTCCCACCTGCCTTCCCTCCCTCCCCTTTGTGAATGTTTGAGTGTCTCTTAGGTTGAGATATTGGTGTTGGCACTGGTTATACAACAATGATCGAATCAGTCATGTTGCAACTCCCTTCTCTTCTTCCTCCCCGCCAAAATGTGTGTTCCTTTTTTTTCTTTTTTTTTTGCAGGGAAAGATTCACCCTGAGCTCACAACTGTTGCCAATCCTTCTCTTTTTTTTTCCCTCCGCAAAGCCCCGATGTATGGTTGTATGTCCTGGTTGTAAGTCCTTCTAGTTCTTCTATGTGAGCTGCCACCACAGCATGGCACCTCACAGACATGAGTGGTGTGGGTCCAAGACTGGGAAATGAACCTGGGCCATCAGAAGTGGTGACAGTGCTGAACTTAAACCACTAGGCCATTAGGGCTGGCTCTAAAATTTGCATTCTTGCTAGCATGCTTCAGGAAGTGGAATTTCAGCCATCTCCAATGGGAGGAGTTTTTGACTAAGGTTTTCTTATACCCTTCAAATTTTAACCATTTATAAGCAACAAATATTTCATGTTAGGCATTATGCGAAAAGCTGGCCTTTATTGTAATCTAGAGCATCCAATAGGTGAAGACTCTCCCAAGATATGTTTCAGTAATTAAGTACCCATAATGACAAGAGAAAGTGAAAATAATGGTAATTAACTCTCATATCAGTTATAGCAAAATTATTTGTATGGTTGTTTGTATGAGTCAGTGTTTCCAGAATTGATTTTTTTTTTTGTTTTCTTCCTATATCCTTTTACTCTCAAACTTCTTTCATCATTTTCCTCTTAGCTATGAGCAAACTGTAAGGGCTAAGGATTAAATATTACCAGTTACCATATCAATCACCTAAAGAACTGCCAGCTTTGGAATTAATTGCTTGCCTGGTCACTTTTTGTTTTCATTCCATTCCACCCACCCTGCCCTTTCTCAATTACTGAGGACAGTGTGGTGTTCTATAGATCACCCAAAGAGTGGTCACTGGTTTTGAGGTTCGACCCATGTCCATCCACTAACTAGTAGTTGAGATTTGTCCTGTCCCTTGGTTCTCAGTTTCTTCGTGTGTTGAATGAAGAGGTTGCATTAGGTGACTGAATTTGCTTCCAGCTTTAAATCACTCATTCTTTGTTTCTCTGGAGTCAGGCGAAAACTAACCTCACTGAACCGCATCCCTCCTCTTTTCCGGTTAAGTGCCTTGTCTGACCTCTGATCTGAGCAACTCCGATCCTTAAGCCTATCAAACCCCAAACCCCTCTTCAAAATAAATATTTTGTCATGCTTTATACTCTCCTGAAGTGAAATTCACAGATAATACAAACTTAGTTACACACAACTAGAACAACATATCAATATAATCCCCTAAGTGAAACGTAAAGGAGAAATTAAAGGAAAATAATTTAGGATAAAATAGTCTGTATTTCAACATGTAAATGCTCAGACCTCACTACAAAAACACATAGTGAAATAATAAGATGCTTGTACTTGGTCAGAGACTCACCAGAGATGTGACAGCTACAAGTACAGATTGGGATACATCTGTGTTGACACAAACATATTGTATTGATGACTCAAATAGTGCTGGTGGCATTGTTGCTGGTGATATAATTTTCCAGAATGGTGAACAACACTTGGTAAATTTCCAAACAAAAAATACAGTCTTCCCTCTATTCTTATGGTAACTATATAAAAATTACTTTGTGTTTTTCTTTTAGGTTACAGACTCAGAAAATAGTAAACAGGTTTTTCACTTATATGAATATCCCAAGGGACATTTAAAGGTCTTGCAAGACTTGGGACAAGTCTTACCTTCCTCCTGTGAAGAAGTGAGCCCTGTGTATTGCAAGACATCCTTGACCTCTACTTACCATAGGGTAAGAGTTTCTACCACCTGCTCTGAGAACCACTGGAATAGATGAGTAGACTCACTATTTTTCTTTAGATTAGAGTAAAATTTATATTGGGTTTAAAGTACTTTTCATGATATTGAGCTTTGTGTTTATTTTGCTTGAGTTTTTGCATTAGTTTGCTTTGAGCCCTCTGACCACACAGAAGTGGTGTGTCTTTAATGTCTAACTTAGAAGACCAAAAATATTTGATGATTAAAAGAAAAGAAGGAAGGGAGGGAATATATCTTCCAGCTTTTGTATATGTGCCCTATTAAGATGAAGATAACCAACAACAACCATGAACGTTTTTGAGTCAGAATTGAATGGACTAAAATACTATTATTTATAAACAAAAGGGAATATGAAAAAGGAAAATATATAGTAATATAGAATTGGGAAAGACATATTTAGAATGATCGGCCAAGATAAACATTTTGTGGAAAACGAAAAGAAAAGGTAATTTTTTTCTTGATGGAAAAGTAAAGTAGAAGTTTCTGCAGACATACGCCTTCAGCATTAACAATAGCTACCAACACTTATATAGTGTTTACTATGTGCCAGACACTCATCTAAGTGTTTATACATGTTAAATCATTTCATCTTCACAACAATCCCATTTTACAGGTGAGAAAACTGAGGTAGAAAGATGTTTATTTAGCACATTGTCCAAGGTCATACAACCAAAGTGAAGGAGCTGGAGTTTGAACCTGTGTAGTCTGATACCACGTCTAGTTTTCAACCTCTCTTCTATATTATTGAGGCTTATGTGCCAGTCACTTAAAGTAGGATTTTAAAATAATAGTATTTTTGCTGAGTAAATTAGTTTTACTATTATAATGCTATGAAAGGTTTAAACAATGTGATTCAGAGAATAGAAGGCCAGCGCAATTCTTAGTTATGAGACAGTCCCGTGCACACGGGCAGGACACTAAGCATCTTTGATTTCTGCCCACTAAATACCAGAATTCCATATTTTAATTATACAAATAGCACATGAATGCATTCTCATGATAAAAATTTAAACTACAGAAGTTCGTAAGGTAAAATCATCTTCCTTCACAATCCTCTAACAGTTTCTCTCTCTTCCTCAAAAATAACAGTTTGGGATGTTTCTTTCTGCTCCTTTTTCTAAGAATTTATGAGTACATACACATACACATAATTTTCTTACATAAAATGGCTGGGAAGTACATATATTTTTTCGTTTCTTTCCTTCATTTATTCTGGTGATTTTTTTCGTACCGGAATATATGGACCTTTCTAATAGTAGCTTAATAAGCCATAAATGTATGCTAGAAATTTGTACAAGTCATTCTCCTGAGCCAGCCTAGTGGTTAAGGTTTGGCATGTCTGGCTTCATTGGCCCAGGTTCCATTCCCAGGCACGGAACCACACCCCCTCATCTGTCAGTAGCCATGCTGTGGCAGCAGCTCACATAGATGATCTAGAAGAACCTACAGCTGAAATATACAACTATGTACTGGGGCTTTGGGGAGAAAAGAAAAGGAGGAAGATTGGCAACAGATGTTATCTCAGAGAGAATCTTTCCCAGCAAAAAAAAAAAAAAAAAAAAAAATGGCATGCTCCTATTGATAGATATGTTACTTGCTTCTAATTTTTTAAACAAACAAAAAAAACACATGAATTTTTCTCCCTTGGACAAACATCTTCATGTTTGTTGCCAACGTTTTTTTCTTTTTTAGAATGGATTCCTGGAAGTGGAATTTCACTGATACTACCAACCTTTCCTCTAAAACAGTTTTCCCAAGTAAGCCTGCATTAAGAGATGAATGTGCCATGTTCTTACTCCCTGGCCATCAATGAATATTATTGATGTTTTTTAATATTTTGCCAAGCTGACCTGTGCAAAATGATAGCTCATTGTTTTAAATTGCATTTGCTGGTGACATTTAGCATCTTTTCATTTCTTTTTGGCTGTTTGTATTTCCTTTTTATAGATACCCCTTTTGTTCTATTAAATTATTTTTTTTAATATGGCATTTGTTTCTTACTTTTCTTTGCTGTCTCTTATCGTAAAATCTGAATTTCAAAATAGCAAGTTTGTGAGTTGTTTCCTTTATGGATTCTGGGTTTGGTGTGTTTTTTTTTTGTCTATTTGTTTTGTTTTATTTTGTTTTTTGGTGAGGAAGATTGGCCCTGAGCTAAGATCTATTGCCAATCTTCCCCTTTTTGCTTAAGGGAGATTGTCCCTGAGCTAACATCTGTGCCAATCTTCCTCTATTTTGTATGTGAAATGCCACCACAGCATGGCTTGATGAGTGGTGCGTAGGTCTGTGCCAGAGATCTGAACCCATGAACACCAGGCTGCCAAAGTGGAGCATGTGAACTTAACCACTACACCACTGGGAAGGACCCATGGTGTCTTATTTTAAGGAAGTTCTTCCCTACCCCGAGAGTGTAATCATACAATTATGTATTGTTTTATGATGCTTAATAGATGTAAGTTTATGTCTTTAGACCATTTGGAATTCATTTTTGTGTGAGGTAAACATTGTCTAAATAATACCAGTAAGCATTTATAGGATATCTACCATACCCTAGGCACTGGGCTAAATATATATATATATTTTTACAACTGCTGCCAATCTTTTTCTTTTTTTTGTTCTTTATCTCCCCAAATCCTCCTGGTACATAGTTGTATATCTTAGTTGCGGCATGTGGGACGCCACCTCAACGTGGCCTGATGAGTGGTGCCATGTCCGTGCCCAGGATCTGAACTGAGGAAACCCTGGGCTGCCGCAGCGGAGCACACAAACTTACCCACTAGGCCACAGGGCTGGCCTCATGGGCTAAATATTTTTAATGGGTTACCAAATTTAATCCTCCCAACATTCATACAAGATAACTGTTTTTTTCTTACTAACTGCATATGAAGAAATTGAAACACAGACAGGTTATTAACTTGCTTAGGGTTGTAAAAGTAAGTGATAAAACTGTGATTCGAACTCAAGCAGAATTCACTCCACAGTGGATATTTAAGAATTCCGAAAGCTTCTCTGAGTCCTCACAGCATTCTATTAGGATGAAGGATCAATTTCCACTTTTAAGGAAATCTGTGATAGTATGATTGTTGTTCTAATTCTACAACTGTTTAGAGAGATGGAATTTGGGATCCAGGATATATATAAAACAGTGGTTCCCAAACTTGAGCAGGATTCATAATCCCCTGAATGGCTTATTAAAAGACAGATTTGGGGGAGGGGGGCCGGCCCAGTGGTGCAGCGGTTAAGTGCGCACGTTCTGCTTCTAGCGACCTGGGGGTTCACCGGTTCAGATGCCGGGTGCGGACATGGCACCACTTGGCACACCATGTTGTGGTAGGAATCCCACGTAGAAAGTAGAGGAAGATGGGCACGGATGTTAGCTCAGGGCCAGTCTTCCTCAGAAAAAAGAGGAGGATTGGCAGCAGTTAGCTCAGGGCTAATCTTCCTCGAAAAAAAAGACAGATTGGGGAACCCCACCCCAGAGCTACTGATTCAGTAGGTCTGGGTTAGGGCCTGAGAATTTACATCTCTAAAAAGTTGCCAGGAATTGGAGAGGCTGCGGACTCACAATAAACCATTATGTTGTAGTGTCTTAATAAATAATTGAATTGTCCAAACACAGTTCTTGGAACACTCCATCATTTCTTAACTGATCTGAAAGGCCACCGCCTTCTATGAACTAAATTTCTACATGTATATGGATCTCTTTTTCAAATCTCTTCCATTCTGTTAATGTATTTGTTTTTAAACTAGCACTACACTATTTTAATCACTATATCTTTATAGTACGTCAGCATACATATCTGATAGGGCACCTCCCTTCTATAAATGGGAAATTCTTTTCAAAATAATTGAGGTTATTCTAGGCTGTTTTATCTTTCAGATAATCTAGAGAATTATCTTCTCAAATTCCATCATGGCTTTTTAATTGGGATTGCATCAAATCACAAATAAACATGGATGTACTAAGATTTTTTCAGTATGGTATCTGGAAAAATTGTATGTCTTTCTCCATATATTCTGGTTTTCTTTTATTTCTGCTGAAAGAGTTTGAAGGACTACTTCATAAAAGTCCTTAACATTTCGTGTTTGGTTTGTTTATAGGTGTTTTATATTTTTCTTGAACTGCTGAAGGGATTTATTTTACTTTCACATTTTAATTGATTATTTCTGGTGTAAAGGTATTGATTTTTAAAATACTGATCTTACTTTCTTATTGGTTCTAATTGTTTTATAGTTGACCGTCTTGTATTTTTTGTCAACCATATTATGTATAAAGAATCATTTTTAAAAAATGTTTCCTCCTTCTTTTCTAATTGTCTTGAACAGAATTTCCTCTTTAATATCGAATAGTAGTGATGGTGATGGGCAGTTCTGACATTTTCTTGATTATAATGGGAAGTTTTCCAATGTTTCATCAGTGAATATAATGTTTGCTGTTGATTTCGTATAGACAGAATTTTCACAGGAAGTTTCTTCTGTACACAAGTTATAGAGAGTTTATGTCAGCAATGGGGGTTGTATTTTGTGAGATAGGTTTTATTAACAGATGAAAAATTATCATTATTACCATTGAGAGACTTCCTCTTTTACTCTGTTAATATTATTTCAACCTACTTATTTATATGCTGTTGCTCACTATCCTGTTAACCATACTATTGAGATATTCCTGCAAAGAGCCTGCTTCACCAGCATGTTTGATCTCCTAATATATAACTGAATTTCATATGCTAATATTATATTGAAGATTCTTACAGTTATGTGCATAATTTGTGTTATGCTATTGTTTTTTCCACTATTCTTTGTCTGTTTTTTGAGACTACTATCGTGATAGGACACTATCTTTTTCAGTGCTTTGGAACTGTTTATTTCGTGCAGGGAGTATTTGTTTCTGGAAACTCACCTTGAAAACTGTCTGGATTTGTGAATTAATACATATAGAGTTTTGTCTGTTAAAGTTTTCCCTTTGAACACGGCTTTAATGATATACCGTAAGTTTGAATATGTAATGTTCCCACAATGAGTTATCTCAACAGCAAAAATGTTTACATTTTTTTCAACTGAGCACCTTTTGGACAAGCAGACACTTAAAATATTGTAGAAAGTGAAGCCAACAATGCTTCTGCTCTGCTGGAGCTTACATTCTCGTGGGAGGAGGTAAGGCCGAAGAAGTCAGCACATGCCCAAGTAGGATGCTATGAGATGATGATAAGTGCTCTGAAGGGAACGCACCAGGGAGATGTGATGGAGGACATGTACTGTGGCTACCTGAGATGGATGCTCTGAGGAGGGGATAATGTAACTATGAACTGGATGAGGAATAGGAGCCAGTCATACAAGGATCTAAGAGAAAAGGATTGTGGACAGAAGGAACAACATGGTGGTTGTTGGTAGTGGCATAACCAAGGAGGAGAGAGAGGAAGATGGATAAGTCCGTTAATTGTATTTCTAAAGTCCACCTATCCTTAATTAATACTATGGTCATTTAATTTATGTCCAGACTGGGACACATTTGAGTGGGAAAGGGGATGCTACTGATAATTACTTGAGAAGAAAAGTCATAAACTGGAACCATCAGACAAACCAGGTCATATGGACACCGTCTTAATTCTTTTTCTCTCTACTTCATCTGTCAGTTGTTAAAAGAAGAGTATTAAGATCTCCCAGCCCATTTATGGTTACCCGATTTCTCCTTGCTTTTCTATGAAATACCTCTGTTTGTTTATTCTAATGCTCTTCCCTTCATTTGATTGAGTTTGATATTTAGATCACCAGAACTGCTTTCTTTTGTTAGTGCTCACCTCGTATACCTTTGTCTCTCCCTTTGTTTTTAACTTTTATTTGTCATTTTGCTGAGATTAGCTCTTGTAAACAGTGAATAGAGGTACTTACTCAGACTCAGGAATTCAGAAACTTATTTTGTTTATTCATGTTTATTGTGATTGTTAACAATTTGGATTTATTCCTCTCATTTGTTTTTATATTTACCATACTTTCTTGTTGCTTCTTTTACATCTTTCCTACCTCTTTAAAAATTGACCAATTTATCTTTATTCTGTTTTTTCCCCTGTAATGATTCTGAAGTTATATATCCTACTTATAATCTTCTAATAGTTACTCATAAATTTACAACATACTTTTTCAAGTTTATAGTCTTAAATCAATCTGGAGTTAATCTACCTTCCTCTCCCCATTCCCATAAAGGCATTAGCATACTTTTTCTTCATTTCTCAATGTCTTCTTTACTGGATCCCGATTATGTGCTGATGTCATCTGAAATTATAGTTTGAGGTTACTGTTAATTTCACTGCAGACCTTTCCTCTGTGTGTTATACTATTGCCATTCTTTCTTATTTTAATGCATTAATCACATTCGAAGCACCTAAAATTTCTGAATTTTAATGCATTGTGGTAAATTTCTGAGAATTATAACTTTGTAGGGAGTGTGATATTGTAAACGTGCTTCTTAGTTTTCTTTCACATGATGTTGTACATTTTTAATAAGCGTTGCGTTCTAATACATCAATATAATAGAATTGTCTCAGATTCTTCTTTTTCTTGAAACACTTTTGAGTGCTTATGTGACTTTTCTTGTGATATTCATATTCTTATTTTCAGCATTACAAATATTCTCTCTGTAGATTGTCATTCTTGCTATGTTAGCAAGAAAGAGTAAGATAGTAGAAAATTACCCAATAGATTCCATTACCTTAAGAATATATCAGATATTCATATTTTGAGTTAATAGTAACATTAGTATGATGTAAGAATTTGTCTAAACCCTTTATCTGAATGAGTTTAAAAACTAGCATTTCAGGGGCTGGCCCGGTGGTGCAGCGATTAAATGCACATGTTCTGCTTTGGCGGCCCTGGGTTCACTGGTTCGGATCCCGGGTGTGGACATTGCACCGCTTGCTGTGCCATGCTGTGGCAGGCGTCCCACATATAAAGTAGAGGAAGATGGGTGTGGATGTTAGCTCAAGGCCAGTCTTCCTCAGCAAAAAGAGGGGGATTGGCAGCAGTTAGCTCAGGGCTAATCTTCCTCAAAAAAACAAAAATACTAGCATTTCAAAAATTTAAAAAGGACATGGTTTTGCCCTAAAAGATGTATGGATTTAGGCAGGTGTAGATGGTAATTAGCAAGTTGTTCTGATAGTTCATAGAACAGTTTGACTTCAAGAGAGCAAAGGAGAGAATATGTTTCTTTTATTGCCCCTGTATTTTTTTTTTTATTTATCCATGTCACTGTGCTATTATAAAAGCAGCTGGCTGACTTACGTTATCTCTGTACCTGAAACTCAACAAAGGCACCTATATCCTCTTTCTGCCTTCTGCTCCCATATCATTTGCTGTTCAACAAAGGAGAACATTTGAGCTCTGATATATTTGAACACTTTTATTCAAGCATTAGGGATATGATTGTTACAGCACAGGGAAGAGGGTAAGTTTTATTTATCTAATTTAGTAAATGGGTAGTACATATTTCTCATGTGCAATTGAAAAAGAAACCCAAATTAGATAACAGCCATACCTTCTTATGTGATAGAAAACTGAACTATTTTCCATGTATAAACTAAGAATACATACAGAGTATGTTTATAGTAAAAACTCAGATATGAGAGAAATTTTGTTGCTTTTCACATTGAGTCAAAAGTAAATTTGAAGAAAATATGTACATAAAATTCCTTATTCTCGGGAATATTTTTAGGTAATAGTTATAACGACAATAAAAGTTATCTCTGCATCAGTAATGGAAACTGTTTGACCAATCTTCTTGCCTTTGACCATGACAGGCTTCACATATACCATTTTATAACCGTATTGAGCCAAGGATACAACTTCAGAATCACTCTCAACATGCTGTAACGACTATCAGTTGAACAGATGTTATATAGGATGAAAAGCTTTTTGCTGTGAATTTATGCTGGTTAATATAATTAATGAGTAGCACCAGGAAAAGAGAATTTGGTAGGGCTAAGATTGAATGATGAAGGTATTCAGTATGTAGTCTGAGATTCAATGAGGTTGGGGCCGGGTAAAAAATAAAAATCACTAGCAACATTGATGCCTGAAAAGAATTTTCTATCATTGCAAGCTTGTTTCGTGGGGTTTTGTGATGTAGAAGTAACGGAAAGATGTGAGATAGATAGGACTTGTGATGAACAGATGAAAGATCTGCATTAGAAATGTTCAGTTTTTCCTTAAGAATAAGAAGGAAGAACACAAGTGAAAAGAAAGAAGTGACTAAAAGAGAAGAGCTGGGCCAAGCCCGGTGGTGTAGTGGTTGGGTTTGCCCCCTCTGCTTCAGTGGCCCAGGGTTCGCGGGTTCCGATCCTGGGCACGGACCTACACACCACTCATCAGCCATGCTGTGGCAGTGTCCCACATACAAAATAGAGGAAGATTGGCAGTGATGTTAGTTTGGGGACACTCTTCCTCACCAAAAGAGAGAGAGAGAGAAGAGCTATGGATTTGGGTTTTCAGGAGAGTTTGGGCTGGAGTAGAGAGAGAGGTGTTTGGGAGATTTGGGGAAGTAACTGTCCTTTATGTAAAGAATATTGAGAAAGGCAGCTATGACATTTTATATGGGTTCTAAACCAGTTGAAACACAATGCTATATGGCATTCTTTCCTTAAGAGACTGAGAGGAAGTATTCTTAATCACTTTTTTGAGTGTCAAACTTTGTTTATTTAGGTGGAAATCTGTACATTGTCTGAACTACAGGAAACCTTAGTTATGTGTGGACTACACTACAGGATTGTTCCTGACCACATCAGATGTTTTAAATCTACTTATACATCCTCAGAAATTCAAAAGTAAAAGATTATAAGTAGGTGCAGAGGGAAAAGCACCTACAATCCTAATTCCAGAAATAAACTCAGGTATTGTTTTGGCCTATTTCCTTCCAGGCATTTTTCAAAGCACTTTTACGTATTTCAGATCATTCTTTGTAAATATCTCTATGTCCTAAATATTTTCACTAACCTACTGTATAATTATTTTCCCATTTTATTAAAAAATATGTATAAATGTAATCATAAATTAACATTTGATACCTTATGTGAATATAGCATATTCTAGTAATATAGTCAGTGCTCTGTATTCTTTATATGTTAAGTATTTATACCCAACTTTGCAAATTAGAGAACAGATTTAGCTACTACAATAAAGAGACCCCAAAGTTCAGTGGCTTAATCGAGTAAGATGTTTATTTCTCTTCCTCATGTAACAGTCTAGAGGTTGCTAAATTGTCTTGGGCTGGTAGGCATTTGTGCCGTCCTCAACATGTGGTGTCCATTTGTGGGCTAAAGATGTTCTGGCCATCTTTGAGCTCGGAGGAGGGAGAAGGGGGTTGTGGTAGCACTCACAATTATTTTTAAGGGCGAGATTCAGAATGGCACACATCACTTCTGCCCACATGACATTAGTAGAACTTAGTTGGCCCAGCTCAACTCTAAGAAAAGTTGAATTTTGTGCTGAGCACCCATGTGTCCACATAAATTCTATTAGTGTGAAAGAAGGAAAAAAGGATATGAGGAGACAACTAGCAGCTAATTGCACTTTCAAATAGGATGTTGTGGGAATATCCATAAATTCATGAAATAAAAGCCAAATATAAACTGATGTAGGGTCATTTTGAATATCCTCATACAATCAAATTGCTAAAATTCCTGTAAGAAAATTTCTAAAATGGATTCTATTTTATGACTGACTTAGTTACTTAAAACTGGTATTGGTTTTTGTCTTAATTAATTACAGGATTACTCTTACTCTGGGTTGACTTTTAAATTTGATGCTAGTTTCCTAATGTTAAACTGAAAAAAAAGTGACTACTCTTAGACATCCACTGGAAATTTTATGAGCTGTAAAGTCAATGGCAGTTCACTGACTTGCTAATTTGGAAAAATTAGAGGCGATCTACATTTACAAGTTCCTTTCAAGTAATCTAATGAAAGGTCAGGAATAAGAGGTTCAGTGTGACTACCACTGCCATCATGCTTGAGATTTCATTTCTGTTAACATAGCTACTGTTGCTTTTGGCCTGTGGAAGCAGTCACATTGTTTGCGGCATCAGTCTTGTTAGTTGCTAGCAATTGTTGTGTCATCATCAATAAGCACATATCATTGTCTTTCAAGGCAAAGCTTTTAAAGATAGAAACACTGACTAAAGAGATTTAAGAATGCCATGAATTGGAATGTATCATCTTAATATTTATTGTTATAGTATATAAACCAAAAAAAGTTACATCTACTTTATATGTTCTTCAAAAAGATTTTTTTTTCATGTTTAAACTACTTTGACTGGTAAAATTAATTTTTGCTACATGTTTTCAGAACCCTCTTATTAATGCAGTCACCATATTTTATAAATCCTAAATCAAGTGACAAATCTGACAAATATTGCTCTGATTTTTGAATAATTAGTTATGAAAATCGTGTATTAATATTAAACTGCTTTAAGCTATACACTTACTGAATCACCTATATTGAAAATAGTAATAATACTTAAAATTGAGAATATCCAAGAAAATGTAGAATATCTAACTGCTATATTTTTAATTTACTTATTTCTTGCTTTATTACACAAATAATTTGACAGAGTTTACAAAATAAAAAGGATTTTTAAAAAATCATAAACAGAAAAACATAAAATTGAGAGGAGAGAACAGAGCACAAACATGCAAGCCATAAGATTCTACGTATCTCCTAATGGTTGAAATTAATATTTGTTTCTGAGCTACCTGTTGGCCACAGTGAAAAAAGAAACATTATCACATATATGATTTTCATTGTACAAAACATAGGAAATATACTGGATTTCCATGAGAAGAAAAGATTTTCCTGGAACATAGTCTTATTGAGGGCTTTGGACACTCAGATACAGTGGGTGAACAGTGACCTTATGAACATTCCTGCAGCATATGCATTATCAGATTGCATAAAACAACATCTAGTATTATCTTTCCATAATATGTAAGGTTGTGGCACCAAAGTGTGTAACTAAATAAAAGAAAGTCTGTGAGAAGCTAAGATGATACAACGCAGGGATACCCCTTCTGATAGTCTTGTTTAATCCACAAGGAAAATCTAGATCATTTAGGCAAAATCTCAACTCTCCAGAAGTAAAAATAGACTTCACATCCTTCAAATTATGGTCGTTGCACATATTTAACGTATTCAACAGTTTCATTAGCCAGATTGCTCCTTGAGGGCAGGGTCTTCCTCTGGCACAAGCTCTTTTGCATCCAGAACAGACCTGAGTGCCTACTAAACCAACCCAGGGATCGTGGCTAAAGTCCATGAAATTAACATTCCTGCAGGTTGTGAAAAATAGGTTATTCAGTAAGACATAATATCCCCCAGTATTGAGAACCAAATGAGACTTTCAAAGTGTCGTAAAATGTTAATCTTTTTTCCATCTCAAAATACAATAAAACTACTTTCATAAAAAGTTCGGTTTTGAAAACAAAATTTTACATACGTCAATAACAAGACAGTTTTACAAGTCAAGTAATGATACCAGTGTGGTAAACATTACTTTGGTTTTGTTTTAAACTCTTTTATTTCACGACTTTTTATCATGCTACTCAAATTTAAATCCTATAAACAAAGAAATATATATGTATAAGGACCATGTATCATATTATCTAGCAGGATTTCTTAGAGTATATGATGTTAGCATTTAAAATACAGATATTAAAAATATCTGTGATAATCCAATCATTTATTCATCCACCAAATATATTCTGACCAACTACCATATGATACCACAGGGAAAAAACTGGATAAAGTCTGAGCTTGCTCTGTCCTATTAGAATCTTAGAAATTTTGGTCTAGTGGAGGAGACCAAATCAAACAGGTAAATACAACATGTAAAGAAGACACGCACACACACACACACACACACACACATTTAGGTGCTGATACATAAATTTTTAAAAACAAAAAATAAGTAATTGAATGGAGAATGACCACAGGCACTATTCATATAAAATAGGAAAAGCCTTGCAGAGCAAGGACCTAAATAAAAACTGGGAGCAAATCACCTGAATTTGTGAGGAAAGGGTATTCACCAGGGATATATATTTGCTACAGTTCTTGAGACGAGAAAATACTTGAATTTTTCCAAAAGCCGAAAGAAAGCCTGTGTTGACAGAGCAGAGTGAATGAGAAAAAAAGTTTAGTAAAAGGAGCTTGAACGAGGAGCAAGGACCAAGAGCAAGTTCAGGTAGGACCTCACGGCCATGGTAAGACCTTTGGATTTTTTTCCAAGGTGATGGGAAGCCATTGAAGCAGATGATTGACATGATCTGATTTCTACTTTTAAAAGCTCACACAGGCTATTGTGTGAGAATGGATTTTAGGTTAGGGATGGGAGTGGGAATTGGAGAAGAGGGTAAAAAGTGGAGGCAAAGAGACCAATTAAAAGGCTATTTTAAAGTTCACCTCAAAGATGATGGTGGCCTGGACTAGAGTTGGAGTAATGGAGGTGAGGAAAAGTGGTTAAATTCTAAATACATTTCGAATATAAGACAACGTGATTTGCTGGTGGGTAGGACAGAGGATGTGTAAAAAGGAAAATAAGTCAAATATTTCTTCCAGACCTGAGTAACTAGGGGATTTTCTGAGACGAAAAAACTGTGGGATGGAGGAAACTTTAATCCATGTTACTAAGTGACAGAAGCCAATTCTAAAAGACCATGTACTGCGCGATTCCAACTCTATGACATTCTGGAAAAGGCAAAACTATGGAGACAGGGAAAAGATCAGTGATTGCCAGGGGTTAGGGGTGGGGGAAGGACGAATAGGAAGAGCACAGAGGATTTTTAGGTCAGTGAAAACACTCTGGATGATGTTATAATGGTAGATACATATCATTATACATTTGTCACTACCCATCGAATGTACAACAGCAAGAGTGAACCCTAATGTAAACTATGGACTTTGGGTGATAATGATATGTCAATGTAGGTTCACCAGTTGTAACAAATATACTATTCTGGTGGGAGATGTTGATAACGGGGGAGGCTATGCATGTGTAGGGGCAGGGGGGATATGGGACGTCTCTGTACCTTGCCTTCAATTTTGCTGTGAACCTAAAGCTGCTTTAAAAAAATCATCTTAATAAAATTTTTTAAGTAAACATGGATTAACCAAGACAAATCATGTTCAATAAAGTTTACTGTAAACTAGAAGAAAAAACTGTGTGAAAAGCTGGATGGCAGGGAGTGGAGGATCAAGAGTTCAATTTTGAACAGTCTTAAATTAGAAGAGCCTATTAGTCATCCAAAGGTGATATTGCCTAGGCAGTTGAATGTACAAACCTGGACTTCTTGGGAGGTATATAGCTAGAGTTGTAGATTTGAGAAATAGCTGCCTTTAGATGCTATTTAGAGGTGGAGCACTTGGTGAGATAACCTACTGAGTGAGTGTGCTTAGAGAAGAGAAGGAAGCTGAATATGGAGTCCCTGACACTCTAGCACTTAGATAGTGTAATCAGGAGCTCCATCCATCAGGAGAGTCTGAGAAGCAGTGTTACATGAAGTAGGAGGATGCTCAGTTGCATCTTGTGTTTCAGCAATGAGGAAGTGTGTCGAGCGCTATTGAAAGGTTGGGTATGATGAAAACTGAAACTTGACCATTGGATCTGGGACCATGGGGCTTACTGACACTCTTAGTAGCTGTTTCTATAGAGTGGTGGGAATGGAAGTGTGATTAGAGTGAGTTAAAGGGAAAATGGGAAAAGAAAATGAAAGAGCAAATTTGGGGTTCTGCTGTAAATTAGAACATAGAAGTGTGACAGTAACTGGAGGGGGATGTAGGGTTAAGGATGCTTTCTTTTGTTTTTTTTTTATTTTTTAAGGTAAAGGTATTAATAGTACATTTCCTTGTAAGCTGATAGGACTGATCCAATAGAGAGGAGAAAATTAATGAAACAGGGAACATAATTGTAAGAACAAAACCCTTGAGGCAAGAAGGGATGGGAATCTGTGGACATGTGGAAGGCTCCAGCTTGGAGTGGTAATTCTGACAATTTATCCACTATAATGGGAAAGAAAGCAGATGATACAGCTACAGATGCAGCTAGGTTGGGAGATTTGGTGGTGGAAAAAGATTGTTCTTTTTTTATTGTTTGTATTCTTTCAATGGAATAAAAAGCAAATCACTATCTGGAAGAGAGGATTGGAGAGAAGATGTAGAAGGTTTGAGGTGAGAGGAGATGATGTTAAGTAGCCTCCATACATGGAGGTGAAAATTGACCAGGAAAAAGAAGCAAGATTGCCAGGCAGTGTTGAAAGCTCACTCGTGGTTATAAATATAGGAGAATAAGCAAGGCTAAAATCTTTAGCAAATGAAGGAAGTGACCAGAGCAGTAGATAATTGTACCAGGAGCTGGGTTTGTTTGCTTGTTTGTTTGTTTTTAAGGAGGAAAGGAAAAGGGCGTAGAAGAGGCAGTAAGTTGGATATTTACTGAAGTCAAACAAACAAACTTCAAACAAAGACACTTTCTAAAATATAAGGCCAGAGAATGACTAGAAATCAATAGCAGCAAAGACTGAAACAATTTACTCCGTGTTCCTGGTAAGTTCTCTTCCCTTCCTCATCCTCCAGCCTAAATCAGACACTCTTCACAGCTAGACTGAAGGGGAGGCCCACAGATTTTGTGTGCTCCCATGAGACCACCACCCTCCTCTGCCCACTGCCCTCTGCCCCGGATTCTCCCCCTCCCCCATGCCACAAACTTCCCATGATTTGTTTATTCCCAAGAAAGAGGCATTAATTAGGACCGCGTACCCTCCATCCCTAATTGACTGCCAGGACTATATCCAGCACACCTTGTAGCTCTTTACTTCGGTCACCGTCAGAAGTCCGTGGCTCCCGCATCATCCTTCTTCTCCAGCACAACATTCTTCACATTTTCCTGGACATCTTCTCGTCTGACCTTATCTCTTACTACTCAACTTGTTTCATGAATGCCTTATTCTCAACCTCTTTTGTGAATGCCTTATATTTTAGAAAGTGTCTGAATCGAAAACTCCAGAAATTTACTTTTATCATTGTAATTTACCACTAGAATCCACAATACGGGACAAGGGTCTAATTTCAAACTGTTTCGGTGATATATAGTTAGAGTCCAAGCTCCCTGAATTGAATCTCGTGGAATTCAGGAAAATTGGGTAGATATGCATCTGTACTGTGGTAACACATTCCCTCCCATGGACTATTTTTCTTCTTTCTGAACTGAATGCTTCTTTGGTTTTATGCTACTCGTTAATGCCTACGTAGTAACTCACTTCTGACAAAGTCCTATCTACATTGCTAGTGTTTCATTTAACAAACCTGCCACTTGAGGCAGAGGTGGAATCTGAGGTGTTCGTAATATGAATCATTACTTGATTCAAGTTACTCATTTATTCAAATTGCTGAAGAAATGTCCAGAGACTGTAGAAATTCTGCTTCTCTCCTGTAAAAAGTGCAAAATTAAGAATTAAGGGTGGGGAGGTATTGTCTTAAATGAAGGTTAACAGACTTTAGGGTTTCATATACCTATATCACTTTTAAAAATTAAAAATAGGCAATTGGACAGAGGTTCGCCAACCATTTAAAAAAATCTAACACCTGTTTTCACCAACATTTCATTAAAGAATTGTGATTTTCACACTTTAAAAAGTCACTGCATTTCACAATATAACTGTATCGCATTGTCCTCATTTTTTTCCTTCTTTCTATAATGGACTAATGAAAACCATAGCGTGGACCTACAATAAGCTGCAGACCAGAGTTAAGGAAACTGAATTAGCTGACCTCTGTGCAGTTACAAATATGATTTGCCATGATAATATTATTTAGTGGTATGCAAACTTGTGTACTTATCTCTCTTATTCAGTCTACTTCATTAAGCCCACTTAAAACTTCCATAAAATTTCCAGAAATGATACTAGAATCTATATTAGATGTCTCTCGTTATATTTACTTTGCTATAGTGTCTTCGAGCATTGCTACAAGATCGGATGCAGCTGTTCAGACTGTTTAATATAAACATTTTTTAAATTTAATAATTTGGTAAAAACACTATAGTGATAGTATTGATAGAAAATGACAAACAAAAAATGATGTATAATTTGTTACTTTAAGTTTAATATTTTCTCTTTAGCATATTTCCTAGTATTTTTATGAATAGGCTTACATTTTTGCATCTTGTAACCATAATGTACATGAGAGCACCTATTAGCACAAAGTTTCTGCGTAATTAATTAGAAAATTCACTGAGTGATAGATTCTCAGGTTTATAAAATACATAAAAGGTCATCAATTTTAACCTCATCAGATGGGCACTTGAGTTTTCTTTATAGCCTTACCTTGGGAACGTCTAATGATAGGGAATTCACCATGTCTCCATTAAACCCATTTTATTATCTGCCACCTTGAAATTAACTTTACTTTTCATATATATAGCTTCTATAATTTCCACACACTTATCCTTTTTCTGGACCTGAACCACATAGATAAATTCCTTGCTTTTCCATGTGATGGCTTTTCAGCCTCATATGTCATTCCTCCTCTCAGGTTCTCTCCCGGTTCGATAGCGTCAGTTTTTATGGCTACCGTTCCCATAAGATTTTCAAGCCCACTCGTTAGTCTGTATTCTTTCCATGAAATGTCTTCCAGCTTGTCGGTTTGACACTGGCTCAACACAGTAGTCTGCATGGTTTAACCACCCTGAATACAATAGAATTAGCACTTTACAATATAATAAGACAGCAGAAGATCTAATTTTCTTTCTATTCTTTTTCCCAAGCGCATCACATTGTGGCTTATGTTGATCTTATCTTCAACTACTATCTTTATGTATTTTGCACATTTTTTCCATTCCTATTTGTTTCTATATGGCATATTTAATGAAAATTTCACTTTGTTAGATTTAACCCCTTTTGCCAACCCATAAATATTATTTTCCAGCCTATAAATATTTCACATTTCCCTTCTATGGGTCTACATCTCTCCCAGCTTTGTTTCTTTTACTCGTTGGGGTGGTTATCTTCAGCATCCCACCCAGCCGTGGAGGAGCTGACCAGGACAGGGTTGATAGAAAAGCACCATGGCATGCCACAGATGGCAGTTCAGTTGCCTCTGCATTGCCAGAGATTCATTCATCAGTGCCAGAGAGAAAAAAATACTCCAAATTCTTTTCTTCCTGTCAGCATTACTCACATTGTTTTAAACATTTCTATAATTACCTATCTATGCAAAGAATTGTGTTAGGTGCTATGGGTTATTAAAGTGATTTGTGGATAGATTTATTGGGTCCTACTAAACACTATAGTAGATCCGTCTTTCTACCTATAATATATGCCACAATTATGTAAAACTACTGATTATAAATTTCATTTTCAATTGACCTATAAAAACCTAAAATTTAAAATCCAATATGCCCTTGTTGACTATATAGATATTTATGGGTGGTTTCCGTTTAGATTTTATATATATGCACACATATACAGATGAAAAAAGTTCTATTTCTGTCCTTGAGGAGCTTACAGAGGCTCCATCAGGCCTTGGGAAATTCAGATTAATTTAATCCACTCTGTTTTCCCATGTAGTGATATTCAGAATGAGGCCAGGTTGCAATGATTTTTTTTTTTTTACCTTAGCAAACCCTTCCCCTCCTTATGACTATCTTTTCCATGATGAAGTTTCATAAAATATCAATATGATTATGATATTGTGGTCTGTCTCCTAGAGTCAAGCATGGTCTATTGACCACTTATGTTTGACATAACAAAGATAATCATCTGTGTTAGTGATTACATTGACCACATTATTGACTGCTTATGTTGTAAATAGTTTCCATGCATTATTTCACTTAGACCACGTGACACCACTTTATCATTACCCCATGTTACAGATAATAAAAATGAAACACAGAATGGTCAAGTATGCCCAAAGCCGTATAACCAAGGGATGGAGCCAGGATTCCAACCCAGGCTGAGTCCAAATTCTAAGTTTTTAAAAATATGTCTTCTTGCCAATCACAGTCCCATATATGGCCCAGGAAGAACACAAGAATTACAGAGCCATAAACTGTCATGTGGACAATACATAATTGCCCCCAAAATTATGACGATAATAAAGGAATCTCTGAGGAAGTTGTATTTAGCAGACAGTAGACCAAAGATGTGTAAAATAGCGTGAAGTTCTAAAGGCAGCTGAAAGTCCAGAGAGCATTGTCAGCACCTCACATTTGTTCTTGGCTGAGAAAGCTGTCCTGACACAAGTACTCTGTCTACTTTGTAAAGTAATTACACCTGCACCTGTAATTAATTCTTTGGAAGTTAAACGGCATGGCAGAATCATCCGAAAGGAGAACCAGAATACTACCTCTTGCCCAGTGCTGTAGCTACCTGCTCACCACAGTAAAATAGGGGATATGAAAGCCACTGGCGCCAGGTGTGGAACATCACAGACCCTGAATGAATGTTTATTAATGCATTCAAAGTACTGGTGTGCTGGACTTGGAAGGAATGGGCCACAGAGGACAACAGAATATCCCACAAAATGAAAACATAGCACAAATACTGTGCACGCACACACACACACATTCACACACAAAGAAACACTTGGAAAGTAATACTTGATTCACTAAAAGTGCTCTTCAACCCTGTGGCAGAGCCAACAGACATCTGGGAAACCAGAAAGATGAGGAAAAATTAGCCTGAGCTACAAGCACGATGGAAGGATGTGACGGGAAAGAGGTTTTTTTGTGCAAAATTTCAGGGCCAGCTGTTAACTTCAAGAGGTGGCTGCAAAGAGTGACAAGTGTGAACGCAATAGATTCTTTCATTTGTAAAAAGCCAGTTAATTTTGTGAGTACAGGAAAATATTAACTGTTTAAAGGAGAAATGAGAGTGCTTTCTTAGAGAGATTGTAGAGGTTAGTATTTTCTAGCCACTGACCACAGGGAAACCATCATCAGTGGCATCATTTATAAGCACAAGGAATGACGGGGATGGAGCAAGACTGGGTTTTTTCATGTAAATCATGCTAAAACTCCAGTTTATCTTAATTTTAAAACACAAAACATAGCATACTACAATGTTATCGTATATTTCCTGCCCTAAGTCTATGGTTAAATAGAATAGTTTTTTGTATGACAGTAGAAATTGTTGCTACACTGGAAGCCTATTGATATAATGTGGAGAAGGTCTGTTTCAAAGGGCACTATACCTTGAAAGGAGATCTTTCAGTATTCAACTAACTAAACAAAATCATACGTGGGAACTTCTTTTGATCTTAAAACAGAACTGGAGAGGAAAGTTAAGGAATGCAGTCTCAGTGAAGTTTTCCATATAATTGTGAACCTTTTAAGGCGAGTTCAAAAGCTTAGTTGATATATCAGAATTTTAAATTAGAAGGTATATACATTTATAATCACATCAACATTGGTGTTTTATTTGGAAAACGAACAGCCATTTTACATAGCACTTTTAGAACCTTGTTGGGTAAAGTTTTAGGTATCTACCTCTGTATTCATGCGAAAGTGTCTTGTAGTGTGTGACTGGTGACCGTAATTACTCTCACTCCACCAGGCAGAAAGAGTGCTAGGTCCTCAGTGTTTAAGAGGAGGTCTGGAGACTTGCAATACATGACCAATGCCTAAAAGAGCCTTTAGGATAGTGTCAGAAGCACTTAGTACTGACTGAGTTATCCAGACTTGCAGGCACAACCTCAGGAAAATGTGGTGTGGTATAATGTGATTCTGGCAGGTGGCAGGTATAGTTCAAGGGTAGCCATCCTTGTCCAGCGGGATTCCCTACTAAGTGAGTGCAAGAGGCACAGGTGTAGAATCCTGTCACAGGAAGTGGATGGATAGCTCCTTGGCAGGATACCAAATTTGGGGTAGAACTTGTTGAGGGTTGATGGGAAGGGGACATAGGAAAGTACCAGTCAGGGCAGCCAGTCAGAACAGAGGATCTGATTGGCAGTAGAGGTGATGGTAGTGACATGAGAAGCCCTGCTGTCTGGCTCCCCAATGGGCCTTGGGTCTGGAAGTCCCAGTTAATCTTGAGTCCCTTTGGGGTAGAAGGGAAGAATCACTGTGCAACGTTCCAGTGGAGGACAAGGATATGCTGTGAACCCAAGTTTATGTTCCTGCTAGGATAGTCACTCCATAGTAAATTGCTAAGCTTTTAAAAATGTCTGTTATAGTCTTGTTACATATTTCCTAATGCGTGATAAACTCCACCAGGTACTACGTTAGTTAACAACAGAAAAATGCATTGGTTGATTTTTAAATATAGAATATTTAACTTAAAAAAATAGACCTAACAGTTTAGTTTCATAGTAGCATGTAAAGCATTGAAATGGCTCAGGGTGTGCCTTTATTTCACCCTCCTTGTGTAAGTGATGTGTGCAACAAAATGTCAGATACACAGGTACACAGGTCCCACCACCTGGTGGACTCAATCTTCTGCCCAACTCTAGGGTTTCCTGAATTACATGTAATAATGTAAATTTTTTAAAATATTTTTTAAATGGCAATAGGTAGAGTTTAGTGCAGTTTGTTCAATTCGGTATCTCTTTCTTCTTTTGTATAGTAAGAAAGAGAAAAAAAAATTATTGGTTTCTCATGGCAGGTTGTGGAATAAGGTTAGTAGTTCATGAGGTCAGTTTCTTCTGTGTCAGCACTTTTCCAGCAAGACCTAAGGTCTCAAGGGTGCAGAGCTTTCTCAGAGCACAGTGTGCAGGGTGTTTATTCAGAGATAGTTAATTAAGAATCTACAGATGCTCAGCTCTGCACTACATACTGTAGGAAGTCTTTAAAATGCAGCTTTCCTGTAAATTGGTCACAAGAGCATAAGAAATGCCCAAATGCTTTCAAAATGATTTTACTGGTCCACAATAAGAAAAACACGGATCTCCCCTGTCCCCAGCAGTAGAATATATTTCTTCTCATGTTTTCATGCTCCTTCCTTCTGGTCTCTGTCTAACGAAAGGCATTAATTTCAGTTCACGCTAAGTGAAGACTTGGAGTTGCTCTGCAACCGTGGATCAGTGATACAAGCTAATTTTCCTGGAGATTTGTCCTATATTTAAATTACATGGAGATCCGTCCTATAAAGTGAGTCCAGTACAGTACTCTAACTATCTGCCCTCTAAACTGCTCACGGTTCATCCTATTCAGCGTTCTGCTTTGGTCAGTGATGCTGTAAGCAGCGTCCTAGAACACCCTGTTTGAGTAAATCAGGGAATATCCACCACTTTTTACATTCTGAGAGATTGTGAGCAAGTCCTTATTTACCCATCTCACATCCTACTAGACAAGGGCCACTCCTGCCCAGCTTAAGATTTCAGCAAACCAGTTTATTACCAGTTAACTTTGATTGTTGTCTAACTATGAATTAATCATGCCTCCTTAATATGTGAGAAGAGTCCCAGAGATTAATTCAGATTATCAAAAGGAGCTAGGACCATGCATGACTTCCTGCTTGACTAACTCCATGCTAATAAATATGCCAGTGATAAATTAGTCACATAGGGCCCATTCTCCAAGAAACTCAAAACCCAAGACATAATTGACGCATCCGACCTGATCTTGCAAACATCAAGTCAGCACTAAACCTTTAAAGAAAGCTAAGGTGACTTTTTGTGGGTAAAATGTGTGTTATTTAGTGAAGGACTGTGGGGGAGGGGAAGCTACACAGTAAGTAGCTGCCCTTATTTCATTCTAATTTTCATGAGTAAATATTGGTTATTATGATGTTGTCTAAAATGATATAGAGGGAATAATTATAACATAAATTACTATATGTTGGTGATTTACTACAAGTGTGGACAGTTTTCACAAAGATTAGAGATTTTTATAATAATATTTTGAGAGAAATTGTTTTCTGCCTTTTGTAAATTTGATCATCAGGCTCTGTCACTCACCAGCAAAAGAAAACATATATATATTTCAAAAGTGTAGAGGACTTATTTTTTTCTTATAATGACAATTTTTAAATTAATAAATTTCTGACTCTTGATACCAGGGAGCCTCAGTCAACTTGTCATCTTCTTGCCTTTCCTTTCCCTCTGCCTCCATCAAAAAGAGAGTTATAAACAGCAAACATTGATCTTGCTATGGATTTTGCTCTGAGCTGCAGCCAGCCAAGGAATTACTCTATTGTATGTGTCACTGCGAGACGTCCTGGGAGAAGTGCTACAAGGCGAGAATGACTCTGTGCTCTGACCTGGATGCATAAGGCCCGACTCAATGAAAATTACAGGCCGCTTGATGCGGACGAGTATTTGAAAGACATCCATGATTATTTTTCAAATGACATTGGGTTTTTAGAAATGCACCTCACTGTTTCCCTTAAATGAGTTGTTTTCACTTTTTCTTTATCAGAAAACAGAACATTCCTGCTCATATAGATTGTGTGTTCTTTATTTATAGATATAGGAGGACAAACTCAACATTTGAAAATCATTTCTAAAAAGACGTGAGGCTGAGTTCAGATGACAAATGTTGGAATAATTTAGAAGAAGGCTATTGGGTATGATGCCTTGGCTTTAAGAATATGAATTTTAATGTACTCTAGATACAATATGTGTCTACATATACCAGCCAAACTGTAATCGCAGCAACCAAACTAAATGTTAGCCCAGCCAGAACCTTTCTTGGATGATTTTGAGTTAAATCCAAAAGAAATGAAACTGAACAAGATTTAATGAAAGATTGAAAGAGTATCATGTAAATATAGCTGAATTTTAATGATTGAAGAGTGAATATTTTTGGAAGTTGTGGCAGCCTTTTACCTCCTGTTTTCTTGAGGCTTGTGGGGTTTATCCTTGGGTTATGATTCTCTGCTCTGAATTTAGCAATTGGACGTTTAATTGAGAAATGCATGGCTTACCCTGCCTGAACAGACAGGACTGTGTGGTCTCTACCTACAGTCTGCCTGGGTCCGTGCACTTGGTTCATTCACAAAGGTTAGAGGATTCCCTAGACAGGGAACCAGACCCTGAGGGGAAAGGGGCACCAGGCAGCCCAACGAGGGAGCCTCTGTCTCTCTCCGGCTGGATTCTTTTCTGTTCTTTTTTTTTTCTTTTCAGTAGAAACAAGCTAATGTGAAGAAGACTTAATGATAATTAACATTATGCAGAGCATTTTATAATTGAAGCATTTTTTTCAGCATTTAAAAACAAAGTATTAAAAAGAAAGTATCAAGGGATTAGAAAAGAAATCAAACCATGTGCTTTGATTTCCAAGATTTTAAAGAAATATTCATCATTTGTTTGTATCTTTGCACACCCCTTCCTGACGCCAAGATCCCTACTAGGTCTGGGTTGATCTCCTAAGCATCCGAGAGTCAAACCCACTAATATCTGGCTCTACCTCCTGGTTCTTCTAGGGCTTAAAGTGACCCCTGAGCAAAACTACCTTCAGATCTTAACAGCCACATTCTAATGTCATTAGTAGAGAGGAACTGCATAATGGTATTGTAATTGTCCCTTTGTTCTTTCTAATGCGTGATCAATCAAAACCATTTTGCCTTGGAGGAGAAAGAGGAAGCAAGTTTGAAAGTGTTCTGCCCCATTTAGATGTTCCTATTTGAATCCATGATTGCTATCAAGTCTCTAGAATGATGATTCTTCAGCAATCTTACCCCACTGTGGTGTTTCTTCCCCTTATCCCCACCTTAGTAAGAAGTTCTACCTTCTAGCAAATCCCTTGCAAGCCAAGAACAAGTGTAATCTCGAGCCTCTCCCTGGAAACTTGCCTCCTGATGATTGCTTCAGACTATTCCTCTCTCTGCTCCCACTACCAGTGTGGTCACCAGAGCCCGGTCACTTCTGTCTTACAAGCGCTGGTCTCTAACTGACCTTCTGATCCTCTGTGATCTGTCCACACTAGAGCCAGAGGGATCTTTCTAGAATATAAATCTTATATCAGGATCTTCCCTAAATCCAACCATAGAAGGATCTCTTGGTTTAGAGGCGAGCATTAAAGAGGCTTTAGTCTGGCTTTGGGATCTGATCCCCTTCCTAACCCTTGCCCTTTCCGACCTCCCTTTCCCCTAGTCTTACAGGTGCCTCATTTACCAGTGCTGTTTACACTGCTCTGTCCCGTAGTTACATCCTACTTATAATTCAGACCCAACACCATCCCCTTTCCTTTGGAAAACTTACCCTGACCCCCAAATGAGTGAGGTGCCCCTTCTTCAGGCGCTCCAGTATGCAGCACCCACTCTGTCCTAGAACCTGTCACAATGTACCTTACTTCTTAGTTTGAGTGACTTACACATTTATTAACATTAGGTACCTTTAGACTATTGTCAAACAAATACTTGTCAATTTTTAATGATTTATGAATTGCTCCATGCATAAACCTGCCATTCTGTTTCTTTTCCTATGTTTTCATTACAATTTATTTCATTAGCTTTTACTGATTTTTCTCTACTTGCTTCTTTGAACGTTACTCTAAAGCCAGATCAGATAAGATCCTTTATCGTCTGTAGCAACTACTGTCTCTTATTACTAATGATAATGACTATAGTCACCTTCAAAGTTAGTTCTTGAAAGGGGTCTCCGAAAGGATACCTTTGAAATTGATCTGGTGATTGGTATATTGGGCAAATGAATCAAAATCCAAAATTGAATGAATTAATTTGTCTTGATGAACTTTGGCCATTTAAAAAATGACTTAGAGTAACTGTGATGTGATTTCAAATGTTACCTTTTGCACTTTGGATATATTATTAAAGAGGTGGTTCACGTCACCCTCTCTGCCTTCAAATCTCAAAGTGTTCTCCAGGAAGATGGGTAAACAACTCCAGAAAGCTCCTAATAGTATACTTTATCCTTGTGTTCCTGAAACCAAAGTGGATTTGCCTTGTGGCAAGTTAACTCAGACTCCAAAAGGAGTTGTCACACAAAGTAGGGTATATTTGCAGCAAATAGGAGGCCACGTGGTATCATTTCCAAAGTCATGGTGTCCCTGAACACAGGAAAGCAGGGGCCTTTTATTTCGGATGGGGAATGAATATTCAAAAGGGAGAGGTGAGTTTTCGCTTGCGCAGTCTCAGTTAGGAAACATGTTTCCACATGCACAGATTATGGTCATAAGGCCTAAGTTCCTCCCAAAGTGGAGATTTTAGCATTAAAAATGAGGCAAAGGTCATAGGCAATGCTCTTGTGGTGGGGCTTGATCTGGTTCTGGGTGGTTGGTGATTGCATCTCTTAAACAGTTAAATGCTTCTGAACCCACCCTTGAGTTCCTTGGGGCAATTAGTCGGTGACACTTTTTCTGTTATCCTATCATGCCCCTTTAGTTAATTTAAGCTAATTGTCTAAAATCCCAAAAAAGGAACCTGCTGCCCTCATTGCTATAAACTAAGAAGTATGAAGGTATGCATAGTCAGAGTGAGGGGCCAGCCCGGTGGCACAGTGGTTAAGTGCTCACGTTCCACTTCAGCAGCCCCGGGTTCACCGGTTCAGATCCTGGGTGTGGACATGGCACTGCTTGACAAGCCATGCTATCTATGGTAGTCATCCCACATATAAAAAAGTAGAGGAAGATGGGCATGGATGTGAGCTCAGGGCCAGTCTTCCTCAGCAAAAGGAGGAGGATTGGGAGATGTTAGCTCAGGGCTAATCTTCCTCAAAAAAAAATTAATTAAATAAATTTAAAAAAATATAGGCAGGGTGAGGGTGGAGTTCTTGCAGAAATTCTGCAGTTAGCATTTCTTGTGTACTGTTTTCCAAGGGACTAAAGAGCAGAGAGTGCTGCTGTGGCCATTTAAGGTATATGGGAGTGGGTGGTTGTTTGCTTGTTTTATGGCTTGGAGACCTAAATATAATGCTTAACTAGATCTTTCTTGCTCACCCAAAGCAGGTAACAACAGGTGCTAGATTATCAGAAAAGAGTCCAAATATCAATTTGGTATTTATGTCACATCAGGGTGGAGAGCAGGTAGATGAACACATTTTTAAACATATTTTCCAAAATTATCTAGTTAAATTCTTAGATGCCCTTTAAGTCTAAGGATTGCCATTTTGAGTCTATATATGCTTTCATATATAATCCAAACTAATGGCTTTGTTAAAAGAATAAGAAAAATAGCTAGTTTCATTCTAGTTGTGTTTACGTAAAATCCGTTAAAATATCAAGTGATTTCAACTCTTTAGGTTCATGGCCCTGTCTTTCAGGGATCTTTAGCTTTCTGTCATTACTTTCAAGGTGCAGTAGAAGCCAATCTAACTCTTCCTGTATCATCTTCAATCAAAAGTATGTGCAACCCTTTAAAAGAAAACATTTCCATTTTCCTACTGTCCTGTGTTTTATCCTCTCTCCTCGTGGTCACCACACTTATTGCTATGGGTCATCAGTTAATTGTACAGCTTTCTTTGCTAACTTTGCTCGTGTACTATATTGTTCAATTGAGCCCCATATTAACTCAAATTTCTTTTACTCCACACTGCAATGGATCTTTTATTTCCTTTGCTGTGAAATATAAGGCCATCTGTTGAGCCTGGGCTGTTCTTATTTTTATCATCGTTATGACTAGACTGGACTCCATTCATGCTCTCTTGATGGATCTATCCTGTCAACCCTCAGAACAAAAGAGTTTTGTTTTAGCTCTCCCATTTATTTCACAGAGATTGATCATTTCTCACTCAAACTCTTAGTTTGTGAGTCATTCATATGAGAGCTCTCCTCTTGCTGGCCCCTCCATCCTGCCCATATATATAGGCCAACAGCAAGCCAAGTGGTATTCCCTCCAAACTATATCCTACAATTGTTCACCTCTGCATAGCCATATCCATAACCATCACTCAAATCCAAGTCACCAACATCTCCTACCTAAACCGTTGTACTATCTTATTCACCAATCTCACTACTCAACTAATACACCCTTCACACAGCAGCCAAAATACCTCCTTGTTTTACTTTTTATTGGAGCTTTTTTTTTGTCTATGCTTGTAGCCATTGCCAGTTTGGCTTCTCCAATGTCCAATCTTGGATGTTTGAGGCAACAAAAACCCAAGGAACTCACTGCTGTGTTGTTCCTCAGGTCCCAAGGTCCCTAGCCTCTCTGTCTTCTCTCCAGCATTCAAAATCTCCTTATGTTGGTTTCATATATGATGTCTACAGTTTTAAGATGAACTTAGGAATAATAGGTAAAAGTATACGTATTACATCTAATCTGGACCTGAAAGTCCCAAATACCATTTAAAAACGTAAATCACATTGCATCACTGTCCCAAGTTTAAACCTTTCAATGGCTTCTCTTTGCTCTTCGTATGCAATGCAAACATATGTTAGTGACGTACAAGGCCCAGAATAATGTCATCTTGGCCTGTCTCTTCAACAGTTACCTTGTAGCAGTTGGCTCTCATTCCATTCAGTTGGCCTTTTATTTCCTCGAAAGTCCAAAGACTCTTTTCTCACTCAGAATCTTATGCCATGTTGTTCTCTTTGTCTCAACCATTTGTAATCAATGCTGCTCTGCTTGGCTTCCACTCAGCTTTCACTTTAAATACTCCCTCCTTCATAATGTTCTTCCCTAGCTATCCTACCTATTATTATCCTCTTACTGTCCTTATGTTTAAATTTTCTTCAAGAATGAATATAAATCAGAGTTTTCGGTCATTACTTTTCATAGTTAGTCTATATGAACAAATTTCCAACATGACCATTGATCTTTTGAAGATGCATTTAGCAAACACCTGAGGTAGACGACGTTAGCATATTAGAATCAACCATTTTATAAACAAACACAAAAAAAGTCTGTAAGTTATAGATCAGTATGTCATCATAGGCACAGTTGCTAATTTTAGTTTGTTTATATGTGATTGATTGATTCATTTAACTAATATTTACCAAGTACCTGTTATATATCAAGCGCTATTCTAGGTGTTGAGGCGACAGCCTTGAACAAAACAAAGTCCCAGCTCTTATGGAGCTGACATTCTAATAGAGGCAGAAAAACAATAAATAAATATGAAAGAAGTGTATCATATGTCATGTGATGAGTGTAAAAAGTAAAACAGGGGAGGGGAAGAGAAAGTGGCTGGAGCATGTAGGGAATAGGAGAGAGAAGTATTTTATGTAGACTGGTCAGGAAAGGTCTGTTTGTAATAAGGAGACATTTGAGCAGAGACCTAAATGAAATTGGAGATCAAACCATGCAGACATCTCGGGGAAGAAGAGGGAAGAGTAAGGACAAATGTTCTGAAACTCAAATATATGTGCCCTTCTTTACTGAGGGACTGCAGGAGATTGGTGTGGCTGGAGCTTAGGGAAGGAGGAACAGTGCTGGGAGACTAAGTCAGAGGGGTAGCCGGAGTAAGACCATTGATGGAGCTCATTGACAGACTTTGACCATGACAAACTACATGTGCTTGTTACACATGGCCACCCTTACTGCTGGCTAAGAGTACTACCCATTGGAACATGGCAACAGTGTAAGCTGTATGGTGAGATTTAATTCAAAACATTATTTGATAGCTTTAAGTTCTAGTAAGAATACCCCACACATGACACCTATAAAGCCTGATTTCCCTGGTTGACTCCACAAAGGCAGAGAGGATGAAGAGAAAGTAAAGATAATTAGGGCAAATTATTAAAAAAGTAATTAGAAATAGTTCTAAAAGGAAATGAACTAATTGTTTCAAAGTTATTTAAAATTCCAAACTCACAGTTGTTTAATTGCTTTCCTATATTGCAGTGTAACCTGTGTAAGCAACTGAATCAGGCTCTTTGGATAAGTGAAAAAAACAATAGAAAATTAAAGTAGTCCAGAAATACTGAATGGAAATCGGATGCATACAGTCTTTTATTTGTTTAATTGAACTTGAAAACGGCATTTAGTGTATATATACGCAGTTTACACTATATTTGCATTTCGTAGATATGAGATAAGAACTAAATGTCGTGTCTAATACTACAAAGAGAATAAGCTGGGGTCCTGGACAGGAGACACAAAAGGAAAGAAGTGGCCAGTTCCCTCTCTGGTGTACTCATCAATTTCGTGCATCCATCCAGACTCATATAAGAAAGACCTCTACGTCTGACGCTATGTCCAATTGAAACAGAAAATAAAGATTTCATCCTCACTTTTCCTTACTGTGCTTCCTCCTGAAATCAGAAGTAAGGAGAGCCACTTTCTAGAGGTCTTTAGTAAACATGGTTATTCTCAGAGCTGAACTACTTCCTTTTTCTCCTTTGCCATCCATCTCTTCCCTAATAACCTGGGATTAATGTTGCATCTCCTCTCATTCGGTGCACTGAACCACAAAATATGTACAGAAAAATATGAATTATACAGTGCTTGAAAATATTGTTTCCCATTTATAGTTATTATAATCATGTACTAGACTATGCTCACCTTAATAAACCACTAAAAATTCTGTCATTTCACCCTGTCTTTGTTTCGCTGATAACCCTTCACATCAGTGATTCCCTTTATTTGGAATGCCTTCCCTGCCCACCCAATCCCACTTTGCCTGACTAACCCTATTTATCTTTCTGGACAGAGATTTTAACTACCTCTGCCTGTAAATCTTCGCTAACCATCCCTTCTTGTTTAGGTACCGCTTTGTACTTTAGCACTCGGTGCACCTGTATTACAGAATTTAGCACACTGTGATGATTTTTGTTTGTTTTGTTGTTTTTCGTGAGGAAGACTAGCTCTGAGCTAATATCTGTTGCCAATCCTCCTCTTTTTGCTGGAGGAATATTGTCGCTGAGCTAACATCTGTGCCAGTCTTCCACTATTTTGTATGTAGGACACCACAATGTGGCTTGACAAGTGGTGTGTAGGTCCATGCCCGGGATCTGAACCTGCGAACCCCGGGCTGCCGAAGCAGAATGAGTGAACTTAACCACTCGGCCACGGGACCGGCCCCACACTATGATGATTTTTGTTTAGACATGTCTTCTTTAGGAGACAAAAAATTCCTTGAGAGCTGGGATTATATCTTAATTTTTCTTATATCCACAATATATAACACAATGCCAGAAATATGGCTAGGCATTCTAAATATTTGTGGAATTGAGCAAATACAATCTCGAAACATAGTATTATTTAACTAAATATAATAATGAAAAAGTTATAGTAAATTCCAAGATCATGAAGACATTTACTACTTAGAATTCCTTTTAAAGCAAATGCACTATAGTGTTATTGTAATTACGTGAAATAAGCCCACATTTATATTTTACTCAATTATTTTGATGTTCATTGACATGTCTTGATTCCACTGTATATTCTGAATATACAATACAATATATACTATATATTTATATGTATACTATATAAACCTACTTTTTCATGATAGTCATTGAGAATCTACAGCAATTTAAAATTTGAATAAAACTTCTTGATGGTATTTTTTTTCCTTTAACTATTGATGCGAACAAAAACAATTTAAAGTTATTTGGTTTAACATATTAAGCTCTGTATTTTCATGTTTGATCTATTTGAATTGAATTCTAATTATAATCTGCACAATAAATTTGATAGTTATAAGATATGTCATTTGATAATGAAGAGAGTGGTTTTACCAGAAAAGAGAAAAAAAATGCAATATATTTTTCTTCCTTTCTTCAAGATGTAGCAACAATTTCGTAAAGACATATTACAGCAAACATGACTATGACGATAAAAGATTTTGGCATCACTGTCAAAGATGAAATGGGTTTTCCTAAAAATACTCTGTTTTTATAATCCTTAAAAATAAATTGAGATGAAATTTGAAATACTATCATTGGGATCCTTAAGAACTTTACTCAAGTACTCAGTACCGAAACCACTGCCCTCTGGGGATATATTGGCATGTATTTTAAAACACAGACTGTAGAGAAGATTATACTCTTTAGAATTTTAAAGTACTGCCAAAGGAACTTGTTTTCTCTTCTAAATTATATATTTGATATTTACTGCCTTCCTAGCATTATAGTTGTGTCTACCAGAGTAATGGCTTTCTTAAAATGCTGTTAAAAATGCTTTGATTTCTTCACAAATCAATGATTTAACTGTATAGGAAAGAATCCATTCTTATTGACCTCAAAACTGATAGAAAAAATATTAAAATTCTGCTGCACGTGCTTATGATATTACAGGAAAAAGAAATGGATGCTTATAGCAATATTCTGACTTAAAATCCTTCTTATATTGGCAATTTTTTTGCATATTGTGATTTTTATTGATTTAGGAATAAGTTTCATTTTTGCAACTACTTTTCCCTACCTATACTTGTGCAGAGGAAAATAGAAAGTGCTATACTGCAACGACTATTTAATTATAGCAGACTTAAAGGGTTGTATGTTTTTTCTTTCTATTCTCCAGATTATTGTTATTTGTATTTAAGATATTAATATCACTTCTGTTTTTTCCATGTACTAGAGCCTATGGTAAAACTATGTGGCTCTATTTATGGTATTTGCTGTACAGCCATTAATTATTACCCCACTGCTGCAGGACAGTCATTTATTCAACAACTATTTCTTAAAATAAAAACTATCACGACAACAGTCAATTTTGCTAAAAGCTTCTTTTAAAAGTATACACACACACATACAACCTAAACACCTCTAACTGAGTAAAAGAAAGTAAACCATGTCCATAGTTCCACCATATTTATTATAGTACTCTCCACTGAAGCCTTAAATCCACCACAATTTAGAAATGCTAAGCTACATTTAGAAAATTTGAAAAAAATCTTTCCCTTCTTTTCAAATATGAATTATAGTTCCTCAGGAAGCCCAGACTAGCCAAAGGTTTGTATAACCATTCCACTTCATTCTATTCTTAGACTTCTGCATCAATCAGAAGTTAATAATAGATATATTACACCCCCGGAAGTGGCATCTTCCTTCTTTTCTTTCTTCACTATTGCATTCTACTTCCCTTTCTTAACAACAGCTGTAGAAAGAGGTTGCTGGATAATGAGGGCAAAGGCTTCCTTCCTGCCAGTAATAGGGACTCTTACCTGGTTACCATTTAGGGCAGTGATTCTTAAAGTGTGGTCCCTGAGCATGGGCCTTAGGATCACCAGGGGCTTGTTAGAGATACAAATGTCTAATTCTGAGGGTGGGGCCCAACAAATCCGTACTTTAACAAGCCTCCAGGTGATTGTGAAGCACACTAAGGTTCTAGGACCACTGACTTAGGGAATAGTTACCATGACAATCACCCATTAGAGAATGCACAGAAAATTCTACGCTATCCTTGAAGATCATCCCCAAATTATTGGTTAAATGCAGGAAAAATTGATGTAATGAGGCACTGTGCATTTGGACACATTGCAAAGTAAGAATATCTATCCCAAACAATTGTGGCTGTGGGGCATTTACCTCACGAATTACCATATGAGGTTTAATAACTTCAAAGACTGAGGGGTTGTCCTGAATTGAATAGACTCCCCCACAATTCGCGTCCATCTGGAGCCTCAGAATGTGACCTTATTTGCAAATAGCGTCTTTGCAGATGTAATAGTTAAGACGAGGTCATACTGGATTAGGGTGAGCCTGGTATCCAAAAAGAAGGCCATGTGAAGGAGGCAGAAATTGTAGTCACGCTGCCACGAGCCAAGGAACACCAAGGGTTGCCGGCAAAGACCTTTCCAGGAAACAGCCATGGACAGTTTCTCCCTCAGAGCCTCCAGAAGGAGCCGACCTTGCTGACACCTTGACTTTGGACTTTAGGTCCCTTGAGCTATGACAGAATAAATGTCTGTTGTTTTAAGTAAACCAGTTTTTGCTCAATTGTTAGGGCAGTCCTGGGAAACTAATATAGGGAACTTCTTAGGGTTTATATCTCAGAGTATTCTTTGACTGACCTTTGGTCCATAAAGACCTTCTCATGCAAATATGCTCTGTAGAGAAGGCCGCCCTGCCATTCCTCCCCCACTCCCTTAGTTCCATCCACCGCACCATTTTAAAGGATCTTTGAAAAGTCTAGCTTTAGCTGTGAGAGTCACATTCTTACTTATTATTGGAGAAAGAAAAAAACTCTCCTCGAAAAGTGTTAAATGTAAAACGCTTTTTATTGTGGAGAAATAGAGCATTTGCGTATTTTTAGTTGGAAATTATGCCTATTATCTCCCATCCATCTGTCTTTCAATAAAATTTTAGTTTGAGGTGGATTATGCTTGTTAAGCTGCTTTATACTCATTTGTTCAAATACATACCAAGCCCTTTAATTGGACCATTTTATATGCAAATAACTAATACTGTTAAGTGTAGCTGTGTCTCCTTCTGTTGCTGTTTTAGTTGTGTCATAAATGCACTGACCCTCCACAAACAGGGTTAATTAGAGTAGTGTGTGAGTGCGTGTGCGTGTGCGTGTGGTGGCTGCCAGCTGTAGATTCAATATAAAGAATGGAGATTTACCAAGCAAAGCTCTTTGTGTCTTAAAAACAAAACACATGTAATTATGAATGATATATTTAGGGAGCCTGCCTTAAGAAAATGGATTTGCATTCACCGGACCTTATATGAAAAGCTGTGTTATTTTTTTTCCCCAAATGACTTAGCAAAGCATCTATATTAATATGCAAATGGGTATTTTACAAAGTCACGCGAGTTGAAAGAAACATTTAATAAGACACCTTTGACAAAATACTTTCCATGACTTAAAAGATCTTTTTTTAAGATTTGTTCAATTTAGTACTTTAAAAAAGCACAAAATGTTTATGAGCATGATTTTTCCTGTGCTTTCTTCCATTTTTCATTTCCACAGCTCTCATTTCTGAACCTGTTAATGTTTCTAGCTTCCCCTAAAACTTTTCACATTCTTAGTCAACTTGTCAACATTGTTTTCTCGTATTTCTCAATTATATTTTTGAGCCAGCATAAAGATGTCAAGGGCCTTTTTAAGACACAATAATTCCATCAGCAGAATAAGATCGATTCCACATTTTAATGCAATAGTCGTAGCGCAGTTTGAATTCCATGCTGAGGAGGCTGAGTTTACTTTTAAAAATCAGCATAGGTGATAAATATTTTTGCGTAAAGAAATAGCTTAAGACTTGGTATGCTGAATTTGAAGGTATGTGTTAAGCAAGACTACTTTAAGAAGAAGATCTATCTTTAATATACGTAGATTTATACTATTTCTGTATAACCATTAACGCAAACAAACAAACAGAACCACTTTGTTTGATTCTTTCTGCGTATCTACTGTGTGCCAAGTATTAGGTGTTAGGGATAGGGAACAAATTCAGAGTCCTACTTTCAAGGAATAGTAATCTAATGGGGAAGAGAGACAATAGACATTTACGAATCAGCTTAAATACAGAATTGGGTGCTTGATCTGGGAGAAATTGAGTAAGGGTACTGTATTGGTTTCCTGGGGCTGCTGTAACAAATGATCCCAAACCTAGTGGCTTAAAACAACGGAAATTTATTCTCTCCTAGTTCTGGACGCTAGAAGTCCAAAATCAAAGCCCAGCAGGGCAATACTTCCTCTGAAGGCTCTCGGGGTGGGTCCTTCTTTGCCTCTGCCAGCTTCTGAGGGCTCCAGGCCCCTTCCTTGGCTTGTGGCCACATAACTCCAATCTGCATCTATCTTCCTATGGCCTTCTCTATGTGTCTCTCCATCTTCTCCTCTTTTGTCTCTTAAAAGGGAATGTGTTATTGGGTTTAGGGCCCATCCTAATCCAGGATGATCTCATCTCAAGATCTTTAACTTAATTACATCCACAAAGACCCTTCTTCAAATAACATTACATTCCCAGGTTCTGGGTGGGCGTATCTTTTGGGGACCATCATTTGACCCACCACAGCTATCCAGAGGAGGTGACACTTGCATTCCAGAGCAGGTTTGAGGGGAGAGGAGAGAAGCATTGTGAGTTCTCTTTTAGGCATGGATAGTGCGACATGCTCAAGTCTTTTCTACTTTTAGCAAGATCAGGAGAAAGACCTGGGTTAGACAAAAGAATGGATAAGATTATCAAAGGAAGATGTGTGAGAACAGAAGGGAGTAAAGCAAGGACCAAGACACCGTCCATTTTTGAGAAACTGGTTGAAGAAGAGACTGAGAAGGATTTCCGGAAAAACAAGAGAGAAACCAGGCAAGACAGGTGCCACAGGAGACAAGAGAGCAAAGAATCTTTAAGAAGAAAAAAAGAGGTATCAGTTTAGTTTAAGCTGATTAAGTAGCATAAATCCTGGATTTGGGAACTTTGATATAAGCAATTTCAGAAGTTAAGAAGCCAGGTTCAGTAGATGAAAAATGATAGAAAGTTTAACAACATTTTTTAAAAATTTCCTAATGGATAATAAACTAAATCATTACATAGGTTTCCCTCCCTGACCCTCAATGTGCATGTTCCAGAGAAAGGGTTTTGAAAATTTTCTATGTGAGGAGACACGTGCTCACGACCTCTCTCCTTTGATCCTGGGGACAGACTGTGCAAGTTGTTACAGATCGTTAGAGCCACTGTGCTGGAGTCTTCCACTCATAACCTCTCCGCTCATTGCAGGCCGTCTTATCACATTCACAGTGGGAGATTGCAGCCTCCAAACTGCTATTCTGACTCTGATCTTCATGTAAAAGAATGTTCTTCGGGCATCCCACTGGATCTACTGTAAAACATCAGTCACGCATCCATAGGATGGACTCAAAGACCTTCCTGATGAGTGGTGGTGTGAAATATACTAAGAATAAAAGGATGCTTCATTTTTATGCGCTAGAGATTTAAAACCACATTATACTTTGATGCTATCACCAGCCTTTTTCTTTATGATATCTGCTGTTATGTGAATTGAGGGTTTTTTGAAGTTAATAACTGAAATACCCTCAGGGCTGTAATCTCATCCGTTGGAAGGACCCTGAGCAAACTCTTCCATGGTGTGCGGTCAATGTACCATCAATTTGGCCTTTTCAGTTCCATGTGAAGCAATGGTTGAACATTGTGGTTTCTTTTTGTAACTTAGCCTTCCCCCACAACATTCTTGAAGTAGAAGCAACAGCAACGATGTTCTAGTTCATTTGTGTCAACTAATTTAAAAAAACAAATTAAGGAGAGTAAGTTCAGACATTTTGGATATTACTTTAAATGTTAACAATCATTGGCAGGTTTTGAATCCTTTTCTCTGCTTTGTGAACTGAGATTATGATGAGTATGTTCATTTCAAAAACTAAAAATGGGCTTGCCATTACTTACTTTAACAAGCTGAGCTTTAAAGTTATGCAAAATAAAAGATCTATTTAAAATGAACTCTGTCCCATATTTTTTAGATGGAAATGTAAGAATTTGGATATGATCCTTAAGGGAATTATTTAAAATTTTGTTTTGTAAGGATTTCATGTTAGACTTTATAAGTCAGAATTAGTAAGCATATAGGTCAATAAGAAATTAAGTTGGAACATATGCAAAGTCTGATTATGCTGTTTATTAAGCCATTCTGCAATAACTGATATATATTAAAACCTATAAACCTGGGCTTTATGCTAACAGGTTGAATCACACAATGTTACAGATCTTTTATTATTCTGCCTGCTCTTTTGGTATGAAATTCAATTAAGACATGATTCTAAGGCTTCATCAGAGCTTAGAAAAATCCAGCAGTAGATTTTCTACTCTTTTAGCAGTTATATTCACAAACTACATACATGTATCTAATTACAATTTAATAAGCCTTTCACCCAAGAGAGAATTCTGTTCTCTGTAAAGCTTTTATCCTTGCCCTACTTATAATGTCACTATCAAGTTCTTTATTCTGAAGGTTTATTTTTTTCAAAGATACAATTATATGTTATTTTCCTGCATGTTACAATTATGCAGTTTTCTTTACATGAATATTGCTTTCTGAGAGAATGCTCTTTGAAATATTAGGGAAAAAAATAACTATTTCTATAGAAATAGGAATAGTCTTCATGAGCAATAGATTGGAAAATAAGGCACATTCAGCATGAATCGGAGTCTTTGTTGTTCACACTAGATGACGGGTAATTTTACAAAAATAAGGCCAAGAAAAATGAAATATGGGATTTCATAGTTTATCATAAGTCAAACACTTTATACTGCCAAAAATTCAGCATAGTGTAGCCTCAAACCACACTCTATGCTGTGGTTTGTGTGTGTGCACGTGTGTGTATGTGTGTGTGTGTGTGTACAGTGCTATGATTTCTCAAGGTAGTCTGTCATTACAAATTTGAGAGACAAAGATTTCCACTGGAATTTGGTTGTCAATCACGTTATTTTATAAAGAAAAAGACATTTGGGGTCTTAGGTGAAGTGGTCTTTTGATGCATCTGTTCAGGCCTTATCTCCTCCCCCCATCTCCCACTTGCCACTTGTCTTGACTTTGTCTCCAGATTCCTTTCCTTCTTCTGTTTTGTCCTTTTACTTCCCCTACTTCTTTCTCTAACCTTAAACTCCTCCATGCACAATCATAAAGGATTCCAATTATTATTATTCCTTTTTAAAATTTATCTCCAAAACAATTATCATTGATTAAGTGATAATTCACTACTCAAGGACATTCATAACTGTCAGTCAAGCCTCTCATTTACTATCCTGAGTCCATGTCCTCTCCAGCACAAAACTTGGGCCCTTAACCTTGATTCCAGCAATGAAAAGCTGCGTGCAATGTGCCCACCTTCTTGTAAAGTGGCCTGGCAGGCCCACTGGGAGATTAGATCACGTTCATGAATGTACACACACACATTCATGTGTTTAGAAATGCATGAGCATGGGAAGGCTTGAGCCCAACTCAAGGGACAACAGAGAAGGAGAAGCTGCAGCTGGGAAAGAGGAGATAATTATTGGACTAAACTCCAAAAGGAATGCTTGAGAAGGATCTGGAGCACAAGGAAAGGTTAGTCTTAGCAAGGAAATGGAGTACTTTTCCTTTGAAACAGAATAGGAGGAATGAACCAATAAAGATAAGGTAAATAGAAAGGGAGGTGAAAGAAATCATGTTATATAGCATCTGTTTCTTGATGAAACAGTGTGAAGTCACGGGTGGGACTTCAATCTTGAGAACAGCAGGAAAAAAGTCATCTGACTCCAATGCATACTGTATTAGTCAGGGTTCTGCAGAGAAACAGAACCAATAGGATGTGTATATATATATAGAGAGAGAGAGATTTATTTTAAGGAATTGACTCACATGATTCTGGAGGGTGAGTGCAAAATCTGCAGGATGGACTGACGGGCTGGAGATCCAGGAGTAGCTGATGTTGCAGTTCAAGCCGGAGGCCTTCAGCTGACAGAATTCCTTCTTACTTGGAGGAGGTCAGTCTTTGTTCTGTTATGGGCTTCAACTGATTAGGTGATGCCCACCACATTATGGAGGACAAATGACTTTGCTCAGAGTCCACCAGTTTAAATGTAAATCTCATCCACAAAAAACATCCTCATAGAAACATCCAGTATAATGTCTGACCAAATATTTGGGCACTATGGCCCAGTCAAGTTGACACGTAAAATTAACCATCATACGTATGTTCCCTTAGCTGCCTGACTGACTCCAAGTTCTTCAAGAATCGGTTCTCCCATCTTCTCCTCAGGAAGCCTTCCCATAAACCCATCCTCAAGGGGAAGTTTGCGTCCCTGAAGTAAATTCCCAGACTGCCCTTCTCTAATACCCCCCATTAGAATCTCAGTCCCTGAGCATGGGCATTTTTGTTCACATCTGTATCTCTAGCACGTAAAATGTCACCAGCTGTATTGCAGGCACTCAACAAAAAGTCAATGAATGAATCAGGGAATGAATTGCATTTAATTTCTGTCAGTTTTACTATACTGTGAACTCCTTGAAAGCAGGGACAGTCTGAATTACCTTTTTATACCCAACCCCTAGCACAAATTAAGAGCTCTGTAAATGCTTGCTGAAGGAATAAATGCATAAGTGACTTACCAAATGCTTACTATGTATCTTTGCTTATCCCCGATTACTACGATTTCATTCCAAATGTTAAAAAAAAAAAATTGTGAAGAATTTACACAGGTTTGCATTGCTGCCTGGCTGGAGAGATTATACTAGCAATTAGAATTATAAATCAGAAAATTCTGGTGGTAGGAATCTGACATCAGCAGTTTTTAAAGTCCTGCAGGGGATCCCAGTGGGTGGGAATCCCCGTACTAGATACAGTTACAGTGGGGGCGATGTTAAGGAAGGTTAGAAACCTTGGGTATCTCTATGGAAGGCAGTGCCATGTGGGGACACCAAGAAGAAGGCTTTGACTAGGCTCCAGAGGAGGAGTTAAGGACTCCTACAGAGGAGAGAGAAATGCTGAAAAGCAAGCTATGGTGTTTTGTAAACACTGAGTATTTACCACATACCAGGCACTAGCTAAGTGCCTTACACGCATTGCCCCGGTCTTCATAACAAAGTATGTACTTCTTGCAAAGTATACTATGTTTTTTTTTTTTTTTTTTACAGATGAGGACATTGAGGTTTATGTAGTTTAATTAAATTCCTCAATACCCCACATCAAGTGAACAGAACAGTAAAATTTCAAGCCTATGATTATCTGGCTGTAAAGTTTATGTTCTTTCCAACACATTAGTCATTCTCAACCCTAATTGCACAATAGAAGCACCCAAATTGATGCCCCACTTAAGATCTGTTATATCAGAATCTCTAGGTAAGAGGCTCAGGCGTCAGTATTTTATTTTAAATCCCACTAGTGTTTCTAAAATGCTGCCAGGGTTGAAAATCACCACCATAAACGTCACAGATCTTTCTCCATTTTGCCAACTCTCACACTGGGCTTCCGGGTTCTCTCATCCAGGAAAAGAGACTTGACTCAATCAATTTATGAATGATCTGCCTTAAATTCAGATAAGGGAGTCTGAACGGCCACACAAATGCCAGGTAATTCGAGGTGCTCTGGATAGGTGTCCACTTTGATGTTAGTGAGAGTGTTATCCCATTGTTACTTTGAGTTAGTCAAATGGATTACACCATGTCTAGTCTCTGACTCTCCACAAAGGGTCCTGCTCAGTGCCACTCTGACTCTGTGGGTTTTATCACACAGCTGATACTTTACACATCCTCTCTGATTCCAAAAATAGGTAATACTGGGACACATACACACACACACACACACACTCACCACCACCACATCCGTACCACAAATGAAACAGGGTGTGGTAAATGTCATGAAGCAATTGTTAAATTTAATATCGGATTTCTTCTATTAATTTTCGGAACACAGAACTCATTTTTCTTTGTATTGTAAAAACTTGCAGCTAATGTCCATGGTCACTGACTTCATGTGAAATAAAATGCATTTGTGCAAGCCCCTGAAATTACCTCAAAATTCAGTCAGGTACTTTGATGAATTATGTGTTTGTAAACTGACCAATTTAATTTCAATCCCAATAAAATAGATTAGGGGGGAAACCATAAAAATAGATAATATAGATTAGAAATTCTCTACCTTGGCTGCACATTGGAATCTAGAAGGACTTTTTAAACAAACAGATGCTCAGACTCCACCCCGCACCCCACCTCCACTCCACCCCCAGATTGATTAGATAGATTCATTTGATCCATTTTGGGCCCAGTTATTGTTATTTTATAAGCTCCCTAGGTGATTCAAATCTGCCATTTTTCTTACCTTCCCCAGGCCCTCCACTGCTGTAAAAGATGAGTATTAAGTGAGAATATTCTGATTCACATATTTAATGTCAATGACATGACAGTAATGATGATGATGATAATGATGATAGTAACTCTAATTGAATTTGCTGTGTGCTAAGCAACCGTTTGGTTTCACATACAGTAACTCATTTAGTATTCACACAGCTCTTTCATGAGAGCAATATTATTAACATATTTTTGCAGGTGAGAAAGAGGTGTAGAGAGATTAAGTAACTCGCTGCAGGGCTGGCAGAAGCGGAGTGTGAATCCAGAGTGTGGCTGCAGCACCCCTTCCTCTTGCAGCCTTAAGTGACATGAAATGAACTAAACCATGTTGCCCCAGCTCTCCCATTAGAGTGCCTTTTCCTCTTCTTGATTTTTGCAGAGTCTGAGCTGGGTACAGACTCCCCAGCCCCACGATTGGGTGACAAGGAACTGGGCTTCCTCCTCATTGCCTTCTAACTCCCACACCCATAGTGTTTTCCTCGCAATGAAACAGCACCAAGTCTTCAAGATTCAAGGAAGTGCCGCTAGGTGGTTAATCTGTCGTAGAAAAGGAAACCTCTTTATTTCTCAGTACTGTGGAAAGAATTTAAGGCTTTGGAATCAGATAGATATAAGATCGAATTTATGTACCTTTATTTATTAATCCTAGGGCCTGGGACAAGTTTAATCCGACACTCAGTTTCTTAATCCATTAAATGGAAATACAGTAGTTCTCTCTTATCCCTGGGGAAGACATTCCAAGACCCCCCAGGCGGTGCCTAAAACCTCGAATAGAACAGAACCCTGTATGGACCATGCTTTTCGTATACGTACATACCCATGATAATGTTTAATTTATACATCAGGCACAGTAAGAGATTAACAACTCTTATTAATCACTAATAATGAAATAGAACAATTATAGCAATATACTGTAATAAAAGTTACCATAGAGGGGCTGGCCCCGTGGCTGAGTGGTTGTGTTCGCACGCTCCGCTGCAGGCGGCCCCATGTTTCGTTGGTTCGGGTCCTGGGCGCGAGCGTGGCACCGCTCATCCCGCCACGCTGGGGCGGCGTCCCACATGCCACAGCTGGAAGGACCCACAATGAGGAATATACAGCTATGTACTGGGGGGGTTTGGGGAGAAAAAGGAAAAAAACACCAAAATCTTAAAAAAATAAAAGTTACCATAGACCTTAGCAACCTCAGTAGATGATTTTTTTTTTTTTCCTTATTAAGTCAAGAATTTTCACCTTTTCACTGAAAGGAAGTACTTTGCAGCTTCTCTTTGGCATATCCGAATGCCGGCATCACTACCTTGCACTCTGGGGCCATTATGGAGTAAAATAAGGGGTACTTGCAGGCTGCTGAGTGACCAGTGGGTGGGCAGTGGATATGGTGTGGATTTCTGGGCAAAGGGGTGATGCGTCCCAGGCAGGATGGTGCGAGATTTCACCACACTGCTCAGAATGGCAGCAATTGAAAACTTAGGAGTTGTTTATTTCTGGAATTTCCCATTTAATATTTTCAGACCCAGGTTGACTGCTGGTAACTGAAACTGCAGAAAGTAAAGCCACAGATAAGGAGGGACTATGGTACAAATTCCTAAATCAATGGATTTTAAAGGATTAAGTGGAATAACATATATAAAGGTCCTTTGCACATAGTAGGCATGCTTCCCCCATTCCACATACACAGTGAGCTTAGCACCTAGCAACTTTTGTTTGGCTTCTATATTTCTGCTTTCTTTTATTGCTTTAACCTCTGTGTTTAAAGGCTGTGTGAGGTAGCCAGAATTGTGTATGAAAAAGCCCTGCCAGGTAAAGCAGAGAGTACCTACATGACTTTAGGACCCTAAAAAAGATTAGGAACAAAAATGCCTCTGAAGGGGCCAGCCTGGTGGTGCAGTGGTTAGGTCGCGGGTTCTGCTTCGGCAGCCCAGGGTTCCCCAGTTCGGATCCGGGCTGCCACACCACTCGTCAGGCCATGCTGTGGTGGCATCCCACATACAGAGTGGAGGAGGGCTGGCATGGGTGTTAGCTCCATGACAATCTTCCTCAAGCGAAAAAAAAAAGGGAAGATTGGCAACAGATGTTAGCTTGGGGCCAATCTTCCTCACCAAAAAAACACACGTGAAAAAACCTCTTAAAACCTCATAACCACCACCCCTCTACTACCAATCTATCCAAACGCCTAAAATCCCCAGCTTCAGATCTCACCTGAGGACCTGTTAGAAGAGACTGCATTTGTCTAAATAAGGTATGTGTCACCTTATTTTGTTTACACGTGGCTACATGTTAGCACATCCAGATGCCATTACCATTAACGTGCATAATGAGAGCAGGTGAAGGACTGGGAAAAGGGAAGATGCATTTTTTCCTAAACAAATATAATCTTACTTGAGCACACTTCAATTATAGTCTTAAACTATAGGGAAAAAAGGATTTGGGCAGAAAAATAGCCTTTAAAGTTTCAAATGTGTCTAATTGCTATATTGTTCACGAAAAGTGCCTATTTTTCTTAATGTTCTAGTGGTCTGGTTAAGCGAGGCATAACATGATACTTTTACCACTTAAAGAGCACAGTAAAATGGAAATGAGTCTTTGCTATAGGTTTCTGACTCTTCAGGGGGCATGGCTGATACGTCTATCTGCTGTGGAACATTTCTCCTCTCTCTTTAAGCTCTTCCTTCCGTGTGCAGTTAATTTCCTGTGAGTTTTATTTCATTTTCTCGATACAGTTCAGTCGTTAGTTTCTTGTCAAGCTTCTGAACTTCACTTTCAATCTTTGCATTTTCTGATTCTAAAGATGCACAATTGCTTTGAAGAGTTTTACTATAATATGTAAGCTCTTTTATCTTCTCTAGCTAATTTACTACATATTTGATTAATCTGTTCAAAGGTTTGTAAGAAAGCATTTGCTTGATGACATACATGTGTCTTCAAAGCTTCTCATCTAAGTCATCTCCAATTTCTGACCCTTTTATTATATCCAGCTCCTAGTGACCATCTTCTGTGTCACCTCCAGGGACAGCAAACGAATCTGTCATCTTCAACAAGCATTCAGTCAGATTCTGGGTCTGATGATCCTTCTCATGTAAAGAGAAATATACCTTTGAGTTTTCAACCTTTTTTTCCCTGTTCATTAAGTTCACTCCCTTTCTTTTCATCCTTTACCCTCATATGAAAGTAGTTTTAAACTTTCCTAAAGATTGGAATGTTATCGAAACTTTTCTTCAATACTATCTATGGTTGTGTTTCACTCTTCTGACATAAATTTTAAGATTACTTTGGCTTAAATCACTTAGAATTGGGAGGATTCCAATTTATCCTTCTTGTATTGTGTTCTTGTATTGTATCCCTCTTGTAATGTCAACCATCACCTCATCTTGTTCTAGATATTTAGATTTCTTTTCCTCATTTTTTTCTAGCGAGTCTGTTTTAACCTCAATAAAAGTAGGACCTATTCCATTTTAAAGTATCTGCCTCCATACTCAGCATTTCCAATAACTTTGTTTCAAGTCTGGCCTCCAACAAAGAGGTCTCCCATACTTCATAGTCTTTCTTAAAATGCTAGAGCCTGTCATAAATGTTGACTTTTTCTTCATCCAGAACAGAAAACATTATGTCAAGCTCTTTTTCCCTATGCTTATAAAGTAAGCTTTTAACTCTGTGAAACCCAGGGATAGCTGCCCCTACCACCATCTCCCAGGGGAAATCTCAGAGTCCTGGACCTGGACTCACACCTGCAGGTGTAGCACTCACTGCCTTGCACAGTGTCTCCAGGATAAGCCTGTAGTGAAACTGTGTGCCTGTTAGTGTGGCCTCTATGGCACAAGTGGCTGCCATAGAGCCACAGGTTGCCAGAACCCTACTGGTCACAACAGACTGCAGAGAACCAAGAACTTTCCATGCAGAACACATGAGAAATTGGCAGTCAAGACAAACCAGCAAGGAGGGGCTCAAGGATGTGGACATCTTTCCTTTCACTCTTGTGTCATCATGGAACACAAGAAAAGTAGTGATATTTGTATCACCACCAGGGAAATTGGGTGAAGGTGTTTATGACTCGCCCACCTGGAAGCCACAAGGGATAGACAATCCATGTCTTGTCATACCTGCCGATCTTCCAGGCTTGCTGGCTATCAGGAAACTCTCCTGCCCATTCATGTGCTAAGGCTCCTTCTTCTCTGTATCAGACTTTGAGGCTATAGTCCAAGAGATGCATCCTGCCTTGAGAGGTCTCCCCGCTTCACACCCCGCCCCAGTTTATAGTTGGTCAGTAATAGTGTGTGTGTGTCGTCATAAAAAGCCTTAAAAGGGCTTTTGCTTGCCTTTAAATAATGATTGTAGATTTGCCTTTTCTCCCTTTAATTCTGTCAATTTTTGCTTCATGTATTTTGAAGCACTGTTTTTTGTTGTATGTTTTCTTGATGAATTGATCCTTTTAATACTATGAAATGTCCCTTGATCTCTGATAATACAATTTTTCTTGGAGTCTAATGTGTCCAATGTATTCTAATATAGGCACACCAACATTTTATGGTATATCTTTTTGTTCTCTTTTACTTTCAACCAATCTGCATGTTTATATTTAAAAGTATATATATATATATATATATATATATTTTTTTTTTTTTTTTTTAAAAGCGTATAGTTTGGTTGTGCTTTGTTTCTTTTTTTTTTTTTTTTAGTGGGGAAGATTCACCCTGAGCTAACATCTGTTGCCAGTCTTCCTCTTTTTTTTTTTTTTTTTTTAAGGATTGGCACCTGGGCTAACAACTGTTGCCAATCTTTTTTTTTTCTTTTTTTATCTTTTTTTTTCTGCTTTATTTCCAACCCCTCCCCCAGTATATAGTTGTATATCTTAGTTGCAGGTCCTTCTAGTTGTGGGATGTGGGACGCCGCCTCAATGTGGTCTGATGAACGGTGCCATGTCCGCGCCGAGGATCCAAACCCTGGACCACCACAGCAGAGAGCACAAACTTAACCACTTGGCCACGGAGCCGGCCCTTCCTCTTTTTTTTTTAATGTGAGCTGCCACCGCAGCATGGTCACTGACAGACAAGTGGTGTGGTCCTGCACCCGGGAACTGAACCCGGGCCACCAAAGCAGAACATGCCAAATTTTAACCACTAGGCCATCAGGGCTGGCCCTTGGTCATGCTTTTTTATTCAATTGGATAATGGAGTGTTTATTTCATTTACGTTTAATGTAATGTTTGCTATCGATAAGTTTAAGTCTACATCTTGGTATTTTTTTCTGTTTGTCTTATCTGTTCTTGCATTCCTTATTTCTTTGCCTTCTTTTGAGTTAATTAAATATTTTATGATTCCATTTTATCTCCTCTATTGATTTTTTTCACTGTACCTTAGTGGAATGGTTTTTTTTCCAGTAGTTATGTCTTGAGATCACACAATATGCATCTTTAATTTATCATTGTCTACCTTCAAATAATATTACTAAAAAAAGTCTTAAGAATCTTACAGAAGTATAATCCTGTTTACTCACTTGCTATCCTTTGGTTTCTTTTTGTCATATATTTTATTTATTCATAGGTAATAAGCACAAAATATATTATTATTTTTACTTTAAGTAGTCATTAGTTTTTATTTTGTGTAGATAGATAGATAATTTTTTAAAAGGTCTTTGATACTCACCCAGATGTTTATTCATTTATCCATTCTAGTGCTTTTCATTCCCTTTTGTAGATCCAGGCTTCCATTAGGAATAATTTTCCTTCACCTTGAAAAACTTCCTTTCTCGTCTCTTGTAGTACATATCTGCTAGAAATGAATTCTCTCAACTTTTGCCTGTCATATTTCACCTTCATATTGAAAGATATTTTTGCTGAACAGAGAAGTCTGTGTTAACAGGTGCTTCCTTTCAGCACTTTGCAGATATTTGATTGTCTTATGGCATCCAATGTTTTAGATGCAAAATCAGACATTACTCTCAAAGTTGTTCCCTGTATATGATGTCTTTTTTCTCTGGCTTCTTTTATCTTTGTTTGTCAGCAGTTTAATTATAAGATGCCTTAGTATAGTGTTGTTGTTATTGGCTGTTGTGTTTGTTGTTACATTTATCTTGCTTAGGTTTCACGTAGCTTCTTTCATATGTAGATTGAAATTCTTCGATTTTGGAAAATACTCACAAACCATCTCTTTAAATATTTCTTCAGCCCTGTTCTCTCTCTCATACCACTCTGGGGCTCCAATTACACATATGTTAGACCATTGGCAATTGTATTACAATCACAGATTTTCTGTTCTATTTTCTTCATTCTTTTTTTTTTCTCTTGTGTTTCAATGTGGTTAATTTTATTGACCTGTCTTAAATTTTACTGATCTTTCTTCTGCCAGGTTCAGTCTACTATTTAGCCTACTGAATGAATCTTATATTTATGGTATGTAATTTTCATTTTTATCATTTCCATTTGGTTGTTTCTTATTGTACCCTTACCTCTGCTCAAACTCCCCAACCATTAATGCATGCTTCTCACTTTTTCCGTTATATTTTTTAACATATTTGTCATAGCTTTTTATAATCCTTGTCTGCTAAGTCCAAAATCTAGGCCGTCTGTGAGTCTGCTTCTATTGCTTATTTTTTATTTTCGTTAGGGATCACATTTTTCCTTCTTCTTCATGTGCTCTATACTTTTTTATTGTATATCAGCTTTGTGGGTAAAAGTGTAGTAGTAAATAATACTTACCCCCAGAAAAGAGCTCACTCCTTCCTCTATCAGACTGCTAGTGTGTGTGTGTGGCATGGGGGCAGTGAGGGAGACTGAGTCCATCTAATCTGTTCTAGATCTGAACTTGGGCTTTGCTACAGCTTTAGTTAAATTTAGGTCACTATTGGCTTTAGATATATTGAGGGAGGAAATAGGACTTTCCCTTTAGCTAGACTGAGCTTGGCAATGCTCCAGAGATGTCTTCATGCCTAGCCCAGCAGCCAACATTTCTGAACCACAGGATGTCTCTCCCTCGTTTATATTCCAGCACCCAACTGCTCAGGCCTAAAGACATCTCTCTCCACCATCTTACCCTGACCTCCAGCTGTGGGAAAGCTGCTGTAGTGAATGGAGTGAAGACCTTGTGTACCTTGAGAGGATCTTTGTCAGCTCTCCTGCCCTGCCCTAGCCTGTCTCAACTACCCCCAAGCACTTAATGAAAGCCTGCAGGAAAGAGTTGGCCGGCAGGCACGGATTCTGTCTGTAGTTGGGGTGCCTCAGGATTCTAATCTATGATACCAGCCCACTTGCAGCTGTTAAAAGTTTGTTAACAGCTGGGCTGGTTGTCCTTATACTACCCATTCCCTGCCCTTGTGACCAGGGTGCTCCTCCTCTTACCATGTCTCTAGGAGTGACAAATACTATAGCATTCTTCTTTCCAAGGAAAGGTTAATACCATTTTGGAAATTCATTTTTCTAGGTTTCTTTGGGTCTTCTGTCTTTAATGAGTTATTTCATATTCAATGCATCCACCTCCTCAAAAACAACTATCCTTTAGCCACCCCTACGTCTTTGAGGGGTGCATACCAGAGGCCAGTCCACCTTAGGAAGGCAGACCTGGAAGCAGTCTCAGGGCCTTTTGGGCAGAGAACTCCAGGGTCCCAAGTACCCAGAGCATGCTGTAGAAGAGGGTTACTAGTTCTTCTTCTAACTCATAGCTTTGTGGGGGAAGACACAGGTAGAAGAGGACTAGAGCATCAAAGCCCTCTGAAGTATGAAGCCCAAGGCAGGGTCTTCCCCCCCTCTCTTGGCTAGGTCTAAGGGCAGTACTGATGATAACATGTATTTTGGAGATAGGTGAAAAAACTTCATAGAGAGGGGGCAAAAGCAGAAGGAAAATAAAGGATGCTAAGAATGACCTTTGACCCTTTGCCCGGGGCCAGCTCTTATAGCTGTAGAAATAATAGAATGTATGCATCTTCTCTCCAAAAGTGGAAGGTAGTTTCAATGTTGATGGGATACTCTTGAAGAAATAGGGTACAGTACATCTTCTAGAAAGTTAATGTCTGCAGATTGACATATTATGAGGAGCAGAACTAGTGCATAAAAATGATTCAAGTGAAGCTTGCCTCAAATAACAAAATACTGAGATTGGCCCATAGGAGAATGACTATGACAACTTAAAAGGGAAATGACTTCACCATCAGCTTTTACATTACCTTTCAACCAAAAGCAAGCACGAAATGACCGCCAAGATAATTAAGATAATTTACTTGTCTTGACTGGGTTATAGTTTCATTGATAGTTTAGGTAGAACTTCAGTTACGAAAGAAATTTATTTTCACTTTTTAAGATACATAGTGTTTGCGTATGATGGAATTATTTATAACTATATATGTTCCTATGCTTAATTCCATGGATATATGATGAAAGTTTAAATGTAAGGGACCACAACCAACTTCAGAATAAAAAGATAACTTTATTTTAATTGCATGTTATACATCACTGTGTCTGATACAGATAATTGTATCCTTTGCTAGGATTGAGCTTTCATTTTAGCATTGGGTATACTTATGGAGAAATGTGAAATGTTATCTTGCCTCCCCACATACACATACAAATGCTGAATTTGTTGGGATCATTTTGGAGAGAGGCTGGAGAATTTGTCCCCTCCCCCCCCCTTTTTTTTTAAATTTATTCCCTTTTTAAAGCAGCGCTGAAGAGTGAAGGCAGAGAATTACAGTTAAAATGGTGGATGAAACATATACTTAATTCCGCATTTTCCCTCCCAAAGCAACCCTGTACTGACAGTACAGAAAAACTACTCACTGGAATGAAGAAAATGGAAAAGCATAGAATAGAGAGAGCTGTTGACATATTTTTTGGAAAATGGAAAGGGAATGAATGAGTCCTACTTGATTTAGCTGAGCAGAGATGTGGAAACCCACATGCCTGCAGAGGAGATGCAAGCAAGATGCAAATAGATACTCTTCAGAGAACCCTGGAAAAACTCAAGGACTGGAGTCAAAAGGGCCTGTTGAAGCTAGGGGTGAGCTGTGGAGCTAAAAACAGGACTAGGATGAAAGTCTTAAAAAGAGCAGTTGGACTGCGTGAGGAGATAGCTAAGGAATACCAGATGTGACGGAAAATCTCTAACATAAAGAGACTAAAACAAACAAAAAGGAAATTGAAGGAAACAAAGACTGCCAGGAAGAGATGAAAGCTTAAAAAAACCCCAAAATATATATTCTCATAGATATTAGAAAAGAAATGGTGTCCACGAAGTAAAACATGGTGTTATGAAAAAGGAACAATTAGAGACAAATAGAATTCTTAGAAATTAAACATATGTGGGCAGAAATAAAATATTCAACAGAAGAGAGATGGGGAATTATTCCAGACAGGAGGTGACAGAAAGAAGATGAATAGAAGAGAAAAGATAATAAATTAGAAGATCAGTCGAAGGGGTCCAATATCCAACTAGGAGTTTAGTTTCAAAATGAGAGAACAGAGGAAACAGAACTCAGAAATTGCTGAAGAAAATGTAATAAAATGTCCCCAGAATTGGAAGATATGAGTAAAAGTGGCTTGAGTTTCAAACACAATCAATGAGGGGTAAAGAGGGGACCACCCCAAAGCATACTCTCATGAGATATCAGAACATCAGGGATAAAGAAGAAATAATAAATGGACCAGGGAACAGAATGACTTCTCAGTAACAACACTAGACACTAAAAGACAGTGAAGAAATTCCCTGGAATTTCTGAGAGAAAAGTATTTCTAAACAATGAATTCTGTATCTAACCAAGGTGACAATTAATGGAAGCAGAGAATAGATATCTTCAAGCATTCAAGTTCTCCAAAAGTTTGTCTCAGTCATCTTTGTCAGGAAGCTACTGGAGTGTATTCTCCCCACACTTACCCACGAGGGAGTCTGTCAAGAAAGAGAACAAAGAATCCAGGCAACAGACCCAACACCACAGAGAAGCAAAGGGCAGTCCCAGGATGACAGCTCAGCAGGACTATTGCCACAAAAAGGACCTGGAGGCTGAAAAAAATAACTGATATATTTGTTTATATTAAGAGGAATATTATGTGTCTATTGGTGAGTTTGAAAAAATGTAATCATAGGAAATTAAGCAAACAAAAATATGACACAATACCAACGTCAAGAAAGAGAAAACTGTGTAAAAGAAAGGAAATGGAATCATAAATGCCACGTGGTTTACATGTGAACAATATATACATAGCCAAAATAATGCAAATACTGATTAGCACGTCCCCTAAAATTGTTGTGTAATTAAATTGGGAGGATTAGGGAAGGAAAGTGTGTTTGCGCGTGTACGTGTGTCCCGTGTGTGTGTGTGTGTAAATGAGAAGGAGGGAGGCAGAAAGAGATTGAAAGCATACATGCTGGAGGAAGTATGTATAAGAACTAAATCCTTATCTTCCACAGTAGGAGGCCAATAAATAATATCAACATTTGAAAAATCAAAAAATTCATGGATGAGAGTATCATTTGGAAGTATGGTGTCATCATCATAATTAACAGTTAAGGGTTGAAGGTGATTGCCTCTGGGATTCAAGGGTGGGGGAGGGGTGGAGTTGAGATGGGAGATCCTTTAAGCTCTATTGTTCTATGTGGCTTTTAAAAGTATATACATGATTTTTTTTAATATATAAAAGTTATATATTTTCTAAAAACTGAATGCAATGAGTACTAAAGCTCAGTGGATTTCAAGCTGTGCTTCCCAGATTCCTGGAAGTTTATGCAGGGGCTGCCTTATGGAAGAAGGAGAAGGGTAGGTGGGGCCACAGCCCTCACACTTGAGTTTCTGCTAAACGAGCAATGCCTTGTCATTGTTAAGTTTTAGAGAACTTTGAATGGAGGGGTCCATAGCAAAACACCACCACCACCGACTAACAAGTTTGAAAAGCACTGATTAGCCCTGTGCTCATCTGGAGAAAAATTATTCCCAAATGGTTAAGCTGAATATAATAACTACCAGGATCCATCCAGTTTGGCTGTCACCTGTCATTTTCTTTTACCACACAAAACAGAATTGTCCTATTTCTAACTCTTGATAAATCTCTAGAAACTTGGAGTAGGACTAGTTTGCTTGGGTTTCAAATATAGATTAGACATATGATCATGAAAATTTGCACAGGTTTGAAGTGATAACATTAAATATATTTTCCTTTTGCTGCCAAACCAAATTGCACCCTCACTTCTTAAGAGGCATCAGGTATGGCATATGCCGCCTGGGGTATCTTTGTGTCCCTAGGGTGACATTGGACATTCGAGTTTTGCATAGTGATGGATATGTTTATGATTGTGTTCTAATCAGGGTTGATTTTGCTCCTATGAAGGAAAAATACCCTTACTCCAGCTTAAAGGAAAAGATACAAATAAAATTGTTATTTTTAATACGAGGATAATCCAAATCTTTTGGAAACGTGGAGTATTGACTCTTTCCTGGGCTATAGGGCCTCTCAAAAACAAAACATCCTTAACTTGGTGAGTTTAATTTAGGAAGAAGTCAAGTGCTGAAACAGATACTCCTGAGATAGCTATTCCTTCAGGCAACCAATCTCTCTCTCTCTCTTCCCTTCCCACCCCCAGCGACACACACACAATTTGAAGTGGTGTACCTCTTCTGTGAGCTTCCATCATGTCTCAGTCTAAAATAACTAAAAGCTTCTTTGAAAAATAACTACATACAACTCTATATGAATGTATGTAAAATATAATTTACACACAGTATAGATTTATTCATTTTCTGTATTTTATATATTCTTATTTTACATGCATATCTCATGTGAGGTTGACAACGACTCTGAAATGGGTATTGTTATTCTCATTACAGATAAGGAAATAGTGGTCCTTGGAGTTTGACCTGCCCCAGGTTGCATGGCTAATGGAGTAAAGGCAAAAAGAAATTTATATTTTTGGAGTATTGATTCACTTGAGCCAAACACCTCTTAATTAATAAAAAGAAAAATCTTTATCAAAAGCATACATATAACATGAAAAGTTCCAGTTTACACATATATAGGATGACCAACTCATCCTGGTTTGCCTGGGACTTTCCTGGTTTCAGCACTGAAAATCCTGTATCCTTGGAAATCCCTCAGTTCCAGTTAAACTGGGATGGTTGATCCCTTCACATATAGTGCTCAGCCCAAGAGATTGTAATAGATACCCATCATGGGAACCGAGAGAGATACAGGAAACAAAATGCAAGGAGAGCAAAGTGGTCAGGAAAGTCTATTTAGACAAGAGTGAAGACCATTTCTTTCTTTCTTTTTTTTTTTGAGGAAGATTCACCCTGAGCTGACATCTGTTGCCAGTCTTCCTCTTTTTGTATGTGAGCCACTGCCACAGCATGGCCACTGACAGATGAGTGCTGTAGGTCCACACCCAGGAATGGAACCCAAGCTGCTGAAGTGGAGCGTGTCAAACTTAACCTCTAGGCCCCCAGAGCTGGCCCGATTTCTTACCCATATCAAAGAAAAACAATTTTAGCAACCATACAACATGACAAAACAAGTCTAACTTTTCAAAAATGTTTATGTAACCAAATATATCTGTAGATTTAAAATCCATGTCAAGATCATGAAGTGTCCAAAAGACACAAAAAGTTGACACTACCAGATCTTGAAAAATAAAGACCTATCTTAAGTGTTTCATGAGAAAAAATCACAAAACACACAGCCAAAAGTCTTAGGACCAGACGCCCTAAACCTCCGCTTTGAACTTTGCTCTTCTCAAATCTGCCTCGTCAAAGTAGCTGCTTCTCAGTTTGGCTTACAGTCTGGTCCTCACTTCTAGTATGCCTGATTCTGTTCCCCTCTCCCTTCCCTTGTTCTGACTGGCTCCTATAAGATCACTCTCTTTCTTGGGTATTTCCCTCCCTGTCCTTTCCTTAAAATCAACATAACGCCCTTAAGCTTCTTTTATGTCTCTTTCCACATTGAAGACCCTGTCCATTCTCCTTTCACCCACTTCCCAAGAACCCACCTGCCATACAGCAGATCCAGAGGAGAGAAATAGAGATGCCTCTTCAAAGACACGGAAGAGAGTGAAGGAACGAGGAAAGGCTGCAGTTAACTCTTATTTGAATATTTGGGGGTGGTACCCATACGTCATTTTGATAGGACTCCTTCTAGCCTTTATCTTTCCTTCTAATGCCCACAGATGTTCTAACATAGTTGAAATCATGGCACATGTACATTTATATGCTATGATTTTTAGCCTAACTGTTAGCTCATGTCTTTCTGTTGTCATCAAAACTATCATTGTTCCCAGTTATTCTTTACCAAATATGATGTTATAATTAGTATATTTATACATCTAGCCCTTTCCATAATTAGGGCTGTTTTCATACCATAGGCATTCAATGTGGGTGCCCATTTCATCCAATTTTTAAATTGATTGGCATTTGATAAGATTATACATAGCAAGCTGCTATTTTGAATCCCTTCCATATCTGCTGTTCAAGCCCCTGTTTTCTAATGTTGTTTATGTATAGTTTTTTCTACTTTTGGGGGGGCATCGTCTATTTTAATTACTTTTCAAACAATTACTACCTGGATTTAAGACTTTTTTCCTTAGGAAAAAAGCCCAGTATTGATCTCCCTCCCACCAAAAAAATCTCATTTTTGTATACATCGTGTCTTAGTTTCTTCAGACTGTTATAGCAATATATCATAGACTGGCTGGCTTATAAACAACAGAAATTTACTTCTCACAGTCTGAAGACTGGAAGTCCAAGATCAAGACGCCAACAGATTCTCTGTCTGGTGAAGGCCACTTCCTGCTTCATAGAGGGTCACCTTTTTGCTGTGTCCTCACATGGTAGAAGGGACAAGGGAGACCTCTTTTATAAAGGAACTAATCACATTCATGAGGGCTCACCCTCATCACCTCCCAAAGGCCCCACCTCCTAATACCATCACTTTGGAGATTGAGTTTCAACATAAGAATTTTGAAGAAACACAAATATTCGGACTATAGCAAATAGTATATTTTTTAAAAAAATAAATGATATGCAAAACACAAAAAAAATTCACCACCCTGAGAATACCATCTATGCTAGTCTCTGAAAGATGCCAGAGAGGAAAAACAACAGAGACCATTGGCTTATCAATGATCGGATTCTTCATTTACTTGGATGCCTCACAGATCAGCTGGGACCAGAGTTTGAACACCTTGTTCATCCCTGCAAGGAGTCTGCTACCAGCATTTGCCATCCACGGAATGTGCTAATACAGTCTATTTCTGGAGAATGGAGCAGAGATTAACTGCTTGTTCATGATAAATCAAGGGTATTTGATTTGCCTGTTACATGCCCAGTTTTCTTTGGAAGCAAGCCCTGGAAACTATTTTTCTGATCAAATCCTAACTCTCATGTTAGTGCTTTTGAAAGAGAAAAATAACATTTACTCATGATAAAGACTAACTTCTAGCCATTATAAATCTTATCAATTGCCTCGTGAATGTTGAGGGGAAAAAAGAAGGAAAAAAATCCCATCGTGCTCACTCAACCTTGAGTTTGGACTAATGCTACCACTAACATTAGTGTTCTGTTCTGGAATTCTGCAAACTGTTCTGGAATTTCCATGATCAGCACAGATGAAAATATATGGGGAGATAAAGTGGGGAACCTAAGGAGATATTTGATTAATGAATGTTGCACTATGAGGAATGGCCAGTAACAATTCAATAAAGAAAATTGTTAGAGTTTACTAGTTAATATGCAATATTAGAAAGACCTAAAATTTCCTTCTTCCTCTATTTTTCTTAGAAGCCAGTAAGATCAACAGAAACGATCTCAGCATTATTTGCCATGTTGGCATTTAGAGTCAATCACTCACACAGACGCAAAATATATGATTTTCTTTTTTTTGGCTTCAATAGAGATGTTCAGTACCTGACATACTTTCCAGATAATCTTTTGGTTAATGGCTTGAAAAGAGATATAATTTTTCTGCAAAAGTTATTAAGGTAAATGCAAAATATATTTATCTAAAATGTGAGCCAACTTGTAACCATTTTCCATAGGTTAAAATATACACTTTTACACAAGTAATTCTTCAGTTTTAGCGAACATTTCGTGCACCTCAGTTATGAGCTACTGTTCACTCAAAGATACAACATAAGTGAATAGTGTGGCTGAATGCGAGCCAGATGGCCTGCTGCCAACTCTGTCCACTCTTCTTGGTTCACATGTGTTTTGACTCCATCCGTTAGCCTTGGGGAGGAGTGTTTTGATGGAGGGAAGAAGAAACACAGGGACAGGGATGTGTGCTCTCTGGTGAGTGCTTATTTCTTTCTATTTACTTCTGACTCATCTGGATGCCGCTATGGTCAACATGGCATATAGCTTAAAATTTCCTTAAGATAATCAGCTTTGGGAATAAGAATAAAGAAGTTTTCTTCCTTCTCTGCCTCATTCTTTTAGTCTTTTTTTTCTTTTAAGGGCATCTAGTAACAAGTTAAGGAGTGAGCAAGCTGGTAGGATGCCAATCTATGTGGGGCATCAAAATATCACTAAAGTAAATTAGTAATATGATGCCAGTTAATCAAGTTTTTGACTCATAGTTTCTTGAAGTGGTCTTGTTCAGATGTGGTAAGAGACCACCTGGAACACAAAATTTAAAACCAACCACAAACAAGCAAAGAGAAAGCTTTCTTTTTGGAGACAACCTTTTGCTGCTGAATATTTTTGAGATGTCTGTACAAGTTGCAAGGAGCAGCTGCGGCCACACTACTACCCTGAGCCTAGCCAGCTGACAGTTGCCTAGAGTTGGCAGCCACAGCCAGAGGAAATTTGGAAACTCCAAAATGCCTGGGCGTGTGGTTTGCTTGATTGCTGAAATTATAAATCCTTTATCAAGCCTTTCAAGAAGTTGTCTGATCCATAAAATTGCACGTAATAAATTCCCTATTCTGAACATGGAGAAGTAAATTATTTTCAGCAGCAGTAGGTCTTTGGGCCCCAGGGACCACTAAATAAATATTAAACACAAGTTTATTAGTAGTGATTTGAAGGGACTCCACCTTATTAAACCTTGTCGGACCCTATTTGTGGAAATATTTTTTTCCTCATTTCCGTTAGCTCAGTTTTTCTCTGTTCAGATGTGTGTGTATTGTACACAATACACAGTTCTTTCCAGTCCTCACCAAAGTTCACGCGACAGTCTTGGAAAAGAAGACTTCACAAGGAGCTGGAAGCATTTGTGCACCCTCTCCTCCTGCTGTCTGCAACATAAAATATAGGGCAATTGCAATCAGTTTTTCCACAATTCCTAGGGGCAAGGTTTTCTCTCACAAAAAAGCCACAGATTGAACAGCAGCCTTCCAGAATACTGTCAAGCAGGCAGCATGACTGTTTTTCCTCTGCTGGGTCCCAACTCATTTACTAATAAGGAAATGCAACTTTTAACAAAAGATTTGCCAATTCACCTTTTTACTGCATTCGTAGCCATTTTGGGTAAAATTCTATGTGAATATTAAAACTTAAATGCTATGTGACAAGAAAAATATTTGTAATGCCCCTAAATATTTTCTCATTCTCCTCAAAGTTAAGAAAATATCCAGGAAACTTACTTGTTTGTATTATATCTACCTGGGAAGTTTTTCATGCTGAGTAACAGAACAAAACTTGAGCTGCCTTGCTTTCTGCTTCCAGGAATGCCAATCAGAGAACATTCTTTTTCAGACGGCCAAGTTTGGAAGTCAGTTGGTTTCTGGCAGTAAGTCGGGGGAGGGGAGGCAGTGGGGGGAAGCGCAGTGAGTCCTCCGGCTGATCTTCAGCTTCCAAGTGCTTCCGTAATAACCATCAATGAAAGCAGCTCCTTTTCCCCAGGCAGAGACAGGTAAAAAGACAGCTGAGTAAATCAGCATTAGATGTAACAGCGGAAGCTTAGTCAGAGGGAGGAGGGGGGTGGAGGGAGGGTGTTTGAAAGCCTGCCATTGGTCAGTTTACCAAAGGCATCTGCCAGTGGGACTTCAATGGAATGTGAAACCAAATCATTTTCAAGTTAAAGATAGACACAGTTTACACCGGGATCTAGAAGCTGGATTTTAAACTCATATCTCTCTCTAGAATTTCAGAGTTCTATTATGATCTCTGTTGTAATTAACAATTTGGTTAAAGTTTGTTCTTTAAGTGCATGTGCTGAGAATTCATATATGTTCGGGATGTACTGGAATTAACAGGATTTAAGAGGTCATGGTGTACATACTCTAGGGTAAGTGAAAAGATTGGTTTTAAGGCTCACCGCTTCTCTGGGAAGGTTAATGTTGAATTTTTCTTTTTATTTGTGTGAATGAAAAAGTGATAATGAAAATTTTCCAGGGCTGTAACTTTCTTAACTTTCTTGAGATATTTGACATTTTACATTTTGTGCAGAAGAGAGAAATAGGGTATTTCAGCTTAATTTTGAAATGTACCTTACACATCTTTAACTTCAGTTTTGCTTTATCCTTACTTGCTTTCCCTCTCTTGAGTCCTCCTTGAACACCCTGCATTTATCAAATTACAATGTCAGTAGGTAAATGTCACAACACAGACTGAATGTTAGTGTCCAGGATGACATTGGATGCAAGTGTATTATTGTGAGACGGCGTTATTTCTCTTCCTTGGCACCGTGGTACTTCCTAATTTAACAAATGAAAAAAAAAATCAAGAGGAGAAAAAGAGGTGGCCTAAAGGTGGTATAAAGTGCATAAGGAGCCTTTAGAAGATATTCTATTTTTTAAAAAACTAATGAGAAAAACTAGGCAATTTTCCATTGAAGAGAACAATTTATTAATAGAAGTTATTTTTTGGCGTCGCCTCATTAATTCCAAGCAGGTCCTCCTCCAAAAAAAAAAAACCCTGAGAGTTTGCTAAGTGAATGGAGCGTTCTGATTAGACTGAGCTTGAGGGTGGAGGAGCGACGGGGAGCGTTGTCTAGTTTGCTGTTGCCATGTTGTGATTTAAGGTTTTCAAAACGTTTTTCTTTAAAAGAAAGAATGACAAACTTTAGTTCTCTTCGTGTTTTGACCATGTATAGGTTTTGTTTCTCGTTTTGTCAAGTGACCTCTCGGCTCTGCTCTTAGAAACAGCTTTTCCAAACTTGCACAGCATTCCTTCTGAATAAATACTGTCCATAATAGTCACAGAGCACATGGTGTGAATTGGAAATTCTACTTTATATGGGGAAAATAAATCTGCTGACGTTCTTATTACAGAGTGTGGGGCTGAACAGTTGTTAAATGTAACTGGCCAGTTTTTGCTCTGTCCAATAGACAGGATTCTAATGAACTAAGTTGGCTAAAGTAGGTACAAACAATGAATGTCTTAATATGGATCTTTCACTCAACTTTGATAAGAATAAATAATATACTGTTACTCTTCTAAAATGAAAGCTGAGCATTATGTTGATAGAGTCACTTGATTTTTCAACTACCAAATAATCTAGCAAGACCAAACAAAATGTGACGTTGGCAGAGCTCAATTTGGATGTCCCCTCCCTCTTTACTTGACCATTTTCCCTCTCTCCCTTCAATCTTCCTTCTTCCTCTGGACCCCTGATGAATATCACTAGTCAGTACTCTCCTTTCTTGCAGTCAAGACATATCTTCAAGAACGAGTCTGACTGTAGCGTGTTTTAAAGTCCATGCACTAAGTCCATCAGAATATTTGCATTTTACTGTAAATATCTAACCTCCAAACAGTTTAGGTAATTTTGTTAAATCAGGGCTAACCTTCCCTATTACTTATAATTAACCCATAAGGTTATAAAAGTTGCAATTAATTTTCGTTTCTCCACAAGTGGATGGTAGCTTTGTAAATTTTCCCTGCTGACATTGGACATCCTTTCATCTCTTTTACCTGGCTGTGTCCTGAACTGTTGGCAAGAGGAGTGAGCCTGGCAGAAATCATAGGTTTTTCTAAGGAATTTGTGAGTACATGCATGTGTGTGCTTACCACACACATGTACATACACATTTACAAATTTTAAATTCTAAAATGTAAGAATTGTAAACTATGTGGCCAAATAGTGTTGACAGGAAAAGGGACAGACGCATATTTCACTACTACTATTATGTCACTCACAGTGTCTAGTTCCCTGCTGAAATTGTCAAGCTTGGATTTTGTTTCTTTGACTATCGTAAGTGTAGTTGATTCATAATATATATCTGCTAATCGTAATATCTCAAGTGTTACTGGATTTGTTTCTATTATTACTGTTCCTGCCAGTTCTCACTCATGGTGTCTTGTTTTCTTGGTGGCTTGGATACCTTTGGCTGTCTGCTGGAAAGGTATTTTAAAAACTACGTGAAAGAATAAGTTGAGACGTAGTGGTTATGATATTTTCCTCCAGAGAGGACCTTGATTTGCTTCTGCCAGGCACCTGGGGGTGACATCAGACCAGGATCACCTTAGTCAAAGAACAACATCTGAGGTTCCCTGGATCACTCCTGTGCAAGAAGCAAGGCTGCAAATCCATAGAAGGAATGGTTTATTCAGGGTTCACTCCTACCTGGAAGGAAGATATGGCCTTTTCAGATCCCAAGTTAAAGTTGGGTTAGTTGGGTCCTCACCTGAGGACCATGACCTTTGACGTTCCCACAAAACCCATAAGGCTGCCCAAAGTGCAGCTGGGGTCCCAAGGGTTTTGTTCCATCAAGATCAACACATTTGCCCAAGAGCAAAAGCTTTCAAAGATGAGCTTCCATCTCTGAGTTCTGGTCTTCTCCTAAACTTCCACGTGCGAAGTCCTCACTGTCTTATAAGCTCTATGCTGTTTTTATATTTTAAGTATTTTTAGTTACCCCAGTGGGAGGGTTGGTGCAAATTATCTCATTACTGTTCCCAGAAAGGGAAATTCACTCTACTGCCTTTATGGTCTTTTTTTTTTTTTTTTTTACACTCCTCATTCTAGACAAGGTGTCAGGCAGACTATTGATATCATTGATGATTTCAGGTAGTTTTTCTGATTTTGAAATTTTAGTCATGACCTCATCTGTTTCGGTTTTTCAGAGAAATTTGCAAGTGCATGCTGATTGGAAGATGCGTGTTTTCTAATCTTATTTGAGCTGTCAACAATACTTAGCAGTCCTTTTATTTGTCCCTAGCTGGCCCCTTTCCTGAATAATTTCTTTAGTCTCTCTAATCCACCCCCACTGCCTTCACTCTCAGCTGTTGACCTTGACCCTTCCTGCTTTCTCTTGGTCCATATCCAGTATCACCACATTTAAGAAAGTATCTTAAATAAATTCCTTCCTTTCTATTCTCTTTGCAGTTGCTCTGCTTCAGGTCTTCATCATCGCTCTTGGGCATTACTATGGTCTCCCAGTTGTTCTCCTGCCTCTAGGCTCTGCTCCCCAATGTATCTCCCATTTGGGGACCAACACACCTATCTTCTAAAAATCATAGACATGAATGGGATTGCTCCCCTACTTAAAAATTTCTAGTGGCTCACCATTCCCCTTCAAAATAAACTCCTGGGTATGTCTTAAAAGCCTGTCACAAAGCCTCAATCTGTTTCTCTAAAATTGTCTTCACTACTTTACCAGTCATCACCAGCACTTTAATCACATATAATTAGTGCCTCTAGAATATTCCACACACTATCATACCTCTGTGCTAGTCTCCCTACTTTTATTTTTGGCTCAGAATGCTCATTGTTCATCTCCTTTGTGGGCAAATCCTACTTCTCCTGCAAGGTTGACCTCATAAGTCATCTATGCTACTTTCTTTAATTGTGTAGCTCACCTACTATTCTGGGAACCCCTGATGGCAGGGGTTGTGTCTTACATATTTTCGTGTTCTCAGTAACAGACACGTAGAAACCATTCAATACATGTTTAAGGAATGAACAAATGACTATTCTGAGGAAGTTTTTCCTCAACAATTCCTTTTTTACTTTATTCTTTTTCATTGTAAACATCATTATTCTTTTGACCTTACACTCTTTGTCTAGAATAATGAACATTAATGGTCTGCTATGTCAGGTAGAGTCAGTTAAATTACATTTGTTTGGTTGGTTATTGCTATTTTGAGGGGGGAGGAAGTTATCTATTTCCATTTTTGCCAAGTGAGACTCTATAACTTGATTGTGATGACAAGAGAGATGATAGAGGTTTAAATATGATAAATTAGCTGTATAGTATTATCAGAGAGATTCATAATCAAAAAGAAAGTCACAGAATTGGAAAACTGACATGTTTCAACAACTCTAGTCCAGAATGCTGAGTCGCACAAATGGAAAAATTCAATGCAGAACAACTAAATTAAAATCATCTCGTTGCACCTTCAGAAAAAAACTGATTGTGTTCAGATAGCTGTGCGGTGCTAGAAGGAAAACAGTTGATTGCTTAGGTGATATGACATTGTAACCCTCAATCTTAAAGTTAGCTGAAAATTTTTCTTAAAATTTTTTAAGGCCATAAGGTGCAATGTTAATCTCATTTTGCTATGCTCAGTTAAAAAAAAAACAACCCTGTGTTTATTTATTAAAAATTGAATATTGTTGATAGGAATCAGAGGAAGCAGAAATATAGCTTATTAATTCCAAGGATGTTTAACTAATTTTGTATTCCTCGGATCACTTATAAACTTTTCACACACTTATTGTATGCCTTTGATATGCCAACTCGTGAGCTGAGAAACCTGGTCCATATTTTTTATTGTACAGGGCTCTCTACCGCCACAGACACAAAAGCCTTTATATGGATTGGTCAAGATTTATCTTGAAAACAATCTTTGAATCTATTCAAATGTTCAAAGTTGATATTTAGATGAGAACCCAAATTTCTCCGTCACAAAATATGAAAATAGGATATTATTGGCCTTTTCTTTTTTGACTCATTGATAAATTAAGACTAGCTCTTGAAAACTGGCTGATTTTAAATTGTAGCATCCACTAGCTGAGCTAATTTCTCTTATAAATTCAACAAATCTCTATCAAGCTCCCATGTTGTGCCTTAACTGTGCTAGATAATGAAATTACTTGTTTAGCCCCCTTCAGTGGACGCTGACACTGGAGTATGTCATCTTAGAATAATGGATGTAATTAACAAACTCCTTGATATTATTCTTCCATTTATATTCTTAATTTATTTGTGCTCATCTCCACCCTTGTGAAAAAGTTATTTTCGGGGTCGGCTCTGTGGCTGAGTGGTTAAGTTCGCGCGCTCTGCTGCGGTGGCCCAGGGTTCGGATCCTGGGCGCGGACATAGCACCGCTCATCAGGCCACGTTGAGGCGGCGTCCCATATCCCACAACTAGAAGGACCTGCAACTAAGATATACAACTGTGTACGGGGGGGGTTGGGGAAATGAAGTAGAGAAAAAAAAAAAAAAGATTGGCAACAGTTGTTAGCCCAGGTGCCAATCTTAAAAAAAAAAAAAAAAGTTATTTTGCCTTTCCTGGACAATTAGTGTTTTCCTCTCAGAAATCTAAGTTTTAGTAGTCTTGAGCTTACTTTAATTCTTTAAAAATCTCATACTTAGCAAATATTTTATTATAGAATAGCTTAAATAGTTTAAAAATTCTTAAAAAAAGAATTAATTAGAAATGTATTTTTATCACGTAGAAAACTATGCTGTATCTTAATATAAAATAGAAGTACATTTATTTGCATAAATAAAGCCGGACTTTGCATTCTTGCAAAATAAATATGGCATAAGGATGACTCAGAGACATCCTGAGTCATGAAAGCTTTGTAAAACTCCGTGTATTTTAAAGAGAGCAGTAGAGTAATTTTTATCATTTTTCCTTTTTAGTCTCGCTTTACTTTTTGTACGTCATTCCTACGTGACGTGGTAGTGCACAGATTTATGAGTGCAGAAAGAATGAATTCACTGAGTTAATCATAGTTCAGGAATACAGATGTCTTCACTGATTTTATTAAAATATATAGATTAATTTTGAATGAAATTTATCTTCTAATGCATATGAACTTCCTAGTCTTAGACTGTTTGTTACTACACATTTGTAGAAACATATTTACTCATCAAAAGATGTTGTTTTTAACACTTCAGATAAGTGTAACAGTTCTCTTCTAAAAGGCCTCCAATGTTTCATACTATTCTGTAGGTAAGAGACATTTGTTGTTATTTGCTTTTGTATATGATGAAACTAAGATGCAGACATATGAAGTGCTCCACAAATACTGCATGTGTTTTCCTGAGATAACAAATAACCCCTAATTCTCAGTGGCTTCTAAAAACCAAGATTTCCTTCCCACTCATACAAATTAGCCATTGTGGGTTGGCTGAAGCCCCTTCTCCAAATTGTAGCTTTCACCTGGAAACAACCCATGCTCCTCATGCTCACATTTCCTTAGCCAAATCATGTGATCACCCCTAACTTCAGTTTGGTGAGGACGATAATCCTGCCACATGCCTGGAAAGAGAAAGATCTAGAATATTTATGAGGATCTCTAATGAATTCCACACTAACGGATGATAGGCAGCCCAAAATCCCCAGAAGAAGATCTAGACTTAGAGTCCTATACACCTGTGAACAATATTCGGTCCATGCTTGGTAAGATATAGGCAGGCAACCTGCAACCTGAAGCTAAAGTCGTTTGTCTGTTTTCATCCTTTAACTCTCATTCCCACGGCGACTTTTTTGGCATTCTAAATCTTTGCCATTTTCAGAGTGTCTGTGAACTTTCTTGTCATAGTTTTTCCAGTCCTTTGGAGTCCTGGCATTTTACCTGTCATCACACTTTTCTCTCAGGGAGCCCTGCCCAGAAACAGGTTTGAGAAGAGTTTTGAGCCTCTGCTAGGGCAATTCCTATAGAATGTAGAGAGCAAATGTGAGACGTTAACCCTTCCCCATCTCTAAGAACTGAGCATGTGTAGCAGAGAAATGCAGAGAAAGGTAATTGGAATGTACTTCTAATCCTCAGCCCCCACTTTTTTCAGGAGGCAAAATAAAAGAACTAGGCTTAGGGACAATGCCACAGAGGAATGGTGATCTATATTATACGTTAGAAACGTGTCGTTTTTTGAGTAGCATTTATTTTACATCACTTTTATATTCTACTTTTCGCTTGTGTTTAGTTTTAAACCCTAACAACATAAAACTGGGGAATTCAAAAATTAATGAGATGCTTAAAAGTTGAAAAATTATTAAGCCAATATTTTAAGGTCTTTTGGATTTTAATTTAAATCAGCAAATCCAATTTATGTTCTTGGGAGCAATAATTCTAGGAAATGCTATATGGGGGAAAAAAAGATGAAGATCCTGGGTCAAATGAATTTGGGAAATGCTGTATACCATGTCCCTCTCTTGGAGATTTAGGTGACTCTTAGCATTAAGGGTTCTTAAAGTTTTACACTAAGGAGACATGTTTGATTTTCTTTAACTCAGTGTTTCTCAAGCTAATTTGAAGACATATATATATAATTTGAATATATATAGGCATAAATATCAATATTATATATATATATATCTCGTATTTTAACATGCTCTTTAACACTTGATAACTTCTGGTTTAAATCACCCCTCATTCGATGTATTAATAATTAAAAGTGTGATGATGTGGTAGCTCTTGTAATACTTTGAGAACATAAAGCTGAGAATTTTAAAGGGCTTTTAAAAATGTCTTTACTGTTGAGTACTTTCTGTTCTCTTGATAAACGGCATCGACTTTAAACACTAACAGAAATCACATTTTAAACTGATAGGGCATCCAATCGTATTTGTTTCACTTTATTCAGGCGTATAATTTGTGATACAGCCACAGATAAGGAGACTCGCTGTTTTCATCAGAACCTGGGACTCAAAAGGGATTTGCACTATTTTACCCATTTCATTCAAAAGTCTAGAACAGTTATTCCATTTTAGAGTATGATCCTCGTTGTTAATTTGTTAGCCTTAGTTGTCCTTTCTTTATGAAGGCCTGCTGAAAAGACAAGTAGTCCTCCACTTCAACATCTGTTTCTTGATTTTCTTTTTCTGTTCACTTCTTTTAAGTTCAAAAGATTTAAAGCTTAAAAAGGAAAAGGAAACTGTTGGTTTTCAGAAGTTGCTCTACTAAAGTTATTCCATCTAAGGGAATTTTTCTGTGCAAGAAGAGTAATAGACTAACAAGAACAAAATGTTCACTTTTTTCTTCATAATGTCTGCTATGTTCAATTAAATACTGTGACCATTTAAAATGAACTAATTGTTCCATGAACTTTTATACTATCAGCAGCTCTATTCAAAGAAAAGCCTAGATATTAGGTTCACTTATAGGTATCAGGGTGTTTAGGTGTGACGGGAGCATATGTCCTTCATCACCTTGTCCACTCTGGTGATATTATTCTGCTTTTTATTCATCAGCATTTCAGTTCTCTACTCTCCATTTTAAAAGTAAGAGATCAATCAATACTTTTTTTAAAGGCAAATTCCTTCGGAAATATACCTTCTTTCTGCATTATAGAAAGAGAAATCATTCAATCAAAAGTGTGTGTAGTGTAAATTCTTAGCACACGTCTTTCCTCTGATTGATTTTTGTTTATGTTTTTCCCTGGGGTTATAAGAAGATTTGGAAACAAGGTTGACTTCAACAACACCTCTAGAAATTCGCTGCAGGAGGATCTGAAGATCTCTTCTCAGCACTACAGGGCTGCTCCTTTGCAACTATTCGAATAGCCACCCAACAGAACTCTCTTTCTCTTGTTTGCCAAATTATGATTATATCTACATTCTGAGACTTCATAGCACGTGCGCCATTTGAAATGCTGAAAAATATCCTGCGTAACCCTTTGCCAGACACCAGAACATAAATCTGTTACTTAGATTTACAGTATTATAATCTCTCCTTTAAAATGACATGAGGGAAGTGTTTAACTTAATGAGGCAGAGGATCCTGGTGTGCAAGTTACATTATATTTTTCATTGCACAAGGGTAAATTATTGCTTCAGTCTCCTATATGGTACCCCAGTGGCCTCAAAGACACAATGTCGCTTCTAGAAATGCCCACTTTTGTCTTAGGTAATACCTTACTCCGTGAAAGTATGCTTTCTGAGAATTACCCATAACATTTCTTGCAGTAGGCTGAATTTCTTGAAGGTCATACACAGATGCTGACTGAACTTGACTTTTTTTTTTTAGCTTAGGAACATTGACCAAAGTGGTAAGTCTGTGTACATTATTATACAAAGGGGAAAACTGATGAACATTTTCTTTCCATCTAAAGCATTTAGAAAAAGAACAAAAAATTCTGAGTAAGATGCTAAATTCTAGGGCATAAAATTTTTTCTTACCATTTCTTCTCTGATGTTGCTAATTTTTAAAATAAATAAGCACGGGTCTTTTTGGGTGGTCTATAAAGATTTCGGACTATAATAACTAAATATGTTGTTCTAAATTTGCAAAAGAGAATCTTAATCCTATATGAACACCATATGTATGAATCTAAATGTGTGTGGGAGTTTTTTAAACAAGCTTTACTTTCTAATAAGGTAATATAGAAGTTTAATTGAAACACACAAGAAAATACCCTCAGTAATCAGTGTTGCAGTATTGGGGTAAATGTTAGAGCTTACAATTTTCAAGGCAGAGACATTACTCCAGGCTTTTTGCCAAATCATTACTGGTAATCTGATGACAAGAGATGAAGCAAATGCAAGGGCTGCTGCCTGGCTTAGTTAGATATGCATTTGCTGAAAAAGAAGCCAACACATTTCTTACGCAAACTGTCAAAATTACAATTTAGGAACACACACACGCACACACTATGCTTTTACAAGTTTATGAATATACACATTAAAATACAGTGCCGTGCTTAAGGGGCCACAGAAGTAGCAGACATAGCTGGGGCTGACTGAAGCCTTTCTTTATCTTGAGTGGTTTTAATATACAGCCACATTTCTCTCAATGGCTGCAATGGAAGGAGTTAAATTACTCATATCTGGATAAGATTTAGGGTTGCTCTGAAGTGGTTAAAATCAAGCGACTACTCAAAATCTCTCACTGATAATGGCTGGTTTGGGTTGCTATTTTCTGTGGCTTATTGAAATGATTTGGATAAAGATCTATTTTCCCATAGGAAAAAAACAATTTAGGTAATATAATAGTGAAATAAGAAGGTAATCAAAGCACGCATTTGTATAAAAGGAAGACTGAAATGTTTTAAGTTCTTTGAAAGGAGGACTATTGAATAAATAACTGTATTTGCATATATTATTTTGACCACTGGAGGGCTCTCTGATTTTTCTTTTTTGCTGTAATTCTTTACAAATCTATTTGATATAGCTGAAACTTCAGTATAAAAAACTTAAATCTTGGCATTAGAAAGTCTATATCGTCTCTTAGCTCATAAGATGGTATATATTTTCAAAATACAAAATGAAAGAAAAATCAGATTTAATTTACTGTGTTCTTTCACTATTTCGCACACAAAATAATTTTGCAACAAATAAAAGAGAAATGAACCATGTACTTATTTTTAGAATCATTTTGTAACCAAGACTCATGTCAAAATCACATGATCCACAACCCGTATATTAGATAGAGTAAGACGTTCCTTACTCTCAGAATTAGACCCTGCATTTGGTATTGTAAATGACCTACACCTTGCCAAGTCACCGTCTTTGAGGCGTGCCCTAGGAGGACAGGTACATATATGATAATTTAGTCATAATATAGGAAGTGATGGAGTGTTAAGGTGCCCAGAGATGTTCTGAAGGAGGTGACAGCTATATTGGATATTAACAGGTGAACAGGAATTACCCAGGTAAAGGAAGATGGAAGGGCATTCAAGACTGAAGGACTAGCACAAGCAAAGACAGGAAACTGCATAGTGAATACAGGAGGCCGTCAACTGTTTGGTGTTATTAGAGGTTGAGGCTAGAGTGAAAGGAAATGAGTTTGGAGAAGTAAATAGCTCCCCAGACATGGAAGGCCTTTTATGTCATTATTATTCTCTATTCCTTAGAGTGATTAGTGCTTCTGAAATCCAAACCCCTCCCCCAAATTAGACAAAGCAAAAAAAGAATAAATGCATACGCACAGGAGGGTCTAGAGCTAGAGTTCAAAATGATCTGTTATGCATATTAAGTTCTTTGAATTCTCACGTGTTTGCATTTCACTCCATAATAAATCTTTGTTTCATTCAGCATAAAAGTATTTTTACCCAAAGTTCCAGAAAGATGTACCGTGTCTATCCAGTAGCTTCTCAGTCTCTCAACATATTGATGGGGTCCTTCAGAATTTCCTTTGATTACATATCTCCTTTGCTTAAGACGCACAGCTGTAGGTACTAAGAGTTGCAAGAAATACGTTTTAGGTAGATTGATCACTCTGGATGGTATTTGAAAGAAAACAAGAATGGAGGCAGAGAATATTGCAATAGTCTGCTCATAAAACATTAGGAAATTTAACTGATTCCATAATACCTAGTTAGATGGAATGTTATTTTGACCATGGGGCAGTGGCGGTGGGGGAGCATATTTTTTTAGTTTAATTCTTTGGAAATCTATTTGATATAAGCTGAATATTCTCTAGCCTAGTTCCAAAATGGGCATTCTAAGCAAAGCTTATATAAAAAAGAGACTACGCTTCATCATTTTCTCATAGTTTCAGCCCTTCTTCAATACTGTGAATACCTACTAAGAGAGGTAGGAGAAACGTTTGTCATTGTAACCAGCACTCTTACCACAAAGATGTTTATCCTGAAGGGTCCCTCTTATCTCTTCTCATGACGTCTTGGTATCTTGTATCAGTCTTCCATAGGCACTCAAAGTTCTGGGTTTTGCTAGACATTTTTTCGTTAATTCACATAATCTACCTTATCCAGCATCAATAGATCAGAAGACACAGAATTGCATAGATCAACTAGGAGAAAGGCGAAAGAGGTACCATTTTGATACTCAATGAGGAAAATTATTTCCAGATGGCTCTGTTTAATAAACAGTGAAATGCAAGATGGGGAATTATAATAGTGCTTAATCTGAAAGTGTCTATGACTCTAAATCCCTAGATTTGAGTGTTAAGTGACTATAATGCCAATTAAGAGGAACCCAGAAGGCATCCCCATTCCTTTAGGAAGCTACCAAAACATTATGCTCTTTTGGCAGAGCATAATTACAATTTTAAATTTCAATTACAATTTTAAATCTTGTAAAAAGTGCTATTCCATGTCCTCCTCCTTTTATAGATCTAAATAACTGAATTGGTATTTATGTGAATTGTAGACACACTCATGGGCCCAAGCCTACAGAAATATAGGCAGCCCGAGCTATGATGATGACATGGTTTTGCTATCACCATCAGGGGTGGCCTTAATAAGTGGCGATGTCTTTTACAAATTGCTACCAGGAGGAAAGCCTTTACATTACCAATACTAAAAATGACATACACATCCTCTAGATTCAATGAACGATACTAAATAAGCCTACAGGTCAGTTTGTTCGTCTACTTGAAGTTTTTTACACCCTGGAGGGCCCATCAGTATGTCTTTCTACTCAGATATTCAAATATTTGACAAAAGTATTTCTTAGACTCTTTTATGGATTCAGGTAGTGTAATGGTAAGAACTACCCATAATAATATCTAGGCTCAAATAATTTCTTCCATGCTTTAAGGAACTTATCAAATTACAAGAGTGGATTCAGAACATTTTTTTTCTTTTTGAGGAAAAGTTTACCCATCTGTTCGTGTATTAGAGTGACCCATCTCTCTTTGAGAATATGAGTCAGGCTTCTTAATTTTTCCATGAGAATGTCAACTCTGCTGCCTTTCACCTGCTATTTAAACATGTAGATCTTTCTTCAGTCAACAACACAGAATATTGGCACTTCTAGATGTCAAAAAGTTTAACCTTGAGGAGCTGGCCAGGGGCCAAGTGGTTAAAGTTCTGTGCCCTCTGCTTCAGCAGCCTGGGTTCGGGGGTTTGGATCCTAGGTGCAAACCTAATCCATTCATCTGCCATGCTGTGGAGGCATCCCACATACAAAGTGGAGGAAGATTGGCTTGGATGTTTGCTCAGGGAAAATCTTCCTCAGGAAAAAAAAAAAATATTTAACCTTGAATTGACTGCTGAGAGTATGCCAAGACATCTTCTCTAAGGCTATAGTAAGTTAGATCACATACCTAAGGCTCATTGTCTTAACACTTTCCTTCCTCTTCTATATGCACATAACTTCATTACTGAGTAACCCTTAAATTTTGTGCCCTTGAGTACTGTTGAAGTTTAACATAATACATGGCACTTTGGGAAAATAAAGAAAGAGTGACTTTGAACAACTGAAGTAACATTGTGCTAAGTGTTAGTTGGTATTTCAGAATAAGGAGCTGTGCCACACAATTCTCACATGAATTTTTGCCAGGAAAAAGTTTCTCTCTCAAGATTAACTTGTAACATTTCTTTATCCTACAAAGAAAACGATTTGGTCTGTCAATTTCTTTTTTGTTGTTGTGACTGCCTAGGTTCTTAGAGCTAAATTGAATTCTCAGTTGTATTGATCATCTAATGTTCAGTGCTTGATATAATTACTATCTTGAAAATTTGTCTCTAATTGTACCGTGGCAAAGAGCAATTTACTTCCTCTTTCATAATACCACTCGTCTTTCTCATGAAGATAGAATTCGTTCCTTCCCATCTTGTGATCTGTGACAGGTGATACTGTCTAGTCCTCCACTGTTTCTCATCATAAAGCAGACAGTAGTATTGAATTAACATTGCTTTGCACTATCTTGTATGTTTTGGTTTTTTGTTCTCTTTTGTTTTGGTGAGGAAGATTGGCCCCAAGCTAACATCTGTTGCGAAGCTTCCTCTTTTTTTCTTGAGGAAGGTTGTTGCTGAGCTAGTATCTGTGCCAATCTCCCTCTATTTTGTATTTGGGACGCCGCCACACCTGGTTTGATGATCAGTGTGTGAGTCCATGCCCGGGATCCGAACCCAGGCATCCCAGGCCGCTGAAGCAGAGTGCATGAACTTAACCACTATGCCACTGGGCTGGCCCCTATCTTGTATGTTTTTAATAATGAAATACTCCATTTTGAAAATACAAAGTAAAATCTTCAACCATCAAGAATGACTAACAAGATTATTGAGAATAATGAATAAATAAAAACAATAATATTTCTTAAGGACATTTGAAACCCATTTTCTCCAAATCCCCACTCCAGTTTTGCCCAGATATATTTATCGTTACCAGTCAGGTCACGTTTTATTTTATCGAGTTTTATTTTCAACAAGCTTTAACTTTCTTAGGGTTTATGTTAGGGCACTCTTGACAGCATAGTTAAGCAATAAGGTCGTGCTTGATTACAGTGTTTTTATGTCATCAGTTTGTCCTGTTCTAGCAACCAAGGCTATTAGTTGAGTACATGAGGAGAATTCTATGGGCTGAGGAAGATCTCGCCTGTGAGGCTGTCTTTGTGAGAACTGGGATGAGTCAGACTAACCATCACCCGCAGGGGCTGGTGTTTGCCTCATGGCGGTCATTGACATCTAGGACACTGAGGTGGAGTGATTAAGTAATTGTCAAAGACCAGAACAAATCAATCTAATTGGCAATCTAAAACCCAGGTCACCTGATTCATATCCAGAACTCTTTCTGATACTCCTCAGATATGTCTCATGGGTTCTCTGAAACTATGTATTGGGGAAAAAAGGGGAAGCCAGCATTTCCTCACTCTTGAGCTGACTGTACAGAGCTTTGTTTTGGGATGTAGGATGTGGTTATTTGTCTCTCTCACACCAGTGGCGTGGACAGTTTGCTTTGAGGTGCACTTGAAGAACGGATAGGTCTGTGGGAATGGAGATAGGGGAGGACATCATGGATAGTAAGTGACACTCGAGAGGGAAATAGTTAAGAAAACTATGGTAAATCTGCTCAATAAAATATTATGTGGTCTTTTATGCATTTAAGCTTCTTAGACATTTCTTTCGTATGCTAAACCAAATAGCTTCCTGTAAACTATGTGATGTTGGTTTAAATTCTTTACCTTTTTATTCTCATCTGTTAAATGAGGCTAATAATAGGGATATGTTTTAGGATTATTGAGAGGATTCTGTGAGATAATCCATGTAAAGAATTTATGAACTCAGCATATTGCACATAGTAGAATGATATCTATGAAAGTTATTCATGATTTGGGAAAATGCTGATGTCATATTGTAACAAGAATAATGAAGACACAAAATTGTGATGTTGATCATATTTATATAGATATATTGATAGGAAAAGCCTGGAAGGAAACATTAACTGCAGATATCTTTAGGATATAAGATATAGGAGATTATTTTCTTCTTTGTAATCTCCTATATTATACAAATTTTTTACAAAGCACGTACAAAATATGCCTAGGAAAATATAAAATTTGTAAAAATAAATCTCAACCCACTAAAATTCCTTCTCTTGGGTCTTAACAACTCTTGGATCCTTGGAGGGAACTGGTGTGGCTTGATTTGTTTACATTTCCCCGTTAGTGTACATCTCATATACACTAAGGAAATAGTACCATCCTATTCTAGACCAAATCCTTTCCAACCTTAGAGACGAGTTCATTCACCTGTAATGAAAATTTAGTTTGTAAAGGGTGATGTGATGCTGTTCTGGAAAGATTCCTCCAGTCTCTGGTGCTGAGATCTATAAATCTTGATTCATAGATGCTCATTTCTTTCTCCAGAACCTGTGTCATTCTTTTAGCAAAAAGAAAGCTTGGAAGAATCATGTATTCTTGAAAGACATGGGGGTGTGTAACTGTAGTAATGTGGCACTGCAGACTGCAAGCATACTCTATGGAACCTCATCACTACAGAAAAAAAGGGACCAGGGGGAACCTTCTCTGCCCATGCTGTGATGAGCTATATTGAGGAGCAATAAACAAGGAAAGGTTGTTGTCATTAATTTTGCAGAGCTTACACTCATCAGTAAACGTTATTACACTTTGACATTTTCAGTGGCGCTCAGCTTACCTGTAAACATTTCCCCACCAGTGCACCTCACTCTTACCTTATAATTATGAAACTCTATATGTATTAATCTAAATGAAGATATTATACCCACGAGAATTAATCACGACTGGGAGAGTTCTCAGTGCATAAATCAATTATAATGAGTCTGCCTTCATGCTGTACTCTTATTGCTTTTAAAAACAAGTATGCACAGTTTTATGAGAACTTACTCCTCTGCACACCTCCCCCACCTCTTTGATAATATAATTTTCTAATGTTATGCTGGGTCCAGAGGAGCTCATCTCTGGACTGAGTCACCAGATTTTAGAGCTGGGAGCAGGCTTAGACATCATCTAGTGACTAGTTCGATCTGTCAGTTTTATAGAAGAGGAAATCACAGCCCAGAGAGGGTTAGCTTTGTCCCAAAACACAAGGGCCAAGAGTAGAAGCCAGTCCAGTTCTGTTTGTTACCTCATGGGGCCTTTTAAAAATTCATGGCAACCATTTGTTGGCCCTTATAATAATGGTTGCCAGCCTAAGCTACTTTCTTTTATGGAGTTCCTCCCGGTCTGGAATATTTGTAGGCAATATCATGAAATCATTTTTGATGGGGAAAAACTAGGGAAAGAAGGATTAAAAATTGGTCTGTAAAGCATTTTAAATCGATGATGACTATAAATCAATGTTTTATTCAAATGCAGTATCAGATAATTCTCTATACATAGAGCAGGCAAATGGAAGCATGTCCTTCAAAGGCTGGAGCAGATAAGTCATAATTCTGTGACAAACGGTACAATCCTCTCCGTTTCTCAATCGTTTTTGATTATTCCTTTCTGCCTGTATCACCTTTCGAGGCTTAGATCAAACCATTCATTGTTAGAAAGTAGTATCTTTGATATTTTTCAAGGGCTTTGTGCTGTGGATAAAGACAGAACTTCAAATCAGTGTCATGTTGAAACAAAAAAAATAATTACTTGCAATCTTGACTAAGGATTTTTCACTCATAAAATCATTGGTAAAATGAGTGACCCTTGATAATGAAGAGAATCTGTACTTTATTAAATTCCTTTTTTCACTCATTCACCATCTACTTTGGTCACCAACAGTGTACCAATTACAGTATGAGGTCTGTGGATACTATCACTGTCTTCAGGGAGCTCACAGAGTATAGGAGAAAGACATATACACAAGCAAATCATCATGATTCGTGTGGCAGATGGCACAACATAAGCCCCAAAAGGCACAATAGAGAGGACGGAGGATGAATAGAGGGGAAGATAGATGAGCTGAAAGTTGAAAGATGACTCCAAGTTTGACAGGTGCATTTGTGGGGAGAGGTACACAATATGAATGCAAAATAATATTCTGGAAGAAGTAAACATTTAAAAAGTATAGGATGGGTAAGAAAGTGTGATACTTTTAGGAAACAAACTGGTTTAGTATTGCTAAAGCATACAATGTGTTGTAATAATTGGTGCACAATAAGACTGGACAGAGAGGGAGAAGTACCATAAAAAGCTCTCATTTAGAGATGTTAAAGACGTTGAAATTTATACTGAGGCAATGAGAAATTGTTTAAGAATTCAGATCAGGCAATGGTGTAGTCAACCTGAATGTTAGAAAAACCACTATTGCCGCAGTCTGTAAGAAAGGCTGGAGGGCAGGGAACCCCAAACCAGGAAGAACAGCAAAGAAGCAATACACTACAAATCCCAAGCAAGAAACAAGAATATTCTAAGGAAGTCGCAGTGAGAATAGCAGTGAGAAAGAAAAGGGAGGATAAATCCAAGAGATATTTCATAAATAGAATCAATATGATTTAGAGATTGAGCAGGAGGCCAGGAGGAAAAGCAAGATATCAAAGATAGTTCCCAAGTTCTGCCTCTGGCAAGAGGATGAATGGTAATGTCATTCATGATGACGGGAAATGTGGAAAGTTTTATGTACAGGAAGGATGAACACACTGGCTTTAGACGTTTTGAGTTGGAGAGTTTTGTGGGATATCCATGTAAAGCCATCCAGTAGGCAGTTGGATAAATGAGGGGAAATGTCTTGTGTGGAGACCTTAATTTGAAGGTCGTTTGTGTATAGGTGATTAAAGCTATGAAAGCATGAGTTTTCCTAAGGAGTTGTATGCCAAAAGGAAAAGAAGGCTGAAGAAGAACTCAGTGAACACCAGTGGTTTGGGGTGAGGAGAAGGAAAAGCGTCTTCAAGAGACATTGGGAAGAATTAGCCAGAGTGACATCACCAAAATGCTGGCCTCCATCCCCCAACAAAGATCAACAGTTACTCAGCTATCCATGACCAAAAGCAGCCCTGGGAGAGCTCTGGAATTCACTTAAGAAACTTCAGCAACACAGTGAAACAAAAAACCTGAGAATAATTGCACAAAAAGGGGAGAAAGGAGGCTTCATTTTGTCTGCATCATCCCATCCCCAAGCCAGCTTTGCTCAGCACCAACAGGGAACTCCCCAGCTGGAAAGAGGTCCCATTGCTGGGAAAGGAAGAGAGGGTAAGGAACCGGCTTTCAGAGAAGGTGGCCAAATGAAAACTCAAATTGAAGGACGTTTTTAAATAGGACGGACTTGAAAATATGTGTATTGCTGCATGTGAAAAAAAACTCATGGAAATTGATAATTTAAAGACTCAGAAAAGAAAGGGGGAATTGATAAAGTTCCAGAACAGATTTAAGAGGGGACTCCATGGAACAGGTATTTGTATGCAATGCAGCTCGCTTATTGCAAACCAAGATGCACATTGCTATTGTGTTTGGCCTATGATTTTTTAAAAAAATATGATTAAAAAGGAAAACCTATTTGGAGAGACTGAATTGCTTTGGGGACTATTTCATGAAAATACCATTAAAAAAACTTCAGCTTTTTATTGCAAATTTCAGATGCCGTTGTTTCTTGATCAAGGGAAGATAAGTAGATACAATGCTAGCCTTTGGTCCAGAAAAATTTCCTGCTCTTATTTCTACAAATGATCACATAGTGTTTGAAACAAGATTTCTTAAAGATTGTTATGTGTTATGACAATATGTATTCAGCAGAGAACACTATTAGAAAGAACTGAGTTATGTGGGAACTGGCACTGTATTCTTAATGAAGAAATCAGAACTGGCCTTCAGAAATGTTGCAGCTAACTCATGTTTTCAATGAGTGTGTTTACCGTCAAAAGAACAACTTGAATTGTTATCAGTAAGCCACACTGATTTAATCCAAAATGCCAGTTTGATATATATGGCAAGGGTAACAGCAGACTGTCTTGAAAATATGAAAGCTTTTTCTTCTTAAAAAATACCGTGGGATAAAAAAATGTGGCCGTGTGTTCAGGCCCATGACGGGACCACCACGGGCCAGCACTCCTAGGGGCAGCATTCACACAGAATACACTGGAGCTGCGCAATGTGATAACCCTGTCAGTGTCGGGTTGAGGACCAAAAGATTCAGGCTTCAGCAAAACAGGAAACAAAAATCTGGTTCAGAAATCAGAATTTGAGCCGTGAGTAAAACCAGTAGGGCTTTCATTTCGCTTCTGCAGGAGCTGCAATAAATACCAGCAACAAATCAAAGGGAACTCCATTCATCTGTAGACTCTTTTTAGTTGGATTTTTAGAGAATTTTCCAGCAGATGGAAGTACCTTTTCTAACAAAATGTGTATTGTAACAATTTTTCTCTTCTTGTTTGCACAAAGGCTTTTGCTTTATCTTTCTGGATCCTCTGCTTCCCTATCCAGTTTTCACGAATTAGTCACGGGAGCTCATGGGCATCATTGTATGAGGAGAATGTTGTGCGCTAGAACCAGTAGCTACAGTTGGTACAGGTAGAAGAACATAAAGGGACGAAGGCTTTTGTGTCCTTCAATTCATTCGTTCATTCATTTATTCAACAAATACTTTTGAGCACCTGCTCTGTGGCAAGCAGTGTGCTATGTTCTGGCCATAGGCAAGGCAAGGAGACTAAGAGTAGGCTAATGGTTCAAGGAATTAAGCCCATGCTGAGAAAGAAGGCATTATGTGCAGCAAGAAATGCAGTCACATCACTGAATGAGGCATCAATGTTGTTTTCTGCAAATTGCATTTTTAAAGCCGTAATTCTTCCAAATGTGTTGAAAATTGTCCTCAGAAGCTATTTTAACTTTACACAGACGCAGCGCTTTTATAACAGGAAAATTCTCATATTTTCAGCTCAAGTTCTTAAGTGGGGAAAACACGGCAGATGCTTTGCTAAGCTTAAGAGATTGATTTGAACTGAATTTTAATTAAAATTACTCAAAAGGGCTGGTGAAGTTTTCTGGTGACTGTCTCAGTCCAACAAAATTTCTGCCCCTCTAAAGAAAGACAGTGTCATACTTAAATCAAGAGAGCAAGAAAAAAAGAAATTAATCAGTTATTGATTGGTTATGTCATGAGGTTTTATTGAATATCTCAATAGAAAGATAATTTTCACTTGACTTTTGCCAGTTATAGATATGTTAATTTATAAAGATATTAAAGTCAAGAAATTAATAATAATGTAAAATCTTATACTGAGAACTGCATAACATTGATATGTGAACATTTCTATAAAAAGTACCTCCTGATGATGTTCAATATCTATTTTTGGGTTTTTTTTGTTGTTGTTGTTGAGGAAGATTGGGCCTGAGCTAACTTTTTTGGTGAGGAAGATTGGGCCTGAGCTATCTGTTACCAATCTTTCTCTTTTTGCTTGAGGAAGATTGTCACTGCGCTAACATCTGTGGCAGTCTTCCTCTATTTTGTATGTGGGACCCCACCACAGCATGGCTTGATGAGCGGTGTGTAGGTCCATGCCTGGGATTGGAACCTGCAGGCTGCCAAAGTGGAGTGCATGAACTTAACCACTATGCCACTAAGCCAACCCCTATTTTTGCATTTTTGGTATAGCAAATTCCTCTTAAATAATGATGGTCTAATGACACAACCAATTGATTTATATTTAAATTTAGGCTTTAACATTATTTTTGAATAAATAAATTAGGCAAGCATCAAACTGATTTTCTTCTCACATGCCAAATGTTAATATAATTTCTTCAAGTATAATCATTTTTAACTGGAAATGTTTGTTCCTCAAAAAGAGTGTTATATGGTGCCATGTGAAACAAAGCTGAAATTCAATACAAACTTAATTCGCAAATATTATGAAATTTTTAATAAACAGTGCTATCAAAGGTATTTGGAGAGATAAAGAGGTGAATTAGACAGGACTGCAATTCATCCCGGGCTCACAGTATACAGTGGGAAACAGCTGTGGTAAGTGCTTTACTAGCTGAATGAACGACTTCCGGGCTGAAGTACTGCAGGGAGCCATGAAATTAATTCCAGTTGGGGAAACCTTTTAAATTAAATTCACTAAGTGGAGCCTGAAGTCAACAGGAAGCAATAGTACAAACATATGACATGGCCCTTTCCTTCAAGGAACTTAGCGTCTTTTGGGGGAGATAAGACGTACATGACATAGAGAACTCTAGAAATAGGGACAGTATTATAAAGTGTACAATTACATACAAAAGAGCAAAATGTCTCTAATCAGAAAGCAAAGGCTCTGAGAGTTCAGTAGAGAGAGGAATTGGTATCAACTGGAGAGAGTAGATGATACTGTAGAGGAGATGGACCATGAGATGGTGTGGGAAGTGCCGGAAGTATTTGAAGAAGCAGCAGAAGGGAAAACTTGAAATGATGAAAGCAATGGATGAAGACAGGACTGACTACCTGTTCCATGACCTTCAGAGGCTGACCTGGCTGAAGCAGAAGGTCTTCGTTGTGGACAGTGGAGGAACAGAGTGATTGCATAAGGAAGGGTAGGATGGGGCCACACCATGAATGCCAAGATGAGGATTCCGGACATGATCTGATAGGAACAGGAAATTCCTACAGTCTGTCCAGCAGCCTAGCAACACATGGAAAGTAACTAGAAAGACACATTAGAAAGATTAGTCTGGCAGTTAGTGCTTTTCTGAAGAATTATTTTATGTAAGGTTCCTCTAAACAGTTTGGAATCTGTAAAGCATTAAACAGATGTGCAATGTTATTATTACCTTAGACACATACAGAGACCTAATGAGTGTGTAAGCAACCCTAACACTTGTAGAAAGTGTTCTGTAGAATCTTGTAACTGGCACTTAGAAGAAATCATTTAGTCAGCCTGCTCTGTCATAAAGGAGTAGATGAAATACAGATATAATGGATTAGCATTTGTTAAAACAATGTGAGAGAAACTGAAGTGGAAAGGCTCCATGAAAAGAAAGATTTATGTCCAAAATGGACCTATCTCAGATATTTTAGGAACTTTCAGAAGGTGTCTTGAAGTTGGAAAAAAGAGAACTTCTTTTTGTAAAATTTTTGAAAAGGGAGAAATATCTTTGGGAATTACAAACTGGTTGTCTTAACTTTGATACCCAAGAAGAGACAGACTCAACTGGTTGCCAGCAACCAGCAGAGCATTTACTGTGGGTGGTAATCAACAAGACCTTATGAAGAGAGAATTAGGGCAGATCCGTTCAATTTCAGCCCAGGACACAGAAATCAGTCTCAGCGATAAGGAGGTTATAAGGTGACTGAATTTTTGTAAGACTTTGGTGTCTACTTGGCATCCTTTTTAATAAGCTACATAGATAAAGCTGTGGGTCTTGCCTGTGGGCCTAGCCCATGAGGGTTTATGTCAAGGTATTACTTACTGATTAAGGATGTCTCCCCATTAATGTAAAAACATATATTTCTGTAGCTGATAAACTCAGTGGTCAAAGGTTCATGCCAATGGTGTCAAAGTAATAGAACTGCCCTCCAAATGGACTCACTTTGTCCAGGACTCACATTAGCTGGCCTCCCTCCTTCCCACTGAATCATGATGCATGTTGTTGCCACTAGAACAACCAGACAAGAATGATAGAAAGAAAAATCGCCATAAATTCTGCTTAGGCAAAAGTCTATAAGCACAGATGAATCCAACAGTCAAAAACCCTATTGGCTCATTCAAAATACCTACCACATCAAGATAGCCAATGGTTTAATTGATTTAAATTTTTTTTATTTGATTAGTCAAAACAAACAAACCAATCCACCCTTGAGACCAAGAATGTATGAGAACCTATGACAATTGGGGAACCAACAATCATACCAAGTGGTACCTGTGCAAGTTGTGTTTATGTTCTCTTATCCCGCTGCCAAAATCCCCCCTGCTCTCTTCAGCCCAGGAGAGCATCTTCTTCCCCGCTCACCACAGCTCCTTCTCAATCTGCTCCTTCCAGGGCCCTATTGGTTTCCATAGCATCTTTATGCCCTGTTGCCTCCTCCTGGCTAGTGCCCACATATCCATTCAAGACATTAAACTTAGGTCTACAGATATCAATATGCCTTAGAGATCATAGAGGGGATGGCATCTGAAAGGGCCTCTTTAATATCTGCACATGAAATGATTCTCAGGCCTCTGCACAGTCATCTATATGAAGCCCTGTCCTGTGTTTCTTGCACTTTGCATCGCTCGAGCTTGGTGCCCCACCTCGACTTCCTGTGTCTAGCAAGGAAGGGTCTGTCCCAATGCAGCTGTGCTTATTGAAAATTCCACCCACAGCCCAGCCTTTCTTCTGGATGTGTGCTCAGCCTGGGCAAATGTGAAAGATTTTCCTTAAAATTCTTCATTCTGTTTCTTTGCTATTAATGACTTTCTAACACTGCTCGTATTTCTTCTGACATTACTTTTAGGAGTTTCTTTGTATATCTTTGTCTGGCTATATCCTATTTCTAAAAATATGACTTGTAATATTTAAGAATAATCAAGTTTTCTGTAATAGATATTAAATGCTCAGGTTTTCTTTAGGTCATTTCTCTAGCTTTAATAAAGGGCATATAAAATTCTTCTTATGCATGCCTTCTATGCTAACCATAATCTTATTTTTAATAAAAAGATAAAAGGTATAAAACAGCTCTGTGCCAGATGAATTCTACTGAAATGTTTTCAAGTGCTTTGGTAAAGGATTCACATATTCGTGTGACACAGTGATTTCTTTTGATCCTCTTTTGCAATAAGGGTCTTTAGACATGACATGCAATTTTATAAAGAAAGCTAGCCGGCAGGTTGTGATCCGTTTATGGAGAAAGACGCATTTCCCTTGGCCTCTGCTTACACAATGTTCAAATTGCATTATGTTCTTTGAGATTTTTTTTTTCATTGATCCAGATAAATCTTGCTTGATGCCTTTTCAAAGAACTGCTTATCAGAGGATTTCCAGTAACCTTCTGGCATTCCAAAATTGCATATGCCCTGGATAACAATTTTATTTGTTGTAATTATAAAGCTTCAAAGTTCCTAAAGATATGGCTAATGCAGAAAGACAGCTGCGTGAAGTATTATTGGCTGCCTTGATTTCTTCCAAGCTCTGCACTTTTTGTTTTTTTATACTTGAACCTGTTTGTCATACTTAGTAAGCTTAAATTTTCCAAATGATTGAGACACATTATATCTACTGTATTCAAAACTTATAAATCATTTAAAATGTATAAGATTCACAATACAATGTTTCTTCAGTTAAATAATGTTAATAATTTTATCCAATACCTTTATTCTTAGTAACATTAATAATTTCATATATTTTTATTACTAATTAAATGTTTTATTAAATTATGAAATGGCATATCATATAAAATATTTTAACAATAAAACAATTCTCGCCTATGTTTACACAAGTTCTTTTAGTTTCTTAATTAATAAAGAACAATTGAGTTCTCATTACAGCTGAATTTTAGTTTCAACTAAAACACAAAAATCTTACCACATTATTTATATAAAGAAACAACTCAGATATTCCGCTGTGCTTGAACTCTTTTATTATTGTAAATTGCCTCAGAAGCTCCTTCAACCAAAGCGGTACTTAATCTGTTCACCTGACTTGATGGATTTTCCATAAGTACCTGACCTAAGAGTCAGTGATTTAGTTTGGGACCTGGAAGTTCAAAACTGGTTTTATTTTCATCTTACCTTTATCTTTTTATCTTACCTTTATTTTATCTTACTGTTATTGTTGTTCAGATTCCTGGTGAGTGTGATATTTTCAGTCCTAACGCTGAGGGTGTCCAGTGTTCATCCTAGGAATTCACTTAACATGCTACCTGTCCCCCTGGGCTGGCATTTCTTCAGAAAAACAGTAAACTTAGGTCTTAGTGAAATCATTCCAGGGAAACCTAAGATGCCCCGTTCACCTAGGCTTCCAAGACGAGTGCCATTGAAAACCTGCAGCCTCCTCAATCCCCCATGCCACTCATATCTGTTACCTTTGGTCAACCACAACCCAACGTGTAAACCCTCCAGTCCTTCTCCTCTCCTGGAATTCCATCACCAGACACAACATCCTGAGCTACTTCCCTCTTAACTCTTTCCATTTTGTTCTAACTACTGTTTCCCACAACCCTCTACACTGTCACTTCTTCACTAAGCAATTCTCCACCTCCTGGCCTTGATGGAACCCTTCCATCAGGTCTCTGATTATATGGCTTCCCTGGCATCCCTCTCCAGGGAAAGCTGCTTCTTCTACCTCACCCTCTGTACCACAGGATTAGATGATGAGGTTGGCATTTTCCTCCCTCCTCAATGTGGTTTCCAGAACTTTCTCTACAATCCTTGGATAAAGACCTCCTCTTGGGGTTTATGAAGTCCACCTTTACCTCTCTCTGCCGCCACTGATCACTGTCATCTACCTACATGTTGAAGAGTTTAGAAGCTGGTACATGATAATCTTCACAACCCCAGCAGCTGCCATCTTCTTAAGGGATTTCACATCTGGCTGGGCAACACATGAAGACCGTAGCTTCTCAGGACCTTGGCCTCCTTACCTCCAGCCATCTTCTCCTCCCTGCTTAGGCACCCACTTCCTCAGTTGCCTGTCGTATACAACATGTAATTATATTACTCTGTAATAATCATATGTTACAGAGTTACTGTGAGGGTCAGTCAGAGATAAGAAAATGAAAAGCTCAATAGTGACTGAAAGGATTTAAGAGGAGAGAGTAATAGTGAAAGCACCAGTGGAAAGTCAGTTTCATTTGCAGCAGAGAAGTTTCCAGGGGCCTAGACTGAGGCAGTAGCATAGGAGGTGGAGAACAATGCTAGTTTTCAGAGACATGAGTGAGATGATAATTTTGTATTGAGATAAGAATTGGTAGAATTTAGTAACCTCTTGGATTTAGAGAGAAACAAGGAGTGGAGGCTAATTCCAAACTATCTAGCTTAGGAGACTAATTAGATTGTAGTTCTATTAATGGAGCTGGAGAATGGAGCAGACAGATGACAAATTTTAGGGATTTCTGTCAATCTATGTAAAAAGAAGATAGATGTATGTATTTGGAGTTCAGAAGAGAGGGCAGAGTAGAAGATAAAGCTTGTGAAATCATCAGCACCTAAATGTAATTGAAGTTTCAGAAAGTACCCAAGGACGGTGTATGGAATTATGAAAACAATAGGGTTCTGAAGAACTCCCATATGGTAGGAGTGACTAGGAGACAGAGAGTCAGTCACAGGACCGGGGAAGGAAGGAATTGTTACAAATCAAAATGATGAAAATAATAATGATGGCTAACATGTATTGAGTGCTTATTATTACCAGCAATTTTGCTAAGTATTTTACTATGGTGATTTAGAGCACTACACAAAACACATCTCTGTCACTTATAGGCTGTAGCCATTGGCACATTTCTTAAGCTTTCTGTGGCTCTATAGCTTGAGGATAGTAATAGCACCGACTTTATGGGGTTGGTGTGAAGGCTAAAAGGATTAACACACCACATGCAGCAGTGCCTGGCTCACCGAAGCCATAAATAACGGTTATTTTTATTATTACAATTTTATTTAATCTTCACAATAACTTGGTGAGGAGGTGTGATTATTTCCATTTTTTCAAGTGAAGAAACTGAGATTCAGAAGGTTCTATTACTTACTGCAATTTAGGGTTGGGGCTGGTTTTTGAAAGATATCTGCCTGACTAGGAAGCCCGCATATTTAACTAGCAAGAAAGGATGTTGTAGAAAACAAAAAAGGAAACAATTTTAAGAAGCAGAGAGTGACTAGTGGTGTTGAACGCAACAAAGTTGTCATGAAAATAACCCATAGGACCAGTTCTTTTGATTCATCAGGTAGACAAGAGCAACAGAGATTTGATGAGAATAACATGATTTCAAGATTGGACACTAACTTGCAACTTTTGCTGTTTGGGAGATGAGCTACCAGGACCATTTACGCTCCGAACCTGAGCTATGTATGGAAGCCTTCCATGTGCAAACTTGGTCATCACCCAAGACTGGCTGTGCCTGGAAGAGCTCACAGGCATGATTTCCTATTACAACAATACAGCGGGACAATTGGGTTATCCTCGCGTTTAGTCAGCTATACTCCTATTGGGAGCTTCACAATTGTGCACATTTTATTTATTTTAACGTCTGATTCATTTCAGTTTGAAATTCGTCCTCTACGACCATTGCATTACTTTGTTTTTAATCGAATTTGCATGGATCTATTCATTCCCCATTTTGCAGAATTGTATCTTTTGCTTACTACTTGGCACCATCATAACAAACTTTATTTAATCAACATCATCTTGTGTGTCTTGTAACATTTCCAATCTAATATGCTTTTAATTAAAGAAAATAGAGTTTATGTAAACTTTACAATAAGAATTTATAAATCCCTTGGCATCAGAAGCAGATGACTTGGCATTATGCTTTTCCTTTCTGCTTGTGTGGTGGCACAGACATAATGGCTTGTACATTTGGGACATTTTGTGTCAACTTTTCTCTACCAGTCTATGAAGCTAACATTCACTCTGTTAATGATGATCTAAGGAAGGATCATTTAGAAAGCAAGCCCAGTGGTTCCTCTTGCATCTCGGCTCTTTCTAGCCTGATAGCTACAAACTATGCTGCTAGGCTTTGTTGTGGATTTCTACATGACTCTGGGCATCGTGTCTTATTTTACAGTTCCCTAGTGTTATTTTGGAAAAGTCCTCTGCAGAAAATGCCAGAACTCGGCTTGAACTCTTGTCCCCTGTCAGGGAGAATCTTTCTATCAGCAGGATTTCTCAACTGTTTCAAAAATCATTCAGCACTTTACTAGTAAATTTTGTTCCTGTGGAATATGCCAACTGTAGCTTACCCTAATTGTCCATTCTAAAAGCTTTAGAAGCAAAGTATTTTATCAGGGAATTTCAGCCTTTGCTGCCAAGTTTTTAATGTAGAAATCTTAATTTTAATTTATGGAAGATTTTCCATTGTTTTTCAACTCACCATTTAAAGCATATGAATGCTTATTTTCATTTTAATCAATAAAATGAGATTTTCTTTTTCTTTTAAGACAGTCTCACCTGCAATTAAAAACAACAATCTGCTAAATTAATAGTGAGTAATATCCTTTGCAATATTATATACCAGGTATTCATTCATTTTTATTCCTCATGATGCTATTATTATTCCCATTTACATTGAAAAACTGAAATACAGAGAGAATAGGAAATTTCTGTAAGTTAGTAATTAGTAAAACGCATCTTGGAATCTAGGTAGTCTCACTCTAGAGACTGAACCCATAAGCACTATGCCATATTTGATGATTGAGGAAGATCCAGAAGGTGAAGTCAGTGTACCTCACTTGTGATAAAGCGATGGTAACTATCCGAATATCTGGATTAAGACCATTCTCTACAAACATGCTGAGTTCCAAGAGTCCACTGCAAGTTAAATATTTGGAGTTCAGAATACAATGTTACCTGTGCTCTGACCACAAAATTCTATTTAAATGCTAAGATAGTTGAAATGCAATATATTTATAGTAACCAGTGTAGAAGATAGGATGTTGCAATGCCAGAAATCAGGGAAAATATAAAACAATAAGAAATTTTAAAAAAAATCTTGAATAGTATTTCTTGGATCGATGTTAAATTTAATTATAAAATGAAGAGCTATATAAAGCTGTTTTTTTTTTGTGGTAAGGAAGATTGTCACTGAACTAACATCTGTTGCCGATCCTCCTCTATTTTACATGTGGGATGCTGCCATAGTGTGGCTTGATGAGCAGTGTGTAGGTCTGCACCTGGGATCCAAATCAGCAAACCCCAGGCCACTGAAGCAGAGCACGTGAACCCAAGCCACTTTACCACTGGGCCAGCCCCTATAAAGCTCTTTTATAAAAAGAAAGGGACTCAATCAGGCACATTACAAGGTATAATAATATTTGATGGAGTGGAAAAGTTGCAAACTGAGAAACAGAAGAGGAGGCAGGTGGGGATGGGAGAGGGAGAGCCGGTATTCAGAAAAATTTTCGAATATACTCCGTATTAACAGGTCAGATACTCAAAGGACTCCCTAATTGCTAAATAGAATTTAATGTTTTATGGAGAAACACACACACACACACACGCGCCACATTTCTACTTCCCTGTCTGACCACCCATCATTATATTGATAAAAAGAGTTGGACTAGCCCCAAAGACACCCACACCCGGAGCACTGTAGATTGGTGCACAGTTTCCTGAGTTTCCAGCGTAGAAAAAAAAGAGAGTAAATAGAGAAACAGAGCCTGCCTTTCCTAAAAATCCAACACAATGTTGGGCATCATCAAAATTGGTTTCTGGGGGCTTAAGTAGGAGTAGTATCAATTCAGTTGATTAATGAGATAACTTATGCAAAATCCATAGAAGCTTGTGCAGTGCATAGTAGATATCCAACAGATGGTAGTTAACAGTATTACTGGGGAAAACTGAGGTGCTGATCAGGCCACTTTTTGGATTTGAGGTTGAGATTTAGACAAAGTAACCTCTGGAGATTTTATCTTTTATTCTTAGTTGTGTTTTTCATCATCTTGTCTCTAAAGTGTTTATGTTTTTTGTCCAATCTATGCTGTACAGTAGCTGTTCTTGAACTTTTGAGTCTCAGGGCCTCTTTATGCTCTTAAAAATTATCGAGAACTCCAAAAAGCTTTTGTTTGTGTAACACCTACTGATACGTCTAAATTAGAAATTAAAACTAAGAAAATTTTAAATGTTTTATTTGTGAGTGCAATCCAAAATAAACTATTTACATATTAATATAAATAATATCTTTTTCTTAAAAATAACTAATTTATAAACAGAAATTAGTAAGAAAAGTGGCATGGTTTTACATTTTTGCAAATCTCCTTAATGTCTGCCTTAATAAGGGACAGTTAAATCTCATATCTGCTTCTCCCTTTCGTCTATTACAATACGTTGTTGTGGTTGAAGCATGTGAATAAAATCCAGACTCACACAGACATGTAGTGGGAAGAGGAGGGAGTATTTTTGTAGCCTTTTCAAATAATTGTGGATATTCTTTGATATGACACCTAAACTCAACAAGTGACTGTTTCTTAAACACGAGTTGCAATGTGGAATCTTAAACCATATCAGTGAACTTTGCGTAACCTGTTATGTTAAAATCCATTATCTGCCTCATACTTTGTATTGATTTTTTATCCTTGTATGATTTTATGACATCATGCCTTGGTCATTTGGAAAATATTGTTTTACTGAGTTATGCAAACCTTCAGAATATTGACACATTTCACTCTACGATAACAAAAAAAAAATCACTTTTGCTAATATCACCACCATTCTCCTCAGAAGAAGTCTTTTGGGCATTGGGAGGCTGTCATGCTCATGGTGGCAGATGCAAGCTTTCCAAAATTCTAATTTTGCTTGAAAGCTCCAATTTTATCATTGGCAAAAAATACCGTCATTTGTTTTACTTGAAGTGACAGCTCCGTTCATTTTTTAAAATATATTTATGAAATACCCAAGCCTGAGTAGTTTGTCAGGCTTTCTTTCACTTAAGATGGTGTTCCATGAAAAAGCAGCCAGTCGAGCTCACAAACAGGTGCACAAGTGCTCGATGCACTCGCACACCCACACGCCTTCCTTGGTGTAGAGCCCAAGTGCTTACGTGGACCCTCGACTCATCACACAAAATTTTAAAAATACATGTATTTGAGGGTTGAGATTTAATAAAATCAATAATTTATAATCTTTACTGTTGCATCGAGGACATTCTTAGATGAAGCAATGCCTTTTTTTTTTTAACTGCAATTAAAAACTTCCGGTACAGTCTGTTGTAACTCCCTCATTCCCTGCTGAAGTGCTGAAAGTTTTACTCACCCTTGCTCTTGCACCATCAGTGCAAATGACAACATGATGAGTAAAGTGTGTAGCATGTTAGTATTATCATGAAAATAGTATTATCTTATGGACACCCTGAAAAAGTCTCTGGGACCCCCAAGGGCCCGTGGACCACACTTCGAGAAATGCTACTGTACAGAATACCTCTTTCTAAGTTTGTCTTGTCTTATTTTAAAGCATCTCTGTCCTCACCCACGGGTTTTAACTCATCAAGTTACAAAATTCAAAGTCATGACTATGCCATAAGAATATGCAATTGTCAACTAAAATGCAGCTGATTGGTGTCGATTAAAATGAGATTAGTAATTGGTTTTGAAGTGCTGTAGGAGAAATTGATGCTCAATGGATACTTATTAGGAGAATCTGTCGTTGATCTCAACTTCCAGGTCATTGCTTCCGAATTCAGCCCAGAAATGAGGGATGAAAATGGTTGGCACCTGCTGGCTATTCAGTAGCCTACAAGAAGCCTGGAGCTTCTAAATAAATAAATGCCATAGTTACTTACCCAATGCCTGGCTTACTTAATTGCTGATATTTTCCCCCTAAATTGTTCCAAGAGAAAGGAAATGGATGGAATTAGGTCCTAACATTGTTCCAAGAGCAAAGCACCTAGGTATATCTTCAGTCCCGAGCATAATTCGTCTCACAGCCAGTCATTGTTGCTATCAGTGGCATATTCTTCGATTTGCTTTTAGCAACCAGGATTTAATTAAGTGCAGTTCATTGCCCACCTTCAGCAGCTCTTATCAGATCCTTCAGAAGCGTAACGCCACAGTTGTTGCCTAAAAACATGCTGCCCATGCAAGGGAAAATTACAGGAAAAAACAGTATATTTCGAGCCCAGAATTCGAAGGAAGAGAAAGCATCCAACAGGAGAACATATACAGAAAGGTGAACTTCTTATGTGTATAAATATGGTAAATTAGTTAATTAAAATGTTGTTCCATTTGGCTCTCAGATCCCATTAGGACAAAGATTTGTGTAGCTCTGAGTTTCCACTCCACAGAGCCCCCAGTCAGGCAGCTGGTGGTGTCTGCTCTGAACAACGTTACAGTGCGGGGGCTGGCCCTGCTGTTCTTTACAGGTGCAGACAGAGTTCTCCCTCAGAGCTGGACTCCTATTATCCAAGCTCAGAGAGATGAACTTATGAAACTACACAGCAGTTTACTAAACTTTAAAATGATGGACATGAGTGCTACAAGGATACTCTCCTGGGCAAATGCCCATTCTTTACCTGTAGGCAGATATAGGAAGAGAAATACAATCAGAGTTGTTTAATGAGATTAAATCAGTTTAAGGGAAATTGCCTGGGTCATTCAAATATTTGAGAACATTGAGCTAAGCATATGTTTCCACAGCAAAGGTAAATTTGTCATCAGACTCTTCTCATGTGGATTGGTCATTGTCATTTTTGACTGGGCAGCTCCTCTTGGTGTCGTGGAAAGAGGAGAGGTTGCTCCTCATCAGACGGGGTCCCAGGCATCTCACCGCCACTTCTTACTGCTGTCTGTCCTTTGATTAGTTACTTAGCCTCCTTTAGCTTAAGATTATCCCTGGGAATTAAGTGAGGCAATGGATATGGACACAGTAAAATGTCTGGCATATGGTAGGAGAGCAATAAATATTAGTTCCCTCTCTGACATGCTTTTCTATTTTTCCATTGCTGACTCCTCCCACCATTCCCATTGACACTTTATTCTTTAGATCTGCTAATAGCTTAAGTGAAGTTACAGTTTAGTCTTGTAAATAATGGCTAATGTTTACTGAAGGCTCATCATATCCTAGGCATTGCATTTACTAAACCATTTTAATACATCATCTCATTGACTCCTCATAGCAACCCTGTGACAAGTGCTATAATTATTCCATGCTATAGATGAAGAAACTGAGGCACATGTTCAGCTGATCTACCTGCCTGGAAAACAGTGAAGCTGAGATTGGGATCTAGGCAGTCTGACTCCAGAAATCATGTTTTTAGTTGGTTCTCTACACTGACACTCAGGTGAGACTGCCTAGGCACCGTTCTTTATGTTCAAGGGAGCTTCGCATACCCTGGCTCAGTTCATTATGTGCTGACTTAAAGTTTAATTCTCAGAGGACATCTTAGTTCCTACATTTCTTTGTTCTGATGGGGACATCCCACCATCACCTTAAATCGTAAGCATTTATGTTTACTTAATTTGCAAGCATACAAAAATATGGTACTCATGCCCACAATGAAAACAAAAGGTTTATTCCCCTATGTGGAATAATTGGTTTAAACTATTTTTCCTGACATTTATTCATATTTTCAATAAGTACTTATTGATCACCTACCAGTTTGCAGGCGTTGTTCCAGGAACTGGAGATACAGCCTAGACCAAGGATTCTCAACCTGAGTACATTGACATTTTGGGCAAATACTTCTTTGTTGCATGAGCTGTCATGTGCATTATAGGATATTTAGCAGCATCCCTGTCATCTACCCACAAGATGCCAGTAGCATCCCCGTCCCCAGTTGTGACAACCAAAAATGTCTCCAGACATCGCCAAATGTCCCCTGAAGAAGGGCAGCAAAATCACCCCTGGTTGAGACCCACTGGCCTTGGCCCTCCTTTCATGGGGCTTACATACGTTTGGGCTAAAAAAAAGAAAAAGAGGACCAGCCCCAGTGACCTGGTGGTTAAGTTTGGTACACTCTGCTTTGGTAGCCTGGGTTTGGTTCCTGGGCAGGGACCTACACCACTCATCAGTGGCCATTCTGTGGTGGTGGCTCACATACAAAAAGCGGAAGATTGGCAACAGATGTTAGCTCAGGGCAAATCTTCCTCAGGGGGAAAAAAGTTAATTCTAAAATTTATTAAAAAAAAGAAAAAGAGGTAAACAATATAATTTCAGGTAATATCAAAGTAAAGTGGTAGAGTATGTTGGAGAAGAGCCTATTTAAATAAGGTAGTCAGGGACCTCACTTTCAAGATTTCTCACGCACCAAAACACTGAATATTCCCTCTGATGGGCAAATGGAACATAATGCAAAAAGTAATTCCAGCAAAGGCCCTTATAGGCCTTCTTGGATTGAAATAATTCATACTCAAGCTATAAACATGGCTCTCCTTGATCTACTCCAGCTCTCAGAAGGAAAGAAATACAAGTTAAATTGAAGCCAGAATGGGTGGAGGTATTTGAGATCTCGCTCCCACTCTGTCCCACCGAGTCTCAGCGTTTCCCGCCACTTGGAGATGAAGATGAAGAGTGGCCTACAAGGTCCGCTGACAGGCTGGCAGATAACAGCACAACTTGTCACAGCACTGTCTCCATTCTTCCAGCCTTCTAAACTATGCTAGTTCTTTTGGGGTCAAACAACTACCAGTATAGGATATGTTCAATTTCTGTTCTGTTTTTCTTTGAACACATTTCCCTGAGATTTACTGAGATGGGATTAGGATGATGGTTCAGAGGTTGTTTTCTGCACAGCCCAGTGAATTCCTGAAAATAAACTATCTTTTAAGGTATAAATATTGGTATTTTAAAAGTTCCAATAAAAGCTTTTGATGCAAATTTTTGCTAGTCTAAGTTTCGAACTCTGTCAGAAAAGGCTGTTAGTTGCAATTGGGGGTCAATTGGAGATAATAATCCTTTTTATATTTTCATATTATCACACCATTTTCTAAGCAGCTCCCTGCTATTTGTACTTTGCAGACCATTTTCTTACCTCTCCCAACGGTGGCAGCTCTCTGCCTGTGTGTCCCTCAGTTTAGTTCTGCCTCTCTTTCCCCAGTGCTCTCAGGCAGAAACACAAGAGTCTACCGATTTACTGTTCTCTCTGCTTGGTATGTAGACAACTGTGCTGGTTTTATTCAGTGTTGGTGCTCCAGGTCCAGTTGCTGGTCCCGATCATACTTCCCACCCTCTATCTCTGTTCTTCTGGGCACTGCAGCCTCTCCAAGAAGACCTGATACCCATGACGAGGACCCTGCTGCCAGTTTGCAGACATTCGTTCATTTATTTACTTGTTCATTCATCCTATCATCTATCGAATGCTACTATAATCCAGGCCACATGCTAAATTCAAGTACCCATCCCTTCATACGCCTACCAGTCTTTCTAGACCTCTTGCTTATTTTGCGATTCCCTGGGCACCATGCTTTGCCCACCTGCTGAGAATGTCTCCCATTGTTTGCTCCTAAGCCCAGCGTGACTGTTTGCTTCGTCTATATAAATCAAGCCAGAGTTTAGATGCCTTCCAGCCTTCACCTCGCCTACCTCACAACTAGCTATTGTCCATTTTCATATAAAATTTCAAGTTTCATCTCAAAACAAAGGTTTTAAGCTTCTTTTCATTGCTTATGAAGGACTGATTTGGGTTTTTTGGCTTTTGTATTTTGTTTTGTGGTTTTGTTTGTTCTTTTAGGAAAGAATTTGAAATTTTATTAGCCACAGTCAATTCACATTATCTCTAGGCTGGGGCTAAAGACTTCACTAATAATCAAATAATTGATGTGGTGATATATAATAAATGTTGCTACTGGTATAAATAAATATTAAAATAAAAACCTCCTAGAAGATTTCTAGAACTCAGAGCAGATAATATGTGAACATAAGGGTAAGCCAGTGATGGGAAGTCTTTATCTAGGAAGTCATAGGCTCTTGGAGACCTATAGGAGCTTATTAGTCCTTTATCAAATCCTATGCCTGAAAACAATTATAATCATTAGTTATGTGATAATTAACATTTATTTAATAATTTCTGTGTGCCCTGTTATGAGCAAGGCATATGACTGGTAGAACTTCCTCCTGGAAAATGCTCTCCAGCCCTGGGAACCCGCCACTGTCCAGGGCGGCCCAGCATATTTCCGAGCAACTCTGAAGGCGTTCTTCAGTTTGTTATGTCCAGACCTTCCGCTCTCTGCCTTGTTGTTCCCCCTGGAACCTTGTTAAACAGCCTATTCTCCTTTCCACATGATGGCCCTTTAAATATTTGACAACAGAGATCATAATTCCCTTGAGTCTTCTCTTCTCCAGGTGAAACATTACTAATAACTCTAACCAATCCATCCTCTAATAGCATGAGACTGTTTTCTGGAGAAACTCCCCAATCCCTTACCTTGACCATCTTCCTCCCATCAAATATCACTGCTTCTCAAAGTGTGGCCCAGATAACCATACATTGTGCCTCGGGTATGAACAGAGCTGGATAATTCCCTCATTGGTTCTGTGTTTTATTTCAATGTAAGTAAGTTGATATGAGAGACTACAGCTTAGAGTCGATGGGTGAGAGAAGAAGGGGGAAGCAAGGACAAAAAGCATTGTGTCCCAGGAAATTGAGTTGAATAGATTACAGTACCTAGTTTCAGGTATGCTGAGAATCAAACAGTAATCCCTGAAAAACAGTGACATAGAGGAAAGTCCTGCCAAACCATAATCCACCAAATAGGCATTAATATTGTTCCTCGCACCATTACTATGAAGGGTTTGTACTATATTCAGAACTCTCATTTAATTACTTTATTACTTATAGCTGCCTTTCAAGTAAGACAGATTGATTATCCACGGGATATGAGGTAATACTACACTAGGCAGAAGCTTTCCAATGAAGGTCTCACCACATCCTTTCCACAGCAACACAGAGTCCATGAGGGGCCACTGAGGCACTCTGGGAATCCTAGAGCAAAGACAAAATGGCCCCAGGGCAACGAGAATGAAGGCACTGGGAGCTGCACTGGGGTCCCCCTCAGTGGTTGCCTAGATAGAAACTGGGTGTCTCCAGGCAACTCCCACCCTCCATCTTGCTATTCCCTATTCCTCTCCTCTGAGAGAGACTTCTGATCTGAGAATGAGCTTCTTCACTATTTAAAACTCTTGAATGTCATTCAAGTACACAGTCTTATCACCTTAGTAGAGGGAACTCAGTCTCCTGACAGGAAAAGAGCTTGCACATTCCACTTTCCTTCAGGCTGGCTTTCCTGGGGAATCATGTTGCCTTGGCTCCAATGCTAAGTGTCTTTGCTTTAAACCCTCCCAGAAATGTCACAGCGGTGCTGCCATGTCCCAAGCTTGTTGAACATTAACCTGGAATCCATGCCAATAACTAGCATGCCATAACTCAGCAACAGGCTGTTACAAAACATCTCTGGATATTAGTTTGGGCTGGAGGCTGTGACTAGAAAAAAAGTAGGAATTTGTTGACTATTTCTGGTAACATTCTTTTAGCTTGGGGACATTGACAGCCTTTAGTGGGTAGAATGAATATGTAACTTAAAAGCAGAGTGGCAAGTTGTGTCATGGTACTTAGTCTTTCTGGGCCTCTCCTAGGTTTACTACTGGTGCTTTTAACCACAATCAGAGCCATGGTTTCTCATCATGGCAGTAAGACGTGTGCCCTGAATATTTTGAAATGTGAATATTAGAAGAATGCATGATGTTAATTTTAATTTTCAAAATTAGCACTCATTAAAAAGTATGTGATTTGCATTAGCATGTTCTTATTTTGTGACAAGAATCTACAAGAATCACTCTTAAATGGCAGCAGCCTATCCCCACCTCCTGAATTTAAATACAGTATGACAAATGACCCATCAACAATGTGTTAATTAGTTCAGTTCTGATTTACTTTCATTTTCACACACCTCATGTCTTTAATGACATCTATTTATTCTTTATTATTCTCTGAAAAAGTTTTGAGGATGTATTTACTGGATATGTTATCAACAATATCACCAAGAAGCACAGTTGCGTTGTCCAGGCTGTTGGCCAGAAGTATCTGACTATTATCCCAATTTTGCCCTTAAACATGTTTTTTAAATTTTTTTTGGTTTTTTTGAGGAAGATTAGCCCTAAGCTAACATCTGCCACCAATCCTCCTCTTTTTTGCTGAGAAAGACTGGCCCTGAGCTAACATCCATGCCCATCTTCCTCTACTATATTATATGTGGGACGCCGCCACAACATGGGCTTGGCAAGCAGTACGTAGGTCTGCACCCAGCATCGGAACCGGCGAACCCCGGGCCACCGAAGCAGAATGTGCCAACTTAACCACTGCACCACCGGGCCAGCCCACACATATTTTAGATTAAATGATAGAAGCTGTCTCTTTTAAAAACTGGGATTATGTTTTCCGCTCTACATTTTAGAGTTAGTTGCCAATATGAAATCTTAATAAAATTATTATTATTATATAATTCACAGCAATTCAGATTGTGTATTCCTTAATTACACAATTTGTTAAATCCCCATACATCATTAAGCATCATCTTTATATACCTGTAAAAACTGTAAACTCCTCTAACCCAAAGCTAAATTACTAGAACAAAACTCTACAACTCGTCGAATAGTACATCCTTCTTCAACTGTCTATTAGATGGTCTTCTCTAAATTATCTGTCACTTTTATTATGGCCAATGTGATGTTGGAAGATAATAGAAAATAGGAATAACAGATATTTTAAATCTACAAATAAGCCAAATGTCATTTGAGTAAGTAGTTTCACCCTTCCCTTGCCAGGTCCTAGTCCGTTTATATCCTTTCATTGTCCTATTCACCCTCTAGTGGAATTCTTAATAAGCAGTGGAAATGCGTACAGAGAGAGGGGAACTATATAGGATGAAACGAGATGGAGGATCCAAATAGCCACAAAGCTGAATGATTCATGGGACATGTAGGAGTTGAATGTCTTGTCATCAAGAGGATATTTTTGTGTGTTAATTATTTACAACTATTTATAATCTTTATTAGCTGAGGTATATAGAGAACAAAATTACATGACAGCTAATGAAATAACTTTTTTAAGATTCCAACTTAAACACAGTCATCCTTTCAAAAGACTTTCAGGAATGACAGACTTTGAAACATATCCTAAATCCTCCTGGGGAGCTAAAAGGCTCTCCCAGGATTTGTAGTCACATAAACATCTCTAACTTTATTTTCAAGTTACAGGTTTGGTTTAGTCACTGTTGACTTGTGTACTTGTAATCATCAGGAATATTCTAGAAGCAGACAATTTGGTACCTCACTTTATAATTGGAAGAGAACATCACTGATGTTTTATAAAAATTTTGAGCAAAAAAACCCCATAATCTGCAGTTCACTTCAACCAGTCTTTCTTCTTCAGCCTAATATGGATATAAAATGTATCTGGCATTACTGTTTCCTAGTGTTGCTGCAGCTTGCCAGAATGTTTAGGCCTTTGCACAATGAATCCTTTATTACAGGAAATATAAAAAGACATAAGATTTAAACAGCTCATCACATTTCTGCTAATGTTCCTTGTACTAGAGAACGTTTTAATATATACTAAGTATTTGAATTTACTTTCAAAATGATAAATTCATTCTTTTAATTATTCTCCTTGACGAGTTCTTAGTGCACATTTGTGAGTTTGTGAACTGGATGCATTAATTATGATCACTTTCATACTGGAATAAAATTCAATCTTTTTCTAAGTTTCTCAAGCTTATTTATTACCTTGCTTTTTGACGTAATGTAGGAGTTGTGTCTTATAAATAGAGATTATCGTAAAGCCAGGCTCTCGCCTGTAGATTCTGATTCTGGACAACCTTTGGAGACTATTACATTATGTGCAGGACTTAGTTAAATGAATGGTGTGATTTTAGATTGTTTATTAACCTCAGTATTAAGCACTTATAGCAAACCTGGATATACCTGCTGGGGTAGTGCTCTTTACTGTTAATAAGATTTGCATATGGTTTTTTGAGCCTGTCATGAAACTAGCAAAGATTGAGAGTGTTATTAATCCCACCCTGTAGTGTGCGCAGGTAACTGAGAATTACTGTTGACTGAGGGAAGAGGAAAATTACTTTAGGCTTTGTTAAAGGGAGATTCACTTTAGTAATAAAGCAGGTCCTCTCCATTCTAGAGAGCCCTATTCATAGAATAATCTGCAAATATGTATCTCTATGTGTAGAAGGTGAAGAATAGACCTCCATAAGGGATCAGATTATATGGATGGTGTGTGTCTACAATAGACTCAGGTGTATTGCAGAGTTGCATCAACACCAGCAATGGAGAGGGGTTCCTGGACCAGGACTTTGAGGAAGCACGTGCAATAAATGTTATTGGAGCAAATGGAGAGTCCCTCAGTTTCACACAGCATCTTTTCCAGAAGGCTGGAAAAAGGGAAAAAAACAGATAATTTGGGTGCTTCCTCAGCTGTATTGACTTTAGAAGGTGGCTAACGTCATTTTCTACTTTAACTTATTTTCTAATCCTGTAACTATTTTGTGAAATATTGGATCCCATTTATTAATATTTCCTGTAGGCACATTTCCATCACCTGTACCCTTAATCTAATCCAGAGATCAAGGAACAGAGGTGAAGACATACATCCCGGACATCCCACCCTTTCCTATTTATGTTTTTAACTGCATAGAATATGATCATTTTAATTGCATTGACTGGATATATATGTCAATGCAATTGAAAGCTTAGTCAAGGGCCTGGCCCTGTGGCCAAGTGGTTACGTTTGCGCGCTCCACTGCAGGCGGCCCAGTGTTTCATTGGTTCGAATCCTGGGCGTGGACATGGCACT